>NC_056007.1:81635150-84035150 GCF_018446385.1 Zingiber officinale
GACAACGGGCGGCAGTTCACAGGGAAGATGTTAGAGGATTGGTGCAAGAGCTATGGGATTGAGCAACACTTCACGTCCGTGGCTTATCCTCAGAGCAACGGTCAAGCCGAAGTGACCAATCGGGAAATCCTTCGCATTCTACGCACTCGGCTCGACCATCTCGGAGGAAGCTGGCCAGAAGAGGTACCGGGCGTCTTGTGGGCCATCTGAACGGCTCCAAAGGAAGGAACGGGCGTTATGCCTTTCCATTTGGTGTACGGCGGCGAGGCAGTCATTCCGATAGAAGTCGGTGTGGAGTCCGCCTGGATCCAGAGCTACGATGAGGACAACGCCGAACGGAGAAACATGGAGCTGGATTTGGTAGAAGAGGAGAGGGCAAAGGCGTCCGTTCGGCTGATGGCGTACCGTCAACGAATGAAGCAAAACTATAACCGGCGCGTCATTCCCCGATCATTCCAGGTCGGCGACCTTGTCTGGAAGAAAGTCAAGCCGGTCGGCGACGTCGGCAAGCTTGAAGCTCCGTGGGCAGGTCCCTTCAAAATCATCGAGAAGCTCCGCTCGGGTGCGTATTATTTGGAAGATGAGGAAGGTCGCCAGCTAGATAGGCCGTGGAGCGCGAACCACCTCCAGCCTTACCGGGCAGGGTGAAAGGTGTGCCTATGTAAATCATCTTGTGTACTTTTTTCGACTGAATACTTGAAATGCAGAAACATCAAAAGAACAAATAAGGCACCGCCAACAAAAAAACGAAGGCCCCGAGCCGCTCGGCCGGAGGTAAATGGGTCGAGCCAAGCGCTCGAAAATTGAAGGCCCCGTACCATTCGGACGGAGGTATATTATCCTAGCCAAAATGCTCGACGAAGCAGACCCTGAGTCGTTCGGCCAGGAGTACGTTCTCCAAGCTAGGGAGCAAAAAGATGAAAACACATGGAGCATTCTCCGCTGAACGGCGCATGCATTTAGATTCGTGAGCAAATGACCCGTGCCGGTCGGATGGGCATAAAATTTGTTCGAGCACGGGAAAAGTTATGAAGGCCAAGGTCGCTTGACCTGGTAAGGAGTTAGCCTTGAAGGCCGTCTAGCCCAGACGTTAAATCGTAGAGCCGCGCCGATCTGCTATAAACATCCGCGCCGACGAGCACCGTCGTTAAAAATCGAGAGCCGCGCCGATCGGCTATAAATATCCGCGCCGACGAGCACCGTCGTTAAAAATCGAGTGCCGCGCCGATCGGCTATAAATATCCGCGCGAAAAGCGGCGTAAAAATCCGAGCCGCCGATCGGCTATAAACATCCGCGCCGACGAGCACCGCCGTTAAAAATCGAGCGCCGCCGATCGGCTATAAACATCCGCCGATGAGCACCGTCGTTAAAATCGAGAGCCGCGCCTATAAACATCCGTACCGACGAGCACCGTCGTTAAAAATCGAGAGCCGCGCCGATCGGCTATAAACATCCGCGCCGACGAGCACCGTCGTTAAAAATCGAGAGCCGCGTCGATCGGCTATAAACATCCGCGCCGACGAGCACCGTCGTTAAAAATCAAGTCGGTCCGGCGACTATAAATACCCCGAGCGGACGAACGAATATCAGAGTAAGAAACCGCGGAAACTACAAATATTAAAACATTCAGGCCCGATTGGGGGTTGGTCCTTCGATACTCGGCGTTTGTTAACTTCACGCAGGCAAGATACGTGCAGAGCGAGTAGGCCTCCCCGCTCGGACTTTATGCAATGGGCCAAGCCGATCGGACGCGTGACGGAGAACGCTTAAGAGCATGACTGACGCTAAGCATACACGTTAAGCAAACAGAAGAATATTATGGATAATGAGTAAGAAGACAAAAGCAGATGGACATCGTTTCATTAGAAGAAAAATTATGTCGAACGGCACGTACAAAAATTTTACATCCGCCGAGCGGATGAAATACAGAAAGTACTTGAAATAATCTGCATCACTCCGGATCCTCAAAATTAAAAAAGGCGTCCGGGATGTCGTCAATCATGGCCGCCAGTTCAGGAGGGGGAATGCTCAAGTCAGCAGGAAGGTGCCCCCCCTTCTTAAAGTACGCCGTGGTGACCTTGACCGCCTCGATGAAGGTTGAGGAGACGTTGCCACCGAACTTTTCGCCAAAGCGCTCCGAGCGGAGGTATTCCTGGCGCGCTGCTGCTAGGCGACTCGGCTCTCCCTCCTTATATTTTTTGAGTGCCGCTCGGGAAGCGGTTAAGGTATCTTGGACTGCCTTCAAGTCCACCTCGGCCTTTGTGCGGTCTGCCGAACGGTCCTCCCGCTCGGCGTTCAGCTGGGCGTTAAGATCCTTGGATTGCTGATCTAGGGCCCGGACTTCAACCTTCATCTTATCCAGATCCGCGATCGCCCGCTTCTTCCGACTGCTGGCGCGCTTCACGTCTGCGTCGCGTATCTTCACCAGGCCTTCAAGTCGAGCCACCTCTGTAGCTAGGTCGGCGACCTTCTTCTGTTCGGCCTCGAGGGCTTGTTTCTCCCGCTCGGCCGTGGGACCCCCCGACACTTGAAGTTTTTCCAGGAGCTCCTCCAACTCGGCTAGCCAATGGCTAGTGGCGATTTACTCAGCCCAGCGCTGTAAAGGAAATAATGAAATCAGGAACCAAACAGTAGCATGACACAGGAAGAAAAATGAATTTACCTGAGTGGCCTGCTGCATGTTATTGTCGCCGAGTTGCTTGGGCGTCATGAGGGCCACTTGTATCTGCGCGTCCTCAAAAAGCTTGGCGAGCGGACCCGTCAAGGTTATTTCGTGAACGGGGCTCGAAGGCCGATCGGCGGACAGTAAATATTCCTCCGATGGGAATCGGATGGTAGTCTTGATGGTTGGATGGCCGGACGACGCTTCTTCAGTCGCGGCCGCCTGATGCGAGGACTCCCCTATAGTGGAAGTTTCGCCCAACCGACGTAAGCGGCGACGAGCCCGGGGAGGAGAGCCGGAGGGCTGTGCAGTGGGCGAAACTACAGGGGTCCTGATCTGTGATGGCGTGCGATCCGGCGAAGTTACGTCGATCGGCGCCTGTGGTTCCCCCTCTTGGGTCGGCGGAAGGCTGGAGTCTCTTCGACGTTTCCGCCGAACCTCCAATGGTGGATCCCCGCCCAGCCGGGCGGGGGCTGAGGAAAATGGATCCGCCTCAACCTCCGTTGAAGCGGGCGGATTGCGCCCCCCCCTCTCCTGCATCTGTCGGGCGGCTGGGGATGAGACCCCGCTCGGCGAGCTCTTTTTTGGTGGCCGCTTCAATTTCCACGGACTTTAATTTCAAATTAGCGGTAGCCTTGGAGCGCCACATGACTTCAGCTGCAGTAAAAGAAATTAAAATCAATTAGACAAAAAAAGACTAAGAAGAATCCTTACTCATGCGGAAGGGGAGATTTGCCCGAACGGGAGACAATCCGAAAATATACAACACCCCCTTGAGCAGCAACTGGTCGATCTTGTATCGCTGACCGGACAACCAGTTCGCCGCATGAAGATAGGCTGGATTGCTTCTGAACTTGCCGAGCTCCGGCTGAGTCGGCACAGCGGTCTGCCATTTGGTTCGGAATGCTGGCCGCTCGGGAAGTCGGATATAGAAGAAAAACTCCTTCCAGTGTTTGTTGGAGGTCGGCATATTATCAAAAAATTTAAAGCCTATTCTACTTTGGAAAATAAAAGTGCCCGGCTCGGATTGTTTGGGGTAGAAGAAGAAGTGGAATATTTTGGGGTCAAGAGGGATACTGTGCAGCTTGAAGAGGACGACCACCCCGCTCAGCAGCCTAAAGGAATTCGGCACAAGTTGGCCGAGCGGGATGCGAAAATAGTTACAAACCTCTAAAATAAAGGGATGGGTAGGAAATCTAAGACTGCCCTGGAATTGATCTAAAAAGAAACAGATGGTGCCGATCGGCGGGTCATGTGGCCGGTCAGTCGGGTCGGCTATAACTATTTCATGGTTATCAGGAATCCCATACGTCCGAACAAGGCGCCGAGCACCCTCCTCATCAAATCGACTCTCCATGGTCAGGTACCAAGGGCCGGGAACACCAACAGCGGGTCCAGAGGAGCTTGCCATCTCGAAGAAGCAGAAAGATAGCAAGAAATCGACGGAATGCGAACAAAAGAGGCAAGACAAGTTGGGAAGACCTTGTAAACGAAGGGAGAAGACTCACTGAGAGGGAAGCGGACGAGAAGGATCACCGGTGAGATGGTAGCCGTCTAAAAACAGACACTGGATCGCCGGAGGCCGCAGCAACAGAACGAAACAGAAAGACAAAGCGCGAGCAAGTGACCGACCAAAAAAGGGGACGGAGGCTTTATACGGCCGAGGCCGGTCAGCCTCCGCCGTCCGATCTAGGTCACGAGAAACGAGGACGCCATCGGGCCGTCCATTTCAAACGGGGGCGTCCCATCGTAAGTGACGCCGCCGCCACACAATGGTCGACACGTGGCGCCCTGTCATCGAGCGCAATTAATGCACCCATACCGCGCACGCTTCGCCTTAATGAAAAAGATTGCACGATTTCCGAGAAGATTTAGACAAGCAAACACCCATGTTGAGCGACAAGGCAACCAAAACGAAGAGCCGAGCGGCTGAATTTGGCAGAAGGGCCGAACGGCCCCATGGATATTATAAGCTACGGAAAGGCGGCGACCGCCCGCTCGGACACATATGGTCCAGTCAGTCGGACTCACTTCCTCCTTCGACTAGACTTGAAGGGAAGGCAAGTGATCCGGCGGTAAGAATGGGGGGCCCACCTTCTGAAGGGTCCCAACCTAAGGACGGATGGAGGGCTGGCCAAGCGGGTAATGGTTCGAGCGGAGCTAGAGATAACCCATCCATGGGCTTGGGTTTCCGACGCCAAGGCAGGAAGATCGAAGGGCCGAGCGGAAGTCCGCTCGGCTGGGACCGAAGGGCCGATCGGGTGGTCCGTTCGGCCAGGATAGGGGCGAGGGTACAAAGGTGGCCGAGCGGCCTATGCGCTCGGCTCGGGTTATGGGATATCAGCAGAAGCATGTCTGATGATTAGGCCGTACACAAGATCGCACGATGGAGGATCTTGTCGTCATATCATGGAAAGGTTGATACAGTAGCAGTATGGCCTCATGGACGTCTTTCTGACAGACCCATATCTGAGCATGGTCCTTCTGACAGACCCATACCTGGGCATGGTCAAAAGTAGGTGGTTGCTTTGATTGGCGCACCCAGGCTTCTTCGAGAGGTCTATATAAGGTCTCCATTTCTTCACCGGAGGTATGAAAAAAAAAGTCTTCATCTTGAGGCCACCTATTCGTGATTCCTCGCCTGACTTGAGCGTCGGAGGGCCGTCGCCGGGACACCCCTCCCGGCTCAGTTTTGCTGCAGGTTCGCCGGAGCGCTCGAGGATTCAGCAGGGAGCGACACGTGCCCAGTGTCCGTTGACTCCTGGTTCGGACAGGATCATATAGAACTTTGAATAATCAATACTTTGTTCAATATGATTTGCTATTCGAGGTGAACATTAGACATATTTTTTTATGATATAAAAATAATTACATATAAAAAAGGAAATGTAACATAAATAATGCTAAAATAAAAGACTCTACATATATTTTATCAAAATACAATTTAATTAATTTTATTATATAGAAATTATGAATTAATAAAATTCGAAGATCCCATTCATATAACAAATATATATAACAATGTAATTGCCCTCGCGAGTATATGGTGAAGTACAAACAACTAAGAGGATTATAATTCGAATTCTAATGGAGATAAATATTGTAGAGATTAGTTTTGTTTCTACGTGAGCATAAGTTAAGCTAAGGATGAATTAAAGAGTATAATTTTTTAATCTAAACTTATTATAAAGATTAATGATAATGTGATAGGTAAGGGGGAAGGTAGCAACTCTTCAGCCGGTGTAAGATAATGTTGCTGTAATAATTTATGTGATCGATTTTTAATGTATGTAAAATATATGGTAGATTATCTAATCTCATACAAAGGATCATTATATGAAAAGAAACTTTATTTATCTTCTTTCCAAATTACATAGGACAACCATGTAGAAGTTTCCGATTAGGGGTTTTTATTTTATTTTATTTATCATATAGACGATGACTATAACTATATTTAAATTATTAGTTTTAAAAGTTATAATAGCTATCGGTAAATATATTTATTTTAAAAAATAGGTGGACATATAATTTTAGATAATAAATTAAAAAGAATCATTTTTGATGAGGAGCGTTTTTTTTTTACCCAAAGCATGGAACCAATGGTTAAGCTGGTTCAATTGTGAGTATGTAACGGGTGTCATTTTGGGCATCGTTCGAGGGAAGTGAAAGCTTTGCTTGCGACGCAACAGGGAAGATCCCCTCTGCATCTATAACGCCACCTCGGTGGACTTGGGGGTTCTCGTCCGTGCATTTTCGATCCGAACCCAGAGAGAAAGAAGTCATTTCGATATGGACGACGACGACGACGACGACGAGGACTTCGGCGAGCTCTACACAGATGTCCTCCATTCCGTCGCCGAGTCCGTCCCAGCTTAGTCCCTCTAGTTCACACCTAGTCCCAACTTAGTCCCTCTTCTTTTCCATGTGACAAATACATCCCTTATCTTTTAAAAAATGTCCCAAAATCATCCTTTCGCTTATTTGAACGTTAGTTACTAACGGAGGAATGTCCTATTTCCTAAAATTCGATCTAGAACCCTAATCACACTCATTCCCCCACCCCATCCTCTGTGTGTTGTGTTCCGAGTTCAGGCAGAGAGTCAGCGTCAGAACCCACAGAAGAAAGTCTCAACCTCTGAAGTTCCTCTTGTTAGCCACTGCCACTTCATTTTCTGTACCATGTGTTAAATCTGCACTGCTCTCTATTCCTTCGTTGTTGCTAGGTTTGTATTGGGACTCCATTTTTTTTTCTTTTCTTTCACTATTTTCTTTCCCTTTTTGTTGGTAAATTTGACTGTTTAATATATATATATTCAAGAAAAGAAATGGATTGGAAGTAAGAAGAATTATGAGAAAAAACTAGCAATTGGAAGGAGATAGGAAGGAGTTATATAGGGGAAAGGTGTGAAAATATGACTTTTTTTATTCTTGATTTTTGGCTTTACTTGGGTCCAATCAAAATACGTGGCAGAAATAAGTATATGATTGATTTCAATGCAAAGCTTATTTCCATAATGTCATAGTTATGAAGGTTGCTCGATTTTGTTTCCTACTTTTGGTACAACTATTTTCTTTTTCCAAGCTATTACCATTTTGTATATATTATGATTCCTAAATTTGAAATTTATGAGAATTATTTAGTTTATGTAGTTAGTTGCTCGATTTATTTTTTATTTATAAATCTGACTTTTATTATTGTTTTATTTTTTGGATGTAATTAGTTGTTGGATTTACATTAAGTGCAAGTGGTGTTGGTTTATGGTTAGACGAAGCAAACATTATCTAGAATTCACCCCACATTATGGTAATGTTTATACATTTGAAGTTTTTCCACTTTTGGTTTTGTCAATTAGATGATATTTTGGATAAATTTATTAAGATGTGAATTATTTGTATACAAGCTCTATTGGGAAGCATTTTTGTATTACGATCAAATTGTACTACAATGGTATGATGGAAACTAGTGGGAAGAAGAAAGTATATAGAGGTGGGAGTGTTGAATTGTTTGATCATGTTGATATGGAAAAGATGGGAATGATTGAACTTTGGGGGTTTGCTGAGGAAGTAGGATGTACAGAGAAAGCTAGCTTCAGATTTTGGCACAAAATTGGTAGAACTTTGAATAATGGGAGATATTTGGACAATGATGAGACTGCACTTGATACTAGGAATCATATTCCTATAAACTATAAAGTAGAAATTTATATAGAACATGTTGATGTTGTTACAATCAATCAGATAGATCCTGCTAATGGCTTAGAGAATGCAAAAGGACTTGAAGTGATGATAAATGGTAGCCATAGTGAGGAAGACTATGATAAAGAAGATGGAGATGAATTTTATGATAATAACTTTGGTGTTAAGGAAGTTGATGAATTGTTTGACGAATTCATTGATTTGGGTGTTGAAAATTCTGGGGGGTGAATCTAGGAAACCAGGAAGACATTTCTGATGAGTTGTTACCAATAATGCAACGAGATGAAGGGGATGATGACAGTGTAGATAGTGATGGTTTGGGGAGTGCTGCTGAATCAGAAGTATTGGACCGTTGCGGCCGGTTAGAAGGGGGGTTGTAGATCCTGTAAAACTCAAAAACAAACCAACCTTCCTCGAACTCTTAGACTAACACTTACATAAAATAAGAGAAATAAATAAAAATAGAAAAAGTAAAAGGCACACCGAGATTTACTTGGTTACAACCGGGAAGGTTGTTAATCCAAGAAAGCGTAGCACTAGTATCTCCTTCAGGCGGAAAAGCCTTTTACAGCAATGAAGCACACAACAGAAGCTTAAAACAGAAAAGCGTACAAGTGTAGAAAGAATGCTTGAGTTCTCAGTTGAATATGAAGTTTCTGGACCAAGGCTATATTTATAGCCTTGGTCGGGGCGCCTGAAAGGGTTCCGGGCGCCCTGGGGGGATAAATTTTATCCCCCAACGTTCAGATCGAGTCAAAGCTCGATCTGGTCAATATTCAAGGTCCGGGCGCTCGGAAGGGTTTTGGGCGCCCCGGAGCCCAAAGTCAACATACGTTGACTTTTCGTGCGGGACCTCTTCTCTGTTCAGTCCTGACTCGGTCCGGTTCTTCCGCTCTAGATTCGCTCACTTGGGTGATCTCTGCCATCCGGAAAAGGGCTCACCCGAACCCAACTTTCGGTCTTCTCGAGCGTGCTTCCCTCCGGCTTCTCGTCCCTCGAAATTACCGCGTGTTTCCTTCTCGTCTGCCACCGTACTCATCCGCAGTCTTCATCCCTCGGTCGTCGACCTTCTCGCTAGCTGCGTCTCTTGCTTCCCGAGCAATCTTCCGCTCCGGCTTTCGTCCCTCGGAACCACCGCGCGCTTCCTTCTCGTCCGCCGGTGTACTCTTCCGCAGCCTCGTCCCTCGGACGCACAGCGTGCCGTCTTTCTCGCTAGCTGCGTCTTCCGCTCGACTACCTGTGCTCCTAAGCTCCTGCACACTTAGACACAAGGTTAGAAACAATGCATGACCTAGCTTAACTTGTTGATCACACCAAAACAACCTTGGGGTTCCAACAAGAAGAAGACGATTCAAAAAGATTTCTGACTTATGACCCAAATGTAGATTTAAAAAATCCTGAATTGAAACTTGGTATTATATTCAGTTCGAAAGAAGAGGCAAAGTTTGCAATAGAAAGCCATTGTATAAGACAAGGGAAGCTTGTAAGGTTTGTCAAGAATGATAAAATTAGACTTCGGGGTGAGTGCAAAACTGAAGGCTGTGGATGGAATATTCTTGTATCACCAATGAATAAAGATTCTTGTTGGCAAATAAAGACATTGAAATCTACACACAACAACTGTTATTGGAATCATACCAATAAAGGCATCACCTCAACCTGGTTGGGTACAACTTTTACAAAGAAATTCAAATCAAATCCTAAGTTGGGGACCAATGAGTTCAGGCAAGAGATATGCACTACTTTGAAGGCAAATATTTCAAAGAAACAAGTTTATCTAGCTAAGAGAAAATCACTTATGATAATTGAGGGCAACATAGAAGAATAATTTAGCAAAATAAGAAATTACTGTGTTGAACTTAAAAGGTCTGATGCAGATGCTTCGGTGATTCTAAAGTTGACAGAAGATGATGATGGTCCAAGATTTCAGAGACTTTATGTTTGCCTCTCCGCATGCAAAGAAGGTTTTAAAGAGGCATGTAGGCCTATGATTGGTGTTGATGGCTGTTTTATGAAAAGCAAGAATGGGGGGCAATTGTTGTCAGCAGTTGGGCTTGATCCAAACAATAACATTTTTCCAATTGCTTATGCCATGATTGAAAGAGAGACGAAAGATAGTTGGATATGATTTCTACAACTATTGGACAATGATATTGGTTTTGAGGATCAATATGGTTGGACCTTTATGTCTGACAAACAAAAAGGTTTGATTCCTGCTTTTAAGCAGTTATTTCCAAATGCTGAGAATAGATTCTGTGTGAGGCATCTCTATAGCAACATGAAACACAATGGCTTTAGAAGTGTGGCGGTTAAGAATGCTCTTTGGGCTGCTGCGAGAGCGACAAGAATTGAAGTGTTCAAAAGACGGATGGAAGAGTTGAAGAAAATTGATGAAAATGCATATCAGTGGTTAGCAAAAAAACCTGAGCATCATTGGTCTAGGTCACATTTTAGCATTGTTCCTAAATGTGACATACTTCTTAATAATATGTGTGAATGCTTCAATAGCTTCATATTGGATGCAAGAGAAAAATCAATAATTCCCATGTTTGAAGCAATAAGAAATCTATTGATAGTTAGATTTCAAATGAATAGGGCAAAGGCTGAGAAATGGAATGGTGTAATATGTCCTAAAATTAAGGCGGTGTTGGGAAAGAATTACCTAGAAGCATCTCGATATAGTCCTATGATGTCTGACGAGACACATTATCAGATCATGGGGTCAAACCAGCAGCATTCTGTCGACTTGTGTAGAATGATTTGCAGTTGTAGAAAATGGGATTTGACAGGAATCCCTTGCCCGCATGCTATTTGTGCTATTTTGTGTAAGAGAGAAGATCCAGAAGCTTATGTACATCGTCATTATAGTGTTGAGGCCTATAAACGATGTTATAATGGATCAATCATGCCCATCAATGGACCAGATTTGTGGTCTGAATGTCATTTAATCCCTCCATTGGCACCGGTGTTTAAAGAAAGAGTTGGTAGGCCAGCAAAATTGAGAATGCGGGATCCAGATGAATTACCAGCTTCAAAACAAACAAAGCTGACGGGTTTGAGAAGAAACAATAAATGCAAGAGTTGTTGTGAGATTGGTCATAATCAAAGGAGTTGCAAGATACCTAAATCGAGTGATTTAGATCATACAGCATCACGTCAAAGCAAAGGGATAGATCATGAATTAGTACCACGAGAATGTAATGAAATGGAGATAGATGCACATACACAATGCAACGGTGCAATGCCAAATGAAGGAGAGAGAATCATTCCCACAAAAGAGGTTGTGCATGATACGTTAGTATCAAACAAAAGAGAAAAACTACAGGTTATCGAAATTTATACATATTAGAAAAGCATAATGTGTATTACTTACTTTGTTCATAGTAATGTATTTTTTTGTTTTCGATTATCATAATTATTTACAGGTTATACGACAAAAGATAACTGGAGTGAGGATTAAGGACAGCTCTAACATGATACCATCAATCAATGTAAGTGAAATAAACTTGTATTTGATTACTTGTTTTCATTGGATGGATTTTAGTTTTTGAAAATTTTATGTTTCAGGTGAAGCAAGTATTCAATGGATAAAATCATGTTTTTGTGAAAGGTGGAAAGAACTTTGTGACGCTATCAGGATTATGAGCTTCATTGGACAACAAACAAAAGAAAGCACAAGCAGAATCGTCAAGTATATCAATTACCAAACAGTGATATTGTAGTTGTTATTTGTCTGTTTTGGATATTATTTTTGGTTATACTTAATTAGTATTGGTCAAGTGTATTGGATTTGTTATTGTTATTTGAATATCAAGCAGACTTTTTTTTTGTTGAAATATTGATATTATGTTACTTTTATGTAAATGGTAGTGTGTTATTTTTATTCTGATGTATTTTATTTTGGTTTAATTGATGCACCTTATTTTGGTTTCGTGCTTTTCCCCTCATTTTATGTTGATGTTATAGTTGTAAGATTAATTTTTAGAAAAGGAGACACTCCTTCGTCCGCAACTAACATCCAAATAAACAGAAGGATGATCTTGGGACATTTTTTAAAAGTTAAGGGATGCATTTGACACATAAAAAAGAAGAGGGACTAAGTTAGGATAGTGAGTAAATTAGTGGGACAAAATCGGGTTTTTAAAACACTCCTCCGTCAGCAACTAACGTTCAAATAAACGGAGGGATGATTTTGGGACATTTTTTAAAAGATAAGGGATGTATTTGGCACATGAAAAAAAAGAGGGACTAAGTTAGGACAAGGAGTAAACTAGAGGGACTAAATCAGGTTTTTTCTCAAATTATTAGTTTTAAAAGTTCTTATAGCTATCGGTAAATATATTTATTTTAAAAAATAGGTGGATATATAATTTTAGATAATAAATTAAAAAGAATCATTTTTGATGAGGAACGTTTTTTTTTAACCCAAAGCATGGAACCAATGGTTAAGCTGGTTCAATTGTGAGTATGTAACGGGGTGTCATTCTGGGCATCGTTCGAGGGAAGTGAAAGCTTTGCTTGCAACGCAACAGGGAAGATCCCCTCTGCATCTATAACGCCACCTCGGTGGACTTGGGGGTTCTCGTCCGTGCATTTCCGATCCGAACCCAGAGAGAAAGAAGCCGTTTCGATATGGACGACGACGACGACGACGAGTTCGGCGAGCTCTACACAGATGTCCTCCATTCCGTCGCCGAGTCCGTCCCAGCGCCACTGCCCTCCGTCTTGTCCCCTGGCGGCCGTATCGATCCTCTCCTCCACGCCGAGAAAGACGATTCCGATGGGGGCGATCCGGACGGCCGCTTGTTTGTCGCGTCTCGCGCTGATCCCTGCGCAGAAGCCCCTTCATCATCCAAACGCGCTATACCGCCGGCCATGGCAGCTGCGGAAGACGTTTCGGAGGAGGATTGGATGCTTGGCCGCGCAGCCCCGGTCGTGGATTCGACAGAGAATTGGAACGACGAAGACGACGATGGAACCCTATCATCGCGACAGGCAGAGGTCGGGGCCCCTAGTCCGTCCATAGAGGGAGAGCCTAGGGTTTTGGAGGAAGACGAAGAAGAAGCTAGGGTTTCAGAATTTCAAGAAGGAAATAATGGAATTGGTGTTGACAAGAAGATTAGTGCACCGGAAGACGGGTTTTCATTGTCCGGAGGTGGAATAGAGCAGAATTTGGAAAGTCTCGATCAAACCCTGCACATCCCTGGACTCTCAGCTGGAACAGCTTCTTCTGGACTTTTTGCTGGCATCAACAACGAGGAGAGGAAGCCATCACAAAGCGAGGATTGGGACAGTGACAGTGAAGACGATCTCAAGATTGTGCTGAACGATAGCAATCATGGTCCTCTTGTGGCTGAGAGGCATAATCTAATTGGGATAGATGACGATGACGATGATGATGGAGAAGAGGATCTGGTTATTGTCACCGATGAGGACCAGCATCATCGCCTCCCCACCATGGAGGAGCAAAATTGGAGTGAAGATTCTATGCAGCCGGCAGGTGATGGGGAGAGAAAAGAAATGTCGGATGTAACTAAAGTAACAGGCACTGCTGGAGCTGCACCAGGGGCAAGGATAGGGTACAGCAATCTTGGTTTTCATACCCAGCATCATTCAATGTTCAAGGTTGTTCCTACCACATTAGTTCATGTAATTCAGGTGTAAACTAAGTTTATGAGTGTTGATTGCTAGTTTTTGGCAGTGGTACGCACACTAGCATGTTGCATAAGCTTGAGAATACATGACTAAAATATTTTGGCAACTCAGATTGAGTTTGTGTCTCTTACTTTATGCTATTTAACAACTAAAGAATGCTCAAATAACAGTAATTTTCCAAATGAAAGATAACAAGCCACTCAAAAGTTCCAAAATTCTCAGTTATTTTGGTTGCAATTATGCATATTGCTAATCTAATATTAATTTGATAGGACAACCAAGACTATTGGGAATTAGTGACAGGAAAAGCCTTTTTACTGAATCCGAATAGATAAGCCTTTTGGCACAAATCTGACTATTTTATATCTTGAATTCAGAATTCTTGACGTTCACTTGTTTTTGTCTATTCGACTATTCTTACTGTTTATATAGTATTGATTCGCTGAGAAAAAAAAACTTGAAATGGGACAGAGAAAAAAGACTATCAAAATCATATTTCCAAATAGGATCCATCAATTTGGAACCCTCATTCTGTTTGCCAGAAAGGCAATTAGACAAGAAGAATAATGGCATGATCTTTGTGAATAGAAAGAGAAATTATGCACGTTGGCCTAGAATTTGATTAAGTTCCTAAAACTAATAATTACACATTTTTGCACAAATTTTTCCTTGCCAAACAAATTTCTTTTGTTGCGTACAGTGAATTTAATGTCTGTGAACTTAGGTATATTATTTAAAAAATGATCATTCCTTGAATTTATCAACAATATGCCCTAGATATTGTGGTTATTATTTATCTAAATTAAGATTCTTTCTTACTCAGTATGTAAGACCTGGTGCAACACCTTTACCTGGCGATCCTGCAAGTGGCATCCCAGGTATTCCAGGTTCTGCTCGTCCTCTTGGCCCAGCTCCTATTTCCAGTCAAGGAAGAGGTGATTGGAGAGCTGTTTCTGGTAGGGGCTTCCCTGGTGATCCCAAAAGCTACAATACAAACTTTGGGTTTCCAGCTTGGGCTAATAGTTCAGCCCGTGCCTTTGGCATTGGACTGGATTTCACCCTCCCTTCACATAAGTAAGATTGTCAGATGCACTGTGCAATAATTATAATTTTCTTTACCAAAATTTATACTGTTTGCTTTTGTGATGGAAGCATTAAACTTTCTTTCTTTTTTCAATCCTTAATAGAATCTAATAGTTAAGACTTTTATTGAGCCTAGTTAATAGATTCTCACTATCAGATATTCTCTCATTTTCATTGAATTCCTTTTTCATCTCTAGCATATACATACCTTTTTTTTGTTCATTGGTACTAAATTTACATTCAAATAATTTTAATATTCAGTTGAGATGCTTTTGTCTAATTATATATTCGTGTTTGGTTTGTAGGATTTTTTTTAGTTTTTCATTTAGAAGAAAAAGAGGGCTCTAAAATGAAATAGGAAAAGGAAAACAAGAAGTTTGCCTTTGCCTTTTCAAATGAATTTTTACACAAGACCTTTGAATTCTCCATAATAGGGAAACCTTTTTCACCTTTTTTTTTAAAATTTATATGCACACATTTTATTTATAAAATTCGTATCAAGCATATCTTTACAAACAATTTTCCTTTTGTTTAAGAAGTTAATGGAAAAGTGGGAAAAATTTCTCCATCAAATACTAAAGTGTGAAGGGTGTTTCCTAAGGAAATAAAGTGAGAGAAAATGTGGCACTTTTCCTCCATTTCCCTTAGAAAAAAAAGGGGAAGAAAAACATTGAGAAAATTCCCTTTATATTGCTTCGTGTGATTTTTGAATGCAAGGAAACTCAAATCCAACCTTAAAACATTTAAAGTTATTTTTCTTTTCATATTTATTTTTGATAAAAGTTTTGAAATTTAAGTCTTTCATCCTCTTTTCTTCCCTCTAAGGCTACAGTAGGATGGAAAATATTTTGAAATCCTTTTCGTATTTTTCCCTATCCTTTTTTTTTCCCAGTTATTTCATTGAAACAAGGCATAAAGGTTACACCCACCGGGCCACCACCATTTGCCTCAATATCAAAGCTATGTCTTATTTCATTTGTGAGCTCAGTAAGTGCTTCAATTGTCTTCGACAACTAATCCTACAATTATGGTGTGAATAAAAAAATGAATTTAGTCTCATATGATATTCAAGCTTTAAAACCAGAGATGAAAGACACATGAAAATCCATGTTGATGTCATATCATTTATGACATCATGACGTGGAGTTAGTAAAAAGTGAAAGATAAAATGCTTAAAAAATATTCACTGGTTTCTGTTCATATAGGTGTTTGTGGAAAACATCTATCATTATTTCAATGTTACTATGTCATCTTCTCATCAGGCCATGCTATTCCCAATAAATTTTGGTTGGTTATATGGATCTTATCCTTCCATTGGACCAGATTATGTCACTAGTGTTATTCAAATATTAAATCACTTTTGCTTACATTAATTTGAATCTCCTTTGCTCTCCTTACTCCTTTCACTTTTTAACTCAGCTTTTTAAGTGTCCAATTATATAATTTGTTGGTAATCGTTTAACATGCCCATGTAGTGTGATCTGGTCTCTTTCATTTTATCATCTATGAGAATCACAGTATTGGTCCCTTGTAGTAGTATTAGATTTTTTATATTGTCTAGTAAGTCATATCCATCTTAGCATTCTATCTTTATCCAATTATTATTATTATTTTTACTGTGATGATTTCTTAAATGCCCAACACTTGATTGATTCATCAAGTATGATGAATGGTATCTCAATTTAATGATTTTTTAAGCATTATAGTTTTTTTAATAGTTTGAGTTTCATGACAATCACACAAAATTTGAAACCTGCTCTCCATTTTAACCTTCCACTCTTTATGTTATATCTTCATACATCAAATGTATCTAAACGGAGATTCATACGTATCCATCTTAACTATTTTATGATTTTCTTCTCTTTACATTGACATTTCTTCTCATATATTTAGTTTTAGTTTTAATTTACCTGAAACATTGAGTTTTGTTTTTTTCACAATTTAATGGTTTATCGTACCCATATTTAATTAGCATAATGTCGTTTACAAATAACATACACTAATTGGACCTCTCTAATATATGATTGATTAGTCGTTTTAGTACTCTTGTAAAAAGATATGGGCAATCTCACTTTCAATAGCTTTGTTTTATCATCATGATACATATACTTTACCACATCTATATTTTCACTAGCTACTATTTCCTCATTCAACCCACCAAAATAATTTTTAAGTTTTTTCCAAGCCAATAAAACTTAAATGTAAATTCTGCTTTTTCGATAATTTCCATCTTTTTTCTTATTAAATAAATGACATCTATTTTTTTATTTTCAGCACCAAACGAAATTGAGTTTTCAGAAATATTTACTTCATCCTTTATTCTTCTCTCAGTAATTCTTGAACAGGCTTCATTCTATGTCTCTTTTAACTTAATTATCTAACAATTGCATCTCATATACAACAACAATCAAACCTTATCTCACTATGTGGGGTCGGCTATATTGATCCTTTTACACCACCATTGAGCTCTATCTCCTACTATAATATCATCTATACTTAAATAAATTTTATCTTGTTTTATTGTTGTTAACCAAGTTTTTTTTGATGTTCCTTTTCCTCGTTTAATATGCGTGTTTGTTATAGTTTCACAATTGCATCTCATATCTATTCTTATAAATTGGTACTAAATTTGTTCTCTATTTCACTTATCTAAACTTTGAAGAAAAATTGACGGAAGTATATCTTAATCTCCTAAACGTTTTCAAACTTCAGCAGAAATATCAACTGGAGATACACTTCTATGATCCTACCCTACTTGCTTCTATGCCAGATCTAGTGTATAGTCTCCCATATGTTTCCTAAATTGCTATTCTGATTGTGATTAACATGTAACACCTTGTTTCTAAAGTAAAATTTTATACATTTTTTTGATAATCTTCCTTCTCTGTCGATTGTGTGAGCCATGAACCATGCCACCTGCCTCCCTTGTGATTTAAATGCTTCCAAATGCTCTATTTTTCAGGACAGTTTTTGATGTTGACATTGAGAGTTTTGAGGAAAAACCATGGCGATACCTTGGGGTTGATATGTCCGACTTTTTTAATTTTGGATTGGATGAAGATAAGTGGAAGGATTATTGCAAGAGGCTGGCAAGTTTAAAATCCTCTTATTCCTTAATACATACGGTTGAAGTACACTATGTTCCTAATTTTTTTGTTTGCAGGATCAACTTCGTTTGGAATCAACCATGCAAAGTAAGATTCGTGTATATGAGAGTGGGCGATCAGAGCAGGTATATACAAATACTAGACCATGCATAAATTTGCTCACGTCATACTTAAACTTAATTATTGATAGTTTATTAATTTTCTCTCAGGAATATGATCCAGATTTACCACCTGAGTTGGCTGCGGCAGCAGGTCATGATATTTCTGCTGATAATGGGCATGGAAAATCAGATGGAGAATCAAATTTTACCGGTCAAGGACGAGGGCAGTCAGTTATGCGGGCACCATTAGTATGTTGCACTGTCACTCAACCTTTGTATTTAGAACTTGTTTGGATTAGGGGATATTTGGAAGGGATGAAGTGGAGTAATTAATTTTTTTTTCTTCTAAAACCTTATCCCACTAGTTCTCTTCTTTTCATGCTTGTTCAATTTTTTCTATTCCAGGAATTCTACTCTTCTTTCCCTTTCATCATATTTCCATCTCCGCCCTTACATTTTTTACTTTCTTCTCCCCACTAATGAGTTTCCAAATAAGTTAGGAAACCAATGTCATTTATTTTCTTTAAATATTCCGTTAATATTCTCATTGTTATTAGTATTTGCTTTGTCACATTATTACTTTTTGATTTTTTAGCCAACTGGGAGAGCAATACAAGTTGAGGGTGGTGGGCATAATGAACGACTTCCTTCTATAGATACTAGACCGCCTAGATCACGTGATTCGGATGCAATTATCGAGGTAGTTTCATGACTTACATTTTGCAGTTTAATGCTAGATTCATTTATTATATCTACACCTCATCATTGACAATTACAAAGGTTATTTGTGATTTTGTACATCCAAATAACCCACACTAGTTTGTGATATATACTATTTCATAGTTGTAGACTTGAAGGTATCCACATACTAAAATTGCCTCGTCAATAGATTGTGCCGCAGGACTTGTTTGATGATCCAAGAATGCACAACTGTGGCCTAGAGAAAAAGGAGAACAGTGTCGAAAGAGATGATATAAGTTTTATTGAGGCTAAGAAGGATAGAGGAAGCACTGAGTCAGGATATACAGAACACTTTTCTCATGCTTCCAGTAACCACAAGGAAATGACCAGGAAAACCCTTCTTGCAAAGGAAAAAGATGAATCAGCTGGTGATCACCATCATAATTCTAAATCAAGAAGCCCTCCCTTTCATGATCGAGCATTAGAGATGCATTCAGAAGAAAGGTATGCTGTCATTATTCTAGCAGATCTGATTATGTTCACTGCAGTCAATTCAGTGAAGTTTGCTTTTTCCACACATCTATCCACAATCATCAGTAGGAAACAATGAAACATAAGGGACTCATGGCTAAATCAGTTAACATCTCCTTTCAAATTATGAATTTTGATGTCTTCATAATTTAAGTAATACTTTGCTTTTGGTTAAATGACAGGGAAATAGGGTGTGTGTATATATATATATTTTCCCTTTGTCAATATGTAAGTAATTCTTTATGATGAGAATGCTATTAGAAACAGTTGATAGTTGATCTTCTTTCTGATTCATTGTTCATAACTCAACTCATTATAGTTTCGACGTGAGACCTTTATTTTGTGAAACAACGGATTATTCACACAGTACGTACTGTGAGCATAAAAAAAGTCAAATGTTCTGTTTCTTTCAGAGAAAAAAAGGATTTTTCAAATAATTAATCACTAATAGATTGGTGAATCTTCTCTTCAAAAGCTAACTGTAGAAGCTACTCCAGTATGCTTCATGCAGACAAAGCGGTAAACAAAGTGAAAGAGGGTGCAGCAATAGGGAAGGAAGGTGTTTGATCTACTTCAAAAATATAAAGTGGATTATATGTATACATGAATTTAAATTAGTTAGCTTAGAGATAGCAAGGTAAGTAAGCCAATAGAATTATAGGTTTCTATCTCAGTAGATCATACTTGATGTATTGTTTATACTATCAGTTTAAGATTCAGGATTGAGTCAGCATTGTCCTAGCTATAGTTGCTGCAGATTCATGTTTGTATCAATATTACACGTCTTTCCTCATTTGGCAGGAGTATTACAAGTAGCAAACCAACGTATGACTATGAGATATTGATTATTGCATTTGCGAATGTGATAATATTTAGCACAATGTCCCATGTTTTCTGCTCACTAAGTGAGCACTGAAATCGATAGGAAGAAAGCAATTCTGTCTATGCTTAGTCTTTCATGGCTAAAGTAAATACCATGTTAGCAAGTTATTGATTTTTTTAAAGCTTGTACCAAAGATGATCTACTTTTTATTCAGGATTCTATATCTCATGGACACAGCTAACAGCAGTTTGCTTACTTTAGGTTGTATTCAGAATCCTCGTCTAGAAGACACCTCAATGCTCGTGAACAATCAACTGATAGCATGTCTAGTCAAAGTGCCCACTCAAACAGGCATAGTGATCAGCGAAAGGAAACTTTGCTTGATAACTCTGAGGTTAAGCAGTGTTCTAAAAACTCACTTGTTATTGATACTGCAAGAGAGCTCAGTGTTGAAGAAAAATCTAGCAAGCAGGATGAAAGCAGCGTCGAAGAAAAATCTAGCAAGCATGATGAAGGCAGTGTTGAAGAAAAATCTAGCAAGCATGATGAAGGACTTACTGTGGTTGATAGCATGGAATTGGAGGAGATGACATCAAGTTTACATGTTTCTAGTGAGACTGGTGCTGATGATAATTTGGTCCTCCCAAGCAATACACAAAAACTTAGCTCACAAGTTGAGCCTCTGATGGTGTATGACACAGGTTACGATGATGGGTTGCAGAATAGTGATAATAGTAGAGAAAAATCTGGTGACAGTAAGAATAATCAAAGACAGACAAATGGTGAAGTCTTACATGAAGGACATTCAAGTCAGACGGGTTACTCAAAAAGGCTCCAGAAGGAAGATGAATCTAAATTCTGGGGGAGAGATGAATCTCACATAGACGATAGACAAAATAGAGAGAAAAATCATTCTATTTCTATAGAAAAGGAAGATGCGTCTAATTCTCATCAAAGTCATCTTCGAGGTAGAAGCTATGAGAAGAGAAAGGAATCAGAATCTTCTACCAGTTCTTGGCAAAGAAGAGAGGATAATATGCATGGTAGACAAATCAAAGATGATTTAATGAGGGCGAACAATGATGAGATGTTGCCAAGGAATAAGAGTAAGCTAAAGGTTAGTGACAGAAACCGGAGAGATGAAGATCATTCTAGAAAGCATGTTGATGGTGAATGGAGGAGCCATAGTAGAGATGAAAACTTGAGGCATAGGGAGAGGGATGATCTGTTGATGAGTCGTCGTGAGAACAAGGATGTTCCTCTCGTGAAGAAAAAAAGAGATGAAGAATATTTGAGAGGAAAAGCTGATAGATTAGATGGTTTCCAAAGTCACAGAGCTAAGGAGGATTCTGGAAGAAGGAAACGAGAAAGGAATGACCTACATGGCAACAGGAGAGAGTCTGAAACTAGAATGAGGGATAAGACTGAAGATCACTTGTCCTCTAAGCGTAAAAAAGATGATAGCTGGCGCCAAAATAGGGAGAGAGAGGATAGGCAGCGACTGAAACCTCATGAAATTGCATTAACACACAGGGAAAGCGAAGAAGTGCAGGGAACTGTAAGTAGTGGGCGAGTTACTGAGAATAAGCAATTGGGTGGTAATGGTAGGAATAGGGATGACTCAAGATCTATTAGTTATGATAAGGATTATCAAGAGAAGGAAAGGAGGCGGCACAATGAGTTGTCGAGGAGGGATCGTAGGGAAGATGGCATGTCTCAGAACAGAGGACGTGGTGATGCATATACAAATGAAAAGCATTCAAATGCTGATGAAAGAAGCTCCAGGCACGAAAGGCTGCACCAATATGGTGACCGCCACCATACTGCTGAGGGCCAACAGATGCACAGGGAAAGACAGAGAGAAAATACAAGTAAAGCCAGAGATGTCGAGAACAAGCAGCAGAATAACCAAGTGCTTGGGAAGAGAAAACATGATGACTGCCCCTCAAATGAGAAGAGAAAGCATGATGACTGCCCCCCAAATGAGAAGGTATATTTTATCTGTATAATACTTTTAGTCAATGATATAGAATTGCATATAAGTCAGAAAGCTTTCATACGGGTCAATTAGGAAATTCTGCAATTTCTCCCAACTTATATTACCACAGAAGCAAGTTAACTCACTGGAACTACAAAAACTCAGAACAATCATATCTATCAATAAGCAGCCTGTGCAGGTTGAGATTTGTCTCAGATATTAAGCTTGTATAGTGCAGCATGAAATGCTTTGAGTCGAAGGACTATTTATTTTGGGTGGGATAATTTGATTTACTAACCAAAAGAGCATTAAGATTTTTTAGCGAATTATGACCAAAAGTACTATCAACCTGTTCATTTCTCCCTCAATTGTTATGTAATTGCATTTGGATTCTTTCTTGATAGAGCAAGAACTGGCTATTCAGTTTTAATAAGGTGCTATTGAATGATGCAAGTTAATCTCCAAAATATAGGTAAAGCATGCTTGATTTAAAATTTAATAATCTGCAATTCACAGTTTGCAATCTAGAATAGCGGTTCCTCCTCTTTACCTGTCTACTTTTTTTTTTTTTTTTTTTGCTGAAAAGGATGTTTGTTTTATGATATTGTGAGAAAATTTTATTTTGCTCCCATAGTTTGCTGCCGTTTTGATATGCCCCCAGAGCTTATAAATTGCAGTTTACTTCTATAGTTTCAATTTATTTCATAGTTTCAATCTATTGATGAAATGGCCCCCTGCCCCATTAAATCCTTACCCATCCGTTTATCTCTTGGCTGTAAGCTAATTTATAAGTTTGCACTCCATAAATTTAAAATTTTAAACATATTGAATCACTAACCTAGAAAAATTTATTGGGTCTCAAATTGTGGGGAGGAAAGAAACGTCACTATTTGGCTACAAAGTTTATTTTGCATGCAGTCTGGGGCTCCATTCTTCTTTTAATAGGAGCTGATTTGCAAATAAGTTTGCAGCTATTTTGTGTAACACAATGTTAAGTTACAAGGCTCAAACCTATTTTACAAATTACCTTAAGCCCTAAAAATTTAATAATTTAATGATTTTAGAGTTACAGACTGATGTTACTACTTGTATTGAAGCCAAAAACCTAAAAAAGCTTATGGTCTCTTAAAATTTAGTCGCAAGCTGATTTTAAAATTAGCTTGTGCCCTGGAATTTGGCACTAAGCTGGAAGAAATAGTTGCAAGTCGGTAACACAGGGTTGTGACTTAAAAAATGTTAGAAATCTTAAATTTATGGGGGGCACAAAATGATTTGTAAAAAATTTACACCCTAAACCTCAACACTATGCTGACACAAAATGACACTAAGCTAATTCGCCAATCAGTTTGCAGCCAAAATTTGTAACAATGGACTTTTCTAGGTTGATGATGGCTTCAACACTTAGTATAGGATCACGGCTTAAAAAAGCTATTGAATTTATGGGGCACAAGCTTCTTTGTAAAACAATTGTGCCCTGGAATTTGACACCATGTTGGAACATAATAGTAATTCAAATTAACTTGCAATTGCATTTTGAGAGACCAAGAGTTTTTTTTTTCTTTTCACTTTTGACATAAATATAATTCTTAACATGAGTTTGTTATTCTGAGGATGCTAAAAATCTTGAATTTATAAGGGGTTGTAACTTGGAGAAATGGACAAGTTAGGACTTAACGAGGCGGGTATATTTCAACAATAGGTTGAAATTAAGGGGTAAAAAATGACAATTTCAAACTCTAGGGACATTTTGAAAAGACAGTAAACTGTAGGGGCAAAATGAATTGGTAATAATGTAACCAGCAACTAAAAAATCCACACTGTAAAAGCTAAATAGAATTGCTCTAACTTTGGGGAACTTCTTGTCTTGATCCATGATATCTTGTTCAAATTAGTTGGATTTGAGCACACTAGCTGCCTCCTACCTAGCTCATTTTTTGACATGTTTACTAAGTACTTGCCCTTGCCAGGTCTATAATAAACATTCAAATAAGAATGAGAGCAACATCTCTTCCACAATTGTCGCCAAAGCAGATCCACATCACAATAAACATGAAGACACCCCACATATTAACTCTTCAAGGAAACAAGGGGATGATGAACCTGCCTCAGATGATGAGAATCAAAGTTCTAGAAGAGGACGATCCAAATTGGAACGCTGGACCAGCCACAAAGAAAGGGACTACGATGCCTTCAATAACACACAGGCATTATCTACTTTGAAAGAGAACGTTGAAGACAACATGGTTGATTCAGTGCAAGCAGATGAATTGACCAAAAATGAACTTAACAACATTACTAGTGAATTGGATGTCAAGGGCGATGCTGGACAAATTGTGGATAAGACAATTGATGACCAGGATCGCCATCTTGATACTGTGGCTAAGCTCAAGAAACGAAGTGAACGCTTCAAGCTTCCTATGCCAAGGGACAAAGATAATGGTTCAAATAGAAAATTGGATACCGAAGTGCAGCTGCACAATAATGAAGCTGGTGTTGATTCAGAGATAAAGTCAGAGCGACCAGCCAGGAAAAGGCGGTGGACTGGCAGTTGATTAGGCATCTAGGCATCTCGACGATGGTCCCTTTATGAAATCAAAGTCATTCTCATTCAGAGAAGAAGATAGGCAAAGCTAGTCGTATGCTTACCATCGAGTATTGTACAATTTTCACCTCTTCATCTCCTTCTCTTGGGACCAAAAATGATGTGAAGATAAACAAAAATATCGTGAGGAAGAAAGAGAAGTGCCACTAGTTGTGTTTTTATTGCATATTTGGATATGTAACTTTAAACACCTAAGATCCTGGACGGAATTCTTTTTTTCCTTTTCCCTTTTTCCTGCAGCAGTTTCTATGTCTTGTGAGGCTCTGGACCTTCCGGTTGGTTGGAGGAAGCCTACTTGTCCCGCTTCCAGCATCATGAAGACATGTTATGCCAACGGTTGAGGAGTTACTTCATTTACAAACA
Organism: Zingiber officinale; assembly: GCF_018446385.1. Lineage (NCBI taxonomy): Eukaryota > Viridiplantae > Streptophyta > Magnoliopsida > Zingiberales > Zingiberaceae > Zingiber > Zingiber officinale. The sequence continues at coordinate 81,659,934 of NC_056007.1, forward strand.
CATTCCAAGCTTGGAGTTGGAGGTTTAAAGCGGAGAACCGTTCAGTTTCAGATGAATATCTTCAAATAATTTGGTTCACTACTTTATGGTGTTTCCTTGGACGTTTGTATTATTTTACTGCCACTCTGAGAATCCTGAAGTTGGCTGGAGACTAATCTAAGCTGGCCAGATTTCGCCGCAAGTTGTGCCTATCTGAATGCATCAAGTGCTCACTGAATGTACGCGTACTTGATGAATTAGATGTGGGATCATCCTCATACAGTTTGCAGGGCGCGGCTCTTCTTTACCTTTACAATTTTTGTTTTAAAAGAGATGATCTTTTATACAGAGAAGGTTCTCCAAGTTGTGCTTGAAACACAGTTGGTCAATGCTCTAGACAAAGTTGGAGGTGGGCGAAAAATTTTCTATACGAGATGGTAGTTGTTTTAACCCATTTGTTGCCTTATAATCCTTCCTGTAACCGAAGCAAAACAAAAGGGTCCGATAAAGAAAAGGAAATAGATCATTCTTTTGACAGTAATGTGCTTAATATTTTTCATTTTGTTGAATTATCTATGCATATTAAAATAGATTGCTAATGGAGATTTTTTGAAAAGAAAATCAATGATTATAAAATTTTCTGAATCTAACACTAACTAATTAACTGCTGATATAACCATTAGTATTTGTTTGGTAGAGATAATTAATATAATGTTGGCTAATCTTGATGGGTGGAAACATACTATGTAGTGAGGCTGAGTCCAACCTTAATTTGGATCCTGATCCTGTCCGAACGTTGAATCGATGGACGCTGGGTATGTGGCGCTCTTCGAATCGATGACGTGGATCTCTGACCGGCCTTATGGAGCTCCGGCGAACCTGCAAAGAAGTCGAGCCAGGAAGGGGTTCCCGGCGACGACCCTCCGACGCTCAAGTCAGGTAAGAGGAAACTATGAAGTGGTGGCTTCGAATATCAGAGAGTGCGTACCTCCGGCGAAGTGTGAGGATCCTTATATAGAGCTGTGAAGAGGCTCATGCACACATACCGAGGCGAATACGTGTCCTCTAACCATATCTCAGTATGAGCTTGTCAGAGGAGCTTGCCTGACACCATACTGCTACAGTCCGAGCACCTCTCTGATGGGACGACATAATCTTCTGTCGTAAGGTTCAAGTCAGCGTATGACTTAGTCGTTGGACACGCCTGTTGTCAGAAGATGTTTCTCGATGCCTCCCTTATCCTTTTGTCTCTTCTGTTCTCGCGCCGAGCGTCTGGCCGCTCGGCAGTCCCATCATGTCCGACCGGACATAGGTACTGATCCGCTTGGGAGATTCCAGGTCGTATGTTCGGATGGAACTGTTCACATCATTATTGCTTTATGTCTCGGCCGAGCGGGCTACCCGCTCGGCCTGGCGACCTTGTTCATCATGAGTGTCGGAGACCCGACTCCCTGTCGGGTTGTTTTTGCTTCCGCTTAATCCCCATTCGGCCGGTCGGCCTCCCCTTTTCCGGCCGGCCATTTGACCTTTGACCTCCACGTGACGTTGACTTCCCTCAAAGGGGGTCCCCCGTCCTTACTGCTGGATCAGATCCTATCAGCCCTTGGCCATGCTGGATCCTTAGCCCAAACCCCTGGCGAGTCTGGACGTGACCAAGAGACCATTCGAACAAGGGAGCTTCCTGGCACCTTTTCTTCATTATTTCAAAACTTATCAAGTTGTTCCGAAAATCTTTGATTAATTAATCTTAATTTCATGGCTTATTCAAAGATCATAATCTTGCATAATTTTGATAAGCAATTAGCAAGTTTTGAATAAAACCATAATTAGATGCTCTCCATGTGAACAATAGACCTTCCATGATCACATTTGTCTTAGAGTAATCTCTAATAATCTTTGGTCTTCACTCCATTATATTACATAATTATTACGTTGTTGATAGTACTTAAACAACATAAATCTTTTGTATATTCGAAGGTGATATAAGAGCTTTGAATTCCCAACATACTTGCATACATTTCAATTTATTTATGCTATAAGAAAGTGACAGCAACATAGACTAGCAAGTTATCCCAAAAAAGTGAATAAATTTGCTCAAAACGGCTGAAATAGAAAAGCGCTGCTAAAATTGAATTCTTAAAAAAAATGAACTATGCAATATTTAGGGGCTAATTACGTTATCATTATACTCTTCTATTGGAGCATCATTATACTCTTCTAGAAACCGGCTTTCTGTGTTTCTTAACGTACACATATAATTAATTACAATATCTGTAGTTAAACTACTGTTGTGTATTTATTATCAGTAATTGACTTGGAGAGTTCAATTTTTCCCTTTTGAGAATTGATATATAAGTTTACTATTTCTCAAGTTTTATGTGATATTAGATGAGTAAATTTGTTGTACAAAGATTCCATTACTGAAGAAAAATAGCATAATAAAATGAGATAAAGAATAATTGAAATTAACATATTATTAAATGTTATATTTCATATTAACGTCTAAATTAGCTTATAGACCTCCATTATACAAACGGTAGATTAAGCCCCAAGCGGCTAAGCACCTAATCAAAGATGACTTAGTACTGGTGCCAAAAGAAAAGCACCTTTAAATAATGTTTAGTTTCGTTCAAATTCAAATTGAGATTAAATACATATGTGACTTAGTTTTTTTTTAATCTAGATATTCAGTTTTTACGATCTGACTAATTTTGGAGATGGATAATTCGACCTAGCCTCATGGGCTGACCACCAAGTAAATTACAGTGCTAATTTATCGATCACTTAAGATAGTGTTAATTTGTCCTAATTCTCTCTCCTATAGTGAGGAAAAACATCTTGTCAAACTAGAGCGTTTAGAAACCCAACATAATCGTTACTTTGACTATGATTAGTAGACTAAAAACTACAATGGAGCCTCCACGGGTGTGGTACAATAGTAAAATACTTAATGGAATAAATAAAAGAATCAAAGTTTGAATCCCAATATGGATAAATATTTTGGAGGTCGGTCTCTGAGTGTGCATAAATTATGCTCTTGATTTACCGAATAGGTAAATTATAGAGGAAGACCATCTACCTTTAAAATTCGTTGGATGAAACTTGGACATTTGAATCATCAAAATTAAACTAAAAATTGTAATGACTTGTTCATCCGTAGGAAAGAAATTGTCCTATTGAGGTCCTAATATTTGATGGCTTATCTTTGTCAACTAGCAATGGCTAAGATTTTGATCCTTCTAGGTCTTTCATAGAAAATCTACAAAACAGATTTCCATTCAAAGAAGTGGAAGAGTGAAGAGAAGAAAAGGTGAAATTTTTAGGTAAGAATATAAAAATGACCATTTCAAAAGTCAAACCCTGTCTCACAACCCACTCATCCTTAAATTATTGCAGGCATACTTTTGTTTAATCCATAAACTACTAGTGTTTAGTAGAGTTTTTGTGTGTGTGTGTAATGCTTGATTTTGATCAGTAACGACATCAGTGACCTCATCAAGCTCTTAAGCCTTAAAAGTCAATAAACTTAGTCTGACCAATGAAGTAATGGCACAGATTTAACATGACAATGCAATTCCACCAGAGTGACAACAAAAGCTAAGCTATTATGCTTAGCACATTAATTGGTCAGAAAGGCAGATTTGATCAGTCAAGGCAGAAAATTAGCACATTAATATGTTTCACACTTTAAATGTATATCAAAGATTTTGTATCATTTGACCTCATATATAGATATCTGAAAATATTGTCTGTTTTAGAAGTGAGATTCAGGAAATTGATTTTTCAAAAGTATCTTAAAAGTAGAAAGAAGATATCTCTGAGTCATCGCCACACCAAAGTGACAAAAAAGCTTCTGATGCAAGATGATCCATAAAAACAGTCTCTTGGATAGAAACTGTAATTTACCATAGTTTAGTATTAAAGAATTGAAGCTACCATTTGCAAGATTGGATATTCATTAAAAATCTACGAACTCGTGAAAAATAAAATTGTGCATTGGGGTGAGAATTCCTTGACAAATATTTATTTGCACTCTTCTCAATCAAGTGGGCCTGTGTTTGCTTTAGGAGGAATTGGAGCATATAACCAAGATTGATCTCATAAAGGATTTAATATGAGCCAACTATAATTAAGGTCTCACTAACAGTGTGAAAATGATTGAAAGGTCAATCAATTCTACTAATAATTCATGAGAGCCATTGCTGACTCTCGCTTGATAAAATACTTGTTGCTCTGTAAAATCATGGAATTGTTTTTTATATGTTGGGATGGCTTCACAAATCCCTTTTATAATCTATACCAGAAAAGAAGTATTTGCATTAACGTGGTACCCTTTAAGTCTTTGCAAAGATCAACACCAACAATAACAATCAAGCTTAGGGTCGACTGTATGAATCCTTTTATGCCATTGAACTCTATCTCCTATTATATCATCATCAATCTTTGCAAAAATCAAGAGAAAAAAATTATAAAATAGGTGAAAAAGGAAATATGAATAGGAGAATTTCCCAGCCTCTTGGTAAGTAATGAAGCAAATTTCAGAACGCAAAGTAGAAGTTGTTATATAATATAAGGGTGGATGCTCTTGTTTCAGAGGAAAAGGAAGGGCCTTGACCTTCTGCTTAGGTTGGTATTCATGTTACCTCCTTTGATTGTCTTTGGTTTTCTTAGTTCTAGCACTAGTTCTCAATCACTAATCAGATCTATGTTCCTTTTTTATTCCCTTTCTTCGAACAAAAAGCTTCAACTCTGAGCAAACTTTTACTTGTAATATGCAAATTGGCTTTAGGAATATGATTTACAGAGCTGCTCACTAAGCAATGATTCTTGAATCAGGTTCTTCACCTATCTCCTGTCAAGAGAACAGCCCAACCAACATGGATGGACAAACTGCAGGATTGTATTCTGACATGGTGAGTAGATAAGACTCAAGATGTTTGAAGAAATATTGGATGATTAAGAAGAAACAAACTAAGATCATTTGCTACTATTGATAGGGAATGGAAGACAGCCTTTTTGATCAGTGGGGGGTAATGGATCAGCTCACAGCTGCAGAAATCGCAGCAGCTCTAGGGCATGACTTCCAACAGTCCATCTCTTCAGAGAGCTACAACTCATTTACCTCAGACCAAGCTCCAATGAGCAGCGAAAGGCCTAAGAAAGCTCTCAAGGCCACTAGCTGGAGTTCTTGCACCACAGAGCAGAATTCAGCTCTGGCGCCTAATACCTCATTCCCCAGCATCCTCACCTTCAGCAACCTGGACTCGCCCGAAGAACAGAAGAACCCTTATGGGAGCCTTGTGGGAGTGGTGAAGCCCAAGAACGAGGTGAATGGTATGGTTGGATCCGAGAGAAACTATGATACTATTGTTAGGCAAGCAAACAAGGGTTCCCATATCAGGAGTAGGTCAAGCTATGACAATAAGGAACACATTATTGCTGAAAGGAAGAGAAGAGAGAAGTTCAGCCAGAGGTTTATAGCTTTGTCTGCCATTGTGCCTGGCCTAAAGAAGGTACCTTGTCGATTGAGAGTTTGAGACTTCGACTTCTTTGCTGAAATTTTTCCTGTTCCTCTATATTTATACTTGCTCTTCTAGATGGACAAGGCTTCTGTTCTTGGTGATACAATCAGGTATCTGAAAGAACTGGACGAAAAGGTGAAGGCCCTGGAAGAGCAAGTTGCAAAGAGGACCGTTGAGTCTTCAGTCCTTGTGAAAAAATCTCAGCTCTGTGCCGACGATGACAGTTCCTTCTGCGACGACGAGAACTTTGAATATGGGCAGCGAAGATTCGGCGAGTCGCTCCCGGAGATCGAAGCCAAGATATCTGAGAAATCCATCCTCATCAAAATTCACTGCGAGAATGGCAAAGGAGTGCTGGTGAAAGCACTGTCTGAGGTCGAGAAGTTCCACCTCTCTGTTGTCAGTAGCAGTGTCATACCTTTTGCTGGCTCTTCTCTTGATATCACTATAATGGCTCAGGTAAGATCACCAACAAACTTCTACTCTAAAAAAAAATAACTCACTCCCAATCTGAAAATTGATGTGACTGTTGTTTAATTTGCAGATTGAACAAGGGTTCAATATGACAGTGAAGGATCTAGTCAAGAAGCTGGGCACTGCTTTCAGGAAGAACACATGAAGAAAACTGCTAACTCTTTTCGTTAGTCTTTTTAGAGCTCTTTCCTCAGCCAAGGACATTATATCCCCTCCTTTACCTCAAAGATCACCACTTTTGTTGCCTAGGCTTTTCTGATTCCTTGTTTTTCTTTTCCTCTTTATTTTTTTTTTACTGTCTTGTCCAATTTTTGCATGATCAATTTAGTTGACCATGTTCACGAGGGACAAGATGTATCAATTGCTTGTATCATTCTACCCCACGCATGTTTTCTATCATCTTTTTGAGGGCTTCCTCGGGGAGTTTGCTTTTGGGAAAACTTAAAAAAAGAAAAGAAAAGAAAAGAAGGCTTCTTCTTTCTCCCCTTTCAGTTAGCCCTGCTTGTTTCATCTTTAGTCTTCTTTGTTTACGAAAAGCTCCGCTGTGGAAAAAATGGTGATCTTTGTATTTTGGGTTGTAGAAAAAGAAGAAGTCCTTGTTTAGGGAAGGTGGTTCTTTTTCTACTATCTCGAGTCCTTTTTGCATCTCTTATGTTTGTAAGCAACAGCAATGTAGTTGTAATACTTCAGGAGTTGAATGTTGGTTATTATGGGTGATGCGATGAAAGGAAGATCTTATCGAGAATCTGTCATGATATTGTCGTTGATGTTTAGAGATATTATAAATTCAGTCGCAATCAGTCGATAAAGTAGGGGATTGTGATTGTTCTTCACCAAATTTCTGCAGTAGGTCTAGAGATTTAATTTAGGCTAAAATTCTTTTAACCCCTATATGTTCAATCTAGTAGTATTTTATCCTCCTACATTTATAAAATAACATTTAATACTCCTTGACTAAGAGTTAAATGTGATAAATCTGGTAAAAGATAATTGTATCCTTACTTTTTTTTATCATTTTTTAATAATAATTTTAAGAGGGAAAAAACATATTGAATTGATCATAATATCTTTCAATAATTTTTTTTATAAAATTCATACGTGCACTAACATAAATAACAAAAAATAACAATTCTAAAAGGATAATCAACCAAAAACTCATTTTATCACCCTCACTAAATGAAAAAAAAAATAGAATTCTAAATTAATGAACTAAAATCAAATGAAGATGGAACAAAGTTCATCATTAAAAAATCTTTTCTTCATCGTTAAATGTGGCATACAATGAATAAAAGACAATTGTGTCATTGTATTTTTTTAGCATTTTTTTTGATAATAACCTCAAGAGAGAAAAAACATATTGAATTGATCATTATATTTTTTTGGTAAAAATCCTCATAAAATTCATATATGCACCTGCATAAACAATAGAAAAGTAGCAATTCTAAAAGGGATGCAAAACTCATTTCACAACTCTCATCAAACTCAAAGGAGCTAGAATTCTAAATTGATGAATCAAAATGATTCCTACTTCATTATATGTCATATTTGATGATGAAGAGGAGATTTTTAATGATGGACTTTATTTCATCTTCATCTAATTTTGATTCATCAATTTAGAATTTCGTCTCTTTTTTATTTAGTGAGGATAGTGAAATGAATTTTTAGCTAGTTCTCCCTTTCAGAGTTATTTCTTTTCTGTTATTTATTGCTAATATATATATGAATTTTATGAGGATTTATATCCAAGGATATAATAGTTAATTTAATATGTTTTCCCCTCTTAAAATTATTATTAAAAAAAAATAAATAAAGATATAATTATCTTTTATAAGATTTCTCACATTTAATTTTTGATCAAAATGTGTTTAATGTTATTTTTTAAACACATAGGATAAATAATACTGGATAGAAAATATAGACGGTTAAAAGTATTTTAGCATTTACATCTCTATTTTGCCTCATGGCATCCTAACAAATTAAAATTCAAGAGATATTTCGTGTGTATCAAGATTTAAGTATGCAAATTTGGAAAAGAACGTTGATTTATAAATCAACACAGCTATTTTTTTAAACCAATGGAACATATCACTGCATGTCTCTAACTTTTTAAAACATGTTAATAATGTATTTTATATATGTGTGAATGATGTTGATATAATATTTTTTAAAGACAAGCTGATTGTGAATCATCCTAAAAAATTATGTTAAAGAATCATCAAAGTTAATTTAAAAATGAAGTTGAATTTTCGATAAAAAAAGATGTTTTGGACCATTAGAAGAGTCGTGTATGTATGATTATGATATTTTTCAAATATATGAATAGTCTTAATTAGGATTTTCAAAACGTAGGTAGCTAGGCTGTTTTACAAATTATTTGTGATCAGATTTTTAACTTTACAAAAATTAATATGTAAATGATGTTCAATTTATAATTTTTAGGGAACAACTTAAAATTTTAAATTTGATCGTGTACCAATAGAAAACTCATATGTATGACTTTGATTGCTGGACGCCAAATAAAAGTGTAGACACCAAACAAGTAGAGTATGATCTGAGAATATAAATTGGGGATTTTTTTTATACAGGTATCCAGATTTCAAAATCTGATTAATTTTAAAATAGATAGTTCGGCCTCAAATTTCACTCATCAAATAAATTCAGAAAGTATGATGACTTCTGATATAGTATCCCAATTTCATTAATAATTTAATCACGTAGATGTGCCTCATGTGGAAATCGAACCCTTATTATTTGAGAAATACATCTAATCTTTTACCACCCCATAAAACCCTAGGGCATATAAATTAGGAATTTTGTGTGCACAGCATGTGAATACAAGATATACATTTGTTTGATTTACCCTTGATACGGTGATGAAGTTGATCCCCCAAAAAATGAGTCAAAGCATTGAAATCCGGCTGACGTGGAGGTCAAAATAAAATGATCAAAATCGCAAAGCTAGATGGACTATGAGACCGCAAAGTGCGGATCAGGTAAGGTTGACCGAGTGGGCCTTAAGAGTCAGTCAGACAAGAAGGACCGACCAAACCTTCCAAGCGGTCATCCTATGCACTTACAACTGAGATTAAGAGTCAAGTGTAAGTTATTTGGTCCATCATCCTAGCCGATCGGACCTTAAGTTCGATCGAATGTAATACGCCTCTCCAACAATAGTAAGGTCGAGTGAAGAACAAGTCGATAGCTCCATTCAGTACGATTGAGTTAGTGATGCCCCGGCTGAGTGGCTCCCGATCGGCCTACAGCAGGACCCACATGGACGTCTTGTCGTACTCTTTTGGAAGTTTGTGTCACTGACAATAGAGAATATCCTATAGATAAATCATACTTGAGAAGTTTCTAGCTTATCACATTATATATTTGCATGCTCATTTAAGAAAATATGTCAGAGATTACTTTTTGACTTATTTTTTATTAGGAAGGCTTTGAAAAATGTGTATATATATTTTGGAATACGTGCACAGACACTATAGTGACACTATAAAAGGGGTCTCCATCTACAGGCAAAGGTATGCGAGACTTCATTATTCTACACGTTCTTTGCTACTATTCACTACTGCTATTCTTTCCTTCCGAACCGAAGACAGACTTGAGCATCGAAGGGCCAACGCCGACGACCCCTTCCCTGGCCCAGCACTAATGCTCCTGATTTTACAGGATAACTGTTAGTTAGAGCCCTACAGCCAATCATATGATGATTGTTGTATGGACTCGATGTATCATATTCCTATATATTTATAAAGGTATTTCTTTATGGTTATTATACTTACTTGTATTGGTGCCAAATAACTAAGTATAATAGCGTCCTTGAGTAGAAGGTTCTTATCTATATCAATCGATTGGTTGAATTGATAGTGAGTGTTGATTAGTCCTAGGAAAATCGTACCGGTTCCACTGTACAAAAATTTTGTACAAGTATCGAACCTTTCCTTAAATAACTTATTATGTTCTTTAGAAGTTAAATTAGGAATCGCAGACGGAACTTAACATCATTGATTCCAAATTTAACTTATCTATTCTTGATGGTTTAGATTTGGATCGCAAGCGGAACTTAACACTATTGATCCAAATCCACCTATGTTATTAATTCCATTAAATATTAATTTCCAAAATTGGCTTCCAAGACTGCATGGCGAGGCACATGACCTTCTTGGATATGTGAGCAACCACCACCGCCTAGACAAAGCCTTTTAAGGAAAGCTAATATTTAATTTCCTTAAATAACTCTATGTTTAACCAAAAAGAACAATCGAATCACAAATTCGAAAAACAAAGAAAACACAAACTTGAACAATAAATTCGAAAAACTAGATCTAATGCCTCTTGTGTTTGGAATTTTTACAAAGAGAAATAACTAGCATGATGCGGAAAATAATTGCTAATTATACCTTCTCTTTGTATGCTAATGACCTCGAGATCTTTTGCCGTATTCCTCGCCTCGCCTTGGACGTCGTGTGGGCGACGATCCTCCAAGATGAACACCACCCAAAAGCTTTCTTCCTCTTCTTCTTAAAAACGGCCACCACCACCACCAAGGAGAAGAGAGCAAAGGGAAAAAAAGAGGGGAAAAGGAGGGACGACCACCAAAAGAGACTCCACCAAGAGAATAAGAATTGATCTCATGAGGCCTCCTCACCCCTTCTTTTATATTACTTGCCCAAGGCAAATAAGGAAAGACTTTTTACAAAAGTTAAAATCTTCCTCTTGTTTTTTCTTTTCTCTTTTATTTTTCTTTTTCTTTCCTCTTGATTGAATCAATCACCAAACATTAATTGGATGATGAATTTTTTTATTTTCTTTTGGCCGGCCACCTCATCAAGGAAAGAATTTTTTTTTTTTATAAAATTTTATAAACCCTTATAAAAGTTTACAAGCTCTCTTCTAATTTTCTAAAGTAGGAGTTAAAAAAGGAAAATTCTAAAAATTAAAACTATGTTTTCAAATTTAAAACTTCTCTTATAAAATTTCCTTTTTTAACATGGTGATAGAAAATTTAAATTTTAAAACTTCTCTTCCCTTTTTTTTTTCCAAAACCATGAGGATGGTTAAAAAAAGGAAAGTTTTAAAATCTTTTAAACTTTCTTTTAAAACATGTGACCTAATTCAAATAAGGAAAGTTTTTAAATTTAAAATCTTTCTTTTAAAACTTGTAGTTTTCTACAAAGAGAAGATTTTAAAAATTCAAAACACCCCTCCTTGTTTGTATTATTGTGGCCGGCCCCTACATGCTTGGGCACAAAGCAAAGGGGCCAGCCCCTTAAGAGGACAATGTGGCCGACCATTGCTTGGTCACCAAGCAATGGACCGACCCCCTTCTTGGACACCAAGATGAGCATTTCTTTGGATGGACTTGAGGCTTTAATGAGGCTATGACAGGGACCTAGAGGAGAAATTGGTTTTGGCCTTCCGATGAGCTTGAGTATCCCGTGTTCACCTCGAACACACAACTCAAGTTCATCGATAATAACTCATTCCACTAGAGAGTTATTATCGCACTATCGCACCAATCCCAAATTACATCATGGACTCCTTCTTATTATGAGTGTGTTAATCTCCCCGTGTTTAAGATTACGAATGTTCATTAATTAAGTAAGTTACTGACAACTCACTTAATTAATATCTAGCTCCAAGAGTAGTACCACTCAACTTCATTGTCATGTCGGACTAAGTCCACCTGCAGGGTTTAACATAACAATCCTTATGAGCTCCTTTTGGGGACATTCTCAACCTAGATAACTAGGACACAATTTTCTTCTATAATCAACAACACACACTATAAGTAATATCATTTCCTAACTTATCGGACATATTGATTTATCAAACTAAAACCTCACCCTTTGATAAGTCAAAGAAATAGATATTAAATATATGTGCTTGTTATTATATTAGGATTAAGAGCATACACTTCCATAATAACTAAGGTCTAGTTCTTTTATTAAGTCAGTACAAAAAGAACTTACCTAAAATGGTCCTACTCAGTACACTTAGAGTGTACCAGTGTAATTTATTAGTCAAGATAAACTAATACTTAATTACACTACAACTATTCTAATGGTTTGTTCCTTTCCATCTTAGTCGCGAGCAACTGTTTATAATTTATAAAGAATCGACAACATGATCTTCTGAGTGTGACACCACACACCATGTTATCTACTATATAAATTAATTGAACAATTACATTTAACAAATAAATGCAGATATTGACCAATGTGATTCTTTTATTTCAAAAATAAATGTTTACAAAAGCTAGACTTTTAGTATACACTCTAACAGTGAGATGATATAGAGAACACTACTCTTAATCATTCCTAGTCAAGTATTAACATTCAGGGACAATGTTAATGCGATGAGACTAGCATGTAGGTCAACTCGATGACTTGATCTCACAAGTCATGGATATAGAGATATCAAGTTGACACATGGGTATGCATTGGAGAATGTATACTGAATGACCCACCATGAGAAAGTATCATGGATCGTTATATGAGTGTCATATACTTTCTCATGTGACTATTAGTATGACTATGAGTCCTTGGACCTGAAGTCACCATGGTTCCCTACATAAGGAGTTGCATACTTTGGCTTCGTCAAACGTCACCCGTAACTGGGTGGACTATAAAGGCGATTACTGGGTGTGTAACAAATTATGCGGAGGGATGTGAGTGATGTAGATGGGATCTATCCCTCCTATATGACGGGAGTGACATCATGATTCTTGATAGAGTGAGACCACTAAGTGCATGACCATGCCCAAATGAGTCAATATGAGATATTGAGCTCATTTGTTTAGAGTGAGTCTACTTGGAGTTCAAGATATAGATTGATTAGAGGATGACACGATCTATGTCTCAATTGATCAATCTAGATGTCAAGGATAGAAGGACATTGTCACATATTGTGAGAGTCACAATTAGTAGTCACAAAGGTGATGTTGGATCTCAACATTCTTGTAACTTGGGTAGTAATGATGTGTTGCTAGATACCGCTCATTACTTATGCTTCTAAATGAGTTTAGGAGCATTGCCAACGTTACAAGAACCTATAGGGTCACACACAAAGGGCAATTAGATGGAGAATAGGTTCATATGATGAACCAAGAGTATTAGGTTCATGTGATGAATCAAATTAGATTAAGAGTAATCCAAATTAGACTAATTGAGTTGGACTCAATTTGATTCATGTGTCCAATGAGTCTAATTTAGATTATGACTCATTGAATCAATTTAATTTAATGGATAGAGGTTCACTAAATCAAATTGACTTGAATCAATGGTTAGATTTGATCAACCATGGGAGATAAATGGGTCAAGTTTGACTTGACTTGAGAGGGAAGATGAAGGGTCAAGTTTGACTTGACCAATTGCCACCTCATTGTGACTTGGCATAGGGCTAGCCAATGATGGTGTTCCACATCATCAAGGCCACATCATTGTGTGCCATCTCATGAGAGAGACCAAGAGTCATGACTCTTGGTATTACATGGAGGTATAAGAACCTCTAAATGTGGCTGGCCACATTAGTGATGTGAGTTACATTTTGTGTACTCATTCAAGAGGTCATCTTCTTCCTCTTCTCTTCTCTCTTCTCCCTCTCATCCTCCATTGTCGTGACCACCAAGAGTGCTAGCACACTCTAAGTGGTTCTTCTCCACCTTTTGTCTGTGTGGATACATATAGAGGGGTGTACACTTGACACCCTACGAGATCCGACAACTCTTGGACGAGCGAGATAAGCGAAGGGCTTCGCTACAAGGGTAACTCTCTTTTCATGTAGGTCTAAGGTAGATCTAGGATAGAAACATGTACATGATTTAATTTTTAAATATATCTTCGCACGGATCCGTGGCTAGAATTCGGGGTTTTCGCAATGTCAAAAGCGGTTTTTGCGGCTCGAATTGCTAACAATAACACGGAGTCTTCTTCAAGTCAACACCAGAGCTACATTCCTAGCTAGCCGTCTTCTCAGCTTTCGAACAGGATCATATTTGGCACTGTCCATGGGAACTTCACTTGCATCCGAGATATAAAGATGGAGGACACTGTATGACTCACCACTATGACATTACTCCAAGAAGAGTTAGAGATGCTAATAAATGTCCGAACTACAAAGATGGTGTAGCAGCAACAGGAGATAGTAGCTAACTGCCATGCGCCGAACAACCTAGCTGTATTGGTGATAGGTTAGCGAGCTGACCAAAGAACTCGAGCGGAAGACCCTGTTGGCCGTAAGTCGAACCACCAGCCAACTGGCGCCTTCCAACAAGCATCGATCCCATACCACAAGGCATTATTTTGCATGCCTTTGGAAGAGCATGGCCGATCCTAAATAACACAAGGATCATCTTTTGAGAAAGCGCCCGTTCGGGGTATGCAGAAATGCAAAGCACCTCAACTTGATGACTCCCGAGTGAATTAACAGACAATTCTCTCAAGAAATCCTTGACGATCAATTACCATCTCACTTTAGACCTTTGACGATTAGAGAGTATACAGGGTTGACTAATCTTGAGGACCACCTACTCAAATTTGACAATATAACCACGTTCCACCAATACACTGACGGAGTCAAGTGCCGAGTGTTTCTCACCATGCTCTCTAGATCAGCGTAGAGGTGGTTCAAACACTTTTCGATTGGCTCCATCTGCAGCTTCAAGTATTTTCGAGCGGCTTTTCTTTAGCATTTTGCTAGCAGTCATCGTTATCAAAAGATAAATGTGAACCTGTTTGCAATCAAACAAGGGCCCAAGAAAGCATTACGGGTCTACATTAGGAGAGTTAATCAAATGATCATAGACGTCCCATCTGCCACTCAGAAAATCTTCGTTAGTGTCTTTTCACAAGGACTTACAAATAATGACTTCTTTCTCTCACTTATCAAGGAGCCTTCGAGAGACTTTGATCATCTTCTCGAATGAGCTATAAAGTACTTCAATATCGAAGAGGCCCAGTTAGCTCGAAAAAAAAAAAGTAATCCCCGAGCGAACGGCTGCCCTAAAATGTCTAATGACTCACACCCATCCATCGCCAAAAGGGCCCCGAGTGGACGCAACACAGCAACACCACGGGCCCTGAGCCCATGTACTCCAGTATGTGGAGGCCGAGCGGGCAAAATTTACCGAACCCCGATAGTGGACCCTGCTATTATGCTTTTATCACCGCTCAGCAATATCAAAAATTTGATGTGAGCTCAAGTGTCGTGCTATGGGAGCTTATCAAATTACAATTAAAGTTACCGAACCCCTCTACACTAAAGTAGTATAAAGATGACTCGGGTCGTCTCCCAAAGAATGTAACGATAGGATGATAACTTCAGGATTAGTTATGACTTTTGGGTTTTTGATATGAAACTGGGGGTTTGGGTTTTGAATTTTGAACTATGATATGAAATAACAAAACAAGTATGAAATTAAACCTAAAGAACAAAAGAGCAAAGCAAGTATGAAATTTAATCCTAATTACTAAAAGACATCCTATCTATCATTAATAGTGATATCATAACGCATTGTCACTGTACGCTACGATTTCACCAATAATAGAATTAATCTAAGGAATGAAATAGCCAAGTATTAAATGAACCTAACCTAGTAAATGAAGACGATGCAAATAAGAAAACCTAGTCTAACTTAAACTATGATTGCAAGGAAATTAAAGACAACATAGAGTAAACAAATAATGAAACTAAGCATGGAATGTAACTTAGAGCATTAAAGAAAGCTAATCTACCCTAGCCTAATTGCATTCAAACGAAGAACAAAACTTATAGCAATTGCAAAAGACAAGATAAAAAAACATTAAGTGAAATAAAATGCACGAATTTAACCCTACTGTTGTAAGAAATATTTTGTCGAACACCTTACGAGCATAGATCAAAATGACATGAGTACGTGCACTAAAACATGGGATAACAATTTAGTACAAGCATAAAACAATCAACCACACAAAATTAACATATCAATACGAATCAAGTGAAAAACTGCAACAAACAAAAGCTGTCCAAAATCTGATGAAGGGAGATGTTGCTGCTTGGACTCAAAGGGCTGCTGTGCTGACCAAATCTGGAGAAGATGTTGCTACTTAGAATCTGAAAGGTGTTGTCCAGAAGAATCAATGGCGCTGAAATGAAGGAGGTGAGGTGCTGTGAGGTTGGATGAACTGCCACTCCTTCTTGCTCTGCCGCCTGAACCCCAGTTGGTAGAAGCTTCGGAAGGTAGTCGGAAGATGGAGGTCACACCGGAGAAACCTGTTGGATCAAAAGCGCTAGAGGGGGGGGGGTGAATAACGCTCGTGGCTATTTCGCGTTTCAGAATTGTAAATCGTTTGAGTAATAAAGCAGCGGAATAAATAAAAAGAATCACACAAACACAGAAGGCACAGGTCGTTTACTTGGTTTGGAGCCTGTGGTGACTCATACTCCAAGGCCCGCGATCGTTGATCACTTACTGTGGGCAACAACTATATCGCGCAAAGAGTTTGTACAAATGTAAGTTACAATAAGTACAATAATTAAAGAAAAACTTATATCGACAACACTAAGAGGAAAACTTGTAGCTTTGGGTTGTCGAAAACTCGTCATAGCTTCGCCGGGTCATTTTTGAGCAGCACGTTGATGACTAACAGCTTTTGAATTGATGTTTTCAGCCTTTGCCTCGACCCCCCTTTTAAACAGTGCTGGAGGCGCCTCCAAACCTGTCCGAGGCGCCTCCAGGCCGCTGAGTCGCACGCGTGGATCAACTTTGATCTGGTCGCGCCTTATCTCAATGAAGGCGCCTCAAGGCTGGTCCAAGGCGCCTCCATCGCCTGGTCCAAGGCGCCTTCAGCTTCCTCCGAGGCGCCTCCAAACCCCATGGAGGTGCCTCGGACACTGTTCATCCGAGGTCAAATGTGCTTCTTTGTTCCTGCAAAATGTGTTAGTCCCAAACACAAAACTCTGCAAAACAAAGTTAGCACAGACATATTATAAGTGATATAATCGACAGTCATCGGACTGTCCGGGTCTGACTTCGAATTTCCAACCGGAAACCCTAGGTCGACCCGACGCCTACTTTTCCCTCTACGGGGAACGCGTCCTCACCTACTCCACTAAGGAGATTTACCTGTTGCCAGTGCGATCTTCCAGATCGACTGGACTTTTGCTCAGCGTTCGAAGCTTCCGGACTTTCTGCTGGACTTCCGCTTCCCGACCCGTCCAGTCTTCCACCTGGTTCGCGACACCAGGACTTTCCACCTAGGGTTACCCCCCCTAGGACTTTTGCATGAAGCTCTCGACTCGCCAAGACTTTCCGCATAGGGTTACCACCCCTATGACCTAGGGTTACCACCCCCTAGGGTTTTCCACCTGCCTAACCGCAGCTAGGACTTTTGCCTAAGTACCACTTAGGACTTTCTTGCAAGCTCCATGAACTTGTTAGATCACACCACTACTTAACTTTGAACCCTTTGCCATTATCAAAACTTGGGTTCGATCGTCTGATGCTTCCCGCACCAACAATCTCCCCTTTTTTGATTATGACAACTCAAATTCAAAGTTAAGTAAAACAAAAATGCATAAATAAACATAAGCATGCTTAAAAGTAAGAAGTTTCCAAACGTAAGCATACTTAAGTAACTGGTTAAGTATAAGCAAAAGGATTTTAAAATTTAAGGTAAACTTAAAGTTTCTAAAGTTAAGGCCCCCCCTTAATAAGAGAACTCTTATCCTTAGTTTGAATTTTGAACTTTTTTGTCCTACTCTCCCCCTTTGCCATATATCAAAAAACTTTATAGGAAAAACTTAGTAAGAATGTTGAAGCCCAAAAATAACATTTAAAATACCTTACTTTTAAAACTTTGTAGGAAAAAGCTTAATGAAATTTGGCTAAGTAAAAATAGTTTAAGTGAAAAAAAAACTATGTTTAGCCAAAATTTTGAAAACTTATGCTTTTAAAGACTTTATTTAAAGATTTTTCATTAAACTTTTAAAAGTCTTTTTTGAGAGGGATTTTCTTAAGTACGAAAATTGAATTAAGTTTGGAATTTTTTTTTTAAAGAAAACTCTTAGCTTTTAAAGAAAGGATGTTTGGCTAATTTAAAGAACTTTTCAAATACTTAGCTTTTTATAATTAATTTTTATTGTAAAGCTAAATGTCTAAAGAGATAATTTTATTTCAATTAAGCTAGTGGAAGGTTTACTTTGAAAAGTAACTTTAGCTAATTTTGAAACTTAGTTGAAATCTTTGGGAAAAAAATACATTTTTCAAACTCTGTTAAATAGATTCTAAAGGCTTTATTGGTAAATATTCTTTTAATTTTGAACACGCTTTTTGAATACTAACTTGGAGAGAGAAAAAAATAAACTTCACTAAATTTTCAAATGACTTTAAAAAGTGTATAAAAAAAATTAAGAAAGTCTAAGAAAAATATTTAAATGAATAATGAATTTCAAAATAGTTAATGGCCAAGGAGGAGCAATAAGTTTAAACCTAAATGTCCAAGCATGAGTTGAGTTGATTGCAAGTTAATTAGGTTCTTTTAGTAAGGTATCAGAGCCCTAATGTGCAAGTTGAGTTACCCTGACAATTCAAATACTTAATTTCTTGGCCACATGTCTAACCATCTAGCTACTAACTGATTGTCTAGAGGACAACAACTTTCACTTGGTTAGTCAAGTTAAGTCAATAGATCCAGTTAGATTTGACTAGGGCTGGATGACTTGACTTGATTACTGTATATTAGGTATTTAATGCCCAGACTCATATTGATGCACAGATATAAGCATTCTTAAGTCCAGACTGTACCCTATACATCTCACACCATTCTATGTTTTTCAAGCACAATCAAGGTAAGCCTAGGTGTTTGTGAGATGCTTTGGCTGAATTCTAGGGGAGTATGATTTCTAAGGTAGAGCCTAGGCTAAGTCCATATTTTGAAAATCTAAGAAAAATTGGGATTTTGAAAACAAAATTTTGCCTAGAATTTAAAAATATAATTTTAAACTTAAGCAGATTTTGAAAACAAGTAAAACATTTAAGAGTAAAGGTAGGAAACTGATTTGAAAATCAATACCTATTCTACCCAACACATTCCTATTTGCCTTCTAAGTGCACTGAACTCAAAAACAACTAGTAAACATAAATAAGTAGAGTTCAACTAAGCACCAGTACAGTCAAGCTAGACAATATAGGTCTCTATCCAAGATACATCAAATGATAGTGTCATAAAGTAGGATCATCGAAAGCAGGATCATCAACTGGAGGGTCGTCAGCTGGAGGTGGTGCAAGGGGCTGCTCGGATGCAGGCTGAGGCTGTCCCTGGAGACGTATCTCGCCTCGGAGAGAGGCGAACCCTGCAACTATCTCGGATCGTAGAGATCGGAGGAAGCGATGGCTCTCTCGAACATCGCGTCGAGTCTCAATGGACTGAACCTCAAGCTGGGCGAGTCTGTCCTTGACGGAGAGTGATGCCGAAGTCGAAGGCCTGGCTGATGTGGAGGGCCCGGCAGAGGTGGAAGGATCTGTGAAAAACTCCTCTGCTAAGAAGTCGGGCCACTCCTCTCCCTCGCCTGGTGCATCCTCGGCCTCTGGAGCGATAGGAGTAGCGACTAGCGGCGGTCGGCCCTTCCAGGTCAGAATCCCCTCGGCGGTGACCTCTATACCGGCTAATCGAAGACTCCGCTGCCCTAACTCATTGTATATGGTAAGTGGGATGAGTGTCCCTATGCGTGTCTATCCTAGAGGTGGAGAAAATCTGGGTCAGGATATGACAGTAGGGCATATGGACTACTCCAGACGTGACTGTACTAGATGCATGAATGATGCTATAGAACATATGCAGAGCAATGTCTATATCTAAGCGCTGACTAAGAGCATACAGAAAGAATGAGTGGGATGGTCGCATCTTCGAGACGTCTCGAGATGTGATGGGCAAGATGCATGCTGTCAGGACTCTATACATGATGTAATCCTGAACTCTAAGAAGAGTCGGCCTGAACTCAATCAGTCCAAATGGTCTCTCCTCTCCAAAAAAATGCGTGTAGATGGTGTCTAAGGTGATATGAGAATAGGGATCACCGAACGGTAGATCCCTACCCGGGTAGCACAGGAAGGTGCAGGTAGACTCCCTAAGCTCTAAACTCGTGCGAATCAGGGAGGGGGTAAACTGAATGTCAGTTCCACCAACTCTGGTGGAATATGTAGTATCATCAACCTTTTCAAGGTTGTGATAGAACTGGGCACACAAATCCTGCTTTACTATGTTGTTGCAGTCAACCAGTTTCCCTAGGTGATAGTAATTTATCATCTGGACAGCAGGGTGACAGAACTGGGAGAAAAATGTCCTACCTACATACCTAGATTTAATGGACTCAAAGGTAAACCTAGCAAAATCTACCCTATGCTGTTCCGAGGGAATCTAGGATCCGTAGAAGGGGCCCTAGCCGGTGTAGGATCAACAATGCGACGTTTCCTATTTTTGACAGTATACAAGCAAAATAGCAAAAACTCGTATGAAATTCATGTAGTAGATGATTAAGGGAGGTTTAGAGTATACCTAGGAGGCATTGCTAGGAGTAGAGGAGGAAAAGGTGGGTTGAAGGTGCCTTGGTTGGGGAAATATCGCACGAGAAGCTTGTGCTCGATTTCGGCAGAAAACGAAAAGAAAGGTTTCTGTTCGTGGCCATATTTCGCGTTGAAGGCGCCTTAAATGCAGTTTAAGGCGCCTTGGAAGATCTGTTGGAGGCGCCTCGGGGATAGTCTGAGGCGCCTTAGGTTGAGTCAGCGGGACTTTTCCCGCCGCTATGTAGGGCGCCTCCCTTGTGGGAGGCGCCTCCTGAGAGACACCACGTGTAATTTTTTTTAATTAAAATTTTGAAAAATATTAAGGTTGAATAAATAATTTGAAAAATATTTAAGTTGATTAAATAATTTGAGAAATATTTAAGTTGGTTAAATGATTTGAAAAAATATTTAAGTTGATTAACTTTGAAAGATAATTAAGTTAATTTAATTTGAAAAAAAATATTTAATTTAATTAACTTTGAAAATATTTAAGTTAATTAAACTTGAAAGATATTTAAGCTAATTAAATTTGAAAAATATTTAATTAAGTTTTGAAAAAGTATTAAGTTTAAATTAATTTTTGAAAATATTAAGTTAATTAAATTTTGAAAGAATATTAATTAAGTTTTTAAAAAGTATTAAGTTTAAATTAATTTTTAAAAATATTAAGTTAATTAAATTTTGAAAAATATGTATAATTAAGTTTTGAAACAGTATTAAGTTTAAATTATTTTTTGAAAATATTAAGTTAATTAAGTTTTGAAAGAATATTAATTAAGCTTTTTAAAAGTATTAAGTTTAAATTAATTAAAAAAATATTTAAGTTAAATTTTGAAAAAGTATTAAGTTTAAAATTTTGAAACTATTAAGTTAATTAAATTTTGAAAGAATATTAAGCTGATTAAATTTTGAAAAATGATAAAGTTAATTAAATTAAGTTAATTAAATTTGAAAGATAATTAAGTTAATTAAATTTGAAAGAATAATTAAGTTAATTATTTTTAAAAAATATTTAATTTGAATTAATTTGATTTTAATTACGAATCGAATTTTGAATTTTAATTTGAATTTCGAATTTGAATTAATTTAATTTTAATTATGAATTTTAATTTCAAATTTTGATTTATATTTTTGAATTTCAAATTTGATTTTCTTTTTATTTCTATTCCTTAGTCATCTCACCCGATCTAAATTTTCAATCAGGTAATCCTATAATTTTTGTGAGATGAATTAGATTCAATTTTAGGGTTTGGTTTAACTTTTTGTTAGATTCAGGTTTAGCTTTGAGTTCAACGAGTAGACATTCTTTGGATAAGCTTCTGGACTATGGTGAGTCACAAGGACATCATTAAAGTAACCATGCCTTCGAGGTTTTCCAAATAGTCCTACCCATTGAACTTAGTACAAAACCTTGGTCTAACTGGTTAGGATCCATAAAGGGTAGTTTCGGTCAGTTTCACTTAGCCAAATGCACTAGGTCGAAGTCATATCTTCCTAGACATGCGATGACTAAGCTTCCCCAACGTACTATCATCCAATACTTCACCAGTACCATGAGTCAAGTTAAACCTAGCTCATTTTAATCTATCCTTAATTACCTTGCCGGGTAGTCTACTCTTGGTTACTCTTGTCGGGTGGATTAAGTTTGAAGGTGCCAGCTATTCTGGAGTCTTCCCTTGGATTTTTTTTTAAAGATTTTGTAAGAATTTAATTTCTGAATTTTATTTGAATTTTGAATTAATCTGAATTTAAATCTGAATTTAATTTTAATTTGATTTTTGATTTAATTTGAATTTCAAATTGAATTTTAAATTGAATTTTAATTCAATTTGATTTTATTTGAATTTGAATTTAATTTTATTTTTATTGTTTTAATTTAATTTAATTTAATTTGAATTTTAATTTAATTTGAGTTTTAATTTAATTTTATGTTTATTGTTTTTCTTCTAGCTCCCCCTGGATCATAACCTCGGTATGGTCTATCGAGGTAATGTATTTGATCCTTGGGGACCCAATATTGACCAAGTCCAACTTGATTAACCAGGTTGGACTTGGGTACCCATGCTTGGACTGATTTATTATTTTGTCTATTTACTAAGGACAGGTAAGATCTATATTTTCTTTTAGTTTTATAACCTATCCCAGTTTTGTTGTAAACGACTCTTTGTGTCCCAAGAATCAGGTCAAGCTTCTTGGAGTCCAAAGAGAACCGTTCTAATGTATTTTTCAAATCTTTAACCTGAGTTTTCAGACTGAAATTTTCTTCCTCAAGTTTTTGAACTTGAGTTGAGTTTCCAGTCTGAACAGGGTCAGGCAAGGTGTTAGAGTTGGTCACTTCTTTAAGGACTGCTACTTCCTTTAGAAGTGACTTGACCTTAAGATTTGATTTAACTAATTTGCGTAATAAGTAATTAACTAAATTGTTTAACCGAGGTACACTTACAGCGGTGTCAGGCCCTTCGGAAACGGATACGGATCTGTGGCTTCGTTCGAACTCGGCTTCCGACTCGCTCTCGCTCTCGGACAGATTGCTCTGGTCCCGGGCCATTAGTGCAAGTAGACTCGTTTGATCGAGTTCGTCGTCGGTATCTTCTTCTGAAGATTCGTCCCATGTCGCCTTCAGCACCTTCTTTTTCTTCTGCTTCTTTGCATCCTTCTGATTTGGGCAGTTGGCCTTGATGTGCCCTTTCTGGTTGCACCCGTAGCAAGTTACTTCGAACTTAACTTTAGAGCTTGGTTGACTCTCCTTAGATTGGACTGCTTTCTTTAGGTCCCTTTTGTTGAAGCCCTTCTTCTTCTTGTAGAGCTTCTTCACAAGATTCACGAGTTCGGAGGTTAATTCGTCGTCTTCATTGTCTAAATCGGGTTCGTCTTCCTCCTCTGGTTCAATTCTTCGCCGTGATCTTGGTTCACATGTTCGACTGGTACCTGCAACTAAAGCAATACCCTTCTCGGTTGGCAGTGTATTAGTCTGTTCATGCAGTTCGAATTCCGAGAACAATTCATCTAATCTAATGGAAGATAAGTCCTTGGAGACTTTGTAGGCATCTACCATTGATGCCCACAATGTACTCCTTGGAAAAGCATTTAGAGCGTACCTTATAATATCCCGATTCTCGACTCTTTGCTCGATCACATGGAGGGAGTTGAGAATGTCTTGTATGCGAGCGTGGAGTTGACTTGCTGTCTCTCCGTCCTGCATTTTCAGATTATATAATTTATTGAACAAAAGGTCTCTTTTACTCACCTTGGTGTCGGAGGTGCCCTCGTGGAGTTCGATCAGCTTCTCCCATAGCTCTTTTGCGCTGAAGAACGGTCCAACTCTATTGAGCTCCTCCTTGGCCAGTCCGCATTGGAGGGTGCAGGTAGCTCGGGCATCGACTTCCACTTTCTTGATTAGTGATGGTTCCCATTTTTCACAAGGTGTAGGCTTGCCATCTTCGTCGGTTGGTAGTTGCAATCCCGTCTTGATGATCATCCATGTGTCGAACTGTATCTTGAGGAAGGTTTCCATTCGCCCCTTCCAGTACCTGAAATCTTCTCCGGTGAAGAGCGGGGGACGAACGGTGCTGAATCCCTCTTGTTGGGTCATTGCAGAAACAAAGACAAAATAGAAATGTCTCAAGACTAGGTCTTGGATTAGCAGTGCGGGAAATAAGATTAAGATTACGAGCTCGAGTGGTGTTGCACCAACTTCGAGCTAAAACCGATTCGAAAAAAAAATAATTAGAAGGTAGCTATTAAGCTAGATTCTAATTGACTCCGTAAAATCGGAAACATTACGAAAAAGTTTGCGTGATTGGTGGTTGCACCAGATCAACGCGACCCCGCTCTGATACCAATTGTTGGATCGAAAGCGCTAGAGGGGGGGGGGTGAATAGCGCTGTGGCTATTTCGTATTTCGGAATCGTAAATCATTCGAGTAATAAAGCAACGGAATAAATAAAAATATTTACACAAACACACAAGGCACAAGTCGTTTACTTGGTTCGGAGCCTGT
Source organism: Zingiber officinale (assembly GCF_018446385.1). Lineage (NCBI taxonomy): Eukaryota > Viridiplantae > Streptophyta > Magnoliopsida > Zingiberales > Zingiberaceae > Zingiber > Zingiber officinale. Next base: position 81,684,457 of record NC_056007.1, read on the forward strand.
GGCGACTCCTACTCCAAGGCTCGCGATCGTTGATCGCTTACCGTGGGCAACAACTATATCGAGCAAAGAGTTTGTACAAATGTAAGTTACAATAAGTGCAATAATTAAAGAAAAACTTATACTGACAACACTAAGAGGAAAACTTGTAGCTTTGGGTTGTCGAAAACTCGTCGTAGCTTCGCCGGGTTGTTTTTGAGCAGCACATTGATGACTAACCGCTTTTGAATTGATGTTTTGAGCCTTTGCCTCAACCTCCCTTTTAAACAGTGCTGGAGGCGCCTCCAAGCCTGTCCAAAGCGCCTCCAGGCTGCTGAGTCGTACGCGTGGATTAGCTCTAATCTGGTCGCGCCTTATCTCAATGAAGGCGCCTCAAGGCTGGTCCAAGGCGCCTCCAACGCTGGTCCAAGGCGCCTCCAACGCCTGGTCCAAGGCGCCTTCAGCTTCCTCCGAGGCACCTTCAGCTCCTCTGGACAGCTGGCTTCGGCTAGCACCCGAGGCGCCTCCAAGCCCCATGGAGGCGCCTCGGACACTGTTCATTCGAGGTCAAATGTGCTTCTTTGTTCCTGCAAAATGTGTTAGTCCCAAACACAAAATCCTGCAAAACAAAGTTAGCACAGACATATTATAAGTGATATAATCGACAGTCATCGGACTGTCCGAGTCTGACTTTGAATTTCCAACTGGAAACCCTAGGTCGACCCGACGCCTACTTTTCCCTCTACGGGGAACGCGTCCTCACCTACTCCACTAAGGAGATTTACCTGTTGCCAGTGCGATCCTTCAGATCGACTGGACTTTTGCTCAGCGTTCGAAGCTTCCGGACTTTCTGCTGGACTTCCGCTTCCCGACCCGTCCAGTCTTCCACCTGGTTCGCGACACCAGGACTTTCCACCTAGGGTTACCCCCCCTAGGACTTTTGCATGAAGCTCTCGACTCGCCAAGACTTTCCGCATAGGGTTACCACCCCTATGACCTAGGGTTACCACCCCCTAGGGTTTTCCACCTGCCTAACCGCAGTTAGGACTTTTGCCTAAGTACCACTTAGGACTTTCCTGCAAGCTCCATGAACTTGTTAGATCACACCACTACTTAACTTTGAACCCTTTGCCATTATCAAAACTTGGGTTCGATCGTCTGATGCTTCCCGCACCAACAAAACCCTCTCCGGCGAGGTGAAGATGGTTGATGCCGAACCTTGCTGCCACCTCTGCCGAGTGTGAATCTGCTGTGCCAATTGGAATTTGAGAAGGAGAAGTGGTGGGCTGTGGATGGCCGGCCAGCCGGTGGCAAGGGAAGAGAAGAGTAGCCACCGGCCAGTGGTGAGGAAGAAGGGAGAGGAGGTCGCGGTGTCGCTGTGCCCTAACCGCAGAAAACGCGAGAGATGCTCTACTGTTCCGTCGCGTGAGGAAGAAAAGGAGAGGGTTTCTTAACGGATCGGGTTTGGGTTAAGGAAAATAGATCCATTAGGAATGGAATCCGGATCCATTAAGAATAGGGTTCAAAATTGGGCTCCAAATTGGATGAGTTGGGCTTTTGTGATTGGGCTTAAAGAGTGGAGCTCTACTTCTTTCTTGATCCAAATTGGAATGAAATGAGTCAAGCTCTTCAAATTAGCTCATGCTCAACCTTAGCATTGAGTCCAATTAATTTGACTCCACTCATGTCTATGGCTCCTCTTTAATTCCTACAAAAATCATGAAATAATAGCAAAATTAGGGAAAAAGTATAAAAAGCTCATAAATATATCCTAACTCATGAATCATAATATTAAGCAAGATTTAAGTAAATGAGAGGATAAAAATGCTAAGTATGAGAGCTAAAATATTACATAAAAATGCTAATTATCAATTCCCCCACACTTATTCTTCCACGTCTCGAGCAAGTGAAATAAAACTAAGAAGCAACCAAAAACTTATCTCCCTTTCAATTCCTAGCAATACTCTGAAATTAGTAAAAGAAAGTCATTTAAGATCATCAAATTTTAAGAATCAAGATACTCATGGTTCCAATTCTCACATAAGTCAACAAATATGGTAATTTCAATCAACTGGAATAGATTAAGCATGATAGAACCTCACAAGATGGGTATATGCTCTCATGCTCACATAAATAATAGACATAAAAGTGGAGCTCTCTCTAAAGCAACTCATGATATTGCACTACCATATGCTTGCTTATTTTCTAGTTCTCCACTAATGTAAACATAAGTGCACATAAATCAAGAGGACTTTTCATGAATAATAATGAAACCACACATGTAAACAATAGAACAAGAAGGATAGACAACAAAGAAATTCAAAGAAAATATGAGAGTATTAGGGTAATCAACATGAAGAATACATTCAAATACTATACTCAAAAACTCATTCAAACATCCAACACTCAACTCTCTTTACACATTCTCATGTGATATACATCAACCACTATAACATCTCCAAAATACATGTATGTATTAACAACTAACTCATGAGAATCTCTCAATAACAATGTAAAATGAGCATACATCAATTTTTCCATGGAGACGTTCCTTCTTGTTCATCACTAACAAAATAACAAATGTTTGAGAATTTTTTTTCTATCTTTTTATTCTTTTTTCAACTTTTTTTTTCTTCTTTGTTTTTTTTCTTTTCTTTGTTTTTTTTCTTTATATAGAAAGAATTTTTTTTTACATAGAGAGATTTTTTTTTCAACAAGCATTTGTCCATACATATTTGCATCCCCCACACTTAAACTCGTCCGTCTCGGACAATATAACAAATCATGATATTACTTAAAACTCACAACAATAGGGGCTAAAAATAAACTAATAAAGATATGCCAAAGAAAATGTAACTCTTCATGCAATCACCCAATGCTCTCATCACATGACCAAGGAAAGAATGAATCGATAAAGATATGCTAGTGAAAATATAACGACAATGAGAAGATATGACAAGGGAAGTACAATGAAACATGAAAGCAATAGGTGAAATGCTTACCGATAAGAACAACAAAGTATAGGAACAACTAAGAGATCAATAAGAAAATTTGCCTCTATCATATTTATGCAAGCTTATGTTACCATAATTTCAAAAAGAATCAAAGCAAGTTCTAGAGTGTCAAGTATCACAAGTGCTATCACACACAAGAGGATTAAGGATAAGCGTGGAAACAACCTCACTAGGTGAATAACCAAATATCATGCACAATCTAACAAGATAGAGTCTATCACCACAACAAATGACTAATGCAATTAATGTACCCAACAATACCAAAGAAACCAAGACTTGATAGTCAAACTTAACTATCTTTTACAATTCTCAAAGCATTATAAAGGGACATCTAGGGAGATATGACTCAAAATCAAGCAAGGTATAAACAAAACCAAACAAAATGCAAAACAAGAAAACAAAGTATGAAAGCAAAGTATGGAAGCAAACAAACATGCAAGTATAAAGATAAAGGAAAGCAAGAAAAAGAAAGGAAAGGAACGAACTCCCCTTTATTCCTGGCGGCTGAAGACGATTCAGAAGTAGAAGCCACACCGGTAGTGGAATCATCCTTCCCGGTGGTTGCCAATGATTAAGGTGAAAAATCCAAGTTGGGAGTGGAATGTTTGCATTTGAAGTAAAGACCGCTCCTTTCACCCTATTCTTTTTGAAAGTTCTTCCCGGAGGTTGAAGGCGATTCAACTTAAGCATCCACTCCAAGGGCCTGTAAAAACCTGCAAGGCCAAGGACAGAATGCACCTTCCACACGCATGTGGGGTAAGGAAGAGATGAAACAGTATCAAATTTAAACAAGCATGAATCCAAATATGAGTCACATCCAATAAAATCAATATTCGGAACCTCTATGGAATTCTCTAAAAGATCACAAGAAATATTTACCTTGCTGTACTGAAATGTACTTGGAGGTTTTAGAATAATGGATGTGGCCTCCTCCTTATCAAATAATAGCTCAGACTCTGGTTCTGGTTCAGGTTTTGGTTCAGGTTCTGGTGGTGCATCAAAATGAAGTGATTCTTGGGGCTCTGCCTTCACAACACAAGTCCCTACACTTTTATCATCAGGTGGTCGTGCAACAAAACTAGGTGATTCTTGAGACATTGCTTCCACCATACAAGTCCCTACACTTTCCTTTTCGATAGATGCATAATTAGGCTTAACTAGCTCCTCAACATCACCAACAACACCTGCATCAATAATATTTGTAGCAACAATATCATCATAATTAAAATAATCACAAATTGCAACATCATCACACAAAAGGCTAGAGGAGTCCTGTATAGGAGTAGAATCAGGGTCAGGGCTATGACATTCTCTAGAATCCATCTCCTCACTAGATAATTGGGCTTGTCGTTGGCTGATGGATGCTGTAATTTGATCCAGATGCATCTGATAATTCTGTAGTGATGCTTCATTTCTTTGTTGAGACTGGGTATATGCCTCTTGTTGTTGCTGCATTTGCTGCATTACATCCTTCAAATCTTGAAATATTGATTGACTAGGGACATGAACTTCTTCAGTGCTCTCTTGAAATGCCCCCCAAGGAGCTGGTTCGGTCTGCTGGACTGAATGTGACCATGTGGACATAGGATCATCCTGAAATCCTTGTGGCATCTGATATGCTGAAAAAGATTGATTCAATTATTGTTGCTCGTTCCCATGCATAAAATTTGGATGGTTCATCCAGTTTGAATTGTAACACTGAGGATCCTCAGAAGCTTGTTGTTGTGTATTCTCATACTGCTGTTGGGCTTGATAGCCTTGGGATTATAAGTATCCATGCTGCTATGTAATCTGGGGTTGAAAGTACTGAGTCGAATAATTGCCCCAGTCATGACTATAGGTACTAGGAGCTGGATCATATGTCTGTTGATATTGATGTTGGAAATACTGGGGTTCCATAGGAAATCTAGCAGTCTTTTGAATGAGATGGCATATAGCAACTGGATGAGAAGGACTACCACAATTAGTACATATGTGTCTCACTTGCCAGTATCCAAATTGTGATATTCATTGAAGTTTCCAAATTGTGATATTCATTGAAGTTTCCAAATTGCTGAGAATAAAGATCCATGTTGAACTGAAAGTATTATCCTGGTCTTACACTGAAATACTAACAGACAAGATTAGAAGACACAAGAGCATATAATATCAAATACATGGATATATGAACATTAAGGCACTTGACAATTTTTTTAAAATTTTTTACAGAAAAATAAGAAAACAATCCTAAAATTATCAAACACCACTACAATTTCCCCGACAACGACGTCAAAATTTGATGTGAGCTCGAGTGTTGTGCTACGGGAGCTTATCAAATTACAATTAAAGTTACCAAACCCCTCTATACTAAAGTAGTATAGAGATGACTTGGGTCGTCTCCCAAAGAATGTAACGATAGGATGATAACTTCAGGATTAGTTATGACTTTTGAATTTTTTATATGAAACTGGGGGTTTGGGTTTTGAATTTTGAACTACGATATGAAATAACAAAACAAGTATGAAATTAAACCTAAAGAACAAAAGAGTAAAGCAAGTATGAAATTTAATTCTAATTAATGAAAGACATCCTATCTATCCATTAATAGTGATATCATAACGCATTGTCACTCTACACTACTATTTCACCAATAATAGAATTAATCTAAGGAATGAAATAGCAAAGCATTAAATGAACCTAACCTAGTAAATGAAAGACGATGCAAATAAGAAAACCTAGTCTAACTTAAACTATGATTGCTAGGAAATTAAAGACAACATAGAGTAAACAAATAATGAAACTAAGCATGGAATGTAACTTAGAGCATTAAAGAAAGCTAATCTACCCTAGCCTAATTGCATTCAAACGAAGAACAAAACTTATAGCAATTGCAAAAGACAAGATAAGCAAACATTAAGTGAAATAAAATGCACGAATTTAACCCTACTGTTGTAAGAAACCTTTTGTCGAACACCTTACGAGCATAGATCAAAATGACATGAGTACGTGCACTAAAACATGGGAGAAAAATTTAGTACAAGCATCAAACAATCAACCACACAAAATTAACATATCAATACGAATCAAGTGAAAAACTGCAACAAACAAAAGCTGTCCAAAATCTGATGAAGGGAGATGCTGCTGCTCGAACTCAAAGGGCTGCTGTGCTGACCAAATCTGGAGAAGATGTTGCTGCTCGGAATCTGAAAGGTGTTGTCCGGAAGAATCAATGGCGCCGAAATGAAGGAGGTGAGGTGCTGTGAGGTTGGATGAACTGCTGCTCCTGCTTGCTTTGCCGCCTAAACCCTAGTTGGTAGAATCTTCGAAAGGTAGTCAGAAGATGGAGGTCACACCGGAGAAACCCTCTCCGGCGAGGTGAAGATGGTTGATGCCGAACCTTGCTTCCGCCTCTGCCGAGTGTGAATCTGCTGTGCCAATTGGAATTTGAGAAGGAGAAGTGGTGGGCTGTGGATGGCCGGCCGACCGGCGACAAGGGAAGAGAAGATTAGCCGCCGACCAGTGGTGAGGAAGAAGGGAGAGGAGGTCGTGGTGTCGCTGTGCCCTAACCGCAGAAAACGCGAGAGATGCTCTACTGTTCCGTCGCGTGAGGAAGAAAAGGAGAGGGTTTAGGGTTTCTTAACGGATTGGGTTTGGGTTAAGGAAAATAGATCCATTAGGAATGGAATCCGGATCCATTAAGAATAGGGTTCAAAATTGGGCTCCAAATTGGATGAGTTGGGCTTTTGTGATTGGGCTTAAAGAGTGGAGCTCTACTTCTTTCTTGATCCAAATTGGAATGAAATGAGTCAAGCTCTTCAAATTAGCTCATGCTCAACCTTAGCATTGGGTCCAATTAATTTGACTCCACTCATGTCTATGGCTCCTCTTTAATTCCCTACAAAAATCATGAAATAATAGCAAAATTAGGGAAAAAGTATAAAAAGCTCATAAATATATCCTAACTTATGAATTATAATATTAAGCAAGATTTAAGTGAATGAGAGGATAAAAATGCTACGTATGAGAGCTAAAATATTACATAAAAATGCTAATTATCACTCCACTGGGCGGAGTAGCCTCTTACAGCATTGAGAGTACAGACAGAAAAGTAAAGCACTAAGAAACTGATTATAAGTGAGTTGAAACATCTGTGATAATCAGTGTTAGATTTATAGCACTGATCGGGGCGCCCTGAAGAGTCCGGGAGCCCTGGGGGGATAAAATTTTATCCCCCAACGATCAGATCGAGTTAAAACTCGATCGGGTCAAAATCTTCGCTCCGGGCGCCCGGACCCCAAAAGTCAACTCTGGTTGACTTTTTCCATTCGGTAGCTCTGCTTCGGTTCGGCTCGTCTCGGTCCGGGTCTTCAACTCCGGTTCCACTAGCTTGGGTGATCTTTGCCATCCGGAATAGGGCTCACCCGAACCCAAGTTCTGGCCTTCTCCTCGAGCAGCCTTCCTTCCCGATTTCTCGTCCCTCGAACACCGCGCACGTTCTTCTCATCCACCGATGTACTCTTCCGCGGTCACCTCGTCCCTCGGACGCACCAAGTCCGTCGACTCTCTCCCCGTGCCGTCCTTCTCGTTAGCCTCGTCTTCAGCTCGACTTCCTGTGTTCCTAAGCTCCTGCACACTTAGACATAAGGGTTAGATAAAACAGGACCTAACTTAACTTGTTTGACCACATCAAAACACCCTGGGGTTCCAACAATCTCCCCCCTTTTGATGTGAGCAACCCAAGTTAAGTTAGGGTAAACATATGCAATAAAAATTGTTAATTTACAAATAAGTCCAAAGATTTTCAATATTTAAGAAATATATACCTCCTCCTAGACTTAACATTCTTCTCCCCCTTTGATCACATAAAAAAATTGGGGTTCCTTTCAACAAGTCTAAGGTAAATTCTAACTTAAAAAGAATTAAGTGTTTTTTTAAAAAAAAATTAGTTAGAAAAAAAAGGTGTTAATTTTTCAAAAATTTTGCAAAAATTTCTAAGTAAAACAATGATTTTCTACAAAATTTTGTGCGACAGAATAGATACCAAAAAATCTTTTTAAAAAAACTTTAAGATAATATTTTAATTTGCAACGTAAAAATTTTCTAACAAAAAAAATTTCTAAGTTTTTGAATATATTTTCTAAAGCAAATTGAATAACTATTTTAAAGCATTATTTGCAACAGAAATATTTTCTAAGTTAAACAAAATTTTCAAAATAAATGTTTAAAAACTTTTAAGTATTATTTAATTCTAACTTTAATACTTTTTCCAGAAAGTTAATTAAACATTTGATTTCAGTATTTTGGCTTCCAGGTCGTGGCGAGGTATTAGGCCTTCTTGGTTATTGGAGCAACAACCACTTACTTTGACAAAGCCTCATAAAGAAATTATCTGTTTAACTTTCTCGTTGAAGATGCTAAGTTTAGTTTTAAATTCAAGTTAAATATGTTTTCGGAACCCAATAGAGGTTCTTACCTACAGGGTTAGCCAAGTATTTCCTAGGTACATAAACTTTTGTTATTTTTCTAATTTGACTCTGGTGAAACTTATAGTACCAGTTTAGTCCTCTATAATTCTTAAAAGCAGAAATATTTGAACAGGTAGACTTTTTCAAATTTTCTATTTCTTCTTTTAATTTTTCATTTTTAAGTTTCAATTTATCAAAATCCTCTATTAGACATGATTTTGCCAAAATTCTTTTGGTTTCTAAAATTTTATTTTCTAATTTGTTATTTTTATTTTCTAATTTATACATGAATTTTGCCATAGCCTTAATACCAAAGTAAAGTTGATCATGAGGTAAGAGGCATACCTCACTTACCATATCAGACTTGAAGCCTGATTCTCCCCTTGCTTCGCTGCATTCATCTGAGGTCGCTCCCCCTTCATCGATGCTGGGTTCTAATGTACTTTGCCCTTCATAGCTTGCCATCAGTGCTATCCCGACATATTCTTGAATCTCAGACTCAGATGATGAACTATCGTCCCAAGTTGCTTTTAGATTCTTGTGCTTCTTGGGTATCTTGCCTTTGTCCTTCTTTAGTTCTGGGCAGTATTCTTTTAAGTATCCTTCCCTTTGACACTGGTAGCAACACATCCTTCTTCTATTTTTTGGATTCTTTTTATTCTGCATTTCTTTAAACTTATTAGATCTAAAAAAACTTTTTAAAGTTTCTTACTATATATGCTTCCTGATCCTCTTCTGAATCTGACTCGGGTTTATCCTTCTTGGTTGCGTTTAGTGCGATCATCTGGCTTGATTCCTTTGTTGTCCCTACACACCTGGTTTCATGTAACTCAAGAGTAGAGAACAATTCTTCTGAAGTACTTACCTCCAAGTCTTTTGAAATATAGTAGACGTCGACGATTGATGTCCATTCTGGAGTTCTAGGAAACACATTGAGTGCGTAGCATATGGTGTCCCGGTTTGTTACCATTTCACCGAGGTTCTCGAGACCAGTAATCAATTCCTTTACCTTCGCGTGTAGATCGTCTACCTTCTCACCTTTTTCCAGACAAATGTTCGTCAGTTTGTTTCGGAGGATGTCTCTTCTAGCCAGTTTTGCTTCGGATGTCCCTTCGTGGAGTTCCAGGAACTTCTCCTAGAGTTCTTTGGCTGACGAGTAGCTTCCGATGTGGTTGACTTCTTGAGGTGGCAGCACGCTCAACAGGTGATATTCCGCACGGTTGTTCGCTATGGAATCACTCTGCTCCTTCTTTGTCCACTGGCTCTCTTCTTTTTCTTCTCCATTCCGATTCGTCGGAGCTACAAAACCATACTTTATAATTAACCAAATTTCGAAATCCGTTCTTAGGAATACCTCCATACGACGCTTCCAGTGTGCGAAGTCCCCCTCGAATTTTGGTGAAACGATGCTTGGTCCGACCATCTCGTTGCTTCGATCGACGGTTAGTCCTCCTGAAGCGCCCGCTCTGATACCACTTGTTGGTCCCTTTGGAGGCCGGCAAGAGAGGAGGGGTGAATTGCCCTACAACAATAAATCTAACCTTTCTCGGATATGTCGACTAATTAACAAGCACTTGTAATAAAAAAGAGACGAGACTAATTAAAAGAGATTAGACACAGAGGGTTTACTTAGTTTGCAATCAGGGGATTGCTAATCCAAGGAAAAGAAGGCTTAATATCTGATGATCTCCTCTGGGCGGAGTAGTCTCTTACAGCGTTGAGAGCACAGACAGAAAAGTAAAGCACTAAGAAACTGATTACAAGTGAGTTGAAACATCTGTGCTAATCAGTGCTATATTTATAGCACTAGTCGGGGCGCCCTGAAGAGTCCGGGCAACCTGGGGGGATAAACTTTTATCCCCCAAAGATTAGATCGAGTCAAAACTTGATCTGGTCAAAATCTTCGCTCCGGGCGCCCCGGACCCCAAAAGTAAACTCTGGTTGACTTTTTCCATCCGGTAGCTCTACTTCGGTTCGGCTCGTCTCGGTCCGGGTCTTCAACTATAGTTCCGCTAGCTTGGGTGATCTCGGCCATCCGGAATAGGGATCACCCTAACCCAAGTTCTGACCTTCTCCTCAAGCAGCCTTCTTTTCCGGTTTCTCATCCCTCAAACGCCGCGCACGTTCATCTCGTCCACCGGTGTACTCTTCCGCGGTCACCTTGTCCCTCGGATGCACCGAGCCCGTCGGCTCTCTCCTCGTGCCGTCCTTCTCGTTAGCCGCATCTTCTGCTCAACTTCTTGTGTTCCTAAGCTCCTGCACACTTAGAGACAAGGGTTAGACAAAACATGACCTAACTTAACTTGTTTGACCACATCAAAATACCCTGGGGTTCCAATACTATTTACCCCCCTCTAGGGCGTTAAGGTCCCAATAGTTAGTTGACAATTTGATAACTATCATTATTTGCCTGCGCCCGCTTAGATTTGTGGTCTCTGAAGTGGACTTGGATAGTGAGGTTAAATGGATTATAGACACAGGGCCCGCTGGGTCGATCTATGAAAGCCGTAGGAAAGATACTAGTTGGGCCGGGATGGTGCCGACCGGCAGCGTTGATAGGGGACGGTGTCTAATTGGAAGATGGAGGAGTCGGTAGACCAAACACCCTCTCTGAGATTGTAGAGGAAGAACTTTCACCCTCTCTGATGGGCACGGAGACGACGCGACCATAGAGGTTTGAGGAATAGAGGCCTTCGAGCGGGAAGAAGCCTCCGACCGGAGCCTTTTGCAGCGTTGACGTTGGATTAGCGGTTCGTTAGAAGTGGCAAATTTCGAAGGAATTGCTATGAGCATTGATGCGGATGTAGCTGGGGGCAGAGGTGTGATTGGGGGAAAAGGAGAGGGCATTTCGGTCGTTTGGGCATGAGTTGGTTTTGATGTTAAGAGGGGAACTGTTCATGATGTAAAGAGGGGGGGGGGGGGTTTCTTCGAGCTCGGGGGTTTTCCGTCGCCACCGGGCACAGTGGCTTTGAGTCGCTGCCTCCCCCGGTTCGTGCTTTCTCCGGCAGCTCCACTGGGAACCAGGGTTTCCTCCGTCCATCGCCGGCACCATGATAACGATGTCTGTCACACTCGTAAATCAAATTAACAATGTATAATTCCATGAACCCCTTAACTACACAATTATGTTGTAATAACGAGCCCAGGATCGATCTCTCGAGGAACTAGCGGTAGGATGTAATCTAGGATTGTCAGTTATTCCTATTTTTGGGGTTTTTAATATGAAAATGGGGGTTTAAACTTGAATCTAAGTCTAACAAAAGTGAAGCATAGCAATAAAGAAATTAATCTAAAGCAATAGTGAAACCTAACTAGGTGCCAATGATTAGTCCAATACGCATTGTCACACTACGTAATGTATTTCATCTTCAACACAATTAAACCACAAATGAAATAAGACGACTCAAATAAAATCTCTTCTAAAGCAGAATTTAAACCCTAATTAAAAACTTAACAGCTTAACAATTAAACAAGCTCTAGCAAGACTTAAACGAAGTTGCATAAATGAAATTCTAGCTTCCAAACACGAATTAAACTTCAACAAGAATAAGAAATGCTAAATGGCAGTGATAAAAACATAACTATGTAATGCCCGAAAATTCTCAAAAGACTTTTATAAATATCCTAGTATTTTTCCGGAATTTTAGGATATTTTTATGGAATTTTTAGAGTAGTGGAAGTAGCAAAAATAAATAGAAACGTAAAATAGCCTAAGCGGGAATTGAACCCGAGACCTATGAGACCCTATGTCTTATAGACAACTCTAGTAACCAAGAGGCCCCAGCAGGGGTGTGCTAAAAGAAGAGGGAAACAATTATATTTAAGGTTTAGTTGGCCGAATAAACCACTTAATATAAATAGGGAGAAATTAAGTGGAGAGTTATTATTTTTATTTCTAACGACAACTCTTTTCCTCCCTAAAACCCTCAACGCCGCCTCCTCTTTCTCTTACTCACCTCTCGGCGCCCAAGTTCAAGGAAGAACCTAGGGTTCCGTCCCTAGGGCCACAGGAGTATCTTCCGGCAACATCAAGGGTACGAGGACGCTCCTCTCCGCGAGAAGAACGCATAGACGCGAGAAGATCGTCAAAGAGATCCCTTCTCCGGAAAACCTAGCGATCAGATCGTAAGGAAAACTAGCGCAGGAAGTAAGAAACCCCTCACCTGCAGTATAAGTAGCTCTTTTCACGATTTTATGCCTTAGTTTAGTTGTATACAGATTTTCAGCGCATAGGGTGTGAATTAGTGCACACCAAATGCTTGATAAAATGTTTAGCTCAGTTAAATGCAACATAGACATTTTTAATAGCTTAGATAAATGCAATAGGAGCATTTTATAGCATAATTAGCCTTGCTACAGTTTATATGGGACTACGGTCCAACGGGTGGGCTCCCACAGTCGCCTCTAGGTTCAGATAACCTAGTTCTAGGTTCAAATAACCTAGTAAGAGCAAAATAAGGTATATTAGCTACAAATCAGTATTTTACTTTTCAGTGGCACTGTACTGGACCTTAGTTGTCCTTGGGTTGGGCTCCCACAGTCGTCCCTAGGTTTAGATAACCTAGTAAACCCTACTAGAATCAGGATTTACAACCCCGAGTTTAGTTAGGGATACGCGCATAGCAAGTACAGTTGTCGGGCCCAACAGCAGCATAATTATGTATTTTGATCTATTTATGATAAATAGTTTTTTCAAAGCTTCACAATTTCGTCATGTGATTACAGTTCAGAATTTGTATCAGCTTAGCATTAGTTTAGTTAGCTATTGTATCAGTTTAGTTCTATCTTGTTGATGCTAGAAGATATTGCCATGATCAGCTTTTGATTTCTATGTTTTGTATGACAGTATGCCATGTCATGCTCTAACATGTTCAGTATATATTTCAAATAGCATGTTTTAAAAGCATATATTGCATCGTATGCATGTTTTGTGAGGTAAATGGTTTCTTACTAAGCTCCCAAGCTTACAGATACTTCTTTTCCTTATACTGCAGATAAAGGTAAAGGAAAGATGGATTAGCGGAGGCTGGAGGACAATGCTACAAAAATGTGTGTGGGCAGGAACTTGGAATAAAGATCTTAGGGATCCAGCGAGTTTTGTTTTTAAGCATTAGAACTTTTTAGCGTTTTTATTAGTCCGCACTTTAGTATGTTTAAATGCCATGAACCGGTGAACTATGCATTGTGCCATACATATAATACTAGTTGTTTGACATTAGGATGTTTTCCAGCTATTTTAGAACCTATGCATGTGAATTTGGCACGAAACAGTGCTGAAATCAGATTTCTGATACGAAATCAGAAACCCCAATTGATCAGCTGATCGATTGGGCAGCTTGTTCCGTGAACAGAAAGCCCTGGAATCGATCACTGGATCGATTGGCAAGTCTGGATCGATTAGTCGATAGATCCAGAATATTACCCCCGTGCACAGTAGCGTGCTGAATCGATCAATGGATCGATTAGTCAGGCCGGATCGATCAGCCAATCGATCCAAAATTTTGTCCGTGCACAATAGCACGCTGAATCGATCAGCGGATCGATCTGATGACTCCAATCGATCAGCTGATCGATTGAAGTGTCAGATTTCAACTGGAAGGGTCTCATTTCAATCTTTTGATCAAATCGAAAGTTTGGGTTCCTTCCCTACTATATGCATGTCAATGGAAAGGTCTTTGAACCTAGCCTTACAGACTGTAATAGTCATTAGCAGATAGAGTAAGATTTTAATTAGTACAGTTTCCGTACTTACAGCTTAGCCCAGCATAATGTGACGGTCCGGCCTCGCAGCCTAGTTAGTAGGAGGTGGGCCGTTACAAAGTGGTATCAGAGCAAAGTTCCATACTTCTTACACACACATCAGCATTGAACCTTCAGCTTCCAAGTAAGAATATCTCTCACTTTACTTATGTTTCTTGTTCCATGTTTAGAGATAATTAAAGCATGTTTGTTTATGATAGTATTTAACATGATAATAGTAATTACGCAATTATGATTGTATTAGTTATGTATGTCCTATATGTCTCTAGAAATGGCACGAGGACGCCCAGCTAGAAGGGCACCAGCCACTGAGCCCCAGCACGAGGCAGGCAGTTCAGTGCCTCCTCCAGACCTTACAGCAGTAGTGGCTCAGTTACAGCAGCAATTAGCTGAACAGCAACAGGAAATAGCCACTTTAAGGGCTAATCAGCAGAACACTCCCACTGTCACTCCAGAGCCTAACTTGGCAACTCCAGTAGTGATAGAGGTTCCACCAGTCCAACCTGTAGCACCAGTGGCCCCAGCAGCGGGGACACAGAGAGAAGCCTATCTGATCCAGTGGCAGAAGGTCAAGCCGGAGAATTTCTCAGGCACCAGTGAACCATGGGATGCTCAAGCCTGGTTCAAAACATTAGAGAGTACGATGGAGCTTCTGGACTGGCCAAAGCATGAGAAGGTGAAGTGCGCCTCTTTCTGTCTGACAGGAGACACACGTATGTGGTGGGAGAAAGTTAAAGCGAAGCGCCCAGTGAATCAGATGACATGGGCTGACTTCGAAAAAGAATTCTTCGAGGAGTTCTTTCACATGCGGGTCACAAACCGCCACTACGACGAGTTCACTGAGTTTCGTCAGGGCAACCTTTCAGTTGAGGAGGCTGTGAGGAAATTCAACAGACTGGCTCGTCTATGCCCAGAACTAGTCAGCACTGAAAGGGAACGAGTCCGGTTGATGCTCAAGATGTTAAGGCCGGAAATAGCAATGGATGTGGCCAGCGGTGTCCGTAGGCCGCAAACCACAGAAGAACTAGTGAGCAGTGCTTTAACCACCGAGCATTACCAGAATAGTATCAAGCAGCAGAAGCAAGTCCTCTCAGAGTCGAAAGGCCAAGGAGGCTTGGGTACTCAGAAACACCAGGGCCACAGCTCCCACGGCTCTAACTGGAAAGGGAACTCCAGCAACAAACGCAAACCAGGGAGTTACCCAAAAGGAGGACCAGCCAGCAAACAACCTAGTTATCCCAAGTGTTCTACTTGTGGGAAATTTCACCCAGGAGTTTGTCGCAAGGGCACTCGAGGATGTTTCGAATGTGGCCAGGAAGGGCATATGGCTAAACAATGCCCAAACAAGACCAGCTTGCCTCCACCACAGTCGATTCAGTACGAAGTCAAGCCAGCACAGTTGCATCAGATGCAGGCTGCTTTAGACGGTCCACACATCAGCCAGGGCAGATTAGAATCCCCCTCAGCCACGACGAATGCGAGGATCTACTCACTCAGCAGAGAGGACGTAGCGAATGCCTCGACAGTTGTTACAGGTCAGATTAGTATTTTACAACAAAGTGCAACTGTCTTATTCGATACTGGGGCAACCCATTCTTATATATCCACGGCATTCGCCGAAAAGTTGGCAATACCTCCAGAGGTACTCAGCAGTCAGTTCTTGACGACGCTACCTTCGGGAGAGATTATGGCGTCCACGCACTGGCTCCGAGTAGTGCCGATCATCATAGCAGACAGAGAGCTTTTTGGTGATCTGATAGTATTAGATATGGCTGACTATGACGTCATCTTGGGAATGGACTTTCTGATGAAGTACGGTGCCTCCATAGAGTGCCATAAACAGAGAGTTGTATTCCAACCCGAAGCAGGTGTGCAGTTTGGGTTCATCGGAGAACCAAAGAGAAAGGCCAAGAAATTTCTCTCAGCTTTGAAAGCACAGAAACTAATAGATTCAGGATGTATGGGATTCTTAGCACATGTAGTCAGTACCAGCCAGGACAAGGACCGAAAGCTAGAGGAGGTCTGAGTCGTATGTGATTACCCAGCAGTCTTTCCTGAGGAATTACTAGGCCTAGCACCAGACAGGGAGATAGAATTTGAGATAGAGCTCATACCCGGTACAAATCCCATCTCCAAAGCATCCTATCGCATGGCTCCGGCCGAACTGAAAGAACTTCATGAGCAATTGCAGGAGCTGCTCGACAAGGGCTTCATACGCTCTAGTCACTCACCATGGGGAGCGCCTGTATTGTTTGTGAAGAAGAAGGACGGGAGCATGCGCCTGTGTATAGACTACCGGGTACTAAACCAAGTCACGATTAAGAACAGGTATCCTCTTCCCAGAATAGATGACTTGTTTGATCAGTTAAAGGGAGCAGCAGTGTTCTCTAAAATAGACCTCAGATCGGGATATCACCAGGTGAAAGTTAAAGAAGGTGATATACCCAAGACGACTTTCAGGACCAGATACGGACATTATGAGTTCGTAGTCATGCCCTTTGGCGTGACGAATGCTCCAGCTACTTTCATGGACCTCATGAACAGAGTATTCAGGGAATACTTAAATAAGTTTGTTATCGTGTTCATCGATGATATTCTTATATATTCCAGAACTCAGGAAGAACATGCAGCGCACCTGAAAATAGTATTGCAGACTCTTCAGCAGAACCAGCTGTACGCCAAGTTCACAAAATGTGAATTCTGGCTAGATTAGGTAGCCTTCCTGGGTCACATTATCTCCAAAGATGGTATCATGGTAGACCCAGTAAGATAGAAGCTGTGAGTAACTGGAAAAGACTCAAGAACGCCAGTGGAATCAGAAGCTTTTTGGGACTAGCAGGTTATTACCGAAAATTTGTAGAGGATTTCTCCAGGATAGCCTCCCCACTGACAGCTCTTACCAGGAAGAACAAAAAATTTCAGTGGACAGAGGACTGTGAGAATAGCTTCAGCGAGCTAAAGAGGAGATTGACTAGTGCTCCCATTCTGGCTCTACCAGAAAACACAGACAACTTTGATATTTATAGTGATGCCTCTAAGTTGGGACTAGGAGTAGTACTGATGCAAAATGGCAAGGTTATCGCCTATGCCTCCAGACAACTCAAGGACTATGTGAGAGGAATTATCCTACTCATGACCTTGAGCTTGCAGCAGTCGTCTTTGCTCTCAAAATTTGGAGACATTACTTGTATGGAGCTCAGTGTAGAGTGTATACAGATCATCAGAGTCTGAAGTATTTCTTCACTCAGAAGGATCTGAATATGCGACAGCGTAGATGACTCGAACTGGTCAAAGATTATGACGTAGACATCCTCTACCACCCAGGAAAAGCCAATAAGGTGGCAGACGCACTTAGCAGGAAGTCCAGCGTCACCTTACTATCCTTAGCAACCATGTCACCATCCCTATAGAAGGAGATTACAGATTTTGGTCTCGAACTTATAGTGGGACAACTCTCTACTATGACTTTAGCATCTACCCTGCTTGGTGACATCCAGACAGCTCAGGATCAGGACCCTGAAATTCAGAAAATCAAGCAAGGGTTAACAGAATCAGAAAGTGGAGAGTTCAGGGTCTCAGATAGTGGGGTATTACATTTTGGTGACAGACTTTGTGTTCCAGATCAGGAGGAACTACGGAGGAAGATCCTAGACGAGGCTCACAGGACTCCTTATACGATGCATCCTGGCTCCACCAAGATGTATCAAGACCTAAAGAAACATTTTTGGTGGCCGGGGATGAAAAGAAACATCGCTAGATATGTCAGTACCTGTCTGACCTGCCAGAGGGTCAAGGCAGAACATCAGAGACCAGGAGGAGTTCTGCAGCCCATTCAGATCCCAGAATGAAAGTGGGAGGATATTTCCATGGATTTCATAGTGGGATTACCCAGAACCACGAATGATTTTGATGCCATCTGGGTAGTAGTCGACATATTGACTAAATCATCCCACTTTTTAGCTATCAGGATATCCTACTCCATGGAGCAGCTAGCTCAGTTGTATCTCAAGGAGATTGTCAGACTGCATGGAGTCCCACGGACCATTATTTCAGATAGAGATAGTAGATTCACATCACACTTCTGGGAGTGTGTACAGTCAGCGTTGGGCACTAAGTTAAAATTTAGCACAGCTTTCCATCCTCAGACAGATGGTCAGACGGAGCGAGTAAATCAGGTACTCGAAGATATGCTCCGAGCGTGTGCCCTAGACTTCAAGGGAAGTTGGTGTAAATATCTGAGTTTAGCAGAATTTGCATACAACAATAGCTATCAGGCCACTATCGGCATGGCACCTTACGAGGCTCTCTATGGGCGGAGGTGTAGATCTCCAATCTGCTGGTACGAGAGTGGTGAACAGAAAGAACTAGAACTTCAGACAGATCTAGTAGCAGATACCACAACAGCTATACAGCAGATCCGCCAGAGGATAGAGACAGTTCAGAGCCGCCAGAAAAGCTATGCTGATACACGGCGCAGACCCCTAGAGTTTTCAGTTGGGGATACAGTATTCCTCAGAGTGGCTCCCATGAAGGGAGTAATGCGTTTTGGAAAGAAGGGCAAATTAAGTCCCAGATATGTGGGACCATACCTCATCACTAGGAGAGTTGGCAAAGTAGCATATGAGCTAGAGCTACCCCAGGAAATGTCAGCTATCCATAATGTATTTCATGTCTCTATGCTGAAGAAGCATATCTCAGATGCCACCCAGGTGATTGAGCCCCAGTCGGTACAAGTCCGCGAAGACCTCAGCTATGACAGTCGGCCTATTCAGATAATAGACCGAGCAGTTAAGAAATTGTGGAACAAGGAAGTACCATTAGTAAAAGTTATTTGGCAAAGTTACACAGCAGAAGAGGCAACTTGGGAGACAGAAGCTAGTATAAGACAGAAGTACCCAGAGTTATTCTAAGTTCGAGGACGAACTTTTTATAAGGTATGGGGGATTGTTACGTCCGAAAATTCTCAAAAGACTTTTATAAATATCCTAGTATTTTTTCGAAATTTTAGGATATTTTTATGGTATTTTTAGAGTAGTGGAAGTAGCAAAAATAAATAGAAACGTAAAATAGCCTAAGCGGGAATTGAACCCGAGACCTATGAGACCCTGTGTCTTATAGACAACTCTAGTAACCAGGAGGCCCCAGCAGGGGTGTGCTGAAAGAAGAGGGAAACAATTATATTTAAGGTTTAGTTGGCCGAATAAACCACTTAATATAAATAGGGAGAAATTAAGTGGAGAGTTATTATTTTTATTTCTAACGACAACTCTTTTCCTCCCTAAAACCCTCAATGTCGCCTCCTCTTTCTCTTCCTCACCTCTCAGCGCCCAAGTTCAAGGAAGAACCTAGGGTTCCATCCCTAGGGCCATAGGAGTATCTTCCGGCAACATCAAGGGTACGAGGACGCTCCTCTCCGCAAGAAGAACGCATAGACGCGAGAAGATCGTCGAAGAGATCCCTTCTCCGGAAAACCTAGCGATCAGATCGTAAGGAAAACTAGCGCAGGAAGTAAGAAACCCCTCACCTGCAGTATAAGTAACTCTTTTTGTTGGTTGCTACTCGGAAAGCCTAGAGGTTCCACTGTACAAAAATTTTGTACAAAGGTCTGAACCTTTTCCTAGCTACCATGTGTTCTTTTAAATTAAATTTTGGATCGCCTGCGGAACTTAACACGTTTGATCCAAAACTTAATCTATTTGTTCTTTTAGGTTTTGACTTGGATCTCCTGCGGAACTTAACACGTTCGACCCAAATCACCTTAAGTTATTAATTCCATTAAATATTAATTTCCATAATCGGTTCCCAGTACTGACGTGGCGAGGCACATGGCCTTCTTGGATATGGGAGCAACCACCACCGACTAGACAAAACCTTTTATAGAAATCTAATATTTAATTTCCTAAAATAACTTTAGGTTAACCGAAAAGAACAATCAAATCACAAGGAAAAATAAAACAAAAGAACACAACTTCGAAAAAAACATATTTGAAATACTAGAACGTAAGCCTCTTGTATTTGGTATTATTTCCATAAATAACTAGTATGATGCGGAAAAGGAAAAACTACTAGTTATACCTTCTAGAAAGACCTCTTGATCTTCTACTGTATTCCTCTTCTAACCTCGGACGTTGTGTGGGCAACGATCTTCCGAGATGAGAAACCACCAACCACCTTCTTCTCCTCCAAGCTAGGTTCGGCCACAATAAGGAAGCTTCACCAAGGAAGAAAATCAAAACACCAACCAAGCTCCAAGAGATGCTAGCTTTCTCTCCTTCTTCTTTTTCTTCTCCAAGTAGTATCCGGCCACCACGAGAGCTCCAAGGGGAGAGAGAGGTTCGGCTACCACAAGAGGAAGAGAGGGAGAGGATGATGATGGCCGGCCACACCAAGGAACAAAAGAGGGAGAGAAATAATTGAGGTTCACCTCATGAAGGCACCCTCACCCCTTCTTTTATATTCCTTGGCCTAGGCAAATTAGGAAATTTAATTATAATAAAATTTCCTTAATTTCCTTGACATGATTTAATTGAGAAAAATAAAATAAAATTTCCCAATTAAACTATAATGGCCGGCCACATCATGGAGGAATAAATTAGACAAGTTTTAATCAACAAATTAAAACTTCCTAATTTGTTTCCGGAAATTTTAAAAATAAAATTTCTCTTCAAAAATCTCTAATTTTAATTTTTCAATATGTGAATAATTTTTAAAGAGAAAATAAAATATCTCACCAATCTACAAATAAGGAAAGAGATTTAATCTCTTTCTTTAATCTTTTGTAGATCCTTTACAAGAGAGATATTTTAATTTTAATTCTCTTTAATAAATTATATCTTCCACATAATAAAAATTAAAATTAAAATTCTTTTAAATTTAATATGGCCGGCCCCCTCTAGCTTAGGTTCAAGCTAGGGCCGACCACCCTAAACCATGCTTAGGCCGGCCCTAGCTTGATTCCAAGCTAGCTTGGCCGGCCCCCTTTAGGTGGGTATAGAAGGTGGGTATAGGTGGGTATAGTACTCTATAAATAAGAGGCTACGATAGGGACCGAGAGGAGGAATTGGTTTTGGTCTCCCGATAAAATTAAGCATCCCGTGCTCGCCCCGAACACACAACTTAATTTTATCAATAATAATTCATTCCACTATAGAACTATTATTGAACTACCGCACCAATCCCAAATTACATTTTGGACTCCTTCTTATCATGAGCGTGTTAGTCTCCCTGTGTTTAAGATAACAAATGTCCACTAATTAAGTAAGTTACTGACAACCCACTTAATTAATATCTAGCTCCAAGAGTAGTACCACTCAACTTCATCATCATGTCGGACTAAGTCCACTTGCAGGGTTTAACATGACAATCCTTATGAGCTCCTCTTGGGGACATTCTCAACCTAGATTACTAGGACACAGTTTCCTTCTATAATCAATAACACACACTATAAGTGATATCATTTCCCAACTTATCGGGCTTATTGATTCATCGAACTAAATCTCACCCATTGATAAATTAAAGAAATAAATATCAAATATATGTGCTTGTTATTATATTAGGATTAAGAGCACACACTTCCATAATAACTGAGGTGTTTGTTCCTTTATAAAGTCAGTATAAAAGAAACGACCTCTAATGGTCCTACTCAATACACTCTTAGTGTACTAGTGTAATTATATAGTTAAGATAAACTAACACCTAATTATACTATGACCTTCCAATGGTTTGTTCCTTTCCATCATGGTCGTGAGCTACTGTTTATAATTTATAAGGTACTGATAACATGATCTTCTGTGTGTGACACCACACACCATGTTATCTACAATATAAATTAATTGAACAACTACATTTATCACAAATGTAGACATTTGACCAATGTGATTCTTATTTCTAGATAAATGTTTTATACCAAAAGCTAGGCTTTTAGTATACATTCTAACACTTTTCACGATTTTATGCCTTAGTTTAGTTGTATACAGATTTTCAGCGCATAGGGTGTGAATTAGTGCACACCAAATGCTTGATAAAATGTTTAGCTCAGTTAAATGCAACATAGGCATTTTTAATAGCTTAGATAAATGCAATAGGAGCATTTTATAGCATAATTAGCCTTGCTACAGTTTATATGGGACTACGGTCCAACGGGTGGGCTCTCACAGTCACCTCTAGGTTCAGATAACCTAGTAAGAGCAAGATAAGGTATATTAGCTACAAATCAGTATTTTACTTTTCAGTGGCACTGTACTGGACCTCAGTTGTCCTTGGGTTGGGCTCCCACAGTCATCCCTAGGTTTAGATAACCTAGTAAACCCTACTAGAATCGGGATTTGCAACCCCGAGTTTAGTTAGGGATACGCGCATAGCAAGTACAGTTGCCGGGCCCAACAACAACATGATTATGTATTTTGATCTATTTATGATAAATAGTTTTTTCAAAGCTTCACAATTTAGTCATGTGATTACAGTTCAGAATTTGTATCAGCTTAGCATTAGTTTAGTTAGCTATTGTATCAGTTTAGTTCTATCTTGTTGATGCTAGAAGATATTGCCATGATCAGCTTTTGATTTCTATGTTTTGTATGACAGTATGTCATGCCATGCTCTAACATGTTCAGAATATATTTCAAATAGCATGTTTTAAAAGCATATATTGCATCGTATGCATGTTTTGTGAGGTAGATGGTTTCTTACTAAGCTCCCAAGCTTACAGATACTTCTTTTCCTTATACTGCAGATAAAGGTAAAGGAAAGATGGATTAGCGGAGGCTGGCCGACAATGCTACAAAGATGTGTGTGGGTAGGAACTTGGAATAAAGATCTTAGGGATCCAGCGAGTTTTGTTTTTAAGCATTAGAACTTTTTAGCGTTTTTATTAGTCCGCACTTTAGTATGTTTAAATGCCATGAACCGATGAACTATGCATTGTGCCATACATATAATACTAGTTGTTTGACATTAGGATGTTTTCCAGCTATTTTAGAACCTATGCATGTGAATTTGGCACGAAACAGTGCTGAAATCAGATTTCTGATACGAAATCAGAAACCCCAATCGATCAGCTGATCGATTGGAGGCTCCTCAATCGATCAGCTGATCGATTGGGCAGCTTGTTCCGCGAACAGAAAGCCCTGGAATCGATCACTGGATCAATTGGCAAGTCTGGATCGATCAGTCGATCGATCCAGAATATTACCCCCGCGCACAGTAGCATGCTGAATCGATCAATGGATCGATTAGTCAGGCCAGATCGATCAGCCGATCGATCCAGAATTTTGTCCGTGCACAGTAGCACGCTGAATCGATCAGCGGATCGATCAGATGACTCCAATCGATCAGCTGATCGATTGGAGTGTCAGATTTCAACTGGAAGGGTCTCATTTCAGTCTTTTGATCAAATCGAAAGTTTGGGTTCCTTCCCTAGTGTATGCATGTCAATGGAAAGGTCTTTGAACCTAGCCTTACAGACTGTAATAGTCATTAGCAGACAGAGTAAGATTTTAATTAGTACAGTTTCCGCACTTACAGCTTAGCCCAGCATAATGTGACGGTCCGGCCTCGCAGCCTAGTTAGTAGGAGGTGGATCGTTACAAACTAAATCAAAAGAAATATAATCTATTTGTAAGAACAGTAACAAAGTAAAATAAATAAACCCTAACCGATCCATTCTCATAATCAATCCATACAAACAACACTCCTTGTCGTCACACAAGAAGCCGAAGACGAGAACACCCAAATTCGATTGTCAGTGAAGAACCTTAAGCTGCATATCTGCTCGGAATTGCTTAGCCACACCGGCGGACCACCCCCGGCGAGCTGGAAACAACCCGTATCCTCTAGATGGCCGAGAATCTGGATTTCTGCTAACCGGAGCTCTCTGAATCTGGATGAAGGTTGTGGATTGCGGATGATCGTCGGATGGAACTTAGGAACAATGGAAGAACACCGCCAATGCTCTTTGATCGGAAGGGAATCACAAATCTGAGGGAACACCCTCAAATATGAGAAAACAGAGTATAGCCGGAAGAAGAAAACGCGCTGGAGGGAACACCCGCTGGCGGAACCAAATGATCAGGATTCAGCTGACTTGAAGCTCTTCACTGAGGTCGTTGCTTGGAAGGTTGATCGGAGAAGGAAATCGGGGCCGAAACTCATCGGAGACACACCGCGGGACGTGAATTGCATGAAGAGATCGACGAAGCCATGAAGCTACTGTAGCTTCTCTTTTGAATCTGATCCAGATCTGAACGGACGGCTAAAATCGATTTGGTGCTTGATCAATGGTGAAAAGCCACCCAAAATCCAATCCGGAGGTACTGATTTTCATCTAGGGTCTGGATCTACTCTCCCTTAGGTCGGATCGACCAGATCTTCACTGGATGGCTCAGATCTATCCAATCTTTGATGAACGGTCCATAATACTCCACAACTTGATCTTCTCGTTTAAACTCAGATTTGAGCCTAATTTCGGTTCGAATAGATCCAAATCCAAGATCCTTTGATACTTACAAAATAAGAATAAAATATTAGCATCAAATAACATCAAAAATAAGATAATTTACAATTAAGCTCAAAATAAAGACAATGCATGAAATGTGATGCAAATCTATGTTTTATCTATGAACATAACATTAAACCATGCATAAATGAATCAAAATAATACAGTAAAATCATGGTTATCACACCACCAAGGAGCTCCACCGGCGATGACCTCTTTGAGGCCAACTCCTCCCCTGCTCCCCCAACCCGCCGTCGACGGCGTCTCCATCGACCTCAGCCTCATCCACTTCCCGTCCACTGTCGTAGGCCTCCCACCTGGCCATGAGAGCCTCGCCAACGCCGACTAGCCATCGCCGCCTCCTCTCTCGGCCACAGTCGCGGCCGGCAGCCGCCACCGCCTCCTCCCGCGGCCACAGTTACCGCCGGCAGCCGCTGCTGCCTCCTCCCGCGACCACGGTCGCCGCCGGCAGCCGACGTCGCCTCCTCTCGCGGCCACAGCTGCCGTCTCCAGTGGACGCCGCCACCTTACGTCACCTTCATACTATTTGTTTGCTCTGACCTTTGAGTCGAGATGGGTTCCGATCGTCGAGTCGTTGTGTGTCGCTATTGTTGGAGCAATCCCAATGGTCCGCAGGACCATGCGTTTTGGTGTTTGGGCAAAGGGTTTAAGTTAGGTTCACCTTTATATTTGAGATGTGTACTTGAGTTGCGCAGGACTGCAGGATACACATGTGACTCAGGTTAATGGCTTCGGGTTTGGTGAATGATGACATTGGGGACGAGCCGCGGGCTTGTATGCATCCGAGGGACCGTGGACAAGGCAACAAGGACAAGGGTCGAGGGAAGCGACTTCGAGGCATACGCGAAGGATGACATTGTGGACAAGCCGCGGGCTTGGATGCATCCGAGGGACGAGATCCAAAGGAAATAGGCCTGAAGGCAAGAGGTCAAAGCTGCAAAGAAGAGTCAAGTGAGTCATGAGAGTCCGAGCTCTGAGAGAAATGTACTCGGGATGGGAACCCTAGGTATATGGTTGTACCAGTCGACTGGTACTAGGATCAGTAGACTGGTGGTGAGCACAAAAGCTCCCTGTGCCCAAAATGGTTGGGATTAGTTGACTGGTCCTGGGACTAGTCGACTGGTAGATAACTGTTGGCATGCCATTGGGCTGGCACTAGTCGACTGGTAACGGGCAAATCAGCTTGCTAATTTCTTCCAAGCTCTATAAGAAGGAGCTTGTGATGGCTGGCCAAGGTGACGAAATTAGTGGTGGTAAACCCTAATTAGTAGTCTACTTGTTCTCAAGTGTTTGTGAGTGTTGTGGTGAGGTTTCTCCACCTATAAGGAGCTACTTGAGATAGTCGGAGTTTGCTTGGGGTTAATCCACCGACGGATCGGGATCGTCCACCTCAAGGACACGCCGTGGAGTAGGAGCCCTAATCTCCGAACCACGTTAAATGAATGTGTTAGCGGTTTGCATTTCCTTTCTTAGTTTTAGCCTTTAGCTTGTTTATTTTGTTTGTATTCCGCTGCGCAAGCTAACATTGTAGGAGAAGTGATCGATTTGGGGGTGCTGTCTATCCAACCCCCTTCAAGCCGGCCACCGATCCCCTACAAGTGGTATCAGAGCTAGGACGCTCTCCTTCAAACTAATCGCCGAGAAAGCAAGAAGATGGCCAACTTGATAGCACCTCCAAAGTTTGAAGGAGGAAGCCTTGGGGACATCATATTTTGGATGATGAAGATGGAAGTCTTCTTTAACATGGATTGGGATACCATGATGGTGATCAAGGACCCGTTCGAAGTCCCAAGAGACAAGAAGGGAAAAAGACTCCGACCATGACATTGGACGGAAGAGCAAACCTCACGTTCGGGGGCAAACTCAAAGGTAATATCAATCTTGATAGATATATTGCCATCTAATGTGATAATTGGTGTAGGTGAATATAAGAATGCCCACGATTTGTGGAGCAAGGTGAAGATGGTTCTACGGGAAGAACCTAAACCTACACAAAAAGAAGAAGAACCCAAGGAGATGGGTTTAATTGCTCAAGTTGAGGAGGAGCAAACGGAAGTTGAGTCACGCTCAACATCCGAGGAGGAAAAGGAAGTTGAGATATCATCTACATCCTCAAGAATTGAAGAAAATTCCAAGATAAGTGAAGAAGAAGAAGAGGTCTTGGAAGTGGTCAACCTAGAAAGCACCTCCACCGAAGTGAAGTCAAAGGACCACATAATTTGCTTCGGGTGCAATGAGAAAGGACACTACAAGAGTAGGTGTCCATTGGGTAAGAAGAAGGTAAATCCTAAACTCATTCAAGTTAATTTAAAAACTAACAAGGGTTGTAGGAAAGAAGAAGTCCAAAAGAAGAGGATGTGCATTAGATGCTTCACATGTGGGGAGAAGGGTCACTACCACACCAAATGGCCAAAGAAGAAAGAGTTCAAGAAGTTGGAGCAATTAAAGAAATGGGAGAAGAAGAAAAGGAGGAGCTCGAGTCTAGGGGGAGCTTCAAGGGTAAGGGAGGTATACCCTAATTTGAATCGTAATTCAAAGTCAAATTCAAATTTTTATGTTCCCATGCATGCTAGGATAAATGATTTTGATTATCATTATATGCCCATGTAAAATTTTGGTTTTAAATATCATGATAGAAATAAGGTTAATGTAGATCAAAACCCTAGGAAACCCATGCATGATAAACCTAGAAATGGTAGACCTAAGGAGAACCAAGGCATTAATCCCAAGAAGGGGAGACATATGCCTAGGAAGGGTCGGTATAGGAATGTCCATGGTGGACATGTTGACTCTAGGTTTAGGAACCTAGAAAGGAAAAATCAAGCTTTGAAGGCAAAGCTTGATAAATTGGAGAAAACTCTAGAAAGATTCAATGTTGGATCTAAGGGTTTGGGTATGGTGTTGGGTAGTTAAAGACCCAACAATGATAGATCGGGTCTAGGATACCGATCTAGTGTCTCCAATACTAAAGGAAAGTCTTATGCTAGGGTTGCATATGACTATAGCAAGGAGAAGCCAATAAATGGCAAGAGAAAGCCATTTAAAGGTAAGGAGAGACTAACCAAGGACAAGATGTCCAAGGTTAAAAAGGTTAGGTTTGTAGGCCAAGTGTCACCGGAGGTGCACCGATGTGGCCTAACCATTGTGGATGAGTCACCTAGGGAGGTGGCTAAGGTTAAGAGCTCTAGGGGGAGCTCAAAGAGTCAAATTGGGACTCATGGCCAATGGATCTCAGGTGGGTACTACATGGGAGTCTAGAGGAGCCATGGAGTGTATCAAATGGTTTGGAGACAGACTTGAGTCTCAAACCTAGGGATTTGACACACATGACTTGTGTTTTATGCAAGAAATATGACATTTGGGGTCATATAGCATGATAATTAGTTTTGAATGTATATATGCCATATAAACCAATGCTAGGGATGCATTATGGGTTGGTATGGGCAAATACATCAAAAGAAAGCTAAAACTAGGGCTTTAGGTCAAGGTTCAATTGAATCATTTAGCTAGTTTTGGATTTTGTGTCAATCTTGGGATTGGTGATAGATACATTTTGTAATGTATTTTTCCCAAGTAGACATGGGTAAAACGAACCTCTCCATAAAATTTGGAGATTTTTGGAGGTCTGTGGAATTTCTGATATATTTTTGAAGTTGGCCAGAAAAGGTTGATTTTTACAGAAATAGTGTGCCAGTCGACTGGTGCAGATACCAGTCGACTGGTAACAGCATTTTTAAGCACAAAATGTCTCTGTAAGCTCATTTTGATGAGGGCAGTTGACTGGTACCGATATCAGTCGACTGGTAATAGTAGATTTCGAACACAGAATGCTTCTGTGTGTTGATTTCAATAGGGGCAGTCGACTGGTGCCAAGGGGCAGTCGACTGATACCAGCCTGATATTATTTTTCAGTGCTATTCTTGATCATGCCAACTCATTTAGATGTATGAGATCCATGGGGGATAAATACATGAGTTTAGGGTCAGTTTGGATGACAAGTTTTCAACAATTAGGATATTGTTGGAGAGCTTTTTGGATGTTAGGCAAAGGGGGAGAAGTAAGGTTTAGTTGGGAAAACCTTAAGTGCCTTTGCGTAGGGGGAGCCTTGTGATAGGTTCTTAAATATCCCTGTAGGAAAATCCTAGCTCATTGGGCAGCTTAGGTGTAGGGGGAGCCTTGGGATATGTTCTAATGCATGTTGCATTTTGTTTCTGCAGTGTAAGTCCAAGTGTGTAGCCTTGGCAACGTAAGTCCATTCGGCAGTGTAAGTCCAAGTGTGTAGCCTTGGCAACGTAAGTCCATTCGGTGGTGTAAGTCCAAGTGTGTAGCCTTGGCAACGTAAGTCCATTTGGCAATGTAAGTCCATGTGTGTAGTCTGGGTAACGTAAGTCCATTTGGCGGAGTAAGTTCAAGTGTGTAGTCTTGGCATCGTAAGTCCATTGTTTTTAGCATGTTTATTTGCTATTTGTTTTCCCTAACTTAAACGTATTGTCAAACATAAAAAAGGGGGAGATTGTTGGAGCAATCCCAATGATCCGCGGGACCATGTGTTTTGGTGATTGGGCAAAGGGTTTAATTTAGGTTCACCCTTGTATTTGAGATGTGTACTTGAGTTGTGCAGGACTGCAGGATATACATGTGACTTAGGTTGATGGCTTCGGGTTCGGTGAAGGATGACATTGGGGACGAGCCGCAGGCTTGTATGCATCCGAGGGACTGTGGACAAGGCAGCGAGGACAAGGGCCGAGGGAAGCGACTTCGAGGCATACGCGAAGGATGACATTGTGGACAAGCCACGGGCTTGGATGCATCCGAGGGACGAGAGCCAAAGGAAGTAGGCTTGAAGACAAGAGGTCAAAGCTGCAAAGAAGAGTCAAGTGAGTCGTGAGGGTCCGAGCGTTGAGAGAAATGTACTCGGGATGGAAACCCTAGGTATAGGGTTGTACCAGTCGACTGGTACTGGGATCCGTCGACTGGTGGTGAGTACAGAAGCTCTCTGTGCCCAAAATGGCTGGGATCAGTCGACTGGTCCTGAGACCAGTCGACTGGTAGATAGCCGTTGGCATGCCGTTGGGCTGGCACCAGTCGACTGGTGCAAGGACCAGTTGACTGGTAACGGGAAAATCAGCTTGCTGATTTCTTACAAGCTCTATAAGAAGGAGCTTGGGATGGCTGGCCAAGGTGATGAAATTAGTGGTGGTAAACCCTAATTAGTAGTCTACTTGTTCTCAAGTGTTTGTGAGTGTTGTGGTGAAGTTTCTCCACTCACAAGGAGCTACTTGAGATAGCCGGAATTTATCAAGGGCTAATCCACCGACAGATCAGGATCGTCCACCTCAAGGACATGCCGTGGAGTAGGAGCCCTAATCTCCGAACCACGTTAAACGAACGTGTTAGCGGTTTGCATTTCCTTTCTTAGTTTTAGCCTTTAGCTTGTTTGTTTTGTTTGTATTCCGCTGCGCAAGCTAACATCGTAGGAGAAGTAATCGATTTGGAGGCGCCGTCTATCCAACCCCCCTTCAAGCCAGTCACCGATCTCCTACAACTATTTGTATTGTTTGTGAGTTACTTGTATCATCTGACCTACGAGCCGCTATCATGTCCGGCCTGCGTGCCGTGTGCCAGCCTGTATGCCGTTATTAGATCCGGCTCCTCAGCTGACTCCCATCCATCTACTCGTCAGAGCCACGACGACTCGATCGGCACCACAATCCGCTCACCGACCCATCCGAGGGTGCCCCCTGGGGCTAGGGTACGTCACTGTACTCGTCTTATATTTATTTAGTCGTGCCATCATTATTCGGATGCTTATATATTTGTGGGACCCGCCTCAAGCATCGATGTACCAGAGATCGGGGTGACCCGGTCGCTGGCTGCAAGTACTATTGACCGAAGGACTTCTGGCGACTTGGTCAACACAGGAGATAGCTCACCATCTGGGTCATGGAGATGCGGTTAACATTCTAGACACGTCACACTGTCATGTTCGTCTTCTCAGCTTCCCGACAAGAACATATTTGGCGCTGTCTGTGGGAACTTCGCCTGATCTAGAATGTGGAGACGGAAGACGCCGGAAAATTTTGCTATATTCATGACCTTGGTGGGTTTCGACGAGTATATCATATTCGCCTCACTCCACGGGTATTCGGGAGTCGAGGAATTTAATCAGATCCTCTGCTGGTCGGCAGGTCAGTTTTTCCGTTGTATTCCCTCTTTCAGTTATATGATCTGTCATAGTTCCTCGATCGAGGACCCCCGAGCCGATCGGTTGGGTGTGTATTTATTTGAGCCACGGGCTCGATGTCAAAGACCCCTGAGCCGATCGGTCGGGTGTGTATTTATTTGAGCCACGGGCTCGATG
Source organism: Zingiber officinale (assembly GCF_018446385.1). Taxonomy (NCBI): domain Eukaryota; kingdom Viridiplantae; phylum Streptophyta; class Magnoliopsida; order Zingiberales; family Zingiberaceae; genus Zingiber; species Zingiber officinale. The sequence continues at coordinate 81,715,525 of NC_056007.1, forward strand.
TCGAAGACCCCTGAGCCGATCGGTCGGCTGTGTATTTATCTGAGCCACGGGCTCGATGTCGAAGACCCCTGAGCCGATCGGCCGAGTGTGTATATTATTTGAGCCGAAGACCCCCGAGCCGATCAGCCAGGTGTGTATATTATATTAGAACCATCGGCTCTAGAAATCGAAGCGGCGACTATAAAACTCCGCCTTGAAGACTGTCGAGCGGCGACGTTAAACCCTAGAGTCGAAGCGGTGACTATAAAAACCCCGCCTTGAAGACCGTCGAGCGACGACGTTAAACCCTAGAATTGAAGCGGCGACTATAAAAACCCCGCCTTGAAGATTGTTGAGCGGCGGCGTTAAACCCTAGAGTCGAAGCAGCGACTTATAAAACCCCGCCTTGAAGAGTGAAGACCGTCGAGCGGCGACGTTAAACCCTAGAGTCGAAGCGACGACTATAAAACTCTGCCTTGAAGACCATCGAGCGGTGACGTTAAACCCAGGTCTCCACCGACGGTCGAGCGACGATCTTAAATCCGTGCCTTCACCGACTAGCTTATCAGAGCATGTATCTCCCCCGTTCGAGGTCGAGTGGTCTTCACTGGTCTCAGACTAGCTTATCAGATATTCTATCTCCCCCGTTCGGGGTCGAGCGATTGTCACCATCGGATCATCTATCTCCCCCGTTCGGGGTCGAGCGATTGTCACCATCGGATCTTCTATCTCCCTCGTTCGGGGTCGAGCGATCGTCATATCGGATCTTCTATTTCCCCTGTTCGGGGTCGAGCGATTGTCACCATCGGATATTCTATCTCCCCTATTCGGGGTTGAGTGATTGTCACCATCGGATCTTCTATCTCCCCCGTTCGGGGTCGAGCGATCGTCACATATCGGACCGTAAATTCATATTTCCTTATCTCCCCCGTTCGGGGTCGAGTGGTCTTTACTAGTCTCGGACCAACATATCATATTTCCTTATCTCCCCCGTTCGGGGTCGAGCGATCTTCACTGGTCTCGGACCAGCTCGTCGGATCTCATATCTCCCCCGTCCGGGGTCGAGAGGTCTTCATTGGTCACGGAGCATCAAAGCAGCTTATCTCCCCCGTTCAGGGTCGAGTTATCTCCAATGGTCGCGAACGAGAGTATTGGGGTCGAGTGGTCTTCACTGGTCACGGACCAGCATATCAGATATTCTATATCCCCCGTGCGAGGTCGAGTGGTCTTCACTGGTCTTGGACCAGCATATCATATTTCCTTATCTCCCCCGTTCGGGGTCGAGCGATCTTCACTGGTCTCGCACCAGCTCGTCGGATCTCATTGTTGGTGCAATATCCCTTAGGTCAAGGTTGACTGGTTTGACCAAGCTTGAGTCTTGGTCATAGTTTCGATGTTTGACAATACATGTAGTCACATGGACAATGCAGGTGCAGTTGTTCATATGGGGAGATGCTGATCAGGGACTGATCAGTGTGAATGAAGAAGAGTCAAGTGGGTATACTTGACTGGAAGGAAACCCTGGTGAGTGAAGCCAGGTGAAAGTCCTAGTGAGTGAAGCTAGGCAGATGGAAATCCTGGTGAGTGAAGCCAGGTGAAAGTCCTAGTGAGTGAAGCTAGGCAGATTGAAAACCCTAGTGAGTGAAGCTAGGTGAAAGTCCAAGTAAGTCAAGAGAGTGACCGGATACTTGGCATGAAAGAAAAGTCCAAGTGGGTCAAAGGGATTGACCGGACACTTGGTGAGGGAGTCCTAGCAGTCAAGGGAGTGACTAGATGCTAGGCATGACGGACCAACAAGTTAAGGCTGACCGGATGTTGGGTTGGGAGGTTTGGGACTTGGTTTTGGGCAAAACCCTTGATCGATCGTGCCGGATCGATCGCTGGATCGATCCGATCTTTCCAATCAAGCCTGGATCGATCGCTGATCGATTCAGATCCCAATCGATCGCTGGATCGATTGGGAATGTCGCCGCTACGCGATAAGCGCTGGATCGATCCGTGGATCGATCCAGCGCTTCTCGAGCACGAGGCGCCGGATCGATCCGTGGATCGATCCAAAGCCTCCCGATCGATTGGGAATAATCGAATCGATCGGGATCCGACCGTTGAGCCGCAGGCGGGCGTTGTCTTCGGTATCTTTTCACCGATTCATTTCAGATCTTCACCAGCTCCTCCACAGCTCTTCTCAAGCTCGAGATCGCCAGTTCTTGAAGGTTCTTGGAGACTCTTCCAAGTCAAGAGGCGGATCAAAGCAAGAAGAAGAAACTAGGGTTAGGGTTTGTGCACTCATTGTAAGCTTGTAAGCTTGTATTTCTTTACTACCCTTTCTTCTTCTTGTATTGAGTCTTGTAGGGCTTCTCCGCCCTTGGCAGTTACCATAAAGGAGAGTTTCATTAGTGGAGGGTGTGTGTGTTGGTGTGGATCCTTGGACTAGTCACCTCTTGTGAGGTGGATACCAAGTAAACCAACAGTGTTAGCGTTGTGTGATTTGTTTCTGTATTTTCCGCTGCACATCTTTGAAGAAACAAGCAACGCCGACCACCGAGCGAAAGAGACGAGCTATTCACCCCCCCTCTAGCTACTTTTGGTCCTAACACTCATATCGCCCCCGTCCGGGGTCGAGAGGTCTTCGTTGGTCACGGAGCATAAGAGCAGCTTATCTCCCCCGTTCGGGGTCGAGCTATCTCCAATGGTCGCGAACGAGAGTATTGGGGTCGAGTGGTCTTCACTGGTCTCGGACCAGCATATCAATTTCCTTATCTCCCCCGTTCAGGGTCGAGCGGTCTTCACTGGTCACGGACCAACATATTAGATATTCTAATCTCCCCCGTTCGCGGTCGAGCTATCGCCAATGGTCATGAACGAGAGCATCTCCATTGGTTTCGGGCTAGAATATCTCATAGGCTCTGCACCCGCTCAGTTCATGACTTTTGCTTCTGTGCGTCTTCAATTCCCGGGCTACACCTCCGTTCAGCTCACGGGTCATACGCCCGCTCAGATAATGACTTTTGCTTATGTGCGCCTTCAATTCATGGGCTATACTCTCGAGTAGTTCACAGGCGATGCGCCCGCCCGGCTCATGACTTCCGTTTCCGTATGCATGTGATTTCATGGACTATACTTTTGCTCGATTTTCGGGCTCCACTCCTGCCCGGCGCTACTTCATCGCTCTCTCCATATTCGCCTGTGGGCTCACTCGGCGTTCGACCGAGAGCTTGCCTGACAGTCGCTCGACACTGTTTTTCATCGCTCGGTCGACACGTTGGTAGCCACCTGATCCTTTGCCCGCTCGTCCACTTAACCACGTGCTTGTTTCACTCGACGTCCTTTCGATCACCCGATCGGCTTCTTCACGGTTGCGCATCCAGCATCATCCGCCCGACATCTATCCACCCAATCTACATCCTTCCGATCATCCGGTCGACATCTTTGTAGTCGCGCGCTCGGCATCGCTCGTCCGCTCGGTCTACTCGTGGTCCCACGTGTCGCTCGGTCTACTATCATTTTACTCGTCGCTCGCTTGATGTTCTACCGCTCGCTTGGCATCGGTCCGGTTGCCGACTTGGCATCATTTCTCATAGTTCACTTGGCATCGCTACCATCTCTCGTGCGACGCTCTCTCGATTACTCGGTTCGCATTTTTTCGGTTGCTTGAGTGGCATCCCCTCGATCGTGCGCTCGGCTCAATCGCCCGTCTTTCTACCTAATCAACATTATCTTTATTGCCTGGACCGTACTATGTCTCTTCGCTCAATACTACTTGAGTCACTCGCTCGGCATCACCACAGCTACTCATTCGACGTGATAAGACGAGCCCAGTGATGGGATTTCGCATTCGGTAGCGATTCTGTTTTGGACTTGGTCTAGTCAGTCGGACTTGCGCCTCCTTCGACTAGACTTGAAGGGGAGACTTGTGATGCGGATGCAGTGGGGGTAGAGGAGTGATTGGGGAAAAAGGAGAGGGCATTTCGGTCTTTTGGGCATGAGTAGGTTTTGATGTTAAGAGGGGCACTGTTCATGATGTAAAGAGGGGGGGGGGGGGTTTCTTCGAGTTCGGGGGTTTTCCGCCACCACCGGGCATAGTGGCTTTGAGCCGCTGCCTCCCTCGGTTCATGCTTTCTCCGGCGGCGCCACTGGGAACCAGGGTTTCCTCCGTCCATCGCCGACACCACCAAGGAGCTCCGCCGGCGACGAGCTCTTCGAGGCCAACTCCTCCCCTGCTCACCCAACTCGCCGTCGACGGCGTCTCCATCGACCTCAGCCTCATCCACTTCCCGTCCACCGCCGTCGGCTTCCCACCTGGCCGTGAGAGCCACGCCAACGCCGACTAGCCGTCGTCGCCTCCTCTCGCAGCCACAGTCGCGGCCGGTAGCCGCCACCGCCTCCTCCCGCGACCATAGTTGTTGTCGGCAGTTGCTGCTGCCTCCTCCCGTGGCCACGGTCGCCGTCGGTAGCCGACGTCGCCTCCTCTCGCGGCCACAGCTGCCGTCTCCAATGGACGCCGCCACCTTACGTCGCCTTCATACTATTTGTTTGCTCTGACCTTTGAGTCGAGATGGGTTCCGGTCGTCGAGTCGAGATGGGTTCCGGTCGTCGAGTCGTTGTGTGTCGCTATTTGTATTGCTTGTGAGTTACTTGTATTATCCGGCCTATGAGCCGCTATCATGTCCGGCCTGCGTGTCGTGTGCCAGCCTGTGTGCCATTATCAGATCCGGTTCCTCAGCTGACTCCCATCCATCTACTCGTCAGGGTCGTGACGACTCGATCGGCACCACGATCTGCTCACCGACCCATCCGAGGGTGCCCCCGGGGCCAGGGTACGTCACTGTACTTGTCTTATATTTATTTAGTCATGCCATCATTATTTGGTTGCTTATATATTCATGGGACCCGGCTCGAGTATCGGGTCACCCCTGGCTGCAGGTACTATTGACCGAAGGACTTCTGGTGACTCGGTCAACACAGAAGATAGCTCACCATTCGGTCATGGAGATGCGGTCAACATTCCAAACATGTCGTACCGACATGTTCGTCTTCTCAGCTTCCCGACAGGAACAAGAACCATGGAAGGGCGCTTGGGAGGCAGCTTGCCAGTGTTAGTTGTGGCATCTCTGGCTGCCGCCCGACTTGCTTCTGCTTCATCGGTCTACTTTTCAGAGGGCCCGACTGGCAAGAGCTTGTGGCTCTCCAGCTCGACCGCCTCCTTTCCCTCGATGTTCTCATCAGTTAGTTTGCTAGAGCCACTGAGCAATGCCCTGAACATGACTTGGGTTGCAAAAAAGAAAAAGAAATAAGTTAGATTAAAAAACGACAGAAGGGAAAATGACTTACCAAGAGAGCCGAGTAGCCGAGCTCGGATCAGACTCAACTCAAATATATACAAGACACCCTCCAACAATAACTTATGTATGTGGTATTTTATATTGGGGTTCAATCAAAGTCACATATTGGAAAGATTTGGTAAAGATTATGGGTTTAAAAGAATACAAGTTATCTCCATTGGCATGAGGCCTTTTGGGGAGAACTCAAGAGTAAAGCCATGACAAAGTGAACAATATCATACCATTGTGAAAAATATGTGGACATCCTTTGGACACAACAAATGGAATCAGAGTCATGGTTCCCACTAGATACCATGTAGGGTAGCCTTGAACGAAGTTGAGGTGGGCCCGGGATAGGTTAGGTTACTCGCAGGGAGGCCCGGAGCAGATCATGGTGGCTGAATGCTTGCGGGAAAGCCCGGAGCAGGTCAAGGTGACCGGATGCAATGCTTGCGGGGAGGTCCAGAGTAGGTCAGGGTGACCAGATGCTCGTAGGCCCGGACTATGAGAGTAATTATGGTCCTTCATTTGAGGGGAGGATTGTTGGGGTTCAATCAAAGTCCTACATTGGAAAAATTTGGTAATGATCATGGGTTTAAAGGGATCCAAGTTATCTCCATTGGCATGAGACTTTTTGGGTAGAGTCTAAAAATAAAATCATGAGGGCTTAGGCCCAAAGTGGACAATATCATGTCATTGTGGAGATATCTAAATTTCTTTTGGTCCCAATATTTTAGATCTGCCAACTGCACGGTTGCTTGGAGGTAGGTCGACTACCATTTATATTTTCCCAACCCGGGGGAGTTCAATAGATCCATCTGCCAGCCGATCGGGAAGTCGAACATAGAAGTGATGAGATTTCCAACCGTTATTGGATGTGGACATCTTTTCAAAATAGACGGTGCCCACTCAGGTTTGAAAGAGGAAGACGCTCGACTCGTATAATTTAGGATAATAAAAATAGTGAAAAAAATATGAGGCAGGAGAGGAATCCCATACAAAAAGAATAATACCACAACTCACATAGTAACCTAAAGGAATTAGGTACCAATTGCAATAATGGTATATGAAAAAACCTACAAACTTCAGAAAAAAGGGATAGATAGGAAAGCAGAGACTGACATATAATTGGTCCTTAAAGAAAGAGAGAAAGCCATTGGGAGGCGTATGAGGGCGATCATATGCAGAAGGGATGGTGATTTGGTGATTGTAAGGAAAGTCATTTTCATTTGATCCAACTCATCGAAAGTTTGACTCAGTGGAGGTATACCACAACCCGGTGATAGCGCGCGGGGGGGGGGGGGGGACGCCATACAAAGGAGAGGCCAAAAGATGAAGATCGAGGCTTGGAAATGGAAAAGAGAAGGAACTTATTAGGTTAGACTCGTTGGCGATGAACAAAGAGCAAGGAGCATAAGCGAATGAAGGTGACGATAGAGGAGATACAGGGAAAGGAGAAGTAATGGGTTGAAAAGATCGGTTGAAGGTTATCTAAGGTCGTTCGATCAAGGGCTTGGGAAAATGAGATTTGATTAGGACCGTCAAAATTTGAAAAGGTGGCTGTCACATCGAATCCTAATAGTCGTCTGTCACATCAAACAGTTGGCGGTAGAGGATCATGATGTTGGGGTTACAAGGTTGCAAACATAGTCCCATATTGAAAATATATGAAAAAAATCATGGATTTATAAGAAAAAGATATCTCCATTGGCATGAGACATTTTGGGTAGAGCCCAAGAGCAAAATTATGAGGGTTTAAGCCCAAAGTGGATAATATCATATTATTATAGAGATATCTATTTTTTTTATCCTTCAATTAGTATCAGAGCGAGGTCACTCTTCACTAGACTAACCGCCAAAAGAAGCACAAGCCATGATCCAAGATCGAACAATGTGGGTGAAACTTTGAACGAAGTAGGGGAGGCCCTGAGCAGGTCAGTGACCTGATACTTGAGGGGAGATCCTGAGTAGGTAAAGAGTGATCCGATGCTTGAGGGGGACCCTGTGGTTCTTTTTTTGAGGGGGAATTGTTGGGGTTGCAAGGTTGCAAATATAGTCCCACATTAAAAACACATGGGAAAGATCATGAGTTTATAAGAAAAAAAGATATCTCCATTGACATGAGACCTTGCTTGCCGTGCTTTGCATTAATGACAAATGATTTGAACGATTTTCAAAAAATAATGGTGATATCAATAGCAATTAAAAGACACTATGAGTATGAGTGATCAGAAAAGAGCTAACCAACGGCTGAGTGTCGTCTATGTTGGATCTAAGCGACATCACTCCCGGAGTCTTTTGACTGGGAAGAAATCAACTTCTTGAAGAGTCATAAGAGTAGTGATTGTGTAAGCCGAGCGGCGACCCGGAAAGCAAAACGCCTGGTTGGGAAGAAGAGTTACAAAAAATACTAATTATCCAATCAGTCGGACTTGCAGCCTCCTTCAACTAAATTTAAGGGGAAGACTTGTGATACGGTGATGAAGATGCCCCAAAAAAAAGAGGGTCAAAGTAGTGAAGACCGGCTGACGTGGAGGTCAAAGTTAAATGGTCAAAATCATAGAGTCGGGTGGACTACGAAACAGTGGAGTGCAGATCAGGCGAGGTTGGCCGAGTGAGCCCTAGGAGCCAAGCGGACGGGACGACCGACCAAATCGTCCGAGCGGTTATTCTCCGCACTTGCAGCCGAGGCTAAGAGCCAAGTACTAAGTTATCCGGTCCACCGCCCTGGCTGATCAGACCTTAAGTCTGATCAGATGCAATATGACTCTCTAGAAATAGTAAGGCTGAGTGAAGAACAAGCTGATAGCTCCATTCAGTACGACCGAGTTGGTGACGTCCCGGCTGAGTGGCCCCCGGTTGGCCTACAGCGGGACCCATATACACATCTTGTCGTACTCTTTTGGAAGTTTGTGCCACTGACAACAGAGAATGTCCTGCAGGCAGATCGTACTTTAGAAACTTTTAGTCTGTCACATCAGATATTTGTGTGCGCGCTAAGGAAAGGTGTCAGAGACATTTTTCGTCTTGTCTTTTCTTAGGAAGTTTTTGGAAAACGTGTATATACTTTGGGATGCGTGCACTAACGTTACAGGAATACTATAAAAGGGGTCTCTATCTACAAGTAGAGATATGTGAGGCTTTAATTATTATTCTACACGTTTTTTTGTTACTATTCACTACTGCTATTCTTTCCTCTCGAATCAAAGACTGACTTGAACATCGGATGATTAATATCGGAGACTCCTTTCCTGATTTAACACTAACGTTCCTAATTTTACAAGATAATATGAAGTCTTCTTCTAATCAACAACACCATATCTACGTTTCCAGCTAGTCATCTAACTTTCAGATAAGATCAATCCTGTTACTACATAAACAGTTGGGGCCTCAGAAGACTGACTTTCAAAATCATGTTATGTTAGGGTGTCCTATAGGGACCTTAAAGCTTTGGCTCAAGCATGCCATGCATCGATGAAAGTCAACAGAAGATTGAAGCAAAACCAGCTGAAGGCATCTGAGTAAGGTCTTTGTTTCATGCCTGACAGCTCTATTTTGATTAATTACCGAACTGATGGGGAAATGGGAGCTGTGTAATCTCTGCCAAAGGACAGGAAATTCCATCGCCGAGCTCATGATGCTCGTTTGTTCACTTAGTGAAGCTAGCAGCCAAGCTCACTGCAAGCTGAGATTACCTGCATCGATGAACTATTTCATTAATTATTTATTCATCACTGTAATTGTGATGATGGCAGTGTCCATCAGGGAACCGGTTCTTTGCTTGGGCATGTGAACAACACGAAATCTGCAAGAGAAGCAATTGAAACTCTTGTTTCCCTAATTTCTTTGACATCATTCAATAAACATCGAGAGATTCAGTCGGTGTTGAACCTTTGAAAGTTGCAGTGGGGTTTAGTGGGGTTTTGTTCCTGTCTGGTTGTTTGATTTCTGGTACAGCAACAGCGATCGGTGTTTGGCCTTATGCACTATATCTTTCTCAAGAATTGATCGAGATGCCTATTACTCAAAGATATTAAAAGTTGTCGCTGAGAGAACAAACATGGAGCACTGATATGATATGCCTTGTTTCTAGCAAACTTTCGTACATATGCAAGCATACAGAGAATTGACGTGACCAAATTAAAAATATATGTGTTTGGATCTCTGTATTATTATAGCAATAAAGAATTATGCTCAACCAAATGTTTCCTTACCATTAGTTCTTAAATTATATATAAAAAAATAAATTGTCAAATAAATTTATATAGTTGATTGTTAAGTAATTAAAAAATAGAAGGAATTTTTATCTGAAAATAATCTATTGGTAATTGATTTTTATCCTATTATAGTAAATTTGTTACTTTTTAATCAAATGGGTATCCGGTAAATACATCTTTATCTTATGCTTCTACTATTGGATGTTAAAAAAGGTAGATCCGCTATCTTAGCGACGCTCCTAGTGCCGGTCCCACGGATATGGAGGGAGGTTCATGCAGGTACACAGGCCATAGGCACATGGCGGGGTAAACCCCAAGTCGTCAGTTCCTAAGAATCGACCCCTGGACATTACGCCAAAGATACCATGCGCCCAGCACTATACCCTGGGGACTACTATTGGATGCTAAAGATGAAGGAAGAAGTATATTGATAAATATAATTATAAATAAATCGAACGTTAGTGAATAAATTTATTGTTTGATTTGCTAATAACTTATTTATGTTGAACGAGCTTAAACAACTAAACGAATAAACTTGAGCATATATATATTCAACTTATTAATTTTCATGAATAATATTTATAAACACTGTTTGTAAAAAATATTCTTAAATAATGTTCATGAATAATATTTATGAATAATGGTTGTGAGTCATATTCATTAATAAAATCCTTATCAACTTATTAAATAAATAAAATTTTAAAATAAATAAATAAATAAAATTTTATTATTAAACTCAATAATTAATTAAATTTAAAATGTAAAACTTTCAAACAATTAAACAAATTAAATTGAGAACTCAATAATATTAACCAATCTCAAATTAAATTTCAACAATCATTTTAATAATTTAATTTATTTTAATTCAGTTCAATTTAACCCAACTATTTTATTAAATAAACTTAAACACTATACAATTTGAATTTACGGCGCTATTGATAGACTTTTGATTCCCCATCCTGTGTCTTTTACCAATCGTCCACAGACTAATAATCGCAATCACGTTTTAAATCTACTCGACCGCAAGCATTTAAAAGGCAATACTTGGAAATCTATGCAATTCTCAAAGCATCTAGCATAATTTTTTTAAAAATAATAATAAAAATAATGTTCGTCGGATGACCCAAACAAAAAAAGTTTAAATAAAACGACATTTTATAAAAAAATGAATTTATAAAAATTCACGACCAAAGATCGTGATCGACAACTGTGATTTTGCAGTCTAATCGCGATTAGTGGTCTATAATTGCTGATTTTTTATTATTATATTATTTTATTTTTCTTTAAGGAGAAGAATATTTTTAAAAAATAAACGTGTAATGCAAAATTAGTGCTTTTAGGGATTCAAAAATTTAAATGTAAATTGCCGAAATAAAAATGAAATAAATTTAATTTCCACATGATAAAACAAAGGCAAAGGCAAAGGAAAGACATCGCTCAATGCTCGTCGGAGCTCAATGACGTCTCCCGGCCTCCGGCCAATCCTCCTCCTTCTCCTTTTCATGTTCTTCCTCTATGTTTCGCCACTGGACGCGGATGCAGAGGAGGAAGCACATGCTGAGGCCTTGCTGGAACTCAAAGCCGCCGTCTCCGACCCTTCCGCAGTCCTTTCCGCCTGGAACTCCTCTGCCGGTGACAGTCACTGCTCCTGGCCGGGTGTCTCCTGCGACTCCCTCCAGGACTACGTCGTCTCACTTGACCTCTTCGGGCTCAACCTCTCCGGTGTGCTTTCCCCTGCGGTCGGCCGCCTCCGTCACCTCGTTAACCTCTCCGTCGCCTCCAACTCACTTTCTGGTCCCGTCCCGGCTGAGCTTTCTCGCCTTTCCAACCTTCGCTACCTTAACCTGTCCAACAATATCTTTAATGGGAGCTTCCCTTCCACCCTTGGTCGCCTTAGAAATCTTCTCGTCCTCGACCTCTACAATAACAATCTTACTGGCCCCCTTCCGGCTGAGGTAGCCGAGCTACCGAACCTCCGCCATCTCCACCTAGGCGGCAACTTCTTCACCGGCGTCATCCCCCCAGAGTTCGGCCGCTGGGAGTTCCTGGAGTACCTTGCCGTCTCCGGCAACGAGCTCGTCGGTCCTCTGCCTCCGCAGCTAGGTAATCTCACCCGTCTTCGCTATCTCTACGTCGGCTACTTTAACAGCTTCGAGGGTGGCATCCCACCTGAAATCGGCAACCTTTCGTCGCTTGTTCGTCTCGACATGGCGAACTGCGGCCTCACCGGAGAGATTCCGGCCGATCTAGGGAACCTCCAGAACCTCGATACGCTTTTCCTCCAGGTGAATGGCCTATCCGGTAATCTTCCTCCAATGCTCGGTGGCCTTCGGAGTCTCAAGTCCATGGATATCTCCAACAATGCCCTCACCGGCGAGATCCCCTCCTCCTTGGCGAACCTCCAGAATCTGACCCTGCTCAATCTGTTCCGCAACCAACTCCAGGGGGAGATGCCGGAGTTCCTCGGCCACCTTCCTGCGCTGGAGGTGCTCCAGCTCTGGGAGAACAACTTCACCGGCTATATTCCACCGCAACTAGGACGGAGCGGTCCTCTGCGTATACTCGACGTCTCATCCAATAAACTGACCGGGATGCTTCCGCCGGACCTCTGCTCCGCGAATCGACTGCAAACACTGATCGGTCTCGGTAACTACCTCGTCTTGTCAGGATCAGAATGGGCGACAACTACCTCAATGGATCGATCCCCGATGGCCTCTTCAGCCTGCCCAAGCTTTCACAGATCGAGCTCCAAGACAACATGCTCAACGGTGGATTTCCAGACACCGGCGCCACCGCAATCTCGCCGGATCTCAGTCAAATTAATCTCTCCAACAACCGGCTCTCTGGACCACTTCCCCCGTCCATCGGCAATTACTCCGGTCTCCAGAAGCTCCTCTTGAGCCAGAACCAGTTATCTGGCCGCATTCCGCCGGAGATTGAGCGGCTGCAGGAACTATCCAAGGTGGACTTCAGCTGGAACCGGTTCTCCGGCCCAATTGCGCAGAAAATAAGCCACTGTAAACTCTTGACTTTCGTCGACCTCAGTCGCAACGAGCTCTCCGGCGAGATTCCACCAGAGATTTCCGGGTTGAGGGTCTTGAACTACCTCAACTTATCGAGGAACCAGCTCAGAGGAGAGATTCCGCGGTCGATTGGCACGATGCAGAGCCTCACGGTCGTCGATTTCTCTTACAATAACCTCTCCGGCTTCGTCCCTGATGCGGGACAGTTTATTTATTTCAATGCGAGTTCATTTGAGGGCAATCCGAATCTCTGCGGTCGTTACCTCCGGCGCCCTTGCAGTTATGCGACCGACGGCGCCAGTTCTACCCACTCAAGGGCGGCGCTCTCATCCTTCTTCAAGCTTCTGCGCTCTCTCCTCCTCTCGGTCCCTGTTGTAGCCTCTTATTTATAAAATTTTATATCCATTTAAAGCCCAACTTCTTACCCATCTTGATGTGGCCGGCCAAGCCAAGCTTGGAGCCCAAGCTAGGGCTGACCAAGCCAAAGATTGGAGCCAAGTTATGGCTGGCCAAGCTTGGAGCCCAAGCTGGGTGGCCGACCACATAAAATTAAAAGGGTGTTTTAAATTTTAAAATCTTTCCTTTTGTGGAAGCCATGGTTTTAAAAGAGAGTTTTTAAATTTTAAAATCTTTCCTTTTTCTAGCTTTTACAAAGGATTAAGAGAAATGTTTGATATCTTTCCTTATTTGTGGTTAAAAGAAATATTTTAAATTTTCTTTTTTTGTAACCATCCACATGTTTTAAAAGAGAGATTTTAATTTATAGAATTTTCCTTTAATAACCATCAAGGGATTTAAGAGAGAAATTTTTTATTAAAATTTCTTACCAAAAATAAATAAGGAAGTTTTAATTTTATGTTTAAAACTTTTCTTGTTTGGAGCACATGTGTAGGGCCGGCCATGACAAGCATTAAAAGAAAGTTTTCATTTTTTTTTTTAAAACTTTCCTTTTTAGTCATTGGCAAGGAAAATAAGGAAGTTTTAATTATGTTTAAAATTTTCCTTTTTTGCCAAGACCAAGGATTATAAAAGAGATGGAGGGGGTGTTCATGAAAAAAACACATCTTCTATTCCTCTCTTCCAATCCTTTGGTGGCCGACCCTTATCCTTTTCTCTTCTCCTTTTGTTTTCTCTCTTGGAGACCGGTGACATCAAGCATCGCTTTCTCTTGGTGGCCGGTTGCTTGAAGGAGAAGAAGGAGAGAAGGAAGCTCTCTTGTCTAGCATCCCTTGGAGGTTAGTTGGTGGCCAAATCTTGGAAGCAAAGGAAGAAGCTTGGGTGGTTTTCATCTTGGAAGATCGTCGCCCACACGACGTCCAAGAGAAGGAGAGGAATACAACAGAAGATCAAGAGGTCTATAAGCTACAAAAGGTATAACTAGTTATTAGTTTCCGCATCATAACTAGTTCATCTTTTGTATAGATCTTGAAAAACCAAACAAAAGAGGTTATCAGTTTTAGGTTATCGTTTTGTTATCGATTTTATTTTTTGATTTCATGTTTCGATATTGTATTTCTATTGAGATCTCTGTAGTTAAACCTAGTTTACTGTAAGAAGTTAAATATCCGATTTCTTTGAAAGACTTTGTCTAGGAAGTGGTGGATGATCCCATACCCAAGAAGGCCTAGTGCCTCGCCATGTTTAACCTGGAAGCCGATCTTTGAAATAGATATTTGATTTACTTCTGTAATATGGTTTAACTTAGGAAGATCACATCGGTTACACTTGGAGTAAAAATGTTAAGTATCGTTTTCAATCCAAGTTTAACTTCTGAAGGAAAATTTGGATTAATAATGTTAAGCATCGTTTGCAATCCAAATTTAACTTCAGTAGAGCACATGAGTAACTAGGATAGTTCTATACTTGTACAAATTTTATATAGGGGAACTAGAACGGTATTCCGAGTAGCAACCAACAGGGGAGAAGTTTAACTTTACGGGAAATCCTAGATTAAGGGGGAGCTTAGGTAAAGGGGGAGCCTAGGGTTAGGTTCCATTACTTATGCATGTGTATATATACATGTTTATTTGCATTGTTATTACATTTATATTTTCCTAACTTAAACGGGTTGCTAAACATCAAAAAGGGAGAGATTATTGGAGCAATCTGGATAACCTAGATTTTGATATTTGGGCATAAGTTTAAGTTAAGTTTATTGTTATATTTTATATACATTGTGAGTGTGCAGAATACAGGTACAACAAGGAGAGTCCAAGTGTGATCTTGGCAAAGGAGGAAAGTTCAAGGGTTAGTCTTGACAGTGTAAGTCAAAGTATGTAGTTTTGGCAATGTAAGTCCGAATATGACTTAGCAATGGATAAAATCCCGGAGGGGCGGCCTCTTGTCAAAGGAAGACCCGACAACAATAACAAGGCCGATGAAAGCTCCAGAAGAAAAGGCGTGAAGGATGGGGAGGCATCCGGGGGACGCGAGACTGATGGACGAGGCTAGAAGGCTAGGTCTAGGTTATGCGGGCAAGGACGAGTGCACAAGTAACTGTATTAAGGGCAAAATTCTAGGTTAATGTAGCATTACTATAGCGATACTACAACATTACTATAGCAATACTACAACGTTACTATAGTAGTTGACTGATATTTTCATCAATCGACTAGTAGCCGACTATTGGCTTGTAACGGTCGAATTTTACTTAGGACCAGTGACTGGTAGTTGTATTAGACTACTGGTGGTGGAAAAATAGCTTGGTGTTTTCCTCTCGAGCTCTATTTAGTAGAGCTTGGGGTGCTTGGGTATTGTTGACGAAATTAGTGGTGGTTAACTCTAATTAAAGTTCCAAGTGTTCAAGTGATATAGTGTGATCTTGTACGAGTTGTGGTGAGGTTTCTCCACCTATAAGGAGTTACATGAGCTAGCCGAAAGTTCTTCGGGGAATCATCCACCAACGGATTGGTATCATCCATCTTACAGATAGCCGTACAGTAGGAGTAAGTTCTCTCCAAAGCACGTTGCATAAACGTGTTAGAGGTTTGATTGTCTTAGTTATTACCTCTAGGTTTAGTTTTCTATTTGTTAGTTTTATTTTGTATTTCCATTGTGCACTAATAAGCATAGGAAGTGACAATTTGGGTGATGAGCTATTCACCCGCTATAGGGCATCAAGGTCCCAATAATTAGTTGAAAGTTTGATAATTGTCATTATATGCCTGCGCCCGCTTTGATTTGTGATCTCTGAAGTGGACTTGGATAGTGAGGTTGAATGGATTATAGGCACAGGGGCCGCTAGGTCGATTTGCCAAAGCGGTAGGAAAGATATTGGTTGGGCCGGGATGGTGCCGACCGACAGTGCTTACAGGGAAGATGTCTAATTGGAAGATGGAGGAGTCGGTAGACCGGACACCCTCTCTGGGATTGCAGAGGAAGAACTTTCACCCTCCTTGATGGGTCATGGAGATGACGCGACCATAGAGGTTTGAGGAACAGAGGCCTTCGAGCGGGAAGAAGCCTCAGACCGGGGCCTTTTGCAGCGTTGGAGTTGGATTAGCAGTTCGCTAGAGGTGGCATATTTCAAAGGAACTGCTATGAGCGCCATAGAAAGGCGCTCGGGAGGCAACTTGCCAGTGTTAGTTGTGGCGTCTTTGGCTGTCGCCCGACTCACTTCTGCTTCACCGGTCTGCTTTTCAGAGAGCCCGACTGGCAAGAGCTTGTGGCTCTCTAGCTCGGTCACTCGTCACCCCCTTTCCCTCAGTGTTCTCATCAGTTAGTTTGCTAGAGCCGTTGAGCAATGCCCTGAACATGACTTGGGGTGCAAAAAAGAAAAAGAAATCAGTTAGATTCAAAAACGACAGAAGGGAAAATGACTTACCAAAAGAGTTGAGCAGACGAGCTCGGATCATACTCAGCTCGAACATATACAAGACACCCTCCAACAGTAACTTGTGTATGTGGTATTTCATATTGGGGTTCAATGAAAGTTTCATATTGAAAAGATTTAGTAAAGATCATGGGTTTTAAAGGATGCAAATTATCTCCATTGGCATGAGACCTTCTGGGGAGAACCCAAGAGCAAAGTCATGACAAAGTTGACAATATCATACCATTGTAAAAATATGTGAACATCCTTTGGGCACAGCAAATAGAATCAGAGTCATGGTCCCCACCAGATACCATGTAGGGTAGCCTTGAACGTAGTTGAGGTGGGTCCGGGGTAGGTTAGGTTACTCGCAGGGATGTCTAGAGCGGTCAAGGTGACCGAATGTGCGCGGGAAAGTCCAGAGCAGGTCAAGGTGACCAGATACAGATGCTTGCGGGAAGGTCCAGAGCAGATTAGGGTGACCAGATGCTCGCGAGCCCGGACCATGAGAGTAATTATGGTCCTTTGTTTGAGGGGAGGATTGTTGGGGTTCAATCAAAGTCATATATTGAAAAAATTTGGTAAAGATCATGAGTTTAAATGAATGCAAGTTATCTCCATTTGCATGAGGTCTTTTGGGTAGAGTTCAAAAATAAAATCATGAGGGGTTAGACCCAAAGTGGACAATATCATGTCATTGTGGAGATATCTAAATTTATTTTGATCCCAATATTTCAGACCGGGCAGTTGCGCGGCTGCTTGGAGGTAGGTCGACTACCATTTATATTTTCCCAGCCCGGGGGAGTTCAATAGATCCATCTGCCAGCCGATCGGGAAGTCGAATATAGAAGTAATGAGACTTCCAACCTTTATTGGATTTTGGCATCTTTTCAAAATAAACGGTGCCCACTCAGGTTTGAAAGAGGAAGACACTTGACTCGGATAATTTAGGATAATAAAAATAGTGAAAAGTATGAGGCAGGAGAGGAATCCCATATAAAAAGAATAGAACCACAACCCCACATAGCAACCTAAAGGAATTATGTACCAATTGCGATAACGGTATATGAAAATACTTACAAACTTCAGAAAAAAAAGTATAGATAGGAAAGCAGATGTTGACATATAATTGGTCCTTAAAGAAAGAGAGGAAGTCATTGGGAGGCATATGAGGGTGATCATATGCAGAAGGGATGGTGATTTGGTGATCGTAAGGAAAGTCATTTTCATTTGATCCAACTTGTCGAAAGTTTGACTCGGTGGAGGTATACCACAACCCGATGATAGCCGGGGGGGGAGTGCGTCATACAGAGGAGAGGCCAAAAGATGAAGATTAAGGATTGGAAATGGAAAAGAAAAGGAACTTACTAGGTTAGACTCGTTGGCGATGAATAAAGAGCAAGGAGCATAAGCGAATGAAGGTGATGATGGAGGAGATACAGGGAAAGGAGAAGTAAAGGGTTTAAAAGCTCGGTTGAAGGTTATCTAAGGTTGTCCGATCAAGGGCTTGGGAAAATGAGATTCGATTAGGACTGTTAAAATTTGAAAAGGTGGCCGTCACATCAAATCCTAACAGTCGTCTGTCACATCAAATAGTTGGCGGTAGAGGATCATGATGTTGGGGTTGTAAGATTACAAACATAGTCCCACATTGAAAACACATGAGGGTTTAAGCCCAAAGTGGACAATATCATACCATTATAGAGATATCTATTTTTTTATCCTTTAATTGGTATCAGAGCGAGGTCGCACTTCACTAGACTAACAGCCAGAAGAAGCACAAGCAATGATCTAAGATCGAACCATGTGGGTGAAACCTTGAACGAAGTAGGGGAGGCCCTGAGCAGGTCAGTGACCTGATGCTTGAGGGGAGACCCAGAGTAGGTCAAGAGTGATCTGATGCTTAAGGGGGACCCTGTGGTCTATTTTTTGAAGAGGGATTGTTGGGGTTGCAAGATTTCAAACATAATCCCACATTGAAAACATATGGGAAAGATTATGGATTTATAAGAAAAAGATATCTCCATTGGCATGAGACCTTTTGGGTAGAGCTCAAGAGTAAAATCATGAGGGTTTAGGCCCAAAGTGGACAATATCTTACTATTGTAGAGATATTTAAATTCTTTTCGATCCTTCACATGACATGTGACATTCAATCACAGGCGACATTAATGAGGAATGGAAATGAACAGCAGACGTAAGATTAAAAAACATGCTCCCAAAAAAGAGGATCAAAGTAGTAAAAATCGACTGACGTGGAGGTCAAAGTCAAATGGTCAAAATCATAGAGTTGGGTGGACTACGAGACTGTGGAGTGCGGATCAGGCAAGTTGGCTGAGCGAGCCCTGAGAGCCAGTCAGACGGGAAGGGCCGACCAAACCGTCCGAGCGGTCATTCTCCGCACTTGCAGCCGAGGTTAAGAGCCAAGTACTAAGTTATCCGGTCCACCGCCCTGGCCGATCGGACCTTAAGTCTGATCGGACGCAATACGCTTCTCCAGCAATAATCAGGCTGAGTAAAGAACAAGCCGATAGCACTATTCAGTACGGCCAAGTTGGTGACATCCCGGCTGAGTGGCCCCCGGTTGGCATACAATGTGACCCATATACACATCTTGTTGTATTCTTTTAGAAGTTTGTGCCACTGACAACAGAGAATATCCTGCAAGTAAATCGTACTTTAAAAACTTTTAGTCTGTCACATCATATATTTATGTGCTCGCTTAAGGAAAGGTGTCAGAGATACTTTTCGACTGTTTTTTCTTAGAAAGTCTTTGGAAAATGTGTATATAATTTGGGATGCGTGTACTAACGCTACAGTGATACTATAAAAGGGATCTCTATTTACAAGTGGAGATAGGCGAGGCTTTATTATTCTACACGTTTTCTGCTATTGTTCACTGCTACTATTCTTTCCTCCCGAACCAAAGACTGACTTGAACATCGGATGACCAACGTTAAGGATTTCTTCCCTGACCTAACATTAACACTCCTAATTTTATAAGACAACATGGAGTCTTCTTCTAATCAACAAGATCATATCTACGTTTCCAGCTAGTCATCTAATTTTCAGATAAGATCAATCCTGTTACTACAGCAACAGTTGGGGCCTCAGAAGACTGACTTTCAAAATCATGTTATGTTAGGGTGTCCTATAGGGACCTTAAAGCTTTGGCTCAAGCATGCCATGCATCGATGAAAGTCAACAGAATTGCAAAACCAGCTGTAGGCATCTGAGTAAGGTCTTTGTTTCATGCCTGGCAGCTCTATTTTGATTAATTACCCAACTGATGGGGAAATGGGTGGTGTGTAATCTCTGCCAAAGCACAGGAAATTCCATCGCCGAGCTCATGATGCTCGTTTGTTCACTTAGTGAAGCTAGCAGCCAAGCTCATTGCAAGCTGAGATTACGTGCATCGATGAACTATTTCATTAATTATTTATTCATCACTGTAATGGTGATGATGGCAGTGTCCATCAGGGAACCGGTTCTTTGCTTGGGCATGTGAACAACACGAAATCTGCAAGAGAAGCAATTGAAACTCTTGTTTCCTTAATTTCTTTGACATCATTCAATAAACATCGAGAGATTCAGTCGGTGTTGAACCTTTGAAAGTTGCAATGGGGTTTTGTTCCTGTCTGGTTGTTTGATTTCTGGTACAGCAACAGCGATTGGTGTTTGGCCTTATGCCCTATATCTTTCTCAAGAATTGATCGAGATGCCTATTACTCAAAGATATTAAAAGTTGTCGCTGAGAGAACAAACATGGAGCACTGATATGATATGCCTTGTTTCTAGCAAACTTTCGTACATATGCAAGCATACAGAGAATTGACGTGACCAAATTAAAAATATATGTGTTTGGATCTCTGTATTATTGTAGCAATAAAGAATTATGCTCAACCAAATGTTTCCTTACCGTTCGTTAAATTATGTAAAAAAAATAAATTATCGGATAAATTTATATAGTTTAAGTAACTAAAATAATAGGAGTTTTTATTGAAAGTATTTATTCATCGAGAATTGATCTCTATCTTATTATAATAAATCTGTCACTCTCTAACCAACTGGATATACTGTAAAGGCATCTCTATCTTATGCTTCCACTATTGGATGCTAAAGATGAAGCAAGAAATATGTTGATAAATAGAGCTGTAAATAAATCGAACGTCAATGAATAAACTTATTGTTTGACTTTATAATAACTTATTTATGTTGAACGAGTTTAAATAACTCGTTTAACTAAACGAATAATCTTGGGCATATATATATATATATATTCAACTTATTAATTTTTATGAACAACGTTCGTGAAAAATATTCTTAAATAATGTTCATGAATATCATTCGTGAACCATATTTGTGAGCTATATTCATTAATAAAATCCTTATGAACTTACTAAATAAATAAATAAAATTTTAAAATAAATAAATAAATTTTTATTATTAAACTCAATAATTAATCAAATTTTAAATATAAAAATTTCAAACAATTAAACAAATTTAAATTAAGAACTCAATAATATTAACCAATCTCAAACTAAATTTGAACCATCATTTTAATAATTTAATTTATTTTAATTCAGTTCAATTTAACTCAACTATTTTATTAAATAAACTTAAACACTATACCATTTGAATTTACGGCCCTATTGATAGACTTTTGATTCCCCATCTTGTGTCTTTTACCAATCGTCCACGGACTAATAATCGCAATCACGTTTTAAATCTACTCGACCGCAAGCATTTAAAAGGCAATACTTGGAAATCTATGCAATTCTCAAAGCATCTAGCATAAATATTTTAAAAATAATAATAAAAATAATGTCCTCAACCTTCTTCGTCGGATGACCCCAAACAAAAAAAAGTTTAAATAAAACGACATTTTACAAAAAATGAATTTATAAAAATTCACGACCAAAGATCGTGATCGACAACTGTGATTTTGCAGTCTAATCGCGATTAGTGGTCTATAATCGCTGATTTTTTATTATTATATTATTTTATTTTTCTTTAAGGAGAAGAATATTTTTAAAAAATAAACGTGTAATGCAAAATTAGTGCTTTTAGGGATTAAAAAATTTATATGTAAATTGCCGAAATAAAAATGAAATAAATTTAATTTCCTCATGATAAAACAAAAGCAAAGGCAAAGGAAAGACATCCCTCAATGCTCGTCGGAGTTCAATGACGTCTCCCGGCCTCCGGCCAATCCTCCTCCTTCTCCTTTTCATGTTCTTCCTCTATGTTTCGCCACTGGACGCGGATGCAGAGGAGGAAGCACAGGCTGATGCTTTGCTGGAACTCAAAGCCGCCGTCTCCGACCCTTCCGCAGTCCTTTCCGCCTGGAACTCCTCTGCCGGTGACAGTCACTGCTCCTGGCCGGGTGTCTCCTGCGACTCCCTCCAGGACTACGTCGTCTCACTTGACCTCTTCGGGCTCAACCTCTCGGGTGTGCTTTCCCCTGCGGTCGGCCGCCTCCGCCACCTCGTTAACCTCTCCGTCGCGTCCAACTCACTTTCTGGTCCCGTCCCGGCTGAGCTTTCTCGCCTTTCCAACCTTCGCTACCTTAACCTGTCCAACAATATCTTTAATGGGAGCTTCCCTTCCACCCTTGGTCGCCTTAGAAATCTTCTCGTCCTCGACCTCTACAATAACAATCTTACTGGCCCCCTTCCGGCTGATGTAGCCGAGCTACCGAACCTCCGCCATCTCCACCTAGGCGGCAACTTCTTCACCGGCGTCATCCCCCCAGAGTTCGGCCGCTGGGAGTTCCTGGAGTACCTTGCCGTCTCCGGCAACGAGCTCGTCGGCCCTCTGCCTCCGCAGCTAGGTAATCTCACCCGTCTTCGCTATCTCTACGTCGGCTACTTTAACAGCTTCGAGGGTGGCATCCCACCTGAAATCGGCAACCTTTCGTCGCTTGTTCGTCTCGACATGGCGAACTGCGGCCTCACCGGAGAGATTCCGGCCGATCTAGGGAACCTCCAGAACCTCGATACGCTTTTCCTCCAGGTGAATGGCCTATCCGGTAATCTTCCTCCAATGCTCGGTGGCCTTCGTAGTCTCAAGTCCATGGATATCTCCAACAATGCCCTCACCGGCGAGATCCCCTCCTCCTTGGCGAACCTCCAGAATCTGACCCTGCTCAATCTGTTCCGCAACCAACTCCAGGGGGAGATGCCGGAGT
Source organism: Zingiber officinale (assembly GCF_018446385.1). Taxonomy (NCBI): domain Eukaryota; kingdom Viridiplantae; phylum Streptophyta; class Magnoliopsida; order Zingiberales; family Zingiberaceae; genus Zingiber; species Zingiber officinale. The sequence goes on from NC_056007.1 coordinate 81,738,066, forward strand.
TCCTCGGCCACCTTCCTGCGCTGGAGGTGCTCCAGCTCTGGGAGAACAACTTCACCGGCGATATTCCACTGCAACTAGGACGGAGCGGTCCTCTGCGCATACTCGACGTCTCATCCAATAAACTGACCGGGATGCTTCCGCCGGACCTCTGCTCCGCGAATCGACTGCAAACACTAATCGGTCTCGGTAACTACCTCGTCGGTCCAATTCCAAATACACTCAGCACGTGCGAGTCTCTTGTCAGGATCAGAATGGGCGACAACTACCTCAACGGATCGATCCCCGATGGCCTCTTCAGCCTGCCCAAGCTTTCACAGATCGAGCTCCAAGACAACATGCTCAACGGTGGATTTCCAGACACCGGCGCCACCGCAATCTCGCCGGATCTCAGTCAAATTAATCTCTCCAACAACCGGCTCTCTGGACCACTTCCCCCGTCCATCGGCAATTACTCCGGTCTCCAGAAGCTCCTCTTGAGCCAGAACCAGTTATCTGGCCGCATTCCGCCGGAGATGGAGCGGCTGCAGGAACTATCCAAGGTGGACTTCAGCTGGAACCGGTTCTCCGGTCCAATTGCACAGAAAATAAGCCGCTGCAAACTCTTGACTTTCGTCGACCTCAGTCGCAACGAGCTCTCCGGCGAGATTCCACCAGAGATTTCCGGGTTGAGGATCTTGAACTACCTCAACTTATCAAGGAACCAGCTCAGAGGAGAGATTCCGCAGTCGATTGGCACGATGCAGAGCCTCACGGTCGTCGATTTCTCTTACAATAACCTCTCCGGCTTCGTCCCTGATGCGGGGCAGTTTATTTATTTCAATGCGAGTTCATTTGAGGGCAATCCGAATCTCTGCGGTCGTTACCTCCGGCGCCCTTGCAGTTATGCGACCGACGGCGCCGGTTCTACCCACTCAAGGGTAGCGCTCTCATCCTTCTTCAAGCTTCTACTGCTCATTGGTCTACTCGTCTGTTCCATTATCTTTGCCATGGTTGCGCTCATCAAAGCTTGGTCTTTAAAGAAAGCGAGAGAAGCCCGGGCGTGGCACCTCACCGCTTTCCAACGCCTAGACTTCACCTGCGACGACGTCCTCGACTGCCTCAAGGTTGAGAACATCATCGGCAAAGGCGGCTCCGGCACCGTCTTCAAGGGCGTCATGTCCAATGGCCAGGAGGTGGCAGTGAAGCGACTCTCCGCTATGAGCCGCGGCCTTCCGCACGACCATGGATTCTCAGCGGAGATTCAAACTCTCGGCCGGATTCGGCATCGCCACATCGTGAGGCTGCTGGGCTTCTGCACCAACCGCGAGACCAATCTCTTGGTGTACGAGTACATGCCCAACGGGAGCCTCGGAGAAATTCTTCACGGGACGAAGGGCGGTCACTTGCTGTGGGACACGCGGTGCAAGATCGCCGTCGATGCGGCGAAGGGACTCTGCTACCTCCACCACGACTGCTCGCCGCTCATCCTGCACCGCGACGTCAAGTCCAATAACATCCTGCTCGATTTCAACTTCCAAGCTCACGTCGCGGATTTTGGTCTCGCTAAGTTCTTGAAGGACTCAGGCACCTCCGAGTGCATGTCGGCCATCGCCGGCTCCTATGGTTACATTGCCCCAGGTAATTTTTGTCACTTAATTAATCTGCAATGCCTACGGATGATGACACTGTTAGTTCTGTTTGTGGCACTGAGGCATTCTTGCCTCACTTTTTGGTCTCAAATCTATTTGTAAGGTCCAAACACTCTTAATTGGATTGATGCAGAGCTCCTCTTTTACTCTTTTTGTTTTTTACTTTCGACAGAGTATGCATACACGTTGAAGGTGGACGAGAAGAGCGATGTGTACAGTTTCGGGGTGGTGCTCCTGGAGCTGGTGACCGGCCGGAAGCCCGTGGGAGGGTTCGGCGATGGCGTCGACATCGTCCAATGGGCGCGGAAGATGACGGGCTCCAACAAGGAGGGAGTCCTGAAGATATTGGATCCGCGGCTCCCCGCAGTTCCCCTGGACGAACTCGTGCACGTGTTCAACGCCGCCATGTTCTGCGTGGAGGAGCAGTGCGCGGGGCGACCAACAATGAGGGAGGTGGTTCAAATTCTAACGGACCTACCAAATCCTGCAGCTCCAGCGCCTGTCGATGAGGTAAAAGAACTGCAACGGCAAGAATCCCAAGGCTTACTCGTGCCACCGGATCTCCTCAGCATTTGAATGACTAGGTTTTGGCAAATCTTTGTTCGGGAGCCGAGCTGGTCAGGCTAAAAAATGCCAGTTAGTTTGTTTGATCGATCTCATTTTAGATTTTTCTTTTCGGCTGGTCAAATGGCGCATGTAGCGTTGGATTAAATTCGGGTCCAAAATCTGAATTCCTGTCGTCCCGTCCATCAGTGATGTGATTTGAGGAGTATCGGTTGATTCTGATTCTTGATTCTGATTCTTATTCTAAACACTGACCGGCTGCATTGAGCCAACACGTCAAATGTCATTTCAGTTGCTTTCTTATTTATCCAAACAACAAAGTAGTACCTTGAAACGGGATTATCTACAGACTTTTATGGAGTGTTTGAAAGTAAGCCCATTAAAACAAAGTAGGCCCAGACGTGCAGGCTGAGGCCAGTGTAAAAACATCGAGCAAAGCAGAGTCGGGAGAAAGCTACAATCATTGGAGTAAATGGCTCACCGGGTGCTCGACATGGAGAGAGATCACGAGCGCTGCTTGCGGCGGATAAGAGAGCGACGGCGGGCCAGGTGGCTCGCGTCCTTCCCTGGTACTCCCGATTCCACAGCCTTTGTCGCCTTTCAAGATTTGAGAGAGAAGCAGAGAACGTGGTGAGTTTAAGGTATTTGATTGGGGGGAGGAGAGAGAGGAGGGGACGATGAACGGACGAGACAGAGGGAGACAGTGACCGCGTTCCGTGGGAGAGGGAATCGGCTCGCTGCGTCAGTCAGTGCGCGCTGCCCCCACTCGCACTGTTGGTCAGCCAAATGCGCCATCATCCGCTGCCAGCCCGCGGTCCCTTCTGCTCTCCCCGCAGCGCGACGATCGCCCCACCTCCTCGTTTATGTTGTCCATCGGAGTAGATTTTATTAAATCTTAGAAAACATGTACGACGTCGGAAAGATCGGTGGAAATTTTTACCCTTGGCACAGGAATTCATGCCGTTGGAGCTCACCTGTTTTGTCATTTGTGCGCGTTAAGTGTGGAGTTCGATCTCGACTTGAGTTTCACACCATAGATGTCTATATACAGAACGAAAGATTAGATTTCTATTTTTACTGAGAGATGAAGTCATGAAGAGAATAGAAGATGAGGAAAGGACAAGAGAACAGCGAGGGTGATGAGGAATGTCTTTAACCAACAACAAAAAACCAAACTCCCCGTCTCGTTCAGTTTTTAATTGCCCCTCCTCCTCCTCCTCCTCCTCCCATTATTTATTGGCACTCAGCTCACACCGAAAATAAAGCAATTCATTCCATTCCCATTTCCATCCTTCCCTTTCTCTTTATCTCTCTCTGGTCGTGGGGAGAGGGGAGGGGCGGAGAGGAGAGTGAGAGGGGAACCAATACTCTACTGCTTCCATGGCGAACGCCCAGACGAAACCCGCCTCCTCCGCTAACGAGACTGCCTCCGGGGCCGGCGGCACCGGAACCGGATCTGCGAGGGCATTTTCGCCAACGTAGACGTTTCTTTCTTCCGTCCACCTCCCTCAGGCAGACAGGATGGAGCCAGGCAACCAGAAGCAGAGCGGGCGAGTACGAAGAGGGAGGGGGGCGATCCGTCTCTTCTTTGTACGTACGTACGTACGGTACGGGATGCTCTACCAATATCGTCGGATAGATCGGTCGGTCATCGTCCCTTGATTCATTTTTTTTTTGTGTGTCTTTTTAATCCCTTCTCCCAAAAAAAAAAAAAAAAAAAAAAAAAGGAATGACGTAGATTGGTCTAGGTTTAGCGCTTCGGAAGTGCCATTTCCCCGATTGCTTATTGTCTCCGCCCTGTTTTAACCCTCACCTTTCATTTTGTTCCATCTAAGTATTGGGAACTTGCCTTATAACTTATTTTAGATGCTCCATCCTAACTGTCAAATGGTTAAAAGATAGGAGAGATTTTTTTTTTCCAAAAATTAATTGACCTCTTACCTTAGCAAAGTTGCCGCATTGGGCACTGAGACTACTGTTCCTAAAATTCGCTATCTGGTTGGTGCCGGCTCTGTCGTGAAGATGCTGCTCGAGTGGATTGATTAACTGATTGCTTGTTATTGATTTTAATTTCTGTTGTGATGCGGAGCAATTTGAGTTATAAATTTTAATTCTGATGGAACCACGAGACCTTACCTAGCAACGTTATTGACATTATATTTCATTACACAGCAGTGGCATGTGAACGACTTGACATGTGGGGTTTTACTTTCTTCCCTAAAGGACAAATGAGCATTTACTAGATTTTCTCCACAAAAGAATTGGGCAACAATGATCTTAGACATACTATAAATACAATATCAAGATTTGTCTTGGCAACCAAAACTCAAGATTTACAAAGAGGGTAATCTTAGCAGATCCATCATTTAAAAGCGGGCTAGAAATGATACAGATGATACAGGCATATTATGATACAGGCATAATAGAGCTTGTGAAATGTCAAAGCAAGTCAGTACAGATTTGGAGCCACTTGAGATAGTCTTTCTTCATCTAGCAGTGCATATGGATCTATGTAAGGTGGTGGAGATACGGGTGCTCTGCTGGCATCATGCACGAAACTAGGCCCTAAACACTGTGCTCAAACACAATACCTAAATCAGACATCTTAACAAAAGGTTTTGAAGAATGATCTTGTTTATCAGCTTGTCATGCTTGTTAGATAACCAACGTATGAAAATATCGAGCATATTAACTGGATTGAATTCTAATATGTATCAGCCAAGACCAGATTCTCTCTTTGTAGCTACTCCATAAGATTTTAGATACGCAGCAACCGGTTATCCTCTTTGAACCAAAATGATAGTCATACTCTATGTAGAAGAAGCCTATAAGTATTTCAATTTTCACCAAATTCAATGTTAAAAGTATACATACTAAAGGGACTAAAGAAGTGAGACTGAGAGGTCGAAACACCACCTTTTAGTTTTGTGTTGCTAAGTGAGGCTTATTAAAGCATGCTTAAATACCAAGAGGTTCCCCACCTAAATACTTCAGTGTTTGAGATGAATTGGGTTCTCTATTGGGCTTTTTAACATATAGCACATGGTCAGGCCAGGTTTATCATATTAATTTGCTAGTCTATACAAAGACAAATTATAATAGTCAAACGCCTAAAGTTTTTGTACTTGTTTGTCAGTCTATCAAGTGAAAGTTCTAAATTGCAGAATAAAGTATAAAAAAGAAGAACACGATGAAAACTTACAATGTATAGGGCAAGAAAAAGCCCAAACGTGATGAGGATCAGAGGCCGAAAGGCTAAAAAGAATGTTCCACCGATAGTTAGAAGCAATTTAGCTCTTGGAATTAACCCCTGATGTAAACAATTTGTTGTCATTGCGATATAAATGTAAATACAAAAGGTCAGCAACTCATTGAGGAATGCGAGATGTAAGCTCAGTAGCATAAGAAAGAAAATGGACACACAATCATTATGTATAGCTAAAAGTGGGAATTTGAGGTGATAAAAAATAGACAAATAAACCACACAATAACAAGTTGAACAAGGTGCACCAAGTTGATTTTTATATTCCAAAAATGTTTATATTAACAATTTCATGATTTAAGTACTTAAACTTCCTCCGACTAGCTGGAAAATAAATATGACCGGCTCATTGGTTAAATAGCAAGTGTGAGATCTAAATTTGAAAATTATAGTGTTGAACTTGATTAAGCTCTTGTTCTGCTTATTTTTTGCATTCATTGTGCAAAAAAGGCGGGTCCCGCCGCCCAGCGGCCCCCCTAGGCCTGGCCCCACAGGGATCCTAGGAGGAGGTAAATCAGCGGTGAATGCTGGCCCGGGTAAAGCGTGGTGTCTCCGGAATTCATGCTCCTAAAGAGCATTGTTTACTATCTCACTACAAAAATTCGTTCATAAATTGAAAATAATCTCATACATCAAACAAGGAAAATCATTTAAGATCATCATCAGTTTTAAAATTGAGAATAATCTCATACATCAAACAAGGAAAATCATTTAAGATCATCATCGGCTTTAAAATTGAGAATAATCTCATACATCAAACAAGGAAAATCATTTAAGATCATCATCAGCTTTGTTTATATCATTTTTAATAGGTTGTTTTACAGGGATATAAATGGGGTTTATAAGCTGATTTTCATATTTATTTAGATAGACTTTAGAGTATTGCAACAGAATGTTAAGTACAACGATCAAGTCTAAAATAGAGTTGGAAAATGGCTCTATATTGAGGTTTAGCAAATTTCTGGCTTGAAACATCTTTGAGCTTGGGTGATTTAAGCTCAAGCTTTAGCTTCAACGGAATTTATTTCAAGCTCAAGAGAAGGCTTTGATACAAGACAAGCGAAGTTCAAATCTAGCTTGAACTAGCTTATTTTGCTATACAAAAGAGCTCAATGAAGCTCAGTAGAAGGTCGATGAGTTAAACTCAAGATAGCCCTAGTTAGGCAGGGCAACTTACATATTGAGGGGGAGAGTACCGCCCCCATCTCTACCTTTGGATCATGTAAAAGATCACTCAAGAACAATTGGATTAAATGTTGCGGTTACATGAACACAAGTTCTCCAACTAAAATTTCCACAATAGCCTTAAAAATCTAAGCTAGAACGGTAACAGAAAGATAGTCTGAAAGGCATGGATGATGGATATGCTTATACAAACGAAGTTCCATCTTTACAAAATTTTCGAACTAATTTATTTCATGCATAGTGTCATTCATCATCATCAGAATAAAGAAGAACGAGCAGTGATTTAAAGAATGGCATATCAAACTCATTAGGGAAAGGAATAGAAAGAGGCTTGAAATAAACCTCAAGGCCCTCGCTGTTTAAAGACATGGACCGCTCCCTTTGATTCGACAACATTCTGTCAAACTCCGCCGACGCCGTCCCATTCCTCTTCGTTGATCTCTGGCCACCGTCTCTACTCTCTCCTTTTGACTCCCGCGATCCGATCGATTCGCCCTCCTCCAACAGCGTGGTCGGATTCAAACCCCTCCGCTTAAGTTCCTTCATGAACAACGACTCCGGCCGTTCCTCCCCTAATCCACCATCCCACAAAGAAGAATTAAGAACCATAAAAGAGTGTTTTTTTTTGTAATTACAAATCAATGAGAACGAGAACTCAAGCAATTCACTTGCCCTTGGACTCGCCGCCGTCCTCCTGAAGACAGCAGCGGACTAAGGAGGAGGAGCGATGGTGCGGCGGGAAGGATCGCCGGAGGCGGAGCGCCAGGGAGAGGCCGGGCCTGGCGAGCTGGAAAGCGGCCATGACTAGCTCAAAGGGATTGGAAAAGAAGGGAGCGGTGCGAAGAAAGGAGCGGGCTGAGGAATCGAATCACCGTCTGAATCGATTACATTACCACCCACACTCCACGGAGCGCGCGGCGCCGAGAGCGCGGGAGGAAGGAGAGCAATGGCAAACGGATAAGACGACCGAAGGGGCTCCCCTTACTCCACTCCACTGCGCCGTTTTTTTTGAGACAGTCGATTAGGTCGGTCCGCCGTGGAACGACGAATGACAGTGGTTCGGCCTTTCTGTTGATTTACATTCGACCATATCATTTCATCGTGGAATCAGGTGTTCCATAACAACACGTGGAGGGGAAAGGGCATAGGGAGATCAAGAGCCGCCACATGTGGCGTCGGTTCCCGGAGGGTTGCGTGGTGGAGGGGCGGCCATGGCGTCGAGGAGCAATCTGAACTCTGAGAAAGAGAGAAACACATAGAGACACATAATTGGCTTTATTTTGACCAGAAATATTATATGTGTTTGAGTGTTGTCGTCAAATACAAAATTTGAAATGGAAAAACTCATAGTGGATGGATGGTAAAGTAAACTTATTTTTAAGACAACAATTTGAGCAATTGTATTCACCACTAGAGAAATTTGATAGATAGCCATGGTAAATAAGTTTATTTGAGTAGATTTTAGAGGCATAACATAAACAGTAGCTAACAGATGTATAACCCTTTCTCTACTCTGTTTATCTCACCAATAAAACATTCCATAATGACCACCATCGACTAGCGGATCGTCGATGAACCGAGGTTGCGGCCCTCCCTCAGCCTTGCATGCTTCTCCTTTGCACCCTATGTCAAACCCTTCGTTACGCACCTCCGTGCTTCCGGTGTCATGGTTGTCCCTGGATTGTCCAAAGCAGAGTTCGTCGCTCGACCTCTGCGAGGGGCCTTCCTATTGGACCCGGCTTCCCCAACTGGCGCTCCACCTTGCCACAAGTCCGACCGACTGTATGCTGGAGCCATGCCCAGGAAGAGTGGATGGCTGAGCTCCAAAGATGAATGATCTGTTTGACTACATACATCTTGTCTGTCTCTTTGACTTTGACTGTCATCTCACCTTAACTTTGACTGTCATATCATCTTGACTGTCAACTCATATTACTCTCGGGACTATCTATAATATAACATATCAATGGATAAGAAAAATTAAAGTTTATCATTCCTTATAATTTCTTTCCTTAATTTACTCTCTTCCAAATAAAATTTGGAGTTTTCTTTTCCTTTATTTATCCTTACCTCCCCTTCTCTCACATTCTCTCAAACAAAGAGTTAAAGTCATGGATTTAAATCTTAGAAATAGTCTTTTGTGAAATTAAGTAAGATCGATTACGGTAGATTCTTTTTTTAGATTCCCGATGAATCGGAGCTTCTGCTTTATTGAACAAGGCGTGAAGCATTTAAAGATGGAGGTTTCTTAGTGGGTTTGTCCAAGTGTTTGTCGGTGCAAGAATGACAAAGTTGAATCCTTCCCAAAGATAAATTTTATTTCTTTTCACTAGCTTGGTTGGTAAAGAGTTTTAGAAGTTTTTTCATAGATTTTGTGTTTAAAATTCACTTCATTCGATTTCGTCATTGTTTTGTCTTCCTTGTCACCATTAGCTTTGTAACGCATCACTTTCAAGAGAAAGGAAATAAATATTATTTTTTTCTCATTTTCCATTAATTCATCTCATCTATTCTTTGATAAGTTGGGAGAGTTAATACAAACAAAATGAATAAGCAAGGAGATAAACAACTCACTCATTTAAAAAACGTCTATTTTATTTTTCCTCAATTCCACGTGTGCCTTCTCTTTAAATCTACCTCCAGTATCCTACTCCATCTGCATTTGTCAATCTAACTACAACAACTGGTTGCGATCACGAGTGCAGGCCAATCTTATCGCTTCTAGATGTTGGCTTCCAAATTGACGTCCGTGTCGAGGTCTTCCTTGAGAGCTGAGCTCAGCTCCAGTTTTCATTTTTCATTTTTTATTGTTTTTTCAAGAGCAGGTGCACTTGTTTTCTCCTTCCTCCGCGTTGATCTCATTTCTCAACAATTTTCCCATCCTCCAATCCATCCGTCACAATCTCATTCTAAGAGATCGGTTCGGTGTTGCATTCCGTGGACGACCAAAACATCCTTAATCGATCGATCCACCTGAATCAAAGAAGTTGAAGCGTGTTGAGAAATCGGCAATGTCGGACAGGACCTCGTCCGCTTAGTACACCACCACTGTACATTTGCGTCCCCTGACCACTATGGAGCTTGGTTGACCAGGTTCCTGCTGCAGAATCTAGAACTTGAATCGATTGCCTGCCTCGGAAGGTAAAGTATTTATTAGGAGGGAAAAGCAATGGGGCGACTCTCCTTTCAACCTTTTTGACCACGGCAGCTTCCTTCGTTAACATCATCTCTGTAGGTTGCGACTTTGCCTCCGCGCTCCTGCTTCTCTTCTTGGTTTCTGCTTTCTCGGTAAAGGAAACAGGAGCAAGCCCCTCTCCTTCTGGTATGTTCTTTCTTTCTTTCTTTCTTCGCTTTTGCCGTCCCATGTGAAAGATTCTCTCTACTGCTCATGGATTTTGTTACTTTCTGATGAGTAGATGTTTGATCGAATCAATGTTTTTTTTTTCATTCCCTTTTTTTCTGTATGCTTCCTTTTGGTTTAATGATCTCCAGCTTTTAGACAAAGTTTACTTTTTTGGAAGCTTGGGGTGGTACTATAAGCGAAGGACATGGATTGCTGCTGAGGTTTGTTTGCTTCTTATCGTTGGCAGTCACTGTTTCTTGGTGTGCGTCTTGAGGAAGAGTGTGGGAGTAAACTGGAGAGCCAAAGGGACAGTCACGAGGGAAGAGGATCAACATGCTGCGGCAAGTGTCCAGCAGAAACCACAGGGCCAAAGGGGGGTTTAGGGCAAAGAACGCCCTCCAGATATCCACCTTGGTTGCTGTTGGTATCTGGCTGATCTACCAGATGAAGTACTCGCATGACCACAGGAAGGCCTACGAGGACAAGCTCAATATTAATGCGAGGCAGTCTGAGCTGATCACAAGCTTTAGAAGGAAGGACCTTTCCCCTTTCTCAGGGAAAGAAGAGGCCAAGCATGCAGAACTTAAGGAGAAGGCGAGGGAAGCTGATCCTTCTGAGCAAAAGTCACAGATTGCTCGGAAAGTGGATGACCCAGAACATGAAGAGCACTCACACGAGGCTCGAGAGAAAAGCTTCCGGGGCGACGACGCCTCCAGTGAGGTAGTCCACAATACCCACGAGGCAGAACGCGATGAACGGACTCGCGAAGCGCGAGAACGGAGCTTCAAAGCCGATGACGCTTCCAGTGCTGTGGATCATATTGTTCCGCTCAAGGATTCTGAGCCTGAGATTGGAATGTTTGTTTCAGTGCAAGAGAAAAACACGAGTTTGATTCAGTTCAACCAGACTCTTCCCGAGAGCAGGGCTGCTGCAAATGAAACTCTGGATCACATTCACGATGAAACAGGGGTGCTGAAATTTCATGCAAACGAATCAGAAAGTCAAGATGAGTTAGGTTTGAGATCGATAGAGAATGTTCAGAAGGATTATACTGTAATACCGAAAAATTCAACACAAGCTCAGAGCAACCAGACAACAGTAGTTGATCCAACAATCGTTGCAAGAGATCTACAAAATCTAACCGCTGTGCATCCACTTCAAACTTCTACCGAAGCAGCTAAGTTGGAAGTTCCAACCACAAAGAATGAAGTCAGATGACCAAAATCTCAGGACATCTGCACTATAATCTCCCAAACTCTTTCGATACCGGGAGCAAGAAATGGAAAGTGATAGTATGTATTTGATGTAAGTTTTTATTCCAAACCATGGAATTGTGGACTTTTGATTTGTTTGGCAAAGTATCAGTGATATTAAATACAATAATGATCGAGGTCCAAAGTGCTTGTTCTGCTCTTTCACATGCCTCTTAATTTCTGCTTGAGATCTTTTGACTTCCAGATTGATTTATCAGTGCATGATCTGTTAAACAACCAGAGAAAGCTATGAATATTATACTGCATGTCTCCTGATGGTCATCTCTGTTCTAAATTCCAATTCATTAGCACACTTAAAAATTTCAAACCATCCAGACAAAAGCACCTATTGGAACTTGAAATCTGCAGAAGATGCGGGAGTTAAAAAGCATTTTAAGTGCGAATATCAACATTGTCAACGGTTAGGTGGCCTGCAGTAAAGTTGGAAATCGCTTCTAGACCTCAAGTGCCTTTGGAGAAAAATATTTTACAACTTTACTTTATAGGGTTTAAAATTCGAAAAAAAAAAAAACTTAAAATAACCATAAGAAGAAATTGGGTGTCCATTTGGCTTGAATCTAAGATCTGTAGAGTCATCAATGCTTTTAGCTAAATGTATTTGCTGAATATAAAATAAAAATCTTAAAAATAAATAAATAAGAAGAAACTTAGAGGCAATAATGCTCATTTAGCATTATTTCAAGCCTCTACATAAATGTGAAGTCTCTAATATTGCTATGCACTTTTGGTAAAAAAAAAAAATATTAAATGTATATAGTGGACTTAAAATCTAAAAAAATAAACATATAATGACTCGAGGGATCAAGAAATGCAATAGTACCCACTTCACACAAATTCTAGGTCTATCGGGTTGGCAAATACTTTTGTCAAAAAATAATTAATAGTCATAGATGATTTAAAATATGAAAAATTAAATATGGATATTACTCAAGAAAACTTTAAGAGTATAATAATATTTACTTAACACACTCTTAAAGTCATTGAGGACTTTTAGTCAAAAATACTTAAAGAACATAGATGTTCAAAATATCGAAAAATAAAAAATAGACGGGCCTAACCCTATGTTAACTTCGAAATATAGAACCAAGAAGAAAAGGCATCCACAGTGAAAAAAAACCTAAAATATATAATCACAGTAATGTGGGAATACGAGAACCGATGTCAAAGATCTAGGTCAACAGTCAGATAGAGGGGAGGTCAAAGTGATCATGGATTCCTTCAACACATCACTTGACTTTTCTAGCTCAATCTGGACTCCTTCAGCTTATTCGGGATTTACCTCTTATGTGGTTTGATGAAACGTTACTCTAAGTAGATGTGGACAATGTAACTGTATTGATAATTCAATTAAAGTCTCACATTGGAAAGATTTAGAAAAGATAATTGGTTTAAATGGATGTATGATATCTCCATTGACATGTGAGATTTTTTGATTAATTGAGAATTATAATATACTACTAGGTGTCACTTATTATTGATTCATAATTAAATAGTTAATTATGGATGACCAAGATAAACTAGTAACCTATTGGGTCACAAGCACTACGAGTATCTAAAAGATGTAAACAAAGTTTGAAAATTCAATTCTCATATAAGAGATAAGATCTTTGGTTGGACTAAATACAAAATAAATATGGAAAGATATTTGTCGAAATAGAAGTACAGATGAGCCATGACTATTGTAGAAGATATGATTTCATAACGATTTAATAATAAATCAAATAGGTTTTGTTTAATTATGAACCAAGATAGTTTAGTTTTGAACCAAACTTATTCTTAATGGTAATGGATCAGTTTGGTTTTGCTTATTTAGTTGACGAGATGACTTGCTTCCTAAGTTATATAAAGGTCTATAAATACTCTTCTATGAGGAGAAACATATTAACGTAAGTTCATTAGTTTAGGTTTCTAAAAAACTCTAGTCACCCTCTCTCTCCTCTCCCACTCCTTGTCGACGGCCACCAAGAAGCCAAGGGAGATTTTTCTTCTAAAGCTTCTTCGCTTCTTGTTCTCCTCTTGGATTGCATCGCTTCCACGCTTAGCTAGTACTAATAAGAGGCGAACCTTGTTGCCCACTGGAGTTGTCTTGAAGATCTCGGCGTGGATACGAATAGAGGTGAGGTTCGTGAACGTCGCTAAAATTAATGTCCTTTCCCTTCACATCATCTGTAAGGTACATCTAGAATAATTTTATTTTTCTTTTATTTCATAAAATTTTATTTTATGCTTATGTCTACACGCATTGTACCTTACATTCATGGGTGTGTGTTGTAATAAATTAGAAATTTATTATATTTTTATTTTTCTACCGCGCACATTTCGTAAAAACATCTAAAGTATACATCCACATCGAACTCCTAACCCCAACAGTGGTATTAGAGTTATTTCGACATAAACGTAACAAATATTTCATGAGTCATAGTTGGTCATCATTTATTTTCTGAAAATTTTTAATTTTTATTACGAATTTCTATTTTGAAAAGTTTCCTAATTTATTAGGAAATTCTATTTTTGGAAAGTTTCTTTAAAAATTTGAAAAAAAATTAGTTTTAGAAATATTCTTAAAAAATAAATTTAGTCATAATAAATTTTCTGAATTTTTTTTATTTTTATTACGAATTTTTATTTATGGAAAAGTTTCCCAATTTATTAGGAAATTTTTTTTTTGGAAAGTTTCCTAAAAATTATAAAATTTCAGTTTTAAAAATATTCTATAATATAAATTTATTCATAATTTATTTTCTGCACTTTTCTAATTTTTTTTATAAATTTTTATTTTTGAAAAGTTTCATAATTAGAAAATTTTATTTTTAGAAAGTTTCTTAAAATTTTAAAAATTCCATTTCTGGAAATATTCTATAAAATAAATTTTGAAATTTAAAATTAGAAAGATTCTAAATTTATTAAGAAAAATTCTAATTTTTAAATGTTTCATAATTATTAGTAAATTTCTAATTTAAAAAAAAAAATTGAAACTTTCTGGATTAATTATATATTTCCTAATTTGTTAGGAAATTTAAATTTAGGAAATTGTTTCCTAATTAATTAGATTTTCTTAATAGAGAATCACTTCTTAAATAAAATATATAATTAAATTTTAAAAATTTGTTTCCTAATTTAATTAAAGAAATCTTAATTTATGAAATCATATTTTAAGACATATTTTATTTCCAGTTAATATTATGACAACTATGAAATTATTCACGCTATACTTGTATCTCATGTAGATGCATATTATGATTTTGTCATGCGATTTTTCATGTCATTTATGTCATGCGTGTAATGTGTTATATTATTTTATATGTCATGCGTGCAATGTGACATTGTCATCATTTATGTCATGTGTGTGATGTCATATAGATAGATCATATGCATGATGACGATGAGACCTAAATCTCATACAAAATATTAAAACTTATATTTTTCTTTAATATGGTAAGAACTAGAGTTTGATTACTTGTTTGAGTTGTTGTGTCAAAGCCCAGTTCAACCTGAAATTTAACATGTTCGAACCATTATCATGCTTGCGATATGATCTCATGATTAATGAGTTGATTTTAACTTAAAGCGTTGATTTGTTGTGCCAAAACCAATGTCAATGTGAATAGAGATAAAGTTGGGTGATATGCATTTAATGTATACTTGTAAATGTGTTATCAATCCGATGTTTATGCAAATATCAATTAGTTGATAGCATAATGTGATAGTTGCATATATGTGATATGTAATCAGTATTTTGATACCTACCATTACATTTAAGAATGACTTGTTGTGCCAAAGCCCCAGGCTGTTCTTATCTGAAGTGGATATCAACCAATTTGGAGAAAATCTACAATCTCCCTAATTCAAAGTAAGAGCTCTTGAATTTGATAAGTAAGCAAAAATTTTATTCTATGTAAATTGTTTACATAATAAAATAATCTCTTTCATATATTCTCACTTTTGTATTTCTAGTTTAATCATTTAATTATGAGGTCTTTGAATTTACATTCGTTAATGGAATCAAACAAACTAACTGGGTCGAACTTCTTGGACTAGTTTTGAAACATGAGAAGTGTTCTCAATGCTAAGAAACTAACATATGTCCTTGAAAAGACACTTCCAATAAATATAGTAGATGATGCAACACCAGATCAAATATTGGCTTTTGAAAAGCACATGACTGATTTTGAGCATGCAAGTTGCATCATGTTGGCGTCGATGTCTCCTGAACTACAAAAAGAACATGATAATATGGATTCTTATACAATTATTTTTCATCTGTGTGAGCTATTTAATGAGCAAGCTAGATCTAAAAGGTTCAAGGTCACCAAGCTACTCTTTGCTCAAAGATGTAGGAGAGTTCATCAGTGGTACAATTTGTGTTGAAGATAAATGGTTACATTGAGCATTTGAGACCACTTGGATTTGCATTGGATATGAATTAAGTATTGACTTAATTCTGCACAGTTTACCCGACAACTATTCACAGTTTGTTATGAACTACCGGATGAACCACATTGACTCCATAATTCCAGAATTGATCAACATGCTCAAAGATTTGGAACCTTCTGTGAAGAAAGAACATAATACATTGATTTTAGTAAATTCCTCGAAGAAAAGTTCTAAGAGGAAACTAAAGCATCATGGCATTGGGAAGAAGAAAAAGGCAAAGATAGTAGAACCAGCAAAAAAAGACCCATGCCATCATTGTGGCAAGATGGGATACTGACGAAAAAACTACAAGATTTATCTTAAGTCCATGAAAAAGAAGAGGGCATCTGATGCCCCATCTACTTCAGGTATTTTTATTATTGGTTGTGATGTTATTTCCTCTAACACTTGGATATTAGATACCGCGTGTAGCTCACATATATGTAATGACATACAGTGGCTAAAGAATAGCAGAAGTCTCGTTAAGGGAGAAACAAATCTGTGAGTTTGCAACAGAGCAATGATTGCAATTGTCACCATAGGAATATATTTGTTGAAGCTTCCTACTGGACTTGTCTTAGAACTAGATAATTGTCATTTCGTTTATATATTAATAAAGAATATTATTTCTATTTCTTATTTAAATAGAAATAGTTTTTGTTTGGCTTTTAATAACAACTGTTGTTATATTACTTTAAATGGTGTTCTTTATGGTACTAGAACTTTATACAATGGCATCTACGCATTAGATATATCCAGTGACATATTCAATATCGAAATGAGTAACAAATGTGCTCAAAAAGATGATCAACTAGCCTCCTACTCATGGCATTGCCGCCTTGGCCATATAAACAAGAAATGCATGTCCGAATTGCAAAGACTTACAATTTTGGAATCATTTGAATTTGATTCATTTGATGCATATGATTCATGTTTAAAAGGCAAGATGATAAAGTTACTTTTTATTAAAAAGGGTGAATTAGTCAAGGAGTTCCTTGGTCTCATACATACTAATATATGTTAACCAATGTCAACTTATGCACTGGGAGGTTATAGCTACTTCATCACCTTTATCGATGATCACTTATGATTTGGTTATGTGTATCTTATGAAACACAAATATGAAGTATTTGAAAAGTTCAAAGAATTCAGAAATAAAGTAGAGAAACAACTTGGTAAAAGTATTAAGATACTTCGATCCAATTGAGGTGGTGAATACTTAAGATAAGAGTTTCAAGATTATCTGAGAGACAATGGAATATTGGCTCAATGAACTCCGTCTTATATACCACAACATAATAGTGTATCTGAAAGGCAAAATGAAACCTTGTTGGACATGGTTAGGTCAATGATGAATCATACAATTCTTCCCAAAACTTTTGGGGTTATGCACTCGAGATAGCTATTTACTTGCTAAACAGAGTCCCGACTAAGACCATCTCTGCTACTCCATTTGAATTATGGGCTAGTAAGAAACCTCATCTATTACACTTGAAGATTTGGGGTTGTCTTTCTTATGTGAAAGGACTGCATCAGACAAGCTAGACGTTAAGTCTAATAAGTGTCTATTTGTTGGTTATCCTAAGGAAACAAAGGTTTACCAATTATAATCCCTTAGAATAAAAAGTGTTTGTTTCAAGGCATGTTGTGTTTCTAGAGAAAGAGTTTCTCTTATAGAAAACAAGTAAGAGTATAGTTGAACTTGATGAAGTTCAAGAGACTCCAATAAACGTTGAAGAGATGCCTGGTCGAGAACCACAACTGATTACTCATAACGATGAACCATCGGATGAACCTATGGTAACACAACATCTTTGTAGATTGATGTGCGTAAATTGTATACAATTGTTTAGCATGTTTTGACGCACATTCACATATTTTGCGCATGCTTTATCCATGCATTTTCGTACTTCCAGCTTTGCTTTTAGCATATTTACTCTTTTTGTTCGGAGATATGTTTTTGTGCATTTTCTGTACACAGGAGTCGATTTTGGAGAAGAATTAATGTTCGAGGCAAAAATTACAATGGATGAAGGAAGAGGCTTGAGTGCCACACGACCCTGACATGGGGGGTTGCCCAGGCTGTGTGGTGATCACCACCCGTGTGGCTGCAGCAAAGGAGGAAGTGGTCACGACCGTGTGTGCATTACACGGTTGTGCCAGGTTTGAAGTAAAGAAAGTTCATGGCCGTGTGCAGTACACGGCCGTGCAAGCCATTAGTTGCACTTAGTTTCTGAAAACCAATTGATTAGTTATTTAGGTAATTCACGTTGAGAAATCTTTAGTGGTTATTCCAGTCCCTGTGGATACGATATCTTTTATTATTACTTACGACATTTTCGTACACTTGCGGAATGTTAACATAGATCTTTTAGGACACGTAATACCTTTTGGGGTTATGCACTCGAGATAGCTGTTTACTTGCTAAACAGAGTCCCGACTACGACAATCTCTGCTACTCCATTTGAATTATGGGCTAGTAAGAAACCTCATCTATTACACTTGAAGATTTGGGGTTGTCTTGCTTATGTGAAAGGACTGCATCAGATAAGCTAGACGTTAAGTCTAATAAGTGTCTATTTGTTGGTTATCCTAAGGAAACAAAGGTTTACCAATTATAATCCCTTAGAATAAAAATTGTTTGTTTCTGTTGGTGCAATATCCCTCAGGTCAAGGTTGACTTGGTTGACCAAGCTTGAGTCTTGGTTTAGGGTTTAGATGTTTGACAATACAAGACTTCGATGATATGGACAATGCAGGTGCAGTTGTTCATTTGGGGAGATTGTTTGGTGCAATTCCCCTCTGATCAGGGTCTGATCAGGTTGTTTGAAGAAGAGTCAAGTAGGTCAAGGTTGACCAGATACTTGACTGGGAAGTCCTAA
Source organism: Zingiber officinale (assembly GCF_018446385.1). Taxonomy (NCBI): domain Eukaryota; kingdom Viridiplantae; phylum Streptophyta; class Magnoliopsida; order Zingiberales; family Zingiberaceae; genus Zingiber; species Zingiber officinale. The sequence continues at coordinate 81,756,617 of NC_056007.1, forward strand.
CTGGGATGTTAGGCAGAAGTGAAAGTCCTGGTGAGTGAAGCCAGGCAGATGGAAATCCTGGTGAGTGAAGCCAGGTGAAAGACCTAGTGAGTGAAGCTAGGTAGAAGGAAAATCCTGGTGAGTGAAGCCAGGTGAAAGACCTAGTGAGTGAAGCTAGGCAGTGAGAAAATCATAGTGAGTGAAGCTAGGTGAAAGTCCTGGTGAGTGAAGCCAGGCAGAGGAGAAGTCCTAGTGAGTGAAGCTAGGCAGAATGGAAGTCCTGATTAGTGAAGCCAGGCACGGGGGAAATCCAGATGGGTCAAGGTTGACCAGACATCTGGTGAAAGTCCAAGTAGGTCAAAGGATTGACTGGATACTTGGCATGGAGAAATCCAGATGGGTCAAGGTTGACCAGACATCTGGTGAAAGTTCAAGTAGGTCAAAGGAGTGACCGGATACTTGGCATGATGAAGAAAAGTCTAAGTGGGTCAAGGGGATTGACCGGACACTTGGTGAGGGAGTCCTAGCAGGTCAAGGGTGACCGGATACTAGGCATGATGAACCAACAGGTCAAGGATGACCGAATGTTGGTTTGGGAGGTTTGGGACTTGGTTTTGGGCAAAAACCAACAGCCGGATCGATCAGTCGATCAATTGGCTGGAGCCCAATCGATCGGTCGATCGATTGGGGTGTCCCTGCGAGAAGCCTTCATCCCAATCGATCAGTGGATCGATTGGGAGGTAGTTACGAGCGCACAGTAGCCTTCTGGATCGATCAGTGGATCGATCCAGAGGTCCCAATCGATCAGTGGATCGATTGGGAAGGTGCTGTGTGTCGCGATAAGTCCTGGATCGATTAGCCGATCGATCCAGGTGAATTTCCAGAGCACAGAGGCGCTCTGGATCGATCCGTTGATCGATCCAAAGCTTCCCCAATCGATTGGGAGCTTTCCAATCGATCGGGGTTTGACCGTTGGCGCAAATAAAGGCCGTTGGCGTGCGTCTTCTTCGGCAGAACTTCTATTATTCACTCACGATCTTCACCAGCAACTCCACAGCTCTCTCTAAGCTCCAGATCGCCAGTTCTTGAAGGTTCTTGGAGGTTCTTCCAAGTCAAGAGGCGGATCAAAAGCAAGAAGAAGAAGCTAGGGTTAGGGTTTTTGTACTCATTGTAAGCTTGTGCTTGTATTTCATTACCTTTCCCTTTATTCTTGTATTGAGAGTCTTGTAGGGCTTCTCCGCCTTTGGTAGTTACCATAAAGGAGTGTTTTATTAGTGGAGGGTGCGTGAGTAGGTGTGGATCCTTGGACTAGTCACCTTTTGTGAGGTGGATACCAAGTAAACCATCCTTGTTAGCATTGTGTGTTTTTGTTTCTTGTATTTCCACTGCATATCTCTGAAGAAACAAGCAACGACGAGCACCTAGCACGCGACGACCTATTCACCCCCCCTCTAGCTACTTTTCGGTCCCAATAAGTGGTATTAGAGCGAGGTCACTCTTCACCGGAATCATCGCCGGAAGGGGCAAACAAAATAAGCAAAGCTAGAGGGTGAAGAAGTTGGAGCAAATTCATCAAAGTCGAAGAATTCAAGAAGCTCAACTTCAAGATGTAATTCCAAGATGGACTTGGATTTGACACAAGGGTGACTCTACCGTACACATCTACAAGTTTCGATCTTTGGAAATCAAGGATCGAAAACTTCTTAATGATGGAGATAGAGCAATGGTTTGCTTTCATGGAAGGTTTCAAAGCTCCAACAAACTCCAAGGGCAAGCTTCTAAAGAAAAGCAAATGGAGTCAAGAGCAAGTTCAAAGGAGCAAGGCAAATGATCAAGTGACCAAGCTTTTGGTCACTTTATTGCCTAGCCTCATTTTGGCTCGAGTTGGAGAATTTGAGGATGCCAAGGAGCTTTGGAGCAAATTGGCAAAGATTCATGAGATCCCCTCCACTGTACCAACTCAAGAAGAATCCAAAGAGGGTGACTCAGTGGATCAAATTCAAGAAGGAGAGGACTCCGAGGTTGAGAGATGCTCAACTTCCGAAGAAGAAGTCCAAGAAGAAGCTTCATCCTCAAAGGAGCGCAATCAAAAGAGCAAGGAAGGTGTATATTCCTTGTTTCATGTACAAGAGGATGAAGAAGAAGGTGAGGCCTCCACCTCTAGGATTGAGGGGGAGCAATCCTTGGTGACTCCGGATCAAGAAGAAGGAGAAGCTTATACATCCGAGTCAAGAGAAGAAGAGGATGAAGTAGCTTCCACCTCCACAAGTCAAGCAAAATCAAATGGAGGAGTATCAAGTTCGAATCAAGAGGAAGCTTCTACCTTCGGATCAAAAGGAGAAGATGCCACCCCTACAAGCAAAGGTAAAACAATTTCAATAGATAATAATAAAAATCATATCATTTGTTTTGAGTGTAGGGAAAAAGGGCATTACAAGAGTAAATGCCCTAAATTGGCCAAGAAGAAGGGCCAAGTGGCATAAAAGGGCAAGGAGAAGCCCAAGGAGACCGCTCCCGGAACAAAAAGGAGCAATGAGCACATTGTGTGCTTCTTGTGCAACCAAAAGGGACATTACCGGAGCCAATGTCCCAAGGGGAAGAAGGCAGTCAAGGCTCAAGGAGGAAGCTCAATTCAAGGGGGAGCCTCCAAGGTAAAAAGAAAGGTAACCTTTATTGAGCCTACCCCTTTAAATTATGGTAAAAAGCATGCTAGTTCTAACTTATATCATTTTAATGCTATTTACCATGAAAATAGGAGGCATAATAAAGTTAAGAAAAATCATGTAGCTTATCAATCTAAAACCTCTCAACCTAGGTTTAGAAAGGTAGATAGAAATTTAGACAAGAACCCTAAGGATTCTAGGTATTTACCTTAGAAGAAGAAAAATCAAGGTTTTAGTGAAAAACCTAAGGTTGAAGAATTATGGAAGGAAAATCAAGTCTTAAGGTCAAGACTTGAAAATTTAGAGAAGACCCTTAGAAAAATCACAAATATGACACAAGGGTCCAAGAGTCAAGACCTAGGTCTAGGAGTATCAAAGCCATCCAATGGCCATAGAGGTTTGGGATACAAACCTAAAGCTAAGAAGGATAAAGTTTCGTACCATAGGGTTCCATATAGTTATGGAACCAACCCTACGTCAAATGGTCAAGCTAAAAATACTAGGGAGGTCATCCCTAAGAGTATTTTTGCAACAAATATGACTAAGACTTCTAAGAAGTCTAAGAAAGTCACAAAGAAGGTCACAAGGGAAGCAATCCCTAGGGTTGACCTAGAAAAGGTGACCAAGGCTTCTAAGAAGTAAAACAAGGTCACTAAGAAGGTATCTAGGAAAGTTATCCCTAGTGAATACCTAGAGCATCCAAGGAGCACCAATAGGTTTTGGGTTCCTAGGAGCATTTTCTCTACCCCATAGATGGGTTAGAGAGTGTCAACTCTAAGAAGAAGGGTAGTTAACCTAACTTTGAAGAAATTGACACTCAAGGAGCATTTTCAAGGTTATTATTAACCTTTGAAAATGAAATGGATTTTTGATTTACTCTTTGAAAGAGTAAAATGTGCCAAATTTGAGAAGTATTGATTTTATTTTAAAATGACACATATTGGGAAAACATAAGGAAATACCAAGTTGAGATTTTGGTATTTTCTTAGTGTTACTCTTGTGGAAGAACGAAATATGCCAACATTTGAGGAATAAGCTTAATTTAAATTGGCATAAATTAAACAAGAGAATTAGAAATGCCAATTTAGGTTTTGGCATTTTCTTGAAGCATTTAGGGCAATCTAGGTTTAATTTTTAAGTTTAGCTAAGGTTTTAGGATACTTAGATAGGTAATTTAGGTATACTTTATTTATGCTAACACTTGCCATGTTTTGTTTGTCCATCATATGCCATGACATCATGATTATCTTTGCATTCATACCTTATGATGAAAAACACACAAAAAATACCATGTCATGACATACATACATCATGTAGTTATAGGAAATTTTCTTTTGAAAATTTATTTCTTTTTGATGTATGCCATAACATCATCATGCATCACTTTATTTCCCTAAAATTAAGGATAAAAGGTATTTATCAACAATTGGTTACCAACAAGTTGTATCAATAATTGGTTATCAACAAGTGACATCCTAGGTGGATGTTCAATATCTAATTCAAAATGCCTAGATAGATATGCATGATCCCTAAATTAGGGTAAAACCAAACTTTACATCTCACAAAGACCTATAAGATGACTTGTATGTGTTTTAGTGCACATTAGATACAAATGAGATGTTAGGATGATGAACAAAACTCAAGATGTTGATTAAGTGCATTCTTTTGAGTTTTAAGTTCATCAAAACACATAGTTATGTGTTTTCCCATCATTGGGAAAGCTAATGTACAAGTCATGTACATTAAGCCCAAGGAACATGGTGGGATATTGGTTTTGAAAATGTTTTTAAAATGATTTTGGAAAACCTTGGTGAAGGCTATCTTTTGATAGTAATCACCATTGAATAGTTAGACTCAAACTTGAAGAAAACACTAAAGTTTTTGCAAGTTTTTAAGTTTGTGTCAATCTTTGAAAATATGATGTATTTTCATAGAAAACTATTTTTCCATGATAAATGATACCCTAAATAATGTCTACACAAATTTTCACAATTTTATAGATTTTTCTAGGGGTTTCTGAAATTCACAGAAAGTGAATTTCAGCAATTATCAGACCTCAATCGATCACCCGATCGATTGAAGGGTCTCAATCGATCGGGCGATCGATTGAGGGCAGGCTTCTCGTGAACAGAAGCCATTTGGATCGATCCATCGATCGATCCAGACTTCCTGAATCGATTAGTGGATCGATTCAGCATGGTCAAATCGATTGGAACCCAACTCCAATCGATCCAAGTTACTGATTTTGGCTGGGAAGGCCTGATTTCAGCATCTTTGAACCGATTTTAGTCTATGTAACCTTTCCAAACCCTTAAAAATACATTTGTATACATAAAAAGGGTGTTTTCCTGATAAAAACAAGGATGGATTGGTTAAGGGAGACTAAATTGAAGTTTAGGTTGAGGTTTGATTCAAATTTTGAACTTTTGAACCTCAAAACTTCTAAATTTGGGTTTCCTAAAGGTTTAGGGATTGCAAGTCATTGTTGGTGCAATGACAGAAGTTACCACCATATCTTTAGGGTGAGTTACTCTTTAAAGACATGAAAACTAATTTTCATGAACCTTGGAAGGTGGTTAACCTTCTGTTGTGAAAATACTCAAGGTTGAGCATTTGTTTACAATGAAGAGTGGATATCTTCATTGTTTAAGTTAAAAATGCTCAAGGATGAGCATTTGCCTACATTGGGGGAGAATGTAGGGTTGAGGACAAATGAAGAGTATGAGACCTTCATTTGGGTTTATTGAACTTTGTTAATGCTCAAGGGCGAGCATTGATGATAATGAAGGGTATGAGACCTTCATTATCGTGTTGATTACAACGAGTGAAGTTGTGAACAACGATGAGCAACTCTTCAGGGAGAGAGTTCTTCAAAAAGTGAATTTGTTGAAGTGTGCCCAAAGATGGGATGTTTGGTGATGTGTGCCAATAGGGGGAGAATGTTGTTGGAACCCCAAGGTTGTTTTGGTGTGATCAACAAGTTAAGTTAGGTCCTGTGTATTTAACCTTGTGTCTAAGTGTGCAGGAGCTTAGGAACACAGGTACTCGAGTGGAAGACGCAGCTAGCGAGAAGGACGGCACGCTGTGCGTCCGAGGGACGAGGCGCTGCGGAAGAGTACACCGGCGGACGAGAAGGAAGCGCGCGGTGGTTCCGAGGGACGAAAGCCGGAGCGGAAGATTGCTCGGGGAGCAAGAGACGCAGCTAGCGAGAAGGTCGACGACCGAGGGACGAAGACTGCGGATGAGTAACGATTCCGAGGGACGAGAAGCCGGAGGGAAGCACGCTCGAGAAGACCGGAAGTTGGGTTCGGGTGAGCCCTTTTCCAGGCAGAGATCACCCAAGCGAGCGGATCCGGAGGGAAGAACCGGACCAGGCGGGACTGAACCGGAGAAGAGGTCTGTTGACTTTGGGTCCGGGCGCCGGAACCTTCCGGGCGCCCGAACAGTAATGTTGACCAGATCGAGAATTATCTCGATCGAACGTTGGGATAAAATTTATCCCCCAGGGCGCACCTTTCAGGTGCCGACCAAAACTATAAATATAGCCTTGGTCCGAGAAGCTCATCAGTTCGGAAATTGTAAACAACACTTGTGTGCTTCCATTTTTAGTTTTGCTTACACTTCTGTAAACGAGGCTTCTCCGCTGAAGGAGCTCTTAGTCGATCTTCATCCTTGGATTAACAACCTCCCGGTTGTAACCAAGTCAAATTCGGTGCCTCGTTTAATGCTTCATTTCTGTTTAATCTATTTTTATGTGTTAGTTTAATCGTGCGAGAAAGGGTTGTGTTTGATTTTTCGGGCTATTCAACCCCCTTCTAGCCGCCGCATCGGTCTTACAAGTGGTATCGAGCGAGGCCGAGAACTAACCACCGAACGAAGCAACAAGATGGCGGATCCAACATCCACGCACCAAAATTCAAAGGGGACTAGCTGGAAAAAACGAATGGAGGTATTTCTTGAAACAGATTATGATTTATTACTAACAATGGAATTTGGCTATGAAGCACCAGAGGGCAAAGCAAGAAATCAATGGTCAAAGAAGGAGCAGGCTGACCACGTGGCAAACAAGAAAGCAGAATTTCATCTGCTAAGTGTACTTCCAACACAAGAAGTCAATCGAGTCGGTACCTACAACTCGGCAAAGGAGCTTTGGGATAAATTCCTTGAGTTACACGAAGGAACATCCAAAGCCAAACTTGCAAGACGGGATTTACTTCGTAACCAGCTTACAAACCTCCGATTTGAAGAAGGTGAAACAATTGCACATCTACACTCGAGGATTCAGGAACTCATCACCAGACTTACGAATCTCGGAGAAGAGGTAAGTAACCGAGATTCGCTAAGGTATGCCCTAAATTCCTTTCCTAGAAACTCAAAATGGGCATCACTAGTAGATGCCTTTTACATTTCAAAAAATCTAGAAAAAATTTCATTAGACGAATTCTTTTCAACTTTTGAAGTGCATAAGTCAAGATGTGCAGGTCCGAAGGAGCCCAAGAATAATGTCGCCCTTAAAGCTTCGAGAGACGAACCTGAGTCAGAATCTTCTCTCGACGACGAGGAAATGGTAATGATGGTAAGACGATTTAAAAATATTTGTAAATCTAGGAAATCTAACCATCCGCAGGGAAGAAAGAAAAGAACCATCCGCTGCTACCATTGCGATGAAGAAGGGCACGTCAAGGACAATTGCCCTAAACTGAAGAACAATGGGAAGGACAAGGGTAAGAAGCCTATCCAAAATCGCAAGGCCCTAAAAGCGACGTGGGACGATACGTCGTCGGAATCAGAAGTCGAGGAGTTCTCCGGGCTCGCGTTAATGGCGAGTCATCAAGACGACGACTGCGAATCAAGCTCTTCCGAAATGAGCATCGAAAGCATCAATGAAGGGGGAGCCACGTCCGAAGAGAGCAGCAGTTCAGGGGGAGAAACCGACAACGAGATCGACAAGGTAAGTGAGGTACGATCTCTTCCTCCTAATAAAATGTTTAAATTCATTAAAATTTTAACAAAAGATTGCTGCAAATTAGAAAATGAAAATAAAGATTTAAAAGCAATATTAGCTACATCTTGTCCGTTAGAAATGCTAGATAAATCAAATTTAGAAAATGAAAAATTAAAATTAGAAATTCAAAATTTAATTTTTCAAGTAGAAAATTTGAAAAACTCTGCTTGCTCATCTAAAACCAATTTTAGAAGGTTCAATAATTTGAATTGGTATTATAGATATCACCAGGGACAAATTAAAAATATCTCTAGAAAATATGTCCCTAAAAACTTTTTAGTTAATCCAGTAGGTTGGAACCTATATTGGGTTCCTAAATCATGCTTAAATTAATTTTAAAAGTAAAATTAGCGCTTTAAGTGAGAAAATTAAATAAAGAATTTCTTTATAAGGCTTTGTCTAAGGAAGTGGTTGTTGCTCCAATAACCAAGAAGGCCTAGTGCCTCGCCACGACCTGGAAGCCAAAATATTGAAATAAATGTTTAATTAACTTACTAATGAAGCATTAATAGAAGAATTAATTAGTGCTTGAAAAAGGTTATTCAAAACATTTTATTTCAATATTCTCAAAAATTATTTTTTTCTAAGTTAAGAATTTTTTTCTTGAAACTAGAAATCTCAGCTTTAATTACTTAGAAAAATTTTCTAAATTTCTTAAAAACTTAGATTTTTTTAGAAATACTTTTCTAAGTCTTTAACCCTTAGATTATTTTTCTTGGAACCCCATTTTTTGTGATCAAAGGGGAGAAGGGAAAGTATAAGTCTAGGGGAGGTAGATAGATTTTTTTTTTTCTATCTTTTTACACTTAAATTGCAATTTAAGTTAATTTACTTAATTCAATTTTATGTCTATTTAACCTAGCTTTACTTGGGTTGATCACATCAAAAAGGGAGAGATTGTTGGAACCCCAAGGTTGTTTTGGTGTGATCAACAAGTTAAGTTAGGTTCTGTATGTTTCTAACCTTGTGTCTAAGTGTGCAGGAGCTTAGGAACACAGGTACTCGAGTGGAAGACGCAGCTAGCGAGAAGGACAACATGAGGTGCGTCCGAGGGACGAGCGCGCGGTGGTTCCGAGGGACGACAGCCGGAGCGGAAGATTGCTCGGGGAGCAAGAGACGCAGCTAGCGAGAAGGTCGACGGCCGAGGGACTGCGGATGAGTACGCTGGCGGACGAGAAGGAAACACGCGGCAATTCCGAGGGACGAGAAGCCGGAGGGAAGCACGCTCGAGAAGACCGGAAGTTGGGTTCGGGTGAGCCCTATTCTGGATGGCAGAGATCACCCAAGCGAGCGGATCCGGAGGAGAAGAACCGGACCGAGGCGGGACTGAAACGGAGCAGAGGTCCCGGACTGAAAAGTCAACCAGAGGCGTGCCCGGACCCATCCGGGGCGCCCGGAACCCTTCCGGGCGCCCGGAACAGTAATGTTGACCAGATCGAGAATTATCTCGATCTGAACGTTGGGGGATAAAATTTATCCCCCCCAGGGCGCCCGGAACCTTTCCAGGTGCCCCGACCAAGGCTATAAATATAGCCTTGGTCCAGAAGCTCTTCATCAGTTCAGAAATTGTAAACAACACTTGTGTGCTTCCACTGTTTAGATTAGCTTCTGTTTTTCTGTGCTTACACTGCTGTAAACGAGGCTTCTCCGCCTGAAGGAGCTCTTAGTGCGATCTTCATCCTTGGATTAACAACCTCCCCGGTTGTAACCAAGTCAAATTCGGTGCCTCGTTTTAATGCTTCATTTTCTGTTTAATCTATTTTTTATGTGTTAGTTTAATCGTACGAGAAAGGGTTGTGTTTGATTTTTCAGGGCTATTCAACCCCCCCTTCTAGCCGGCCGCATCGGTCTTACAAATGTATGGTTAAGTTAGGCCTTCAATACCTAAAGGGGGAGTTTACCCTCTAGATTAGGAGGAGAATGAAGGGAACCATCATTCATATATTGGCATGAAGTGAGTTGAGGCTATGGGATTAGCCTAATTTCCTAACTCAACAAGAGGTATTGTCAAACATCAAAAAGGGAGAGATTGTTGGTGCAATATCCCTCAGGTCAAGGTTGACCTGGTTGACCAAGCTTGAGTCTTGGTTTAGGGTTTAGATGTTTGACAATACAAGACTTCGATGATATGGACAATGCAGGTGCAGTTATTCATTTGGGGAGATTGTTTGGTGCAATTCCCCTCTGATCAGGGTCTGATCAGGTTGTTTGAAGAAGAGTCAAGTAGGTCAAGGTTGACCAGATACTTGACTGGGAAGTCCTAACTGGGATGTTAGGCAAAGTGAAAGTCCTGGTGAGTGAAGTCAGGCAGATGAAAATCCTGGTGAGTGAAGCCAGGTGAAAGACCTAGTGAGTGAAGCTAGGCAGAAGGAAAATCCTGGTGAGTGAAGCCAGGTGAAAGACCTAGTGAGTGAAGCTAGGCAGTGAGAAAATCCTAGTGAGTGAAGCTAGGTGAATGTCCTGGTGAGTGAAGCCAGGCAGAGGAGAAGTCCTAGTGAGTGAAGCTAGGCAGAATGGAAGTCCTGGTTAGTGAAGCCAGGCACGGAGGAAATCCAGATGGGTCAAGGTTGACCAGACATCTGGTGAAAGTCCCAGTAGGTCAAAGGATTGACTAGATACTTGGCATAGAGAAATTCAGATGAGTCAAGGTTGACCAGACATCTGGTGAAAGTCCAAGTAGGTCAAAGGAGTGACCAGATACTTGGCATGATGAAGAAAAGTCCAAGTGGGTCAAGGGGATTGACCGGACACTTGGTGAGGGAGTCCTAGCAGGTCAAGGGTGACCGGATGCTAGGCATGATGAACCAACAGGTCAAGGGTGACCGGATGTTGGTTTGGGAGGTTTGGGACTTGGTTTTGGGCAAAAACCAACAGCCGGATCGATCAATCGATCGATTGGCTGGAGCCCAATCGATCGATTGGGGTGTCCCTGCGAGAAGCCTTCATCCCAATCGATCAGTGGATCAATTGGGAGGTAGTCGCGAGCTCACAGTAGCCTTCTGGATCGATCAGTGGATCGATTCAGAGGTCCCAATCGATAAGTGGATCGATTGGGAAGGTGCTGTGTGTCATGATAAGTCCTGGATCGATTAGTCGATCGAGCCAGGCGAATTTCCAGAGCACAGAGGTGCTCTGGATCGATCCGTGGATCAATCCAAAGCCTCCCCGATCGATTGGGAGTTTTCCAATCGATCGGGATTCGACCGTTGGCGCAGATAAAGGCCGTTGGTGTGCGTCTTCTTCGGCAGAACTTCTATTGTTCACTCACGATCTTCACCAGCAACTCCACAGCTCTCTCTAAGCTCCAGATCGCCAGTTCTTGAAGGTTCTTCCAAGTCAAGAGGCGGATCAAAAGCAAGAAGAAGAAGCTAGGGTTAGGGTTTTTGTACTCATTGTAAGCTTGTGCTTGTATTTCATTACCTTTCCCTTTCTTCTTGTATTGAGAGTCTTGTAGGGCTTCTCCGCCTTTGGTAGTTACCATAAAGGAGTGTTTTATTAGTGGAGGGTGCGTGAGTAGGTGTGGATCCTTGGACTAGTCACCTCTTGTGAGGTGGATACCAAGTAAACCATCCTTGTTAGCGTTGTGTGTTTTTGTTTCTTGTATTTCCGCTGCATATCTCTGAAGAAACAAGCAACGACGAGCACCTAGCACGCGACGAGCTATTCACCCCCCCTCCTCTAGCTACTTTTCGGTCCCAACAGTTTCAAGGCATATTGTGTTTCTAGAGAAAGAGTTTATCTTATAGAAAACAAGTGAGAGTATAGTTGAACTTGATGAAGTTCAAGAGACTCCAATAAACGTTGAAGAGATGCCTGGTCGAGAACCACAACTAATTACTCATAACGATGAACCATCAGATGAACCTATGGTAACAGAACATCTTTGTAGATCTTGTAGGACACGTAATATTCCTAAAAAATATGGATCTCTCATAAGTGAATTGAATGATGTGTTACTTATTGATGATGAGAACCCCACTGATTATGAAGAAGTTTTGAAAAGTTTAGAAAAGGATAAGTGACTTACAACCATAAAGTCAGAAATGGATTCCATGTATGAAAACCAAGTTTAAAACTTAGTAGACCCACCTGAAGGCATTACGCCTATTAGGTGCAAATGGGTTTTCTTCTTAACTGACATGGATGGTAATGTAATTACCTACAAAGCAAGATTAGTGACAAAAGGTTATCATCAAAGGCAAGGAATTGACTATGACGAAATCTTCACACCAGTAGCTATACTTAAATCCATTCAGATACTCTTAGCCATATTAGCTCATTATGATTATGAGATATGGTAGATGGATGTGAAAATAGCTTTCCTTAATGAAAATCTGTTTGAGAATGTATATATGATACAACCCGAGGGTTACACATCTGTTGATAAAAATAAAGTATGCAAGTTTCAACGGTCTATTTATGGATTGAAGTAGGGATCTAGAAGTTGGAACATCCATTTTGATGAGACAATCAAAGAGTTTGATTTCTCACAAAATCATGACAAACCTTGTGTATATCAGAAGGTTAGTCGGAGAATAGTTGCATTCCTAATATTATATGTTGATGACATATTACTTATAGGAAACGACATGCCAGTTCTACCATCAGTTAAAATTTGGTTGTCAAGATATTTTCAATGAAAGACATGGGATAAACAACTTATATTCTTGGAATGAAGATCTATAGAGACAGATCAAAAAAGTTGCTTAGTCTTTCACGGTCTATATATATAGACAGAGTGCTAAAATAGTTTAGCATGTCTGAATCCAAGAAAGATTTTATACCTATAAGGCATGGAATTCCCCTTTCAAAATCTATGTGCCCACGCACAGAAGATGAGAGGATTTGCATGAATAAGATTTCTCATGCATCTGCGATAGGATCTATCATATATGCTATATTATGTACTCGACCCAATGTATCATACGATCTGAGTGTCACGAGCAAATACTAGTTAGATCCTGGAATGAATCATTGGACGACTATCAAGACAATCCTTAAGTGCTTGAGAAAAACTAAGGATATATTCTTGGTATATGGAGATGGTGATATGGTTATACACAGGTATACGGATGACAGCTTCCAAACACACAAGGATGACTCCAAGTCTCAGTCTAGATACATATTCACTTTGAACGGAGGCGCAGCTAGCTAGAAGAGTTCCAAGCAAGATACCGTAATAGATTCTACCTGTAAGGTAGAATACATTGCAAATTCAGAAGCAACAAAGGAAGCAATTTAGATTAGGAAGTTCATCAATGAACTAGAAGTGGTTCCAACCATTTTTGAATACCAGTCTACTGCGACAATACTAGAGTTATTGCGCAAGCAAAGGAACCCAAGCCTCACAAACAATTCAAACATGTGCTTCGCCGCTATCATATGATCAGGGAGATCATCAGTAGGAAAGAAATACAACTTGAGAAAATTTCCACTAAAAGGAACCTAGCAGATTCTTTGACAAAGACTCTACCATAAAATAAATTTTAAGAGTCACGTCTAGGCATACGGTATAGGACACTGTGGTAATTAGCATTAGACCAAGTAAGAATATGTTATGTTTAAAAGGTGTCATAAAACAATCACCTTATGATTTGTACTATTTATTTTAATAAATAAATACTACAAGAAAATTGAGATTTTACAACACTTAAAAGATAACGCTTTTTTTAAGAAACATTGTCTTTTTTTTAACAACACTTTTAGTGAAACACATTGTCTATCTCTTTATTTTCTTACTAATAGACAACGTTTTTTTTTAAAATCGTTGTCTATTAGTGATTTTTGTGGGTCAAAGACAACGCTTTTTGAAAAGCATTGTCTATTAGTAATTTTTTTAGTGTCTACGACAATGATTTTTAAAAAGCGTTGTTTATTGTCAAGTTATCATCTAAATTTGGGATGTTATGAACCATTGGATCAAGTAAGGAGTAATAAAACCCTAGGTTTCACTCGGCACCCACCTATCTCCCGAACCCCTCACCTCGCTCGTCTTCGATCTCCTCCCGAACCCCTCATCTCATGCCCTCTATGTCCAACTCCTCATCTCACACCCTCTCTGTTCAACTCCTCTCCGGTGAACCCCTCTCCATGAACCTCTCGTCGATGGTGAACCCCTCTTCGTCGAACAATACTCTATCGAAGCCGAGTGACATTTCCTTTCCCATTTTCTATGACATTCATCTTCCTCAGGTTCGTATAAATCCTTTGCCAAGGTGACATTCATCTTCCTCAGGTATGTGACATTCATCTTCCTCATGTTTGGCAGGAAAGCAGGGGCATAAGGAATGGTTGATAAGTCAAATCCTTCGCCATGGTGTTCGATAAAATGCCTTGTACATGAGCTTTTGTAATTTTATCCTTTAATTTGTTTGGAATTATTTTGATGTGCAGACTGAAGTCATCTTCCTTGGGCAATTGAAGCACCTAAACCTTGTGAAATTGATTAGGTACTGCTATGAAGATGAACAAAGGCTGCTAGTGAATGAGTTCATGGCCCGGGTAGTTTAGAGAAACTTCTTTTCAAAAGTATGCATTCTCCCTCTTTTGTTTTTTCTCCTGGGGCAAAAATCAAAAGGGCAAAGGTCATAGGGTACTTCACTCCATTTTTTTTATACATAAATTATCTCTCTTTACTCGACCAGTCCATCCGCATGAAAACTGACCGAACTATGCATTTATTATAGTAGCTACAAATCATAGCTAATACAATATACTACTGAGCAACACTTAAACACATGTTATAATTTATAATTACTACAACTCTCTTACATCTACAAGTAACTGCTATAATATGTTAGATAAGAGTATTTTGTTTTTTCTCCTAGGGCAAAAATCAAAAGGACAAAGGACTTCCTTTTTATTTTATTGAAATCATCTCTCTATTTTTTGATACAATAATTATCTTCTTTTCCCTACCGATCCATATGTATAAAACCAGCCCACCTATGTACTTATTGTAATAGTTATGATTCAAAATTACTATAAATTGATCAACACTTATACATATGCTGTAACAATTATGATTAATAATTGCTATAATATTCTATTAATTAGTATTAATTTGAGTTGAATAGATAAGAGTATTTTGAGGAAGGATTTGACTTCCTCAAGTTTGTACATTCATTTTCTCATCCTCAAGTTATCTTTTTGTCGCATTAGTTTGACATTTATCAGTAATAATTTGTCTCTAATTATCATAGGCTCCTTGATAATAAGATGTCAAATAATGTAGTTATTATGTGATCCGATTTATGAGATAAATTATTTAAGAAGTTGAAATTATCGAGAGAGATTCACTACGATCAATAGTAATGTTATCTTGCTTATTTTAAATTATTTGAAATAAACTATTTAAAATTTATAAAGTCAACATTGATTTTTTTTCATTAACGTTCACAGTTCACACAAACGGAGTATTCTCGGGAAGAAATTGATGAGGTGCTTTTAGAGTTGGCAGAATGTATACAAGATCATATTTATAAGTAGGTGCGTTCAAGTTTATGTAAATTCATTATCTTGTTTTAGCTAAAGTTTATGTAAGTTCATTATCTTTAGCAAGAAGCAACTTCTTGCTTCTTTGGAATTCATTTTCAGCTATGCTTGTCTTTTCCTTATAATGCTTAGTGCATCTTATGAGATGTAATCTATCCTTGTTAATTTTTCCCTGCACTCTCGTAGTTTCAATGGATTAGGCATGCACATTGTAATCTCTTAGTTCTATTTCGTGGAAGATTTCTGACAAATTTGTGATGGAATTTCTCGTTTCTTTCTCAGACTTTCCTATCAGACTACTATTTTCCATGTGAATTGCTTGGTCAAGAATTGACTTTTATGTGGATTCTATACACATAAAATGTATCTCTTCAGCATATTGACTGTTTTTTCTTCTCTTTTATTCGTTTATCATGCATGCAAGATTCTTGTAGGTTTGTCACATGGCATGAGCAGGATGATCAATTGAATTCTAAAAAAGAGTTTTCAGCAAAGTAAAATATCTTGATGTAATTATGTCGTTCAAGTCGAAGGCATAAATCATAGTTATGGATGTTCTTTGTAGGATCCAATTGTGAGACCCTTGCATGAGCTAGACTCAAAGACCTTGCAATCACTTATACTTGAGATTCCATATTGGTTCAAAAATCCAGACCACGAATGAGTGAGTTTCCTACTTTTCATTGTAAATTATTGACATGCATATATAGTTTGTCATTTGATGATTATCCCATCTGAAATAATTCTTTTAGGATGTAGCAACTGTTAGATCCTTCCTTGTAAAGAATCTTTGTCAACTATAAAGCTACCCAATTTATTTTCTTTCACCAGAAGATTATCTTATTGGCTTTAGTTTTTTAGCTATTATATATTTATAGAGTTTTGTCATGTATATAGCTAACAGGGGAATTCTTTTCCATCGGATGATCATGTGTATATTTATAATATAATGTTATTAGCTCGTATTAATAGTAAATTTATATGTGAAGAATCACCATTAACTACAAACTAAGGATCAATTTTCATATTTAAAATGGAAACATATATGATGTTGCTACAAAATAGTTTCTTAAATTCCAACTAGGGAATAATTTAAGCAGTAGGAACTAAGTCGTGATATGAATTTCCCTCAACTATTTTAGTTTGATTTGTTTTTATTTGTTGCTTGAATGCAAGTTTATAGTAATCACTATAAAATTCAGATTTTGCAGGAGTTTTGTTGAGTAATGATGAGGCTTTTACGTGGACTAGAGTTTTTGATCTCTGACCATTCTGTGGCAGATACATAGAATGGTAATCATGATCAGGGTCCAACAATTCGAGCTTCATTGTTGGTTTCAACTATTAAGTAGTTTTGTACTATTTTATAGTTTTATGCAATGTGTTGTCTGAAATCCAAATTTATCTCATCTGTACCTCAATCCAGATTTTCTAATTGTTGTATGGTGTGAACTGTGACTTTTGTTTTCAACTTTAAGAGTGAAAATTTCTTTTTCATAAAACTGATGGTATTATTTTCTATGGCAAATACACAGTGGTAGGCATTTTGTCCCAGTCTCAAGCCGGTAATCCTATTTGAGTGTATCTAGTAGAAGTAAGCATGCAGATCGTTGCTTCCAAGGTCGACTAGCTATTTTGTGCTTTTTTATTTTAAATTTGAATGTCACTATCTACTTTGAAATAGAACTATTTAGTCTTTAAAATCATTAGCTGAATTCTACTTTGTAGCTGAATTCTACTCTGTAGCTGAATTCTCCTGTAAATACTAATATCTACTTTGTAGCAAAATTCCATTGTTTTGGTATGGGTTTAAAATCATTAGTTGTGTTGATTAACTGCTATTGTATGTCAAATTCGAATCTGGACATGGTAAAAGAAAAATAAGAGTTTTGTAAATATAAAAACAATGATTTTGTAAATAGAATTTTTTTTTTTAATTTTAAAAAGATAATGCTTTTAAAACGTTGCAAAAGTATTATCTTTGCCAAAAATAACAACACTTTTAAAGTGTTTCCATAACGTTATTTTTGTCAAAAAAAAAAAAAAGACAACGCTTTTAAAACGTTGCAAAAGTGTTGTCTTTGATACAAATGGCAACGCTTTGAAAGCGTTGTCATTGAGAAGACTTTTAACAACAATACTTTTAACAACACTTTTTTAGGCACATAGACAACACTTTTAAAGCATTGTCTATCAGCTTTTTCTTGTAGTGAACGATTCACTATTTTAGTGCACATTGTTTATGTGTTTGAATGGTCTTAAACGCATTTATTGAATGCTCGTAATATGATTCATAGCATGATGTACTGTGGTTGAATCATAACTAGTGAGCATATCTACATATGTAGTTATGAAAATATTAAAATATTCCCTAGTTAATGCATTGATGTATCTGGACATCATCAATTTTGTGAGACTAGTACAGATTATACTCCTTGATCTGACCTAACAGCTGTTACTTACTAGTTGGAGACATTGGGATGTTGAGAGTAAAACGTGAATGTTAGTTATGGTAACTAGTTCATTAGAGTAACCTGCTGTAAGACTTCATATGGTTCTCTACATATATAGATATGCCTGTGAAGTTCTTACTACAGCTTGAGTGCAAGTTTCCTTAGACTTGAGGTATTCAAATCACCTTAGTCATGGAAACTTATACTTTGACATCTTAAGCAAAGCATCTCCTTGGAGATGTGGACCCAAGATAATTGGGTATAAGTCAAAATGTCCGAAGGTCTTTGGAAAGCCTACAAAGGATTCACCGCTTCCTGCGGGGAGACGTATACCCTATGACCACTTGTTAGAGTTATTACTCAAAGCCTTTGCAAAGCATCACATGTTAAGAGTATGTGACTCTTAGACACATGATTGGAGTAATTTGAATTTACAAGATGAGTAAATATTACTTGGGCTAAGTGTGACATAGTTAGCCTAGTGGGGACAGACACATAGACCATGTCTTGAATCAAGTGGGTATAAGACAAGTGATAAAAATGAGGCATGACTCACTATAGATGCTAAAAGGTTCAGAACTTGTTCTAGAATCAACTGTAATTTCCTGATTAATTGAGGATCATGATGTACTACTAGGTGTCACTCATGATCAATCCATAATTAAATAGTTAATTATGGACGATCAAGATAAACCATGAATCTATTGGATCACAAGCGCTATGAGTATCCAAAAGATGTAAAACAAGTTTGAGAATTTGATTCTCATATTAAGAGATAAGATATTTGGTTAGATTAAACAAAAGATAAATATGGAAAGATATTTATCGAAACAGAAGTGAGGATGAGCCATGAATATAGTAGAAGATATGGTTTCATAATGGTTTAATAATAAACCAAATAGATTTAGTTTAATTAAGAACCAAGATGGTTTGGTTTTGAACCAAATTATTATTAATGGTAATTGGGTCATGGAGATGACTTTCTCCCTAAGTCATGTAGAAGTTTATAAATACTCTTCTATGTGGAAAAACATATTAACGTAGGTTCATTGGTTTAGGTTTTTTTTAAAAAAAACCCTAGTCGTCGTCTCTCTCCTCTCCCTCTCCTTGCCGCCGGCCACCAAGAAGCTAAGGGAGATTTTCTTTCAAAGCTTCTCCTCTTGGATAGCATCGCCTCCACGCTTGGCTAGTACCAATCGGAGGTAAACCTTGTTGCTCACTAAAGTTGCCTTGAAGATCTCGATATGGATATGAATAGAGGCGAGATTCGTGAATGTCGCTAAAGTTGATGCTCTTTCACTTCACATCATCCGTAAGGTATGCCTAGAATAATTGTCATTCTTTTATTTCGTAAAATTTTATTTTTTGCTTATGTATGTACGCGTTGTATCTTGCATGTAGGTGTGTGTTGTAATAAATTAGGAATTTATTATATTTTTAATTTTTCGTTGTACATGTTTTGTGAAAACGTCTAAAGCACGCATCTGCGTCGGACTCATAACCCCAATAAAGTCCACGTTGGATCTGATATGGATTCATATCAGGCCCAACATGGGCTTGATATTTTTCCATATCAGGCTCAATGTGGGCCTGATATGATTCATATCAAGCCTACGGGGTTACGATTTTGTTGATTTTCTGATAAAATTTTAACATCTTTGGAGAAGTCAAAATATGCAATGGACAACACATTTAGACTCCTTGTATCCTTAGAAATCCATAAGACCTAAAATGGATCTAATCGGACATGTCTAGGTCTATCAGTGGATTTTGGTCAAAATCCACTAATCGACCTATATACCTCAGATCGCAACCATTTCACGTCCTGTGGATTTTTTATGCTACAAGGAGTCTAACGTGTCGTCCATTGCATATTTTGACTTTTCAGAAGGTGTTTAGATTTTATCAAAAAAATTAGCTAAACTATAAACACATTCATGTCAGGCCCATGGGGTTAAGGTTTAGTTGATTCTTTCGATAATATTTTAACACCTCTAGAGAAGCAAAAATATGCAATGGATGGTACCGATGGACTCCTTGTAGCCTCAGAAATCCACACGGCCTAAAATAGTTGCAATATGAAGTCTCTAAGTTGATTAATGGATTTTGACCAAATTAAACCCACTAATGACCCCAGACAAGTCTGATTAGACTCATTTTAGGTCGTATAAATTTCTGAGGTTACAAGGAGTTCAACGGTAATGTCCGTTGCATATTTCAGCTTATCCTGAGTTGTTAAAATGTCATCAGAAGAATCAGCTAAACCCTAACCCCCGTGGTCTGATATGAATGTGTTTATAGTTTGGCTAATTTTTTTGTTAAAATTTTAACACCTTCAAAAAAGTTGAAATATGCAATGGATAGCACTGTTAGACTTCTTGAAGCCTTAGAAATTCATAAGACCTGAAATGGTTGTAATTTGAGGTCTATACGTCAATCAATGGGTTTTAACCAAAATCCACTAATGGACCCAGACATGTCCGATTTGATCCATTTTAGATATTATGGATTTCTGAGGCTATAAGGAGTCCAATGATGTTATCCGTTGTATATTTTGATTTATTCGAAGGTGTTAAACTTTTATCAAAAAAATTAACAAAATCGTAACCCCGTGTGCCTGATATGGAAAAATATCAGGCCTATGTTGGGTCTGATATGGAAAAATATCAGGCCCATGTTGGGCTTGATATGAATCCATATCAGGCCCAACGTGGGCCTAATATGAATCCATATCGGGCCAAACATAGGCTTGATATGAAAGTTTATATGCTTTAGTTGATTTTTTTGATAAAATTTGAACACCTTCGGAGAAGCCAAAATATGTAATAGACGACACTGTTGTACTCCTTGTAGTCTCAAAAATTCGCAGGACCTAAAATGGTTGTAATATGAGATCTCTAAGTTAATTAGTGGATTATGACCAAAATCCACTAATGGACTTAAACAAGTTTAATTAGACTCATTTTAGATCATACGGATTTCTAAGGCTGTAAGGATTCCAACGGTATCGCCCATTTCATATTTTTACTTCTCCGAATGTGCTTAAATGTTATCAAAAGAATCAACTAAATCCTAACCCCCCCCTCCCCGGTGGGCTTGATATGAATATGTTTATAGTTTAGCTGATTTTTTTGATAAAATTTTAACACCTCTAAAATAACCAAAATATATAATAGACAACACCGTTGGACTCCTTGAAGCCTTAGAAATCCATAGGATCTTAAATGGCTGCAATCTGACGTCTATAAGTCAATCAGTGCATTTTGACCAAAGCCTACTTATAAACCTAAACAGGTCCGATTGAATCCATTTCAGATCCTGTGGACTTTTAAGGCTGCAATGAGTATAATGGTTAGGGGTGTAAATGAACCAAGCCGCTCATGAGCTATTCAAAGCTTGATTCAATAAAAGATCGTTTGAGTTCATTTAATGAGGCTCGTTAAGATAAATAAACCAAACTCAAGCTTCATAATATTCGACCCGTTAGCTCGTGAACATGTTCGTTAAACTCATGAATTAACTTTTAAATACAAAAATAATAGTTTTGATATTAAATTTATAGATTTTACACTCTACTTATGAAACATATAGATAAATATATTAAATTTATTTATTAGAATAAAATTATAAATTTTAATAAGAATATTATAATTTTCTCTAAATATATTGATCCTGTCTGAAATCTGTGAAGACGCGCGCTGGCTCCGACGAATGTTGATCCTGGATAAAGACAACCTTCGGGAGATCTAACAGAAGCTCCTCCTTGATCCTACGCACAGTGAGACAAATCAACAAAGCATTAGTGACCTAAGACCGAAGTGGGGATCCCTGGTAAGACCCTCTGACGCTCAAGCCAATTTCTCTCTCAAAGGTGGAAGAAGAAGAAGAAGAACAGTAACTGAAGCAAAACCGAGTTTAGATGCAAGAACTTGTGTACCTTGCCAACGGAGAGGATCTCCCTTTTTATACCACCTCATTTGACCTCCGTAGTCGTGAGGTGGTCCCCGATTTGTTAGAGTTTGTTAGGATATGATGTCATCTTTAGACTTCGTGCAATAATATGTTTAAGGAATCTTTTTTGTACCCCAGATGTACCTCTTTTATCATTTTTGACTTATGGAACACGTCATCATAACTGAAGAAGCTTATAGAAGATGTTTCCCGCCAATTTTGCTAAGTTGTCATATGTTGGCCGGTCGCTTAAGCCGGCCATGTTCATGATGAGAATACTTTATGCTAAACATGCTTCGGCCAGTCGTTTAAACCGGTCACATATAATAAGCACACCTTCTGTTAAGCTTGTCTTGGTTGGTCGTTTAAGTCGGCTACATATATAAACTCATGGGTACCTGCTTGTTAAGAATCATACATAAAACTATATGCCTTTATTCTCAGACATGCTCTGCTCGGTCGAGTGTATACGAGCACACGAGTGCTCGCTCGGCCTTCAGTCGGCCGGTAATGCGCTTAGAATTACGCTCGAGCGGGCTTTACCCAGTCGAGCGTATACAAGCACATGGGTGCTCACTCGACCTTCATTCGGTTGGTAACGCGCTGAGAATTACGCTTGAGTGGCCTTTGACCGGTCGAGCGTATACGAGCACATGGGTGCTCGCTCAGCCTTTGGTCAGCCAGTAACATGTTGAGAATTACGCTCAAGCGGGCTTTTCTCGGTCGAGCGTATACGAGCACATAGGTGTTGGGACCGAATGTGTAGCTAGAGGGGGGGTGAATAGCTCGGCGCAATCTCGTGCTCGTCGCTGCTTGTTTCTTCAAAGATATGCAGCGGAAAATACAAAGAAACACAACATACAACGCTAACAAAAGGATTTACTTGGTATCCACCTCACAAGAGGTGACTAATCCAAGGATCCGCACACTCACGCACCCTCTACTATGTAAAACACTCCTTTACGGTAACTACCGAAGGTGGAGAAGCCTTACAAGTTCACACTACAAGAAGAAAGGGAAAGGGAACAAAAGACAAGCAAAAGCTTACAAGTTTGCACAAGAAAACCCTAACCCTAGATTTCTTCTTCTTGATGTAGATCCGCCTCTTGACTTGGAAATGCTTCCAAGAACCTTCAAGATCTGGCGGTGAGAACTCTGTGGAGAAGCTGTGGAAGCTCTGTGAAGATCGGAGCTCGCTGGAGAAGAAAGCCGTGAGCACTATCGATGAAATCGCACGCTAACGTCTTTATCCAGCGCCAATGGTCGGATCCCAATCGATTGGATTGCTCCCAATCGATTGGGAAGGCTTTGGATCGATCGACTGATCGATCTAGAGCGCCTCTGTGCTCCTGGGAATCACCTGGATCGATCGACCAATCGATCCAGGGCTTATCGCGTGAAAGCCACACCTCCCAATCGATCCACTGATCGATTGGAGGCTCCCAATCGATCGAGGCTTTCTTTTCGCGCGACGCTTCTCCCCAATTGATCCACTGATCGATTGGGAGAAGACTTGTCGTGGGGACTCACCCAATCGATCGTCTGATCGATTGGGCATGTGACAATCGATCGACTGATCGATCCAGCCCCTTGTTTTTACCCAAAAATAAGTCCAAAGTCCCCTAAACCAACATCTGGTCAACTATAATCTGTTGGTCCATCATGCCTAGCATCCGGTCACCCTTGACCTGCTAGGACTCCCTCACCAAGTGTCCGGTCAATCCCTTTGACCCACTTGGACTTTTCTCCTCGTGCCAAGTATCCGGTCAATCCCTTTGACCTACTTGGACTTTCCTCCTCGTGCCAAGTATTCGGTCAATCCCTTTGACCTACTTGGACTTTCCAACACCAGATGTCCGATCAGCCTTGATCCATCTGGATTTCCTCGTGCCTGGCTTCACTCACCAGGACTTTTCATCTGCCTGGCTTCACTCACCAGGACTTTCACTTCTGCCTAACTTCACTCACTAGGTCTTTCACTTGGCTTCACTCACCAGGATTTCCTTCTGCCTAGCTTCACTCACTAGGACTTTCACCTGGCTTCACTCACCAGGATTTTCTTCTGCCTAGCTTCACTCACTAGGTCTTTCACTTGGTTTCACTCACCAGGATTTCCTTCTGCCTAGCTTCAGTCACTAGGTCTTTCACCTGGCTTCACTCACCAGGATTTCCCATCTGCCTGGCTTCACTTACCAGGACTTTCACCTAGCTTCACTCACTAGGATTTTCCAGTCAAGTATCCAGTCAGCCTTGACGTACTTGACTCTCCTTCACAATCTACCCACATGAATAATTGCACTTGCAATCTTCATGTGTTGTCTACATGTATTGTCAAACATCTAAACCTAAACATCAAGACTCGATCTTGACTCAATTCAAGCTCAGTCAACCAGGTCAACCTTGACCTAGGAAATATTGCACCAACAATCTCCCCCTTTTTGATGTTTGACAATACCACTGACAATACTACATTTGAGTTAGGCTAATCCCATAACCTCAACTCCCTTCATGTCAATATATGAATGATGGTCTCCTTCATTCTTCTCCTTTTCTAGTGGGCAAACTCCCCCTTTAGGTAATGAAGGCCTAACTTGACCACACATTCTCCCCTATTGGCACACATCAAAACCCTACATTCCCCATCTTTGGGCACACAACAAAAACAAACTCTCCTCCTGAAGAGTTATCCTACGTTATTTACAACTTCACTCGTTGCTCACAACACAATAATGAAAGTTCCATACCCTTCATTATTCTGAACGCTCAACCCTTGAGCATATACCACCTGGTATATTCACACACGATTCAAATGAAGGTCTCATACCCTTCATTGTCATCAAATGCTCATCCATGAGCATACATCACTTGAATAATGAAGATATCCACTCTCCATTATATTCAAATGCCCAACCCCGAGCATTTTTGCTAAAGAAGGTTAACCACCTTCCAAGGTGTATGAAAATTAGATTTCATGTCCTTAAAGAGTAACTCCTCCTAAAGACATGCACGTAACTTCTGTCATTACACCAACAATGACTTGGAATCCCTAAAACTTTAGGAAACCCAAATTTAGAAGTTTTGAGGTTCATAAATTCAATATTGAAACTAAACCTCTACTTAGTCTTTCTTAACCAATCCATCCTTGTTTTCATCATGAAAACTCCCCCTAAATATATACAAATATATTTCGAGGGGTAAGGAGGGGTTACATAGACTAAAAATGGTTTAGAATGCTGAAAATAAGCTTTCCCAACCAAAATCAGCATCCCCAATCGATCGGAGTTGGGTCCCAATCGATTGAACCCTGCTGAATCGATCCACTGATCGATTTAGAATTCTTGGATCGATCGGTTGATCGATCCAGTGAGCTTCTGCTCGTGGGAAAGTTCCTCTTAATCGATCGCCCGATCGATTGAGGCACTCCAATCGATCGGGTGATCGATTGGAACTCTGAAAAATTGAAAATTCATTTCAGTGAATTTCAGAATCTCCCCTAAAATTCTACAAAAATTGAAAAATTATGAAAATTTATGTAGACATTATTTAGGGCATATACTATCAAGGAAAAATAGTTTTCTAAGAAAATACATCATATTTTTAAAGATTGACATAAACTTGAAAACTTGTAAAAACTTTAGTGTTTTTTTTCAAGTTTGTGCTCAACTATTCAATGATGATTACTATCAAAAGATAGTCTTCATCAAGGTTTTCCAAAAGTATTTTAAAATGATTTTCAAAACTAATATCCAACCATGTTCCTTGGGCTCAATGCACATGACTTGTACATTAGTTTTCCCAATGATTGGAAAACACATAACTATGTGTTTTGATGAACCTAAAACTCAAAATAATGCACTAAATCAACATCTTGAGTTTTGTTCATCATCCTAACATCTCACTTGTATTTAAAGTGTATGAAACCACATACAAGTCACCTTATAGTTTGTGTGAGATGTAAAATTTTAGTTTTGCCCGAATCTAGGGATCATGCATATCTACCTAGGTATTTTTGAAACTATGAACATCCACCCAGGATGTTACTTGATAATGAATGTCAATCGTCCTTAGTTTGCAAGGAATAAACTAATGCATGATAATATTATGGCATACATCAAGGAGAAATAATTTTCAAAAGAAAATTTCCTATGACTACATGATGTATGTATGATATGACATAGTATTTTTGTATTTTTCATAATTAAGGCATGAATGCAACAATATGATGTCATGGAATATTATGGGCAAACAAAGCATGATAAATTAGCATAAATAAAATACCTAGGTTATCTACCTAAGTATCCTTAAGCCTTAGCTAACTTAAAGTTAAACCTAGATTGCCCACTATTTCCCAAGAAAAATGGCAAAATCTAATTTTGACATTTCTTTTTCTTTTCCTAATTTGTGCCAACTTAAGTTAAAACATACTCCTCAAATTTTGGTACAATTTACTCTTCCAAGAGTAATCAAGTGAGTTAAGGCATAAATTGCCTTTAATTCCTTAAGAACATACCAAAATCCCAACTTGATAGTTCTTATGATTTTCCCAATTTGTGTCACTTAGAATATCATCCAACTTCTCAAAATGTGACACATTTTACTCTTCCCAAGAGTAAACATTTATCCTTTTCATTTCCAAGGGTTAATAATAACCTTGAAAATGCTCTCCGAGTGTCAACTTCATCAAAATTGGGTTAACTACCCTTCTAATCAGAGTTGACACTCTCTAGCTCATTTATGGGGTAGAGAAAATGCTCCTAGGAACCCAAAGCCTATTGGTGCTCCTTGGATGCTCTAGGTACTCACTAGGGATAACCTCCCTAGATACCTTCCTAGTGACCTTGTTAGACTTCTTAGAAGCCTTGGTCACTTTTTCTAGGTCAACCCTAGGGATTTCTTCCCTTGTGACCTTTCTAGTGACTTTCTTAAACTTCTTAGAAGTCTTAGTCACGTTTGTTGTAAAAATACTTCTAGGGATAACTTCCCTTGTATTTTTGACTTGACCATTAGACCTAGGGTTGGTTCCATAATTATATGGAACCATATGGTAAGAAGGCACATCCTTTTTGTTTTTAGGTTTGTATCCCAAACCTCTATGACCCTTGGATGACCTTTGTTGTCCTAAACCTAGGTTTTGCTCATTTTACCCTTTTAGGATATTTTCCATCCTTTTTAAGGTCTTTTCTAACTTATCAAGTCTTGACCTCAAGACTTGATTTTCCATCCTTAAATCCTTGGATTTTAGTTTTTCATTAAATCCATGAGCAATTTTATTTTTAGGCTTGTAACTAAAATTCTTAGTTTTCTTGCCTAGATGTTCATCTACCTTCCTAACCCTAGGTGTCGAAGTTTTAGCATGTAGAGCCACATGTCTTTCCTTAAAGCTCTCATGCTTTCTATTCTTATGGTAAATAGCATTAAAATGATAAAAATTAGAACTAGCATGCTTTTTACCATTATTTAAGGGGATAGGCTCAATAAATGATATCTTTCTTTTTACCTTGGAGGCTCCCCCTTGACTTGTGCTTCCTCCAAGAGCCTTGACCGCTTTCTTCCCCTTGGGACATTGGTTCCGGTAATGTCCTTTTTGATTGCAAGAGAAGCACACAATGTGCTTCTTGCTCTTCTTTGTTGTGGGGACGGTCTCCTTGGGCTTCACCTTGCCCTTTAGTGCCACTTGACCCTTCTTCTTGGCCAATTTGGGACACTTGCTCTTGTAGTGCCCATGTTCCCTACACTCAAAACATATAATATGATTTTTATTATTAATTGAACTAGTTATACCTTCATGTGTAGGGATGGCACATGATCCTCCTTTTTATCCGGAGGTAGATGCTTCCTCTTGATCTGATGATGATACTCCTCCAGTAGATTTGACTTGACTTGTGGAGGTGAAAGCTTCTTCATCCTCTTCTTCTCTTGACCCGGATGTGGAGACTTCTCCTTCTTCTTGATCCGGTGTCACCGAAAGTTGCTCCCCCTCAATCCTAGAGGTGGAGGCTTCTTCATCTTCATCTTGTATATGGAACAAAGAGTATGCTCCCTCTTTGCCCTTTTCATTGTGCTCCTTTGAAGATGAGGCTTCTTGGACTTCTTCTTCGGAAGTTGAGCATCTCTCAACCTCGGAGTCCTCTTCCTCTTGGTCTTCTTGGTCTTGATCCAATGAGTCACCCTCTTTGGATTCTTCTTGGTTTGGTATAGTGGAGGGGATCTCATGAATCTTGGCCAATTTGCTCCAAAGCTCCTTGACATCCTTGAATTCTCCAACTTGAGCCAAAATATTGCTTGGCAATAAATTGACCAAAAGCTTGGTCACTTTATCATTTGCCTTGCCCGTTTGAATTTGCTCTTGACTCCATTTGCTCTTCTTGAGAGGCTTGCCCTTGGAGTTTGTTGGAGCTTCGAATCCTTCCATTAGAGCAAACCATTGCTCTATCTCCATCATCAAGAAATTCTCGATCTTTGATTTCCAAAGATCGAAGCTTGTTGAAATAAATGATGGAGGCACCCTTGTATCGAATCCAAGTCCGTCTTGGAATTCCATTTGAAGTTGAGCTTCTTGTGATGAAGTCTTCGACTTGTAGAATTGCTCCAACTTCTTCACCCTCTAGCTTTTTACCCCTTCCGGCGATGATTCCGGTGAAGAGCAACCTTGCTCTGATACCACTTGTTGGGACCGAATGTGTAGCTAGAGGGGGGGGGGTGAATAGCTTGGCGCAATCTCATGCTCGTCGTTGCTTGTTTCTTCAAAGATATGTAGTGGAAAATACAAAGAAACACAACATACAACACTAACAAAAGAATTTACTTGGTATCCACCTCACAAGAGGTGACTAATCCAAGGATCCACACACTCACGCACCCTCCACTATGAAAAATACTCCTTTACGATAACTACCGAAGGCGGAGAAGCCTTATAAGTTCACACTACAAGAAGAAAGGGAAAAGGAACAAAAGACAAGCAAAAGCTTACAAGTTTGCACAAGAAAACCCTAACCATAGATTTCTTCTTCTTGATGTAGATCCGCCTCTTGACTTGGAAATGCTTCCAAGAACCTTCAAGATCTGGCGGTGAGAACTCTGTGGAGAAGCTATGGAAGCTCTGTGAAGATCGGAGCTCGCTGGAGAAGAAAGCCGTGAGCACTATCGACGAAATCGCACGCCAACGTCTTTATCCAGCGCCAACGGTCGGATCCCAATCGATTGGATTGCTCTCAATCGATTGGGGAGGCTTTGGATCGATCGGCTGATCGATCCAGAGTGCCTCTGTGCTCCTGAGAATCGCCTGGATCGATCGACCAATCGATCCAAGGCTTATCGTGTGAAAGCCACACCTCCCAATCGATCCACTGATCGATTGGAGGCTCCCAATCGATCGGTTGATCGATTGGGAGGCTTTCTGTTCGCGCGACGCTTCTCCCCAATCGATCCACTGATCGATTGGGAGAAGACTTGTCGCGGGGACTCACCCAATCGATCGTTCGATCGATTGGGCATGTGCCAATCGATCGATTGATCGATCCAGCCCCTTGTTTTTGCCCAAAAACAAGTCCAAAATCCCCTAAACCAACATCTGGTCAACTATGACCTGTTGGTCCATCATGCCTAGCATCCGGTCACCCTTGACCTACTAGGACTCCCTCACCAAGTGGCCGGTCAATCCCTTTGACCCACTTGGAATTTTCTCCTCGTGCCAAGTATCCGGTCAATCCCTTTGACCTACTTGGACTTTCCTCCTCGTGCCAAGTATCCGGTCAATCCCTTTGACCTACTTGGACTTTCCAACACCAGATGTCCGATCAGCCTTAATCCATCTGGATTTCCTCGTGCCTGGCTTCACTCACCAGGACTTTTCATCTGCCTGGCTTCACTCACCAGGACTTTCACTTCTGCCTAACTTCACTCACTAGGTCTTTCACTTGGCTTCACTCACCAGGATTTCCTTCTGCCTAGCTTCACTTACTAGGACTTTCACCTGGCTTCACTCACCAGGATTTCCTTCTGCCTAGCTTCACTCACTAGGTCTTTCACTTGGCTTCACTCACCAGGATTTCCTTCTGCCTAGCTTCACTCACTAGGTCTTTCACCTGGCTTCACTCACCAAGATTTCCCATCTGCCTGGCTTCACTTACTAGGACTTTCACCTAGCTTTACTCACTAGGATTTTCCAGTCAAGTATCCAGTCAGCCTTGACCTACTTGACTCTCCTTCACAATCTGTCCACATGAACAATTGCACCTGCAATCTTCATGTGTTGTCTACATGTATTGTCAAACATCTAAACCTAAACATCAAGACTCGAGCTTGACTCAATTCAAGCTCAGTCAACCAGGTCAACCTTGACCTAGGGAATATTGCACCAACAATAGGTGCTCGTTCGGCCTTCGGTTGGTCGGTAACATGCTGAGAATTATGCTCGAGCGGACTTTGCTCGGTCAAGTGTATATGAACACATGGGTGCTCACTCGGCCTTCGATTGGCCCGTAACGTGCTAAGAATTACGCTCGAGCGGGCTTTGCTCGGTCGAGCGCATACGAGTACATGGGTGCTCACTCAGCCTTTGGTCGACCAGTAACATGCTAAGAATTACGCTCGAGCGGGCTTTGCTCGGTCGAGCGTATATGAGCACATGGGTGCTCGCTCAGCCTTCGGCTGGCCAGTAACGTGCTCAGAATTACGCTCGAGTGGGCTTTGCTCGGTCAAGTGTATATGATCACATGGGTGCTCGCTCGGCCTTCGGTTGGCTAGTAGCATGCTGAGAATTAAACTCGAGCGAGTTTTGTCCGGTCGACCGTATACGAGCACATGGGTGCTCGCTCGGCCTTTGGTCGACCAGTAACATGCTGAGAATTATGCTCGGGCGGGCTTTGCTCGGTCGAGCGTATGCAAACGCATAGGCACTCGTTCGACTTTCAGTCGGCCGACTATACATCCTTCTTATCCTTCTCGATCTTGATCCCTCCTTTACCAACCAGGTCGACATATCATAACCCGTATCACTAACCTCCCCTTCTAGTCTAGTCGAAGGAGGTGTAGCGGACTGACTAGACCTAAGTCTAGTTTTATCTTTTTGCTAAATATTAATTTTTCTGGACCTTTCATATCCACTACAGTGATCCCGTGACACCTTCAATACAGACCCCATGACCAAGTTAAATAAGAATGTGATCCCAACTTCTACGACACCAATCTTTTATCTTGCCTCACTTTCTTTCAGAGATATTATTGAGAGTTATGGATTCAAGTCTTCCCCCTTGGGATCACCTATTATCCAAGAAAGAAAAATCTCTACCTGACGCCATACAAGCATTAGATCTCCATCATTCATACCAAAGAGAACTAGAGGTACGTCTACTAGCAGCTCAGTCTCAGGTTCGGCCTGAAATGGCTTTGAGGAACAAAGTTTATTTGGATTTAGAACAGAAAACTGAAGAGCTAGATGATCTAAGAGCTCAACATGCTTTAGAAATAACTGTATTAACCAGGAAAATTCATGTAGATGGTTTACTGATATCACAACAACAACAAGATTTGAATTATCAGAAAGCTAAGGTAAATTTTTTACAAGCTGAACTAGATCGGATCAAATCAGAGCCAGCCTCTTCAACCCCAACCCAAGAGGGTGAACTACATAAGCGCAAGAGGACAAGATAAGCCTCCCCTGTATCTCAGCATGACTACATAAATAAAAGTCGAATTCCGATGGATGACAAATTTTTCGATCGACAACAGTATCGGGCAAAATATTCCAACTTCTATGAAAATTTGCTTTCATCATACAAAACGTGACAATGAGTCAGCTTGCTCGTTCCCTGTCTCCCCAGAATTTTTTTTTAGGATGTTATTTTAACATATACCCATACTTGAGATGGGCAGAACAATCTAGAAGCTCTAGGAAGTCGGATCAATAGAAATTTGTTTGTTCGTTGTATTTGTTTGTGAAGGTTCAAGAGTTATGATTGCAAAATTACTACTATCAATATTAAAGTTCTGTGTTCATATTTGGTTATGCTATTTCTCTTGACTCATAGATACACCTTAATAATAACTAGGAAGAATGATGAATAAGTTAAAGTTAGAGTTGAAAATGATATAAAGAAGTATATGATCAACAGCACGAGATTTGATTGAACAACAGGTTTTATGTGTAAGCCTGAGCGAATATGAATTAGATCGGGCTTCTAGGTTCCCTTCTATATACAGGGTCGGTCGGGATTACGATCGGTCAGGGCATTTCATGAGAGATATTCTGAGTTTGACTGAGCTCCTATGTTACATTCTGTATATAAGGTCGGTCGGGATTACAATCGGTCGAGGCGTTTTATAAGAGGTATTCTCCCTTATCGTTTGTAAACTCACTTATATTTCAAAATTTGTGCGGTGTTTCAAAAATGACCTTGTTGGTAATTAGTTCTTCAACGGAAAGAGGATGTTCGAAGATATGATGGCTCAATATATGATTTGATCTGTTCTGTCCATCATAAATCTCTCTTCCTGGGTAAGCGCCACGTAACACTTTTCCCGATTACTGAAGCAAACCTCAATGCACTTTTTCATTCGTGTCTCATCACACAACCTTTTTGGCCGATCAACGATTATCCTTTGTCGAACTGTTTCGATTCAACGGTGATCCTTATATCGCCCTAAAGCCCTAAATCCTTTTCTAACTTTTCACTCTTCGTCTTCCTTCCGTTACCTTCTTGGCGATTTCTTCTTCCAACCTACTTCAACAAGCTGTGCTTCTTCATCTTCCTTGATCTCCCTCTGTGTTTTTCTTTCCTTAAGGACTCAGTAAGTAACCTATTTCTTGGGTATTTTTGATTTTTCACCATGGCTGAAGAATCTCTACTTCCTTGGTACGCTCAAATTCATTCGTCCTTCACCACTGCTGGCCGAACTTCTATCCGTTCTCGATATGGAATCCCTAAGGAATACCGCATTAAGGTTCCACAACCTGATGCTCATCCCTATCTTCCCCCTGATAATTGTTACTTTCTTCAAAGATCAGTTATTTGAAAGTTTACGCTTCCCTATTCCTCCCTTCTTGATAGACATAAGTCAGTATTTTGGTATCCCTTTACAACAGTTTGCCCCCAATGCCTTTCGATATCTTTATGGGCTATACATTGTGTTTCTTCTTTTCAGTATTCCTCCCACTCCTGAGAATTTCATTATATTTTATTATCCTAAAAAATCAAAATCAGGAGTGTTTCTCTTTCAATCTCGCCTAAAAATGGTATTCTTTGAAGAAATGCCCTCTTCCATCAAAGGTTGGAAATCCAGTTTTTCTTTATCCAATTTCCTAAATCTGTCGCTTGGTCTACCAAATGACAACATTCTTTTCCTCCTCTTCCTGATATCAAAGAACTTCATCAACAACCTGCTTTTTCTGATTACTTTAATTGATTGCTTGGTCATCGATTCTACATCCACAAATGGATATGTGATGAATTTCTATACCTTTTTGGCTTGAGTCATGTTCCAAAGAGACTACAGTGTTCTTTTGGTAAGTTCTAATATTCTAACTATCACTCCTTTACTAACTAAAATATTCTTTTATCTATTACAGTGGATGCTCTATTTTGATCTTTGGTCGACAAGCAAATTCGCCTAAGACGATGCGGTATTGGCTAAGGAACAGGAGCTTAATGCGGTGCTTAATGATGATTTAACCCGACCTCCTGATGTTCCTTTATCTGAACCTTCTATTCCACCTACACTTGCTTCGAGTTCTTAAGCCCTTTCTGGAGAGACTTCTGCAACTTCACCCATTGCTAGAGGATACTCCCTTGGAGTTACCAGAATAGGCACCAGAGACTACCCCCACCAGAAAATACCCCAGGCGAAGGTTAACATTGGCACCTCTCCCCGAGAAGCGAACTATCTCTACCTTTGAGAGTGTACCTGCAGGGGATGTTCCACCCCCTTCTCCAGAACCTACCCTCTCTTATTTGTATCCTATGCTTGCTTTTCCTTCCATTCCAACATCAGAGGATCCTCTTACTCAAAGTGCCAATTTGAACTCTGAGTTTATGATGACATTTTCGAAGCAAATTCCCCTTCCTTCTCAAGGAACCCAGGGTTCCCCTATCCTCCTTTTCTCCCCTCCTTCCCTTCATAGTTCTTTATCGTCTTCCTCTACATCCTCTTCCACCATCCCAATATTGTTAGGAGGGTTCATTAACTACGGTGTGGGCAGAAGCCTGTAAAGAACTTAAAAATTTCACCTCTGCTGACTTGGCCGATAGGCTTTCTTTTGAAGAAACTAAGGTAATTTATCCTTTGTCCCCTTGTTCCCTCATTAATGCATTCTAACAATAACTCTTCTCTTTACATCGGTGGGTCATAATTATGAGTGTGGACCGCCAGTTATACAATTTATCCCAGGAGAATAACACATTAAAGCAACAACTTTCTGGAGCATCTTCCTCGCATACCTATGAAGAATTGACTAAATTATCTAGCCGACTACAAGAGACTCACAAGCTTATGGAAGCAAAGCTTGAAACTTCAAGCAAATGGAAAGCTTCTGTAGAGAATTTTGAGTCTCAGGCTAAATCAGAGGCTAACCTTCGTGTTGAGCTGACCTCTCAAGTAGACAAGCATACCTCCGAGAATGCTCAACTATCGTCTCAACCGCAAGCATTGAAAGACACTCATGTTTTAGAGTTAGCTACTAAAGATTCTACTTTGCAGTCTAAAGACTCTGAATTAGCCTCTCTACGTTCATCCTTAGCTGCAGCTAAGGCAGAATTGGCCTCTAAAGAATCTGACTTAAAAGTCTCCCAAGATGCTTTGGTGGTCTATCAAGCTGGTGAGGATGAGCGATTTAAAAAGAGGACAAGAGCCCTCCTAGAGTCTTCTGAATTCAACACCCCTATTGCTGCTTCAATAGCCAAAGCTTTTACTCATGGGGTTGAGGGAGGTGTGAAGCAATTAAAGAGGAAAGGGCATCTGGTTTCTAATCCTCCTGATAACTTTCTTGACCATAAGGAATTGCTCGCTACCATACTGTTGGTGCAACCTTAGGTCAAGGTTGACCTGGTTGACCCGACTCGAGTTGACCTGACTCGAGTTGTATTTTGATGTTTGATGAGAACAGAAGAGTTGTATTTTGATGGGAGATTGTTGGTGCAACCTTAGGTCAAGGTTGACCTGGTTGACCTGGTTGACCTGACTCGAGTTGACCTGACTCAAGTTGTATCTTGATGTTTGACAAGAACAGAAACTTGGGAGGTTGTGGGTGCAACCCTTGGTCAAGGTTGACCTGGTTGACCCGAGGTGAGTTGACTTGGCACGGAAAAGTCCAAGCAGGGAGCTTGGCACCGGAAAAGTCCAAGCAAGGAGCTTGGCACGGGAGAAAGTCCAAGTATGGAGACTTGGCACGGAGAAGTCCAAGTATGGGAACTTGGCAAGTGGAAGTCGGGGAGGGCTCGGTAGCTCGTTCTCCGGACTAGGTCAGAGAGGGCTCGGTAGCTCGTTCTCTGGACCGGAAGTGAAAGACGGAGAGGGCTCGGTAGCTCATTCTCCAGACTAGGTCAGAGAGGGCTCGATAGCTCGTTCTCTAGATCAGGAAGGCGGATCTGGAGTGAAGCGGTGAAAATCACAGTGAGTGAAGCGGTGAAAGTCCTGAGTGAAGCCAGGCGGATGGAAAGTCTGGTGAGTGAAGCCGGGGATGGAAAAGTCACGGTGAGTGAAGCCGAGCATTGGAACTGGTGAGTGAAGCGGTGAAAACCCTAGTGAGTGAAGCTAGGTGAAAGTGAAAGTCTGGTGAGTGAAGAGCGAAGCTTGGTGAAAGTCCAGTGAGTGAAGCCGGGCAAGGAAAGTCCTGAGTGAAGCCGGGCGGTTGGGAAATCTGGTGAGTGAAGCGGGCAAGGGAAAATCCAGATGGATTAAGGCTGATCGGACATCCGGTGTTGTGAAGGTCAAGTAGGTCAAGGGAGTGACCGGATACTTGTACGAAGAAAAGTCTAAGTGGGTCAAAGGATTGACCGGACACTTGGTAGGGAGTTTTAGCGGTCAAGGAGTGACCGGATGCTAAGCATGAGATACCAATAGGTCAAGGTTGACGGATATTGGTTTGGAAGGCGTGGGACTTGGTTTGGGCAAAATCAAGAGTGGATCGATCGATGGATCGATCGGTGATACATCGGGTTATCGATCGGTGCGGTGACCGATCGGTAATAACGATATCTTCTTGTATGTTATCGATCGATGCAAACCGTCGAAAGCGAATAGAAGGCAAAGAGAAAAGGAGGGATCCTGGACCGATCCACATCTGATCGGTCCATAGGCGATCGGGAGCGATCGAGTTGGGCGAGTTCTCGCTGATCGGATGGGATCGATCGACATAGGTCTGATCGGTCCCAAGACCGTCGAGGAGGCCTCGGACCGATCAGGGTGGAGCCTGATCGGTCCAGGTATAGCCGTTATGAGTGACAACGACTATCTCCGTCTTCTTCGCTGTCTTCTTTGCAGTGCAGGTTATAAAAGGAGATCGAGGGCTTCTACAGCAATACTTCTTCTTCTTCCTCTCCTCAGCTGCTACCTCTTGCTTCTGTAAGAGCTTGCTGTTGCTGAGCTTTGCTGAGCTGTTCTTAGTTGAAGCTTCGCGTGAGCTTCCTCGGCTGGGGTCTCCAACAGTTGCTGCTGTATTTGGCCCGTGAAGTTGCTGCTTCATCAACAGCCGACGAAAAGGCAAGATTGTTTGTTTTTTTCATTCATATTGTTGCTTCTTCTTGTGTATTTTTGTACTCCTATTCTTGCTGGTGCAAGAAAGATTGTGGCGAGGTTTCTCCACCCAGAAGGAGTATATATATTAGCCGGTTCTCCGGGGACTCATCCACCGACGGATTGATAGGTTTCGTCCACCTTACGGACACGCCGAGGAGTAGGAGTTTATCTCCGAACCTCGTTACATCGCTGCGTGTTGAGGTTTGATCTTCTTGTCTTTGTTTCTTTGTTTTATTTTCCGCTGCGCTAACGTCAACTTGTAGAAAGAAACAAAGATTTGGGGTCGGCTATTCACACCCCCCTCTCTAGCCGCGACCATCGATCCTAACACATACCTCCTGACTTGTTCCCTAATTTGATTTTAGTATGTATTTTTAGTTTAAAACAACCTTGAGTGTTAACTTTTTAATGTAAAACAATCTTGATGTTCTAATGGTAAGCGCCCCTTGTTTTTGTCTTTATCTGATGAATACTTAAAAATTTGTATAGTTTAGTAGTTTTAAACTGAATTTGGTTAGTATAGCTTTATTATTGAAGAGCTAAGCTATTATGTCTAATTCAAATTTCATTATTCATTCGGAAATGTTTCATCTCCCCATAAGCAAATTATTCCTCCTTGATAATAACTTTTATTCAGCTTTTTATGATTAGATAAGGTTATCTCTATATTGAATTTGATCCAAATTTAATATTCAATTGGTTATTGATGATCGATCGAATCTACTTATATGTTTCATGCTATTCTAGCTTAACACCCAGTCGGCCGTTGATGACTGATCGGACTGGCCTATATATTTAACGTCATCGTCGTTTAATATTCGGTCGGTCGTTGATAACCGATCAAGTTTTACTTAGGACTCGGTCAGCCGTTGATGACCTATCGAATTTACTCAATACCTAGTCGGTTGTTGATAACCAATCGAGTTTTACTTAGGATTAAGTAGGCCGTCGATGACCGATCGGGTTTGAAACTTCTACCTCTAGTAATGACTTTAATATCTTGGGAATGTAACCTTTTGCCTTGGTTACTAACATTGTTCTCCTATTGGTGATACATGTATTCCTGACATCTAATCCATACTTATCCCATTATGTTCACCGCTTGATCCAGTGTTTCCCCTTAAAACACTTTTTTTGATGCCCTACCAAAACTTTTAAAGGGAAAGAGGGAAAAAAAACTCCTAACACTTCGTCTTCTTCCTCTAGTCTGTGTATTCTTGATTCCTCTTTTTTTTGTTAACAATCCTCATTTCTACTACTCCTTTCTGTTCAAAATGTTGTCCTCCGGTGAGTGGTACACTCAATGTTCTTCCTAGTTTTCTGATAAGAAAGCCTGCGAGTTCCAATGGAACTATAACTTCCCTACACATTTGTATATTCCTACCTCCAGAGATCTATGTATGCTTTTAGATTCCCTATCCATCCTTTCTTTGTTGATGTTAGTAGGTATTTTGGCCTCCTTTAAATCAACTCATTCCCAATCATTCTCCATTATGGTTGGGTTCGTTGTTATCTCCCGTCTGCTTGACTTTTCCTTATCTCCTTGACTATTTCATCACTTTTTCATTCCTTGTCAAGTGGAAAATGGTATTTTTTAAGTTTCAATCATGCCCTAAAACCACTCTGTTCAATAGAATCCCCCCCAGGGGAATGGAAGGAGATTTTCTTTTTTATGCATCTTCCCTCTCCACCACCATATCTGATTACTTGGCGTCAAAATCTTCCCCCCATTCCTCAATTGGGTGATATCTTTGAGGATCCTATCCTTCGTTCTTCTATAGGAAAACTGAAAGGCGCAAAATTCAACCTGCCCGCCTTAATAGCTGAAGGCTTATTATTCCTTTTTGGTATTAGCATAGCCGAAGCATCCTTGGAGGTTTCTTTTGGTAAGCTTATATGTGTTTTTAATCATCATCATATTATTACTAGCAAGAATTTCTTTTTACTACAGTCGATGCTATTCTTCCTGCCCTTATGTATAAGAGTTCCCGTTTATCCAGGACAACTTTAACTAGAATGGGAGAAGAATTGCTGAGGGTCCGTCCTTCTACTTTATCTTCTTCTTCCCTTGGGTTATTATCTTTCTCCAAGCAACCCCAGAAATCTCCCAGTTCCTCAGAACAAGAGGATCCCTTCATGGTGAAACGCCAAAAATGTCACGCTTCATCCCCTTGTCCCATTTCGGATACCATAGCTGATTTTGAATAGATTCCTATTACACCTTCTGAAATTTCTCACAATAAAGGCAAGGAAATTGCCCCTTCCTCACATATTCATTCTAATTTAGCTTTAAATATGATGAGACCAAGACTTCTCATTCCTATGTCTCTTGATGTTCCCTCAGTTATCCCATCCATTGAAGAAGCACCAATTATCCCTGTAGCTCCATTGCCCCTTCTCCCTGCCTTGCCTTCTTCTTCTACTTGGTCTCGTGCCAAAAGAACTCCTTGCAGGAGATCAATTATCCCCGGGCCCGTTGTAACATCTATTGAACAAGATCCCCCATTGACTAGCCCTTCACCTCATTTTCTTTCTGTTAGAGTGTATACTAAAAGCCTAGCTTTTGTATAAATATTTATTTTGAAATAAAGAATCACATTGGTCAAATGTCTACATTTATATGCTAAGTGTAGTTGTTCAATTAATTTATATTGTAGATAACATGGTGTGTGGTGTCACACACAGAAGATCATGTTATCAATTCCTTATAAATTATAAATAGTAGCTCATGACTAAGATGGAAAGGAACAAACCATTGGAATAGTCGGAGTGTAATTTGGTATTAGTTTATCTTAACTATAAAAATTACACTAATACACTCTGAGTGTATTGAGCAGGACTATTTAAGGTAAGTTCTTTTTATACTGACTGAATAAAAGAACAAGACCTCTGTTATTATGGAAGTGTGTGCTCTTAATCCTAATATAATCACAAGCACATATACTTAATATTTATTTCTTTAATTTATCAAAAGGTGCGATTTAGTTCGATAAATCAATAGGCCCGATAAGTTGGGAAATGATATTATTTATAGTGTGTGTTGTTGATTATAGAATGAAACTGTATCCTAGTAATCTATGTTGATAATGTCCCCAAGAGGAGCTCATAAGGATTGTCATGTAAACCCTGCAGGTGGACGTAGCCCGACATGACAATAAGGTTGAGTGGTACTACTCTTGGAGCTAGATATTAATTAAGTGAGTTGTCAATAACTCATTTAATTAGTGGGCATTCGATATATATCTTAAACACAGGGAGATTAACACACTCATGATAAGAAGGAGCCCATATAGTAATATAGAATTGGTGCAGTAGTTCAATAATAACTCTTTAGTGGAATGAGATATTATTGATGAACTCGAGTTGAGTGTTCGGGGTGAACATGGGAAGCTCAAGTTCATCGGGAGACCAAAACCAATTCCTCCTCTCGGTCCTTGTCGTAGCCTCTTATTTATAAAGTCTTATACCCACTCATACCCACCTTCTTACCCACCTTAAGGTGGTCGGCCAAGCCTAGCTTGGAGCCCAAGCTAGGGCCGGCCAAACCAAGGTGAGTTGGTGGTCGACCCTAGCTTGAACCCAAGCTTAATTGGCCGACCACATTAAAATAAAAGGATTTTATGTTTTAAAATTTTTTCTTATGTGGAAGCCATGGTTTTAAAAGAGAGTTTAAAATTTAAATATTTCCTTTTATAGTTTTCTACAAAAGATTAAGAGAAAGGTTAGATATCTTTCCTTATTTGTAGTTAAAAGGAATATTTTAATTTTTGATAAAACTTTCCTTTTTAACCATCCTCATGATTTTAAAAGAGAGTTTTAAAATTTTAAATCTTTCATTTTATAGTTTCTATAAAAGATTAAGAAAAGATTTAATATCCTTCCTTATTTGTAGATTGAAAGGAAGATTTTAATTTTAGAGAAAACTTTCCTTTTTGTAAATCATACCCATGTTTTAATAGAGAGATTTTAATTTATAAAAGTTTCCTTTTATGACCAACCATGAAGAGAATTTTTAAAGAGAAATTTTTATTTAAAAAATTTTTGGAAATAAATTAGGAAGTTTTAATTTTGTATTTAAAATTTTCCTTGATTGGAGGGATTAAGGTGGCTGGCCATGTGTAGTTTAAAAGGGAAATTTTTATTAAACTTTCCTTTCATTGGCAAAAAGAATAAGGAAGTTTTAATAAAACTTTCCTTATTTGCCAAGACCAAGGAATTTAAAAGAGAGGGTAGAGGTGCCTCACCTCACAACACATAATCTAGTATTCCCCTCTTCTATTCCTTGGTGGTGTGGCCGACCCTCTCATCCTTCATCTTCTCCTATTCTTCTTCTTTGGTGGTCGGTGGAATCTCATCTCAAGGAGCTTGGTGGTGGCCGGATTTTGTTAGAGGAAGAAGGAGAGATAGGAGACTTTGTTTCTAGCATCCCTTGGAGCTTAGTGGTGGTGGCTGAACCTCATCTTCTCTTGGAGTTCTTGTGGTGGCCGAAACTTGCTTGGAGAAGAAGGAAGCTTGGGTGGATTCTCGTCTCGGTAGATCGTCGCCCACATGACGTCCGAGATATGAAGAGGAATACGACAGAAGATCGTGAGGTCTATAAGCTATAAAATGTAACGACCCGCCTCCTACTGGCTAGGCTGCGAGGCCGATCGCTACAGTTCATGCTGTGCTAAATTACTATTGCGGAAATCTGGATTGATTAAAATTTTACTAAACTGATTACTGTAAAATTTGAACTTAATATTCTAGGTGTACCTAGGAGTTGTACACATGCTAGGGAAGATAATCTATGCCTCTCGGATGTCCTGCTAGCTGTAATCAGGCATTTCAATCGATCCATGAATCGATTAGTGGATCGATCCGATGATCGATCCAACTTAGTCAATCGGGATCTGGATCGGTCGGTTGACCGATCCATAAGGATACAGTAGCATACGGTCATCGGCCGATCCAAGAGCACACCGTGATCGGTCGGCGGACCGATCTACTGACACCGACGCGATCGCTGAGCTATATCTGTTTGCATCTGGAGACCGCTCACATTGCAGGTGGATCGGTCTGCCGACCGATCCAGAGCCATCGACCGTGCCGATCGGATGTCTCCGATCGGTCGGTGGACCGATAAGTGAACCTCCTGATCTCGATTGCGACCTCTGGATCGGTCACCGACCGATCCAAATGTTCCAACCTGCTCGATCGGTCTGCGGACCGATTTCAGAGACTGGATCCCGATTTCAGCACTCTGGCGTGCCAAAACCTCACACAACAATTCTAAAATCAATTGGAATATATTCTAGCAACTATTAACCAGCATCCTAACATAATTACTAACAAACTAAATAAATCTCCCATGGTTTAAACATTCTAAGGTCTAAAAATGCATGAAAGAAGAAATACTAAGAATTCAACTATTTAAGCTTGCTAAAACCCCTGAGGATCATT
The DNA here is from genome assembly GCF_018446385.1 of Zingiber officinale. Classification (NCBI taxonomy): domain Eukaryota; kingdom Viridiplantae; phylum Streptophyta; class Magnoliopsida; order Zingiberales; family Zingiberaceae; genus Zingiber; species Zingiber officinale. The sequence goes on from NC_056007.1 coordinate 81,798,334, forward strand.
TATTCCAGTTCCTGCCACACACACCACCTTTGCATTGAACTCCAGCTTCCTCTGCTAGTCCATTTTCCCTTTACCTCTATCAGCAGTATAAGGAAAGTAGAATCTGTAAGCTTAAAGCTTAGTAAGAAACCAACTACCTCACTAAAACATGCAACGATGCAAACATGCTTTTAAAGAATGCTATTTGAAAACATGTACTGGCATGACATACTCTGGTTGCAAGCATAAACTGAAATAACTGAACATATAAGCTGAAGCATGGCATAGCAGGCTAATCACATAGAACAATAATAGAGAACTAAGCTAACTGAAGCTAACCTGAAGCTGAAATCAAACTCAACTAACATAACTGATTTTATGAGTTTTGAAAACTAATAGCATAGTAGATCAAAATAATAATCATGTGCTGTTGGGCCCGACAACTGTACTTACTGTGTCCGCATCCCTAACTAAACCCGGGTTTGCAAGTCCTGAATTTAGTAGGGTTTACTAGGTTATCTGAACCTAGGGACGACTGTGGGAGTCTAACCCAATGGATATCTAATCCGGTACAGTGCCAACTGAAAAGTAAAATACTGAATATAGCTAAACTGTTCTAAATTGCTGTTTCTAGATTGTCTGGACCTAGAGGTAGGTTGTCTGAACCCAGAGGCGACTGTGGGAGCCCACCCATTGGACCGTAGTCCCATATAAGCTAGAATAAACTGATTTACTGATTTAGATGCTTCTAATACATTCAATTGAGCTGTTAAAATGCCTAGTTTGCATTTTTACTTAACTAGCTATTTTATCGAACACTTAGTGTGCCCCAACTCTCCTCTCTATTAGGGAGACCACTTCTAGGCACCCGACAACGTCTAGAAACCCCCACTGAAGAGGGATTACGTGCCCGGCCCATCTAGAAGTGCTCACTAAATCCCTAAACCTGCGAGGAGGGTCAATTTCACGCTATGCGTTGATAAAAAAATCTGCATATCGCTAAACTAATGCGTAGAAAACCCAAACGAAGCTACTTATACTGCAGGTGAGGGGTTTCTTACCTTGTACGCTAATTTCCTTATAATTCTATTCGCTAGAATTCCGGTGGAGACGACTTCTCAATGATCTTCTCGTGTCTAAGCGTTCCCCTCGCGAATGAGAGCGTCCTCGTGCCGGAGTTATCGCCGGAAGATGTCCTTGGGGCCCTAGGGAGAGAACCCTAGGTCGAGAACCCTAGGTCTTCCCTGTGGTTGGTGCTGAGAGAAGGAGAGAAGAAGGGTGTTCGACGTGAGGGTTTGGAGGGGAGGAGTTTGCCGAACCCAATTCTAACATAAACCAAACCCAACCTAACTCTTCTATTTATATTAAGTGGATAATTGAACCCAACTCTAATATAAATATAATTGATTCCTCTTTCTTTCAGCACGGCCCTGCTGGGTTCACCGGTTACTAAGGCTAACTAAAAGTTATCGGATCCGAGAGGTTCCGGGTTCGATTCCCGCCTAAGCTATTTTGCGGTTCTAATTATTTTTACTGCTTCCGCTACTCGGAAAATTCCGGAAAAATATCTAAAAATTCCAAAAAAATCATATAATATTTATAATGTAGTTTCAAGAATTTTCGGGCGTTACAATCCCCCATACCTTATAAACAGTTCATCCTCGAACTTAGAATAATTCTGGGTACTTCTGTCTCATGCTGGCTTCTGTCTCCCATGTTGCCTCTTCTGCTGTGTGACTGTGCCAAATGACTTTGACTAATGGTACTTCCTTATTCCGCAATTTCTTAACTGCTCGGTCTATTATCTGAATAGGCAGACTGTCATAGCTGAGGTCTTCGCGGACTGGTACCAACTGGGGCTCAATCACCTGGGTGGCATCTGGGATATGCTTCTTCAGCATAGAGACATGAAATACGTTGTGGACAGCTGACATTTCCTGGGGTAGCTCTAACTCATATGCTACCTTGCCCACTCTTCTGCTGATAAGGTATGGTCCCACATATCGGGGACTTAGCTTGCCCTTCTTCCCAAAACGCATTACTCCCTTCATGGGAGCTACTCGAGGAACAGAATCCCCGAGAACTCTAAGGGTCGCGCTGTATCGGATAGCTTTTGGCGGCTCAGTGTCTCTATCCTCTGGCGGATCTGCTGTATAGCTGCTGTGGTGTCTGCTACTATATCTGTCTGAAGTTCTAGTTCTTTCTGTTCACCACTCTCATACCAGCAGATTGGAGATCTACACCTCCGCCCATAGAGAGCCTAGTAAGGTGCCATACCGATAGTGGCCTGATAGCTGTTGTTGTATGCAAACTCTGCTAAGCTCAGATATTTGCACCAACTTCCCTTGAAGTCTAGGGCACATGCTCGGAGCATATCTTCGAGTACCTGATTTACTCGCTCCGTCTGACCATCTGTCTGAGGATGGAAAGCTGTGCTAAATTTTAACTTTGTGCCCAAAGCTGTTTGTACACACTCCCAGAAGTGTGATGTGAACCTACTGTCTCTGTCTGAAATAATGGTTCGTGGGACTCCATGCAGCCTGACGATCTCCTTGAGATACAACTGAGCTAACTGCTCCATGGAATAGGATATTCTGATAGCTAGGAAGTGGGCTGATTTAGTCAACCTGTCGACTATTACCCAGATGGTGTCGAAACCATTCGTGGTTCTGGGTAATCCCACTATAAAATCCATCGAAATGTCTTCCCACTTCCATTCTGGGATCTGAATGAGCTGCAAAACTCCTCCTGGTCTCTGATGTTCTGCCTTGACCCTCTGACAGGTGAGGCAGGTGCTGACATATCGAGCGATGTCTTTCTTCATCCCAGGCCACCAAAAATGTTTCTTCAAGTCCTGGTACATTTTGGTGGAACCAGGATGTATCGCATAGGGAGTCTTGTGAGCCTCATCTAAAATCTTCCCTCTGAGTTCCTCCTGATCTGGAACACATAATCTGTCGCCAAAATACAACACCTCGCTAGCTGACACTCTGAACTCTCTGCTTTCTGTTCCTGCTAATCCTTGCTTGATTTTCTGAATTTCAGGATCCTGTTCCTGAGCTATCTGGATGTCACCAAGCAAGGTCGACTCTAATGTCATAGTAGAGAGCTGTCCGACTATGAGTTCGAGACCAAAATCTGTGATCTCTTTCTGTAGGGGTGGTGACATGGCTGCTAGGGACAGTAAGGTGGCGCTGGACTTTCTGCTGAGTGCATCTGCCACCTTATTGGCTTTTCCTGGGTGGTAGAGGATGTCTATGTCGTAGTCTTTGACCAGTTCTAGCCATCTGCGCTGTCGTATATTCAGATCCTTCTGAGTGAAGAAGTACTTCAGACTCTGATGATCTGTATACACTCTGCACTGAGCTCCATACAAGTAATGTCTCCAAATCTTGAGAGCGAACACCACTGCTGCAAGCTCAAGGTCATGAGTAGGATAGTTCTTCTCATAATCCTTAAGTTGTCTGGAGGCATAGGCGATCACCTTGCCATCTTGCATCAGCACTGCTCCTAGTCCCAACTTCGAGGCATCACTATATATGTCAAAGCTATCTGCGTTCTCTGGTAGAGTCAGAATAGGTGCACTGGTCAATCTCCTTTTCATTTCAAACTGCTATTCTCCGTCCTCACCTTGAAATTTTCATTCTTTCGGTAAGAGTCGCTGGGAGGCTATCTGGAGAAGTCCTCTGAATTTTACGTAGTAACTGCTAATCCCGAAAGCTTGATCTCCTTTGGCGTTCTTGGGTCTTTTCCAGTTTCTATTCTACTGGGGTCTACCATGATACCCTCCTTTGAGATGATGTGACCCGGGAAGGACACTGATCTAGCCAAAATTCACATTAGTGAACTTGGCGTCTCAAGGGTCTGCATATCGTCCTCGGGTGCTCGCATGTTCTTCACGAGTTGGAATAGATAAGGATGTCGTCGATGAACACGATAACAAACTTATCTAAATATTCCCTGAATACCCTGTTCATGAGGTCCATAAAAGTAGCTGGAGCATTTGTCACGCCAAAGGGCATGACTATGAACTCATAATGTCCGTATCTGGTCCTGAATGCTATCTTGGGTATATCCCCTTCTTTAACCTTCACCTGATGATAACCTGATCTGAGGTCTATTTTAGAGAACACTGCTGCTCCCTTTAGCTGATCGAACAGGTCATCTATTCTGGGAAGAGGATACCTGTTCTTGATTGTGACCTGGTTCAGTGCCCGGTAATCTATACACAGGCGCATGCTCCCGTCCTTCTTCTTCACGAACAATACAGGTGCTCCCCATGGTGAGTGACTAGGGCGTATGAAGCCTTTGTCAAGTAGCTCCTGTAATTGCTCATGAAGTTCCTTCAGTTCTGCTGGAGCCATGCGGTAGGGTGCTTTGGAGATAGGATTTGTACCGGGAATGAGCTCTATCTCAAATTCGATCTCCCTGTCTGGTGCTAAGCCTGGTAACTCTTCAGGGAAGACTACTGGGTAGTCACATACGACTCGGACCTCTGCTAGCTGTTGGTCCTTGTCCTGACTGGTGTTGACTACGTGTGCTAAGAACCCCATACATCCTGAATCCATCAACCTCTGTGCCTTCATAGCTGAGAGAAACTTCTTGGCCTTTCTCTTGGGTTCTCCGACGAATTCGAACTGTGCTTCCGCTTCAGGTTGGAATATGACTTTCTGTTTACGGCACTCGATGGAGGCACTGTATTTGATCAAGAAGTCTATCCCGAAGATGATGTCGTAGTCGGTCATATTAATCAATATCAGATCGCAAAAGAGCTCTCTGTCTGCTATAGTGACCGGCACTGCTCTGAGCCAGTGCGTAGATGCCATGATTTCTCCTGAGGGTAACGTCGTAAGGAACTGGCTACTGAGTACCTTTGGAGGTACTGCTAACTTCTCAGCAAATGCCCTGGATATGTATGAATGGGTTGCCCCAGTATCGAATAAGACAGTTGTACTCTGCTGTAAAATACTAATCTGACCTGTAACAACTGTCGAGGCATTTGCTGCGTCCTCTCTGGTGAGTGAGTAGATCCTCGCATTGGTCGTAGCTGGAGGGGCTTCTAATCTGCCCTGGCTGATGTGCGGACCATCTAAAATGGCCTGCATCTGATGTAACTGAGCTGGCTGGCCTCCGTACTGAATCGGCTATGGTGGAGGAAAGCTGGCCTTGTTCGGACACTGCTTGGCCATATGCCCTTCTTGTCCGCATTCAAAGCATCCTCGTGTGCCCTTACGACAAACTCCTGGGTGAAATTTCCCACAAGTAGCACATTTAGGATATCTAGGCTGTTTGCTGGCTGGTCCTCCCTTTGGGTAACTCCCTGGTTTGCGCTTGTTGCTGGAGTTCCCTTTCCAGTTGGAGCTGTGGCCCTGCTGTTTCTGAGTGCCTGAGCCTCCTTGACCTTTGGATTCTGAGAGAACTTGCTTCTGCTGCTTAATATTATTCTGGTAGTGCTCAGTGGTCAGAGCACTGCTAACTAGTTCTTCGGTGGTTTGCGGCCTATGAACGCTGCCAACCACGTTCATTGCTATTTCCGGCCTCAGCATCTTGAGCATCAACCGGACTCTTTCTTTCTCTGTGCTGACTAGTTCAGGGCATAGACGAGCCAATCTATTGAATTTCTTCACGGCTTCCTCCACTGATAGGTTGCCCTGACGAAACTCAGTGAACTCGTCGTAGTGGCGGTTTGTGACCCGCATGTGAAAGAATTCTTCAAAGAACTCCTTCTCGAAGTCTGCCCATGTCATCTGGTTTACTGGGCGCTTCGCTCTGATTCTCTCCCACCACATGCGTGCATCTCCTGTCAAGCAGAAGGAGGCTCACTTCACCTTCTCGTGTTCTGGCCAGTCCAGAAGCTCCATCGTACTCTCCAGTGTTTTGAACCAGGCTTGTGCATCCCATGGTTCACTAGTGTCTGAGAAGTTCTCTGGCTTGACTCTTTGCCACTGGATCAGATAAGCTTCTCTTCTTGCCTCTGCTGCTGGGGCTACTGGTGCTGGTGCTGTAGGCTGGACTGGTGGAACCTATAAGACCACTGGAGTCGTCAAATTTGGTTCCGGGGTGACTGTGGGGGTATTCTGTTGATTAGCCCTGAGGGTGGCTATCTCCTGTTGCTGTTCAGCTAGCTGCTGCTGTAACTGAGCCACTAACGTTGTAAGGTCTGGGGGAGGCACTGAACTGCCTGCCTCATGCTGGGGCTCAGTAGCTGGTGTCCTTCTAGCCGGGCGTCCTCGTGCCATTTCTAAAGACATAGAGGACAAGACATGTATAACTAATACAATTATAATTGTATAACTATTGCTATCATGTTATCTATTATCACATACTAACATGCATCAGTTATCTATAAACATGAACTATAACAAGAAAGTAAGGAACATAAATAAAGTAGAGGTATTCTTACTTGGAAGCTGCAGGTTCAATGCTGATGTGTGTGTAGGAAGTATGGAACACTGCTCTGATACCACTCTGAAACGACCCGCCTCCTACTGGCTAGGCTGCGAGGCCGATCGCTACAGTTCATGCTGTGCTAAATTACTATTGCGGAAATATGGATTGATTAAAATTTTACTAAACTGATTACTGTAAAATCTGAACTTAATATTCTAGGTGTACCTAGGAGTTGTACACATGCTAGGGAAGATAATCTATGCCTCTCGGATGTCCTGCTAGCTGTAATCAGGCATTTCAATCGATCCATGAATCGATTGGGTTGTCGGATCGATCCAGTGATCGATCCCGAGCTCTCCGCGAGACCTGGATCGGTCGGTGGACCGATCCATCAGCATAATCAGTATGTTCTGGATCGGTCACCGACCGATCCAGAGCACACCGATCGGCGGACGATCGATGGCTCACCGATCGGTTGGTGACCGATCGGTGAGCTATATGCTTGCTCGCATCGAAGCCACATCCCTTACATTTGCGGTGGATCGGTCTGACCGATCCAGAGACACGCTGGTCGATTGACCGATCCAGTGTCTCACCGATCGGTCGGCTGACCGATCGGTGAGCTTCGATGCTCTCTGTTCGAACACTGATCGGTCGGTTGGACCGATCAGTGAGCTTCTACTGATCGGTCTGCAGACCGATCTGGGTTCTGATCTCACCCTGAAACTCTGATTTCAGCACTCTGGCGTGCCAAAACCTCACACAACAATTCTAAAATCAATTGGAATATATTCTAGCAACTATTAACCAACATTCTAACATAATTACTAACAAACTAAATAAATCTCCCATGGTTTAAACATTTTAAGGTCTAAAAATGCATGAAAGAAGAAATACTAAGAATTCAACTATTTAAGCTTGCTAAAACCCCTGAGGATCTTTTATTCCAGTTCCTGCCACACACACCACCTTTGCATTGAACTCCAGCTTCCTCTGCTAGTCCATTTTCCCTTTACCTTTATCTGCAGTATAAGGAAAGTAGAATCTGCAAGCTTAAAGCTTAGTAAGAAACCAACTACCTCACTAAAACATGCAACGATGCAAACATGCTTTTAAAGAATGCTATTTGAAAACATGTACTGGCATGACATACTCTGGTTGCAAGCATAAACTGAAATAACTGAACATGTAAGCTAAAGCATGGCATAGCAGGCTAATCACATAGAACAATAATAGAGAACTAAACTAACTGAAGCTAACCTGAAGCTGAAATCAAACTCAACTAACATAACTGATTTTATGAGTTTTGAAAACTAATAGCATAGTAGATCAAAATAATAATCATGTGCTGTTGGGCCCGGCAACTGTACTTACTGTGCGCGCATCCTCCCGAATTTAGTAGGGTTTACTAGGTTATCTAAACCTAGGGACGACTGTGGGAGTCCAACCCAATGGATATCTAATCCGGTACAGTGCCAACTGAAAAGTAAAATACTGAATATAGCTAAACTGTTCTAAATTGTTGTTTCTAGGTTATCTGGACCTAGAGCTAGGTTGTCTGAACCCAGAGGCGACTGTGGGAGCCCACCCATTGGACCGTAGTCCCATATAAGCTAGAATAAACTGATTTACTGATTTAGATGCTTCTAATGCATTCAACTGAGCTGTTAAAATGTCTAGTTTGCATTTTTACTTAATTAGCTATTTTATCGAACACTTAGTGTGCCCCAACTCTCCTCTCTATTAGGGAGACCACTTCTAGGCACCCGACAACATCTAGAAACCCCCACTGAAGAGGGATTACGTGCCCGGCCCATCTAGAAGTGCTCACTAAATCCCTAAACCTGCGAGGAGGGTCAATTTCACGCTATGCGTTGATAAAAAAATCTGCATATCGCTAAACTAATGCGTAGAAAACCCAAACGAAGCTACTTATACTGCAGGTGAGGGGTTTCTTACCTCGTACGCTAATTTCCTTACAATTCTATTCGCTAGAATTCCGGTGGAGACGACTTCTCGACGATCTTCTCGTGTCTAAGCGTTCCCCTCGCGAAGGAGAGCGTCCTCGTGCCGGAGTTATCGCCGGAAGATGTCCTTGGGGCCCTTGGGAGAGAACCCTAGGTCTTCCCTGTGGTTGGCGCCGAGAGAAGGAGAGAAGAAGGGTGTTCGACGTGAGGGTTTGGAGGGGAGGAGTTTGCCGAACCCAATTCTAACATAAACCAAACCCAACCTAACTCTTCTATTTATATTAAGTGGATAATTGAACCCAACTCTAATATAAATATAATTGATTCCTCTTTCTTTCAGCACGGCCCTGCTGGGTTCACCGGTTACTAAGGCTAACTAAAAGTTATCGGATCCGAGAGGTTCCGGGTTCGATTCCCGCCTAAGATATTTTGCGGTTCTAATTATTTTTGCTGCTTCCGCTACTCGAAAAATTCTGGAAAAATATCTAAAAATTCCAGAAAAATCATAGAATATTTATAATGCAGTTTCGAGAATTTTCAGGCGTTACATAAAAGGTATAACTAGTTATTAGTTTCCGCATCATAACTAGTTTATCCTTTTATTTAGATGTTGAAATACCAAACACAAGAGGCTAATGAATCTAGGTAATCGAATTTATGTTTTCAATTTTGTGTTTCTTTTGTTTTTCAAATTTGTGATTTGATTGTTCTTTTTGGTTAAACCTAGGGTTACTATAAGGAAATTAAATATTAAATTTCGTTGAAAGACTTTGTCTAGGAAGTGATGGATGCTCCCATACCCAAGAAGGCCTAGTGTCTCGCCATGGTTAACCTGGAAGCCAATCTCTGAAATTAATATTTAATTGAATTTGTAACATGGGTGGATTTATATCAATAATGTTAAGCATCGTTTGCGATCCAAGTTCAAACCACTAAGAACAGATAAGTTGAATTTGGAATCAATAATGTTAAGTTCCGTTTGCGATTCCAAATTTAATTTCTAAAGAACACAATAGATTGTTAGGAATGGTTCCGGACTTATATAAAATTTTTATACAGGGGAACCAGTACGATATTCCCAGTAGCAACCAACACTTTCTGCACAAGCTTCTGAACCTCCTTCTTCCTCTTCTCCCCCATTTACAGCTTCCACTAGTTCCTCCCTCCTTTTTAAGCATGCTCATGGGCTACCATCTCAGCTTGGTCAAATTTCTATTCCTTCCTCTGGGTTACTTCAACTGAAAGGATCATTAGTTGAATCTTGGTTACAATCATAAGAGCATATAAGGAGCAGTACCGTGCTTGAGCGTGCTAATAACCATAGCCGCTAAGCTATTGCGGTAAGTTTCTACCTAAATTTCCTTAATTCATAATTTTTGTAACTACAAAATGTAACCTCATTCTTATTCATTCAATTTTGTGCCTCAAGCCTACATATGGGTAAATTAGTTGAAGACTTGGAAAGGACTAATCGAATTTTGAAGGCTAAAATGTAAGAATTACAAGCTGCTTCCAACCTTCCCACTAATGAGCTCACACAACTACGAGACAGAGTGAAGTCATTAACTGAGCTAAATGTTGGCTTAGAAAAAACCTTACAAGATAGACATCAGTTGTTACAATCTAGAGGAGAAGTGAATGCCAATTTAGAGCTGCAATTACAAGGGCTTAATTCCAAACTTGATGTTGAGAAGGTCTTAAAGGATAAAGCTCTCTCAGATGTTGCTTACAAGACCACCCTTTTGGACCGGTTACAATTGTCGCATGGTTCAGGGTCTTCCGAGTTAGCTCCGGAGTTGGCTTCTAAAGACTTCGCCTTGTTTCAACAACAAGAAAAACTAAGAGCTCAAGACTCACAGATAAGCTCCCTATTAAAAGAGTTAGAAGAGGTTAAAGCAACGAAAACCACTTTACAAAGGGAGAAGAATAGCCTACAATCTGAATTTCAGATATATAAGGCAGGTGAAGAGGAACGCTGGCAAAGCAGGCACAGATCTTATTTGTACTCTCTGGAGTTTGGCAGAGAATATGCTAAACATATTGTAGGAATTCTTACATATTCTGTTGATGGAGTAATTCGACAACTGAAAGAGGGGGGTTACCTACCTAAAGAACCTCCTCCCTTATTTATAGATCGCCATGGACTTAATCAAGAACTCCCAGAAGACCTTCTAAGCAAATTTAAATGAACTTGGGAGCATGTATAAATACTTCCTATCATAACTGTTATGTATTATTTGTTATTTACCAAATGTTTAATGAAGATCAGCAATTACCTGTATTTTCTTGTGCAGCTTCCTCTATCTTCAAAACCACCCAAGTATATAAATGAATCTTTCCCAGATGTTTACCATATGTAGAGAAATTTCAAGGAAAACTTATAATCGAAGAAAGCAGACCTCATAATTGCTCTTTGAACAACATATAATGTTGCATAAACTGTTTCTGATGTACTCTAAGCCTGTATGATGAGTTAGGCTCTTTGCTCATATATAAAGAATCTCCAACCTTATCCAAGAAATTGATCAAATATATTTCAAGATGAAATAACCATACACGACATGAATAGCCTTTTGAGTCTTTCCTGACTATATAATGGACCGGTCAGATTTATATGCCCGAGCGAGGTAGAATACTTGTGATATGAATATTCACTTGAGTCTTTCCTGACTGTATAATGGACTGGTCAGATTTATATGCCCGAGCGAGGTAGAATACTTGTGATATGAATATTCACTTGAGCCTTTCCCGACTATATAATGGACTGGTCGAATTTATATGCCCGAGCGAAATAGAATATCTGTGGTATGAATACTCCCTTGGGCCTTTCCCGGCTGTATAATGAATCGGCCGAATTTATATACCCGAGTGAGATTAGCTCTCTACATTATAAGTAATGTTAATGTTGAGACCCTTGATAGATTTTAAGAAGGGTTTAAAGTCTCCGGTTCTCCCTGAGGAAGCCTAGTCGGTTACTCCTCAAGGTCCCCGATCGACTGTTATGGTTTAAAGTCTTCGATTCCTCTTATGGAAGCTTGTCCGGTCACTGCTTAAGATCCCCGATCGACTACGATGATTTAAAGTCTCCAGTTCCCCCTAAGAAAGTCAGGCCGGAGTTAGGTCCCCGATTGACTGGGATGGTTTAAAATCTCCAGTTCCCCCTAAGGAAGTCAAGTCGGTCTCTCCTTAAGGTCCCCGATCGACTGTGATGATTTAAAGTCTCTGGTTCCCCCTAAGGAAGTCAGGGTCGGTCACTTCTTAAGGTCCCCGATCGACTGTGATGGTTTAAAGTCTCTGATTCTCTCTAAGGAAGCCAGGCCTATCACTCCGTAAGGTCCCCGGTCGACTGCGATGATTTAAAGTCTCCGGTTCCCCTTAAGGAAGCCAGGCCGGTCACTCCTTAAGGTCCCCGATCGACTAGATGGGAATTTAGAGAGAGATATGTGGCCTGTAACTTTTTACTCATATCAATAATGTTTGTACAAAATATATAAATAACTTACAGGCATGTCTACTAAATTCTAAATGGTTGTAAATGATCAGCACTCCACGGCCGTTTGAGTTTTCTTCCCTCTACATCCTTGAGGTAATAAGAGCCCGATACATGTTTTTGTATGATTTTGTGAGGTTCTCCCTATTGAGGTTCCAGCTTGCTAACATCTCCAACAGGTTTGATACGTTTCCATACAAGATCACCTACTTGAAAAAACCTTTGAATAACTCTTTTGTTATAATTTTGCCTCATCCTTTGACGATATGAAATGAGTCGGGTTGTTGCTTTGTCGCGTGCTTCTTCTATTAAATCAAGCTCCATGAGGCATCGATCGGCATTACTACCATTATAAAGCCTTCTTCGATCAGATTCGACTCCTACTTCAATTGGGATTACTGCCTCACTTCCATAAACCAGGTGGAAAGGAGTAATTCCTGTGGATTCTCTAGGAGTAGTATGATATACCCATAATACACTAGGCAATTCATCTACCTAGCTACTGTTAGGGTTGAAATATGCTAGAGGGGGTGAATAGCTCGTCGCGCTCGATTGCTTGCTTCTTTGATGATGATTTTGTAACGGAATGAACTCGAAGCAAACTTACAACGTTAACACAAAGGATTTACTTGGTATCTACCTCAAGAAGAGGTGACTAATCCAAGGATCCACACACTGAAGGCGCTGGAATTCCGTTCTGTTTCAATTTCCCTATATAAAAAATTGTACAAGAATAGAACTTTTCCTAGCAACCCGCATGTTCGATCAATCATGTGTTTGATCAATCAAGCAAGTTCTTGAATGGTCAAAGCACACCTTGATCGAAGTACAAGATCGTTGACCTCTTGTGTTGGTATTCCAAAAAATGATACAAAGAAAACTAATAAATTACGCAGTGGAATTAAGAACTAGTTGTACCTTTTATTTGTAGCTAAAGACCTCTTGATCTTCTGCCGTATTCCTCTCCTCTTCTTGGACGTCGTGTGAGCGACGATATACCAAGACAACACCACCCTCCTTCTCTTCTCGATTTCCAAACCGCCGGCTACAAAAGGAGCTCTAGGATGGGGCACCTTCTAATTTTCTTCCTTCTCTTCCTCTTCTTCCTCTTCTTCCGCTTTTTCCTCTTTTTCCTCTTCTTCAAGCCACCGCCCACCAAGGGAGAAGGGGCACCGGCCCTAAGCAAGGAAGAGGGGGGCGTCGGCCCTAAGCAAAGAGAAGAGGAGGCAGCCCTAGGTGGAGAAGGTGGCGCCGGCCACCAAGGAGGGAGGAGGTGAGGGGCGCCGGCCACAAGGAGAAGGATGTGTACCGCCGACCCTAGGAGGAGAGAAGAGAATTGTGGGAAAATTAGGTTTTAGGGGGCACCACCTACTCCTTTTATAACCTTTGTCGTCGGTTACAAAGAAAGAAAAATAACAGAATTCTGTTTAGAAAAAATCTCCCTTTCTATAACCTTGTCGCCGGCCCTAGGAGGATAGAGAAAACCAAACCAAAATCAAGTTAAACCAAACCAAGTTAAACCAAACCAAGTTATGGATGGGTGGATGTGAGGCTTTATATAGAGGCTACAATAGGGACCTAGAGGAGGAATTGGTTTAGGCCTCCTGATGGGCTTGGGCTTCCTGTGTTCGGCCCGAACACCCAACCCAAGTCCATCAATAATAACCCATACCACTAAAGGGTTATTATTGAACTACCACACCAATCCTATATTACAATATAGTCTCCTTCTTATCATAAGTGTGTTAATCTCCCCGTGTTTAAGATATCGTATGTCAGTTAATTAAATGAGTTACTGACAACTCAATTAATTAACATCTAATTCCAAGAGTAGTACCACTTGATGTGCGTAGATTGTATACACTTGTTTAGCATATTTTGACGCACATTCACATACTTTGTACATGTTTTGTCTATGTATTTTCGTACTTCCAGCTTTCCTTTTAGCATATTTACTCTTTTTTTCGGAGATATACTTTTGTGCATTTTCTGTACACAGGAGTCGAATTTGGTGAAGGTTTCATGTTCAAGGCCAAGTCTGCAAGCGAAGCAAAGGAGGAAGGCACCATTCTTGTACCTCACACGGCCCTGCCATGGGGGGTTGCCCAGGCCGTGTGGAGATCCTTGGCTATGTAGCTGCAGCAGGAAAGGAAGATGGCTCGGCCGTGTGAACCTCACACGGTCGTGCCAAGATTTGAAGCCAAATGGAGCCAGGTCGTGTACACCACACGACCATGTAAGATTTCCAGAGACCAGGGAGGCTCTGGCCGTGTACACCACACGGTCGTGCAAGGTTTCTAGTGAGCAAGAAGGCTCTGGCCGTGTACATCACACGGTCGTGCCAGGTTTCCAAAGGCAGAGGTAGTGCAGGCCATGTAGATCTACACGGCCGTGCAAGGGGAGCATTGGCAGAAGCAAGCCTCGACCGTGTCTCACACACGGTTGTATGAGACAAGCAGAGAGGGGAGTGAGTCAGGTCGTGTCCCACACACGGCCAGGTCCTGGGGCCATGTGGCGCCCGAATTTCCCTCTCTATATAAAGGTTTCTTCTTCATTTTAAAGGGGGGTCTTCTCCCTTTTGGAGGGGGGACAAGATTGGGGTGTTCCTTACCATTCTTGGAGGGATTTCCGGCGATCTAAGGACGGATCTTTACCGAATCGACTCCGGGAAAGCAAGGATTGGATCCGAAGACGTTCTTATTTGTAGATAAGTTTTCTTTCTCTCTTTTCTTGAATTTGAGGGGTAAGAATGCTTGTAATCTTCATCTCTTGGGGTTTCTTTCCTTGTTTTATGGAGTAGATTTCTTATTCTAGGATGGAGGGAGTAATTGTAAGGATGATTTGATGTGAAACTCTTGTGGATGTGCCAACTTCCTATTTCGATGATTTTACCCTGTTTGTATTTATTCTTTCATGTGTGGATTATTGTAATTAGGGCTTAATTACCATGCTTGATTGAATGTTTGGATATCTTATGGATCTTGTAGAGGTAATTCCTCATTTGGTTTTCTGAGGGGCGCTCGTGACAGGAACATGCCCATGTAAGGACGTTTGAGGGGTAATCTTGAAGGAAAAATTAGGTATTTCAAGAGGGTAGGATAGATTGTATGTGTTTCTATATTATATCTTGATGCGGTTGAGGAGTGATGAATTCTATGTTGATTATCCGAGGGATGCACGTGACAGGCAAGCCCGTGTAAGGACAACATAGATTCATTTCTAATTAATCACATTTAGATATATTTTAATCCTAGGTCGGTTGTCTATTGCAAGAGGAAACCGGCAACCTTCTACAAATGATGGATAATTGAGGAATAAGATTTGGTAGATCATTTACATTGAACAATCCTTACAAAGAAACCAAAACTCCTAGAACATACCCTTTATCGTCACCCTTATTCTTGTTTCTTATTCTTTCATTTCTTTGTTTACCTTTCATAGTTACACTTAGATTTTGTAAATCAATTGATTTGTTGTTTAGCTTACTCGCGTTGAGACATCTTTAGTGCTTATTCTAGTCCCTGTGGATTCGATATCTTTTATTATTACTTACGACATATCCGTACACTTGCGGAGAGTCAACAAGTTTTTGGCGCCGTTGCCGGGGACTGCGCTATAACATTAGAGATTATCAATTGAGTTAGACTAAACATAACTTTACTTTTCTTTTCATTTGCTTAGTTGTAACTAATCCTTAGAATCCTGTTTTCATAAGTTTTTCCTTTCTTGAATAACATTCTTATCAATTCTTTTTGTTGTAATTCTAATTCTGCATTTTTTATTCTAACATTTTTGTCTAACTTTTCTCTGTTTTTCTTTGGACTTAGTTTCTTTCTTCTTTTTCTTTTGTAAACATATCTTGCTATCTTGTTCTTGTGTATGCAAAGATCTAACTTTGCAGGAGAACTTCTTCCTCTAGACCCTAAGATAGACAGAACATTTCATAGAAGAAAAATTCTGCAAAGACAACAAGAAGAACAAGAACATTCTATCATGGCTAATAGACCAATAAAGGATTATGCAACACCTTACGCTAGGGGTTTTCAATCTAGTATTTCAAGGCCTTCAGTTGAAGTAAATATTTTGAGATCAAACATGCAATTATATATATGGTGCAGTAAAATCAGTTTGGTGGAGGACCGCATGAAGACCTCAACCAACATTTAGAGGTCTTCTACGAGATATGCGGCACAATGAAGATGAATGGTGTTCCTTCTGAGGCGGTGCGCCTATTATTATTTGGGTTCTCTTTGAGAGATAGAGTCAAGCAATGGTTAAACTCTTTGGCTCTGAATAACATCACCACATGGGAGCAATGTGAGCAACAATTCCTTGACAAATTCTATCCTCCAAGTAAAACGACTCATATGAGAAACCTTATTGCAAGCTTCAAGCAAGTGGACTCTGAATCTTTATTTGAAGCTTGGGATAGATACATTAGTATGCTCAGACAATGCCCACACCATGGTTTGGAAAGGTGGTTAGTGCTACATACATTTTATAACGGCATCAATTATCATACAAAGGTGTCCCTTGATTCAGCTGCTGGAGGGGCACTTATGAACAAGAGTTTGGATGAAGCCGAAGAAATAATTGAAAGCATAGCACAAAATCACCATCAATGGGCCAATGAAAGAAGTGGTGGCTATTCTTGTGTGAACCCAACAACAAAAGCATCAGGGAAGTTTGATGTCGATGCAGTTACTTTATTGGCTGTAAAACTGGATGCTCTCATAAAAAGGTTTGAGAATATGGGAGCTAGATCAAATATGATCAATGCCATTGTTTCTTCTTGTGAAGTATGTGTAAGTTCTGAACATTCAAATGACTCATGTCCATTGGGGGTTATCACTGCACAAATCAACCAATTGGAATAATGTGATGCAATCATGGGTTTTAATCAAAGGCAGAACAACCCATACTCAAATACCTACAACCCTGGATGGAAGAGTCATCCTGATTTCTCTTACAGAAATAACCAAGATCAAGGACCATCCATGGGGGCAAGGCCTAATTTTCAGTCCGGCAAGTAGAATTTTCAACAACAATCTTCTCAAGGCTTTCCTATGTCTAAAATTGAAAAGATGTTTGAAGAAATTATCTCTAATCAAAATGAAATGAAGCAGGACATTTTGAAACTTACACAGAGAATGGATAATTCTGATAAACATCAAAAGATTCTGGATAGCCAGATTGCCCAACTAGCTTCCTCATCTTCAAGAGCACCAGGACAACTACCTGGCAAGCCTGATGTCAATTCTATGGAGCACTGCAATAGAATTGAGCTTAGGAGCGGATGAACCTTGGCAGATCCCCAAGTGACTGCTCCAAAAGGGATGCACACTGAAGAAGAGCTCTCTCCTCCAACACCAAATCAGATTCAAGATAATGAGGAGAGTACCACTAAGGTTGAAGAGACTCTTCCACTCAACCATCAAAGTATAGCAGTCCTTTTTCCTCAAAGACTTGTTATGTTAAAGAAGGATGAAGAGTTTGGCAAATTCTTGGAGAAGGTGAAAGAAATATGTGTTGAAGTACCACTTATTGATGCAATTCTCCAAATGCCCAAGTTTGTCAAATTCTTGAAGGATATCATGTTGAACAAAAGAAGGAAAGGAGACATAGAGATCATTGCACTTACAGAGGAATGCAGTGCTCTTTTGGAAAAGAACACTTCCCCAAAGTTGAAAGATCTTGGAAGCTTTTATATTCCTTGCAATATAGGAACTGAATTTATTGAGAAATCTTTTTGTGATTTGGGGGCAAGTGTTAGCCTCATTCCTTATTCTATTTATAATAAATTAGGTCTTAAAAACTTTAAACTTACTACTATGGCACTACAACTAGCTGATCACTCCTGCAGGTACCCTATGGGTATTGTAGAAGATGTGCCAGTAGAAGTAGGTGGGAGTATAATTCCCACCGATTTTGTGGTATTAGACATGGAGGAGGATCCAAAAATTCCTATCATATTGGTAAGATCATTCCTTGCTATAGCTGGAGCTATCATAGATGTTAAAAATCATAAACTTTCTTTGGTAATTGGTAAGGAACGGTTGGAATATGATTTATCTAATGCCTATAACCATGTCTCTTCTCTTTTGAATGCTTGTAGCAGGGAAAGCATTTACAAACTGGAGGAATGGAACTTCCATCCTCATGGGAGGCCACCAAATGAAGAAAATATTGTGATGGAAGATGTTGGGAGAAGACCTCCCAACAAAAATGGCAAATATGTCTGCCCTCCAAGGGCTAGAAAAAGAGAAGAGTGATTAAGATTGGTCGAGCTAAAGACCTTAAACAAGCGCTTCTTGGGAGGCAACCCAAATGTTCTTTTTAGTTAGTTTCATTCCATGTTTCTATTTTTCATTAGTAGTGTTTTTACTTTATTTTTGCTTTGTTTTCAGGTTGAAATTTCACTTCCATGAGTTGGCCATGATCTCTTCATGGGCATGGAAGTATTGGAGAAGCAAGAAAGTAGAAGAATCATCAAGTGGAGCAAAACAGAACATGGTCGTGTGTTGTACACGACCAGGCATATGCTGCAGAAAAGGGAGATGCTTGGGCCGTGTCTATATGACACGGCCGTGTGGAGTCTCCAGAGAAGAAAAGGTGTGTGGACGTGTACCAGACACGACCGTGTGAAGAATCCAGAGGAGAAGAGCTTCTTGGCCGTGTCACATACACTGTCGTGTGAAGAAACTAGCACAGAAGCATGCACTAGCCGTGTCATCCGACACGACCGTGTGCTGATTCTAGAGAAGGAAGCTGGTGAGGCCGTGTCCCAGACACGGTCGTGCAAGGATAGCCGAGGAGGAGAAGGATATGGCCGTGCCAATGGGCACGGCCGTGTGAGTCAACCCGAGATGGAGAAGGCAGGGGCCGTGTAGATCTACACGGGCCGTGTGGAGAAATCTGACCAGGCCGTGTCTCCTATACACGGCCAGATTCAAGCCGTGTCCCCCACACACCCTCCTCATCTCAACACCCTCTTCTCTCCAAAACTCCCTTCTTCTTCAACCTACTCTCCAAATCTTCTCAGATCTAGGTCTAAAACTCTTTCTTTCCCACAAACTTCATCTAGATCTAGATTTGTCTCTTCTCCTAGACTCAAAGATCTCCACTTTCATAACCCTACGATCTATTTCTTCAAGATCTAGCTTCTCCAATCACAAACAATACCCTTCCCTACTCTAACTTGACAAAATGTCCAACCTTTTGAAGAGACTTCGCAAGGGAGGTGGTGGATCTAGTGGTGGAGATAAAGGGAAGGAGCCAACTAAAGATAAGGGGAAACAACCGGTGAAAGGCAAAGGAAAGAGGACCTCACGCGACGAAGGTAATGACAACGAATTCAATATTATGTTTAGAAATGATGATCAAATAACTAGATTTACAATTCTTGTCAATAGTAAGATCGTGTGTACTAGGTATATGGACCCAACCATTTTAGATATGATGGGAATTAGGGATGATTTAGATTGGATGATTGGGTTCTTGGATTGGAGTGATATATTGTACACACATCTACCTACTTATCCTCGCCTTGTTTTGGAGTTTCTAAGTTCACTAGATGTCCATTTTACCAATGAGGATGATTATGTTGGCAAGATAACCTTTAGATTAATGGATCAAGAATTTCAATGGGCATTTAGTGACTTCAACACTTGTTTTGGATTGTCTTCCAGTAGCTCTCAGAGGTTTGACTCTAGGTTTAATTGGAACAATTTTTAGAATTCTATCACCGGATTAGATCATCCCTATGAGCCCTCTAGAGCCAAGGCTTCTCACATACAAAGCCCTGTTTTTAGATATCTACATCGAGTTATGAGCAAAACTATTTTTGGTAGAGGGGAAAGTGATGGAGTCGTTAAGAAAGTAGAACTTTATTCTCTATGGCCTATGTTACATAAGGTTGATTTTGATTCCGTCTTCCATTTTTTACAAACCTTAGTGAGAGCTGCGAGGGCATCTTCGGGATCAATAGTTCTTGGTGGTTTGATTACTCAAATAGCCATTAACTTGGAACTTGATTTAGATGGATTGGAAGTTATACATGGCAACGATATGATCGACATGGATGCATGTCTTGCTATGAAAATGATTGTTCGGGGTGAGAATGGTTTTACATTTCCTAGGAGGAATGATTTTCCTTTATCTCTTCCTTGTCCTTCTTGAACTTCAGTTCACAACCCACCTAATTGGGTAATCGTTGATTTAGACCCCGAATATGTCCCTTCCATATCCGGAGACACAAAGCCACACATTGAGCCCTCGACATCTGGACACCCGCAGCCTTCCGGTCATCCGAATCCAGCTAGGCATTCTTTTGCCTATGGTACGGGTCCCTCCAGATTTGACTTTTCTGATTTTCGTACTTCTCTAGAATCACTTCTTCATAAGCAAGATGCCCAACGAGAAATGTTGGAGGGTTGCTTCTCTTTATCAAATGACCAGTTTAGAGAGGTACAAAATCACTTTCAGTTCATGAGGAATTTTCAAGGTCAAGTGGCTGAATGTGTCCAGGATTATGATACGGATCAATCTAGAATGAGAGATTTTATGCAAAGCATGAGTGTTACTAGCCAACAAGTAGATGCTTTGTTTGAGTATCATATAATCCTGAGTGAAACTCCAGGTTTTCGTAGTTTTCCCATTGGCCAACCATGTCGTAGGCATCCTTTCCCTCGTCCACCTCCACCTCCACCTCCTCCACCATATTGATTTCATCGGGACGATGAAAAGTTTAAGTCTGGGGAGGGGGGTGTCGAACCTGATTTTTCCTGATTTTTCTTTATGCATTCTAGTTTTCAGTTTTTGCTTGTTTTCTGCATGTTTATTTTTGTTCTGCATTTTATTTTGATTGTCTTACTTTGATTGCTTGATTTTTGATAGTCACTTGACTATCTTTTGAAAATCTTGTGGCATATATCTTGATAACATCAAAACTTCACTTATATGCTTTCTTGTCTTCAAGATTAAATGTTAGCACGTTCATTATCTAGATTCATGATGTTTTAAGTGATACTAGTAGTATGCTTAATGTACCTCTTTTCTCTATCTTGGGTAGCATGATATAAGCTAAGTATCATATGGAGATGAGTTTTAGTCTTGGCTTGACCTTAAGGATTTTATCTTCACTACACCTATACTTGATGCTTGAATGGTTGATATCATTGAAATAGTCATGATTCATCTTGTTTGTTTAGTACTTGGTTTCCATGGTGATTTCTCAAACTTCATTTTGGTTACTGGATGAGGCTCAACTCATGTAAGCTCATTTGGAAAAATCAAAATATCCCTACATTTGTGCTAAAAGTACATTTGTGAATAAGATTTGCACAATGCAAATACTTATGCAAAAAAAGTGTGAAAAAAGCAGAAAAAAAATGAATAAGGGATATAAAAAATATTGTCGTGAGTGGAATCTAGCAAGTCACCCCTTTGAGACTGAGTTAGGTTACTAGGGAAATGACTGCTTAGCTTCTCTTGAGATTGAGCACGCCTTTGAGACCTTGGGTTGATTGAGAAATATGAACCAAATGTGTGGCTAGTAAGTGCCTATCACTGGTTACTTGTCTATCACCGGAAACATTAGGAATTCAAATTTGATGATGACTTGACTAGGACATAGATTGAAACTTGAAGAGTTTTGAGTTACTTTGCACTGTGCACAAGAACTTATGCTTGAGCCATACTTAACTTGTTTCCATGATCATGCTTGTCAATGAAACTTTTTGATAGAGTTAGGAGAATGCATTAGAGATATGAGAGCATTGTAGAACATATGAATTTAGATTGCAGTATTTTGCTTGAGGACAAGCAAAGGTTTAAGTCTGGGGGTGTGATGTGCGTAGATTGTATACACTTGTTTAGCATGTTTTGACGCACATTCACATACTTTGTACATGCTTTGTCTACGTATTTTCGTACTTCCAGCTTTCCTTTTAGCATATTTACTCTTTTTGTTCGGAGATCTACTTTTGTGCATTTTCTGTACACAGGAGTCGAATTTGGTGAAGGTTTCGTGTTCAAGGCCAAATCTGCAAGCGAAGCAAAGGAGGAAGGCATCATTCTTGTACCTCACACGGCCCTGCCATGGGGGGTTGCCCATGCCGTGTGGAGATCCTTGGTCGTGTAGCTGCAGCAGGAAAGGAAGATGGCTCGGTCATGTGAACCTCACACGGCCGTGCCAAGATTTGAAGCCAAATGGAGCCAGGTCGTGTACACCACACGACCATGTAAGATTTCCAGAGACCAGGGAGGCTCTGGCCGTGTACACTACACGACCGTGCAGGGTTTCCAGTGAGCAAGAAGGCTCTGGTCGTGTACATCACACGGTCATGCCAGGTTTCCAGACGCGGAGGTGTTAGAGTGTATACTAAAAGCCTAGTGTTTGTAAACATTATTTTTGAAATAATAGAATCACATTGGTCATATGACTATATTTATTTGTTGAATATAGTTGTTCAATTAATTTATATTGTAGATAAGATGATGTGTGGTGTCACACACAGAAGATCATGTTATCAGCTCTTTATAAATTATAAACAGTTGCTCACGACTAAAATGGAAAGGAACAAACCATTGGTATAGTCGTAGTGTAATTAGGTATTAGTTTATCTTGACTAATAAATTACACTAGTAAACTTTAAGTGTATTGAGTAGGATCATTTTATGTAAGTTCTTTTTATACTGACTTAATAAAAGAACTAGACCTTAATTATTATGGAAGTGTGTACTCTTAATCCTAATATAATAATAAGCATATATATTTAGTATCTATTTCTTTAACTTATCAAAGGGTGAGATTTAGCTTGATAAATCAATATGCCCGCTAAGTTGGGAAATGATATTACTTATAGTGTGTGTTATTGATTATAGAAGGAAACTGTGTCCTAGTAATCTAGGTTGAGAATGTCCCCAAGAGGAGCTCATAAGGATTGCTATGTTAAACCCTGCAGGTGGACTTAGTCCGACATGACAATGAAGTTGAGTGGTACTACTCTTGGAGCTAGATATTAATTAAGTGAGTTGTCAGTAACTTACTTAATTAGTGGACATTTGTTATCTTAAACACAGGGAGACTAACACACTCATGATAAGAAAGGAGCCCATAATGTAATTTGGGATTGGTGCGATAGTGCGATAATAACTCTCTAGTGGAATGAGTTATTATCGATGAACTTGAGTTGTGTGTTCGGGGCGAATACGGGATACTCAAGCTCATCGGAAGGCCAAAACCAATTTCTCCTCTAGGTCCCTGTCGTAGCCTCATTATAGCCTCAAGTCCATCCAAATGTAAGGCTCTTCTTGGTGTCCAAGAAGGGGGCCGGTCCAATGCTTGGTGACCAAGCAAGGGCCGGCCACATTCTCTTCCATGAGGGCTGGCCCTATTGTTTGATGAATAAACTAGTAGGGGCCGACCACAATAGTTCAAACAAAGAGGGTTGTTTTAAATTTTTAAAAGCTTCTCTTTGTAGAAAACTATTAGTTTTAAAAGAGAGATTTTAATTTTTAAAACTTTTCTTATTTGAATTAGGCCACATGTTTTAAAAAAAAGTTTAAAAGATTTTAAAATTTTCCTTTTTTAACCATCCTCATGGTTTAAGGAAAAAGGAGGATAAGTTTTAAAATTTAAATTTTCTATCACCATGTTAAAAAAAAGGAAATTTTATAAGAGAAGTTTTAAATTTTAAAACATGGTTTTAATTTTTAGAACTTTCCTTTTTTAACTCCTACTTTAGGAAAGAGAGCTTGTAAAATTTTATAAGAGTTTTTCTTCTTTTATAAAAAAAAAATATTCCTTTCCTCTTATGGGGGCCGGCCACCCTTGCTTGGTGCCTAAGCAAGGTGGTCGGCCAAATTGAAATTAAATAAAATCATCAAATTAATTTTTGGTGATTGATTCAATCAAGAGGAAAGAAAAGGAAAAATAAAAGGGAAAAGGAAAAACTAAAGGAAGATTTTATTTCTTCCCTTATTTGCCTTGGGCAACTAATATAAAAGAAGGGGTGAGGAGGCTTCATGAGATACAACTCTTATTCTTTTGCTTGGAGGACCTCTTGGTGGTCAGCCCTTCTCCTTCTCCCTTTCCCTTTGCTCTCTTCTCCTTGGTGGTGGTGGTGGCCGGATTTTAGAGGAAGAGGAAGAAAGCTTTTGGGTGGTGTTCATCTTGGAAGATCGTCGCCCACACGACGTCCAAGGCGAGGCGAGGAATACGGCAGAAGATCTCGAGGTCATTAGCATACAAAGAGAAGGTATAATTAGCAATTGTTTTCCACATCATGCTAGTTATTTCTTTTTGTAAGAATTCCAAACACAAGAGGCATTAGATCTAGTTTTTTGAATTAGTTTTTCAAGTTTGTGTTTTCTTCTTTTTTGAATTTGTGATTCGATTGTTCTTTTTGGTTAACCTAGAGTTATTTAAGGAAATTAAATATTAAGTTTCCTTAAAAGGCTTTGTCTAGGCGGTGGTGGTTGCTCCCATATCCAAGAAGGTCATGTGCCTCGCCATGTAGTCCTGGAAGCCAATTTTGAAAATTAATATTTAATGAAATTAATAACATAGGTAGATTTGAATCAATAGTGTTAAGTTCCGCTTGCAATTCAAATCTAAACCATTAAGAACAGATAAGTTAAATTTAGAATCAATGATGTTAAGTTCCGTCTGTGATTCCTAATTTAATTTCTAAAGAACACAATAGGTTATTTAAGGAAAGGTTCGACACTTGTACAAAATTTTTATACAATGGAACTGGTACATTTTCCTAGGACTACCCAACAGGAGGTAGTGCAGGCCGTGTAGATCTATACAGCCGTGCAAGGGGAGCATTGGCAGAAGCAAGCCACGGTCGTGTCTCACACACGGTCGTATGAGATAAGCAGAGAGGGGAGTGAGCCAGGCCGTGTCCCACACACGGCCAGGCCCTGGGGCCGTGTGGCGCCCGAATTTCCCTCTCTATATAAAGGTTTCTTCTTCATTTCAAAGGGGGATCTTCTCCCTTTGGGGGGGAAACAAGATTGGGGCATTCCTTACCATTCTTGGAGGGATTTCTGGCGATCTAAGGGCGGATCTTCACCGAATCGACTCTGGGAAAGCAAGGATTGGATCCGAAGACGTTCTTGTTTGTAGATAAGTTATTTTTCTCTCTTTTCTTGGATTTGAGGGGTAAGAATTCTTGTAATCTTCATCTCTTGGGGTTTCTTTCCTTGTTTTATGGAGTAGATTTCTTGTTCTAGGATGGAAGGAGTAATTGTAAGGATGATTTGATGTGAAACTCTTGTGGATGTGTCAAATTTCTATTTCTATGATTTTGCCATATTTGTATCTATTCTTTCATGTGTGGATTATTGTAATTAGGGCTTAATTACCATGCTTGATTGAATGTTTAAATATCTTGTGGATCTTGTAGAGGTAATTCCTCATTCAATTTTTTGAGGGACGTTCGTGACAGGAACATGCCCGTGTAAGGATGTTTGAGGGGTAATCTTGAAGGGGAAAATAGGTATTTCAAGAGGGTAGGATAGATTGTATGTGTTTCTATATTATATCTTGATGCAGTTGAGGAGTGATGAATTCTATGTTGATTATCCGAGGGACACACGTGACAGGCAAGCCCGTGTAAGGACAACATAGATTCATTTCTAATTAATCACATTTAGATATATTTTAATCCTAGGCCGATTGTCTATTGCAAGAGGAAACCGATAACCTTCTACAAATGATGGACAATTGAGGAATAAGATTTGATAGATCATTTACATTGAACAATCCTTACAAAGAAACCAAAACTCTTAGAACATATCCTTTATCGTCACCCTTATTCTTGTTTCTTATTTTTTCATTTCTTTGTTTACCTTTCATAGTTACACTTAGATTTTGTAAATCAATTGATTGGTTGTTTAGCTTACTCACGTTGAGACATCTTTAGTGCTTATTCCAGTCCCTATGGATTCGATATCTTTTATTATTACTTACGACATATCCGTACACTTGCAGAGAGTCAACACCACTCAACTTTATTATCATGCCAGACTAAGTCCACCTGCAGGGTTTATATGATAATCCTTATGAGCTTCTCAAGGAAACATCTTCAACCTAAATAAATAGGACACCGTTTCCCTTTATAATCAACAACACATCATATAAATGGTACTATCTCCCAACTTATCGGACCTATTGATTTAACGAATAAATCTCACCAATTGATAAGTTAAAGAAATAAATACTAAGTATACGTGCTTGTTATTATATCGGGATTAAGAGGACGTATATCCATAATAACAGAGATTCTGTTCTTTTATGTAGTCAGTACAAATCGAACAACCTCAGACGGCCTTGCTTAATCAGACATGGTGTACTAGTGTAATTTTATAATCAAGACAGACTAATACCAAATTACACTACAACCGTTTCAATGGTTTGTCTCAATCCATCTTGGTTGTGAGCTACTATTTATAATTTATAAGGAACCGATAAAAAGATCTTCTGTGTGACATCACACACCATGTTATCTGCAATATAAATTAAATGGACAACTACAGTGACATATATATAAATATAAAATGCAGACATTTGACCAAAGTGATTCTCATTTTAAAATATTTTAAAACAGATGTTCATACAAAAGCTAGGCTTATAGTATGCATCCCAACACACACGACACACTCTCCCCTAATAAAAACATTCCTTCTCGATCACAACAAGAGGCGGAGAAGTCTCGTACAAATTCACACAATAAAATACAACACACACAAGAAGAAAAACACAAGAATACCAATGAACACCCTTTCTTCTTGCTTACTTATTTCTTATTGTTATCTCTTGAACCTTGGAAGTGCACCAGCACTTTTCCCCAAGAGCCTTCAAGAACTGGCGGAGAAGTAGTGGAGAAATCATGTGAAGTCGTCGGAGAAGAATCGGGCGAAAAGCTACTGAGGAAATCGCTCACAACGACTATATACTGTGCTCCCAATCGATTGAGCTTCATCCCAATAGATTGCCATGTCACATCCCAGCCATCATAGTCGTCCATCGCCTGTATCCTGTGCAACGGTCGAATCCCAATCGATTAGCAAGACTTGAATCGATTGACCGATTGATTCAGAGCGCCTCTATACTCTTTGTAGAAAATCCGGAATCAATTGACCAATCAATTCCGTCTGCCACACATTCTCGCAAGAAAAACTGAGCCTAATCGATTGATAGCTTTCAATCGATCAACTGATCGATTCAGAAGCTCACTATTTGCTTAGAAACTCTTCCAATCGATTGATCAATCGATTGAGGAAGTTTTGATCGATTACCCAATCGATCAAGACAGTTTTTGCACCAAATCACGTCAACCAATCGATTGGTTGATCGATTGACCCCCCCCCCAATCAATTGGCCAATCGATTGGCAAGCAGAAAAATGTGTAGAGCTTGAAACGAGCTTCATTTCACATCTGAGATCACCTCATTCCGATATCCAAGTCAAAAGTTATGGCCTTCGGAAGTTTACTACGTCCGAACTTCCTAGTTCCATGTCAACTCCCTATTGGACTTACGACCGCTAAGTGTTCGGTCAACTTTTGACCCATCTGGACTTACGACCGCTAAGTGTTCGATCAACTTTTGCCAACTCCTTGTTGGACTTCTGATTACCAAGTGTGGTCCTCCTTGACCCACTTAGATTTACCGTCTCATGCCAAGTGTCCGGTCCTCCATGACCCACTTGGACTTCCTTCCACCAGATGTCCAGTCACCCTTGACCCATCTGGATTTCCTTGTGCTAAGTATCCAGTTAATCCTTTGACCTACTTGGACTTCTCAATACCAGGTGTCCGGTCAACCTTGACTCACCTTGATTTCCACGTGCCTGACTTCACTCACCAGGTATTTCCATCTGCCTAGCTTCACTCACTAGGACTTCCCATCTGCCTGGCTTCACTCACCGGGACTTTCACCTAGCTTCACTCACTAGGATTTTCACCTGGTTTCACTCACCATGATTTCCCAACTGCCTAGATTCACTCACTAGGACTTTCAACTACCTAATTTCTAGTTAGGACTTTCCCAAGCAAGTATTCGGTCAATCCTTTGATCTACTTGACTCTTCTTCATACCTAACTGGTCAATCTTGACCAGACAGGAATTGTATCAACAATCTTCCCAAACGGACGATTGTATCTGCAATCTCCATATATTGTTAAACATCAAAACCCAAACATCAAGACTCAAGCTTGAGCCAACTCAAGCTTAGTCAACCAGGTCAACCTTGACCTTGGGATATTGCACCAACAATCTCCCCCTTTTTTATGTTTGATAATACCTTTAAGTTAGGCTAATCTCATAGCCCCGACTTCCTTTCATGTCAAGGCATGAATGAGGGTTTCCTTCATTCTGCCCCTTTCCTAGAGGGCAAACTCCCTCTTTACATAATGAAGGCCTAACTTAAACTCTACATTCTCCCCCTATTGGCACACATAAAAAAAACTCTCCCCTTGAAGAGTTACTCACCGTTGTTCACAACACCACAATGAAGGTCCCATACCCTTCATTATCTCTAATGCTCACCCTTGAGCATACACAACTAAACAATGAAGATATCCACTCTCCATTGTGTTTAAAATGTTCAACCTTGAGCATTTACGCTAAGGAAGGTTAACCACCTTCCAAGGTGTATGAAAAATTAATTTGCATGTCCTTAAAGAGTAACTCCCCCTAAAGACATGCTCGTAACGTCTGTCATTACACCAAAAATGACTTGAAACCCCTAAATCTTTAGGAAACTTAAATTTAGAAGTTTTAAGGTTCAAAACTTCAATATTGAAATCAAACCTCAACCTAAACTTCTACTTAGTCTCCCTTAACCAATCCATCCGTGTTTTCATCATGAAAACTCCCCCTAAATATATACAAATATGTTTCAAGGGGTTAGGAATGGTTACCTAGACTAAAAATAGTTTAAAATACTAAAATCAGGCTTTCCCAACCAAAATCAGCACTCCCAATCGATTAAAGTTAGGTCTCAATCGATTGAAACCATTTCAATCGATCCACTGATCGATTCAGAGAGGTTCTATTCGCAGAACCTGCCTTTGAATCGATTGTCCGATCAATCTAGGGGTGAATGGATCGATTGGCTGATCGATTCCGTGAGCTACTGCTCACGGGAAACATATCCTAATTGATCGGCTGATCGATTGAGGCACTCCAATTGATCGGTTGATCGATTGGAGCTCTGATTTCTAGAAATATAATTTCAGCGAAATTCAAAAACTCCCTAAAAATTCTACAAAATTCTTAAAGTCATGAAAATTGTTGTAGACATTATTTAGGGTGTATACTATCAAGGAAAAATAGTTTTCTATAAAAATACTTCCTATTTTCAAAGATTGACACAAACTTGATAACTTGTAAAATCTTTAATGTTTTCTTCTAGTTTGTGTCTAACTTTTCAATGATGATTACTATCAAAAGAAAGTTTCCACCAAGATTTTTCAAAGTATATTTAAAATTATTTTCAAAACCAATATTCAACCATGTTCTTTGGGCTCAATGCACATGACTTGTACATTAGCTTTCCCAATGATTGGAAAATACAAAACTATTTGTTTTGATGAACCTAAAACTCAAAAAGAATACACTAAATCAACATCTTGAGTTTTGTTCATCATCCTAACATCTCACTTGTATCCAATGTGTACTAAAATACATACAAATCACCTTATAGTTCTTTGTGAGATGTAAGTTTGGTTTGCCCTAAGCTAGGGATCATGCATATCTATCTAGGCATTTTGGATTATGAACATCCACCTAGGATGTTACTTGTTAGTAAATGTCATTGTCCTTAATTGCAAGGAATTAAAAAATAGTGCATGATGATTTATGGCATACATCAAAATGAATAATTTTCAAAAGAAAATTTGCTATAACTACATGATGTATGTATGACATGACATGGTATTTTTATGTTTTTCATAATAAAGAATGAATTCTAAACATGATGTCATGGTATATGATGGGCAAACAAAGTATGGTAATTTAGCTTAAATAAAGTACCTAGATTATCTATCTAAGTATCCTTAAATCTTAACAAACTTAAAATTAAATCCTAAATTGACCACTTTTTCTTCAAGAAAATGTCAAAACCCAATTTGTCATTTCTTTACCTCTTGATTAATTGTTTCAATTTCAAATTAAGCATATTCCTCAAATTTTTGGCACATTTTACTCTTCCAAAGAGTACTCATTTTAAATTAAGGCCTAGATTGGCCCTTAACTTCCTAAGAAAATACCCAAGTCCCAACTTGGTATTTCTTATGCTTTTCCCAATTGTGCCAATTTAAATTAAATTCTAATTCCTCAAATTTTGGTACATTTTACTCTTTCAAAGAGTAAATGATAATCCATTTCATTTTTAAAGGTTAACAATAACCTTGAAAATGCTCTCCGAGTGTCAACTTCATGAAGGTTGAGTTAACTACCCTTCCAATTAGAGTTGACACTCTCTAACCCATTTAAGGGGTAGAGAAAATACTTCTTGGAACCCAAAACTTATTGGTGCTCCTTGGATGCTCTAGGTACTCACTAGGGATAACCTCCCTAGTTACCTTCCTAATGACCTTCCTAAGCTTCTTAGAAGCCTTGGTCACCTCCTCTAGGTCAACTCTAGGGATTGCTTCCCTTATGACCTTCTTAGCGACTTCCTTAGACTTCTTAGAAGTCTTAGTCACATATGTCATTGCAAAGATACTCCTAGGCATAACTTCCCTTATATCCTTGACTTGACCCCTAGAACTAGAGTTGGTTCCATAGCTATATGGAATCCTACGGTAAAAAGTTACATCCTTCTTAGCCTTAGGTTTCTATCCCAACCCTCTATGGACATTGGATGGTTTTTGTACTCCTAGACCTATGTTATGCTCATTTTGCCCTTTTAGGATATTTTCCAACCTTTTAGGGTCTTTTCCATTTTATCAAGCCTTGACTTCAAGACTTGATTTTCTTTCCATAAATCCTTAGTTTTGGATTTTCCTTTAAATTCTTGAGCATTTCTATTTTTGAGCTTGTATCTACTATCCTTAGTATTCTTGCCCAAGTAATTATCTACCTTCTTAACCTTAGGTGAGGTAATTTTAGCATGAAGAGATACATGTTTTTCCTTAATGCTATCAGGCCTTCTATTTTTATGGTAAATGACATTAAAATGATATAAACTAGAATTAGCTGTTGGATCGAGAAGCGCTAGAGGGGGGGGGGGGGGGTGAATAGCGCACGTGGCTATTTCAGCGATTTAAAACTACGAGTAGAAATGTAGCGGAATAAAGAGAACAATCAAACACAGAGACACGAGGAATTACTTCGTTCGGAGCCTAGATCGACTCCTACTCGAAGGCACGCGATCCTTGATCGCTTTCCGTGGGCAACAACTATAAGCTCGATGAAATGTACAGAATATGAATTACAAATGAGTACGATAATTAAAATTATATCGAACGACAGAATCTAGAGTAATGGAGCTCCGGGTCGTCGGTGTCAAGTCGCAGCACTTCCGGGTTGTCTTGTTAGCAGCTAGTTGCAAAGGGATCGCTTAGAATGAGTTTTTGTTGAGCTGCTGATCGAGACCCTCTTATAAAGGGTGTTCAAGGCGCCTTGAATCCCTAAGTTTTATCCCGGAAATGACTCTGCGATGAAGCTTTGACCGCTGCCTTTTATCCATCTCAAGGCGCCTTCATCACTGTCCAAGGCGCCTTAAACCACCTGTTCAAGGCGCCTTGAGCTTCCTTCAAGGCGTCTCCAACCCTTCTTGACAGCTGGCTTTGGCTCGCACCCGAGGCGCCTCTAAGCTCCATGGAGGCGCCTCGGTACTGTTCATCCGAGGCTATTCTGTGCACTTTGGTCCCTGCAAGATACGTTAATCCCAAATATACCCTGCAGCACAAAGTTAACACATAAAACATAATAATATAGGTGAACGACAGTCATCGGACTGTCCGAGTCTGACTTCGAATTTCCGACCGGAAATCCTAGGTCGACCCGACGCATACTGTTCCCTCTACGGGGAACGCATCCTCACCTACTCCACTCAGGAGATTTACCTGATGCCAGTGCGATCCTCCAGATCGACTGGACTTTTGCTCGGTGCTCGATGCTTCCGGACTTTCTACTAGACGTCCGCTTCCCGACTGGTCCAGTCTTTCACCTGGTTCGCGACACCAGGACTTTCCACCTAGGGTTACCCCCCTAGGACTTTTGCCTGAAGCACTCGACCCACCAAGACTTTCCGCATAGGGTTACCACCCCCTATGACCTAGGGTTACCACCCCCTAGGGTTTTCCCTTTGCCTAACCGCAACTAGGACTTTTCTTCACCTAGGGTTACCACCCCCTAGGACCTAGGGTTATCACCCCCTAAGCTTTTCATCTGCCTAACCGCAGTTAGGACTTTCCTGAAAACACTCAATCAACCTGTTAGATAACAAACAATCTTAACTTTGAATCCCTTTGCCATTATCAAAACTTAGGTTCGATCGTCGGATGCTTCCCGCACCAATAATCTCCCCCTTTTTGATTATGACAACCGAAATTCAAAGTTAAGAAAATAATACAATAAAGATGAACATAACTAAGCACAAGCATAACTAACATATAAGCACATTAAAGCTCCTCCTTATTTTGAATTTCTATTTATTTTGAATTTCCTTTGATTTCATTAATTCCTTTGATTCCTTTGAATTTCCTTATACTATCCCCCTTTGTCATATATCAAAATAAAATAAGAGAGAAAAAAAATGAGTATTGACGTAAACACTTAGTTTTTTAAATTAATTTTCTTGTAAACATTAAAATCTAAGTGTTAAAATTTTGAAATATAAATTTGGAAACTATAAGTTTGAGAAAAAGGATTTTGAAATGAATTTTTCATATGAATTTTAGAGTATCTTTCAAAAAATTTTGAAATTGAATTTAAATAATTTTTCAAAAGATTTTAAAGTATTTTTTGAAATTCATTTTGAAATAAATTTTTAAAGGATTTAAAATGATTTTGAAATAATTTTTAAAGGATTTAAAATAATTTTTGAAATAATTTTTAAAGGAATTTTAAAATGATTTTTGAAATAATTTTTAAACGATTTAGAATAACTTTTGAAATAATTTTTAAAGGAGTTTTAAAATGATTTTTGAAATAATTTTTAAAGGAGTTTTAAAATGATTTTTGAAATAATTTTTAAAAGATTTAAAAATAATTTTTGATATAATTTTTAAAGGATTTAAAATAATTTTTGAAATAATTTTTAAAAGATTTAAAATAATTTTGAAATAATTTTTAAAATATTTTTCAAATAATTTTGAAATTAATTTTCAAAGGATTTAAAATAATTTTTGAAATAATTTTTAAAAGATTTAAAATAATTTTTGAAATAATTTTTAAAAGATCTAAAATAATTTTGAAATAATTTTTGAAAGATTTTTCAAATAATTTTGAAATTAATTTTTAAAAGATTTAAAATAATTTTGAAGTAATATTTAAAAGATTTAAAATAATTTTTGAAATAATTTTTAAAAGATTAAAAATAATTTTTGAAATAATTTTTAAAAGATTTAAAATAACTTTTGAAGTAATCTTTAAAAGATTTTTCAAACAATTTTGAAATTAATTTTCAAAGGATTTAAAATAATTTTTTAAATAATTTTTAAAAGATTTAAAATAATTTTGAAATAATTTTTAAAAGATTTTTCAAATAATTTTGAATTTATTTTCAAAGGATTTAAAATAATTTTTGAAATAATTTTTAAAGGATTTAAAATAATTTTGAAATAATTTTTAAAATATTTAAAATAATTTTGAAATAATTTTTAAAAGATTTTTCAAATAATTTTGAAATTAATTTTCAGAGGATTTAAAATAATTTTTGAAATAATTTTTAAAGGATTTAAAATAATTTTGAAATAATTTTTAAAAGATTTAAAATAATTTTTGAAATAATTTTTAAAAGATTTAAAATAATTGTTGAAATAATTTTTGAAGGATTTAAAATAATTCTTAAAAGATTTTTCAAATAATTAATTCATTTGGTTTAAATTGATTAAATTTGATTAAATTGAATTTATTTGATTAAATTGAATTTATTTGAGACTAAGTTGAGCTTAGATCCATCTCACTCGATTCTAAGTTATCAATCAGGTAATCTTATGTAATTTTGTGAGATGATTATCTGTAATTTAGTTTATTTCTAAGGATTAATTTACATTTGAGTTAAAATTTGGTTTTTTCAATTAGTCAATTAAATATATATTTCAATGATTGATTCCCAGGTCAGGGCGAGGCTCTAGGCTTTCTTGGGTATGGGATCATCCACCCCTTCCTAGACAGAACCGTTCAAAGAAAATATATATTTACTTTTCTTTTTGAAACCCCTAGATTTAACTAACAAGTGTAAATTATGCCTAGGTCCTTAAACTATCCTAAATCTAAACATGCATACAGTAAAGAAAAATAAACAAACAAGCATCAATCTATCTATTGGTAAAGATGGTCTTTCTATTGGCCCCCCCTGGATCATAGCCTCGATAGGGTCTATCAAGGTAATGGATCTGATCCTTGGGGACCCAATATAGTCCAAGTCCAACTTGATTGACCAAATTTGACTTGGGGACCCATGCTTGAACTATGGTTTTATTATTTCTATTTACTAAAGATAGATATGATTTATATTTTTTCTTGGTTTTAAATCTAAGTCCGGATTTGTTGTAAACGGCTCGTTGTTTTCCAAGAATCAGATCCAAATTCTTGGAACCCATAGTGAACCGTTCCAACGTGTCCTTGAGTTCTTTAATTTGAGTTTTCAGATTGGAATTTTCTTCCTCAAGTTGTTGGACTTGAGTTGAACTTCCAATTCGAATAGGCTCAGTTAAAGAACTCGAGTCCGTCACTTCCTTAAGAGATGTTACCTCCTTTTGGAGTGACTTGACCCGAACATTGGATTTAGCCAATTTCTTAAGCAAGTAAGGAATTAACTTTTGCAAATCATCTAATTGAGTTTCGGCAAGTAAGGCACTTACAGTGGGGTTCGGTCCTTCGGAAACGGATGCAGATCCGTGGCTTCGCTCGGACTCAGTTTCCGACTCGCTCTCAGTTACGGACCCGAATTCGGACTCGGTTTCGTCAATGTCTACTTGTACTAGCAACGCGAGGAAGCTTGTCGGTTCTTCTTTGTCGGACTCGGATTCATCTGACGACTCGGACCAGGTTGCCTTCATTGCCCTCTTCTTGCGTTTCTTTTTGTTTGGACAATCCGGCTTGTAGTGCCCCTTCTGGTTACATCCGTAGCAAGTGACTCCAGATCTGTCCTTCGGGTCTGTTTGAGTTGCCTTTTTTGACTTGTATATTTTCCGCATGAGTTTTATCAGTTCGGAAATAACTTCATCTTCATCCTCTGCGTCTGATTCGTCTTTGGACTCGGGTTTAGATTTGCGCCTTGACGTTAGTTCGCACGTTCTGCTAGTACCTGCAACCAAAGCAACACCTTTCTCGACTGGGCGTGCATTAATCTGCTCATGCAATTCTAATTCGAAAAACAATTCATCTAGTTTTATTGAAGATAAATCCTTGGAAACTTTGTAAGCATAAATCATGGATGCCCACAAAGTGTTCCTCGGAAAAGCACTTAGCGCGTACCTTATTACGTCGCGATTTTCTACCTTTTGGCCGATCGCATGAAGCCCGTTGAGTAGGTCCCGGATGCATGCGTGAAGCTGGCTCGCTGTCTCACCTTCTTGCATTCTAATATTATACAATTTATTTAAAATTAAATCGCGCTTACTTACTTTAGCGTCGGAAGTGCCCTCGTGCAGTTCGATCAGCTTCTCCCATAGCTCTTTGGTGCTTTCGAAAGGTCCAACTCTGTTGAGTTCTTCTTTTGTAAGCCCACATTGTAGCATGCAGGTTGCTTTGGCATCGGCTTCAACCTTCTTCCTTATGCTGGTGTCCCAGTTGGTGCAGGAAACCAGTTCTCCGGTGCCGTCACGTGGTAGCTCGAGACCGGTCTGGATTATGATCCACATCTCGACTTGCGTCTTGAGGTG
Source organism: Zingiber officinale (assembly GCF_018446385.1). Taxonomy (NCBI): domain Eukaryota; kingdom Viridiplantae; phylum Streptophyta; class Magnoliopsida; order Zingiberales; family Zingiberaceae; genus Zingiber; species Zingiber officinale. Next base: position 81,834,234 of record NC_056007.1, read on the forward strand.
GTACTCCATCCAGTTCTTCCAATATGCAAAATCGTCTCCGGAGAAGAGCGGGGGGCGAGAAGTGCTAAAGCCTTCTTGGAGGGTCATTTTAAAACAACTTGCACACAAGAAAACAGAGAAAAAAAATGTACCAGGACTTGATCCTGGATTAGCAGTGCAGTATGAAAAATAAAAGAACCGAACTTGAGTGGTGTTGCACCAACTTCGAGCAAGAATCAATTCCGAAAAAAAATTAGAATGTAGCTATTAGGCTAATTCTAATTGACTCCGTAAAAGCTGAAAATACCACGAAAAAATTACGTGATTGGTGGTTGCACCAGATCAACGCGACCCCGCTCTGATACCAATTGTTGGATCGAGAAGCGCTAGAGGGGGGGTGAATAGCGCACGTGGCTATTTCAGCGATTTAAAACTACGAGTAGAAACACAGCGGAATAAAGAGAACAATCAAACACAGAGACACGAGGAATTACTTCGTTCGGAGCCTAGATCGACTCCTACTCGAAGGCCCGCAATCCTTGATCGCTTTCCATGGGCAACAACTATAAGCTCGATGAAATGTACAGAATATGAATTACAAATGAGTACGATAATTAAAATTATACCGAACGACAGAATCTAGAGTAATGGAGCTCCGGGTCGTCGGTGTCAAGTTGCAACACTTCCGGGTTGTCTTGTTAGCAGCTAGTTGTAAAGGGATCACTTAGAATGAGTTTTTGTTGAGCTGTTGGTCGAGACCCTCTTATAAAGGGTGTTCAAGGCGCCTCCATCAGGCTCCAAGGCACCTTGAATCCCTAAGTTTTATCCCGGAAATGACTCTGCGATGAAGCTTTGACCGCTGCCTTTTATCCATCTCAAGGCGCCTTCATCACTGTCCAAGGCGCCTTAAACCACCTGTTCAAGGCGCCTTGAGCTTCCTTCAAGGCGCCTCTAACCCTTCTTGACAGCTGGCTTCGGCTCGCACCCGAGGCGCCTCTAAGCTCCATGGAGGCGCCTCGGTACTGTTCATCCGAGGCTATTCTGTGCACTTTGGTCCCTGCAAGATACATTAATCCCAAATATACCCTGCAGCACAAAGTTAGTACATAAAACATAATAATATAAGTGAACGACAGTCATCGGACTGTCCGAGTCTGACTTCGGGTTTTCGACCGGAAACCCTAGGTCGACCCGACGCCTACTGTTCCCTCTACGGGGAGCGCGTCCTCACCTACTCCACTCAGGAGATTTACCTTATGCCAGTGCGATCCTCCAGATCGACTGGACTTTTGCTCGGTGCTCGATGCTTCCGGACTTTCTACTGGACGTCCGCTTCCCGGCTGGTCCAGTCTTTCACCTGGTTCGCGACACCAGGACTTTCCACCTAGGGTTACCCCCTAGGACTTTTGCCTGAAGCACTCGACCCACCAAGACTTTCCGCATAGGGTTACCACCCCCTATGACCTAGGGTTACCACCCCCTAGGGTTTTCCCTTTGCCTAACCACAGCTAGGACTTTTCTTCACCTAGGGTTACCACCCCCTAGGACCTAGGGTTATCACCCCCTAGGCTTTTAATCTGCCTAACCGCAGTTAGGACTTTCCTGAAAACACTCAATCAACCTGTTAGATAACAAACAATCTTAACTTTGAATCCCTTTGTCATTATCAAAACTTAGGTTCGATCGTCGGATGCTTCCCGCACCAACATTCGCATGCTCTTTACCATTTCTAAGAGGAATTGCATCAATAAATGTTACCTTGGGTTTGCTCTTAAGAGCTCTCCCTTGACTTGTGCTTCCTCTTTTAGTATTGACTAACTTCTTCCCCTTTGGACATTAGCTCCGGTAATGTCGTTTTTGATTACACAAGAAGCACACTATGTACTCCTTGCTTTTCTTTGTTGTGGGGGTGGTCTCCTTGGGCTTCTCCTTACCCTTTGTAAAATACCGGAAATAGGTGAATATGAATAAGGGAATTTTCTGGAATTTTTGGCAATTTTTCGGGGAATTTTTGGAGCTCGTACGGACGAGTTAACGGGGATGAAAATGGGGCCCGGAGAAAAGCCTATTTAGGCTACCCAATTAAGCGAGGAATTGTTTCTTTTATAATTCCTTTTTACTTTTTCTTATTTCTTTTCCTTATTTCTCCTCCTCGCCAAAAACCCGCTGCCCTCTTCCCTTCTTCTTCCCGACGCCGAGCCCTAACCGCCGGCCCGGCGGTTTCTTCCTCGCCGAAGCTTTAAACCCTTCGGCCATCTCCTTTTCTTCTTTCTCCAGAGTCGAACTCCTCTTCCCACTGCTGCCAGCGACGGCAAACGCTACTGTAAAACGCCGCCGGCAGCCTGAGTTCCTGCCGCCAGCCGTCGAACTCGCGTGCCCTAGAGGTTTGGGTTCACAGCAACGCGCCGATTCTTCTCTGTGTCCGGCCTCTCCATCGCCGCACACCGCTGAGAGCCGACTCTTCTCCCTGTGTTCACGACCGCTGCACATCTGCACAGTGCCGACGCCAACTTCTTCATATCTGCGCCACTGCTTCTACGTGCCACTGCCTTCACACCTTCTTCACTGTGGTCACGCCTCCAGTGCCCTAGCAGTGATCCGGGAGGTGAGTGTTATGCCCTAACTGGTGAAATTTGAGTAGTATTGTGTGGTGTGGAATTTGGGTTATGGCTTGATCTGTGTTAGTGATCTCAGTGCTTGATCTTGCTTGGACTAGTCGGTGGATTTCTTCTCCCTGTGTTGCTGTTGTGCCCTAGTGCACCACTGCCGGTGCCACTCTCTTCTTTACAGCAGAGTGGTGATCTTAGAGTGAAGTGTTCGACTTGTAAAGTGTGCTCTGGTTTGTTCAAGACTTCCAGCAGCAACCCCAATCCAGTAGCCCTTGTTTCAGCAGCAACAGCAACAGCAACGGTGGTTGAGGTATTGTGGAGGAATTTGATTTTTCGTTGTAGATGATTGCTAGTTGAGTTAGCAATAATTGCTAACTTAGGTTTAGAATTTATTTAATTGTGTAATTAGGGTTAATGAAATTAACCCTAATTGATTAGTGGGATTAGAAATTAGTTTGGCTAATTGTTATATTATAGAATTAGCTAAAATAGACATTTTGTTTGATACCGCAGGACTTTGACGCGAGACGAGTATCTCGGAGTCGGTATTGGACCTTTCTTTTATCGGAGGCGGGTACTTTTGACTTATTGTCTTTGATATGCTTAGTAATGAAATTAACATGTTGCATTAATTGTGTTTCTTATTTGTTTTCGGTTAATCACTGTCCAATACATGTTACCTGCTTGATTGATTGTTTGTTTGCATCTCGTATTGATACCTATCTGATTTCACATGCTCATGGGTAGTGATATAACCATGTTTAACCATGTCAGGACCTAGGTTTGATACCCTATTTGATCAGTATACCTTGATATGATTTATTTACTTTGGTGCACATTATTATATGTCCAGAGATTGATTTAGCATATTACCATGCGTAGTGACATGCACCATTCGCATGATTGCATGCTGTGTGAGAGATTGCTCCATTATTGTCGAGCACTTTGCCAGTTTTCATCACTGTTCGGTGCTCCGTTGTGACGCTCATGGGTAGCGTGACACAGCGTGGTAGCACGTCAGTTTGACTCTTCCGGTGCTCCGTTGGTCCGCTCATGGGTAGTGTGACGCAGCGTGTAGCACGTTAGAGATTCCTCCCCGTCATAGCTGTAACGACCCAATTTTCCCTATTTCAAGTTCTAAAAGTCCATAAAAATATTTGGAAATACTTTTAAAATATTTTAGAGATTTTTAGGAATTTTTAGAGTATTTTTATGTAATTTTTGGAGGTCGTTTAGTAGGGTTACAAAAAGAAAGAAGTTTTAAAAAAATAACGTTGAAGGTGAGATTCGAACCCACGACCTCGGGTCGGACTGACCCAACCGGACACGACCCAACCAGCTGAGATACACGGTTTTGTTAACCTTATATGGAGTGAATAATATTTAAGGTATAGTTAGTAATAGAAAACCTAGTTATAAAGGGATTAAGTTTTCCCTTTCTCGCCGAAAACCCTATTCGCCCTTTCTTTCTCTCGCGACGGCGCGCGACGGTCTCGGGCGGAAACGCAGCAAGGTTAGGGTTCTTCCTCCGGCGGCCGGCGAGGTTTTTCCGAGAATCCTTCTCATCCTCGTGATCTCCCCGACGTGGAGAGCCCGTGGACGCGTAGAAGGTGCTGTGATTTCGAGTCTCGCCGAATCCTAGCAACCCTTTTCTCCGGTTGTAAGTCCAAGAACGCTCGGTGAGTTGCTTCTCACCTGCAGTAGGAGTAGTTCCGATTCGTTTGGTGTTTTCTTGTTTGTTCGAGTTTTACTGGGAAGCATGATCAGGGATTTTGTCTTCTGCCGAGAGGGTTAAGGAAGATGAAGAGGTTTTTGTTTGGATTAGATTTTTGGATTTAGCTTATTCCTGATTTCGAGTTAACCTGTGAAGTTTGATGGTTAAGGTTTGCTGCCGTGTACCTTAAAAAGCTTGACAAAATCCTTCTGTGAACCTTAATCTGTGAAGAGTCCTTCTGTTAGACTTAACAAAAGCTTAATACAAAATTAATGATCTCTAATCTATAAAGAACCATCTGTATTTGCCATGTGGTGTAGTTTTCTGTGGTTTCGGGTTGCTTGTAGTAGTTGCTGCTATGATCATTAAATCCGAATTTGCTAGGTTGATTATGGGATCATTTTATTGTTGAGTAAATCAGATTTGGGTTTGTGTCATGCAATGGGTGTAGATCACTCTTATTTGGGAGTGCTGTTGGTTTTCTTTTAATGGCTTGGTTTCCTTGCTTAAGTTTTGAACAACATTAGGATAGTTTGGAATTAAAGGAGTAGTTTAAGGAATTATTTTGCATTGAATTATGTTTTGGTTCCTTATATGTTCTAATGTTCATGCATCAATTTTTGATAGCAGCAGCATTCTTTTTAGTAGATAACAATATTAAAGCCTTAATCAGAGTTTAAAGAGGTTGATGAGATGGTGATACTGTGCTCAGAATGCTTATGTTTCCTTTACAAGTTTTATCAGTTTTGGGTTGGTTTTAATAAGCAATGAACATAAGATAGCTTGATTAAATTTTGAGCATGTAGTTAGTTTTCTTTATTGATGTTAGATTTAAGTTTGAACAGCCTTATAGTTAGCATTTCAGATAGAGATTTCCTGATTTAGATTTCTTTGTTATGCTGCCATGAGCCTCAATTTTAGTTTTCTGTTAAGCATTAAGTGCAGATTTTTATAAGTATAACATGCAGATTTTTGATAAGTATTGCATGCAGAACCCCAATCTTAGAACAGATTTTTATTAAGTTTAATATGCAGAATTTTATTAAGCATTAGTGTGCAGATTTTATTAATCATTAGTGTGCAGATTTTTATTAAGTATTAGTGCAGATTTCTGTTGAGCATTAATATTGCAGAATTTTATTAGCATAGTATGCAGATTTTTGGTTTAAGCATTTCAAAGTTAGAATTTGCTTAAACATTTCAGTTTCTTTTAAAAGAAGTATTCTTTTAGAAGTATTAACAAGTATAAGAAAGCTAAAGAAAAGAAAGAAAAGGCCAAGGCCTTAAGTAGATCCTAAAGTCGAGACTTTAGGGATTTTGGCACACAAGGTGCTTAAATAAATGCCAAGGCATTTTATTATAAGAAGTATTTAAAGATAAAAAGTATTTTACTTTTAAAGGGCATGTACCGGACACAAGGTCCAAGGGATGGGCTCCAAGTTGCCCCTAGGCACAAGGCCTAGAAGTATCTTAGTAGTTTCGGGATTAGCTACCTCGATTCTTATTAAGAATGCGCGCAAAGTGGTACAATGCCGGGCCCAAGAGAAGTTGATTATTATTTTGAAGTATAAAAGTAAAAGTTTTTGGAAACAAATGAAACAAACATCAAATATGTTTAGAATTAGAAAGTTTAGCTTCTTGTTATTTGAAGCATGCAGTATCAGTTTTCATTTGCTTCCTTATGAGTTTATTTTAGCATGACTATATGTCTTATCATTTAGTTGATTTCTTGCTATTAGATTATTTAGCATGATTAGCTTTATTTGCCTTTCAGCATGCAGTTATAGTTTTATTCTTGTACAACATGAGTAGCTTTACATGTTAGCTTTTCAGTTAGTATGATTCCTTTATTGGATTATGAGCATGATTAGCTATACATGTTTAGTATTTTCAGTTAGTATGATTCCTTTATTGGATTATGAGCATGATTAGCTATACATGTTTAGTATTTTCAGTTAGTATGATTCTTTTATTGGATTATGAGCATGATTAGCTATACATGTTTAGTATTTCAGTTAGTATGATTCCTTTATTGGATTATGAGCATGATTAGCTATACATGTTTAGTATTCCAGATAGTATGATTCCTTTACTATTTATGAGCATGAGTAGCTTTACATGTTAGCATTCAGTTTTAGCATGTTTTTATTTATATACATGCATATCGAGTTTTTGTGAGTAGATAGCGCTCACTAAGCTTTATGCTTATAGACTGCACTTCCTCCTACTGCAGATAAAGGAAAGGAAAAGATTTAGCAAGGAAGGCGACAAGGTGGTGGTGATGAAGGTGTGTGATGACTGGACTATGGAGAGATCCAGAGTTTGCTAGCATATGTTCAGGATTTACCTGTTTAGAGTCTCAGTTTATGTTCTAGTTCTCTTTAAATGTTATTATGAGTTGAGATTGTAATTAAGTTTATTCCGCACTTGTAGTTGGGTCCTATTGTTGGAGTGATATAGTTGTTTGCTATTGTTAGAGTAGTTCCTTCTTTTTATTTGAGTTATTATACTGCGTGGTCGTGTGATTATATGTTCCAGCCGCCTGTGGCTGAGTATACACCGTTTGTATTGTTGATTTGGTCACCGGTACAGGGGAGATTCTGCCGAAATTTTTCGGTAGGGTTTTCCTAGAGATTTTTAATTATACCGGTTAAGTAGAGTTAGTAGTTAAGTAACGGTCACTCTTAGAGAGTAGTAGTAGTAGTAAGAAGGGTGGTCGTTACAGTTGGTATCAGAGCAGTTCCCATTCTCCAGCATCACACACATCAGCATCAACCTTGCCGTCTTCAAGTAAGAAAGTATTTAAGTTCTTTCTTTATTGCTTTCCTTATTATTAACTGCAGTACTGAGTAATTGCTTATGAGTGCTTAAGTAAGATAGAAGTTACTGTTTCTCCTTTCTTGATTCATACATATGTTTGTTTAGAAAGGATAGAGAAGTTAGAAAGGATAGAGAAGATATCAAGCCTTTTCTTTGCATAACTAGATGTTAAGAAGAGGATATCCCCGCACCGTTCGTACTGAGAACCAAGATCAGGTGAACGAAGAGCTTAGATCAATTGAGCCCAATCTCTCTGAAGTTCTTGCCCAACTCCAGAGACAAGTAGTAGAGCAGCAACAAGTGATTGTCAACTAGATGACCAATCAGAAGCCAGCTCCTCCCACTCCCCCAACCATTAATGTGGAGACTCCAGGGGTGACTGAAGTTCTATCGGTTACCCTGGAAGTCACCACAACACCTAGAAGACAAGAAACATACCTCATCCAGTGGATGAAACTGAAACCATAAAGCTGAGCCCTGGAATGTCCAGGCTTGGTTCAAGACATTTGAGAGCACAATGGAGTTTCTTGACTGACCAGAAGTCGAGAAGGTTGATACCATTAAGTGTGCCTCTTTCTACCTATCTGGAGATGCTTATATGTGATGGGAGCGAATTAAGAGTAAGAGAGCAATCAACCAGATGAGCTGGGTTGACCTCGAGACAGAGTTTTACGAAGAAGTATTCCGTCAACGGATCACCAATAAACAGTATGAGAAGCTTATAGAATTCAGACAAGGTGACCTACCAGTAGAAGAAGCGATTAAAAGATTTAACTGGCTAGCTCACCTTTGCCTATAGTTAGTAAGTACAGTGAAAGAACGAGTCAGACTGATGCTCCTAATGCTGAGACCAGAAATAACACCTAATGTGAGTAGTGAAACTCACCGACCATAGATTGGTAAAGAGCTGGTCAGCAGGGCATTAGTGAGCACTATCTGAACAACATCAAGGTACAACAAACGCAACACAAGCCAGTCAAGATAGAAGACAAGACAGTGGGGAAACAGAGATCCCAGTCAAGTAATCAGAACTAGAAGGACAAAGATAACAAGAAAGACCCAAGCAGGAAGATGTTCAGGTAGTCTGTAAGTATCCATAGGTATTTCCAGAAGAGCTACCTGGACTACCTCACAATAGAGAAGCGGAATTTGAAATTGAATTGGTTCCTGACGCCAGCCCAATTTCAAAAGCCCTGTATCAAATTTCTCTAGCAGAGCTAAAAGAGTTACAAGAACAATTTCAGGAGCTACTTAACAAGGGTTTCATCCGCCCTAGTCACTCACCTTGGGGAGCTCCTGTGTTGTTTGTCAAGAAGAAAGACGGATCTATGCTAATGTGCATAGATTTTAGAGTGCTGAGCAAAGTAACAGTTAAAGACTAGTACCCTCTTTCCAGAATAGATGATCTATTTGATCAGCTAAAGAGAGCAACAGTGTTCCCTAAAATATACCTGCGTTTGGGAACCATCAGTTGAAAGCGGAAGGAAGTAATACACCCAGGTAAAGCTAACAAAGTGGCAGATGCACTAAGCAGAAAGTCCAGTGCATCCCTGATGTCTCTGTCATCATTAGCCCTGCCACTGCAGAAAGAGTTGTCAGACTTTGGAGTCGAAATTATTTAAGGGCAACTCTCTGCATTGACCTTAGAGTCAACCCTGCTTGAGGATATACAGAGAAAGCAAAGTGAAGATCCAGATATCCAAAAGATCAAGCAAGGGATACAAGAAGAAGAAAATTCAGAGTTTCGAGTATCAAATAGTGGAATCCTCTACCAGGGGAACCGCCTTTGTGTCCCTAATGACGAAGAGTTGAGAAAGAAGATTATAGAAGAAGCTCATAGTACACCCTACTCCATGCATCCTGGTTCTACCAAGATGTACCAAGACGTGAAACAGAGGTTCTGGTGGTCTGGACTCAAAAGAGATGTAGCTAAGTATGTCAGTACCTGCCTGACATGTCAGAGGGTCAAAGCAGAACACCAGAGACCAGGAGGAGTCCTACAGCCCCTCCCAATACCAGAGTGGAAGTGGGAAGATATATCCATGGACTTTATAACAGACCTTCCAAGAACTACAAATGGATATGACGCAATATGGGTAGTAGTGGACAGATTGACCAATTCTGCTCATTTTCTAGCCATCAAGGTGTCCCACTCTATAGAGCAGTTGGCACAGCTGCATGTTAAAGAGGTGATCAGACTTCACGGAGTTCCTAAATCTATTGTTTCTGATAGAGATGGACGCTTCACCTCACACTTCTGGGAGTGTGTTCAGAATGCACTAGGCACCAAACTCAAGTTCTGCACAGCCTTCCATCCTCAGACTGATGGACAGGCGGAGCGAGTAAATCAGATCTTAGAAGATATGCTCAGGGCTCGTGTACTAGATTTCAAGGGAAGTGGGTGCAAGTATCTGTGCTTAGCTGAATTTGCCTACGACAATAGTTATCAGGCCACTATCAAGATGGCACCTTACGAGGCACTGTATGACAGGAAGTGCAGATCACATATTTGCTGGCAAGAAGCGAGTGAAAGAAAAGAAATGGAAGTAGAGCTGGACATTTAGACTGAGATGAATGATGAGATCACTCAGGCGATCCAGAAAATCAGACAGAGAATTGAGACTGCCCAGAGCAGACAGAAGAGTTATGCTGACACACGCCGTAGGCCACTTGAGTTCCAAGTAGGGGATTCAGTTTTTTTCTCAAAGTCGCTTCTATAAAGGGAGTGATGAGATTTGGCAAGAAGGGCAAATTAAGTCCTCGCTACGAAGAACCTTACCTGATCATAGAGAGGATTGGGAAAGTAGCTTATAAGCTGGATTTACCACAAGACATGTTAGCAATACACAATGTGTTTCATGTCTCCATGTTAAAGAAGTGCCTCCACGACCCTAGCCAAGTGATTGAGCCTCAGTCAGTGCAGATCCAAGAGGATCTTAGTTATGAGAGTAGACCTACACAGATAGTGGACAGAGCAGTCAAGAGACTAAGAAACAAAGAAGTGCCACTAGTGAAGGTCATCTGGCAGAACCAGAAGCACGAGGAAGTCACTTGTGAGCGTGAGGACAGTATGAGACAGAAATATCCAGAGTTATTCTAAGTTCGAGGACGAACTTTTTATAAGGTATGGGGAATTGTAACGACCCAATTTTCCCTATTTCAAGTTCTAAAAGTCCATAAAAATATTTGGAAATACTTTTAAAATATTCTAGAGATTTTTAGGAATTTTTAGAGTATTTTTATGTAATTTTTGGAGGTCGTTTAGTAGGGTTACAAAAATAAAGAAGTTTTAAAAAAATAACGTTGAAGGTGAGATTCGAACCCACGACCTCGGGTCGGACTGACCCAACCGGACACGACCCAACCAGCTGAGATACACGGTTTTGTTAACCTTATATGGAGTGAATAATATTTAAGGTATAGTTAGTAATAGAAAACCTAGTTATAAAGGGATTAAGTTTTCCCTTTCTCGCCGAAAACCCTATTCGCCCTTTCTTTCTCTCGCGACGGCGCGCGACGGTCTCGGGCGGAAATGCAGCAAGGTTAGGGTTCTTCCTCCGGCGGCCGGCGAGGGGTTTTTCCGAGAATCCTTCTCATCCTCGTGATCTCCCCGACGTGGAGAGCCCGTGGACGCGTAGAAGGTGCTGTGATTTCGAGTCTCGCCGAATCCTAGCAACCCTTTTCTCCGGTTGTAAGTCCAAGAACGCTCGGTGAGTTGCTTCTCACCTGCAGTAGGAGTAGTTCCGATTCGTTTGGTGTTTTCTTGTTTGTTCGAGTTTTACTGGGAAGCATGATCAGGGATTTTGTCTTCTGCCGAGAGGGTTAAGGAAGATGAAGAGGTTTTTGTTTGGATTAGATTTTTGGATTTAGCTTATTCCTGATTTCGAGTTAACCTGTGAAGTTTGATGGTTAAGGTTTGCTGCCGTGTACCTTAAAAAGCTTGACAAAATCCTTCTGTGAACCTTAATCTGTGAAGAGTCCTTCTGTTAGACTTAACAAAAGCTTAATACAAAATTAATGATCTCTAATCTATAAAGAACCATCTGTATTTGCCATGTGGTGTAGTTTTCTGTGGTTTCGGGTTGCTTGTAGTAGTTGCTGCTATGATCATTAAATCCGAATTTGCTAGGTTGATTATGGGATCATTTTATTGTTGAGTAAATCAGATTTGGGTTTGTGTCATGCAATGGGTGTAGATCACTCTTATTTGGGAGTGCTGTTGGTTTTCTTTTAATGGCTTGGTTTCCTTGCTTAAGTTTTGAACAACATTAGGATAGTTTGGAATTAAAGGAGTAGTTTAAGGAATTATTTTGCATTGAATTATGTTTTGGTTCCTTATATGTTCTAATGTTCATGCATCAATTTTTGATAGCAGCAGCATTCTTTTTAGTAGATAACAATATTAAAGCCTTAATCAGAGTTTAAAGAGGTTGATGAGATGGTGATACTGTGCTCAGAATGCTTATGTTTCCTTTACAAGTTTTATCAGTTTTGGGTTGGTTTTAATAAGCAATGAACATAAGATAGCTTGATTAAATTTTGAGCATGTAGTTAGTTTTCTTTATTGATGTTAGATTTAAGTTTGAACAGCCTTATAGTTAGCATTTCAGATAGAGATTTCCTGATTTAGATTTCTTTGTTATGCTGCCATGAGCCTCAATTTTAGTTTTCTGTTAAGCATTAAGTGCAGATTTTTATAAGTATAACATGCAGATTTTTGATAAGTATTGCATGCAGAACCCCAATCTTAGAACAGATTTTTATTAAGTTTAATATGCAGAATTTTATTAAGCATTAGTGTGCAGATTTTATTAATCATTAGTGTGCAGATTTTTATTAAGTATTAGTGCAGATTTCTGTTGAGCATTAATATTGCAGAATTTTATTAGCATAGTATGCAGATTTTTGGTTTAAGCATTTCAAAGTTAGAATTTGCTTAAACATTTCAGTTTCTTTTAAAAGAAGTATTCTTTTAGAAGTATTAACAAGTATAAGAAAGCTAAAGAAAAGAAAGAAAAGGCCAAGGCCTTAAGTAGATCCTAAAGTCGAGACTTTAGGGATTTTGGCACACAAGGTGCTTAAATAAATGCCAAGGCATTTTATTATAAGAAGTATTTAAAGATAAAAAGTATTTTACTTTTAAAGGGCATGTACCGGACACAAGGTCCAAGGGATGGGCTCCAAGTTGCCCCTAGGCACAAGGCCTAGAAGTATCTTAGTAGTTTCGGGATTAGCTACCTCGATTCTTATTAAGAATGCGCGCAAAGTGGTACAATGCCGGGCCCAAGAGAAGTTGATTATTATTTTGAAGTATAAAAGTAAAAGTTTTTGGAAACAAATGAAACAAACATCAAATATGTTTAGAATTAGAAAGTTTAGCTTCTTGTTATTTGAAGCATGCAGTATCAGTTTTCATTTGCTTCCTTATGAGTTTATTTTAGCATGACTATATGTCTTATCATTTAGTTGATTTCTTGCTATTAGATTATTTAGCATGATTAGCTTTATTTGCCTTTCAGCATGCAGTTATAGTTTTATTCTTGTACAACATGAGTAGCTTTACATGTTAGCTTTTCAGTTAGTATGATTCCTTTATTGGATTATGAGCATGATTAGCTATACATGTTTAGTATTTTCAGTTAGTATGATTCCTTTATTGGATTATGAGCATGATTAGCTATACATGTTTAGTATTTTCAGTTAGTATGATTCTTTTATTGGATTATGAGCATGATTAGCTATACATGTTTAGTATTTCAGTTAGTATGATTCCTTTATTGGATTATGAGCATGATTAGCTATACATGTTTAGTATTCCAGATAGTATGATTCCTTTACTATTTATGAGCATGAGTAGCTTTACATGTTAGCATTCAGTTTTAGCATGTTTTTATTTATATACATGCATATCGAGTTTTTGTGAGTAGATAGCGCTCACTAAGCTTTATGCTTATAGACTGCACTTCCTCCTACTGCAGATAAAGGAAAGGAAAAGATTTAGCAAGGAAGGCGACAAGGTGGTGGTGATGAAGGTGTGTGATGACTGGACTATGGAGAGATCCAGAGTTTGCTAGCATATGTTCAGGATTTACCTGTTTAGAGTCTCAGTTTATGTTCTAGTTCTCTTTAAATGTTATTATGAGTTGAGATTGTAATTAAGTTTATTCCGCACTTGTAGTTGGGTCCTATTGTTGGAGTGATATAGTTGTTTGCTATTGTTAGAGTAGTTCCTTCTTTTTATTTGAGTTATTATACTGCGTGGTCGTGTGATTATATGTTCCAGCCGCCTGTGGCTGAGTATACACCGTTTGTATTGTTGATTTGGTCACCGGTACAGGGGAGATTCTGCCGAAATTTTTCGGTAGGGTTTTCCTAGAGATTTTTAATTATACCGGTTAAGTAGAGTTAGTAGTTAAGTAACGGTCACTCTTAGAGAGTAGTAGTAGTAGTAAGAAGGGTGGTCGTTACAATAGCGTACCGGGAGATGAGAGCATTATGCTCCCCCATTTATGATTTGGGGTAGGAGTACGTGTGTACTCCGACAGTATCCCGTCCACTCGGTCACTCATCAGGGGTAGTGATGCAGAGTGCACGGTCGTCACAGCCCTTCCCACTCGGTCCCACTTTTGTTGTGAGTTGGCTGACTGGCGTCAGGGGTGACCATGACATTGGCATCATATGCATGATGCATTTATTGTTTTGTGATTGTGTTTGCTACATTTATATGCTGCATATTGTTTGGATACCTATGTTTGACATGCATACAGGTCTTCTATACCTTTTAGACTGTTTGTCCTTATACCGGGTCCTGGTTAGTACAGATTCTCTCATGCCTACTTCGGTTTGCATTTATCTTTATTTTTATCAGGAGACTATACGCATGATTAGTGCTAGGTGTTATTTCTTTACTTTGCATATCAATTGTACCTGCTGAGTGTTGGACTCACCTCGCCTCCATTGTTGTTATATTTCAGGATGATGCTGTCAGGAGAGAGTTCTAGTTGCTGGTCCCCTGAAGACCCGAAGACTTACGGATCTACTGGTTTTGTTTGTTTCCTTTTTGACTATGTTATAAACTTGGTTTGTTTGGATACTTGGACTTTGTATGGATTTTGAGATGTTGATGAATTTTTTGTATGATTTGGATTTTATTCTACTCCATGCCTGCCTGGACGGCAGAAGAGGTGAGTTCGTCGGATTTGAGCTTTACGAGTGTAGTGGAGTAGGGTGGATTTCGAGTCAGAGTACTATGGTTTTTGTTTACTATTATTAACTGCGTGGTTGTGACAGCCAGAGGCTGAATATCTATATAAACTGCGTGGTGATTGTTTTTTTATTTATTGTTATTATTCCAGCCGCCTGTGGCTGAGGTATGTGTGTTATGTAGAAGTTTCAGATTGTCCGCCGTACAGGGGAGATGCTGTCGAAATTTCTTCGGACAGGGACTCCTCTGGGGCGTGACAATTTAGTGGTATCAGAGCACAGGTATACGATCTTTTGTTTTCGTATTTTTGATGTTTGTGATAACCTGATACCAATTTATTTACTTGGTATCAGAGCGCCAAGTTTGGCGATACTTGTTGGATTTTTGTATTTTGGATTTTCGAGATTTATCTGATACCAATTTATTGGTATCAGAGCAGGTTATGGATACCTGCTTTTGGTGTTCTGGATTTTGGATGACTATTTCGGTTTGTACGGATTTCCGTTATGGTTATGTTTCGGACTTCCGTTTCAGATTTATATGAATTTCCGGCGATTTTCTCGTTCGGAATTTTGAGGTCAGAAGTTGGGGACTGGACAGCGATGGAACATCTCCTGACGGCAAATAGGTATGATGTTTATTTTATGATAGTTAGGACATCTATTAGCACTTTATCTTTATTACATGTCTGGTTGTTGTAGCCATATTACATGTGATGGGTTAGCCACTGATCTTGGTCGACCCTAATAGAGATCAAGGATTATAGTCTCTGGTGATTTTTCATATCATACCATCAGTAGTTTTAGCTTCTGTTACTACTATTAGGAGATGGAGGCACATATCAGCCTCTGCTATTGTTAGCTGGGTAATGGATGATACATATATATTCTTGTGAACTTAGCCAGTAGAGTTTTTATACTCGTATCTTTTGGATATTAGGGTATCCGATACGATGAAAATTGGTCATTGGAGAGTTATCATGTTTGATCAATGTTGAGAATGATTTGAGGTTGAGGGATATTGGGAGATCAGATATTGTGATGTGTTGATTTCTAATGATTTATGAGAGTAAATGTTATGTGGTGGTTTGATGATCTATTAGTGGATAATTATTTTGATGATCTATTATTTGGGTTATTGTTGATGGTGACATAGTGAGTGTCATGTATGATATTCACAGGTTTGATGTTTATAGTTGGTGATCATATTATAAATTGGGTGTTAGAGAGTTTATGGTTTAGAGTGCCTATGAGAATTTAATAAATCTGGTTAGTTGTGGTTAGTTAACAGGATGATAAAATTGATGTTTACTTCCTCTGATATTGGACTATGTTGATAAATAATGATTTGGTGTTTTGAATGTTAACTTGCTCTCATGGGGAGTAGAGACTTATTCATCTGATATTATGTGGGCTGATATTTTTGAGGATAAAAATGAGAGTGTCTTGATGTTCTTGAATTCTGACTTTATCTTTTGGGTCGTATACCTTTATACATATGATTATTGCGGGTTTCTAGTAGATTATACCCGAGTGGTTAGACATACATGTCTGATTGTTTATTGGAGGTATTTGTCAATTAAAAACTATGTTGTGGAATGTGCACATATGTTTGAGTGTTTTATTGGATGTATCTTATCGATCTAATCTGAGTTGTGATATGTGCAGATGTGTTGGGTGTAATATTTGAGGTATCTTGTTTATTATATGATTGTTTTGAGAGTATACTCGTGTCGATTATGATTTGTTGGAAGTATTACGTTGATTATACTCTTGGCATAGGTGTACATATGTCATGTGAGTGTTGTTGAGGTGTATTGTTGATTATACCTATGTTGATATATGCACACGGGTTTGATAGGTATTGTTGGAGGTATCACACTGATTTATACCTGTGCTATGAGTGTGTTTGGTGTGTACAAATTGGAGGATTATGTCTATTATACATATGTTGTGTGTGCATGTGTACCAGGTGTATGGTGGGTAGCATCATGATGATTCTACCTATGTTGAATGTAGAATGCTGAGTGTCTACATTATGTTATTGGTTGTATAACCCTGTCAACTAATTCTCCTATTAGTGGGTGACCCACCCACTAGGATGATGATAGAGTTGACTATGGATTTGATTTGTTTACTAGGTTGTTATACCTTTGGCTGCCTACAGTGATATGTGGTTGAGTGATCTCGTGCAGCCTCTAGTTGGATAGTTAGGTGCCTTGGACACTTATGGATCGTTTGTGGTGGAGCAGAGTTCCCACATATACATATTTCGGATTGCTTGTAGCGGAGCATTGCTCCCATATCTATTGCAGATACATGTTATAGATTATTTGTAGTGGAGTGTTACTCCTACATATTGAGGATTTCTTGTGGTAGAGCGTTGCTCCCACATATGTGGTATTTTCTGTGATGGAGCGTTGCTCTCACACTGGAGGATCTATGCTTAGATGATTTATATCGTTGGTGATCATATTTCAGACTTATTGTCAGGGATCTTATGGTTAGAAATGTCTGTGATATGGACATTATGTGTCATGATTTTACCATTAGGTTTGGGAAGCCTTAGAGGTTTTCAGAGACTTGATGATTTTGGTATTCCCAGGATGTTTGGATCGGTTTCCATTGTCTTTGTTGACGGTGTTGTGATCTATTTCGGATCCACGGTGAGTTACGCACTTCATCTTTGTATAGTTCTAGAGATGTTTCGATGGGAACATCTATATGCGAAGATCAGTAGTGCGTATTTTGGTTGTCTTCTGTGAGATGTTTGAGACACACGGTCACCAGTAGAAGTATACCGTGGTTCCACAGGAATCAAGGTTATTACCGTTGGAAGTAGACGGAGTCTATAGAAGAGGCTCGCAATTTCCTTTGTTTGGTTCGATATTTCCGGAGATACGTTGAGGGTTTCTCTCGGATAGCTATGTCACTGACACGCCTGACCTGGAAAGGCGTGAAGTTCACTTGGACTGAGGATGACAAGACCAGCTTCTAGGAGCTGAAGCGGAGACTAGTGTCGGTTCCGATTTTGAATTTTTTTTTTTTACCTTCTGGAGAGGACGGATATGTCCTCTGCACCGACGGATCTATTCAGGGTTTGAACGCTGTTCTGATGAAGCACGATATGATAGTCTCTTATGCTTCTCGTCGGATGAAGGAGCATGAGAAGAACTATCCTGTACATGGTCTGGAGCAAGTCGCCATTATTTTTGCCATGAAGATTTGGCGACATTATTTATATGGCGTTACATTTGAGATTCTCACTAACTATAAGAGTCTCAAATATCTGTTTACTTAGAAGGAACTTAATCTCCGACAGAGGAGATGGATGGAGTTCCTGAAGGATTATGATTGTACCATTAGCTATCACCCGGGGAGAGCTAATGTGGTTGTCGATGCGCTTAGCAGGAAGTCCGGAGGGATTTTAGCTTGCCACTGAGTTGTGGTCACGGACTGGATATAAGGTTCCTCCGATTTGGGCCTTGAGGGGTAAGGACAGACAGAGCAGGGTACTCTGGTTACCATGGTTGCTCAGTCGTTGATCAGGACGAGGATATGAGAGCCCTAGGCTGCTGATCAGTATTTGCAGTTTATTTGCATCCAGATAGCTTCCGGGCAGTAGACCGAGTTCACACGAGACGAGGAGGGTATTATATACTTCCGAGGCAGATTGTGCGTACCCCAGTCTCATCCGGCCTTACAGGAGCTACTTCAGGAGGTTCACCGCTCTCGATTTGCGGTCCACCCAGGCGGTACCCGTGTGTACCAAGATTTGAGGTGTTTCGATTGGTGGAACGATATGAAGGAAGACATCACAGATTTTGTAGCTAGATGTCTTGTCTGTCAGCAAGTGAAGGCCGAGCACCAGAGACCTGCCGGATTACTTTAGCAGATTCGTATTCCTGGGTGGAAATGAGAACACATTACTATAGACTTTGTGGTAGGTTTGTCGAGGACACGACGAGACCATGACGCGATTTGGGTAATCGTTGATCGATTAACCAAATCCGTGTACTCGTTAGCGATCTGGAAAACTGATTTCCTGGATCGATTGGTAGATCTGTTTTACCGGGAGATTATCAGATCACGTGGTATTCCGTTGACTATTATTTCGGATAGAGATCCTCGGTTCACGTCTCGTTTTTGACAGAGACTGCAGCAGACCTTGGGCACGCAGCTTTGTTTCAGTACAACTTTTCATCCGCAGACAGATGGACCGTTAGAGCGGACCTTTCAGACTCTAGAGGACTTGCTGAGGTCATGTGTATTGGATTTTCGGAGGCAGTTGGGAGGATCATTTGCCATTGGTAGAGTTCGCCTACAACAACGGTTTGCATTCATCTATCCAAATGCACCGTTTGAGGCGTTGTATGGTAGACCTTGTCGGACACCCGTCCTCTGGGATGAGGTTAGAGAGGCCCAGTTGTTGGGACCTCATAGAGTTCAGAAGGATGCAGAGTTGGTCCGTACTATCAGACGGAGGATGTCAGAGGCGCAGGACCGCCAGAAGAGTTATGCTGATCGGAGACGCAGACCACTAGAGTTCTCTGTTGGCGACCATGTATTTCTGCGAGTTTCACCTATGAAAGGGGTGAAGAGATTTGACCTCAGAGGTAAGCTGGCTCCACGGTATATTGGCCCTTTCGAGATCTTGGAGAGGATCGGAGCGGTAGCATACTGGCTAGCACTACCACCGTCCTTGGTAGGCGTGCACGATGTATTCCACGTATCTATGCTGAGTAGATACGTACCTGACCCGACACATGTGCTGACAGATGTCTTAGTTCCAGTTCAGCCTGACGCCATTTATGAGGAGATTCCGGTACGAATTCTGGACCGTAAAGAGCGTCAGTTGAGGAACAAGACTATCCAGCTGGTTAAAGTCGGATGGCAGCATCATTCGGACGAGGAGGCTACTTGGGAGCTCGAGGATACGATCCGAGTTCGATATCCCCACCTTTTCACTTGAGGTATGTGATTTATTCACCGTTCAGCATTTATACGCTTTACCTGTTGTTAGTGTTTGCTGATGGTAGATAATGAAATTTGGGGACCAAATTTTTATAAGTGGGGGAGAATGTAAAATACCAGAAATAGGCGAATATGAATAAGGGAATTTTCTAGAATTTTTGACAATTTTTCGGGGATTTTTCGGAGCTCGTACGGACGAGTTAACGGGGATGAAAACGGGGCCCGGAGAAAAGCCTATTTAGGCTACCCAATTAAGCGAGGAATTGTTTCTTTTATAATTCCTTTTTACTTTTTCTTATTTCTTTTCCTTATTTCTCCTCCTCGCCAAAAACCCGCTGCCCTCTTCCCTTCTTCTTCCCGACGCCGAGCCCTAACCGCCGGCCCGGCGGTTTCTTCCTCGCCGAAGCTTTAAACCCTTCGGCCATCTCCTTTTCTTCTTTCTCCAGAGCCGAACTCCTCTTCCCACTGCTGCCAGCGACGGCAAACGCTACTGTACAACGCCGCCGACACCCTTGCTCTCGTCCTCCCTTCTGCCCTAGCCGAATCCCTTCCACCGTCGGCAGCCTGAGTTCCTGCCGCCAGCCGTCGAACTCGCGTGCCCTAGAGGTTTGGGTTCACAGCAACGCGCCGATTCTTCTCTGTGTCCGGCCTCTCCATCGCCGCACACCGCTGAGAGCCGACTCTTCTCCCTGTGTTCACGACCGCTGCACATCTGCACAGTGCCGACGCCGACTTCTTCATATCTGCGCCACTGCTTCTGTGTGCCATTGCCTTCACACCTTCTTCACTGTGGTCACGCCTCTAGTGCCATAGCAGTGATCCGGGAGGTGAGTGTTATGCCCTAACTGGTGAAATTTGAGTAGTATTGTGTGGTGTGGAATTTGGGTTATGGCTTGATCTGTGTTAGTGATCTCAGTGCTTGATCTTGCTTGGACCAGTCGGTGGATTTCTTCTCCCTGTGTTTCTGCTGTGCCCTAGTGCACCACTGCCGGTGCCACTCTCTTCTTTACAGCAGAGTGGTGATCTTAGAGTGAAGTGTCCGACTTGTAAAGTGTGCTCTGGTTTGTTCAAGACTTCCAGCAGCAACCCCAATCCAGTAGCCCTTGTTTCAGCAGCAACAGCAACAGCAACGGTGGTTGAGGTATTGTGGAGGAATTTGATTTTTCGTTGTAGATGATTGCTAGTTGAGTTAGCAATAATTGCTAACTTAGGTTTAGAATTTATTTAATTGTGTAATTAGGGTTAATGAAATTAACCCTAATTGATTAGTGGGATTAGAAATTAGTTTGGCTAATTGTTATATTATAGAATTAGCTAAAATAGACATTTTGTTTGATACCGCAGGACTTTGACGCGAGACGAGTATCTCGGAGTCGGTATTGGACCTTTCTTTTATCGGAGGCGGGTACTTTTGACTTATTGTCTTTGATATGCTTAGTAATGAAATTAACATGTTGCATTAATTGTGTTTCTTATTTGTTTTCGATTAATCACTGCCCAATACATGTTACCTGCTTGATTGATTGTTTGTTTGCATCTCGTATTGATACCTATCTGATTTCACATGCTCATGGGTAGTGAAATAACCATGTTTTACCATGTCAGGACCTAGGTTTGATACCCTATTTGATCAGTATACCTTGATATGATTTATTTACTTTGGTGCACATTATTATATGTCCAGAGATTGATTTAGCATATTACCATGCTTAGTGACATGCACCATTCGCATGATTGCATGCTGTGTGAGAGATTGCTCCATTATTGTCGAGCACTTTACCAGTTTTCATCACTGTTCGGTGCTCCATTGTGACGCTCATGGGTAGCGTGACACAGCATGGTAGCACGTCAGTTTGACTCTTCCGGTGCTCCGTTGGTCCGCTCATGGGTAGTGTGACGCAGCGTGTAGCACGTTAGAGATTCCTCCCCGTCATAGCGTACCGGGAGATGAGAGCATTATGCTCCCCCATTTATGATTTGGGGTAGGAGTACGTGTGTACTCCGACAGCATCTCGTCCACTCGGTCACTCATCAGGGGTAGTGATGCAGAGTGCACGGTCGTCACAGCCCTACCCACTCGGTCCCACTTTTGTTGTGAGTTGGCTGACTGGCGTCAGGGGTGACCATGACATTGGCATCATATGCATGATGCATTTATTGTTTTGTGATTGTGTTTGCTGCATTTATATGCTGCATATTGTTTGGATACCTATGTTTGACATGCATACAGGTCTTCTATACCTTTTAGACTGTTTGTCCTTATACTGGGTCCTGGTTAGTACAGATTCTCTCCTGCCTACTTCGGTTTGCATTTATCTTTATTTTTATCAGGAGACTATACGCATGATTAGTGCTAGGTGTTATTTCTTTACTTTGCATATCAATTGTACCTGCTGAGTGTTGGACTCACCCCGCCTCCATTGTTGTTATATTTCAGGATGATGTTGTCAGGAGAGAGTTCTAGTTGCTGGTCCCCTGAAGACCCGAAGACTTACGGATCTACTGGTTTTGTTTGTTTCCTTTTTGACTATGTTATAGACTTGGTTTGTTTGGATACTTGGACTTTGTATGGATTTTGAGATGTTGATGAATTTTTGGTATGATTTGGATTTTATTCTACTTCATGCCTGCCTGGACGGCAGAAGAGGTGAGTTCGTCGGATTTGAGCTTTACGAGTGTAGTGGAGTAGGGTGGATTTCGAGTCAGAGTACTATGGTTTTTGTTTACTATTATTAACTGCGTGGTTGTGATAGCCAGAGGCTGAATATCTATATAAACTGCGTGGTGATTATTTTTTTATTTATTGTTATTATTCCAGCCGCCTGTGGCTGAGGTATGTGTGTTATGTAGAAGTTTCAGATTGTCCGCCGTACAGGGGAGATGCTGTCGAAATTTCTTCGGACAGGGACTCCTCTGGGGCGTGACACCCTTTGGTGACACTTGGCCCTTCTTCTTGGCCAATTTGGGGCACTTGCTCTTATAGTGCTCATGTTCCCTACACTGAAAATATATAATATGATTTTTATTTTTACCTGAGCTAATTATACCTTCACGGGTAGGGATGGTACTTAATTCTCCATTTGATTTTGCTTGTGTTGTGGAGGTTGCCCCTTCTTCTTCTTCTCTTGACCCGGAAGTAGAAGCTTCTCCTTCTTCTTGATCCGGTGTCAATGAAGGTCGTTCCCCCTCAATCCTCAAGGTGGATGTTTCTTCATCTTTATCCTCTACATGGAACAAAGAGTATGCTCCCTCTTTGCCCTTCTCATTGCACTCCATTGAGGATGAAGCTTCTTCTTCTTCCGATGTTGAGTACCTCTCATCCTCGGTGTCCTCCTCCTTTTGGTCTTGCTCTAATGAGTTACCCTCTTTGGATTTCTCTTGGTTTGGTGTAGTGGAGGGTTCTTCATGAAGCTTGGCCAATTTGCTCCACAATTATTTTGCATCTTTAAATTCTCCAATTTTGCATAGAATTGTGCTTGGTAATAAACTAACCAATAATTTGGTTACCTTGTCATTCACCTCGCACATTTGGATTTGCTCTTGACTTCATTTGCTCTTCTTGAGGATCTTGCCTTTTGAATTCTTTGGAGCTTCGAAGCCTTCCATTAGAGCAAACCATTGCTCTATCTCCATCATAAGGAAATTTTCGATTCTTGATTTCCAAGAATCGAAGCTTGTTGATATGAATGATGGAGGCACCCTTGTGTCGAATCCGAGTTCATCTCAGAATTCCATCTTGAAGTTGAGCTCTTGATAAATTCTTTGACTTGATGAATTTTGCTCCAACTTCTTCACCCTCTAGCCTTTTTGCCCCTTCCGGCAATGATTCTGGTAAAGAGCGACCTAGCTCTGATACCACTTGTTAGGATCGAAATTGTAGGATCGAAAGCGCTAGAGGGGGGATGAATAGCACTCGTGGCTTTCACTTTCGTTTTAAAATTTGAGTAAAATATGCAGCAGAAATAACTGAAATAATTTCAAACACACGAATACCAAGGGTTTTACTTGATTCGGAGCCTGGGGCGACTCCTACTCCAAGGCCCGCGATCGTTGATCGCTTTCGGTGGGCAATCACTATAAGCTCAGAAATTCTTTACAATTTCAAGTACAATATTAAAGCAGTAATAAAATTTATACCGACAACGAAAATACTAAACTTGAAGCTTCTGGTCGTCGGAGTCTTGTTACAGCTTTGCCGGATCGTCTTTTGAGCAGTACTCGGAATAAGGATTGTCAAATTGTGTTGTTCTCAAGCCTCTGCTCGAGACAGACTTATATAGCCTGTGGAGGGTGCCTCCAACACCATGGAGGGCACCCTCAATCCCGCCAAATCTGCAGCGATGATAGACTCCGCTTCCCTCGCTGCTTATTCGCCTGAGGGCGTCTCCAATAGCATGGAGGGTGCCCTCGCGCCAGTGTCCAGGGCGCCTCTAAGCTCCATGGAGGCACCCTCGCACCTTTGCTGTGAGGTTGTCGACGAGGATGCCCGAGGCGCCTCCAAGCTCCATGGAGGGCACCTCGGGACTGTTCATCCGAGGCAAACATGTCAAATTCGCTTCCTGCAAGTTAAATTTGGATAGAACTATCCTAGCTACCCATGTGCTCTACTAAAGTTAAATTTGGATTGCAAATGATGCTTAACATTATTAATCCAAATTTCCCTTTAGAAGTTAAACTTGGATTGGAAACGAAACTTAACATTCTTACTCCAAGTTCAACCGATGTGATCTTCCTAAGTTAAACCATATTACAAAAGTTATCAAATATCTATTTCTAAGATCGACTTCCAGGTTAAACATGGCGAGGCACTAAGCCTTCTTGGGTATGAGATCATCCACCACTTCCTAGACAAAGCCTCACAGAGAAATTGGATATTTAACTTCTTACAGTAAACTAGGTTTAACTATAGAGATCTCAATAGAAACACATTATCGAAACATGAAATCGAAAAATAAAATCGATAACAAAAATGATAACTTAAAATCGATAACCTCTTGTGTTTGGTTTTACAAGATCTATACAAAAGGATGAACTAGTCATGATGCAGAAACTAATAACTAGTTATACCTTTCGTAGATTATAGACCTCTTGATCTTCTTTTGTATTCCTCTCCTTCTCTTGAACGTCGTGTGGGCGACGATCTTCCAAGAGGTAGCCCACCCAAGCTTCTTCCAAAGCTTCCAAGATCTGGCCACCAACTATCCTCCAAGGGATGCAAGACAAGAGAGCTTCCTTCTCTTCTTCTTCTCCTTCAAGCAACCGGTCACCAAGAGATCACCACCAATTGATGTCGCCAGCCTCCAAGAGAGAAAACAAAAGGAGAGAAGAGAAAGAGCAAGGGTCGGCCACCAAGGAAGAATAGAGAGGAATAGAAGATGTGTTGTTGGGTGAGGCACCCCCTTCTTCTCTTTTATATTCCTTTGTATTCGCAAAAAATGAAAGTTTTGTAACAAAAAATAAAACTTCCTTTCTTATCATAGCATGGACGGCCATAAGCTTGTTCTCCAAGCAAGGAAAGATTTTAAACAAAAATTAAAATCTATCTTTTAAAATCCCTTTTGTGGATAGTTATAAAAGGAATGTTTTATAAATTAAAATATCTCTCTTTTAAATCCTTTTATGGATATCTATAAAAGATAAGATTTAAAATAAAACATGATTTCAAAAAAAATGAAAGTTTTATAACAAAAATTAAAATCTTTCTTTCACATTATAGATAACTACAAATAAGGAAAGATTTCAAATCTCTCTTTTATTCCTTTGTAGAAAGCTATAAAATGAAAGATTTTAAAATTTAAAACTCTCTTTTAAAACCAACATAAAAGGAAAGTTTTTAACAAAATAAAAACTCTCTTTTATTTCCTTTTATGGCCAATCTAAAAAAGGAAAGTTTTATATTAAAATCATCCTTTTAAATCCTTTTTATGGATCTCTATAAAAGGAAAGATTTTACAAAAAATAAAACTTCCTTCTTCTTCTGTGTGGTCGCCCCCTTGCTTGGGTACCAAGCAAGGCTTGGTCGGCCCTAGCTTGGGCCTTAAGAAGCTAGGCTTTGGGTGGATACAACACTTTATATAAGAGGCTACAATAGGGACCTAGAGGAGGAATTGATTTTGGTATCCCAATGAGCTTGATCTTCCCGTGTTCGCCCCGAACACTCAACTCAAGTTCATCAATAATAACTCATACCACTAAAGAGTTATTATTGCACTACCGCACCAATCACATATTACAATATGAGCTCCTTCTTATTATGAGTGTGTTAGTCTCCCTGTGTTTAAGATATTGAATGCCCACTAATTAAATGAGTTACTGACAACTCACTTAATTAATATCTAGCTCCAAGAGTAGTACCACTTAATCTTATCGTCATGTCAGACTAAGTCCACCTACAGGGTTTACATGACAATCCTTATGAGCTCCTCAAGGGGGCATCATCAACCTACATTACTAGGACACAGTTTCATTCTATAATCAACAACACACCATATAAATAATATCATTTCCCAACTTATCGGGCCTATTGATTTAACGAGCTAAATCGCACCCTTTGATAAATTAAAGAAATAAATATTAAATATACGTGCTTGTTATTATATCATGATTAAGAGTACACACTTCTATTATAATAGAGGTTTTGGCCTTTTATATAGTCAGTATAAAAAGAAACTACCTCAAATAGTCCCGCTCAATATACTCATAGTATACTAGTGTAATTTATTAGTCAAGATAAACTAATACATAATTACACTACAACCACCCCAATGGTTTGTCCCATTCTATCTTGGTTGTGAGCAACTGTTTATAATTTATAAGAAACTGATAACATGAACTTCTGTGTGTCTCCTCACACCATGTTATCTTCAATATAAATTAAATGGACAACTACACTTAGCATAAATGTAGACATTTGACCAATGTGATTCTTATTTCAAAATAATTATTTACAAAAAGCTGGACTTTTAGTATACACTCTAACAATCACCCCCTAGGACCTAGGGTTACAACCCCTTAGGGGTTTCCTCAGCCTAGGGTTACCACCCCCTAGGTTTTCCACCACCTAGGGTTACCACCCCCTATGACCTAAGGTTACCGCCCTTTGGGATTTTCCACCACCTAGGATTACGTCCTCTAGAACCTAAGGTTACCACCCCTTAGGGTTTTCTACCTGCCTAACTGCAGCTAGGACTTTTGGCTAAGTATACTTAGGACTTTCCTGCAATCTTAATGAATCTTGTTAGATAACAAGACAACTTAACTTTGGACCCTTTAACATAATCAAAACACAGATTTGATCGTCGGATGCTACCCGCATCAACAGAAATATGCTAGAGGGGGGGGGGTGAATAGCTTGTCACGCTCGATTGTTTGCTTCTTTGATGATTATTTTACAGCGGAATGAACTCGAAGCAAACTTACAACGTTAACACAAAGGATTTACTTGGTATCCACCTTAAAAAGAGGTGACTAATTCAAAGATCCACACATAACACACTCTCCACTAATAAAAACACTCCTTCTCGATCGCAGCCGGAGGCGAAGAAGCCTCGTACAAATTCACACAACAAAATACAACACACGCAAGAAAAAAACACAAGAATACAAATGAACACCCTTTCTTCATGCTTACTTGTTGCTTATTGTTACCTCTTGAACCTTGGAAGTGCACCAACACTCTTCCCCAAGAGCCTTCAAGAATGGCGGAGAAGCAGTGGAGAAATCACGTTAAGTCGTCGGAGAAGAATCGGGCGAAAAGCTATTGAGGAAATCGCTCACAATGGCTATATATTGTGCTCCCAATCGATTGGGCTTCATCCCAATCAATTGCCATGTCACATCCCAACCATCGCAGGCATTCATTGTTGGGGATCGGACGGCCGGCTTGAAGGGGGGTTGGATAGACGGCACCCCCAAATAAGCGCTTCCTACGTATTTGTTAGCACAGCGGAATACAAACAATACAAATACAAATACGAAAGCTAAAGACTAAGAATGAGAAAGACAAGCAAACCAATTGACACGATCGTTTAACGTGGTTCGGAGATTAGGGCTCCTACTCCACGGCTGTCCGTAAGGTGGACGATCCCGATCCTTCGGTGGATTACTCCCCGGAAAACTTCCGGCTAGCTCAAACCTCCTTGTGGGTGGAGAAACCTCACCACAACCCTCACAAGAACTCTTTTGACGCTAGGGCACAAGTAGACTACTAATAGAGATTAACCACCTCTATTTCGTCAACTCAAACCAAGCTCCCAAGCTTTGGTTTTATAGGCCACGGGTTGGAAAACCCGCCTACCATCGATTGCTAAAACATGCAGTCGACTGCCCTCTGTGGAAATTCGTTACATCCCAACGGCTCGATTCCACACATTTGCCGATCGGCGCGGATCGCGCGATCGACCGCCAAAACATGCGATCGGCGCACTGATCACTGATGGCGCTAAGATCGCCACGGTAAAACCCTAAAACTAGGATTTTACTCCGAGTACTCTCGTGCATTCTTACCCTCACCCTTATGACTCACTTGATTCTTCCTTTGCAGCTTTGACCTTTTGCCTTCAAGCCTACTTCCTTTGGCTCTCGTCCCTCGGATGCATTCAAGCCCGCGGCTCACCCCAATGCCATCCTTGCGTATGCCTCAAGTCGCTTCCTCGGCCCTTGTCCTCTGCCTTGTCTACGGTCCCTCGGATGCTCCATCCTTCACCGGACCGAAGCCATCAACCTTGAGTCACATGTGTATCCCGCAAACCCGCACAACTCAAATACACATATCAAATACAAGTGTAAAACTTAAACCCTTTGCCCAAACACCAAAACACATGGTCCGCGGACCATTGGGATTGCTCAACAATCTCCCCTTTTGGTGTTTGGCAATACGTTTAAGTTAGGGAAAACATATAGCAAATAAACATGCTAAAACAAATGGACTTACGTTGCCAAGGCTACACACTTGGACTTACACCGCCGAATGGACTTACGATGCCAAGGCTACACACTTGGACTTACAACGCCGAATGGACTTACGTTGCCAAGGCTACACACTTGGCAACCGCCGAATGGACTTACGATGCCAAGGCTACACACTTGGACTTACGTTGCCAAATGGACTTACGTTGCCAAGGCTACACACTTGGCAACCGCCGTAACAATGCACAGGGCTTTTTAAGAACCTATCCCAAGGCTCCCCCTACACTTAAGCTCCCATTGAGCTAGGATTTTCCACATAAGGCTTTTGAAGGACCTATCCCAAGGCTCCCCCTTTACCTAAGCTCTCCATTGAGCTAGGATTTTTACAACGGGCTTTTTAAGAACCTATCCCAAGGCTCCCCCTACACAAAGGTACTTTCAGGTTTTCCTAACTAAACCTTACTTCTCCCCCTTTGCCTAACATCCAAAAAGTTCTCCAACAATATCCCAATTGTTGAAAACTTATCATTCAAATTGACCTAAACTCATATATTAATCCCCCATGGATTTCATACACTTGTATGAGTTGACTTGGTCAAAATTCAGTGTTGAAGACAATTTCAGACTGGTATCAGTCGACTGGTCGCTACTGGCTGAGCGAACAGAATGCTTCTGTTTCCAGCCAGTCGACT
The DNA here is from genome assembly GCF_018446385.1 of Zingiber officinale. Classification (NCBI taxonomy): domain Eukaryota; kingdom Viridiplantae; phylum Streptophyta; class Magnoliopsida; order Zingiberales; family Zingiberaceae; genus Zingiber; species Zingiber officinale. The sequence continues at coordinate 81,863,132 of NC_056007.1, forward strand.
GCAACTTTTAGCAGTCGACTGGTGCAGTCGACTGCTAAAAGTTGCAGTCGACTGGCACAGTTTTTCAGCCTTTTTCAGCATTTCTGACCCACTTTCAGAAATGCACCAGAAATTCCACAGACCTCCAAAAATTCCCAAATTTTGTGGAGAGGTCTGTTTTACCCATGTCTACTTGGGAAAAATACATTCAAAAATGTATCTATCACCAATCCCAAGATTGACACAAAACTCAAAACTAGCTAAATGGTTCAATTGAACCTTGACCTAAAGTCCTAGTTTTGGCTTCCTTTTGATGTATTTGCCCATACCATCCCACAATGCATCCCTATCATTGGTTTATATGGCATCTATACATTCAAAACCAATTATCATGCTATATGACCCCAAATGTCATATTTCTTGCATGAAACACAATCCATGTGTGCCAAATCCCTAGGTTTGAGACTCAAATCCGTCTCTAAACCATTTGGCACACTCCATGGCTCCTCTAGACCCCCAAGTAGAACCCACCTGAGATCCATTGGCCATGGGTCCCAAATTGACTCTTTGAGCTCCCCTAGAGCTCTTAACATTAGTCACCTCCCTAGGTGACTCATCCACAATGGCTAGGCCGCATCGGTCCACCCCCGGTGACACTTGGCCTACAAACCTAACTTTCTTAACCTTGGACACCTTGTCCTTGGTTAATTTCTCCTTACCTTTAAATGTCTTTCCCTTGCCATTTATTGACTTCTCCTTGCTATAGTCATATGCAACCCTAGCATAAGACTTTCCCTTAGCCTTGGAGGACTCTCCCTTGCCATGATCATTTGCCACCCTAGCATATGATCTCTCCTTGGCCATGGAGGGACTAGATCGGTATCCCAAACCCGATCTATCATTGTTGGGTTTTTGACTACCCAACACCATGTTTAATCCCTTAGATCCAATAGTGAATCTCTTAAGGAATTGTTCCAAACCATCAAGCTTTGCCTTCAAAGCTTGGTTCTCCCTTTCTAGGTTCCTAAACCTAGAGTCAACATGTCCACCTTGGACATTCCTAGACCTACCCTTTCTAGGCATATGTCTCCCCTTCTTGGGATTAATGCCTTGGGTCTCCATTACCTTCTTCTCCTTAGGTAATGAGAATTTAACGTGTCTAGGTCTATCATGTATAAGTCTCCTAGGGTTATGATCTACATGTACCCTATTTCTATCATGATATTTAAAACCAAAATTTTGCATGGGCATATAATGATTAACATTATTTTTCCTAGCATGCATGGAGGAGTTTAAATTTGACTTCAAATTTAAATTAGGGTTTACCTTACCCTTTACCTTTGGAGCTCCCCCTTGACATGAGCCTCCATTCTTCCTCCACTTCTTCTCCCACATCTTCAAATGCGCCAACTTCTTGAGATCTTTCTTCTTTGGGCATTTGGTGTGGTAGTGCCCTATTTCACCACAAGTGAAGCATCTAATGTGCTTCTTCTCCTTCTTCTTCTTGGCACCATCATTTCTACAACCCACATTAGTATTCAAATCAACTTGAATGGGTTTAGAATTTACCTCTTTCTTACCCATAGGACATCTACTCTTGTAGTGTCCCTTCTCATTGCACCCGAAGCAAGTGATATGGTCCTTTGACTTCACTTCGGTGGAGGTGCTTGCTAGGTTGACCACTTCCAAGACCTCTTCTTCATCCTCTTCACTTGTCTTGGATTCTTCTTCAACCTTTGAGGATGTAGATGATGACTCATCTTCCTTTTCCTCCTCGGATATTGAGCGTGACTCAACTTCCGTTTTCTCCACCTCCTCTTCTTGAGCTACTAAACCCAACTCCTTGGGCTCCACATCCGATTGGTCCTCCTTCTCCTCTTGGACCACTTCATCACTTTCTTCGGATTTTTCTTCTTCTTCTTGTGTAGACAAAAATTCCTCCCATGGAAATTTCTTCACTTTACTCCACAATTCATGGGCGTTCTCATATTTACCTACACCACTTATCATATTAGGAGGCAATAAACCAATTAAAATTGCTATTACCTTTGAGTTTGCCTCCGATCGTGAGGTTTGCTCCTCCGTCCAATGTCGTGTTCGGAGCTTCTTCCCTTTCTTGTCTTTAGGGACTTCAAACGGCTCTTTGACCACCAACATGGTGTCCCAATCCGTGTTGAAGAAGACCTCCATCTTCATCATCCAATACGTGATGTCCCATAAGCCTCTACCTTCAAGCTTTGGCGGTTCTATCAAGCCGGTCATCTTGTGCTTCCTTGGCGGTTAGTCCAACGGAGAGCGTCCTTGCTCTGATACCACTTGTTGGGGATCGGACGGCCGGCTTGAAGGGGGGTTGGATAGACGGCACCCCCAAATAAGCGCTTCCTACGTATTTGTTAGCACAGCGGAATACAAACAATACAAATACAAATACGAAAGCTAAAGACTAAGAATGAGAAAGACAAGCAAACCAATTGACACGATCGTTTAACGTGGTTCGGAGATTAGGGCTCCTACTCCACGGCTGTCCGTAAGGTGGACGATCCCGATCCTTCGGTGGATTACTCCCCGGAAAACTTCCGGCTAGCTCAAACCTCCTTGTGGGTGGAGAAACCTCACCACAACCCTCACAAGAACTCTTTTGACGCTAGGGCACAAGTAGACTACTAATAGAGATTAACCACCTCTATTTCGTCAACTCAAACCAAGCTCCCAAGCTTTGGTTTTATAGGCCACGGGTTGGAAAACCCCGCCTACCAGTCGACTGCTAAAACATGCAGTCGACTGCCCTCTGTGGAAATTCGACCGTTACATCCCAACGGCTCGATTCCACATTAACCGAGTGAACAGAGACATTCTGTTCGCTGCCAGTGGACTGCCCCAGTCGACTGCCAAAACATGCAGTCGACTGCTACAGTACTGCTACAGTAGCGCTACAGTACTGCTACAGTAAAACCCTAAAAACTAGGATTTTACTCCGAGTACAATCTCTCGTGCATTCGTACCCTCACCCTTATGACTCACTTGATTCTTCCTTTGCAGCTTTGACCTTTTGCCTTCAAGCCTACTTCCTTTGGCTCTCGTCCCTCGGATGCATTCAAGCCCGCGGCTCGTACCCAATGCCATCCTTCGCGTATGCCTCGAAGTCGCTTCCCTCGGCCCTTGTCCTCGCTGCCTTGTCTACGGTCCCTCGGATGCTCCATCCTTCACCGGACCCGAAGCCATCAACCTGAGTCACATGTGTATCCTGCAAACCTGCACAACTCAAATACACATATCAAATACAAGGGTGAACCTAACTTAAACCCTTTGCCCAAACACCAAAACACATGGTCCCGCGGACCATTGGGATTGCTCCAACATTCATCACCTGCATCCTGTACAACAGTCGAATCCCAATTTATTGACCAATCGATTGGGCTTCGTCCTAATCAATTGCCATATCACATCCCAACCATCGCAGTCGCCCATCGCCTGCATCCTGTGCAACAGTCGAATCCTAATTTATTGACCAATCGATTGGGGAGACTTGAATCTATCGACCGATCGATCAGAGTGCCTATGTACTCTTTGCAAAAAATTTGGAATCAATTGACCAATTGATTCCGTCTGCCTCGCATTCTCATGAGAAAAATTGAGCCCAATCCATTGCCTAATCGATTGGCAGCTTTCAATCGATCAACTAATCGATTCAAAAACTCACTGTTCACTCAGAAACTCTCCCAATTGATTGACCAATCGATTGGGAAAGTTTTGATCGATTACCCAATCGATTAAGATAGTTTCTGCACCAAATCACGTCAACCAATCGATTGGTTGATCGATTGATCCCCCCAATTGATTGGTCAATTGATTGGCGAATAGAAAAATGTGTAGAGCTTGAAACGAGCTTTATTTTGCATCTGAGATTACCGCATTCCGATATCTGAGTCAAAAGTTATGGCTTTCGAAAGTTTACTACGTCTGAACTTCCTAGTTCCATGCCAACTCTCTATTGGACTTACGACCGCTAAGTGTTCGGTCAACTTTTGACTCATCTAGACTTCCTCTTTGCCAACTCCTCATTGGACTTCTGATTACCAAGTGTGGTCCTCCTTGACCCACTTAGATTTACCATCTCGTGCCAAGTGTCCGGTCCTCCATGCCCCACTTGGACTTCCTTCCACCAGATATCCGGTAACCCTTGACCCATTTGGATTTCCTTGTGCCAAGTATCCAGTCAATCCTTTGACCTACTTGGACTTCTCAATACCAGGTGTCCGGTCAACCTTGACTCACCTAGATTCCCACGTGTCTGGCTTCACTCACCAGGTATTTCCATCTGCCTAGCTTCACTCAATAGGACTTCCCATCTGCCTGGCTTCACTCACCAGGACTTTCACCTAGCTTCACTCACTAGGGTTTTCACCTGGCTTTACTCACTATGATTTCCCAACTGCCTGGCTTCACTCACCAAGACTTTCAACTGTCTAACCTCTAGTTAGGACTTTCTCAATCAAGTATCCGGTCAACCCTTTGACCTACTTGACTCTTCTTCACATGTAACTGGTCAACCTTGACCAGAGGGGAATTGTATCAACAATCTCCCCAAACGGACGATTGCATATGCAATCTCCATGTACTATCAAACATCGAAACCCAAACATCAAGACTCAAGCTTGAGCCAACTCAAGCTTAGTCAATCAGGTCAACCTTGACCTAGGGATATTGCACCAACAACTACCACCAACATGATCCATCTTGGTTTTAAGTCCTCTGATAATTTCCATGTTGGTCACTTCAGCTTGTCCGTTACTTTGTTGATATGCTACAGATGTAAAAGCTTGTGCAATGTCATAATCAAAGCACCATTTTTTAACTTTCCTACCTTGAAACCGCCTCCCATTATCAGAAACTAGTTTATGTGGAATACTAAACCTACAAACGATATACTACCATAAAAATTTAATAACTACATGTTTAGTAATTCTGGCAAATGGTTCTACTTCTACCCATTTAGGGAAATAATCGACAGCTACTAACGAGAACCTCCTCTGAGCATGTGCAAGAGAAAAAGGCCCAACTATATCTATGCTCCACTGATCAAAATGACAAGATACTATGTAACGACCCGCCTCCTACTGGTCTAGGCTGCGAGGCCGGACCGTCACATTATGCTAAGCTGAACTATAAGGTGCGAAAAACTGTATTAATTAAAATCTTACTCTGTTAATGACTATTACAGTCTATAACTTAGGTTCAAGACCTTTTCATTGTCGTACATATGCTAGGGAAGGAGACCTAAACTCCCTACTTGATCAGAAACTGAAGTTAAACACTTCTGACTGAAATCAGGCATCCCAATCGATCGGTTGATCGATTGGAGTTGTCTGATCGATCCACTGATCGATTCAGCGTGCTACTGTGCACGGAAGAATTTCTGGATCGATCGGCTGATCGATCCAGCTTTACCAATCGATCCAGTGATCGATTCAGAAGCTCTCTGTTCGCGGGAGCAAATTTCCTAATCGATCGGCTGATCGATCTATAGCCGATCGATCAGCTGATCGATTCATCAGCTTTCTGTACGTGGCAGATCGCTTCCCAATCGATCGGCTGATCGATCGAGGACTGCTCAATCGATCAGCTGATGGATTCCAGAGTGTTCTGTTCGTGGGGACTTCCTCCAATCGATCGGCTGATCGATTGAGGACTGCTCAATCGATCGGCTGATCGATTGGGTTTCTGATTTCTGCAGAAATCAGTCCCAACCTCGTGCAGATACTTCGGGAACTCAATTATAAATACAACGCTACTATAGGGCATGTCATTACTCATGGCTAGCTATCTAATTCCATGACAACTAACAATCTATGCATAACTTTCATAATTCAAGACACTTAAATAACTAAAAGTGCAGAAAGTAACACTAATAAGAAATGCTAAGTTTTTAAATTCGCTAGTTTCTCCAAAGATCTTTATTCCATGTTCCTCTTCCACACACATCTTGGTTGCATTGACCTCCAGCCTCCGCTAATCCATCTTTCCTTTACCTTTATCTGCAGTATAAGGAAAATGAAACTATAAGCTTGGGAGCTTAGTAAGAAACCATCTACCTCACAAAAACATGCATTCGAAGAAAATCATGCTTTCAAAAGATGCTATTTGAAATACATGCTAATGATCATGCTGAGAATGCTAAAACATGGCATATCGACAACTGAGTCATGCTAAACAAATACTGAACAAAAACTAATCATTGTATCAACAAGCTAACTAAAATGATACATGGGCTAAGCTATTTGTTATAACATTAAGCAAACTAAACTGGAGCTAAGCTATATTCACATATCTAGTATGTGAAGTTTGAAAACTATTTTCATACATAGATAAAAATATACTAATCAAGCTGCTGTTGGGCTCGGCAACTGTACTTGCTATGCGCGCATCCCTAACTGGACCTGGGGTTGCAAATCCCGAATTTAGTAGAATGTACTAGGTTATCTAAACCTAGGGATGACTATGGGAGCCAAACCCAAGGACAACTGAAGTCCAGTACAGTGCCACTGATAAAAGTAAAATACTGTTTATAACTGAATTATCTTATCTTGCTTTTACTAGGTTATCTGAACCTAGAACTAGGTTATCTAAACCTAGAGGCGACTGTGGGGGCCCACCCATTGGACCGTAGTCCCATATAAGCTGAAGCAAGGTTAAATATGCTATTTAAATGCATCTACATCATTAACCAAACTATTAAAATGCCTACTATAGCCTATAACTGTGCTAGGTATTTTATCGAGCACCTAGTGTGCTCTAATTCTGCATACGGCTACACTAAGCACATAAAAATGAACTAAGAGCATAAAAACATTCAATTAGCCACTTATACTGCAGGTGAGGGGTTACTCACCTCCTGCCCTAATTTTCCTTACAAACCGATCGCTAGATTTCCGGAGAAGACGATCCTTTCGACGATCCTCTTACGTCTATGCGTTCTTCTCGCGGAGAGGAGCATCCTTGTGCCAGAATCGTCGCCGGAAGATGTTCCTACGGCCCTAGGGATGAAACCCTAGGTCTTCTTGAAGTTGGCATGAAGAGACGGTGTGGGAGAAGGGAGTTCGGCGGTGAGGGTTTGTGGGTGAGGAGGAGTTGTCGTTTGGAAAAATAATAACTCCTCTCTTAATTTCCTTATTTATATTAAGTGATTAATTTCACCCCAACTCAATCATAAATAGAATTGTTCCTCTCTTCTTTCAGCACACCCCTGCTGGGGCCACATGGTTACTAGAGCCCTCTATAAGTCGTAGGGTTCGGTAGATCTCGGGTTCAATTCCCGCTTAGGCTATTTTATATTTTTATTTATTTTTACTACTTCCGCTACTCTAAAAATTCCATACAAATATTCTAAAATTCCAGAAAAATCATAGAATATTTCTAAAATTGGTTTGAGAATTTTCGGGCGCTACAATCCCCCATACCTTATAAAAAGTTCATCCTCGAACTTAGAATAACTCTGGGTACTTCTGTCTCATACTAGCTTCTGTCTCCCAAGTTGCCTCTTCTGTTGTGTGATTTTGCCAAATGACTTTTACTAATGGTACTTCCTTGTTCCGTAATTTCTTAACTGCTCGGTCTATTATCTGAATAGGCCGACTGTCATAGCTAAGGTCTTCGCGGACTTGTACCGACTGGGGCTCAATCGCCTGGGTGACATCTGGGATGTGCTTCTTCAGCATAGAGACATGAAATACGTTATGGATAGCTGACATCTCCTGGGGTAGCTCTAGCTCGTATGCTACCTGGCCAACTCTTCTAGTGATGAGGTATGGTCCCACATATCTGGGACTTAATTTGGCCTTCTTCCCAAAACGCATTACTCCCTTCATGGGAGCTACTCTGAGAAATACTGTATCCCCAACTGAAAACTCTAAGGGTCTGCGTCGTGTATCAGCATAGCTTTTCTGGCGGCTCTGTGTTGTCTCTATCCTCTGGCGGATCTGCTGTATAGCTGTTGTGGTATCTACTACTAGATCTGTCTGAAGTTCTAGTTCTTTTTGTTCACCACTTTCATACCAGCAGATTGGAGATCTACACCTCCGCCCATAGAGAGCCTCGTAAGGTGCCATGCCGATAGTGGCCTGATAGCTGTTGTTGTATGCAAATTCTGCTAAACTCAGATATTTGCACCAACTTCCCTTGAAGTCTAGGGCACATGCTCAGAGCATATCTTCGAGTATCTGATTGACTCGTTCCGTCTGACCATCTGTCTGAGGATGGAAAGTTGTGCTAAACTTTAACCTGGTGCCCAACGCTGACTGCACACCCTCCCAGAAGTGTGACGTGAATCTACTGTCTCTGTCTGAAATAATAGTTTATGGAACTCCATGCAGTCTAACAATCTCCTTGAGATACAACTGAGCTAGCTGCTCCATGGAGTAGGATATCCTGATAGCTAAAAAGTGGGCTGATTTAGTCAACCTGTCGACTATTACCTAGATGGCATCAAAACCATTCGTGGTTCTGGGTAATCCCACTATGAAATCCATGGAAATATCCTCCCACTTCCATTCTGGAATCTGAATAGACTGCAGAACTCCTCCTGGTCTCTGGTGTTCTGCCTTGACCCTCTGACAGGTCAGACAGGTACCGACATATCTAGCGATGTCCCTTTTCATCCCAGGCCACCAAAAATATTTCTTTAGGTCTTGATACATTTTGGTGGAATCAGGATACATCGCATAAGGAGTCTTGTGAGCCTCGTCTAGAATCTTCCTCCGTAGTTCCTCCTGATCCGGAACGCATAGTCTGTCACCAAAATATAATACCCCACTATCTGATACTCTGAACTCTCCACTTTCTGATTCTGCTAACCCTTGCTTGATTTTCTGAATTTCAGGGTCCTGATCCTGAGCTGTCTAGATGTCACCAAGCAAGGTAGATGCTAAGGTCATAGTAGAGAGTTGCCCAACTATGAGTTCGAGACCGAAATATGTAATCTCCTTCTGTAGGGGCAGTGACATGGCTGTTAGGGATAATAAGGTAGCACTAGACGTCCTGCTAAGTGCGTCTGCCATCTTATTGGCTTTTCCTAGGTGGTAGAGGATGTCTATGTCATAGTCCTTGACCAGCTCGAGCCATCTGCGCTGTCGCATATTCAAATCCTTCTGGGTGAAGAAGTACTTCAGACTCTGATGATCTGTATACACTCTACACTGAGCTCCATACAAGTAATGTCTCTAAATTTTGAGAGCGAACACAACTGCTGCAAGCTCAAGGTCATGAGTAGGGTAGTTCCTCTCATAGTCCTTGAGTTGTCTGGAGGCATAGGCGATCACCTTGCCATTTTGCATCAGTACTGCTCCTAGTCCCAATGTAGAGGCATCGCTGTAAATATCAAAGTTATCTGTATTTTCTGGTAAGGTCAGAATGGGAGCACTGGTCAATCTTATTTTTAGCTCTATGAAGCTGTTCTCACAGTCCTCTGTCCACTGAAATTTTCTGTTCTTCCTGGTGAGAACTGTCAGTGGGGAGGCTATCCTGGAGAAATCCTCTACAAACTTCCTGTAATAACCTGCTAGTCCCAGAAAGCTTCTGATTTCCTGGGCGTTCTTGGGTCTTTTCCAGTTACTCACAGCCTCTATCTTACTGGAGTCTACCATGATACCATCTTTGGAGATGATATGGCCCAGAAAAGATACCTGATCGAGCCAGAATTCACATTTCATGAACTTGGCCTACAACTGGTTCTGCTGAAGGATCTGTAGTACTATATTCAGATGCTCTGCATGTTCTTCCTAAGTCTTGGAATAAATAAGAATGTCGTCGATGAATACGATAATAAACTTATCTAAGTATTCTCTGAATACCCGGTTCATGAGATCCATGAAAGTAGCTGGAGCATTCGCCACGCCGAAGGGCATGACTACGAACTCATAATGTCCGTATCTGGTCCTGAAAGCTGTCTTGGGTATATCACCTTCTTTAACTCTAACCTGGTGATATCTCGATCTGAGGTCTATTTTAGAGAACACTGCTGCTCCCTTTAGTTGATCAAACAGGTCATCTATCCTGGGAAGAAGATACCTGTTCTTAATCGTGACTTGATTTAGTGCTCGGTAGTCTATACACAAGCGCATGCTTCCGTCCTTCTTCTTCACAAACAACACAGGCACTCCCCATGGTGAGTGACTAGAGCGTATGAAGCCCTTGTCCAGGAGCTCCTGTAGTTGCTCCTGAAGTTCCTTCAGTTCTGCTGGAGCCATGCGGTAGGGTGCTTTGGAGATGGGATTTGTACCGGGGACGAGTTCTATCTCAAATTCAATCTCCCTGTCTGGTGCTAGACCTGGTAACTCTTCAAGGAAGACTGCTGGGTAGTCACATACAACTCGGACCTCTTCTAGCTTTTGGTCCTTGTCCTGACTGGCATTGACTACATGTGCTAGGAACCCCGTACATCCTGAATCCAATAGTTTCTGTGCTTTCAAAGCTGAAAGAAACTTCTTGGCCTTTCTCTTTGGTTCTCCGATGTACCCAAACTGCACTCCTGCTTCAGGTTGGAATATAACTTTTTGTTTACGGCACTCTATGGAGGCACCGTACTTGATCAGAAAGTCCATTCCCAAAATGACATCATAGTCAGCCATATCTAGCACTATCAGATCACCGAAAAGCTCTCTGTCTGCTATAATGACTGGCACTGCTCGAAGCCAGTGCATGGATGTCATGATCTCTCCCGAAGGTAGTGTTGTCAAAAACTGACCACTAAGTGCATCGGGAGTTACTGCTAACTTTTCGGTGAATGCCCTGGATATATAAGAATGGGTTGCCCTAGTATCGAATAAGACAGTTGCACTTTGCTGTAAAATACTGATCTGACCTGTAACAACTGTCGAGGCATTCGCTACGTCCTCTCTGGTGAGTGAATAGATCCTCGCATTCGTCGTGGCTGAGGGGGCTTCTAGTCTGCCCTGGCTGATGTATGGACCATCTAAAGCAGCCTGCATCTGGTGCAACTGGGCTGGCTGGCCTCCATACTGAATCGGCTGTGGTTGAGGAAAACTGGTCTTGTTCGGGCACTGCTTAGCCTTATGCCCTTCTTGTCCACATTCGAAGCATCCTCGTGTGCCCTTGCGATAAACTCCGGGATGGAATTTCCCACAAGTAGAACATTTGGGATAGCTAGGCTGTTTACTAGCTGGTCCTCCTTTTGGGTAACCCCCTGGTTTACGTTTGTTACTGGGGTTCCCTTTCCAATTAGAGTTGTAGCCCTGTTGTTTCTGAGTACCTGAGCCTCCTTGGCCTTTGGACTCTGAGAAGGCTTGCTTCTGCTGCTTGATATTGTTCTGGTAGTGCTCGGTGGTCAGAGCACTGCTTACTAGTTCTTCAGTGGTTTGCGGCCTATGGACGCCGCTGGCCATGTTCATTTCTATTTCCGGCCTTAGCATCTTGAGCATCAACCGGACTCGTTCCTTTTCAGTGCTGACTAGTTCAGGGCATAGACAAGCCAGTCTGTTGAATTTCTTCACGACTTCCTCCACTGAAAGGTTACCCTCGCGAAATTCAGTGAACTCGTCGTAGTGACGGTTTGTGACCCATATGTGAAAGAACTCTTCAAAGAATTCTCTCTCGAAGTCAGCCCATGTCATCTGGTTCACTGGCGCTTCACTTTAATTCTTTCCCACCACATACGTGCGTCTCCTGTCAGGCAGAAGGAGGTGCATTTCACCTTTTCAACCTCTGGCCAGTCCAGAAGCTCCATCGTACTTTCCAGTGTTTTGAACCAGGCTTGGGCATCCCATGGTTCACTAGTGCCTGAAAAGTTCTCTGGCTTGATTCTCTGCCACTGGATTAGATAGGCTTCTCTCTTGGCCCCTGCTACTGGGGCTACTGGTGCTGCCGGTTGGACTGATGGAATCTCTATCACTACTGTGGTTGCTAAGTTAGGTTCTGGTGTGACAGTGGGAGTGTTCTGCTGATTAGCCCTTAAGGTGGCTATCTCTTGTTGTTGTTCAGCTAGCTGCTTCTGTAACTGAGCCACTACTGCTATAAGGTCTGGGGGAGGCACTGAACTGCCTGCCTCATGCTGGGGCTCAGTAGCCGGTGTCTTTCTAGCTGGGCATCCTCGTACCATTTTATAAAGAGATAGAGGACATACATAACTAATACAATCATGTTTATAGAATTACTACTATCATGTTAGGTGCTATCCTATATAAACATGCTATAGTTATCTATTAACATGAAAGCAAAACATAAATAAAGTGAGAGGTATTCTTACTTGGAAGCTGCAGGTTCAATGCTGATGTGTGTGTAGGAAGAATGGAACTTGGCTCTGATACCACTCTGTAACGACCCGCCTCCTACTAGTCTAGGCTGCGAGGCCGGACCGTCACATTATGCTAAGCTGAACTATAAGGTGCGGAAAACTGTATTAATTAAAATCTTACTCTGTTAATGACTATTACAGTCTATAACTTAGGTTCAAGACCTTTTCATTGTCGTACATATGCTAGGGAAGGAGACCTAAACTCCCTACTTGATCAGAAACTGAAGTTAAACACTTCTGACTGAAATCAGGCATCCCAATCGATCGGTTGATCGATTGGAGTTGTCTGATCGATCCACTGATCGATTCAGCGTGCTACTGTGCACGGAAGAATTTCTGGATCGATCGGCTGATCGATCCAGCTTGACCAATCGATCCAGTGATCGATTCAGAAGCTCTCTGTTCGCTGGAGCAAATTTCCCAATCGATCGGCTGATCGATCCATGGCCGATCGATCAGCTGATCGATTCATCAGCTTTCTGTACGCGGCAGATCGCTTCCCAATCGATCGGCTGATCGATCAAGGACTGCTCAATCGATCAGCTGATCGATTCCAGAGTGTTCTGTTCGTGGGAACTTCCTCCAATCGATCGGCTGATCGATTGAGGACTGCTCAATCGATCGGCTGATCGATTGGGTTTCTGATTTCTGCAGAAATCAGTCCCAACCTCGTACAGATACTTCGGGAACTCAATTATAAATACAACGCTACTATAGGGCATGTCATTACTCATGGCTAGCTATCTAATTCCATGACAACTAACAATCTATGCATAACTTTCATAATTCAAGACACTTAAATAACTAAAAGTGCAGAAAGTAACACTAATAAGAAATGCTAAGTTTTTAAATTCGCTAGTTTCTCCAAAGATCTTTATTCCATGTTCCTCTTCCACACACATCTTGGTTGCATTGACCTCCAGCCTCCGCTAATCCATCTTTCCTTTACCTTTATCTGCAGTATAAGGAAAATGAAACTATAAGCTTGAGAGCTTAGTAAGAAACCATCTACCTCACAAAAACATACATTCGAAGAAAATCATGCTTTCAAAAGATGCTATTTGAAATACATGCTAATGATCATGCTGAGAATGCTAAAACATGGCATATCGACAACTGAGTCATGCTAAACAAATACTGAACAAAAACTAATCATTGTATCAACAAGCTAACTAAAACGATACATGGGCTAAGCTATTTGTTATAACATTAAGCAAACTAAACTGGAGCTAAGTTATATTCACATATCTAGTTTGTGAAGTTTGAAAACTATTTTCATACATAGATAAAAATATACTAATCAAGCTGCTGTTAGGACCGGCAACTGTACTTGCTATGCGCGCATCCCTAACTGGACCCGGGGTTGCAAATCCCGAATTTAGTAGAATGTACTAGGTTATCTAAACCTAGGGACGACTATGGGAGCCAAACCCAAGGACAACTGAAGTCCAGTACAGTGCCACTGATAAAAGTAAAATACTGTTTATAACTGAATTATCTTATCTTACTTTTACTAGGTTATCTGAACCTAGAACTAGGTTATCTGAACCTAGAGGCGACTGTGGGAGCCCACCCATTGGACCGTAGTCCCATATAAGCTGAAGCAAGGTTAAATATGCTATTTAAATGCATCTACAGCATTAACCAAACTATTAAAATGCCTACTATAGCCTATAACTGTGCTAGGCATTTTATCGAGCACCTAGTGTGCTCTAATTCTGCATACGGCTACACTAAGCACATAAAAATGAACTAAGAGCATAAAAACATTCAATTAGCCACTTATACTACAGGTGTGGGGTTACTCACCTCCTGCGCTAATTTTCCTTACAAACTGATCGCTAGATTTCCGGAGAAGACGATCCTTTCGACGATCCTCTTATGTCTATGTGTTCTTCTCGCGGAGAGGAGCGTCCTTGTGCCGGAATCGTCACCGGAAGATGTTCCTACGGCCCTAGGGATGAAACCCTAGGTCTTCTTGAAGTTGGCGTGAAGAGAGGGTGCGGGAGAAGGGAGTTCGGCGGTGAGGGTTTGTGGGTGAGGAGGAGTTGTCGTTTGGAAAAATAATAACTCCTCTCTTAATTACCCTATTTATATTAAGTGATTAATTTCACCCCAACTCAATCATAAATATAATTGTTCCTCTCTTCTTTCAGCACACCCCTGCTGGGGCCACATGGTTACTAGAGCCCTCTATAAGTCGTAGGGTTCGGTAGATCTCAGGTTCGATTCCCGCTTAGGCTATTTTATATTTTTATTTATTTTTGCTACTTCCGCTACTCTAAAAATTCCATAAAAATATTCTAAAATTCCAGAAAAATCATAGAATATTTCTAAAATTGGTTTGAGAATTTTTGGGTGCTACATACTATAAAAATTTTCAACAGCTCGGTAGGATAATGAGGAATATTTTGATGTTTCTGACAAGATAAACAGGTTCTCACAAATTGAGCAGCATCTGCCTGTAAAGTAGGCCAAAACTATCCAGCCAATAATATTTTCCTTGCAAGAGATCGACTTCCCATATGACTACCACAAGAGCCTTGGTACATTTCTTGTAAGATATACTGTATATCATTTAATCCAATGCATTTGAGTAAAGGGCTAGAGAAGGCCCTTTTATATAACTAATCTCCAATCAGAGTATATTGACTTACCCTTTTCTTGAATACTCTAGCCTCTTCCCCATCAGTGGGCAGAACTCCTTGCCGTAAGAATAAAATGAGAGGTGTTCTCCAATCACTCTGGATTTCTAGATTAGCATATTGCTCAATACAAGATATTAATAAGGTTTGCTCCACTGGCATGTCCAAATTCCAAGGTATAATAGAATAAGTCAATTTAGTCAATTCATCTGCTGCTTAATTATCTATTTGAGGGATTTTCTTTACACTAACCTCATGAAATTCAACTTTCAATTTATCAAATGCTTCTGCATATAGCTTGAGTCGTTCATTACTAATTCCAAAGTTGTCTGTTAATTGTTGCGCTGCCAATTGAGAATCAGAATGAATTACCACACGAGCAGCTCCCATATGCTTGGCTGCCTGCAAGCTTGCTATCAGTGTTTCATATTCAGCTTCATTGTTGGTAGCTCTATAATGTAATCTAACAGATAGCTATATTCGATCTTCTCTGAGAGATATAAGCAAAACCCCTATACCACTACCTTGCCGAGTAGAAGACCCATCTACATAAACAGCCCAAGTTTCCTCTGTTTCTGGACTTGGTGTCTCTGTTATGAAATCCGTCAAAGCTTGGGCTTTGATAGCTGTTTGAGGCTGATATTGTATATCATATTCACTAAGTTCGGTTGTCCATTTAATCAATCTTCTAGACGCTTCTAGGTTAATGAGTACCCAACCCAAAGTACTGTTAGTTAATACTATAATTGGGTGTGACAGAAAATAAGGTCGTAACCTTCTAGCTGCTAACACCAATCTATAAGCCAACTTCTCGAGTGTCGTATATCGGCGCTCTGCTCCCTTCAATAAATGGCTCAAAAAATACATAGGTAACTGTTATTTTTCTTATTGCCTCACCAATACAGAACCAACGGCATGCTAGTTGGCTGATAAGTACACTTACAAAGTCTCTCCTACTACTGGCTTAGCTAATACAGGAAGAGTAGATAAATATTCTTTCAATTCCTCGAAATTCTTACTGCATTCTTTATCCCACTGGAATTTAGTTGCTCGTCGAAGTATTCCGATGAAAGGGAGACTCCGATCGACCGACCGAGAGATGAAGTGAGACAGGGCGGTAATTCTTTCTGTCAATCTTTGGGCCTCCTTTAAGTTCTTCGGGGGAGCCATGTCTTGCAGTGCTTTTACTTTGCTGGGATTGACTTCGATTCCTGACTCGGTCACCATATATCCCAGGAATTTTCCACTTTTTGCTCTGAATAAGCACTTATTGGGATTGAGCTTGAGCCCATATTTCCTCAGAGTCCTACAAGTTTCTTTAACATCAACACATAAACTAGAAACCCATATAGATTTAATAAGAATATCATCCACATAAACTTTTATATTTCTTCCAATCTGCTTCTGGAAAACCTTGTTCATAAGTCGCTGATAAGTAACTCTTGCATTCTTTAGACCAAAAGGTATAACATTGTAACAATAACTACCTTCAGCAGTTATAAAGCTAACATTTTCCTGATCTACTTTAGCCAATGGAATTTGATGATACGCCTGATAAGCATCCAGCATACTAATAAATTCACAGCTAGCTATGGTATCCACCACTTAATCTATGTGAGGCAAAGGATAATAGTCCTTTGGGCAAGCCTTGTTGAGATCCCTGAAGTCAATACATACTCTCCACTTATTACCTGATTTAGAAACTAAAACCACATTAGCCAGCCAGCTTGAAAATTACACTTCCCGAATGTACCCGGCCTCCAGTAGCTTGTCTACTTCTTCCTTGATGATCTTATTCTAGTCGGCTCTGAAGTCCCTCTTTTTTGTTTGACCGGTCGGGCATTTGGATACACATGAAGAGTGTGCTCCATGACTGTTGGCGCAACACCTTTTACTTCTTTAGGTGTCCAAGCGAACACATCGTTATTTCTCATTAGACACTTTATCAGATCCTCCCTGAGATCAGGAGACAGGTCGGATGTGAGGTGGGTAGTAGTTTCTGCCCGGCCAGGTTGTATCTGCACTTCCTCCTTCTCTACATATATAAGAGTGGGCGGTCTTTCATGGATGGCGTTGATGTCCATCCTTTGAGCTTTTCAGGAGGCATTAGCTTCCGCCCTTACCACCTCCACATAGCATTTTCGGGCTACTTCTTGATCTCCCTTGACTTTGCCCACCTGGTCATCTACTGATAATTTTATCTTCTGGCAGAAAGTAGAAACGACCGTCCTAAATTCATTCAAGGTCGGCCGACCCAGGATAACATTATATGCTGATGGAATCCACCACTATGAAAATCGATCGGCGTGTCCTCATAAGGAGCTCCTCCCCTAAAGATATGGTCAATTTTATTTGACCTAATGGTTGTACTTCATGTACTTCATTGCCCGTGAACCCGTATAATGGAGTAACCATAGGCTGAAGCTCGCTCGGGTCAATCTGCAACTGGTCAAAAGCTTGTTTAAAAATAATATTGATAGAGCTACCAGCATCGATAAAAGTACGTGAAATGTTATAGTTGGTTATAACAACCTTAATTATCAATGCATCATCACGAGGTACTTCTACCCCCACCAAATCTTTAGGCCCAAAACTGATCTCCGGCCTTGCCGCCTTCTCGGCACTACATCCGACAGCATGAATCGTTAACCGCCGAGCATGCGACTTTCTCACCCTGTTGGAATCACTATCAGTGGGTCCTCCCGCTATCATGTTAATGTTGCCTCGAGCCACATTACTGCGATTTTTTTCCTGTCGAGCTGATGGTGGCTCTACTTGAATTGGATCGGATGTCTGTGCTTGTACCACGGGGAGAGGTAATATTCTCGCTTGTGATCCGCTCGGTTGATACTCAATTTTGAGTGAGCTATTCTGTCGAGGATATCTCCTATGATTTGGAATTGGAGATCGTCGACGGTATCGAGTTTTACTTGCTTATTGATTCTTCAAAGTAAAACACTTTTCAGTGTCATGAGTATTAATTAGATGATACGTGCACCATCTCTGGGGAAAGTGTTGAGGAACCCCCCACATGTTGTACTGCTGGGGTTGAGGCTCTGGATGACTAGGATGTAAATTCGCTTGAGGTCCTTTGTGAGGTTGGGTAGGTCCCCCTGAGAGTACTACAGCAGGGACTGGCGTAGAGGTAATATTCTCCTTCCTCCGGCCGGCTTGAGCCTCTTCCACATTGATGAACTCCGAAGCCCGGTCAATTAATATATCAAAATTGATAGGAGGGTTCCTAACCAAATCCTTAAAGAAATCATTATCATTAAGCCCCTGAGAGAAAGTGCTTACCAAGATCTCCGTGGTGGCCAAAGGGACATCAATAGCCACTTGATTGAACCTCTTAATATAAGCTCTAATGGATTCTTTAGGACCTTGCTTGATAGAAAAGAGACTCCACAGAGTTTTATGATATCTCCGATTACTAGAGAAATGATGTAAGAATACCTTACGAAAATCCTTAAAGCGATGAATAGAATTTTCTGGTAATCGCTTAAACCACCTTTGAGTCGCTCCTCCAAACGTGGTAAGGAACATCCGGCACTTGACACCATCAGTAAACTATTGGAGGAGTGTCGCATGTTCAAATTTGAGAAGATGATCTTCGAGATCAGTTGTCCCCGAGTATTCTCCAACATTTAAATTCTGATAGTGTTTCAGCAAAGGATCATCCAGTTCTCGCCGAGAAAATGGAGTGATAATCCTCTCAGGAGAACTATCACTAACTACCACTTTCCCCTTTTATTTTTCTCGTACAGGGGTTTCTCCGGAAGATTCTTGGATAATTACTCTTCGCCCTCCTTCTTCCAAAGGTGTTCAGAAATAAGCTTTAGGGCGTCGAGTAGGAGAAAGAGGGACAGAAGGCAAACGAACTGGATCTCCTCCTTCAATCCCTCTTCCCCTATGCTGAGAGGTCACAGATATCACCTGATGTGGTGCCACAGGTAATGTACCACCGGTATTAGCTTGCTGATGTTGCTGTAACACTTTTTACACTCTGGCGTTGATGAGTAATTCCAGATCTTCTTGCGATAGAGTAATAGTATTAAATTTTCCAGCTTCCTCCATCCTCGTAACTTCATATCCAGGTAAATATTCTCATAGATGGCACCAAATTTGATCTTGTCTGAAATCTACGAAGACTCACGCTGGCTCCGACGAATGTTAATCCTGAATAAAGACAACCTCCGGGAGATCTAACAGAAGTTCCTCTTCAATCCTACGCATAGTTAGACAAACCAACAAAGAGTTAGTGACCTAAAACCGGGGTGGAGATCCCTGGCTAGGCCCTCCGACGCTCAAGTCAGTTTCTCTCTCAAAGGTGGAAGAAGAAGAAGAAGAAGAACAGTAACTGAATCGAAACCGAGTTTAGATGCTAGAAGTTGCGTACCTTGCCAACGGAGAGGATTCCCCTTTTTATACCACCTCATTTGATCTCCGTAGTCGTGAGGTGGTCCCTGGTTTGTTAGAGTTTGTTAGGAAATAATGTCATCTTTAGACTTCATTCAATAATATGTTTAAGGAATATTTTTTGTACCCCAGATGTACTTTTTTTTATCATTTATAACTTATGGAACACATCATCATAACTAAAGAAGCTTATAGAAGATGTTTCTCGCCAATTTTGCTAAGCTGTCATATCTCGGTCGGTCGCTTAAGTCGGTTGCGTTCATGATGAGAATACTTTCTGCTGAACATGCTTCGACCGGTCGTTCAAATCGGTCACATATAATAAGCACACCTTCTGTTAAGCTTGTCTTGGCTGGTCGTTTAAGTCGGTTACATATATGAGTTCATGGGTACCTGCTTGTTAAGAATCATACATAAAACTATATGTCTTTATGCTCGGGCAAGATATGCTCGGTCAAGTGTATATGAGCACACGAGTGCTCGCTCGACCTTCAGTCGGCCGGTAACGCGCTAAGAGTTACACTCAAGCGGACTTTGCCCGGTCGAGCGTATATGAGCACATGGGTGCTCGCTCGGCCTTCATTTGGTCGGTAACGCACTGAGAATTACACTTGAGCGGGCTTTTCCCGGTCAAGTGTATATGAGCACATGGGTGCTCGCTCGACCTTTGGTCAGCCGATAATGTGCTGAGAATTACGCACGAGCGGGATTTGCTCGGTCAAGCGTATATGAGCACATGGGTGCTCGTTCAGCCTTCAGTTGGTCAGTAATGTGCTGAGAATTACGCTCAAGCGGGCTTTGCTTGGTCGAGCGTATACGAGCACAGGGCTGCTCGCTCGGCCTTCTGTTGGTCGGTAACGTGCTGAGAATTATGCTCGATCGAGCTTTGTCCGGTCGAGCGTATACAAGCACATGGGTTGTAACGCCCGAAAATTCTCAAACTTATTTTAGAAGTATTCTATAATTTTTTTGGAATTTTAGAGTATTTTTATGGAATTTTTAGAGTAGCTGAAGTAGCAAAAATAAATATGACCGTAAAATAGCCTACACGGGAATTGAACCCGAGACCTATTGGGTCCTACGACTTATAGATAGCTCTAGTAACCAAATGAACCCAGCAGGGCCGTGCTGAAAGGAAAGGGAAACATTTATATTTAAGTTTAAGTTGGGCCGAAATACCCACTTCATATAAATAGGGAATTAATGGGTGAAGAGTTATTTGGTTTTCTCTTTTAACGTGACTTGCTCCTCCTCACCCTAGTTTCCGCCGACCCTCTCCCTTTTCTTCCTTCTCTCGGCGCCAACCACAAGAGCAAGCGAGGGTTCCGTCCCAAGGGCTCCGAGAGCACTGTCCGGCGACGACTTCGACACGAGGATGCTCCCCTCCGCGAGAGGAACGTGTAGACGCGAGAAGATCGTCGAAAGGATCGTCTCCTCCGGAAATCCAGCGATTAGAATCGTAAGAAAATCCTAACAGGAGGTAAGAAACCCCTCACCTGCAGTATAAGTAGCTTCCGTCTGAATTCCATGTTTTAGTTTAGTAATATGTAGACTTTCGGCACAAGGATGCGAATTAGTGCATACTAAGTGTTCGATTAAATTATTTAGCACAGAAAAATGCAACTTAGGCATTTTAATAGCTCAGTAAATGCAATAGAAGCATTTAAATAGTTTAGTTAGCCTTGCCACAGCATATATGGGACTACGGTCCAATGGGTGGGCACCCACAGTCGCCTCTAGGTTCAGATAACCTAGTAGAAGCAAGGTAAATTAATTAGCTATGATTCAGTATTTTATTTTCAGTAGTGGCACTGTACAGGATTAGATATCCATTGGGCTGGGCTCCCATAGTCGGTCCCTAGGTTTAGATAACCTAGTAAACCTTGCTAAATTCGGAATTTGCAACCCCGGGTTTAGTTGAGGATGCGCGCATAACATGTACAGTTGTCAGGCCCATTAGCAGTATGATTATGTATTTTAATCTATTATATTATAGTTTTTCAAAACTCACAAAGATCAGTTATGTTAGTTGAGTTTGAATTCAGTTTCAGACTAGTTTAATTCATGTTCAGCTCAGTTTTCCTTGTTGTTACACATGATAGTTATGGTTAGCTTTGTATGTCATGCTTTGGTGTTCATGTTCAGCTTTTATTACACATGTTTAGATGATAGAATGCCATGACTAGCTTTAATTTCTATGTATGATAACATGCCATGTTTCAGTCTAATCAGTGCACTTTCAAACAGCATGTCTTAAAAGCATATTGCATCGAATGCATGTTTTAGTGAGGTAGATGGTTTCTTACTAAGTGAAAGCTTATAGATACTTTCTTTTCCTTATACTGCAGATAAAGGTAAAGGAAAGATGGACTAGCGGAGGCTGGAGGACAATGCTTCGAGGATGTGTGTGGGCAGGAACTTGGAATAAAAGATCTTAGGGATCTAACAAGCTTTAGTTATGCTTTAGAACTTTCAGCAAAATTAGTTAACTGTTAGAACCTTATTATTCTACACATAGTACATTTGCATGCCATGAATTAGTGAATCATGCGTGATATCATGTTTAAAATGTTAGCTAATACATGTTAAAAATGTTTCTAGCTGTTATAGACTTGATGTGTATGAGTTGGGCACGAAATAGTGCTGAAATCAGGGGTTCTGATTCGAAATCAGAAACCCAGATCTGTGCCACTGGATCGGTCAGCTGACCAATCCAGTCGCGAACAGAGAGTTAGCATCTATTATGGATCGGTCAGCCGGCCGATCCAGATGCGAACAGAGAGTACAGAAGCTCACTGATCGGTCAGCCGACCAATCAGTGAGCCACTGGATCGGTCTACCGACCGATCAGTGTACTCCTTCATCGGTCGGTAGACCGATCCAGCCGCATACAGAAGTAATATAGCTTATGGATCGGTCATCCGACCGATCCAGAGTTCTCTCCGTGCCGGTATCAAGGTGGATCGATCACTGGATCGATCCGACAGCCCAATCGATTCATGGATCGATTGAAATGCCTGATTACAGCTAGCAGGGCATCCGAGAGGCATAGATTATCTTCCCTAGCATGTGTACAACTCCTAGGTACACCTAGAATATTAAGTTCAAATTTTACAGTAATCAGTTTAGTAAAATTTTAATCAATCCAGATTTTCGCAATAGTAATTTAGGACAGCATAATATAGCGATCGGCCTCACAGCCTAGTCAGTAGAAGGCGGGTCGTTACAGAGTGGTATCAGAGCAGTGTTCCATACTTCCTACACACACATCAGCATTGAACCTGCAGCTTCCAAGTAAGAATACCTCTCACTCTATTTACGTTTCTTGTTTTCTGTTTATAGCTCATGTTTATAGATAACTAGAACATGTTTATATATGATAGCACCTGACAAAAATTGTAGTAGTAGTCATATAAACATGATTAGATCAGTCATGTATGTCCTGCATGTCTTTAGAAATGGCACGAGGACGCCCAGCTAGAAGGGCACCAGCCACTGAGCCCCAGCATGAGGCAGGCAGTTCAGTGCCTCCCCCAGACCTTACAGCACTAGTGGCTCAGTTACAGCAACAGGAAATAGCCACCTTAAAGGCTAGTCAGCAGAACACTCCCACTGTCACCCCGGAGCCTAACTTAGCGACACCAGTGGTCTTAGAGGTTCCACCAGTCCAGCCTACGGCACCAGTAGCCCCAGCAGCAGGAACGCAGAGAGAAGCCTATCTGATCTAGTGGCAGAGAGTCAAGCCAGAGAATTTCTCAGGCAGCAATGAACCATGGGATGCTCAGGCATGGTTCAAAACACTGGAAAGTACGATGGAGCTTCTGGACTGGCCAGAACATGAGAAGGTGAAGTGCGCCTCCTTCTGTCTGACAGGAGATGCACGTATGTGGTGGGAGAGAATCAGAGCGAAGCGCCCAGTGAACCAGATGACATGGGCTGACTTCGAGAAGGAATTCTTTGAGGAGTTCTTTCACATGCGGGTCACCAACCGTCACTACGACGAGTTCACTGAGTTTCGTCAGGGCAACCTATCAGTTGAGGAAGCCGTGAAGAAATTCAACAGGTTGGCTCGTCTATGCCCTGAATTAGTCAGCACAGAAAGGGAACGAATCCGGTTGATGCTCAAGATGCTGAGGCCGGAAATAGCAATGAACGAAGTGGCGTTCATAGGCCACAAACCACAGAAGAATTAGTGAGCAGCGCTCTAATCACTGAGCATTACCAGAATAGCATCAAGCAGCAGAAGCAAGTCCTCTCAGAAGCTAAAGGTCAAGGAGGCTCAGGCACTCAGAAACAACAGGGCCACAGCTCCAACTGGAAAGGGAACTCCAGCAACAAGCGCAAACCAAGGAGTTACCCAAAAGGAGGGCCAGCTATCAAACAACCCAGTTATCCAAAGTGTGCTACTTGTGGGAAATTCCACCCTGGAGTTTGTCGTAAGGGCACACGAGGATGCTTTGAGTGTGGACAGGAAGGGCATATGGCTATGCAGTGCCCGAACAAGACTAGTCTTCCTCTACCCCAGCCGATTCAGTATGGAGGCCAGCCAGCATAGCTACATCAGATGCAGGCCGTTTTAGATGGTCCACACATCAGCCAGGGCAGACTAGAAGCCCCTCCAGCTATGACGAATGCGAGGATCTACTCACTCACCAGAGAGGACGCAGCAAATGCCTCGACAGTTGTTACATGTCAGATTAGTATTTTACAGCAAAGTACAACTGTCTTATTCGATACTGGGGTAACCCATTCATACATATCCGTGGCATTTCTTTGAGAGTTAGCAAGACCTCCGAGGTACTCGGAGCCGCCTTACGACGTTACCCTCGGGAGAAATCATGGCGTCTACGCCGGCTCGAGCGTTGTCGGTCACTATAGCGCATGAGAGCTCTTTTGCGATCGATAGTGATTAATATGACCGACTACGACGTCATCTTCGGGATGGACTTCTTGATCGATACGGTGCCTCCATCGAGTGCCGTAAACAGAAAGTCAACCTGAAGCGGAAGCACAGTTCGAATTCGTCGGAGAACCCGGGAGAAAGGCCAAGAAGTTTCTCTCCATGAAGGCACAGAGGTTGATGGATTCGGGATGTACGGGTTCTTAGCACACGTAGTCAGCACCGGTCAGACAAGGACCAACAACTAGCAGAGGTCCGAGTCGATGTGACTACCCGGTCTTCCACGAAGAGTTACCGGGCCTAGCACCGCATGGGAGATCGAATTTGAGATAGAGCTCATTCCCTGTACAAATCCTATCTTCAAAGCACCTTACCGCATGGCTCCGGTAGAACTGAAGGAACTTCATGAGCAACTACAGCTGCTTGACAAGGGCTTCATCCGTCCTAATCACTCACCATGGGGAGCACCCGTATTGTTCGTGAAGAAGAAAGACGGGAGCATGCGCTTGTGTATAGACCGGGCACTGAACCAAGTCACAATCAAGAACAGGTATCCTCTTCCCAGAATAGATGACCTGTTTGATCAGCTAAAGGGAGCAGCAGTGTTCTCTAAAATAGACCTCAGATCAGGTTATCATCAGGTGAAGGTTAAAGAAGGGGACATACCCAAGACAACATTCAGGACTAGATACGGACATTACGAGTTCGTAGTCATGCCCTTTGGCATGACAAATGCTCCAGCTACTTTCATGGACCTTATGAACAGGGTATTCAGAGAATATTTAGATAGGTTCGTTATCGTGTTCATCGATGACATCCTTATCTATTCCAGAACTCAGGAAGAACACGTAGAGCACCTGAAAACAGTGTTGCAGACCCTTCAGCAGAATCAGCTGTACGCCAAGTTCACCAAATGTGAATTTTGGCTATATCAGGTGTCCTTCCTGGGTCGCATCATCTCAAAGGATGGTATCATGGTAGACCCTAGTAAGATAGAAGCTGTGAGTAACTGGAAAAGACCCAAGAACGCCAGTGAGATCAGAAGCTTTCTGGGATTAGCAGGTTACTACAGGAAATTCGTAGAGGACTTCTCCAGGATAGCCTCCCCACTGACAGCTCTTACCAGAAAGAACAGAAAATTTTAGTGGACAGAGGACTGTGAGAACAGTTTCAGCGAGCTGAAAAGGAGATTGACCAATGCACCTATTCTGACTCTACCAGAGAACGCAAATAGCTTTGACATATATAGTGATGCCTCGAAGTTGGGACTAGGAGCAGTGCTGATGCAAGATGGCAAGGTGATCGCCTATGTCTCCAGACAACTTAAGGATTATGAGAAGAACTATCCTACTCATGACCTTGAGCTTGCAGCAGTGGTGTTCGCTCTCAAGATTTGGAGACATTACTTGTATGGAGCTCAGTGCAGAGTGTATACAGATCATCAGAGTCTGAAGTACTTCTTCACTCAGAAGGATCTGAATATGCGACAGCGCAGATGGCTAGAACTGGTCAAAGACTATGACATAGATATCCTCTACCACCCAGAAAAAGCGAATAGGGTAGCAGACGCCCTCAGCAGGAAGTCCAGCGCTACCCTATTATCTCTAGCAGCCATGTCACCGCCCTACAGAAGGAGATCTCAGATTTCGGTCTCGAGCTCATAGTCGGACAGCTCTCTACTA
Source organism: Zingiber officinale (assembly GCF_018446385.1). Classification (NCBI taxonomy): domain Eukaryota; kingdom Viridiplantae; phylum Streptophyta; class Magnoliopsida; order Zingiberales; family Zingiberaceae; genus Zingiber; species Zingiber officinale. The sequence goes on from NC_056007.1 coordinate 81,889,058, forward strand.
TGACATTAGAGTCTACCTTGCTTGGTGACATCCAGACAGATCCCGAAATTCAGAGAATCAAGCAAGGTTTAGCGTAATCGAAGTTGGAGAGTTCAAAATATCGATAGCGGGGTGTTGTATTTTGGTGACAAACTATGTGTTCCGGATGGAGGAACTACAGAGGAAAATCCTAGACGAGGCTCACAAGACTTATTCGATGCATCCTGGCTCCGCCAAAATGTACCAGGACATGAAGAAACATTTTTGGTGGCACAGGATGAAGAGAGACATCGCTCGATATACAAGACCGCCTAACTGTCAAAGGGTTAAGGCGTAACATCAAAGACCGTGGGAGTTTTGCGGTCCATACAGATACCGAATGGAAGTGGAAGATATTTCTATGGATTTTATAGTGGGATTACCCGTAACCACGAATGGTTTTGATACCATCCGGGTAATAGTCGACAGATTGACTAAATCAGCCCACTTCTTAGCTATCGTGATATCCTACTCCATGGAACAGCTAGCTCAGTTGTATCTCAAGGAGATCGTTAGATTACATGGAGTCCCACGAACCATTATTTCGCAGAGACAAGAGTTCACGCCACACTTCGGGAGTGTGTATGCATGCCTTTGGGCACGGTTAAAGTTTAGCCTGACCTTCCATCCGCATACGGATGGATAGTCAGAGCGGACCATCGAGGATATGCTCCGAGCATGTGCCCTAGATTTCAAGGAAGTTGGTGCAAATATCTGAGTTTAGCGTAATTTGCATACAACAACAGCTATCGTGCCACTATCGGTATGACACCTTATGAGGCTCTCTATGGGCGGAGGTGTAGATCTCCAATCTGCTGGTATGAGTGGTGAGCAGAAAGAGCTAGAATTTGAGACAGATCTAGTGGCAGATACCACAACAATAACAGATCCGCCAGAGGATAGAGGCAGCTCAGAGCCGCCAGAAAACGCAGACCTTTGGAGTTTTCAGTTGGGGATTCAGTGTTCCTTAGAGTAGCTCCCATGAAGGAGTAATGCGTTTTGGGAAGAAGGGCAAGCTAAGTCCCCGATATGTGGGACCATACCTTATCAGCAGAAGAGTGGGCAAGGTAGCATATGAGCTAGAGCTACCCAGGAAATGTCACTGTCCACAATGTATTTCATGTCTCTATCAAGAAGCATATCCCGGATGCCACCGGTGATTGAGCCCCAGTCGGATCAGTCCTCGGCTATGACAATTGGCCTATTCAGATAATAGACCGAGCGGTTAAGAAATCGGAACAAGGAAGTACCATTAGTCAAAGTCATTTGGCACACCACACATGGGAGACAGAAGCCAGCATGAGACAGAAGTACCCAGAATTATTCTAAGTTCGAGGACGAACTTTTTATAAGGTATGGGGGATTGTAACGCCCGAAAATTCTCAAACTTATTTTAGAAATATTCTATAATTTTTCTGGAATTTTAGAGTATTTTTATGGAATTTTTAGAGTAGCTGAAGTAGCAAAAATAAATAGGACCGTAAAATAGCCTACATGGGAATTGAACCCGAGACCTATTGGGTCCTACGACTTATAGATAGCTCTAGTAACCAAGTGAACCCAGCAGGGCCGTGCTGAATGGAAAGGAAAACATTTATATTTAAGTTTAAGTTGGGCCGAAATACCCACTTCATATAAATAGGGAATTAATGGGTGAAGAGTTATTTGGTTTTCTCTTTTAACGTGACTTGCTCCTCCTCACCCTAGTTTCCGCCGACCCTCTCCCTTTTCTTCCTTCTCTCGGCGCCAACCACAAGAGCAAGCGAGGGTTCCGTCCCAAGGGCTCCGAGAGCACTGTCCGGCGACGACTTCGACACGAGGATGCTCCCCTCCGCGAGAGGAACGTGTAGACGCGAGAAGATCGTCGAAAGGATCGTCTCCTCCGGAAATCCAGCGATTAGAATCGTAAGAAAATCCTAACAGGAGGTAAGAAACCCCTCACCTGCAGTATAAGTAGCTTCCGTCTGAATTCCATGTTTTAGTTTAGTAATATGTAGACTTTCGGCACAAGGATGCGAATTAGTGCATACTAAGTGTTCGATTAAATTATTTAGCACAGAAAAATGCAACTTAGGCATTTTAATAGCTCAGTAAATGCAATAGAAGCATTTAAATAGTTTAGTTAGCCTTGTCACAGCATATATGGGACTACGGTCCAATGGGTGGGCACCCACAGTCGCCTCTAGGTTCAGATAACCTAGTAGAAGCAAGGTAAATTAATTAGCTATGATTCAGTATTTTATTTTCAGTAGTGGCACTGTACAGGATTAGATATCCATTGGGCTGGGCTCCCATAGTCGGTCCCTAGGTTTAGATAACCTAGTAAACCTTGCTAAATTCGGGATTTGCAACCCCGGGTTTAGTTGAGGATGATAGCATGTACAGTTGTCGGGCCCATTAGCAGTATGATTATGTATTTTAATCTATTATATTATAGTTTTTCAAAACTCACAAAGATCAGTTATGTTAGTTGAGTTTGAATTCAGTTCCAAACTAGTTTAATTCATGTTCAGCTCAGTTTTCCTTGTTGTTACACATGATAGTTATGGTTAGCTTTGTATGCCATGCTTTGGTGTTCATGTTCAGCTTTTATTACACATGTTTAGATGATAGTATGCCATGACTAGCTTTGATTTCTATGTATGATAACATGCCATGTTTCAGTCTAATCAGTGCACTTTCAAACAGCATGTCTTAAAAGCATATTGCATCGAATGCATGTTTTAGTGAGGTAGATGGTTTCTTACTAAGCGAAAGCTTATAGATACTTTCTTTTCCTTATACTGCAGATAAAGGTAAAGGAAAGATGGACTAGCGGAGGCTGGAGGACAATGCTACGAGGATGTGTGTGGGTAGGAACTTGGAATAAAAGATCTTAGGGATCTAACAAGCTTTAGTTATGCTTTAGAACTTTCAGCAAAATTAGTTAACTGTTAGAACCTTATTATTCTACACATAGTACATTTGCATGCCATGAATTAGTGAATCATGCGTGATATCATGTTTAAAATGTTAGCTAATACATGTTAAAAATGTTTCTAGCTGTTATAGACTTGATGTGTATGAGTTGGGCACGAAATAGTGCTGAAATCAGGGGTTCTGATTTGAAATCAGAAACCCAGATCGATCAGAATTGGGTTGTGCCACTGGATCGGTCAGCTGACCAATCCAGTCGCGAACAGAGAGTTAGCATCTGTTATGGATCGGTCAGCCGGCCTATCCAGATGTGAACAGAGAGTACAGAAGCTCACTGATCGGTCAGTCGACCGATCAGTGAGCCACTGGATCGGTCTACCGACCGATCCAGCCGCATACAGAAGCAATATAGCATATGGATCGGTCAGCCAACCGATCCAGAGTTCTCTCCGTGCCGGTATTAAGGTGGATCGATCACTGGATCGATCCGACAGCCCAATCGATTCATGGATCGATTGAAATGCCTGATTACAGCTAGTAGGGCATCCAAGAGGCATAGATTATCTTCCCTAGCATGTGTACAACTCCTAGGTACACCTAGAATATTAAGTTCAGATTTTACAATAATCAGTTTAGTAAAATTTTAATCAATCTAGATTTTCGCAATAGTAATTTAGCACAGCATAATGTAGCGATCGGCCTCACAGCCTAGTCAGTAGAAGGCGGGTCGTTACATGGGTGCTCGCCCGGCCTTTGGTCGGCCAGTAACATGCTGAGAATTACGCTCGAGCGGGCTTTGCTCGGTCGAGCGTATACGAGAACATGGGTGCTCGCTCGGCCTTCGGTTTGTTGGGACCGAAATGTAGCTAGAGGGGGGTGAATAGCTCGTTGCGTGCTCGTGTGCTTCGTTGCTTGTTTCTTCAGAGATGTGTAGCGGAAATACAAGAAACAACTACAACAATGCTAACAAATGGATTTTACTTGGTATCCACCTCACAAGAGGTGACTAGTCCAAGGATCCACGCACACACACATACCTCCACTAATAAATACTCCTTTTCGGTAACTACCGAAGGCGGAGAAGCTCTAGAAGTTCACACTACAAGAAGAAAGGGAAAGGATACAAAATACAGCACAAGCTTACAAGGAAACCCTAACCCTAGCTTTCTTCTTCAGCTGTAGATCCGCCTCTTGACTTGGAAAACCTCCAAGAACCTTCAAGAACTGGCGATCTGAACTTTGTGGAGAAGTTGTGGAGTTGCTGAGATGAATCATGTAAGCTCTCGGAAGTTCTCTATGTGATCTCTACCGAAGAAGACGCACGCCAACGGCCTTTATCTGCGCCAACGGTCGGATCCTGATCGATTGGATTGCTCCCAATCAATCGGGGAGGCTTTGGATCGATCGACTGATCGATCCAGAGCTCCTCTGTGCTCTGGAAATTTGCCTGGATCGATCGACTGATCGATCCAGGGCTTATCGCGATAAATCGCAGCTTCCCAATCGATCCACTGATCGATTGGGACCTCTAGATCGATCAGCTGATCGATCCAGCAGGCTTCTGTGCGCTCGCGACTGCCTCCCAATCGATCCACTGATCGATTGGGATGAAGGCTTCTCGCAGGGACTCCCCAATCGATCGGCCGATCGATTGGGCTCCAGCCAATCGATCGGCCGATCGATTGGGCTCCAGCCAATCGATCGGCTGATCGATCCAGCTTCTGGTTTTTGCCCAAAACCAAGTCCCAAGCCCCCCAAACCAACATCCGGTCAACCTTGACCTGTTGGTTCATCATGCCTAGCATCTGATCTCCCTTGACCTGCTAGGACTCCTTCACCAAGTATCCGGTCAAACCCTTTGACCTTCTTGGACTTTTCTTCGTGCCAAGTATCCGGTCAATCCCTTTGACCTACTTGGACTTTCACCACCAGGTGTCCGATCAACCTTGATCCACCTGGATTTCATCGTGCCAAGTATCTGGTCAATCCCTTGACCTACTTGGACTTTTCTCAATTGTCTGGCTTCACTCACCAGGACTTCCAATCTGCCTAGCTTCACTCACTAGGTCTTTCACCTGGCTTCACTCACCAGGATTTTCCATCTGCTTGGCTTCACTCACCAGGATTTTCCATCTGCTTGGCTTCACTCACCAGGACTTTCATTCTGTCTAACATCCCAGTTAGGACTTCCCAGTCAAGTATCTGGTCAACTTTGACCTACTTGACTCTTCTTCAACCAACCTGATTAGACCCTGATCAGAGGGGAATTGCATCAAACAATCTCCCCAAATGAACAACTACAACTGCACTTGTCCATATCATCGAAGTCTTGTATTGTCAAACATCGAAACCCAAACCAAGACTCAAGCTTGGTCAACTAGGTCAACCTTGACCTAAGGGATATTGCACCAACAATCTCTCCCTTTTTGATGTTTGACAATACCACTTGTTGAGTTAGGAAATAAGGCTAATCCTATAGCCTCAACTCCCTTTATGCCAATATATGAATGATGGTTCCCTTCATTCTCCTCCTTTTCTAGAGGGCAAACTCCCCCTTTAGGTACTGAAGGCCTAACTTAACCATGCATTCTCCCCCTATTGGCACACATCACAAACAATCCCCATCTTTGGGTACACATCAATAAATTCACTTGTTGAAAACGCTCCCCTTTGGGACTCTCCCCCTGAAAAGTTGCTCATCGTTGTTCACAACTTCACTCGTTGTGATCAACACGATAATGAAGGTCCTATACCCTTCATTATCATCAATGCTCGCCCTTGAGCATTAACAAGGTCCAATAACCCAAATAAAGGTCTCATACCCTTCATTTGTCCTTGACCCTACATTCTCCCCCAATGTAGTCAAATGCCCATCCTTGAGTATGTTTAACTTAAACAATGAAGATATCCACTCTTCATTGTAAACAAATGCTCAACCTTGAGCATGTTCTTAAAAGAAGGTTAACCACCTTCCAAGGTTCATGAAAAATAGTTTTCATGTCTTTAAAGAGTACCTCCCCCTAAAGACATGGTCGTACCTTCTGTCATTGCACCAACAATGATTTGGAATCCCTAAACCTTTAGGAAACCCAAATTTATAAGTTTGGAGGTTTAAAAGTTCAAAATTTGAATCAACCTCAACCTAAACCTCTACTTAGTCTGCCTTAACCAATCCATCCTTGTTTTCATCATGAAAACTCCCCCTATTGTATACAAATATGTTTTAAGGGGTTTGGAATGGTTACATAGACTAACCATGGTTCAAAGATGCTGAAATCAGGCCTTCCCAGCCAAAATCAGCATCTTCGATCGATTGGAGTTGGGTTCCAATCGATTGAACCAGCTTGAATCGATCCACTGATCGATTCAAGAGGGCTGGATTGATCGGTGGATCGATCCAGGAAGCTTCTGTTTGTGAGAAGCTTGCTCTCAATCGACCGCCCGATCGATTGAGACCCTTCAATCGATCGGGTGATCGATTGAGGTCTGATAGTTGCTGAAATTTCATTTCAGTCAACTTCAGAAACCCCTAGAAAATTCTATAAAATTCTAAAAATCATAAAAATTCGTGTAGACATTTCTTAGGGTATATACTATTAAGGAAAATTAGTTTTCTAAGGAAATACTCCATATTTTCAAAGACTGACACAAACTTGAAAACTTGCAAAAATTTTAGTGTTTTCTTCAAGTTTGTGTCTAACTATTCAATGGTGATTACTATCAAAAGATAGCCTTCACCAAGGTTTTCCGAAATCATTTTAAAAACATTTTCAAAACCAATATCCCACCATGTTCCTTGGCCTTAATGTACATGACTTGTACATTAGCTTTCCCAATGATGGGAACACACATAACTATGTGTTTTGATGAACTTAAAACTCAAAAGAATGCACTAAATCAACATCTTGAGTTTTGTTCATCATCCTAACATCTCACTTGTATCTAATGTGCATTAAAACACATACAAGTCATCTTATAGGTCTTTGTGAGATGTAAAGTTTGGTTTTGCTCTAATCTAGGGATCATGCATATCAATCTAGGCATTTTTGAATTATAGACATCCACCAAGGATGTTACTTGTTGATAAACCTGTTGATAAATGTCATTTGTCCTTAATTTTAAGGAAATAAATATAATGCATGATAATGTTATGGCATACATCAAAATGAAATAGCTTTCAAAAGAAAGATTCCTATCACTACATGATGTATGTATGACATGACATGATATTTTTATATTTTTCATAATAAGTCATGAGTGCAAAATACAAAACTAAATATGATGTCATGGCATATAGTGAGCAAACAATCATGGCAAGGTTTAGCATAAATAAAATACCTAGATTACCTATCTAAGTGTCCTTAAACCTTAGCTAAGTTGAAAATTAAACCTAGATTGCCCTCTAAACGCTCCAAGAAAATGCCAAAACCTAAATTGGTATTTTTAATTCTCTTGATTAATTTATGCCAATCGAAATTAAGTATATTCCTCAAGTGTTGGCATATTTCGTTCTTCCACAAGAGTAACACTAAGAAAATACCAAAATCCCAACTTGGTATTTCCTTATGTTTTCCCAATATGTGCCATTTTCAAATAAAATCAATACTTCTCAAATTTGGCACATTTTACTCTTTCAGAGAGTAAATCATAAATCCATTTCATTTTCAAAGGTTAATAATAACCTTGAAAATGCTCCTTGAGTGTCAACTTCATCATGATTGGGTTAACTACCCTTCCACTTATAGTTGACACTCTCTAACCCATCTATGGGGTAGAGAAAATGCTCCTAGGAACTCAAAACCTATTGGTACTCCTTGGATGCTCTAGGTATTCACTAGGGATAACTTCCCTAGATACCTTCCTAGTGACCTTGTTTGGCTTCTTAGAAGCCTTGGTCACCTTTTCTAGGTCAACCCTAGGGATTGCTTCCCTTGTGACCTTGTTAGTGACTTTCTTAGACTTCTTAGAAGTCTTAGTCACGTTTGTTGTTGCAAAGATACTTCTAGGGATAACTTCCCTTGTATCCTTGACTTGACTTCTAGACTTAGGGTTGGTTCCATAGCTATATGGAACCCTATGATAGGAAATTACATCATTCTTGGCCTTTGGTTTGTATCCCAAACCTCTATGGCCATTGGATGACTTTGATACTCCTAGCCCTAGATTTTTACCCTTAGACCCTTGTGTTCCATTTTTGATTTTTCTAAGGGTCTTCTCTAATTTGTCAAGTCTTGACCTCAAGACTTGATTTTCCTTCCATAATTCTTCAATCTTAGGTTTTTCACTAAAACCTTGATTGTTCTTCTTCTTAGGCAAATACCTAGAATCCTTAGGGTTCTTGCCTAAATTCCTATCTACCTTTCTAAACCTAGGTTGAGAGGTTTTAGCATGATAAGCTACATGATATTCCTTAATTTTATCATGTTTCCTATTTTCATGGTAAATAGCATTGAAATGATATAAACTTGAATTAGCATGCTTTTTATCATAATTTAAAGGGGTAGGCTCAATAAAAGTTACCTTCCTTTTTACCTTGGAGGCTCCCCCTTGAAATGAGCTTTCTCCAAGAGCCTTGACCACCTTCTTCCCCTTAGAGCATTGACTTCGGTAATGCCCCTTTTGATTGCAAGAGAAGCACACAATGTGCTCCTTGCTCTTCTTTGTATTGGGGATGGTCTCCTTGGGCTTCTCCTTGCCCTTTTGTGCCACTTGGCCCTTCTTCTTGACCAATTTAGGGCATTTACTTTTGTAATGCCCTTGTTCCCTACATTCAAAGCATATAATATGAATTTTATTGTTAATTGAACTAGTTATACCTTCTTGTGTAGGGATGGCACATGATCCTCCTTTTGATTCGGAGGTTGAAGCTTCCTCTTGATCCGAAGATGATACTCCTCCATTTGATTTTGCTTGACTTGTGGAGGTGGAAGCCACTTCATCCTCTTCTATTCCATTTGACCCGGATGTAGAAACTTCTTCTTGCTCCGAGGTCAATGATCTACACTCCCCCTCAATCCTAGAGGTGGAGGCTTCATCATCTTGTACATGGAACAAGGAGTATGCTCCCTCCTTGTTCCCTTCATTGCATTCCCTCTAAGATGAAGCTTCTTCTTGGACTTCTTCTTCGGAAGTTGAGCATCTCTCAACTTCGGAGTCCTCCTCTTGATCTTGCTCCAATGAGTCGCCCTCTTTGGATTCCTCTTGATTCGGTACAGTGGAGGGGATCTCATGAATAATTGCCAACTTGCTCCAAAGCTCCTTGGCATCCTCGAATTCTCCAATCCTCGAATTCTCCTTGTTTCTTCATAGATGTGGAGCGGAAATACAAGAAACAACTACAACAATTCTAACAAATAGATTTTACTTGGTATCCACCTCACAAGAGGTGACTAGTCCAAGGATCCACGCACACACACACACCTCCACTAATAAACACTCCTTTTCGGTAACTACCGAAGGCGGAGAAGCCCTACAAGTTCACACTACAAGAAGAAAGGGAAAGGATACAAAATACAGCACAAGCTTACAAGGAAACCCTAACCCTAGCTTTCTTCTTCAGTTGTAGATCCGCCTCTTGACTTGGAAAACCTCCAAGAACCTTCAAGAACTGGCGATCTGAACTTTGTGGAGAAGTTTTGGAGTTGCTGAGATGAATCATGTAAGCTCTCAGAAGTTCTCTATGTGATCTCTACCAAAGAAGACGCACGCCAACGGCCTTTATCTGCGCCAACGGTCAGATCCCGATCGATTGGATTGCTCCCAATCGATCGGGGAGGCTTTGGATCGATCGGCTGATCGATCCAGAGCACCTCTGTGCTCTGGAAATTTGCCTGGATCGATCGACTGATCAATCCAGGGCTTATCGCGACAAATCACAGCTTCCTAATCGATCCACTAATCGATTGGGACCTCTGGATCGATCAGCTGATCGATCCAGCAGACTTCTGTGTGCTCGCGACTGCCTCCCAATCGATCCACTGATCGATTGGGATGAAGGCTTCTCGCAGGGACTCCCCAATCGATCGCCCGATCGATTGGGCTCCAGCCAATCGATCGGCTGATCGATCCAGCTGCTGGTTTTTGCCCAAAACCAAGTCCCAAGCCCCCCAAACTAACATCCGGTCAACCTTGACCTGTTGGTTCATCATGCCTAGCATCTGATCTCCCTTGACCTGCTAGGACTCCTTCACCAAGTGTTCGGTCAAACCCTTTGACCCACTTGGACTTTTCTTCGTGCCAAGTATCCGGTCAATCCCTTTGACCTACTTGGACTTTCACCACCAGGTGTCCGATCAACCTTGATCCACCTGGATTTCATCGTGTCAAGTATTCGGTCAATCCCTTGACCTACTTGGACTTTTCTCAATTACCTGGTTTCACTCACCAGGACTTCCAATTTGCCTAGCTTCACTCACTAGGTCTTTCACCTGGCTTCACTCACCAGGATTTTCCATCTGCCTGGCTTCACTCACCAGGACTTTCATTCTGCCTAACATCCCAGTTAGGACTTCCCAGTCAAGTATCTGGTCAACTTTGACCTACTTGACTCTTCTTCAACCAACCTGATCAGACCCTGATCAGAGGGGAATTGCACCAAATAATCTCCCCAAATGAACATCTGCAACTGCACTTGTCCATATCATCGAAGTCTTGTATTGTCAAACATCGAAACCCAAACCAAGACTCAAGCTTGGTCAACTAGGTCAACCTTGACCTAAGGGATATTACACCAACACGGTTGGCCGGTAACATACTGAGAATTACGCTCGAGAGGGCTTTGTCCGGTCGAACGTGAGCACATGGGTGCTCGCTCGACCTTTGGTTGGCCAGTAACATGCTAAGAATTACGCTCGAGCAGGCTTGGCTCGGTCGAGCGTATGCAAATGCACGGGCGCTCGTTCAACTTTCAGTCGGCCGACTATGCATCCTTCTTATCCTTCTCGATCTTGACCCCTCCTTTACCAACCAGGTCAACATATCATAACCCGTGTCATATATAATTTATATTTGTTAAGCTCGCAGGCCATAAATATATTTATTAAATAAAGCTCGGGCTTGGCTCGATTATAAACAAGTCAAACTCAAACATTCAAGAGTTCAGCCAGCTCGGCTCGATTACACCCCTAACAATGGTATTGTCCATTGTATATTTCAACTTATTTGGAGGTGTTATGCAGGAGGAGATCCAAATTGGATTTTTTTTTTTTTTAAGTAGTTATTCGTTAATTTTTTTTAATTATATTTAATTTTATCCTAAATATTAGGAACCAAGTCTTGTTAGTTAATTTATCATAAATCTTAGGGAATAAATCTAATTGGTTATTTTTTCATTTAGATTTTTTTTAGGGTTTTAAGAGCTATATAAATCTATGCTTAGATGATGTTTAGGACAAGTTATTTTGATATTGAATCAATTGGTTTTGCTTAAGCCACGTTACGGCTACATCTCTTTTATTCTTCTATTCCCACTCTTATTTTTTCGAGAAGGGTTTTTTTTTTAAAACCTAGCTTGGTCTACTTCTTATTTTATTATTTCTCTCTTGTTTTCTCATTAACTCCTCTGAAACATCACGCCCCAGAATAATCTATATTCTACCCAACGTCAGTTAGTATCAGAGCTCAATAAGATCCAATGGAGGGTCATCGTGGACGTGGTTGTGGTCACAACAAGTAGGTTCCGAATGAGGAAGCCTAGCACCATGATCGCAATATCCATGATATAATGATGATTGACTATTTGCAGAAGCAAGTTACGGAATTAACCCAACATCTGCCATCACGGGATTTTGAAGATCATGAGATTTCTAATCATAACTCTGAGTCTACTTTTGAGAATCCATATCACCATCATACTACGTACCGGGAACACTGTAGTCAAGAGGAATGATATGGGGACTTTGGTTTCCAAGTTGATCTTCCTAATTTTTTTGGCACATTACAAACAGAAGGCTTCATTGATTGGCTCAACGAAGTAGAGAGGATTTTCAAGTACAAGGAAGTACCTTATCACATCAAAGTAAAATTGGTCATTATCAAGTTCAAAGGTCGATCCTCAGCATGGTGGGAGCAGCTTCGGCAATCATGAGAGAGATAAGGTAAATCTAAAATCACCGATTGGGAAAAATTGAAAAAACTTATGAAAACACACTTTCTTCCCTTTGGCTATGCGCAAACGTTGTTTCAATGACTCCATACATTGAGGCAAGGGGCTAGAACCGTCGACGACTATACAGAGGAATTCTATCAGCTTATTGCTAGGAACGATCTATCTAAAACCAAGGACCAAATGACAGCACGACATTTAGGGGGATTACGACAACCCTTACAAGATTCCTTGAGCCTCCGCTCACTCTGGAATGTTTCAGAAGCTTATCAGCGAGCTATGACGGTTGAAAAACAATTAAACCATATACCAATAAATAAAAGCGATCAAAACAATTGAGTTGTTCGCCCTCAGGAGTTGCGCCCTTCCCAACAGCCACCACAAGGTAATTCTAAGACCTCTATCAAGTGTTTTCGATGTGGTGAACAGGGGCATCGAGCTTCAGATTGTAAAAGATCCCTAAATAAAAAAAAACAGAACTCTGCTGGTTGAGGAAGACATGGAGGATGAATCCGAACAAATTGATGAGCCAATTTACGACGATGATATCGATGATGAAATTCTTTATGGAGATGGTCATGAGACTCTCGTCGTATGCAAGAGCCTACTAGTCCCCAAGGAAGAATCAAGAGAGGATTGGCTGAGAACTAGTATCTTTCACACAACTTGCACAGTTGCAGACAAAGTTTACAAGATGATTATTGATAGTAGAAGCTGTGAAAATATTGTATCTGAAGAAGCTGTGCAAAAGCTGCAGTTGAAGATGGATTGGCATCCAAAACCCTACAAGTTGTCATGGCTGAGCAAAGGGAGTGACGTAATCATAAATAAAAGGTGTCTTTTAAATTTTTCTATTGGCAGCAAATATTATGATCGAGTATGGTGTGATGTTGTGTCAATAAATGCATGTCATGTATTGTTGGGACGACCTTGGCAATATGATCGTAGCGTCATCCACGATGGATGGAAGAACACCTACACCCTCAGCATCAAAGGGAGGAATATCGTATTGGCTCCTCGACGAGAAGGAACCCCTTCAAATTTGGTAACCAATAACTCTACACTACTTTCTATTGGATCGGATAAGTGTGATGGGGGGGGGGGGGGGGGGGGAATATCGCGCTTTTAAAACTTTTCTTTTACTTTAGAAAACAGAGTCGTGCAGCGGAAAGTAGAATGAAAAACTTGTTCGGTTACTTGGTTCGAAGTCTAGGTCGACTCCTACTCCAAGGTCCGGGATCCTTGACCGCACCCATGGGCAATTCACTATAATTCTTTTTTCCGAAAACCTCGGAAAGAAGCAGTGTGTATAAGAGATGAGTAAGATAGTAACTGTTGAATCACGTGGTTGTTTTGATGTGATCAACCAAGTTGGTTAGGTCCTGCTTTGTGTTTGACCCCTGTGTCTGAGTGTGCAGGAGCTTAGGAGCGCAGAAAGTCTAGCGGAAGACGCAGCTAGCAAGAAGGACGGCACGGTAAGGGAGCCGACGGGCTCGGTGCGTTCGAAGGACGCGAGAGCTGCGGAAGAGTACACCGGTGGTCGAGAAGAACGTGGGCAGCGTTCGAGGGACGTTAAGCCGGGAGGAAGGCTGCTCGAGGAGAAGGCCGAAAATTGGGTTCGGGTGAGCCCTATTTCGGTTGGCCGGAATCACTCAAAAGAACGGGACTTCAGAAGACGAAGCAAAGAAGCAAGCAAGCTAGAAAAAGCTACCAGCCAGCTTGGAGGCGCCTCCATCAGGCTTGGAGGCGCCTCCATCAGGCTTGGAGGCGCCTCCATCAGGCTTGGAGGCGCCTCCAGCTTGAAGGTGCCTCCAGTTTGAAGGCGCCTTCAATGCCTGTTGGAGGCGCCTCGGACCTGGCAGAAATGAACGTTGAGCTTTTGGATAAAGTTTTATCCACTCTCTCGATGGAGGCGCCTTGGACCTTGTTGGAGGCGCCTTGGACCCTCGGGATAGACTTTCCAAGAGCTATATAAAGGCCCCTGGAGCTAGGAAATATTCAACAACTCAAGCAATCAACTGTGTAGTCTTTCCTAGCAATAGTTCTAAGCTTCCAAAGTGTAAAAGGCTTCTCCACCTTCAGAGAAGGAGATTTTTCTAGTGCGAGCTTTTCATCACCTTGGATTAACAACCCTCTTGGTTGTAACCAGGTTAACTCCCGGTCTTCTCTGTCCTTCTGTTTAGCTTTATTGTTTTTATTTTATTATTATTGCTATTGCACTTTCGAGTTGAAAAATCCGAGGAGGGTAGTTTTAATTTATGCAGGCAATTCACCCCCCTCTTGCCGACCTCCGCTGCACCTACAATTGGTATCAGAGCAAGACCGCCTCAGAAAGACTAATAGCCGACTGAAGCACGACGATCAAGACGATGGCCGAAGCGAATATTCATCCCCCAAAGTTTGACGGAGACTTCGCGACGTGGAAACGCCGGATGGAGGTATTCTTTAAAACAGACTTCGATATTTTACTAACTATGAAATATGGTTTTGAAGTTCCGAAAGACAAAGAAGAGCATCAGTGGAGCAAGAAGGAGCAAGCCGAATTTGTCGCCAACGGAAAGGTAGAGTTCCACCTACTTAGCGTGCTGCCACCATAAGAGGTAAGTCGGATCGGAAGCTACGACTCCGTGAAAGACCTCTGGGAAAAATTCTTGGAGCTTCACGAAGGTACCTCGGAAGCTAAACTTGCGAGGCGCGACATCCTCCGGACCCAATTAATGAACCTCCGAATGAACCAAGGTGAGAAGGTAGCACAACTCCAAGCAAGGATCAAAGAGCTGATCACGCAACTAACCAATCTTGGAGAAGAAGTAACAAACCAGGACTCAATCTGGTACGCGCTCAACGCCTTCCCCAGAACTCCAGAGTGGGCCTCCTTAGTAGATGTGTACTACATCTCTAAGGATTTCGAGGTAAGTACTTTAGAAAATTTGTTTTCTACCTTTGAACTTCATGAATCTCGGATTGCAGAGTCCATTAAAGTGGAGAAAGCAAGTCAGAACATTGCCTTGAAGGTAAGAACAAACGATTCTGACTCCGAAGCCTCGATCGACGAATTCGAAGCTACATTAATGGTAAGACGATTTAATAATTTTTTTAAATCTAATAAATTTAGAACGCAGAAGCATGAGCGAAAAAGAAGAACGGTTCGTTGCTACAACTGCAACGAAGAAGGGCACATCAAGGATGACTGCCCGAAATTAAAAAGCAAGCAAAAAGAAAAGGAAAAGGTCAAGTACAAGAAACCAGAATCCTCCAAGCACAAGAACCTGAAGGCCACTTGGTCAGATTCGTCGTCTTCCGAATCAGACGTCGAAGCCTTCTCGGGGTTAGCGCTAATAGCTAACCATCAGATAGAAGAAGAATCAAGCTCAGAGATGAGCATAGATGAAGGGGGAGGAACATCAGAAGAGGAAAGCTGCAATGAAGGGGGAACCTCACCAAGTCAGGTAAGTAAGGTACGTAATCTAACCCCGATTCAGTCTTTTCACTTTATTAAGTCTCTTTCTAAAAACTTATTCAAATTAGAAAAAGAAAATGCTGAATTGAAATTGAACCTAGCAAAAGCATGTCCACTAGAAATGTATGATAATCTAAAATTAAAAATTAAAAGTTGAAATTGAGAAATTGAAAGATAATGATGCATGCTTAAATAAATTTCCAAAATCAAAATCAAGAATTTATGGAAAATTAAACTGGTATATAAGAAAACATCAGGGCCAACTTAGAAGAATACCTAAAGGATATGTACCCCTAAGTATTTGACCAACCCTGTAGGAAGGAACCTTTATTGGGTTCCAAAATCTTTGCTAGTTTAAACTTTTCTTTTTAGTTAAAAGCTTACAGTGAGAAAATTAAATGTTGAGTTTCTTTATGGAAGCTTTGTCTAAGGAAGTGGTTGTTGCTCCAATAACCAAGAAGGTCTAGTGCCTCGCCACGACCTGAAAGCCGAAATATCGAAATAAAAATGTTTAATTAACTTTCTGATAAAAGCATTAAAATTAGAATTAACTAATGCTTTGAAAAGGTTTTAAACATTTCCTTAGAAATTCTTTAAAAAAAATTTTATCTAGAAAAGTGTCTCTTGAAAGTTTTACTTAGAAATTCTTTTTTGGAAAATTCTAAAAATTTTGACTTAGAAATTATTTTGAAAAATTCTAAAAATTAATTTTTACTTAGAAATTACTTTGAAAAATTCTAAAATTTTAGTTCACTTAGAATTTTTTTTTGGAAAATTCTAAAAATTTCAGTTTACTTAGATTTTTTTGGGGGGGGGGATTCTAAAAATTAATTTTGACTTAGAAATTTTTTTCTAAAAATTCAGTTTTGCTTAGATAATTTTTTGAAAATTCATTTTTTTACATAAAATTTACTAAATATTTTTATTAAATTATCTTTCTCTTCTTATTAACCCATTTTTGCTGTGATCAAAGGGGGAGAGAAAAGTACAAGTTTTGGAGGAGAGAATTTTTTAAAAAATATTTTTGAAAAATTCTGGTTAACTCTTAATTTAGTAGTTGCAATTTTATTTATTGCAAACTGATGCTTAACATGCTACTTTAGTAATTTTCTTTTAAAATTACCTTTTTTGTCTATTTTTAACCCTAACTTGAACTTGGGTTTATGCACATCAAAAAGGGGGAGATTGTTGAACCCCGTGGTTGTTTTGATGTGATCAACTAAGTTGGTTAGGTCCTGCTTTGTGTTTGACCCCTGTGTCTGAGTGTGCAGGAGCTTAGGAGCGCAGGAAGTCGAGCGGAAGACGCATCTAGCGAGAAGGACGGCACGGGAAGGGAGCCGACGGGCTCGGTGCGTCCGAAGGATGAGAGAGCTGCGGAAGAGTACACCGGTGGGCGAGAAGAACGTACACGGCGTTCGAGGGACGTTAAGCCGGGAGGAAGGCTGCTCGAGGAGAAGGCCGAAAATTGGGTTCGGGTGAGCCCTATTTCGGTTGGTCGGAATCACCCAAAAGAACGGTACTTCGGAAGACGAAGCAAAGAAGTAAGCAAGCTGGAAAAAGCTGCCAGCCAGCTTGGAGGCGCCTCCATCAGGCTTGGAGGCGCCTTCAATGCCTGTTGGAGGCGCCTTCAATGCCTGTTGGAGGCACCTCGGACCTGGTAGAAATGAACGTTGAGCTTTTGGATAAAGTTTTATCCACTCTCTCGATGGAGGCGCCTTGGACCTTGTTAGAGGCGCCTTGGACCCTCGGGATAGACTTTTCAGGAGCTATATAAAGGCCCCTGGAGCTAGGAAATATTTAACAACTCAAGCAATCAACTGTGTAGTCTTTCCTAGCAATAGTTCTAAGCTTCCAAAGTGTAAAAGGCTTCTCCACCTTCAGAGAAGGAGATTTTTCTAGTGCGAGCTTTTCATCGCCCTGGATTAACAACCCTCTTGGTTGTAACCAGGTTAACTCCCGGTCTTCTCTGTCCTTCTGTTTAGCTTTATTGTTTTTATTTTATTATTATTTCTATTGCACTTTTAAGTTAAAAAATCCGAGGAGGGTAGTTTTAATTTATGCAAACAATTCACCCCCCTCTTGCCGGCCTCCGCTGCACCTACAGTAACAGCCTACTATCTTACTTGAGTTAATTACAATGCAAGCTAATAAAAAATATACCGACAAGTAATGAAGTTGAAGCTTTGGTCGGCACTTCCGGATAGAGTAGCTTGAAGAGGTGTAGAAGACAAGTAGCACGAGCAGCTTGCAGAGAGAGCTTATAGTCAATCAGAAAGTCTTGTCCAGCTCAGATCTCGAGCTCCTATTTATAAGTGTCATTATCGTTCGGTCGACCGATCCCTTTATTTGGTTGACCGAACCAGCTCCCTTCCTTCCTGGCTGGAGTCTGATGATGATTCGATCTTCCGGCATTAACTGGTCATTAAGGGTTCGGTCGACCAATCCCTATTTTCAGTCGATCGAACAAGCTCCTTCCCTGTTCATCGAAATTTGCTGAGATCCACATTTAATGCTGCATTAATGGTTAATTGGTTCGGTCGACCGATCCAAGGGTTTAGTCGACCGATCAGCTCTTTTTCCTTTTGCTTCTGATCGATGCTGATGAACTGGCCTATGCTGAGTCATCCTGATTCAGTCGATCGATCCCTACATTCAGTCGACCGATCCGGCCGAACCTGCAACACAGAGTTAAACAAAGTATCCCTGCAACATAAAGGTTAGCACAGTAATATATAATGCATGAGTAATATTAGACAGTAGAACTGTCTTGATCTCAACTTGGAAACCTTCCAGGTATCTTCATTTGGATCAGTGACCTTAGGTTATTCCCTTCAGGAACCCGACCTCATTGTCGCTCCTCCAGTTGTTCACCTCAACCTACCTGCCAAACTTTGATCCTCCAGATCCAGTTTGGACTTTTCACTTAGCCTTGATCGGCTCGCTAGGACTTTTCTCTTGATCTTCGGTCCTCCAGACCTCTCGATCACACCGCCAAGCGTCGGGTCCCCTCGACCCTCTTGGACTTTCACCTGAGTTCCACGATCTGCTAAGACTTCTCCTACTAGCCTCCAACTAGGTCTTTCTCGGTTGAGTAAACAGCCTGCACACTGAGTTAACTTGTTAGATCATAACAAGACTTAACTTGAACCTTTGACAACATCAAAACTTAGGTTTGATTCTGGTGCAACTTGCACCAACAATCTCCCCATTTTTGATGTTTGTCAACTAAGGTTCAAAGTTAAGTTAAAATATGCATAAATTAAATAAACAAGCATTTTAACTTTTAACTCTCCCCCCGAGTTAAATAACTCCCCCTGAATTCACTATCTCTCCCCCTTTGACACACATCAAAAATAGGGAAAAACTCCAACACCAAATAAAAACAAGAATGTTTAAAGAAAACCTTTGATTGCAAAAAGTGAAAGTTAGCAACTCAGTTTAATTTTGAACTTATAAAAAAAATTCACAAGGTTTAAAAGTATAGCATATTTTGAAAATTTGAAAAGTTTAACCAAGTTTTAGAATTTGAAAATTATTTGAAAAGTTAATGAAGTTAAGATTTTAGAAACATAGCAAAGATAAAATTTTAGCATAGGGAAAGTATTTAGGAAAAATCTGAAAAATTATTATCATCATTATAAAAACAATATTTAAGAAGAGTAAAGGAAAGATAATTTTGAAAAACATATAAAAATTAAGGTAGTTTAAAAGATATATAATAATTTTGAAAATTTTGAGAAGTGTAAAATTATGAAAAAAAATTCACTAAGTTGAAAATTACAGAAATATTTCAAAAAATAATTTTGAAAATGAATTTAGAAAAAAGAAAAGATTTTGAAAATTTGTAAGGTAGACTTTAAAAATATAACTCGAAGCTCCCCCTAAAATTGATAATATCCTAAAAGTCCAAGCATGGTTAGAAAAAAAATTATCCTTATGATGAAATGTCCAACCTTTGTACAAAGCTAACTACCACAAGATAGTAGCTTTTGACTCAGGTTGGTCAATTTAAGGAATTAGGACTAACTAGGTTGTTACTAGCTAGTTGACTCAAATTGATCCATGTATATTGTTTAAAGCCCAGATTTATAGCGATGCATTGACATAAGCATCTGAAATCTAAGGCTAGGTCCTAAGTATCTCACCCATTCTGAGTTCTCAAGCAAGGGATCCTACTATGCTTGTGAGATGCTAGCTCCTAGGACTATAGAATCATGCAATTCTACGGTAAGACCTAGGCTACTCTAGAAAATGAAAATACTTTGAAAGAGTTTTGAAAACCAAAATTTGAAAAGGGAATTTTTTACAAAAATAATTTTGAAAAATAAACTAAGTAAAAATTTCCAAAAATAAGAGATCCTATTCTATAAAACACATCCCTAATTGTCTTCTTAAGTTACTAAATTCTGCTTCAGGTAATGGTTTAGTAAAAATATCAGTCAAATTAGATTTAGATTCAATATACTTAAGTTAAATATTCCCTTTGGAAACATGATCTCTAATGAAATGATGTTTTACTTCTATATGTTTAGTTCTAGAGTGATTTACTGGATTTTTAGTTAGATTTATAGAGCTAATATTTTCAGATTTTGTAAGAATTGGTGATGTAGTTGTTTTAAGTTTCAAAATAATATAATTTAGTTTAAGTTTTAAATAATTTGAATAAGTTTTAAAATAGTTTAATGAAGTTATAAAATAATTAAGTTTTTCCTTAAAGTTTTTTTTAATTAAGTTTTTAAAATAATTTTAATTAAGTTTTTTTAAATAATTTTAATTAAGTTTTTTTTAAAATTAAGTTTTTTTAAATAATTTTAATTTTTTTTTAAATTAATTAAGTTTTTAAAATAATTTCAAAAAATTTAATTAAGTTTTTAAAATAATTTTGATTAATTAAATAATTTTGATTAATTAAATAATTTTAATTAAGTAAAAAATTTAAATAATTAAATAATTTAAATAATAAGTTTTTTATATAAATAATTAAATTAGGTTTGATATTAATTAGGTTTGAAGTTAATTAGGTTTGAAATTATTTTGAATTATTGAAAAAGGTTATTGAAGCCATGTTAGATCCAAACTTAGTTTTGGGTTAATCAAGCAGGCTTCCTAAAGATAAATTTTCAGTTCAGTGGCGAGGCATATGGCCTTCTTGTGTATCAACGGTGGACCACTTGCTGAAGACTTTCCAAACTGTTCCCGCCCAAAAAACTTAATACTAAATTTTGGTCTAACTAGCCCATGTTTGACTGGGGTAGCTTCGGTCAGATCTACTAAGTCTAGTGCACCAGGTAGAATACATAAGATTTAGCCTAGACATACTTTCGACAAAGCTTCCTTGACGTACTATCATCCCAATCCATTCCGATCATATGTTGTAGAGGTTGGTAAACCTTTTTTATCTAATCATTCTAAGCAAAAAATAAATCTAATCCTAAGTGTATAGGTTCGGTTAATCATATTGGTTGGATTATCTTTCTAGTTGCTCCCCCTGAGTCATAGCTTAGATAAGGTCTATCTAAGTAATGAATCTGACTTTTAGGGATCAAGTATAGATTTGGCTTAATTGGTTTGGTTATATGTTTTGTTTGGACCCATGCTTGGACTCGACTTCTAACATTTTGACTAAATAATGATAAGTATGGTTTGTTTGTTTGATTTGGTTTATAGCCAAGTCCTGATTTGTTGTACACGGCTCGTTGCGATCCAAGTACGATATTTAGATATTTGGATCCCAGTTCGAACCTTTCCAATGTTTTCTTGAGTCACTTGACTTGACCTTTCAAGTTGGAATTTTCTTCATCAAGTTTTTCAACTTGAGTTGAAGTTCCGACTTGAACTTGGTTAGGTGAGTCACTCAAGTTAACTTGTTTCTTAAGGTGGTCTATTTCCTTAAGTAACAAGTTATTCTGTTTTCCAGATTTTGATAATTTTCTAAATAAGCATTTAACTACTTTAAGCAAGTTGGACTTTGAATAAAATGTTACCATATCTGGTTCTTCGAGTCCGTGGTTTCTCTCGGACTCGATGTCGTTCTCGGACTCGCACTCTTCATCGAACTCGGATTCGGAATCTTCATTTCTTGCCATAAATGCAAGATGGCATGAGTGCTTTGTTTGCTCCGTGTCAAATTCGTCAAAAGAGGTCTCGTCCCATGTCGCTTGAAGGGTTTTCTTTCGTCTTGATGACTTGGGTCTTTCTTCCTTTCGATTTGGGCATTCATTTTTGAAATGCCCCTTTTTGTTGTATCCGTAACAAATCATTTCTGATTTGTTTTGGGTCTGGTTGAGCGGTATCTTCTTGGCACTTCTTCTGAATTTCTTCTTCGTCAGCAATCTCCATACCATGTTGACTAATTCTTCTTCGTTTGTTGAATCAGAGTCTCACTCACTTTCAGACTCGATCTTTGTTCTTGTTTTAGTTTCCTTGCTTGGACCTGCATACAACGCTACTCCTTTCTCGACACGGCTTACGTTAGATTGTTCGTGTAACTCCAATTCACAAAATAACTCATCTAACTTAAGAATTGAAAGATCCTTAGAAACTTTGTACGCATCTACTGATCCTGTCCGAACCGGTTATCAGTGGACGCTGGGCACGTGGCGCTTCCTGCTAGATCCTCGAATGCTTCGGTGAACCTGCAACAAAACCGAGCCGGGAGGGGTGTCCCGGCGACGGCCCTCCGACGCTCAAGTCAGGCGAGGAATAACAAAAAGGTGGCTTCAAGATGAAGATTTTTTTATACCTCCAGTGGAGAAATGGAAGCCTTATATAGATCTCTCAAAGAAGCCTGGGCGTGCCAATCAAAGCAACCACCTGCCTTTGACCATGCCCAGGTATGGGTCTGTCAGAAGGGCCATGTCTGAATATGGATCTGTCAGGGAGACGTCCATGAGACCATACTGTTACTGTATCAGCCTCTCCGTGATGTGACGGCAAGATCGTGCGATCTTGTGTACGGCCTAATCATCAGACATGCTTCTGCTGATCTCATATCCTGAGCCGAGCGCATAGGCCGCTCGGCACCCTTTATACCCTCGCCCCTATTTGGCCGAACGGACAACCCCCTCGGCCCTTGGCCCCTGCCGAGCGGACTCCCGCTCGGCCCTTCGGTCTTCCTGCCCTGGCGTCGGAAACATGAGCCCATGGATGGGCTTATCTCTAGCTCCGTTCGGACCTACCAATCCGCTCGGCTCGGCCATCCACCGCACAGCCTTTCATCGGTCCTCAGGTTGATCCCCTTCAGGAAGTGGGTTCCCCATTCTTACTGCCGGATCACTTGCCTTCCCTAGTGAGTCCGACTGACTGGACTATATGTGTCCGAGCGGGCGGTCGCCGCTTTTCCGTAGCTTATAATATCACTGGGGCCGTCCGGCCCTTCTGCCAAATTCAGCCGCTCAGCTCTTTATTTTGGTTGTCTTGTCGCTTAATGTTGATATTTGCTTGTCTAGATCTCCTCGGAAATTATGCAAATCCTCTCCATTAAGTCGGAGCATGCGCGGTATGGGCGCATTAATTGCGCTCGGTGACAGGGCGCCACGTGTCGACCCTTGTGTGGCGGCGGCGTCACTTACGATGGGACGCCCCCGTTTGAAATGGACGGCCCGATGGCGTCCTTGTTTCTCGTGACCTGGATCGGACGGCGGTGGCTGATCGGCCTCGGCCGTATAAAGCCTCCGTCTCTTTTTTGGCCGCATATTCGCTCGCGCGTTGCCTTCTGCTTCGTTCTGTTGCTGCGGCCTCCGGCGATCTAGTGTCTGGTTTTAGGCGGCGATCACCTCATCGGTGATTCTTTCCACCCGTTTCCTTCCCAGTGAGTCCTCTGCCTTCACTTAATAGGTCTTCCCTGCTCATTTCGCTCCTTTCGTTTCCCTTCCTTTGATTTTTTTCTGAGATGGCGAGTTCCTCCGAACCCGCTGTTAACATTTCGGGCCCCTGGTACCTGACCATGGAGAGCCGATTCGATGAGGAGCATGCCCAGCGCCTTGTTCGGACATACGGGCTTCCTGATGACCACGAAATAATTATAGCCGGCCCGACCGACCGTCCACATGACCCGCCGATCGGCTCCATTTGTTTCTTTTTAGACCAATTCCAGGGCGGCCTTAGATTTCCTACCCATCCATTTATTCTGGAGGTTTGTAATTACTTCCGCATCCCGCTTGGCCAGCTTGTGCCGAATTCCTTTAGGTTGCTGAGCGGGATGGTCGTCCTCTTTAAGTTGCACAGTATTCCTCTTAACCCTAAGATATTCCATTTCTTCTTCTACCCCAAACAATCCGAGCCGGGCACCTTTATCTTCCAAAGTAGAATAGGCTTTAAATTTTTTGATAACATGCCGACCTCAAACAAACACTGGAAGGAGTTTTTCTTCTTCATCCGACTTCCCGATCGGCCAGCCTTCCACACCCAATGGCAGACCGCCGTGCCGACCCAGCCGGAGCTCGGCAAGTTCAGAAGTAATCCAGCCTATCTTCATGCGGCGAACTGGTTGTCCGGCCAGCGATACAAGATCGACCAGTTGCTCCTGAAGGGGGTGCTATATATTTTCGGGTTATCTCCCGTTCGGGCGAATCTCCCCTTCCGCATGAGTAAGGACTCTTTACTCTCTTAGTCTTTTTTGTCTAACTGATTTTAATTTCTTTCACTGCAGCTGATGTCATGTGGCGCTCCAAGGCTACCGCTCACTTGAAATTGAAGTCTGTAGAAATTGAAGCGGCCACCAAAAAGGAGCTCGCCGAGCGGGGTTTAATCCCTAGCCGCCCGGCAGGTGCAGGAGAGGGAGGGGCACAGTCCGCTCCTGAAACAGAAGCTGCCTCATCCGCTTCAGCGGCGGTTGAGGCGGAAATCGATCCTGTTTCCTCGGCTCCCGTCGAGCTTTGGAGGTTCGGCGGAAGCGTCAAGAGACCCCCCCGCTAGCCCAAGAGGGAACCACAGCGCCGATCGGCGAACCGCCGCCCACGCCATCCCGGATCGGGACCCATGGCCGCCGCACGCAGCTCTTGGCTCCTCCTCCTCGGGCCGCTTACGTCGGTTGGGCGAAACTTCCACCATAGGAGTCCTCGCATCAGGCGGCCGCGATTGAAGAAGCGCCGTCCGGCCACCCTACCATCAAGACTACCCTCCGATTCCCATCGGAGGAATATTTATGTCTACCGATCGGCCATCGAGCCCGTTCACGAAATAACCTCGGTCCGCTCGCCAAACTCTTCGAGGGCCCTGATTCGTGGCCCTTATGACGCCAAGCGGCTCGGCGATAACAATATCTACGAGCTACTCGGGTAAACCCGTCTTCATTCCGTGTCATGCTATTGTTTGATTCCCGACATTATTATTTCCCTTACAGTACTGGGCTGAGCAAATTGCCACTAGCCATCGGCTAGCCGAGTTGGAGGGCCTTTGGAAAAACTCCAAGTGTCGGAAGGTCCCACGGCCGAGCGGGAGAAACAAACTTTGAGGCCGAAGAAGGCTGCCGACCTGGCTGCTGAAGTAGCTCGGCTAGCGGACGTAGTGAAGAAGCGTGACAAAGATGTGAAGCGCGCCGGTAGCCGGAAGAGGCAGGCGATCGCTGACCTGGACAGAATGAAAGTAGATGTCCATGCGCTAAATCAGCGATCTAAGGATCTGGAGGCCCAGCTGAACGCCGAACGGGAGGTCCGTTCGGCTGAACGCACAAAGGCTGAAGCAAACTTGAAGGCCCTCCAAGATTCCTTAACTGCTTCCCGGGCGTTGCTCAAAAAATATAAGGAGGGAGAGCCGAGTCGCCTAGCTGTAGCGCGCCAAGAATACATCCGCTCAGAGCGATTTGGTGAAAAGTTTGGTGGCAACGTCTCCTCAACCTTCCTCGAGGCGGTCAAGGTCACCACGGCGTACTTCAAAAAGGGGGGGCATCTTCCTGCTGACCTGAGCATTCCCCCTCCCGAACTGGCGGCCATGATCGACGACATCCCGGACACCTTTTTTAATTTTGAGGACCCGGAGTGATGTGGGTTATTTCAAGCACTTTTTGTACTTCCTCCGCTCGACGGATGTGAAATTTTTGTACGTGTCGTTCGGCATAATTTTTCTTCTAATGAAACGATGCCCCTTTTCCTGTCTTCCTACCCATTGTCCATAATATTCTTCTGTTTGCTTAACACTAATGCTTGTAAAATTTTCGCCAGTCGTGCTCTTAAGCTTTCTCCCTCACGCGTCCGATAGGCTTGGCTCATTGCATAAAGTGCGAGTGAGCAGACCTACTCGCTCTGCACGTATCCTGCTTGCGTGAAGTCAACAAACGCCGAGTGTCGAAGGACCAACCCCCCTTCGGGCCTGAATGCTTTAATATTTATAGTTTCCGCAGTTTCTTACTCCGATATTCGTCCTTCCGCTTGGTATATTTATAGCCGATCGGCGCGGCTCTCGATTTTTAACGACGGTGCTCGTCGGCGCGGATATTTATAGCCGGTCGGCGCGGCTCTCGATTTTTAACGACGGTGCTCGTCGGCTTTCCGCTCGGATTATTTATAGACGCCGGCCCGTCTCTCGATTTTTAACGACGGTGCTCGTCGGCGCGGATATTTATAGCCGGTCGGCGCGGCTCTCGATTTTTAACGACGGGGCTCGTCGGCTTTCCGCTCGGATTATTTATAGACGCCGGCCCGTCTCTCGATTTTTAACGACGGTGCTCGTCGGCGCGGATATTTATAGCCGGTCGGCGCGGCTCTCGATTTTTAACGACGGTGCTCGTCGGCTTTTCGCTCGGATTATTTATAGACGCCGGCCCGTCTCTCGATTTTTAACGACGGTGCTCGTCGGCTTTCCGCTCGGATTATTTATAGACGCCGGCCCGTCTCTCGATTTTTAACGACGGTGCTCGTCGGCGCGGATATTTATAGCCGGTCGGCGCGGCTCTCGATTTTTAACGACGGGGCTCGTCGACGCGTCCGCTCGGATTATTTATAGACGCCGGCTCGTCTCTCGATATTTATCGTCGGAGCTCGACGGCGCGGTTTTTATAGCCGGTCGGCGCGGCTCTCGATTTTTAACGACGGGGCTCGTCGACGCGTCCGCTCGGATTATTTATAGACGCCGGCTCGTCTCTCGATATTTATCGTCGGAGCTCGACGGCGCGATTTTTATAGCCGGTCGGCGCGGCTCTCGATTTTTAACGACGGGGCTCGTCGACGCGTCCCAGTGAGACTACACACCTGGCCGAACGGCTCAGGCCTTCGTTCCAGGCCATAACCTCCCGCTATCACCCTGATCAGCGCAGGGTTTTGGTTTTTCTTTCTGCCACCCTAGTATGCAGCCCGGCCGAACAGCTCGGGGTCTTCAAGTTCGAACGGTGCTTATATTCTATACGCAGCCCGGCCGAGCGGCCTGGAGTTCGGCTCGGATACTCCATATGACCCTGCCGAACGGTGAACCGTTCATCGGAGAATGCTCAATGTGTTTTATCTTTTTGCTTCCTGCATCGCAAGCATATAGGCGACGAAAAAGTATACACATTTATATGCACCTGTCACCCAGCGCGGAGAACGTACTCCCGACCGAACGGCTCATGGTCTATTTCGTCGAGCATTTTGGCTCAGATAATTTACCTCCGTCCGAACGGTACGGGGCCCCCGATTTTCGAGCGCTTGGCTCGACCCATATACCTCCGGCCGAGCGGCACGGGGCCTTCGTTTTTCGATGATAATGCCTTATTTTCGCTCTTTTGACCTTTCATTTCTGCATTTTCAGTAATCAGTCGAAAAATGTACACATGGTGATTTACAGTGATACACCTTTCACCCCGCTGGATTCGCACTCCACGGTCTATCTAGCTGCCGACCGTCCTCATCCTCCAGATAATACGCGCCCGAGCGGAGCTTTTCGATGATTTTGAAAGGACCTGCCCATGGAGCTTCAAGCTTGCCGACGTCACCGACCGGCTTGATCTTCTTCCAAATAAGATCGCCGACCTGGAATGATCGGGAAATGACGCGCCGGTTGTAGTTTGGCTTCATCCGCTGACGGTATGCCATCAGCCGAACGGACACCTTCGCCCTCTCCTCTTCTACCAAGTCCAGCTCCATGTTTCTTCGTTCGGCATTGTCATCATCGTAGCTCTGGATCTGGGTTGACTCAACTCCAACTTCGACCGGAATGACAGCCTCACCGCCATATACCAAATGGAACGGTGTGACTCCTGTCCCTTCTTTCAGACGCTCGGCACTTCATCTGGCCAACTCCCTCCCACATGGTCGAGCCGAGCGCGCAGAATACGAAGAATTTCCCGGTTGGCGACTTCGGCTTGACCGTTGCTCTGAGGATAGGCCACGGATGTGAAATGTTGCTCAATGCCGTAGCTCTTGCACCAATCCTCTAACCTCTTCCCTGTGAATTGCCGCCCGTTGTCGGACACTAGTCGGCGAGGGATGCCGAACCGGCAAATGATGTGTTGCCAGATGAATTTTTTAACCATTTGTTCAGTAATCTTTGCGAGCGGCTCAGCCTCCACCCACTTGGAGAAGTAATCCACCGCCACTAGTAAGAATTTCCTCTGTCCGGTCGCCATCGGAAATGGACCCACAATATCCATTCCCCATTGATCGAACGGACATGAGATGGTTGATGCCTTCATCTCCTCTGCCGGTCGGTGAGAGAAGTTGTGATACTTCTGGCATGAAAGGCAAGTAGATACTACCCGAGCGGTATCTGTTTGTAAAGTTGGCCAAAAGTATCCGGCTAAGAGGATCTTTTTGGCTAACGAGCGCCCTCCCGGATGACCTCCGCATGATCCTTGATGTACTTCCTGGAGGATGTAAGTTGAGTCCTCCGAGCTTACACATTTCAGCAGAGGACGCGAGCTTGTAAAGCTGATCTCCGATGAGTGTAAATCGACCGGCTCTTCTTCTGAGGAGCCGGGCTGCATATTCATCGGATGGTGTGGTGCCCGAACAGAGAAATTCTATAATAGGTGTCCTCCAGTCTCTTGGAAATGTGAGGCCTTGCATCCAGTCGACATGCGCCACCAGCAGCGTTTTTTCAATTGGTTGCTGAATGGCGACCGGCGTTATTGAACTCGCGAGTTTGGCTAACTCATCGGCCGCCTGGTTCTCCGTTCGGGGAATCTTCTGAATAAGCACCTCTCGGAAAGTAGCTTTGAGTTTTTCAAAGGCCTCAGCGTAGAGCTTAAGCCGAACACAGTTGATTTCAAAGGTGCCGGAAAGTTGCTGAGCGGCTAACTGTGAATCCGAATAAAGTGTCACCCGACCGGCCCCCACATGCCGAGCGGCCTGCAATCCGGCTATAAGGGCCTCGTACTCGGCTTCATTGTTAGTCGCTTTGTAATCTAGCCGGATGGATAAGTGCATCTTTTCCTCCTGAGGTGAGAGTAGTAATATTCCGATCCCACTTCCGAGCCGGGTGGAGGATCCATCCACATATATTCTCCACATAGCCTCCGGCTCTGGTCTTTGCACTTCGGTCACAAAATCAGCCAAGGATTGGGCTTTAATCGCCGAGCGGGGCTGATATTGGATGTCAAATTCACTTAATTCTGTCGTCCACTTGATAAGCCGTCCGGACGCTTCTGGATTCAACAGCACCCTTCCGAGTGGACTGTTCGTTCGGACAATGATGGTGTGAGCCAAGAAATACGGTCGAAGGCGCCGAGCGGCTAGAACCAAAGCTAAGGCCAACTTCTCGAGCCCAGTGTAACGAGATTCAGCGTCTTTTAAAATGTGGCTTAGAAAATACACCGGCTGCTCCTCGCCGCTCGCCCTCACAAGTGCTGAGCCTACAGCATGCTCAGTTGACGACAGATACATATACAGTGACTCACCCACGATCGGCTTGGCCAGCACAGGCAGAGAATTTAGATATGTCTTCAACTCTTCAAATGCTCGGTCACACTCTTCATCCCACTGGAACTTAGTAGCCTTGCGCAGGATCTTGAAGAATGGCAGGCTCCGGTCGGCGGTTCTGGAGATGAATCTGGATAAAGCAATTATCCGACCGGTCAACCTTTGCACTTCTCTTGTATTTCTTGGGGGCGGCATGTCTTGCAGTGCTTTCACCTTGCTGGGATTTGCTTCGATTCCCCGCTCGGTCACTATATACCCCAAGAAACGCCCTCCTTTAGCTCCGAACAGGCACTTCTGGGGATTTAGCTTGACTCCATATTTGCGCAGTGTTCGGAAGGTTTCTTCCATATCCTTGAAAAGATCGGTCGCTCGGACGGATTTGATAAGAATGTCGTCCACATAAACTTCCAGATTCCGCCCGATTTGCTCCTTGAACACCTTGTTCATCAAGCGTTGATAGGTGGCCCCGGCATTCTTCAATCCGAACGGCATCACTTTGTAGCAATATGTGCCGTCGGCCGTTACGAAGCTTACTTTTTCTTGATCCTCCCGGGCGAGCGGCACTTGATGATATCCTTGGTAGGCGTCAAGCATGCAAATTAATTCGCAGCCGGCCGTAGAGTCCACCAGCTGATCTGGGGCAGAGGATAAAAGTCCTTGGGACATGCTTTGTTTAGGTCTCGAAAGTCGATGCAGACCCTTGCCGCCCGGCTTGGAGACCAATACTACGTTAGCCAGCCACTCGGGAGCTGCACCTCGCGTATGTGGTAGGCCTTGAGTTTTTCTACTCCGCTCGGATGATGGCATTTTGTTGAAGTCCCTTTTTCTCCGCTTCAGCCGGGCGTCCGGTCGGACATGCAACTCATGTTGCGTCGGGCTTGGCGAAATTCCGCAACTCATGTGTCGACCAGACAAAGACATCATGATTCATTTGGAGGCATTGGATCGCTTCTTCTTTCGCTCTTCTCCGGATCCGAGGCGATAAAGTCGTGGCCTCCGGTTGGGTCGGATGGATCTGAACTTCCTCCTTTCATCATAAATTAAAGCGGGAGGTTTCTCGGTTATGGCATTTACCTCGATTCGGGCGCCTTCCGAGCGGAGCAAGCTCGGATCATCTCTATATAGCACCGCCGAGTTGCTAGCTGATCTCCCTCACTTCTCCTACTTTGTCCTCCACGGGAACTTTATCTTTTGGTGGAAGGTTGAGACAACCGCTCGGAATTCGTCGAGCGCCCAAAATGACGTTGTAGGATGATGGAGAGTCGACCACCACGAAGTTTATTGTCTGGTCCTCCGAGCGGCTCCTCTCCCGAGGTGGCTAGCGGATCTGTCCGGTGAACCGTTGGTAAACCCGTGAGGCGGGGTCGTCATGGGCGGACTCGGCTCGATCAATTTGCGCTGATCGAAAGCCTTCTTGAATATGATGTTGCCGAGCTCCTGTGTCAACAAATATGCGGTGAATGGTGTAATTTGCTACTACCGCTTTAATGAGCAGCGTCGTCGTGGGGCACTTCTACTCCTTCCAAGTCCTCGGGTCCGAAAGTGATTTCGGTCCACTTGCCCGCTCTTGGCTACTGACCGCGTGGATCTGCGGTGTCGGACGCCCGCCTTCGGCTCGATTGAGTCTCCTCGGTCGGTCCGCAATAACGATTCGCCCGGAAGTATTGTTCGGTTTCCTCTTCCGGCGGACGGTCGTGACCGTTCTCTGGACGCCCGGCGATTCTCCCGCCTTGGAGATCGGTGCCGCGGGTGTCTGTCGATGTCGCCTCTCGGTGCGGGTTCGGTCCGTTTCATGGGTCCTATGTCTCCTGTCGATGGGAGGAGATCGTCGTTCGGCTTTCCGGGAACAGGATTGGATACAAAGGGAAGGCTTCGGCAATCCCTCGTGTTGTGCGATCCGTCTGATGGAGGGTGCGAACATAGGGTCCACCTCTTCTTTGGCTTGGGCCGAGCGGCACCACCTCTTGTACGTGAGATCGGCATGGGGATCGGATTGCATCGGCCCTCGGTCCTCTAGGGGGCTGCTGAGCGGTGTGCTGCTTCCGCTCGGCATGAGTAGATGCCCGCTCGGCTGGAGCTTCCTTTTTCCGAGCGGCTTGCGCTTCTTCCACATTTATATATTCGTTGGCTCGATGTAGCATGTGATCATAATCTCGGGG
Source organism: Zingiber officinale (assembly GCF_018446385.1). Classification (NCBI taxonomy): domain Eukaryota; kingdom Viridiplantae; phylum Streptophyta; class Magnoliopsida; order Zingiberales; family Zingiberaceae; genus Zingiber; species Zingiber officinale. The sequence goes on from NC_056007.1 coordinate 81,920,543, forward strand.
CGACTTTCGGATGAGCGACCGGAAGAAGTCCCCATCCGCAAGGCCTTGCGTGAAGGCGTTCATCATCGTCTCCGAAGTGGCCGTTGGGATGTCCATCGCCACTTGGTTGAATCGCTGAATGTAAGCTCGAAGCGATTCTCTCGGCTCTTGCTTGATGGCGAACAAGCTGACACTTGTCTTTTAACGCCGACTACTGGCGAAGTGGTGGAGGAAGGCCGTTCGGAATTCCTTGAAGCTCGTGATGGATCCGTCCGGCAACCTCCGGAACCACCGTTGAGCGGATCCCGAGAGAGTGGTAAGAAAGACGCGGCATTTCACTCCATCGGTGTATTGATGGAGCGTGGCTGTGTTGTTAAACTTACCCAGATGGTCATCCGGGTCTGTTGTTCCATTGTACTCGCCTATCGTCGGAGGCACGTAGTGCTTGGGTAGAGGGTCTCGTAGAATAACCTCCGAGAATTGGCGATTGGTCCGCTCGGGAGATGAATCCGCCCGGTGAGCTTTCCCTTTTCGCCATCTCGCCTTGGCATTTCGTCTGAAGAAGAGTCTCTATCTCCCGAGCTGGTCCGGCTCAGGGTGCGAAATAAGGCCCGGTGGAATGCGACGGTGGCTGGAGGCTTGCTGCTCCGGCCGTTCGGCCGCTGCTTTCTGTTTTTGTTCAACAATTTTGGCGGCCCTTATCTCGACCAGAGCGTCGAGTTCTTCCCTAGAAAGCGTCACCGTGTGTTGTCGTCCAGCCTCGTCCATTGTTTCTGATCGGATGCAGGAGCGTTCCCACAGACGGCGCCAATTTGATCCTGTCCGAACCGGTTATCAGTGGACGCTGGGCACGTGGCGCTTCCTGCTAGATCCTCGAATGCTCCGGTGAACCTGCAACAAAACCGAGCCGGGAGGGGTGTCCCGGCGACGGCCCTCCGACGCTCAAGTCAGGCGAGGAATAACAAAAAGGTGGCTTCAAGATGAAGATTTTTTTATACCTCCAGTGGAGAAATGGAAGCCTTATATAGATCTCTCAAAGGAGCCTGGGCGTGCCAATCAAAGCAACCACCTGCCTTTGACCATGCCCAGGTATGGGTCTGTCAGAAGGGCCATGTCTGAATATGGATCTGTCAGGGAGACGTCCATGAGACCATACTGTTACTGTATCAGCCTCTCCGTGATGTGACGGCAAGATCGTGCGATCTTGTGTACGGCCTAATCATCAGACATGCTTCTGCTGATATCTCATATCCTGAGCCGAGCGCATAGGCCGCTCGGCACCCTTTATACCCTCGCCCCTATTTGGCCGAACGGACAACCCCCTCGGCCCTTGGCCCCTGCCGAGCGGACTCCCGCTCGGCCCTTCGGTCTTCCTGCCCTGGCGTCGGAAACATGAGCCCATGGATGGGCTTATCTCTAGCTCCGTTCGGACCTACCCATCCGCTCGGATCGGCCATCCACCGCACAGCCTTTCATCGGTCCTCAGGTTGATCCCCTTCAGGAAGTGGGTTCCCCATTCTTACTGTCGGATCATCTACAATTGATGCCCATAAAGTATTCCTCGAAAAAGCATTAACGCGTACCTTATTGTGTCGCGATTTTCAAGATTATGTCCGATCAGATGGAGACCGTTTAGGATGTCATTCAGTCAAGTGTGGAGTTGTGAAGCCGTCTCTCTGGGGAACATTTTAATATTGAATAAGTTATTTAAAAGTAAATCCCTTTTATTTACCTTAGATTCGTCAGTCTCTTCGTGTAGTTTGACTAGAGAGTCCCACAGTTCTTTAGCGTTGTCGTAGGGGCCGACTCGGTTCAACTCCTCTATTGTGAACCCGCACTGAATGGTGTTGATCGCTTTGTAGTCTAGTTGTGCCTTCTTGATCATTGGAGGAATCCAATCTTCAAGTTCTAGTGGAGTTCCATCTTTGGTCGGAGGTGTGTAGCCTTTCAGTATTGTGAACCAAAGCTCGATGCCTGATTTTAGATAGCACTCCATTCTGTTCTTCCAATAGCTGAAGGTCTCCCCTTTGAAAAGAGAAGGTCGGACAGTACTGTAACCTTCTTGATATGAGTTCGACATCCTTGATTAAAATAAAACAACAAACCAATTTCCAAGACTTTCGTCTTGAGATTAGTAGTGACTGAAAAATTAAAAAAATATTCTGAAAGAAAGAATAAGAGAAAGTTTTTTTTAAAATGCTTTGAAAAATGGTTAAGTAAATTCAGAGCTTACGAGGCTCTGATACCAATTGTTAGATCGGATGAGTGCGATAGAAAGGGGGGGATATCGCGCTTTTAAAACTTTTCTTTTACTTTAGAAAACAGAGTCGTGCAGTGGAAAGTAGAATGAAAAACTTGTTCGGTTACTTGGTTTGAAGTCTAGGTCGACTCCTACTCCAAGGCCCGTGATCTTTGACCGTGCCGATGGGCAATTCACTATAACTCTTTTTTCTGAAAACCTCGGAAAGAAGCAGTGCGTACAAGAGATGAGTAAGATAGTAACAGCCTACTATCTTACTTGAGTTAATTACAATGCAAGCTAATAAAAAATATACTGACAAGTAATGAAGTTGAAGCTTTGATCAGCACTTCTGGATGGAGTAGCTTGAAGAGGTGTAGAAGACAAGTAGCACGAGCAGCTTGCAGAGAAGAGCTTATAGTCAATCAGAAAGCCTTGTCCAGCTCAGATCTCGAGCTCCTATTTATAAGTGTCATTGTCGTTCGATTGACCGATCCCTTTGTTCGATCGACCGAACCAGCTCTCTTCCTTCCTGGCTGGAGTCTGATGATGATTCGATCTTCCGGCATTAACGGTTCGGTCGACCAATAACTCTTTTAGGTCGACCGATCCCTCTTTTTGGTCGACCGAATAGGCTCCTTCCCTGTTCGTCAAAATTTACCGAGATCCACATTTAATGCTGCATTAATGGTTGATTGGTTCGGTCGACCGATCCAAGGGTTCAATCGACTGATCAGCTCTTTTTCCTTTTGCTTTTGATCGATGCTGATGAACTGGCCTATGCTGAGTCATCCTGATTCGGTCGACCGATCCCTACATTCGGTCGATCGATCCGGACGAACCTGCAACACAGAGTTAAACAAAGTATCCCTGTAACACAAAGGTTAGCACAGTAATATATAATGCATGAGTAATATTAGACAGAAGAACTGTCTTAATCTCAACTTGGAAACCTTCCAGGTTTCTTCAGTTGGATCAACGACCTTAGGTTGTTCCCTTCAGGAACCCGACCTCATTGTCGCTCCTCCAGTTGTTTACCTCAACCTACCTGCCAAACTTTGATCCTCCAGATCCAGTTTGGACTTTTCACTTAGGCTTGATCGGCTCACTAGGACTTTTCTCTTGATCTTCGGTCCTCCAGACCTCTCGATCACACCGCCAAGCGTCGGGTCCCCTCGACTCTCTTGGACTTTCACCTGGGTTCCACGATTTGCTAAAACTTCTCCTACCTAGCCTCCAACTAGGTCTTTCTCGGTTGAGTAAATATCCTGCACACTCAGTTAACTTGTTAGATCACAACAAGACTTAACTTGAACCTTTGACAACATTAAAACTTAGGTTTGATTCTGGTGCAACTTGCACCAACACTTTCTATGTCTAAATTTTTGAACGAGATGAAGCACGAAGACATGATCTATGTTTTGCTTCCTTATAAAAGTGATGAAATAGACCTAGACTCGGATCTACTAGCTGAGGTGCAACAACTCTTATCCGACTTTGTTGATTTAATGGTTGAAGACCTTCCTCTGCGACTACCCCCTATGAGAGACATTTAACACCAGATTGACCTCGTTCCAGGGTCAAGCTTACCTAACCAGCCGGCATACCATCTTAGCCCTAAGGATGTCGAAAAACTATAATGACAAGTTGTAGAGCTATTGAGACGAGGCTACATTCGAGAGAGTATGAGCCCTTGTGCAGTCCTTGCCCTACTCATGCCAAAGAAAGACGGTTCATGGTGCACGTGTATTGATAGCAGAGCTATCAACAAAATCACGGTGAAATATAGATTTCCAATTCCTCACTTAGATGACATGTTGGATCAACTTTCCGATTCAAAGATCTTCTCCAAGATCGATCTTAGGAGTGGATACCACCAAATTCGATTTAAGCCCGGAGATGAATGGAAGAACGCCTTCAAGACACAACATGGGTTGTATGAGTGATGGTTATACCTTTTGGACTATCCAATGCACTTAGCACGTTTATGAGATTCATGCATCAGGTCTTGCGACCTTTCATGGGAAGATTCATGGTTGTATACTTTGATGACATCCTCATTTATAGCCCAACACGAGATTTGCACCTTGATCACCTTCACACTATTTTTGAGAAGCTAAAGGCGGAACACTTGTTCATCAACAACAAGAAGTGTTCTTTCTACACGACCTCAGTTCGTTTCTTGGATTTATAGTATCTACCGATGGTGTTAATGCAGACCATCAAAGATAAATGTAATCTTAGAGTGGCCGCAGCCAAAAACCATTCACGACATCGGAAGTTTTCATGGATTAGCCTCTTTTTACCACAGATTCATTCGGAATTTCAGCTCCTTAATTGCTCCTATCACTGAGGCACGAATTTAAGTGGACTGAAGCGGCTATGACTAGTTTTCAACTGGTGAAGCAAAAGATAAAAGCACCCATTCTAGCACTTCCATATTTCGACAAACTATTCGAAGTAAACTGTGACGCATCTAGCATTAGCATTGGTGGTGTTCTAAGTCAATCAGGACACCCTTTTACTTTCTTCAGCGAGAAATTATCTGGTGCTAAGAAAAATTACTCTACCTATGACCTGAAATTTTATGCTATTGTGCAATCCTTGAAGCATTGACGTCATAATATTATGCAGAAGGAATTTATCTTGTTCACTAATCATGAGGCTTTGAAGTATATCAATGCCCCACACAAGCTGAGTAGTCAACATGCCAAGTGGGTAAACTACTTGCAGGAGTTCACCTTCACATTGAAGCATCAATCTGGGAGTCTCAATCGTGTTGTAGATGCTCTAAGCCGTCGTTCTTCCCTGCTTACTACCATGAGCATTAGGGTTTCCGGCTTTGGATCTTTCTCAGATATGTATATTGATGATCCCTCTTTTGGCAAGATATTTCTAAAGGTAAATAATGGTCTTCGCAATGACTTTATTTTACACAACGGTTATCTATTCATGGACTACGATTGTGCATTTCGAACTGTTGCTTAAGGCACCACATTATCAGTGAATTGCATAATGAAGAACACATTAGCCGAGATAAGACATTAGCCCTCATCTCTTCCGACTTCTATTGGCCTAAGCTAACTAGTGACGTAGCTCATTTCATGGACCGTTGCTTTGTCTGTCAGCAATCTAAGGGAACTCTCACCAATGTTCGTTTGTATACTCCCTTACCAATCCCCGAAGCCCCTTGGTGTGAGGTTAGCATGGATTTCGTATTGGGTTTACCTCGCACCCAACGAACTACAGATTCTATTCTAGTCGTGGTGGACCTATTATCACTTTGTGGCGTGCAGAAAAACCATGGATGATGTTCGAATTGCCACTCTCTTATTTAAAGAAATTGTGCATTTACACGGTATTCCAAAAACTATTACTTCAGATCGTGATACTAAATTTGTCAGTCAATTTTGGAAGAGTTTATGGGGAAAGCTAGGGACGAAACTAAACTTCAGCAGCGCCTATCACCCTCAGACGGATGGTCAGACCGAGGTAGTGAATCGGAGCTTAGAAAATCTTCTGAGATTTCTCACAGAAACCAAACTGAAACAATGGGATATGGTTTTACCTTAAGCATAATTTGCATACATCAGATCAAAGAACAGGACCACTGGTTTGAGTCCTTTTGAAGTTGTTTATGGATGAAACTCATCAAGGGTACTAGATTTAGTCCTTATTTCGCGTCTAGGACAAGCTAACCCCAAGGCTGAGGAGATGGCCGAGCATCTGCGAGTTATTCATGAGCAGGTTAAGCAGGCTATTCAAGAAAGCAACATTGAATGCAAGATCAGGGCAGATCAGCTTCGACGTTAGGTTCTGTTTGACGTTGGTGATATGGTTTGGGTTGTATTAACTCGTGACCATTTCCCTGTGGGTGAATACAACAAGCTCAAAGATCAAAAGATTGGACCTTGCGAGATACTAGAAAAGATTAATGACAATGCCTACAGGTTGTGTCTTCCTAGTCATTTAAAAACTTCTGATGTTTTTAATATAAAACACCTAAGCCATTGTGCTATAGAGCCGGATACACCCACCCTAAACTCGAGAACGAGTTCTCTTCAACTCCAGGCGATTGATGCCAGAGGAGATCCAAATTGGGTTTTTTTAAGTAGTTATTCATTAATTTTATTTTTTAATTATATTTAATTTTGTCCTAAATCTTAGGAACAAAGCCTTGTTAGTTAATTTATCCTTAATCTTAGGGAATAAGTCTAGTTGGTTATTTTTCTGTTTAGATTTTTTTGAGGGTTTTGAGAGCTATATAAACCTATGCTTAGATGATGTTTAGGACAGTTATTTTGATATTAAATCAATTAGTTTTACTTAAGTCACGTTACGGCTACATCTCTTTTATTCTTTTATTCCCGCTCTTGTTTTTTCGAGAAGGTTTTTTTTAAAAAAAAAACCTAGCTTGGGCTACTTTTTATTTCGTTATTTCTCTCTTGTTTTCTCGTTAACTCCTCTGAAACATTATGTCCCAGAATAATCTATATTCTGTTCGATGTCAAGGTGTTAAAATTTTATCAAAAAAAAAATAATATAATTGTAAACCCATGGGCCTGATATGAATCATATCAGACTCATGTTGGGTCTAATATGAATCCATATCAAGGCCAATGTGCACTTGATATGAATGGGTTTATATACTTTAGCTGATTTTTTTGATAAAACTTTAACACCTCTGAAGAAGCCGAAATATGCAATGGACGATACCGTTGGACTTTTGTAGTCTCAAAAATCCACATAACTTGAAATGGTTGCACTATGAGGTCTCTAAGTTGATTAGTGGATTTTGACTAAAGCTCATTGATAGACCTAAATAGGTCTAATTGGATCCATTCTGATTTTGTGGATTTCTGAGGCTACAAGGAGTCCAACGGTGTCGTCCATTGCATATTTCGGCTTCTCCGAATATATTAAAATGTTATCGGAAGAATCAACTAATCCCTAACCCCCACGAGCCTGATATGAATATATTTATGGTTTAGCTGATTTTTTTTATAAAATTTTAACACCTCTAGAAAAGTTGAAATATGCAATGGCTGACACAGTTAGACTCTTTGAAGTCTCAAAAATCCACAAGACATGAAATGGTTGCAAGTTATGGTCTATAGATCAATCAGTGTGTTTTGACTAAAACCTATTGATAGATCTAGACAGGTCTAATTGGATCCATTTCAAATTCTGTATATTTCTAAGGATGCAAGGAGTCCAACGATGTCGTCCATTGCAGATTTTGACTTATCTAGAGGTATTAAAATTTTATCAAAAAATTTAACAAAATTGTAACCCCATGGGCCTGATATGAATCATATCAGGCCATGTTAGGCCTGATATAGAAAAATATTAGGCCTACATTGAGCCTGATATGAATTCATATCAGACCCAACATGGGCTTGATATGAATGGATTTATACTTTAGTTGATTTTTTCGATAAAATTTTAACACCTCTAGAGAAATTGACATATGCAATGAACTCCATCATTGGACTTCTTGCAATCTCAAAAATCCACAGGACCTGCAATTGTTGCAATCTGAGGTATCTAGATCGATAAGTGAATTTGGACCAAAATTCACTAATGGAACTAAACAGGTTTGATTGGACCCATGTGAGATCTTGTGGATTTCTGAGGCTTCAAGGAGTCCAATGATGTGGTCTATTGCATATTTCGATTTTTTCGAAGGTGTTAAAATTTTATCGAAAAAAGTCAACTAAACTTTAACTCTCGTGGGCCTGATATGGAATCATATCATATCCATGTTGGGCCTGATATGGAATCATATCAGATCCATGTTGGGCCTGATATAAAACCATATCAGGCCTATATTTATCATAATAAACCCACGTTATGTATACATGCAAAAGAGAGAGGAAAGAGAAGAAAGGAGAAGAATGAGAAGAGATGTTGCATAAATATAAGAGAAGAAAGAGAAGAGAGATTGCATCCATAGAAAGAGGAAAGAGAAGAGGGAAATAATTGAGAGGTAGAATAAGAAGAGTAGTAAATTGAGTGCGCCCTTTGATAAATAATAAAGTATAGTACATCTTTTCATCAATTCGTAAATATGAGTGTGCTCTTTGATAAATTATCAATAAATAAACTCTGAACTAATTATTTATTTAAAATTATTTGATAAGATAATCAACCCGAATTAACTAACCTACTAAAATGATTATTAAAACTTAGTTTAGTTTTTGGAGAAAAAAGAGATTCTCAATGTTTTTGTGTGATTCGGGTTGTCACTTCCACCTCCCTTTCTGCATGACCGCACCATTCTCCATGGTCCGAATATGGTCCTAGTCCTTCATGCCTGAGTAGGTTTGTTTGCACTTCAACACCATGCAGAGGGTAGTGTGGCCGATGTGATCCCTCCAACAATCAAATCAACGGAATTAAATAAAAATATTTTCTCCAAAGAGGACTTAAAAAAATGAAGAATTGAATATAACTTAGTAACTTTGGAGCCACTGAGAACTGAAGCTTCCAGTTATCTCTTTTTACTTAAAATGTCTTCCCTTTTATACAAATGAGGCAGCTAGTCCACACATATTACCAAGTAGATTTGTAAGCTGTCAGAGGCAGGGCATACTGTTAGATTATAATCATTGTCAGACGTGTGTCAGTATGAGTGGCGTCATTTGCTGTAGGCCCAAACATCACTATCAAGTATACGTAGAGTTAGGAATAAGAGGTTCTAGTCTGGAAGAGATATTTCTCAGTTGGGAGGTTCTCATGACCCGGACCGGCATGGAGAAAACGTTTTTGATGAGGTTCTCTTACCCGGACCGGCATGGAGAAGCTGTTTTCAATTGGGGATGTTTTTATGTGCTAGAGCTACAAGGTAATGCGTTTGTAATGTATTTTAGAGGATATTCCTGAACTACAATGATGTTACAGGGATGTTCTTGAGTTACAATGACTTTTTGAGATGTTCTCAAACTGAGATGTTCCCAAACTATAATGATTTTTCGAGGATGTTCCCGAGCTAGGATGACTTTTTGGGATGTTCATGAGCTACAATGACTTTACCTACTGGGAATGTGACAATCTATCTACTCGCCTATCTAATCATGTCTTTGGTTGGCACGCATAGGAGGGGATTGCGAAGCACATGTTGTAAGAATTATGATACATCAATAATGAACTAAATGATGCATCTACAATAAGATCTAACTATCATCAATCTCTAAAGTAATATTGAAACTGAAACAATGGCTAGCAAAGAGCTGACCTGAATCCATCGCAAAGATATTACTTCTTACTTGTCACCGGAGATCCTGCAAGTGCAACGGAAGTCTTTCACAAGATTGAACTGGCAACCCAAGGTCCTTCTCAATGAGGGAAAAGAAGCAAGAGAAAAAAAAAAGCAAGATTCAACATGCCGTAATGAACCATACCTCTTCCTTTATATACTCGGTCCAATCTATGGGGACTATATACCATAAAGCACATCAATTATTAATAGCCCATTAATACTAATGAATCGGGTTATTGGATCAATCTAATATGTAATTAAACATTAGATCATTTAATTAGGTTTTATTTTCTTTAATGATAATTAATTGTGTGTTAATCAAGTATAAATTCATCTTACCTTATGGAGATTAAGCTCAATTGGATTTAGTCCACCACTTAATCCTACACATGTGACATGACTGTGGATTCAATTTTTCATATGCTCAAGATCGAAAAGAATAGAACTTTTCTTCTCCAAATGTGCAAACTCAACCAACCAATCCACAGATTTTCCTTCCTCCCATGGCAAATTTAGCCAACCAACAGCTCGAGATAACCTCAGCTCGCTGCTGACAATCGGCAACCTTGCTCCAACAAGCTCGCAGCCTAGTCGCTGCGAGCAACCTGGTCTCTACAAGTGCGCGACCACTGTGAGTCATGGCCATGGTCAAGTCTCACGGCCACAACAAGACCACAACAAACTCATGGATGTAGCAAGGCCACCGCAAGTTCATAACTTGGCCGCCACTAGTAGTGGTCCGCCATGAGATCACGGCCTAGTCGTCATAATCTCACAATTGGTCCTCTTCCCCATTATTTCTTTTTATTTCTTCTTTCCCTCTTTTTCTCTTTCATTCCTTTCGTTTTCCATCCTTGATCTCTTTTCCTTCTCTATCGAGAATGAAATTATATAACCTGTCATTTGATTTGTAGGGTCATCAATCTCCAAAAGCATAGATTGCAACAGTGCGAACTCTAAGAGGCCTTGTCTTGTGATGGCTTGAACAGTTGAGTCTGTCCAAACAATGTCTTTTTATGGCTCATCCCACATGGCTCATGTTCAATTACGATTCGTACCTATTCGAGTTCTATCACTCTTTTTTATTTAAAAAAATAGATTTACTATCTTAACCGCCTCTTAATATCGGCCCCACAGATATGGAAGGAGACAAATATAAATATACTAAGGCTACGTTTAGTTGGGTGTAATATAATCGAGCTTGTAATGTAATCAAATTTGTAATGTAATGTAATATAATCTTGATGATTACATTACTACGTTTGATAATATAATGTATGTAATATTTGATTACAAGGATGACTACATTCTTTTGTTTGGTATCCATTATTTTTTATAAGGAATGTAATTCATATTATTATAAAATGACAAAAATATCCTGCGACTTCCACCGACAGCCGCCATACCTTTGTCGGAGCTTGCGGCCATCGGCGGTCGGCGACGGCGGTTACGATCGGCGGCGGCGACCGGCTGGCGACGGCTGCCGACCGTCGTCGGTCATTGGTGGAGTTCATCTACAACAACAGGTATCATTCGGCTATCCGGATGACACCATTTGAAGCATTGTAGATAGACCTTGTCGGGCACCCACCCTCTGGGAGGAGGTTGGGGAGGCCCGACTGCTAGAACCTCATAGAGCTTAGCAGGAGACATAATTGGTCTGCACTATTATACGGAGAATGTCTGAGGCGTAGGACCGTCAAAAGAGTTATGCTGATCGGAGATGAAGACCCCTGGAGTTCTCTACTAGCGACCATGTAATTTTGCGAGTCTCACCCACGAAAGGGGTAAAGAAATTTGGCCTCCGAGGTAAGTTAGCTCCGCGATACATTGGACCTTTCAAGATCTTGGAGAGAATTGGAGCGGTAGCTTACCGTTTGACGCTACCGTCGTCTCTAGCAGGCGTTTACGATGTATTTCATGTGTCCATGCTGAGGAGATATGTGCCTGACCCAACACATATTTTGTCAGATATATCAGTTCTCATTCAGCCTGTCGCTACCTACGAGGAAGTTCCGGTACGAATTCTGGACCACAGAGAGCGTCAGCTGCGGAATAAGACTATCCGATTGGTTAAAGTCGGATGTTAGTATCATTCTGACGAGAAGGCTACTTGGGAGCTTGAGGTTGTTGGAGCAGCGGGGCCGACAAGAGGAGGGTGAATTGCCTGCACAATAAAAGTATACCCTCCTCGATTTTTTCAACTCGAAATAGATAGCAATAATAATAAAATAATAAAACAAAAGAATTAGAGAAGACCAGAAGTTGACTTGGTTACAACCAAGACGGTTGTTAATCTAAGGCGGTGAAAAGTGCACTAACGATCTCCTTCTCTGAAGGCGGAGAAGCTTTTTACACACTTAGAAGCTCAGAACTATTGCTAGGAATGAATACAGAGTTGATTGCTTGAATGTCTTTCATTTCCTAGCTCCAGGGGCCTTTATATAGCTCCTGGAAATCTTATCTCGAGGGTTCAAGGCACTTCCAATAGCCTTGAGGGCGCCTCCAACCAAGTCAAGCGGATAAAACTCTATCCGAGCTCAAACGGTCGAGTTGACCAGCTTGGAGGCACCTCAAGCAATGTTGAAGGGGTCTCCATTGTTGAAGGCACCTTCAACACTTGTTGGAGGCGCCTTCAACACTTGTTGGAGGCGCCTCCAAGATTAAGGGTAGCGCAGGCGCCTCCATTGCTTCATTGAGGGCGCCTCCAGCTAGCGTTCTAGCTCCTTTACACTTCCTTTTGGCTTCCGATACTCCGATAGCTTGGGTGATTGCGGCCAACCGGAATAGGGCTCACCTGAACCCAATTCCTGGCCTTTTCCTCGAACAGTTTTCCGTCCCGACTTTATGTTCCTCGAATGTCGTGCATGTTCTTCTCGTCCACTAGTGTACTCTTCCGCAGCTCTCTCGTCCTTCGGACGCACCGAGCCCGTCGGCTCCCTTCCCGTGCCGTCCTTCTCGCTAGCTGCGTCTTCCGCTCAACTTCCTGAGCTCCTAAGCTCCTGCACACTTAGACACAGGGATCAAAATAAATAGGACCTAACTAACTTGGTTGATCACATCAAAACAACCATGGGGTCCAACAATCTCTCCCTTTTTGATGTGCATCAACCCAAGTTCAAGTTAGAGTAAAAACAACCAAATAGTAATTTAAGAAAATTACTAAACTAACAAAAAATTGCAATAATAGAATTTACAACATAAGTTAGAAATTTTTTTATAATTTTTCTAACTCCCCCTAAACTTAAACTTGTACTTTACTATCTCCCCCTTTGATCACAACAAAAAGAGTGGGGAACAAGGTAGTAAAAAATTTCTAAGTTAAAAATTTCCTAAGTAAATGAAAAATTCAAGTTTTCTAACTACAAGATCAGAATTTTTTTTTAAGTTAACAATGTTCTTAGAATTTTTTTAAAAAAAGTTGCTAAGTAAAAACAAATCATTTTCAGACAAATTTAGTTAAGATAATTTCAAAAAAAAAATCATTTCTAATTTCAGAAGAGATTTTTTTTTAAGTCAAAATTTTATCCAAGAAATATTTTTCTGGATAAAAAATATTTTTGAAGAATTTTCAAGAAAAATATTTTAAAACTTTTCAAAACATTATTTATTTTTAATGCTTTTACCAAAAAGTTAATTAAACATTTTATTTTCAATATTTTGGCTTTCAGGTCGTGACGAGGTACTAGATCTTCTTGGTTATTGGAGCAACAACCACTTACTTAGACAAAGCCTCATAAAGAAATTTTAATGTTTAATTTTCTTCTGAAAGCCTTAATCTTAAAGAGATTTTAATCCAGTAAAGATTTTGGAACCCAGTATAGATTCCTTGCTACAAGGTTAGTTAAAAACTTAGGGGGTATATAGCCTTTAGGTATTTTTCTAAGTTGACCCTGATATTTTCTTATATACCAATTTAGTTTTCCATAAACCTTAATTTTTTATTTTTGAAAAATATTAGTATTTGAACATGCATCAGATTTTAACTTTTCAATTTGGAGTTTCAATTTATCATTTTCAGATTTCAAATTATCTAACATTTTATTTAACTTAGCAATTCTTTTTTCTGATTCAGCTAAGTCTTTAGAAAGAGCTTTGATAAATTGAAACGACTGTTTAGGGTTCAGAACACGTACCTTACTTACCTTACTTTGTGGTGCTCCTCCTTCATCATAACTTTCCTTTTCTGATGTTCCTCCCCCTTCCTCTATGCTCATTTCTGAGTTTGATTCTTTTTCTGGCAGATGGTTGGCTATCAGTGCTAGACCCGAGAAGGCTTCGTCTTCAGATTCCGAGGATGGTAATTCATCCCATGTAGCCTTCAGACTCTTGCGCTTCGAGGACGTTGGTCTTCGAGACTTTTCGTTGTCGTTTTTCTTTAATTTGGGGCAGTCATCCTTGATGTGTCCTTCCTCATTGCAGTTGTAGCACCGGACTGTCATTTTGTTGCGCTGATGCTTCCTCGACTGCGATTTAAATTTATTAGTTTTAAGAAATTTATTGAAACGTCTTACCAGTAGCGCCGCTTCGGTTTCGTCGATCGACGCTTCGGAGTCGGGATAATCCTTTTCGGCTTGTAGGGCAATGTTGAGGTTCAACTTTTCTACTTGTTTAGGCTCTGCAAGTCGAGACTCGTGAAGTTCGAAGGTAGGAAATAAACTTTCTAAACTACTTACCTCAAAATCCTTAGAGATGTAGTAAACATCTACTAAGGACGCCCACTCTTGAGTCCTTGGGAAGGCGTTAAGTGCATAACGGATGAAATCTCGATTTGATACCAATTCGCCGAGATTTGTCAGTTGCGTTATCAGCTCCTTGATTCTCGCTTGGAGTTGTGCTACCTTCTCGCCGTGTTCATCCGGATATTCGTCAGCTAAGTCCGAAGGATGTTACGCCTCGCTAGCTTTACTTCTGAGGTGCCATCGTGGAGCTCCAAGAATTTATCCCAGAGGTCTTTGGCGGAGTCGTAGCTTCCGATCCGACTTATCTCCTGGGGCGGCAGAACACTGAGTAGGTGAAATTCCGCCTTTCCGTTGGCCACGAAATTGGCCTGCTCCTTCTTGGTCCAGTTGCATTCTTCTTTGTCTTTTGGCGTTGTATATCCATATTTCATTATTAAAAGAATATCAAATTCGGTCTTAAAAAATACTTCCATTTTGCGTTTCCACGTAGCGAAGTCTCCGTCGAACTTCGGGGGATGAATGTTCGCTCCGGCCATCGTCTTGATCTTTGTGCTTTAGTTGACGGTTAGTCCTTCTGAGGCGGTCAGACTCTGATACCACTTGTTGGAGAAGTGGGGCCGGCACAGGGGGGTGAATTGCCTGCACAATAAAAGTATACCCTCCTCTGATTTTTCAACTCAAAATAGATAGCAATAATAGTAAAATAATAAAACAAAAGAATTAGAGAAGACCAGAAGTTGACTTGGTTACAACCAAGATGATTGTTAATCCAAGGCGGTGAAAAGCGCACTAACGATCTCCTTCTCTGAAGGCGGAGAAGCCTTTTACACACTTAGAAGCTCAGAACTATTGCTAGGAATGAATACAGAGTTATTGCTTAAATGCCTTTCATTTCCTAGCTCCAGGAGACTTTATATAGCTCCTGGAAATCTTATCTCGAGGGTTCAAGGCGCCTCAAATAGCCTTGAGGGCGCTTCCAACCAAGTCAAGAGGATAAAACTCTATCCACGCTCAAACGGTTGAGTTGACCAGCTTGGAGGCGCCTCAAGCAGTGTTGAAGGCGCCTCCAAGGTTGAGGGCAGCGCAGGCGCCTCCATTGCTTCATTGAGGGCGCCTCCAGCTAGCGTTCTAGCTCCTTTACACTTCCTTTTGGCTTCCGATCCTCCGATAGCTTGGGTGATTGCGGCCAACCGGAATAGGGCTCACCCGAACCTAATTCCTGGCATTTTCCTCGAGCAGTCTTCTGTCCCGGCTTTACGTCCCTCGAACGTCGCGCATGTTCTTCTCGCCCACCGGTGTACTCTTCTACAGCTCTCTCATCCTTCGGACGCATCGAGCTCGTCAGCTCCCTTCTCGTGCCATCCTTCTCGCTAGCTGCGCCTTCCGCTCGACTTCATTCGCTCCTAAGCTCCTGCACACTTAGACACAGAGATCAAAAACAAACAGGACCTAATTAACTTGGTTGATCACATCAAAACAACCACGGGGTCCAACAGAGGTTATGATTCGAACTCGATACCCCTTTTGTTTATTTGAGGTATGTAGGTTAGACTTCCGTTCAGAATTTATACTGGTTGTTTATTGCCAGTTTTGCTGATGGTAAATAATGAAATTTGGGGATCAAATTTTTATTAGTGGGGGAGAATGTAAAATACGACAACAAATAATAATTAAATAACAATGTTTAATATGCAAATAGCCTTAACGGAATTTTTAAAATTTTTTTGGAGATTTTCGAAGTTCGTATGAGGTAATTTATGGGATGAATTAATAGGCGTAAGAAAGGCTATTTGAAATACTCATATATGAAAATTGATTAAGGAAGTAATCTAGTCTTTAATAAAGAAAACCTAGGTTTTATTTATTTTCTTTTTCTTATTTTTCCTTTTCCTATGTCTTTTCTTCGTGCCCTATTCTTCTTCCACGCCTAGGGGGTATAATCGAGCTGAGCCGAGCCGAACTTTTGAATGTTTGAGCTTGACTCGTTTATAATCGAGTCGAGCTCGAGCTTTATTTAACAATTATATTCATGACTCACGAGCTTATTCGAGGTTTTATCGGGCCTAAACGAGTTTAATAAATATAAATTATAAATTTAATTATTCATTAAAAACTAAATTATATATTTAGAGAAAATTATAATATTCTTATTAAAATTTATAATTTTATTCTAATAAATAAATTTAATATATTAATCTATATTTTTAATAAGTAAAATGTAAAATGTATAAATTTAATATCAAAATTATTATTATTTTTATTTAAAAGTTGATTCATGAGTTTTACGAACATGTTCACAAGTTAACGAGCCAAGTATTATGAAGCTTGAGCTTGACTTGTTTATTTTCACGAGCCTAATTAAACGAGCTCAAACGAGTTTTTATAGCTTTGAATAGTTCACGAGCGATTTGGTATATTCATTTACACCGCTATCCACCCCGAAACCTCTCTTCCTCTTCTTCGTTGAGCTCGTGACACCAACCTTTCTTCTTCTTTTTCCCCCGCCGAGCCCGAACTTCTCTCCCGTTTCCCTCTCGCGCCGCCGCCACCTACTCCCGAGCCTTCACCTCCTCGCGCTCTCTCCCCCGTGCCCTAATTTTTCCTTCCGATCTTCTGTCGCATCGACGCCGCCGCACGGAGCAGCGCCGACGCCGTACAGCCGACGCCTCACCGAAGCTTCCTCTCCCCTACCGACGTCTCATCGTCGCGGAGGTCCTCACCGCGCCGATCGCCACAGAAAGCACCGCCGGCACCAGCCTCGCGTCTCTGCCCTAGAGCGCCATCGCCTCCTTTCTGCCCTTTTCCGATCTTGAGCTTTCGTGCCGGCACAGAGCCACCATCGTGTACCCTAGCGACACTGTTTCCACCCGAGGGCAAGGTTTTCTTCAACTCAGTTGCGGGACTTTGTGGCGTCATCGATCACCGGTGCCGGCCAAGGCGTAACTGTTGGACGCCACCCATCAAGCCACGAGAAGGAACAGTGTTCTAGCAACAGCAAGTCCAGCATTTTCCCCAGAAGCCTTTTGTCCCTTTTTCTTTAGCTAACGGCGGCAACTCTTGCCTCTTCTTCCAGTCAACAATAGCGACTATTGCTGTTGCTCATAGCAGCAACGCTGCTATTCACTGTCGCTCACCGCCGGAGCCAAAGGCGAGGGCCATACACTCTCTTGTTGTCCAGCCCAAGGAGGATCACAGGTTTTCCTTGTTTCTGAACCCTTTAATATCCTCATTAATGAAAGTTGTGTTCTGTGAGACCACCAATTGAAGGTAAACATGACCTGCTTATTTTGTTTGTTTTGTTCTCTTACATTACATTATGGTGCATGACCTGCTTGTTTTTCCATGTTGACCATCCTTTGCTACTCCAAGGTCACAAGAGAAATGTGTTTAGATTCAGTCAGGGTATGCAATATTAAACACAATAATCCTTGTTTTTCCATGTTGACTGCCTAGGTGTTTGAATCGAATAGGCACCTAGGCAGT
This sequence comes from Zingiber officinale, assembly GCF_018446385.1. Taxonomy (NCBI): domain Eukaryota; kingdom Viridiplantae; phylum Streptophyta; class Magnoliopsida; order Zingiberales; family Zingiberaceae; genus Zingiber; species Zingiber officinale. The sequence continues at coordinate 81,938,187 of NC_056007.1, forward strand.
CAATTAAGATAAAATTAGCCTTGCCACTAATAATTTTATTAAACTTAAGCATGTAACAGGTATGCAATATAGTTTTTTTGAAGTTTGACATAATCTAAATTATGAGACACTTGAATGTACCTCTCACTTGTATAATCTTTTTTTCCAATTGGTAGGGGTAGTAATTCATGTCGAAGGACAAAATGACTTGTGTCTCATTGAACCCTTATTTAGTCTTAGTTCAAACATAACCTAATGGGTCAAATTCAGAAACCTAGCCATATCACTTGTTAAAATAGATTGATTCCCATGATCCCTATTTAATTAAACTAGCTCGGCAGGCAGTGTTGTGTCATATGCATCAAAATGATTTGATTTTCTTGTTAACCTAGTCAATGCTTAATATTAATTATTCAATATGAAAAATCCTATATCTAATAATAATACAAAATCAATTAAATATTTCATTCATAATATGAGTAACATATTTCTGACTAGTTGTGTCGTCATGGGATAGTGTTCATTGCTCAATGGCAGCTCCTGCCACTCCGCTTCCCTCTTCAAAGGGTGTTGAGTCTCAAAATCCTAATTGTAGTAGCAACTCTCCTTCAATGTTCTTATCACCCTCACCATTACGCTTATGGAGGCCAGCAACTCAAAGGAATGTGAGGAATCAATGGTTGAAATTGTTCTCAAGCAAGATTCAGTGGGCCAGCGCCATGTCAGAGGGGAGATCACATGCTACCTCACTTGTAAATGCATATCTCAATCACAGGTGAGGGAAAAGTTTGTTTTATGATTTTTTAGGTTTTAAGGGAAATTAAGAAGTTGGTTGAGCTACATTTGATGGTAGTTTTTTTTAGATTCATTTCGTCAGTGAACTTGGGTGCTGCGAATGACATGCCCGAAATTCGAGAGAAGGCATGCCAAAAATTGGCTCATAAGCAGGTCTTCCTTCTGAATTTTCATCTTTCTTATCATTTTAATATCTTATAGACTTAAATTCAAATACATTTATTGTTTGTTCCTGGACTAAGATGCTGATGACATTTGTTTCCAGGAAACATATAGAAACTATCTTCTCTCATCGTACAAGAATATGGTACGCTTGTAACTGGTAACTTGTGTCTCTTATTAGCAAAATTGAATTTACTTCTACCTTTATATAAAAAAAATTCATGGAGCAACACCACTGTTAGGTTTGGTACATTTTATTTCTGATTCAATCTATCTTCTTGATTTTTCATCTTCTGCTTTCATATTAGTAGCTATATGGAAGCATTCAAGGTGACTCCAGCTGAAAAGTTCATTGATGCATGTTTTTTAACTTCCAGATCTCATTCAGATTCTCTAATCTCAATCCTTTTCAGGTACTCACAGTTGCTGAATTGGTTAAGTCAGCACACTCTTTCCGATGTTTCCTTAAAGGACCAGTTGCTGGCCCTCTGTCGCAATTTGGTGATAGTCCTGAACATGAGAATGATAGTGGAGATGGTGGTGGAGTATCAGTTTTTACATTCTTTTCAATCTCACACTTTGGTATGCTTTCTCCTTCGGTCAACATTTTACACATTAGATTGGTGTTATGTGGATGGATCTTAGGTTGTATTTTTTGGAAGCACAATTTTACTGCATTTTCAATTTTCTTCTCTTAGACCTTTGTTTGATAAGTTGGTATTAGTTTACTTAGCTCGATCTCAATATTTTACTATGTTATGTAATGACATCCCTAGATGAAATCAAACAATCTAACACTATAAAGGACCTGAAGAACACATCTTATGCTTGTGCTTCATTTTCAACTTGTACTCTTAAAGCTAGAGTTGAGATGTGTCTAGTGGTACAAACTGAAAGAACTAACCAATTTAAACTTTTTTTTAAAATAAAATTTTATGCAACAAATGATCATGCTATCAGAACCAAGTTAAACAAAAGGTGAAATTTCTTAGTTTGGTCAACTCAAACCTAAATATGTTAGATTTTAACTAGCCAACTATAATTATTTTTGCATGAAAGTGATAAAGATGATATATCTATGAAATTGTTTTAGAAAAGAAAAGAGAAAACAATGCTTTTGCAGTTTGCTTCTATTTGTAATTACAAAAAGAAAAAACTGACATCGTGTTTAAATTTTCTTGACCAAGTGAACTTATTTTCATTTTCTTTTTCAGAATAGTAGGATTTTTGCCAGCATTTTAGTTAAGAAGTTATTGGTCTTGTCTCAGCATATTTCAATTGTATATCTTCCTTCAGGTTTTTTTTTTAGTTTGTCATGCATCAAATGAAAAGGGAACAGAAATCTAGGCTCTAGCTGTTCTTGTACCAGTGACAAAAAATAACGCCTTGTATTCCAAGTTGGTTGACTGGTGGCTTGGATTTCCATCCAACTATAAAGATTCAAATCATATATATATATGTATATATAGAATCTTTTGGTTCCAAAATTTAGGCCTCCAAACTTTTATCAATCTTATTTCGAATAATCAACACAATTATTTGAGCTAAAAAAAAAGGGCAGCCCGGTGCACGAAGCTCCCGTCATGCGGGGTCCCGGGGAAAGCTCCATTGTACGCAGCCTTACCCTGCTTATAGATATTCAGTTCAAAACTCTCAAATTTGTTTGAAACCTATTATAGATTCACCTGTTAATGCTTATAGTCTTTGCAATGAGTTTTGCATTCAAAGATAATTCCTATCCCCTATGAATGTTAAAGGGCAACACTTGTGTAGTTTGGAGGTTCATGTAAGAGAAATTTAAATTTTTTCTCTCCATTATATTTACTGGATCTTTTCATTTGTTCTTGAATCTCATTACCCATAATACATAATTTTTTTCTGTCAAAATTTAGCTATATTTCATTATGTTATTTCTTTTAGTTAGATTCTTTTTTTTCTTCTCAAGTCTTAGAAATTAGTGTTGATTTCTTCGCATTTGTGGAATGTCAGAGAATCTTGCATGGGAGCTAGTTGAGATGTTTGTATCAGAGTTAAGCTTGAAGGTACGTAATACTTGCACATTAAAATTCTATGAACCTTTTGGCTGCTGATGCTTCTTCTGATGATGGTGCTATGGTGCTGATAATTTTCCTGTGGCTATTGGTAATCTTCATTTGGACAGCGGTTCCTGGTGGTTGAGTTTCTCTCACTTAGATGTGAAGGTGAAGGACGGGGTAATAAGATAAAGTGGTCAGATGAACTATATATTGGAGAATTTGATGAACTAAAGATTAGTGGTCTGTGCACTGAAAATAATATCCCACCTCTGTTTCCACAATTAAGAGGTCAAGTATCTTGGAGTCCCTTAGACACAAAGGAATATCATCTTATGAGCAGTGATGTTTTGCAGGTCAGTTGGTACAGTCGGAATTGCATGCTTTTGAGGAATATCATCTTATGAGCAGTGATGTTTTGCAGGTCAGTTGGTACAGTCGGAATTGCATGCTTTTGTTTGGTACAATTATGATCTGTTTCCTGGTTAATTCATCTCAATTGATGACATTTTGATATGTGTTAGTTATCTCATTAAGTTGCCACTTGCCACCATCTTTGGGTCTTCGTGGAATCTTCACGACTCATCAGTCTCAATTCACTTTTATACCCGTATTTATATTTGCTGAACAGTTTGAATATTTCTATATTCTAAGGAGGCGTTTGATTTAGGGGAATAGGAGTAGGGAAAGAGAATGAGAATGAGAATGAGAATCATTGATTGTCATTGTTAATAATTGGATTATAGGAATAGGAATACAAATAAGGGAATGAATCCTTGAAATTGGGTAATAACTCATTCCCATGTACCTCCCCTTCAATGAGTCATTACCCTATTTTTATCAATCAAAATATTTCCTTATTCCAAAAATACTTTTGACCTAAAACTAAAATTTTCTCCCTTAATATCAAATATCAAAATTTATTTATTTATTTTTTTTTCATATCACTTCTCTCTTCTTGTTCTCTCTCATCATTTTATCACACACTTTCTCTCTCCTATCACACTCTTTTTTATCATCATACTTTCTCTCTCATCATACTTTCTCTCTACTCAATCTCTTCCATCACACTCTCCTTCTTTTTTTTTCATCATACTTTCTCTCTCCTCAATCTCTCCCATCATACTCTCTTTTTTTTCTCATCACACTTTCTCTCTCCTTAATCTCTCTTGTCACACTCCCTCCTCAATCTCTCTCATCACATTTTTTTTTTTGTCCCCACGGGTTGGATCAGCTGGTTAGGTGTTTGCAGCTTGCCACTGAAGTCATGGGGTCGAAGGTCGCCAGTTGCACTCGGGGATAAAATCCTGGTCTGCTGTGCCAAAAATTCCTTCGACCCCCAGTCACCTATCCTGCCCAGCATTAACCGTGATTTACTCCCTCTGGAATCTTGTGGGGCTGGGGCCAGGGGGTCGCTAGGGTGGCGGTTCCACCTTTTGTCACACTCCCTCTTTTTTTTCCTCAACACACTTTCTCTCTCATCATACTTTCTCTCTTGTTCTCAATCTCTCCCATCACATTCACTGTTCTCTTTTGTTCTCATCACATTTTTTTTCTCATCATACTTTCTCTGTTCTCAATCTCTCCCATCACATTCACTGTTCTCTTTTGTTCTCATCACATTTTTTTTCTCATCATACTTTCTCTGTTCTCAATCTCTCCCATCACATTCACTGTTCTCTTTTGTTCTCATCACACTTCCTCTCTCATCATACTCTCTCTCATCACACATACTCTCTCTCTCCTCATTTTTTTCTCATTACATTTTCTCACTCTTTATCCTCTCCCATCATACTTTCTCTCACATCATATTTTATCTCTCATCTTCTCTCATCATGCTCTCTTCTTTCACACTCTTTTCTCCTTTTCTCTCATCACACTCTCTCTATTCATTCTTTCTCATCACACTTTCTTTCTCATCATACTTTCTTTCTCATCATTCTCTTTCATCATATTTTTCTCTCACATCTAATTTATTTCTCTTATTTTCCTTTAAGGGTAAAAAAGGAAATATTGAGTTATTCCGATAGAAAGTATGCAACTAACTAAACATTGCTTTTAAGAGTGATATCCATGCTCATACTCATTCCACAATACAATGATTCTCATTCCGATTCACATTCCCATGCTCATACCAAACGCCCCTAAGTGATGTGATTGCCCCTAAAAGAAATAAAAATTTTAAGGAATCATAATTTTGGAATACACAAGCTGTCTTCTCCATAATCTTGATCACGGTTCAAAATTCGTTCCGTGTCGGGTGGAACGAGCGAAACTTACCGTTCTATCCGTGCATCAAAATCAGCACCAGACTAGCGACGATTTTGTTGCGTCATCGCGTGCACGCGACAGGAGGAATCATGCGCGCTTGTCGTCATGTAACAGAGCATGTCGCGATTCCATCGCAACCGGCGCCGCCAAAATTGTGGGACGCCTTCGGCGCAACCAAACGGCCCAGGAGCCTCGCACGTGCTGCCGGAGGAATCGTGGGACGCCTCTGGCTCTGCCGGAGGAGTCGCGGATCGCCTCCGACGGCGCCGAAGGAGTCCTTGGACTCTTTCAGCAGTGTTGGAGGAGTCCTACAACTCCTCCTGTGGCCTTGGAGGCGCTCGTGACTCTCTGGTGTCGCCGGACGAGCATGCCGTGAAGACATTACTCTTAAAAATTAAATATTTTGATTTAATTAATTCAAACATTTCCTAACTTGTGTGATATTTGGAAGAGGCTTATAAAGCCTAATTAAATTATTCTAATAAAATATAAATATATTTAAAATTTAAAAAAAATAATAAAAAAAATTATTAATTAATATTCTGAAAATTAATTTTACCGATTTAAATTTGTTTAAAAATTCTAATTTTGTTTAAAAATCTAATAAATCAGAGTAATATTCTGATATTTTTTAATTAATTTATATTTTTTCATTTTATTATTTAATTAATATTCTATTTTTTTTATCAATTTAAATATATATTATTTAAAATAATAATTAATTTAAATAAATAAATAGTTAATTTATATAATTATTATAAATGTAGTTTTTTTAAAGTAATCTATATACTTATTATAGAAAAATATATAATCAATTTAAAATTTAGATATATGAATATTAAAATATTTAACTTTTTTACTTTTATAATTTTTGCTTCTTGAACATATGAACATATATTTTTATCTCAGAATGTCTTTACCTTGGAAATATTATATGTCCTTTATATAAGCAATTTTGATAATGGTCTGTCAAGTTTATGATTCCTATTAAAACACTTATAATCTTGTGCACCTCTGATCATTTTAAATTGAGATAGTTGAATTATTATTATTAGAAGATTGTTTCAAGTTTAAATAAAAAAATACCGAAATCGTATCGGCACGTCACGATATTGAAACCATATCATTTGGGTCTGGGACCGAAACCTCAGCACGGGTCGAGATTTTAAACTATGATCCTGAAGACTTAAACATGATGATTGACAATGAATGCATTATTGCTTCCTCTCTAGGTACATTTGATCCCACATTTCTTCTTTGTAGAATAATCTTTGTAAGGTTGTAAGGTCTACAGATTTTATGGTTTACTATATATATTATTATTGGTGCAATCACCCTTTGAGGTCGGGATTGATCGATTATTTGATGGATTAAGTAAAAAGTTTAAATTAGGATTATTGTTGTATTTGATATGTGTATTTGAATCACACATAACTTAGAGATATACAACACAACTTGACATGGCCAAGGTTGATTGAGGATTTGATGGCTCTTGGTTTGTGGAGATTGGAGAAGGATGGCATGGAGCATCCTAGGACCGTAGGACGAGGAGCATAAGAATATGACTAAGATGATGAAGCAAACTACATAGGTGGATGCTTGAAGGATGACATGAGAAAGAGCCTCGGGTTTGATTGCATTCGAGGGACGAGTAACTTAATAGGAGATGATTTCGAAGCATAGGTATAACTCATGGTTGTTGGATCATAGGCAGGCTAGAGGGGGAGGGTGAATAGCACGAATAACAATTTTAGTTGTTAATCAATTACTATTAGAGTGAACGCAGTGGAAAATAGACTAAACAACTCCAAGGAAGTACAACAAAGCCAGACACAGCCATTAATGTGATTCACAGCCCTAGATTGCCAATCCACGGTCCTAAAGTCCTCACTGTAAATCTTCTTATTTTCTCCTTTTCAGCCTCAACTAAGGTAGAATAAACTTCCTTTTGTTAGACTAGAAGAAGGATGCAATAGCTTGTAGATCAAGATCTCACCACATGATTTCTCTGTCAGAGTAACAAAATTTTTTTCTCAAAATTATTGGGCTTAGAATAGAATTTTCAAATCATCATCGTAGAGTTGTTGTTTGCGTGAACGCTACTTCTTTTATAAAGTTTTGCCATTAGTCGACTGTTCATGTTCCATTTATGGTCAAATCACCTTGGTCATCTTCTCCGATCATTTTATAAATCTGTCATCAGTGTAATATGAGAGTTGACTCCATTGATCATTAGCCGACTTCTCTAGTTGATTGTTAATTCTTTTATGCTTTTTTTAAATTCATTAGTCGACTTCTCAGTAAACCGTTCAAACTTCTATTTGACTCTATAATTCACCAGTCGATTTCCTCTATTTTATTCTGAAATTCATGAGTCGACTTCCTCAGTCGACTTTTCAACTCTTTGTTCCATACTAAAATTTATATTTTCAACCTTCTATTCCATACTAAAATTCATTAGTCGACTGTTTTCCATTTGTCAAACTACGAATTCAAGCACAATGTGGTTTCCATCAGGCAAATGTACATGCATAGCAGTCGACTCCATATAAACCACAACTTCAATAATCATTCGTAGTATTGATTAATCGACTTCAACAGATCACCTAATCAACTGATCCTATACACCGAATCCGAACTTGCTCGAATTCTGTGTCTGCATTCTTCTTGTGCAACAAATAATTAATACGTTAATATTAGTCGACTGTGGCACCATGACTCAAATCCTCAGGTCAAGTTTGCCTACCTCCGAAACTACCCTCATCGCAAGGTTATATGATCTCGAAGCTTTTAGGTTAGAAGCATACTTGATGCCAGAAGGCCTCCATGTCAATTGGTCTTCTATGCCTAGAGCTACACCGCTCGAAGTCTTTCTCCGTTTGGAGTTTTACCACTCTGTGTCTTGTTTGTGAATAGAAGGCCTCCATGTTAATTGGTCTTCCGTGCCTAGAGCTACACCGCTCGAAGTCTTTCTCCGTTTGGAGTTTTACCACTCCGTGTCTTGTTTGTGAATATCCTTCTTGGACTTTCTCCGCTTAACATCCAACATCCCATGCTTGTTATGACTTTCACCACATCCGTCTGCCTAGCATTCAACTTCCTATGTCTGCTAGGACTTTCACCCTGTCCATTTGCCAAGTCATGATTGCCTACACACTTAACAACGACATTAGATCACAACAAACACTTAAACATGATCCAAGCATCAAAACCATGCAACACACATGCTTGGTTGGGTTGTATCAACAATCTACCAAAACCTGTAATGTATGTGCATGGGTGATTGCATCAATAATAGTGAGTTGATTGTTGAAAGAAAATGTACTTGGGCGAGGGTGATATCTCAACATAGATGGACTTACCTTAGAAGTGGTCGGAGTCATTGTACTAGTTGATTGGTATTGGACACTAGTATGGTTGAGTTGTCGATGTAGTGACTTTGAACAGAAGTGTTTTATGTTTACGGTTATCTGGTATGGCAAATGAGATGTTTTGAAGTATGAACTAGGTTGTGGTAATGTTCAATCTGGTGGGCCAGTTGACTGTCTGACTGAGTCAACTGGCTAGCTGAGTGGAGTCAATCAACCAGCGAACAGAATGTTATCATTTGTGGTTGAGCCGATGAGTGATGCTATAAGAGACAACATGGAAGGAGTCGTTAATAAAGCAACAACAAGTACATTCGTTAACGACGATAGTGGCTTAGTCAACTGATGAAAATTTCTAACGGATTGTTGTGTGTTGAAATAACTGTAAAGAGGTTGGAAGAAGGCTTATAAAAGGACTTCAAGGGGATTTGAAGCTAACATTTCCAGAAACATTTCTAGCAATCTCTGAGCCTTCTTGTATCCATTTGTGAGCCTTTATTGTGGGCTTTATTGTAATTCATTCTAGTGAATTGTAAGAGATTTCTCAACCTCGGGTATTTAATCGAAAAGGAGAAAAGTAATGGATGCACCTGAAGGACCAATAAGTCGTGGATTAGCACCCTGGGGGTTGCTCAACCACATTACATCCTAGAGTCTTTGACTTGTTGTTTTATCTTTTTTATATCGTCTATGTTTTATGGCTCTAATGTTGCTAAGTAATTAGCAAGAATCTTTTAAGTTGTAAATTAGGGGCATTCACTATTCACCCTCTATAGTTCAGTCGTAATGGTCTTATGCTACAATTACTTGGGAGAAGATATCTAATTTTATAGAAAGGGAAGGTTTCACTTATGCTACAATTGCTTGGAGGAGAGATCTAATCTTGAGGAAAGGGAATTAGATACCCCTCTCTCAGATGATTCCAAAGAAAGAATTTGGGTGAATTTTGCTTTCATCAAATATAGACATAAACCAAGGTAAGAGTCATCAATGGATACAAAGATCATGATGCTCTTTGTCTCTGACTTGATAAGGTGTTTGTCAGTGATGATATTAGATGTGGACATGAAGGCATCACCTTGCGAGGTGACAAATGCCCTGCCATGATGGAAGTAGAGACCTTATGCCCAAGGAAGCAGGGCTGGAAGCCATTCAATGGCTGTGAGGAGCTGCTACTCCATGTGGAGGAAGAGTGCAGTGGTGAAGCTAAACTAGTGTTTATACATGGTGCATGCTGTCGTCATTCAAATCATCATTTATACCAATTGTTAAGAACAAAAGCAGAAACTCTAGAATTGTACAAGAGAGCACTCATGTTCTTAGATCAATTAGCTGCAGATAGTAAGCAAAGGTATTGGAATCAAAGGCAATAAGGAATTCTATAGCTGCAAGTGGCAGTGTAGAGGTGCAGTTCGAAAATGTTAGAAATGGTGCTTGCTAAATTTTGTTAGCGGTAGTTGGGTAGTTTTTCGGAAGTGATAGGACAAAATGGATTTGACTGAAGAAAATGCATTGGTAGCAGGGGTAGTTTGGTCCTTTTATCCGTTCTCATCTCTTTTCACTCTTAACTTTTCATCACCAATTAATCATCCTTACAATTTCCTGTTCTTGTTTCCCATTATCTCCTTGCCTTCCATTGTCCTTCACTCTCCTCTTATCTTAAGTAATCATAGCTTTAAAAGTTTGAATAATATTTAGCTGATTAGTGATCGGTTATATGGTAGTTCCCTATAGATGTATGTTGCCAAGATAACAATGTAAGTGCATATTAGTACAAGATCAGTTGTTTAAGCAATATCCTTCAACATAGCAGATATACTTCCCTATAACATAAAAAAGATTATTCAACTTTTACATGGAAATCTGCATATTTTTGTTTTTTTTCCGTCTTCGATCTTCCAGTGGTATTCAAATTTCTAGGAGCAGTTTTTAGATGTCATTTACCATTCAAGTGACTTTTTATTTTTATTTATTTATTTTATTAAAATGTATATATGGAGAGCAATCTTTTATTCATATCTGAGAGTTGTTTCTTATGCATGTAGGTGTACTTGATGGCCTGGATTTCTGATGTAAATATTAATGTAAATAGGTATGCAAAACTAAATTTTTTTTCCTATTTGGATCATTTGGTTTCCACATTTTCTATTTTTATTTTTTCAAAAACGTGTGTTTTTTATTTTCTAAGAAAATAATTTTTAAACATTCTTTATTTTACTATAGAATGATATTTCCTTTTCAAGAAAATGAATGTGTAAAATGTCAATAATATTTTTTTATCTGAAAATAGAAATGAAAATGAAAATGAAAAAATGCCAACCAAACGTCTAATGTCCATTGATAATATGGTATGCAGAAATTGCATGATGAGGACCTATGAAAGATAAAGTATCAAATATGGTACTTTGGTTTTTAATCTTTAGTTAGGTATGGTCACGATTTCTTACCAGCTTTTGATACCCAGAATTTCATCTACTCATACTTGTGTCCAACACTGATTCTTCAACAAGAACACCCTTTGTTAGACACCAATACTATATATATAAGTTTTTCAAAGTTTTTCATTATGTGATCTTTGTGATTTTCAAAGTCCTAAATTTATGTGATTTTGTTATTTTCTATTCAGTCCAATTAATACAATTTACATTATGTTGCTTAGATGAGTAAAGTGACAACTGATTCATGCGGTATGGTTTTAAATGTTCAGGATAAAGGAAATATTCAGTATCATTGAAGAAGAAGCATCGATCAAATTTTCTTGAGTTATATCATTTGCTGAGTGGCAAAAGGTTAGCCATCCCTAAGGGTACGGTGCAGCAGAAGGGCATAGATACGTACGGTTTGATCCGTAGATATGACACATTTATAGGGATTTTTCCTTTAAATAAAGCGCACAACCACATGATGCTAAGCTTTTGGGTCATCCGTTATGAGTGCTTCCTAATTTATTCTAGTAGTTAGTGGAAAAATTTTGTGGGCCAGTTCGGCCGTCTCAGGTTGTGTTATCTGGTTCAATATATTTTTTTTGGTAAAATGTTAGTAAATGTGTGGGACATGAATATTTTAATGACAATTATTTTGCATCTGGATGAGCAGCGAACCGTGAAGATACAATCTACTTGCACTTTCTGGCTGTGTGTCGGCAGAGCTATTTAAGCTCTATTTCCTTGTCAGAATTTTGAAAATTGAGTTAAATTATTTAGTAAAAAGATATCTCAGTTTTGGAGGGTATGTTTTGTTTTTTATTTTTTTTTTATATTGCAAGGAGCTATTTAATTTTTATTTTTTATTTACAAAGTCCCGTCACTTAGATAATTGATTAATACAAATTGTATTATGATTGTTAATACAAATTGTGCAATGGCAATAATTGATGCAATTTTATTGCAAAATAGGTTATTTAATATATTTTTTAAAAACATAATACCTTCCGAATATGATATGCAAGTAGTCGGTTCAATTTTATGCAAAATATGCTCCTTTGTATACACTACATTTTGGAGGGGCCTTTCCTAAAAAATTGGGGTCGAGTGAATTTTTTAAAAAAAATTGAATTAGGTAATATCAAATTTAAAGTGACCGGTTTGGTTTATATAATTTTTTTTATCAGTTATTAGGATAAATCAGGAAGTATTTGTGGCTTATAGTAACAACTCTACTCCGTACTAGCCAACTCAAAATGCACCATAGTTAGGGAAGGATTTAATTGCTCTATAAATATGTCATAATTAGGAAAGGATTGAATTGCGGATGAGTTAAGGAAGGATGAATGCAAAATGTAAATTATAGATAGATAGAGGTCCATTGATTATATGGAGGGATGCTGATTCCCTCTCAGATGAGCAGGCGTAGCCTATGTGGCTTGACTCCATAACAATCGTTGATGTTAGCATGCTTGATATACATAAACGTCAGACACTTGACTCAACGCCATGCTTGACATGGGCTTAGTCCCTCAAAAGATCACCTGCCCCAAATATCCTTTGTTGTGACTCTAATATCGCATGACTATGCTTGACATTTTGTACACAATGTGTCCTTTTGAGCTCTATAATTCGTTCATTTGAATGTCTTAGGCTTCTTCGAGTCTCTCATGCGGGTGTAATCTGTCTTGTAATGTAATCCTGATTACATTACAAGGTTGATTATTTTGTTTGTTTTAACTTTAAACCTGTAATGTAATGTAATCTCGATTACAAAAGGTAATGAAGTTTTGTAATCTGAATTACAAAGCAAATACTATGTAATCCGATTACATTACGAGGTCATTGTTTAACCAAAATTTGAATGACGAATATACCCCTAATATACCCTAAACCCTAAAATTTAAATTCGAATATTAGGGGTATATTCGGCATTCAAATTTTGGTTAAACAGTGACCTCGTAATGTAATCGGATTACATAGTATTTGCTTTGTAATTCAGATTACAAAACTTCATTACCTTTTGTAATCGAGATTACATTACATTACAGGTTTAAAGTTAAAACAAACAAAATAATCAACCTTGTAATGTAATCAGGATTACATTACAAGACAGATTACACCCTACCAAACGTAGCCTAAAGGATGATCACTCAGGGCATGTAAATCTTTTGAGGGACTAGACTCGCATGAGAGACTCGAAGAAGCCTAAGACATTCAAATGAACGAATTATAGAGCTCAAAAGGACACATTGTGTACAAAATGTCAAGCATAGTCATGCGATATTAGAGTCACAACAAAGGATATTTGGGGCAGGTGATCTTTTGAGGGACTAAGCCCATCGTGAGGGCTCAAGGAAACCTAAGACACTCAATTGAGTATGGTGCTCAGGAGGGCGCCCTATGTGTGGAGGTCAAGCATGGCGTTGAGTCAAGTGTCTGACGTTTATGTATATCAAGCCTGCTAACATCAACGGTTGTTGTGGAGTCAAGCCACATAGGCTACGCCTGCTCATCTGGGAGGGAATCAGCATCCCTCCATATCATCAATGGACCTCTATCTACCTATAATTTACATTTTGCATTCATCCTTCCCTAACTCATCCGCAATTCAATCCTTTCCTAATTATGACATATTTATAGAGCAATTAAATCATTCCCTAACTATGGTGCATTTTGAGTTGGCTAGTACGGAGTAGAGTTGTTACTATAAGACAAGGATTCAAATCTCGATAAAGTCAAGGAAAAAAACCCCTCCTCCGCACTGACCAACTACAGCTTCCCGATTACCTCCTCACAGATGGTCGTGGGGCTGACCGTGTGGAGTCGCTGGGTTGACGGATTTCACCTTTTATCATTTATAAAGATATTTTCTACAAATAAAACACACAATCATGAGATACTGAACTTCTAGATCACCTGCCATAAGTATTTCCTGATTTATCCTAATAACTGATAAAATAAAATTTATATAAACCAAACCGGTCACTTTAAATTTGATGTTACCTAATTCAATTTTTTAAAAAAAATTCACTCGACCCTAATTTTTTAGGAAAGGCCCCTCCAAAATGTCGTGTATACAAAGGAGCATATTTTGCATAAAATTGAACCGACTACTTGTATATCATATTCAGTAGGTATTATGTTTTTAAAAAATACATTAAATGACCTATTTTGCAATAAAATTACATCAATTATTGTCATTGCACAATTTGTATTAACAATCATAAAACAATTTGTATTAATCAATTATCTAAGTGACGGGACTTTGTAAATAAAAATTAAATGGGTCCTTGCAATATCAAAAAAAAAACAAAGGATACCCCCCAAAACTAAGGTATCTTTTTACTAAACAATTTAACCCAATTTTCAAAATTCTAACAAGGAAATAGAGCTTAAATAGCTCTGCCGACACACGGCCAGAAAGTGCAAGTAGATTGTATCTTCACGGTTCGCTGCTCATCCAGATGCAAAATAATTGTCATTAAAATATTCATGTCCCACACATTTACTAACATTTTACCAAAAAAAAATATTAAACCAAATAACACAACATGAGACGGCCGAACTGGCCCACAAAACTTTTCCACTAACTACTAGAATAAATTAGGAAGCACTCATAACGGATGGCCCAAAAGCTTAGTATCATGTGGTTGTGTGCTTTATTTAAAAGAAAAATCCCTATAAATGCGTCATATCTACGGATCAAACCGTGCGTATCTATGCCCTTCTGCTGCACCATATCCTTGGGGACGGCTAACCTTTTGTCACTCAGCAAATGATATAACTCAAGAAAATTTGATCGGTGCTTCTTCTTCAATGATACTGAATATTTCCTTTATCCTGAACATTTAAAACCATACCGCATGAATTAGTTGTCACTTTACTCATCTAAACAACATAATGTAAATTGTATTAATTGAATAGAAAATAACAAAATCACATAAATTTAGGACTTTGAAAAACTTATTTGAAAATCACATAATGAAAAACTTTGAAAAACTTATATATATAGTATTGGTGTCTAACAAAGGGTGTTCTTGTTGAAGAATCAGTGTTGGACACAAGTATGAGTAGATGAAATTTTGGGTATCAAAAGCTGGTAAGAAATCGTGACCATACCTAACTAAAGATTAAAAATCAAAGTACCATATTTGATACTTTATCTTTCATAGGTCCTCATCATGCAATTTCTGCATACCATATTATCAATGGACATTAGCCGTTTGGTTGGTATTTTTTCATTTTCATTTCTATTTTCAGATAAAAAAATATTATTGACATTTTACACATTCATTTTCTTGAAAAGGAAATATCATTCTATAGTAAAATAAAGAATGTTTAAAAATTATTTTCTTAGAAAATAAAAAACACACGTTTTTGAAAAAATAAAAATAAAAAATGTGGAAACCAAATGCTCCAAATAGGGAAAAAAAATCAGTTTTGCATACCTATTTACATTAATATTTACATCGGAAATCCAGGCCATCAAGTACACCTACATGCATAAGAAATAACTCTCAGATATGAATAAAAGATTGCTCTCCATATATACATTTTAATAAAATAAATAAATAAAAATAAAAAGCCACTTGAATGGTAAATGACATCTAAAAGCTGCTCCTAGAAATTTGAATACCACTGGAAGGTCGAAGACGGAAAAAAAAAATATGCAGATTTTCATGTAAAAGTTGAACAATCTTTTTTATGTTATAGGGAAGTATATCTGCTATGTTGAAGGATATTGCTTAAACAATTGATCTTGTACTAATATGCATTTACATTGTTATCTTGGCAACATACATCTATAGGGAACTACCATATAACCGATCACTAATCAGCTAAATATCATTCAAACTTCTAAAGCTATGATTACTTAAGACAAGAGGAGAGTGAAGGACAAGGGAAGGCAAGGAGATAAGGAGGAACAGGAAATTGTAAGGATGATTAATTGGTGATGAAAAGTTAAGAGTGAAAAGAGATGAGAACGGATAAAAGGACCAAACTACCCCTGCTACCAATGCATTTTCTTCAGTCAAATCCATTTTGTCCTACCACTTCCGAGAAACTACCCAACTACCGCTAACAAAATTTAGCAAGCACCATTTCTAACATTTTCGAACTGCACCTCTACACTGCCACTTGCAGCTGTAGAATTCCTTATTACCTTTGATTCCAATACCTTTGCTTACTATCTGCAGTTAATTGATCTAAGAACATGAGTGCTCTCTTGTACAATTCTAGAATTTCTGCTTTTGTTCTTAACAATTGGTATAAATGATGATTTGAATGACGACAGCATGCACCATGTAGAAACACTAGTTTAGCTTCACCACTGCACTCTTCCTCCACATGGAGTAGCAGCTCCTCACAGCCATTGAATGACTTCCAGCCCTGCTTCCTTGGGCATAAGGTCTCTACTTCCATCATGGCAGGGCATTTGTCACCTCGCAAGGTGATGCCTTCAGGTCCACATCTAATATCATTACTGACAAACACCTAATCAAGTCAGAGACAAAGAGCATCATGATCTTTTTATCCATTGATGACTCTTACCTTGGTTTATGTCTACATTAGGTGAAAGCGAAATTCACCCAAATTCTTTCTTTGGAATCATCTGAGAGAGGGGTATCTAATTCCCTTTCCTCAAGATTAGATCTCTCCTCCAAGCAATTGTAGCATAAGTGAAACCTTCCCTTTCTATAAAATTAGATATCTTCTCCCAAGTAATTGTAGCATAAGACCATTACGACTGAACTATAGATGGTGAATAGTGAATGCCCCTAATTTACAACTTAAAAGATTCTTGCTAATTACTTAGCAACATTAGAGCCATAAAACATAGACGATATAAAGAAGATAAAACAACAAGTCAAAGACTCGAGGATGTAATGTGGTTGAGCAACCCCCAGGGTGCTAATCCACGACTTATTGATCCTTCAGGTGAATCCATTACTTTTCTCCTTTTCGATCATTACTTTTCTCCTTTTCGATCAAATACCCGAGGTGGAGAAATCTCTTACAATTCACTAGAATGAATTACAATGAAGGCTCACAAATGGATACAAGAAGGCTCAGAGATTGCTAGAAATGTTTCTGGAAATGTTAGCTTCAAATCCCCTTGAAGTCCTTTTATAAGCCTTCTTCCAACCTCTTTACAGTTATTTCAACACACAAAAATCCGTTAGAAATTTTCATCAGTTGACTAAGCCACTATCGTCGTTAACGAATGTGCTTGTTGTTGCTTTATTAACGACTCCTTCCATGTTGTCTCTTATAGCATCACTCATCGGCTCAACCACAAATGATAACATTTTGTTCGCTGGTTGATTGACTCCACTCAGCTAGCCAGTTGACTCAGTCAGACAGTCAACTGGCCCACCAGATTGAACATTACCACAACCTAGTTCATACTTCAAAACATCTCATTTGCTAGACCAGATAACCGTAAACACAAAACACTTCTGCTCAAAGTCACTACATCGACAACTCAACCATAGTAGTGTTCAATACCAATCAACTAGTACAATGACTCCGACCACTTCTAAGGTAAGTCCATCTATGTTGAGATATCACCCTCGCCCAAGTACATTTTCTTTCAACAATCAACTCACTATTATTGATGCAATCACCCATGCACATACATTACAGGTTTTGGTAGATTGTTGATACAACCCAACCAAGCATGTGTGTTGCATGGTTTTGATGCTTGGATCATGTTTAAGTGTTTGTTGTGATCTAATGTCGTGGTCAAGTGTGTAGGCGATGATGACTTGGCAAATGGACAGAGTGAAAGTCCTAGCAGACATAGGAAGTTGAATGCTAGGCAGACGGATGTGGTGAAAGTCATAACAAGCATGGGATGTTGGATGTTAAGCGAAGAAAGTCCAAGAAGGATATTCACAAACAAGACACAGAGTGGTAAAGCTCTAAACGGAGTAAAACTTCGAGCGGTGTAGCTCTAGGCACGGAAGACCAATTGACATGGAGACCTTCTGTTCACAAACAAGACACAGAGTGGTAAAACTCCAAACAGAGAAAGACTTCGAGCGGTGTAGCTCTAGGCACAGAAGACCAATTGACATGGAGGCCTTCTGGCATCAAGTATGCTTCTAACCTAAAAGCTTCGAGATCATATAACCTTACGATGAGGGTAGTTTCGGAGGTAGGCAAGCTTGACCTGAGGATTTGAGTCATGGTGCCACAGTCGACTAATATTAACGTAATAATTATTTGTTGCACAAGAAGAATGCAGACACAGAATTCGAGCAAGTTCGGATTCGGTGTATAGGATCAGTTGATTAGGTGATCTGTTGAAGTCGATTAATTAATACTACGAATGATTATTGAAGTTGTGGTTTATATGGAGTCGACTGCTATGCATGTACATTTGCCTGATGGAAACCACATTGTGCTTGAATTCGTAGTTTGACAAATAGAAAACAGTCGACTAATGAATTTTAGTATGGAATAGAAGGTTGAAAATATAAATTTTAGTATGGAACAAAGAGTTGAAAAGTCGACTCATGAATTTCAGAATAAAATAGAGGAATTCGACTGGTGAATTACAGAGTCGAATAGAAGTTTGAACGGTTAACTGAGAAATCGACTAATGAATTTAAAAAAAGCATAAAAGAATTAACAATCAACTAGAGAAGTCGGCTAATGATCAATGGAGTCAACTCTCATATTACACTGATGACAGATTTATAAAATGATCGGAGAAGATAACCAAGGTGATTTGACCATTGATGGAACATGAACAGTCGACTAATGGCAAAACTTTATAAAAGAAGTAGCGTTCACGCAAACAACAACTCTACGATGATGATTTGAAAATTCTATTCTAAGCCCAATAATTTTGAGAAAAAATTTTTGTTACTCTGACAGAGAAATCATGTGGTGAGATCTTGATCTACAAGCTATTGCATCCTTCTTCTAGTCTAACAAAAGGAAGTTTATTCTACCTTAATTGAGGCTGAAAAGGAGAAAGTAAGAAGATTTGCAGTGAGGACTTTAGGACCGTGGAGTGGCAGTCTAGGGCTGTGAATCACATTAATGGCTGTGTCTGGCTTTGTTGTACTTCCTTGGAGTTGTTTAGTCTATTTTCCACTGCGTTCACTCTAATAGTAATTGATTAACAACTAAAATTGTTATTCGTGCTATTCACCCTCCCCCTCTAGCCTGCCTATGATCCAACAACCATGAGTTATACCTATGCTTCGAAATCATCTCCTATCAAGTTACTGGTCCCTCGAATGCAATCAAACCCGAGGCTCTTCCTCATGCCATCCTTCAAGCATCCACCTATGTAGTTTGCTTCATCATCTTAGTCATATTCTTATGCTCCTCGTCCTGCGGTCCTAGGATGCTCCATGCCATCCTTCTCCAATCTCCACAAACCAAGAGCCATCAAATCCTCAATCAACCTTGGCCATGTCAAGTTGTGTTGTATATCTCTAAATTATGTGTGATTCAAATACACATATCAAATACAACAATAATCCTAACTTAAACTTTTTACTTAATCCATCAAATAATCGATCAATCTCGACCTCAAAGGGTGATTGCACCAATAATAATATATATAGTAAACCATAAAATCTGTAGACCTTACAACCTTACAAAGATTATTCTACAAAGAAGAAATGTGGGATCAAAAGTACCTAGAGAGGAAGCAATAATGCGTTCATTATCAATCATCATGTTTAAGTCATCAGGATCATAGTTTAAAATCTCGACCCGTGCTGAGGTTTCGGTCCCAGACCCAAATGATATGGTTTCAATATCATATCGTGACGTGCCGATACGGTTTCGGTATTTTTTTATTTAAACTTGAAACAATCTTCTAATAATAATAATTCAACTATCTCAATTTAAAATGATCAGAGGTGCACAAGATTATAAGTGTTTTAATAAGAATCATAAACTTGACAGACCTTTATCAAAATTGCTTATATAAAGGACATATAATATTTCAAAGGCAAAGACATTCTGAGATAAAAATATATGTTCAAGAAGCAAAAATTATAAAAGTAAAAAAGTTAAATATTTTAATATTCATAGATTTAAATTTTAAATTGATTATATATTTTTCTATAATAAGTATATAGATTACTTTAAAAAAACTACATTATGTATAATAATTATATAAGTTAACTATTTATTTATTTAAATTAATTATTATTTTAAATAATATATATTTAAATTGATAAAAAAAATAAAATATTAATTAAATAATAAAACAAAAAAAATATAAACTAATTAAAAAATATCAGAATATTACTCTGATTTATTAGATTTTTTAAACAAAATTAGAATTTTTAAATAAATTTAAATCAGTAAAATTAATTTTCAGAATATTAATTAATAAATTTTTTATAATTTTTTTAAATTTTAAATATATTTATATTTTATTATAATAATTTAATTAGGCATTATAAGTCTCTTCCAAATATCACACAAGTTAGAAAATATTTGAATTAATTAAATCAAAATATTTAATTTTTAAGAAATGTCTTCACGGCACGCTCGTCCGGCGACACCAAAGAGTCGCGAGCGCCTCCAAGGCCACAGGAGGAGTTGTAGGACTCCTCCAACACTGCTGAAAGAGTCCAAGGACTCCTTCGGCGCCGTCGGAGGCGATCCGCGACTCCTCCGGCAGAGCCAGAGGCGTCCCACGATTCCTCCGGCAGCACGTGTGAGGCTCCTGGGTCGTTTGGTTGCGCCGAAGGCGTCCCACGATTCTAGCAGCGCTGGTCGTGATGGAATCGCGACATGCTCTGTTACACGACGACAAGCGCGCATGATTCCTCCTGTCGCGTGCACGCGATGACGCAACAAAATCGTTGCTAGTCTGGTGCTGATTTTGATGCACGGATAGAACGGTAAGTTTCGCTCGTTCCACCCGACACGGAACGAATTTTGAACCGTGATCAAGATTATGGAGAAGACAGCTTGTGTATTCCAAAATTATGATTCCTTGAAATTTTTATTTCTTTTAGGGGCAATCACATCACTTAGGGGTCGTTTGGTATGAGCATGAGAATGAGAATCGGAATGAGAATCATTGTATTGTGGAATGGGAATGGGAATGAGTATGAGCATGGATATCACTCTTAACAACAATGTTTGGTTAGTTGCATACTTTCTATCGGAATAAATCAATATTTCCTTTTTTACCCTTAAAGGAAAAAAAGAGAAAAAAATTAGATGTGAGAGAAAAATATGATGAAAGAAAATGATGAGAGAGAAAGTATGATGAGAGAGAAAATATGATGAGAGAGAAAGTGTGATGAGAGAAAAGGAGAAAAGAGTGTGATAGAAGAGTGCATGATGAGAGAAGATGAGAGATAAAATATGATGGGAGAGGATAAAGAGTGAGAAAATGTAATGAGAAAAAATGAGAAGAGAGAGAGTGTGTGTGATGAGAGAGATTGAGGAAAGAGAGTATGATGAGAACAAAAGAGAACAGTGAATGTGATGGGAGAGATTGAGAAGAGAGAAAGTATGATAAGAGAGAAAGTATGATGAGAGAAAAAGGAGGGAGTGTGACAAGAGAGATTGAGGAGAGAGAAAGTGTGATGAGAGCGAAAGTGTGATGAGAAAAAAAAAATGTGATGGGAGATATTGAGGAGAGAGAAAGTATGATGAGAGAGAAAATATGATGAAAAAAAAGAGAGTGTGATGGAAGAGATTGAGGAGAGAGAAAGTATGATGAGAGAAAAAGTATTATGAGAAAAAAGAGTGTGATAGGAGAGAGAAAGTGTGATAAAATGATGAGAGAGAACAAGAAGAGAGAAGTGATATGAAAGAAAAAATAAATAAATAAATTTTGATATTTGATATTAAGGGAGAAAATTTTAATTTTAGGTCAAGGATATTTTTGGAATAAGGGAATATTTTGATTGATGAAAATAGGATAATGACTCATTGAAGGGAAGGTACATGGGAATGAGTTATTACCCAATTTCAAGGATTTATTCCCTTATTTGTATTCCTATTCCTATAATCCAATTATTAACAATGACAATCAATGATTCTCATTCTCATTCCCTACTTCTATTCTCCTAAACCAAACACCCCCTTAGAATATAAAAATATTCAAATTGTTCAGCAAATATAAATGCGGGTATAAAAGTGAATTGAGACTGATGAGTCGTGAAGATTCCACGAAGACCCAAAGATGGTGGCAAGTGGCAACTTAATGAGATAACTAACACATATCAAAATGTCATCAATTGAGATGAATTAATCAGGAAACAGATCATAATTGTACCAAACAAAAGCATGCAATTCCGACTGTACCAACTGACCTGCAAAACATCACTGCTCATAAGATGATATTCCTTTGTGTCTAAGGGACTCCAAGATAGTTGACCTCTTAATTGTGGAAACAGAGGTGGGATATTATTTTCAGTGCACAGACCACTAATCTTTAGTTCATCAAATTCTCCAATATATAGTTCATCTGACCACTTTATCTTATTACCCCGTCCTTCACCTTCACATCTAAGTGAGAGAAACTCAACCACCAGGAACCGCTGTCCAAATGAAGATTACCAATAGCCACAGGAAAATTATCAGCACCATAGCACCATCATCAGAAGAAGCATCAGCAGCCAAAAGGTTCATAGAATTTTAATGTGCAAGTATTACGTACCTTCAAGCTTAACTCTGATACAAACATCTCAACTAGCTCCCATGCAAGATTCTCTGACATTCCACAAATGCGAAGAAATCAACACTAATTTCTAAGACTTGAGAAGAAAAAAAAGAATCTAACTAAAAGAAATAACATAATGAAATATAGCTAAATTTTGACAGAAAAAAATTATGTATTATGGGTAATGAGATTCAAGAACAAATGAAAAGATCCAGTAAATATAATGGAGAGAAAAAATTTAAATTTCTCTTACATGAACCTCCAAACTACACAAGTGTTGCCCTTTAACATTCATAGGGGATAGGAATTATCTTTGAATGCAAAACTCATTGCAAAGACTATAAGCATTAACAGGTGAATCTATAATAGGTTTCAAACAAATTTGAGAGTTTTGAACTGAATATCTATAAGCAGGGTAAGGCTGCGTACAATGGAGCTTTCCCCGGGACCCCGCATGACGGGAGCTTCGTGCACCGGGCTGCCCTTTTTTTTTAGCTCAAATAATTGTGTTGATTATTCGAAATAAGATTGATAAAAGTTTGGAGGCCTAAATTTTGGAACCAAAAGATTCTATATATACATATATATATATGATTTGAATCTTTATAGTTGGATGGAAATCCAAGCCACCAGTCAACCAACTTGGAATACAAGGCGTTATTTTTTGTCACTGGTACAAGAACAGCTAGAGCCTAGATTTCTGTTCCCTTTTCATTTGATGCATGACAAACTAAAAAAAAAACCTGAAGGAAGATATACAATTGAAATATGCTGAGACAAGACCAATAACTTCTTAACTAAAATGCTGGCAAAAATCCTACTATTCTGAAAAAGAAAATGAAAATAAGTTCACTTGGTCAAGAAAATTTAAACACGATGTCAGTTTTTTCTTTTTGTAATTACAAATAGAAGCAAACTGCAAAAGCATTGTTTTCTCTTTTCTTTTCTAAAACAATTTCATAGATATATCATCTTTATCACTTTCATGCAAAAATAATTATAGTTGGCTAGTTAAAATCTAACATATTTAGGTTTGAGTTGACCAAACTAAGAAATTTCACCTTTTGTTTAACTTGGTTCTGATAGCATGATCATTTGTTGCATAAAATTTTATTTTAAAAAAAAGTTTAAATTGGTTAGTTCTTTCAGTTTGTACCACTAGACACATCTCAACTCTAGCTTTAAGAGTACAAGTTGAAAATGAAGCACAAGCATAAGATGTGTTCTTCAGGTCCTTTATAGTGTTAGATTGTTTGATTTCATCTAGGGATGTCATTACATAACATAGTAAAATATTGAGATCGAGCTAAGTAAACTAATACCAACTTATCAAACAAAGGTCTAAGAGAAGAAAATTGAAAATGCAGTAAAATTGTGCTTCCAAAAAATACAACCTAAGATCCATCCACATAACACCAATCTAATGTGTAAAATGTTGACCGAAGGAGAAAGCATACCAAAGTGTGAGATTGAAAAGAATGTAAAAACTGATACTCCACCACCATCTCCACTATCATTCTCATGTTCAGGACTATCACCAAATTGCGACAGAGGGCCAGCAACTGGTCCTTTAAGGAAACATCGGAAAGAGTGTGCTGACTTAACCAATTCAGCAACTGTGAGTACCTGAAAAGGATTGAGATTAGAGAATCTGAATGAGATCTGGAAGTTAAAAAACATGCATCAATGAACTTTTCAGCTGGAGTCACCTTGAATGCTTCCATATAGCTACTAATATGAAAGCAGAAGATGAAAAATCAAGAAGATAGATTGAATCAGAAATAAAATGTACCAAACCTAACAGTGGTGTTGCTCCATGAATTTTTTTTATATAAAGGTAGAAGTAAATTCAATTTTGCTAATAAGAGACACAAGTTACCAGTTACAAGCGTACCATATTCTTGTACGATGAGAGAAGATAGTTTCTATATGTTTCCTGGAAACAAATGTCATCAGCATCTTAGTCCAGGAACAAACAATAAATGTATTTGAATTTAAGTCTATAAGATATTAACATGATAAGAAAGATGAAAATTCAGAAGGAAGACCTGCTTATGAGCCAATTTTTGGCATGCCTTCTCTCGAATTTCGGGCATGTCATTCGCAGCACCCAAGTTCACTGACGACATGTATCTAAAAAAAACTACCATCAAATGTAGCTCAACCAACTTCTTAATTTCCCTTAAAACCTAAAAAATCATAAAACAAACTTTTCCCTCACCTGTGATTGAGATATGCATTTACAAGTGAGGTAGCATGTGATCTCCCCTCTGACATGGCGCTGGCCCACTGAATCTTGCTTGAGAACAATTTCAACCATTGATTCCTCACATTCCTTTGAGTTGCTGGCCTCCATAAGCGTAATGGTGAGGGTGATAAGAACATTGAAGGAGAGTTGCTACTACAATTAGGATTTTGAGACTCAACACCCTTTGAAGAGGGAAGCGGAGTGGCAGGAGCTGCCATTGAGCAATGAACACTATCCCATGACGACACAACTAGTGAGAAATATGTTACTCATATTATGAATGAAATATTTAATTGATTTTTTATTATTATTAGATATAGGATTTTTCATATTGAATAATTAATATTAAGCATTGACTAGGTTAACAAGAAAATCAAATCATTTTGATGCATATGACACAACACTGCCTGCCGAGCTAGTTTAATTAAATAGGGATCATGGGAATCAATCTATTTTAACAAGTGATATGGCTAGGTTTCTGAATTTGACCCATTAGGTTATGTTTGAACTAAGACTAAATAAGGGTTCAATGAGACACAAGTCATTTTGTCCTTCGACATGAATTACTACCCCTACCAATTGGAAAAAAAGATTATACAAGTGAGAGGTACATTCAAGTGTCTCATAATTTAGATTATGTCAAACTTCAAAAAAACTATATTGCATACCTGTTACATGCTTAAGTTTAATAAAATTATTAGTGGCAAGGCTAATTTTATCTTAATTGACTGCCTAGGTGCCTATTCGATTCAAACAGGCAGTCAACATGGAAAAACAAGGATTATTGTGTTTAATATTGCATACCCTGACTGAATCTAAACACATTTCTCTTGTGACCTTGGAGTAGCAAAGGATGGCCAACATGGAAAAACAAGCAGGTCATGCACCATAATGTAATGTAAGAGAACAAAACAAACAAAATAAGCAGGTCATGTTTACCTTCAATTGGTGGTCTCACAGAACACAACTTTCATTAATGAGGATATTAAAGGGTTCAGAAACAAGGAAAACCTGTGATCCTCCTTGGGCTGGACAACAAGAGAGCGTATGGCCCTCGCCTTTGGCTCCGGCGGTGAGCGACAGTGAATAGCAGCGTTGCTGCTATGAGCAACAGCAATAGTCGCTATTGTTGACTGGAAGAAGAGGCAAGAGTTGCCGCCGTTAGCTAAAGAAAAAGGGACAAAAGGCTTCTGGGGAAAATGCTGGACTTGCTGTTGCTAGAACACTGTTCCTTCTCGTGGCTTGATGGGTGGCGTCCAACAGTTACACCTTGGCCGGCACCGGTGATCGATGACGCCACAAAGTCCCGCAACTGAGTTGAAGAAAACCTTGCCCTCGGGTGGAAACAGTGTCGCTAGGGTACACGATGGTGGCTCTGTGCCGGCACGAAAGCTCAAGATCGGAAAAGGGCAGAAAGGAGGCGATGGCGCTCTAGGGCAGAGACGCGAGGCTGGTGCCGGCGGTGCTCTCTGTGGCGATCGGCGCGGTGAGGACCTCCGCGACGATGAGACGTCGGTAGGGGAGAGGAAGCTTCGGTGAGGCGTCGGCTGTACGGCGTCGGCGCTGCTCCGTGCGGCGGCGTCGATGCGACAGAAGATCGGAAGGAAAAATTAGGGCACGGGGGAGAGAGCGCGAGGAGGTGAAGGCTCGGGAGTAGGTGGCGGCGGCGCGAGAGGGAAACGGGAGAGAAGTTCGGGCTCGGCGGGGGAAAAAGAAGAAGAAAGGTTGGTGTCACGAGCTCAACGAAGAAGAGGAAGAGAGGTTTCGGGGTGGATAGCGGTGTAAATGAATATACCAATCGTGAACTATTCAAAGCTATAAAAACTCGTTTGAACTCGTTTAATTAGGTTCGTGAAAATAAACAAGTCAAGCTCAAGCTTCATAATACTTGGCTCGTTAGCTCGTGAATATATTCGTAAAACTCATGAATCAACTTTTAAATAAAAATAATAATAATTTTGATATTAAATTTATATATTTTACACTTTACTTATTAAAAATATAGATAAATATATTAAATTTATTTATTAGAATAAAATTATAAATTTTAATAAGAATATTATAATTTTCTCTAAATATATAATTTAATTTTTAATGAATAATTAAATTTATAATTTATATTTATTAAATTCGTTTAGGCCCGATAAAATCTCGAATAAGCTCGTGAGCCATGAATATAATTGTTAAATAAAGCTCGAGCTCGACTCGATTATAAACGAGTCAAGCTCAAACATTCAAGAGTTCGGCTCGGCTCAGCTTGATTACACCCCTAGGCGTGGAAGAAGAATAGGGCACGAAGAAAAGACATAGGAAAAGGAAAAATAAGAAAAAGAAAATAAATAAAACCTAGGTTTTCTTTATTAAAGACTAGATTACTTCCTTAATCAATTTTCATATATGAGTATTTCAAATAGCCTTTCTTACGCCTATTAATTCATCCCATAAATTACCTCATATGAACTTCGAAAATCTCCAAAAAAAATTTAAAAATTCCGTTAAGGCTATTTGCATATTAAACATTATTATTTAATTATTATTTGTTGTCGTATTTTACATTCTCCCCCACTAATAAAAATTTAATCCCCAAATTTCATTATTTACCATCAGCAAAACTGGCAATAAACAACCAGTATAAATTATGAACGGAAGTCTAACCTACATACCTCAAATAAACAAAAGGGGTATCGAGTTATAATCATAACCTCTGTTGGACCTCGTGGTTGTTTTGATGTGATCAACCAAGTTAATTAGGTCCTGTTTATTTTTGATCTCTGTGTCTAAGTGTGCAGGAGCTTAGGAGCGAATAAAGTCGAGCGGAAGGCGCAGCTAGCGAGAAGGATGGCACGAGAAGGGAGCCGACGAGCTCAATGCGTCCGAAGGATGAGAGAGCTGTAGAAGAGTACACCGGTGGGCGAGAAGAACGTGCGCGACGTTCGAGGGACGTAAAGCCGGGACGGAAGACTGCTCGAGGAAAATGCCAGGAATTAGGTTCGGGTGAGCCCTATTCCGGTTGGCCGCAATCACCCAAGCTATCGGAGGATCGGAAGCCAAAAGGAAGTGTAAAGGAGCTAGAACGCTAGTTGGAGGCGCCCTCAATGAAGCAATGAAGGCGCCTGCGCTGCCCTCAACCTTGGAGGTGCCTCCAACAAGTGTTGAAGGCGCCTTCAACACTGCTTGAGGCGCCTCCAAGCTGGTCAACTCAACCGTTTGAGCGTGGATAGAGTTTTATTCTCTTGACTTGGTTGGAAGCGCCCTCAAGGCTATTTGAGGCGCCTTGAACCCTCGAGATAAGATTTCCAGGAGCTATATAAAGTCCCCTGGAGCTAGGAAATGAAAGGCATTTAAGCAATCAACTCTGTATTCATTCCTAGCAATAGTTCTGAGCTTCTAAGTGTGTAAAAGGCTTCTCCGCCTTCAGAGAAGGAGATCGTTAGTGCGCTTTTCACCGCCTTGGATTAACAATCATCTTGGTTGTAACCAAGTCAACTTCTAGTCTTCTCTAATTCTTTTGTTTTATTATTTTACTATTATTGCTATCTATTTCGAGTTGAAAAATCAGAGGAGGGTATACTTTTATTGTGCAGGCAATTCACCCCCCTTTTGCCGGTCCCGCTTCTCCAACAAGTGGTATCAGAGTCTGACTGCTTCAGAAGGACTAACCGTCAACTAAAGCACAAAGATCAAGACGATGGCCGGAGCGAACATTCATCCCCCGAAGTTCGACGGAGACTTCGCTACGTGGAAACGCAAAATGAAAGTATTTTTTAAGACCGAATTTGATATTCTTTTAATAATGAAATATGGATATACAACGCCAAAAGACAAAGAAGAATGCAACTGGACGAAGAAGGTGCAGGCCAATTTCGTGGCCAACGGAAAGGCGGAATTTCACCTACTCAGTGTTCTGCCGCCCCAGGAGATAAGTCGGATCGGAAGCTACGACTCCGCCAAAGACCTCTGGGATAAATTCTTGGAGCTCCACGAAGGCACCTCAGAAGCAAAGTTAGCGAGGCGTAACATCCTTCGGACTTAGCTGACGAATCTCCGGATGAACATCGGCGAGAAGGTAGCACAACTCCAAGCGAGAATCAAGGAGCTGATAACGAAACTGACAAATCTCGGTGAATTGGTATCAAATCGAGATTTCATCCGTTATGCACTTAACGCCTTCCCAAGGACTCCAGAGTGGGCGTCCTTAGTAGATGCTTACTACATCTCTAAGGATTTTGAGGTAAGTAGTTTAGAAAGTTTATTTTCTACCTTCGAACTTGAGCCTAAACAAGTAGAAAAGTTGAACCTCAACATTGCCCTACAAGCCGAAAAGGATGATCCCGACTCCGAAGCGTCGATCGACGAAACCGAAGCGGCGCTACTGGTAAGACGTTTCAATAAATTTCTTAAAACTAATAAATTTAAATCGCAGTCGAGGAAGCATCAGCGCAACAAAATGACAGTCCGGTGCTACAACTGCAATGAGGAAGGACACATCAAGGATGACTGCCCCAAATTAAAGAAAAATGACAAAGAAAAGTCTCAAAGACCAACGTCCTCGAAGCGCAAGAGTCTGAAGGCTACATGGGATGAATCATCATCCTCAGAATCTGAAGACGAAGCCTTCTCGGGTCTAGCACTGATAGCCAACCATCTGCCAGAAGAAGAATCAAGCTCAGAAATGAGCATAGATGAAGGGGGAGGAACATCAGAAAAAGAAAGTTATGATGAAGGGGGAGCACCACAAAGTAAGGTAAGTAAGGTACGTGTTCTGAACCCTAAACAGTCGTTTCAATTTATTAAAGCTATTTCTAAAGACTTAGCTGAATCAGAAAAAAAAAATTGCTAACTTAAATAAAATGTTAGATAATTTGAAATCCGAAAATGATAAATTGAAACTCCAAATTGAAAAGTTAAAATCTGATGCATGTTCAAATACTAATATTTTTCAAAAATCAAAAATTAAGGTTTATGGAAAACTAAATTGGTATATAAGAAAATATCAGGGTCAACTTAGAAAAATACCTAAAGGCTATATACCCCCTAAGTTTTTAACTAACCTTGTAGCAAGGAATCTATACTGGTTCCAAAATCTTTACTGGATTAAAATCTCTTTAAGATTAAGGCTTTCAGAAGAAAATTAAACATTAAAATTTCTTTATGAGGCTTTGTCTAAGTAAGTGGTTGTTGCTCCAATAACCAAGAAGGTCTAGTGCCTCACCATGACCTGAAAGCCAAAATATTGAAAATAAAATATTTAATTAACTTTTTGGTAAAAGCATTAAAAATAAATAATGTTTTGAAAAGTTTTTAAACATTTTTCTTGGAAATTCTTCAAAAATATTTTTTATCCAGAAAAATATTTCTTGGATAAAATTTTAACTTAAAAAAAATCTCTTCTGAAATTAGAAATGATTTTTTTTTAAAATTATCTTAACTAAATTTGTCTGAAAATGATTTGTTTTTACTTTGCAACTTTTTAAAAAAAAATTCTAAGAACATTGTTAACTTAAAAAAAATTCTGATCTTATAGTTAGAAAATTTGAATTTTTCTTTTACTTAGGAAATTTTTAACTTAGAAATTTTTTACTACCTTGTTCCCCACTCTTTTTGCTGTGATCAAAGGAAGAGATAGTAAAGTACAAGTTTAAGTTTAGGGGGAGTTAGAAAAATTATAAAAAAATTTCTAACTTATGTTGCAAATTCTATTATTATAATTTTTTGTTAGTTTAGTAATTTTCTTAAATTACTATTTGGTTGTTTTTACTCTAACTTGAACTTGGGTTGATGCACATCAAAAAGGGGGAGATTGTTGTACCCCGTGGTTGTTTTGATGTGATCAACCAAGTTAGTTAGGTCCTGTTTATTTTTGATCTCTGTGTCTAAGTGTGCAAGAGCTTAGGAGCGCAAGAAGTTGAGCGGAAGACGCAGCTAGCGAGAAGGACGGCACGGGAAGGGAGCCGACGGGCTCGGTGTGTCCGAAGGACGAGAGAGATACGGAAGAGTACACCGGTGGACGAGAAGAACATGCGCGACGTTCGAGGGACGTAAAGCCGGGACGGAAAACTGCTCGAGGAAAAGGCCAGGAATTGGGTTCAGGTGAGCCCTATTCCGATTGGCCACTATCACCCAAGCTATCGGAGTATCGGAAGCCAAAAGGAAGTGTAAAGGAGCTAGAACGCTAGCTGGAGGCGCCCTCAATGAAGCAATGGAGGCGCCTGCGCTACCCTCAACCTTGGAGGCGCCTCCAACAAGTGTTGAAGGCGCCTTCAACAATGGAGATGCCTTCAACACTGCTTGAGGCGCCTCCAAGCTGGTCAACTCGACCGTTTGAGCTCGGATAGAGTTTTATCCGCTTGACTTGGTTGGAGGCGCCCTCAAGGCTATTTGAAGCGCCTTGAACCCTCGAGATAAGATTTCCAGGAGCTATATAAAGGCCCCTGGAGCTAGGAAATGAAAGACATTCAAGCAATCAACTCTGTATTCATTCCTAGCAATAGTTCTGAGCTTCTAAGTGTGTAAAAAGCTTCTCCGCCTTCAGAGAAGGAGATCGTTAGTGCGCTTTTCACCGCCTTGGATTAACAACCGTCTTGGTTGTAACCAAGTCAACTTCTGGTCTTCTCTAATTCTTTTGCTTTATTATTTTATTATTATTGCTATCTATTTCGAGTTGAAAAAATCGAGGAGGGTATACTTTTATTGTGCAGGCAATTCACCCCCCTCTTGTCGGCCCCGCTGCTCCAACAACCTCAAGCTCCCAGGTAGCCTTCTCGTCAGAATGATACTAACATCCGACTTTAACTAATCGGATAGTCTTATTCCGCAGCTGACGCTCTCTGTGGTCCAGAATTCGTACCGGAACTTCCTCGTAGGTAGCGACAGGCTGAATGAGAACTGATATATCTGACAAAATATGTGTTGGGTCGGGCACATATCTCCTCAGCATGGACACATGAAATACATCGTAAACGCCTGCTAGAGACGACGGTAGCGTCAAACGGTAAGCTACCGCTCCAATCCTCTCCAAGATCTTGAAAGGTCCAATGTATCGCGGAGCTAACTTACCTCGGAGGCCAAATTTCTTTACCCCTTTCGTGGGTGAAACTCGCAAAATTACATGGTCGCTAGTAGAGAACTCCAGGGGTCTTCATCTCCGATCAGCATAACTCTTTTGACGGTCCTGCGCCTCAGACATTCTCCGTATAATAGTGCAGACCAATTATGTCTCCTGCTAAGCTCTATGAGATTCTAGCAGTCGGGCCTCCCCAACCTCCTCCCAGAGGGTGGGTGCCCGACAAGGTCTATCGTACAACGCTTCAAACGGTGTCATCCGGATAGCCGAATGATAGCTGTTGTTGTAGATGAACTCCACCAATGGCAGGTGGTCCTCCCAGTTGCCTCCGAAATCCATAACGCAAGACCTCAGCAAGTCCTCTAAAGTCTGAATGGTCTGCTCTGACTGTCCATCTGTCTACGGATAGAATGATGTACTGAAACGGAGTTATGTGCCCAAAGCCTGCTGCAAACTTTGCCAGAACTGAGATGTGAACCGTGGGTCTCTATCCGATATAATGCTCAAAGGAACACCATGCAATCTAATGATCTCTTGACAATACCGCTTTGTCAATCGATCCAGAGAATCGGTCTTCTGAATCGTTACGAAATGTGCAGATTTGGTTAATCGATCAACGACTACCCAAATCGCGTCATGACCTCGTCGTGTCCTAGGCAGTCCTATGACAAAATTCATAGTGATGTCCTCCCATTTCCACTTTGGAATATGAATCTTTTGAAGTAGTCCAGCAGGTCTCTAGTGCTCAGCCTACACCTGCTGACAGACTAGACATCTAGCTACAAACTTCGCGATGTCTTTCTTTATGTCGTTCCACTTATATGAACGCCTCAAATCTTGATACATGCGTGTTCCACCTGGGTAGATCGCAAATCGGGAGCGATGAGCCTCCTGAAGTAGCTCCTCCAAGACCGGATGAGATTGAGGTACGCATAATCTACCTCGGAAATAAATAATACTCTCGTCATCCCGGGTGAACCCTGTCTGTTGCTCGGAAGCTATTTGACTGCCACTAGACTATAAGCGCTGATCTCCGGCCTGGGCTTCTCCGATCCTCGTCATGATCGACGATTGAGCAACCATGGTAATAAGGATACCTGCTCTGTCTGTCCCTGCTCCTCAAGTCCCAATTCGGAGAAACCCTAAATCAAGTTCGTGCCTAAAACTCGGTGGCGAGCTAAAACCCCTCTGAACTTTCGGTTAAGCGCATCGGCAACCTCATTAGCTTTTCGTGGGTGGTAGCTAATGGTACAATCATAATCCTTCAGGAACTCCATCCATCTCCAGAAGCAAAACCAGAACTGGTGCCGACACTAATCTCTGCTTCAGCTTCTGGAAGCTGGTCTCACAGGTTTCTGACCATGTGAACTTCAGGGCATTTCCTGATCAGGCGTGACAGCGGCATAGCAATTTGAGAGAAACCATCAATGAACTGTCTGTAATATCGAGCTAGATAAAGGAAGTTGTGAGTCTCCTATATAGACTACGACTACTCCCAACTGGTAACAAACTCTATCTCCTGTGAATCCACGGTATTCCCTACTAGTGACCATGTGTCCCAGAAATCTCACAGAAGACAATCTCAATACTCACTACTGAACTTCACATATAGATATTCCCGTCGAAACATCTCTAGAACTATGCGAAGATGGTGTACGTGATTCCCCTTGGATCAGAAATATATCACAACATTGTCAACAAAGACAATGAAAACCGATCCAAAACATCCTAGGAATACCAAAATCATCGAGTTCATGAAAACATCTAGGGCACTGTAAACCTAACTGGTAAAATCAATAACTCATAATGTTCATACAACAAACATACTTAACTATAAGATTCCTGACAATAAGTCTGAAATCTGATCACTGACTACAAATCATCAAAGAAATAGATCATCAAATGTGAGAGCAACGCTCCATCACAAGAAATGCACATATGTGGGAGCAACGCTCTACCACCAACAATGCAACCTATATGGGAGCAACGCTCCTCTATAAACAATCCACAATATGTAGGAGCAACGCTCCACCACAACAATCAATAATCTGTATTTGTAATCTATAAATGGGAGCAATGCTCCACTACACGCAATCTACAATATGTGGGAGCAACGCTCTACCATAAATAATCCATAATATGTGGGAGCAATGCTCCACCACAAACAATCCATAAGTGACCAAGACATCTAACTATCTAGCTAGAGACTGCATGAGATCACTCTACCACAAATCACTGTGGGCAGCCAAGGGTATAACAACCTAGTAAGCATATCAAGTCCTCTGTCAACTCCCTCAACATCATAATGGGCCACTCACCAGTAGAAAAATTAGTTGACAGGGTATACTGTCAATGACATAATGTAGACACTCAACATAGGTAAAATCATCATGATAATACCAATAATACACCTGACACACGTGCACACACAACATAAGTATAATCGACATAATCCTCCAATTAGTACACACCAAACACACTCATAACACAGGTATCAATCAACATAATACCTCCAACAATACATACCGAATCCGTGTGCATATATCAACGTAGGTATAATCAACAAGATACCTCCAATAATATAATCAGACACGTACACCTAACCACAACACAGATTTAATCGAAAAGATACCTCCAATAATACACCAAACAGATGTACGCATACAACAACACAAATTAAATCGACAAAATCCCTCCAATAATACAATCAAATGCGTACACCTAACCACATAGGTATAATCCACAAGAAACCTACAATAACCATAACTGGACATGTATACAAACACTACCTGCGAATGGTCAGTCTACCACAGGACTCCTACAATACATACTAATCATGTGTACACACAACCTAGATATGCATAATTAGCATATTTAACCCAATCAACCAGACAATCCCTATACTACCTGTTGGTTGCTACTCGGAAAACCTAGAGGTTCCACTATACAAAAATTTTGTACAAAGGTCTGAACCTTTTCCTAGCTACCATGTGTTCTTTTAAATTAAATTTTGGATCGCCTGCGGAACTTAACAAGTTTGATCCAAAACTTAATCTATTTGTTCTTTTAGGTTTTGACTTGGATCTCCTGCGGAACTTAACACGTTCGACCCAAGTCACCTTAAGTTATTAATTCCATTAAATATTAATTTCCATAATCGGTTCCCAGTACTGACGTGGCGAGGCACACGGCCTTCTTGGATATGGGAGCAACCACCACCGACTAGACAAAACCTTTTATAGAAAGCTAATATTTAATTTCCTAAAATAACTTTAGGTTAACCGAAAAGAACAATCAAATCACAAGGAAAAGAAAAATAAAAGAACACAACATCGAAAAATATATTCGAAATTCTAGAATCGTAAGCCTCTTGTATTTGGTATTATTTCCATAAATAACTAGTATAATACGGAAAGAAAAATTACTAGTTATACCTTGTAGAAAAACCTCTTGATCTTCTATCGTATTCCTCTTCTAACCTCGGACGTTGTGTGGGCAACGATCTTCCGAGATGAGAAACCACCAACCACCTTCTTCTCCTCCTAGCTAGGTTCGGCCACAAAAGGAAAAGCTTCACCAAGGAAGAAAATCAAAACACTAACCAAGCTCCAAGAGATGCTCGCTTCCTCTCCTTCTTCTTCTTCTTCTCCAAGTAGTATCCGGCCTCCACAAGAGCTCCAACCAATAGAGAGTTTCGGCCACCACAAAGAAGAAGAGGAGAAGAGATGATGGCCGGCCACAACACCAAGGAAAAGAGGGAGAGAAAATAATAGAGGTTGTGTCTTGTGAAGGCACCCTCACCCCTTCTTTTATATTCCTTAGCCTAGGCAAATTAGGAAATTTAATTACAATAAAATTCCTTAATTCCCTTGACATGATTTAATTGAGAAAAATAAAATAATATTTCCCCAATTAATCTCTAATGGCCGACTACATCAAGAGGAAATAAATTAGACAAGTTTTAATCAACAAATTAAAACTTCCTAATTTGTTTCCGAAAATTTTAAAAATAAAATTTCTCTTTAAAAATCTCTTCATGGTTGATAAAAGGAAATTTCTATAATTTTAATTTTATCAACATGTGGATAATTTTAAAGAGAAAATAAAATATCTCACCAATCTACAAATAAGGAAAGAGATTTAATCTCTTTCTTTAATCTTTTGTAGATCTTTTACAAGAGAGATATTTTAATTTTAATTCTCTTTAATAAATTATTTCTTCCACATAATAAAAATTAAAATTAAAATCCTTTTTATTTTTAGCCTCCACTAGCTTGGGTTCAAGCTAGGCCCTATATTATACCTAGGCCCTAGCTGATTCCCAAGCTAGCTGGCCCCTTATCGTGGGTATGTATGTGGGTATAGTGGGTATAATACTCTATAAATAAGAGGCTACGATAGGGACCGAGAGGAGGAATTTTTGGTCTCCGATAAAATTAAGCATCCTGTTCGCCCTTAACACACAACTTAATTTTATCAATAATAATTCATTCCACTAGAGAACTATTATTGAACTACCGCACCAATCCCAAATTACATTTTTGGGCTCCTTCTTATTATGAGTGTGTTAGTCTCCCTGTGTTTAAGATATCGAATGTCCACTAATTAAGTAAGTTACTGACAACTCACTTAATTAATATCTAGCTCCAAGAGTAGTACCACTCAACTTCATCGTCATGTCGGACTAAGTCCACCTGCAGGGTTTAACATGACAATCCTTTTGAGCTCCTCTTGGGGACATTCTCAACCTAGTATCTCTAGGACACAGTTTCCTTCTATAATCAACAACACACACTATAAGTGATATCATTTCCCAACTTATCGGGCTTATTGATTCATCGAACTAAATCTCACCCATTGATAAATTAAAGAAATAAATATCAAATATATGTGCTTGTTATTATATTAGGATTAAGAGCACACACTTCCATAATAACTGAGGTCTTTGTTCCTTTATAAAGTCAGTATAAAAGAAACGACCTCTAATGGTCCTACTCAATACACTCTAAGTGTACTAGTGTAATTATATAGTTAAGATAAACTAATACCTAATTACACTACGACCTTCCAATGGTTTGTTCCTTTCCATCTTGGTCGTGAGCTACTGTTTATAATTTATAAGGTACTGATAACATGATCTTCTGTGTGTGACACCACACACCATGTTATCTACAATATAAATTAATTGAACAACTACATTTATCACAAATGTAGACATTTGACCAATGTGATTCTTATTTCTAGATAAATGTTTATACCAAAAGCTAGGCTTTTAGTATACACTCTAACAATCTCCCACTTATACTAAAAGACTGTGCCATATCTGCCGCCATACATCCGATTCTCATCCTTCAACACGCCCATCAAAAGCTCTGCCTTAAGGACCTTAGTGAAAGGATCTATAGGTCATCACCGATGCAATCTAGCGGCAACAACTTCTCCTCGCTTATACGATTCCTCGTATTGGTGGTACTACATTTGTGTTTATGCCTTATGACTTATGGTTTCTTCGAGTTTGACTGCACCAACATTATTACAATAAATTGTAATAATTTTCGACAAACCGTAAATCATATCTAAGTCTATCTTGAGGTTATTGAGTCATTCAACTTTTATGGCTACCTCTCCGAGGCTTGCCATATACTAAGCTTCTATGGTGGAGTCCAGAAAAACACCTATGTTTATCACTCTTCCATAGTTATGACTTTACCTCCTAAAGTAAACACAAAACCCCGAGGTCGACTTATTATCGTCCCTATCCGATTGGAAGTCAAATCCACGCAACCCACAAGGACTAAATTAATCGCTGGAAGCTAGCATATAATCTCTAGTGCCTCTAAGGTACTACAATATATGCTTTATTGCATCCACTATCCTTGTCCAGGTTACTTTGATATCTGCTAACTATGCCCTGGCAAAACAAATTCCGATCTCATGATAGCATACATTAGGCTTCCAACACCGTAGCATAAAGAACTGCTTTTATTTCCTTTATCTCCTTTGATGTCTACATAGATATATCTTTAGATAAAGTTACTCCATCCCTAAAAGGTAAGAAACTTTTCGAGGAGTTGTATGCTTAAACGAGCAAGGATTTTTCCGATGTATAAGCTTGGGATAAGTAAAATATTCTTTTCTTGATCCCTTATTATTTCGATCTCAAGAATATATACATTCTCCCAAGTCCTTTATATCGAATTGTTTGGACAACCATCCCTTACTTTCGACAACATTTTGATATTATTTCCAACTACCAAAATGTTATCTAAGTATAGTACAAGAAATACCACCACGCTTCCATCACATCTTTCAGATACACAAGACTTATCCTACTAAATCCATAGATCCGGATTACTTGATAAACCGGATGTTCCAAGACCTCAAGCTTGTTTCAGTCCATAATGGACAGATTGAGCTTGCATCTTTTCAATGAACCCTTCTCGTTGCTTTATATGGATGTTTTCTTCAAGACTTCCATTAAGGAACGCTGTCTTCCACCTGCCAAATAGATAAAAGAATCCGGATAGACTTAAGCATGGCTACCCAGTGAAAAAGTTTCCTTTTCATCTAGCCTTGCTTGAAAGTTTCTACCTTCCTGTCTATCCTCTTTTCCTAATATAGACCTTTTACACCCAAAGGCTTTTACACATTGGTGGTTCTATAAGCTTCCAGATTTTATTAGAATACATATATTCTAATTTCTATTCATTACTCCTCGCCAAGATATCGATCTTTATCTCGAGTGCTTCATTATACGTCCGGAGATCGTGTTCATGTCCTCCGTGATCGAGTCCAAAACTCTCCCAAAACATAAATATTTTAGGTTGCTTAACAACCCTCCCACTACGATGAGGCACTATCTCGTAATTGTGTATCATTTATGATACGTGTTGCTTTCTTGTGATATTTCATCTTGTACATGTTGGTAGACATGCCCTTTATTATTTCCTTAAGAACAAATTTACTTATGGTACGAGGTTTATTACAT
The DNA here is from genome assembly GCF_018446385.1 of Zingiber officinale. Taxonomy (NCBI): domain Eukaryota; kingdom Viridiplantae; phylum Streptophyta; class Magnoliopsida; order Zingiberales; family Zingiberaceae; genus Zingiber; species Zingiber officinale. Next base: position 81,977,182 of record NC_056007.1, read on the forward strand.
AGTCCTTTTCTAGAAATCGGTCATTGATGCTAACAATAACCTTCGATTTTTAAGACTATAAACCTACTTTCATTTCTCTAGGATATCCCATAAACAAGTGAATTCCTGTCCAACTTATCTTTGTCTCTCTTCAGATATGTGTTGGACTACCCGAATCCGAATATGCTCCAAAATAGGCTTACACCTATTCAACAATTCTATATGAGTAGAGAGTTCGACTTGGAAGGTACTATGTTCACTTCGTTTCCAGGTATATCCTTAAAATGAATTTGGTAATTTTCTAAATAACTCATCATCAATCTACTTATTTTCATAAGAGTCCTATACCTTCTTTCTACACCATTCGGTTGGGATATACCAGGTGTAGTTAGTTGGGATTGAATCCCTACTTCGATAAGTGACTCCTAAATTCTCCCAAGAGGTACTTTCCACTACGATCTCACCGTAGTGTCTTGATACTTTACCTTGACATTTCTCCACATCAGCCTCATACTCTTTGAACTAATCAAAGCACTTAGACTTGTGGCACATCAAGTAAATGTATCCATATATCAAATAGTTGTCTATAAAATAGACGAAATATTTGAAACAACCTCTTGCTGGATAGTCATAGGATCACACAAATCAGAATGAACCAATTTCAACATATCTTTGACTCCATACCCCTTAGACTTGAAAGCTTCTTGGTTATTTTTCCTTCCAAGTAAGACTCGCAGTTGGAAAGATTTCCACTACTAATGAACCCAAAAGTTCATCACTACCAATGAATCATACTCAAGTTAATATAACCTAGCCTTAGATGCCAAAGATATAATTGGTTCATTTCGAAGGTTACTTTCTCTTAAAGTTAGAAGATGTGTTACTAATTTCCATTTGTTGCATCGTGAGAGTTATTGGATTTATAAATTGCCAACCAACGTACCAGAACAGATAACTTCCCTCTTTTCCTTAATAACAACTTTGTTATTAAAAGAGGCAGAATATCATGTTCTTTGAATAGTTTAGAAACTGAAAACTAGTTCTTTCTAAACTTGGTGCGTAAAGACAATTACTCAAAAATCCATGTTTTATTTTTATCAAAATAAACATCTCCCACTGCAACAGCTGCCACTTTTACAGCAGTGCCCATGTGGACGGTGTTTTTATTTTCATTTAGTTGTCGGGTTTCCTGGAACCCTGCAATGAATTGCAGACATGATTAATGGCATCTGTATCTACACTCCAGGTTCTGGTAGATAACACCACTAAACATGTTTCAACTAATGAATAAAATACACCTATATTATTCTTAGTTCTAAGAGGACAGTCTACCTTAATGTCCAAATCCTATTTCCAATCAATTATAATTGGGACCACTAAGTCTATCCTAAAGTATATCAGCTAGGGATTGACCATCATCCTAAGAATCACAAAAATATTTGGTTAAGACCAACTCCTTAAAAAATCCCCATGAATTTTGTATGCCACGTTAGTGTGGACGTATACAAATTCAAAGAGGAAATTTTATCATTTAATTTTATTATCTCGTCAACTTTACTTTATGACGAATAAAATTAATAGTTGGTCTATCTTTAATCAAATATTTGGTCAAGACTCTAAATTTAAAATAATATTGATTCCTCTAACAATACTATTTAAATTTACCAACACCTCAAAACACCGTGAATTTTGCATGCCACGTTAGTGTGGACGTATACAAAATCAACATTTGTAAGAGGAGGGTTTTACCCATTAACTATCTTGTCAACGTAACTTTATGACAAATAAAATTATCTCAAACACCGTTAATTTTGTATGCCACGTTAGTGTGGACGATACAAAATCAATCATTTGTAAGAGGGTTTTAACCCTTTAATTTTATTATCTTGTCAACCTAGTTTTACGACAAATTAATAGTTGGTTTCATTTGGTCACACAAATAATAATAGTGACTCCGATGAGGATATATTAGATGTGTCCAAGTGTATACCATTACTCGACACTAAGTCCATTAATAAGATTATGCCCTTCCGTTGGGGAAGATCACACGCCTTAATTAACTTCCTATAGTCATCCAAAATAGAAGTTTGTTCTAGTGATCGCAAACTAGCTCATCCGTTATGGAGGAAGGCACTCGAGCCAACGCAAGCTTGTTCGCATCACTTACAAACCAAGTAATGGAGACCATGGATTTACTTAAAATCCTCTCCCACTTAGTTATTTATTAACGAGGAATTTTAATTATGCTAGCCTACTAAACTTGTAACTAATACGCACATTAAAGACAATATAAAAGCAATAAATAGAAAATCTAATTTTCAACTATTATGGCTTTTATCTCTAGTCGTCCTTCGTGTGTTGTCATCCCAAGTTCTGCCATATTTCGCCACCGCCACGGTCTACTGTCGTGATCCATCTTGCTCCTTGTTCCACGCCTGGTCCTCGTAAGGTTCCACGCTTGCAAGATTCGATCCATGACATAAATAGAATTTTACAATTTTAATCCTATATTCCATAAAAGGAACGTATATGTATCTAGATCAAAATAAAACCTAATAAAACTAAATACACCTTGCTGTATTTTATAATACAATCACGCACACACATATAAATGCCCTTGACATGTCCAAGAGTCCAATCACACACATAAAACTATAAGCCATAATAGTTGGATCCTGCGTCCACAAAGTTAGACATCCTACTATTATCCCGCCTAAATTATGTATGACATGTGCATAATTAAACTAATACCAAATACACAGAGGCAAAACCCTAGCTCGATACCAATTGTTGGTTGCTACTCGGAAAACCTAGAGGTTCCACTGTACAAAAATTTTATACAAACGTCTGAACCTTTTCCTAGCTACCATGTGTTCTTTTAAATTAAATTTGGATCGGCGAAACTTAACACGCTTGATCCAAAACTTAATCTATTTGTTTTTAGGTTTTGACTTGGATCTCTCGGAACTTAACACGCTCGACTCAAGTCACCTTAGTTATTAATTCCATTAAATATTAATTTCCATAATCTGTTCCCAAGATTGACGTGGCGAGGCACACGGCCTTCTTGGATATGGGAGCAACCACCACCGACTAGACAAAACCTTTTATAGAAAGCTAATATTTAATTTCCTAAAATAACTTTAGGTTAACCGAAAAGAACAATCAAATCACAAGGAAAAGAAAAATAAAAGAACACAACATCGAAAAACATATTCGAAATTCTAGAATCGTAAGCCTCTTGTATTTGGTATTATTTCCATAAATAACTAGTATAATGCGGAAAGAAAAATTACTAGTTATACCTCTTGATTTTCTACCGTATTCCTCTTCTAACCTCGGACGTTGTGTGGGCAACGATCTTCCGAGATGAGAAACCACCAACCACCTTCTTCTCCTCCTAGCTAGGTTCGGCCACAAAAGGAAAAGCTTCACCAAGGAAGAAAATCAAAACACTAACCAAGCTCCAAGAGATGCTCGCTTCCTCTCCTTCTTCTTCTTCTTCTCCAAGTAGTATCCGGCCTCCACAAGAGCTCCAACCAATAGAGAGTTTCGGCCACCACAAAGAAGAAGAGGAGAAGAGATGATGGCCGGCCACAACACCAAGGAAAAGAGGGAGATAAAATAATAGAGGTTGTGTCTTGTGAAGGCACCCTCACTCCTTCTTTTATATTTCTTAGCCTAGGCAAATTAGGAAATTTAATTACAATAAAATTCCTTAATTCCCTTGACATGATTTAATTGAGAAAAATAAAATAATATTTCCCCAATTAATCTCTAATGGCCGACTACATCAAGAGGAAATAAATTAGACAAGTTTTAATCAACAAATTAAAACTTCCTAATTTGTTTCCGAAAATTTTAAAAATAAAATTTCTCTTTAAAAATCTCTTCATGGTTGATAAAAGGAAATTTCTATAATTTTAATTTTATCAACATGTGGATAATTTTAAAGAGAAAATAAAATATCTCACCAATCTACAAATAAGGAAAGAGATTTAATCTCTTTCTTTAATCTTTTGTAGATCTTTTACAAGAGAGATATTTTAATTTTAATTCTCTTTAATAAATTATTTCTTCCACATAATAAAAATTAAAATTAAAATCCCTTTTATTTAATTGCTCGCCCCCACTAGCTTGGGTTCAAGCTAGGCCACCACCAATTTATACCTAGCGGCCCTAGCTCGATTCCCAAGCTAGCTGGCCGCCCCTTATCGTGGGTATGTAGGTGGGTATAGTGGTTATAGACTTATAAACAAGAGGCTACGATAGGGACCGAGAGGAGGAATTGGTTTTGTCCCGATAAATTAAGCATCCCGTGTTCGCCCTTAACACACAACTTAATTTTATCAATAATAATTTATTCCACTAGAGAACTATTATTGAACTACCGCACCAATCCCAAATTACATTTTGGGCTCCTTCTTATTATGAGTGTGTTAGTCTCCCTGTGTTTAAGATATCGAATGTCCACTAATTAAGTGAGTTACTGACAACTCATTTAATTAATATCTTAGTCCAAGAGTAGTACCACTCAACTTCATCGCCATGTCGGACTAAGTCCACCTGCAGGTTTAACATGACAATCTTTTGAGCTCCTCTCGGGGACATTCTCAACCTAGTATCTCTAGGACACGCTTCTTCTATAATCAACAACACACACTATAAGTGATATCATTTCCCAACTTATCGGGCTTATTGATTCATCGAACTAAATCTCACCCATTGACAAATTAAAGAAATAAATATCAAATATATGTGCTTGTTATTATATTAGGATTAAGAGCACACACTTCCATAATAACTGAGGTCTTTGTTTATTTATAAAGTCAGTATAAAAGAAACGACCTCTAATGGTCCTACTCAATACACTCTAAGTGTACTAGTGTAATTATATAGTTAAAATAAACTAATACCTAATTACACTACGACCTTCAAATGGTTTGTTCCTTTCCATCTTGGTCGTGAGCTACTGTTTATAATTTATAAGGTACTGATAACATGATCCTCTGTGTGTGACACCACACACCATATCATCTACAATATAAATTAATTGAACAACTACATTTATCACAAATGTAGACATTTGACCAATGTGATTCTTATTTCTAGATAAATGTTTATACCAAAAGCTAGGCTTTTAGTATACACTCTAACACTACCTACTCTACAAGGGTATATGCAATAGAGTTCAGGAATCAAGAAACGAGACTGTACAGAACGTAACTAGTTTACCTCAAAAATTAAACATAAGTATCAAACAAGAAAACAGTAATCATAGACAATCCAAGGTAAAGCAGCCTAATCATCCGGTATTAACCATCTTCAAAGCTCAAAAGAACTAATAAAGGCCAGGAATGAAAATACCCTCCACGATTCAACATTGCACGTCTGTGTCATACCACTACAGAGTCTATATCTAATGGGGAAAGTTTATTATCATATATCTTTAGTGAAACAATCCAGTCATGTTCGAACATATTTAACTCCTAGTGACCCACTCTCTGTTGGGAGATCGGTGGCCGGCTTGAAGGAGAGTTGGATAGACGGCACCCCCAAATCGATTGCTTCCTACACTATGTTAGCTTGCGCAGTGGAATAATATAAATAAAACAAACAAGCTAAAACTTAAAGGAAAGAACAAGAAAGCAAACCGCTAACACGTTCGTTTACGTGGTTCGGAGATAACTTGCTCCTACTCCACGGCGTGTCCGTAAGGTGGACGATCCCTCAATTCGTCGGTGGATTAGTCCCCGGCAAACTCCGGCTAGCTCAACCTCCTTGTGGGTGGAGAAACCTCACCACAACTCCAACCAAGACCTCTTGGTATACAAAGATCTCTTAAGCACAAAAGGCTACTAATTAGACTTTAACCAAGTCCAATTTCGTCAACTATAACCAAGCTCCCAAGCTTTGGTTATATAGGCCGCGGGTTGAAAACTCCGCCTACCAGTCGACTGCCAAAACATGCAGTCGACTGTCCTCTGTGGAAATTCAACCGTTACATCCCAACGGCTCGATACCAGTCGACTGCTAAAACTTACAGTCGACTGATCCACACTGACCGAACGAACAAAACCATTCTGTTCGCACCCAGCCGACTGCGCGGTCGACTGCATCAGTCGACTGCTAAAACATGCAGTCAACTGCTACAGTAGCGCTACAGCACTGCTACAGTAGCGCAGCAGTAACGCTACAGTAAAACCATAAAACTAGGATTTTACTCCGAGTACAATCTCTCGTGCACTCGTGCCCTCACCATTATGACTCACTTGACGCGTCTTTGCAGCCTTGACCTCTTGCCTTCAAGCCTACTTCCTTTGGCTCTAGTCCCTCGGATGCATTCAAGCCCGCGGCTCGTCCCCAATGACATCCTTCGCGTATGCCTTGAAGTCACTTCCCTCGACCCTTGTCCTCGCTGCCTTGTCCACGGTCCCTCGGATGCTCCATCCTTCACTGGATCCGAAGTCGTCAACCTGAGTCACATATGTATCCTGCAGTCCTGCATAACTCAAGTACACATATCAAATAACACGGGTGAACCTAACTTAAACCCTTTGCCCAAACACCAAAACACATGGTTGTACGGACCATTGGGATTGCTCCAACAATCTCCTCTTTTTTGGTGTTTGGCAATACGTTTAAGTTAGGGAAAACATAATAGCAAAATAATATGCTAAAAATAATGGACTTACGATGTCAAGACTACACACTTGGACTTACTCCGCCGAATGAACTTACGATGCCAAGGCTACACACTTGGACTTACAACGCCAAATGACAAACAATGCAACATGCATTTGAACCTATCCCAAGGCTCCCCCTACACCTACGCTCCCCATTGAGTTAGGATTTTCCCATAGGGCTTTTTAAGAACCTATCCCAAGGATCCCCCTACACAAAGGTACTTTCAGGTTTTCCCAACTAAACCTTACTTCTCCCCCTTTTGCCTAACATCCAAAAAGTTCTCCAACAATATCCTAATTGTTGAAAATTTATCATCCAAATTGACCCTAAACTCATGTATTAATCCCCCATGGATTTCATACATCTATACGAGCTGACCCGGTCAAAATCCAGTGCTGAAAACACTTTCAGACTGGTATCAGTCGACTGCAAGAAGTACCAGTCGACTGCCCCCATGAAAATGAGTTTACAGAGACATTCTGTGCTTATGAACAGTGTTACCAGTCGACTGGTACACTATTCATGAAAAGATCAACCTTTTCTGGTCAACTTCAGAAATGCACCAGAAATTCCACAAACCTCCAAAAAATCTCAAATTTTGTGGAGATGTCTATTTTATCAATGTCTACTTGGGAAAAATATATATAAAAATATATTTATTACAAATCCCAAGATTGACACAAAACATAAAACTAGCTAAAAAATTCAATTGAACTTCGACCTAAAGTCCAAGTTTTGGCTTCCTCTTGATGTATTTGCCCATACTAACCCAAAATACATCCCTAGTATTGGTTTATATGGCATTTATACATACAAAACTAATTATCATGTAATATGATCCCAATGTCATATTTCTTGCATGAAACACAACCCAATTGTGCCAAAAACCTAGGTTTGAGACTCAAGTCAGTCTCCAAACCACTTGGCATATTTCATGACCCCTCTAGACTTCCAAGTAAAATCCACTTGAGATCCATTGGTCATGGGTCCCAAATTGACTCTTTGAGCTCCCCCTAGAGCTCTTAGCCATAGCCACCTCCCTAGGTGACTCATCCATAATCGCTAGGCCACATCGGTACACCTCCGGTGACACTTGGCCTACAAATCTAACCTTCTTAACCTTGGACACCTTGTCCTTGGTTAATTTATCCTTACCTTTAAATGACTTTCCCTTGCCATTTATTGACTTCTCCTTGCTATAGTCATATGCAACCCTAGCATAGGACTTTCCCTTAGCCTTGGAGACATTAGATCGGTATCCCAAACCCGATCTATCATTGTTGGGTCTTTGGCTACCCAACACCATACCTAAACTCTTAGATCCAACATTGAATCTTTCTATGGTTCTCTCTAACTTATCAAGCTTTGCCTTCAAAGCTTGATTTTCCCTTTCTAGGTTCCTAAACCTAGAATCAACATGTCCACAATGGACATTCCTAGACCTACCTTTCCTAGGCATATGTCTCCCCTTCTTGGGATTAATACCTTGTGTCTCCTTAGGTCTTTCATTTCTAGATTTATCATGCATTGGTCTCCTAGGGTTATGGTCTACCTTAACCCTACTTCTATCATGATATCTAAAACCGAAGTTATACATGGGCAAATAATAACACTTATTTCTAGCATGTATGGGAGTATAAGAATTTAAATTTGAACTAACCTTCAAGTTAGGGTATACCTCCCTTACCCTTGAAGCTCCCCCTTGACTTGAGTTTTTCTTCTTCTTCTCTTTCTCCCATTTCTTCAATTGCACAAGCTTCTTGATTTCCCCCTTTTTGGGGCATTTGGTGTGGTAGTGACCCTTCTCTCTACACGTGAAACGTATGATGCGCATCTTCTTCTTTTGGACTTCTTCATTCATGCAACCCACATTAGAATTTAAAATAACTTGATTGAGTTTAGGATTTACCTTCTTCTTACCCATAGGACATCTATTCTTGTAGTGCCCCTTCTCATTGCACCCAAAGTATATTATATGGTCTTTTGACTTCACTTCGGTGGAGGTGCTTGCTAGGTTGATTTCCAAGACTTCTTCTTCTTCTTCACATGTCTTAGATTGTTCTTCAACCTTTGAGGATGTCTTCTCTGTTGGTGCAATATCCTTTAGGTCAAGGTTGACCTAGTTGACCAAGCTTGAGTCTTGGTTTGGGTTTCGATGTTTGACAATACAAGACTTCGATGATATGGACAAGTGCAGGTGCAGTTGTTCATTTGGGGAGATTGTTTGGTGCAATTTCCCTCTGATCAGGGTCTGATCAGGTTGGTTGAAGAAGAGTCAAGTAGGTCAAGGTTGACCAGATACTTGACTGGGAAGTCCTAACTGGGATGTTAGGAAGAAGGAAAATCTTGGTGAATGAAGCCAGGTGAAAGACCTAGTGAGTGAAGCTAGGCAGAATGAAAAGTCCTGGTGAGTGAAGCCAAGCATATGGAGAATCCTGGTGAGTGAAGCCAGGTGAAAGACCTAGTGAGTGAAGCTAGGCAGAATGAAAGTCCTGATGAGTGAAGTCAGGCAGATGGAAAATCCTGGTGAGTGAAGCCAGGTGAAAGACCTAGTGAGTGAAGTTAGGCAGAATGAACGTCCTAGTGAATGAAGCCAGGTGAAAGACCTAGTGAGTGAAGCTAGGCAGATTGGAAGTCCTGGTAAGTGAAGCCAAGCAATTGAGAACAGTCCAAGTAGGTCAATGGATTGACCGGATACTTGGCACGATGAAATCCAGGTGGATCAAGGTTGATCGGACACCTGGTGATGAAAGTCCAAGTAGGTCAAGGGAGTGACCGGATACTTGGCATGATGAAGAAAAGTCCAAGTGGGTCAAAGGAATTGACCGGACACTTGGTGAGGGAGTTCTAGCAGGTCAAGGGTGACCTGATGCTAGGCATGATGAACCAACAGGTCATGGATTGATCGGATGTTGGTTTGGGGGACTTAGGACTTGGTTTTGGGCAAAAACCAGCATCTAGATCGATCAGCCGATCGATCGGGTGAGTCCCTACGACAGAGCTTCTCCCAATCGATCAGCCGATCGATCCAGAGCTCCCAATCGATCAGTGGATCGATTAGGAGATGGCGATGTTGCACGATAAGCCCTGGATCGATCAGCCGATCGATCCAGGCGATTCCTGAGAGCACAGAGGTGCTCTAGATCGATCAGACGATCGATCCAAAGCCTCCCCGATCGAATGGGAGCAATCCAATCGATCGGGATCCGACTGTTGGCATCGTATTTAGCTGCAGGCGTTCGATTCCTTCAGCGAGAACTCCCGATAGCTCACACTGTTCATCTCAGATCATCTCAGCAACTCCACAGCCTCTCCACAAAGTTCAGATCGCCAGTTCTTGAAGATTCTTGGAAGTTTTCCAAGTCAAGAGGCGGATCTACAGCTGAAGAAGAAAGCTAGGGTTAGGGTTTCCTTGTAAGCTTGTGCTGTATTTTGTTTCCCTTTCCCTTTCTTCTTGTAGTGTGAACTTGTAGGGCTTCTCCGCCTTCGGTAGTTATCGAAAAGGAGTGTTTATTAGTGGAGGTGTGTGTGTGTGCGTGGATCCTTGGACTAGTCACCTCCTTTGGAGGTGGATACCAAGTAAATCTACTTGTTAGCGTTGTGTGTATTGTTTCTTGTATATTTCCGCTGCACATCTCTGAAGAAACAAGCAACGCCGACCACGAGCACGCGACGAGCTATTCACCCCCCCCCCTCTAGCTACATTTCGGTCCCAATAAGTGGTATAAGAGCAAGGTTGCTCTTCACCGAAATCATCACCAGAAGGGCCAAACATAACAAGAAGAGCTAGAGGGTGAAGAAGTTGGAGCAAAATTATCAAAGTCGAAAACTTCATCAAAAAGCTCAACTTCAAGATGCAATTCCAAGATGGACTTGGATTTGACACAAGGGTGGCTCCACCATACACACCTACAAGCTTTGATCTTTGGAGATCAAGGATCGAGAATTTCTTAATGGTGGAGATAGAGCAATGGTTTGCTCTCATGGAAGGTTTCGAAGCTCCAAAGAACTCCAAGGGAAAAGTCCTCAAGAAAAGTAAATAGAGCAAAGAGCAGATTCAAAGGAGCGAGGTAAATGATAAAGTGACCAAGCTTTTGGTTAACTTATTGCCTAGCCACATTTTGGCTCAAATTGGAGAATTTGAGGATGCCAAGGAGCTTTGGAGCAAGTTGGCAATTATTCATGAGATCCTCTCCACTGTACCGAATCAAGAGGAATCCAAAGAGGGTGACTCATTGGAGCAAGATCAAGAGGAGGACTCCGAAGTTGAGAGATGCTCAACTTCCGAAGAAGAAGTCCAAGAAGAAGCTTCATCTTCGAGGGAATGCAATGAAGGGAACAAGGAGGGAGCATACTCCTTGTTCCATGTACAAGATGATGAAACCTCCACCTCTAGGATTAAGGGGGAGTGTAGATCATTGACCCCGGAGTAAAAAGAAGTTTCTACATCCGGGTCAAATGGAGAAGAAGAGGATGAAGTAGCTTCCACCTCCACAAGTCAAGAAAAATCAAATGGAGGAGTATCATCTTCGGATCAAGAGGAAACCTCTACTTCCAAGTCAAATGGAGGAGCAAGTGCCACCCCTACACAAGAAGGTATAAATAGTTCAATTAATAATAAAAATCATATTATATGTTTTGAGTGTAGAGAACATGGGCATTACAAGAGCAAATGCCCTAAATTGGCCAAGAAGAAGGGCTAAGTGACACAAAAGGACAAGGAGAAGCCCAAGAAGACCATCCCCAATACAAAGAAGAGCAAGGAGCACATTGTGTGCTTCTCTTGCAATCAAAAGGGGTATTACCGAAGTCAATGCCCTAAGGGGAAGAAGGTGGTCAAGGCTCAAGGAGAAAACTCAATTCAAGGGGGAGCCTCCAAGGTAAAAAGAAAGGTAACTTTTATTGAGCCTACCCCTTTAAATTATGGTAAAAAACATGCTAATTCAAGTTTATATCATTTTAATACTATTTACCATGAAAATAGGAGGCATGATAAAGTTAAGGAAAATCATGTAGCTTATCATGCTAAAACCTCTCAACCTAGGTTTAGAAAGGTAGATAGGAATTTAGGCAAGAACCCTAAGGATTCTAGGTATTTGCCTAAGAAGAAGAAAAATCAAGGTTTTAGTGAAAAACCTAAGGTTGAAGAATTGTGGAAGGAAAATCAAGTCTTGAGGTCAAGACTTGACAAATTAGAGAGGACTCTTAGAAAAATCACAAATATGACACAAGGGTCCAAGAGTCAAAACCTAGGCCTAGAAGTATCAAAGTCATCCAATGGTCATAAGGGTTTGGGATACAAACCTAAAACAAAAAAGGATGTAATTTCTTACCATAGGGTTCCATATAGTTATGGAACCAACCCTAGGTCTAGTGATCAAGTCAAAAATACTAGAAAGGTTATTCCTAAGAGTATTTTTACAACAAACGTGACTAAGATTTCTAAGAAGTCAAAGAAAGTCACTAACAAGGTCACAAGGGAAGCAATCCCTAGGGTTGACCTAGAAAAGGTGACCAAGACTTATAAGAAGCCAAACAAGGTCACTAGGAAGGTATGTAGGGAAGTTATCCCTAGTGAATACCTAGAGCATCCAAGGAGCACCAATAGGTTTTGAGTTCCTAGGAGCATTTTCTCTACCCCATAGATGGGTTAGAGAGTGTCAACTCTAAGAAGAATGGTAGTTAACCCAACTTTGAAGAAATTGACACTCAAGGAGCATTTTCAATGTTATTATTAACCTTTGAAAAAGAAATAGATTTATCATTTACTCTTTGAAAGAGTAAAATGTGCCAAATTTGAGAAGTATTGATTTTATTTTAAAATGGCACATATTGGGAAAACATAAGGAAATACCAAGTTGGGATTTTGGTATTTTCTTAGTGTTACTCTTGTGGAAAAATGAAATATGCCAACACTTGAGGAATATGCTTAATTTCAATTGGCATAAATTAATCAAGAGAATTAAAAATGTCAATTTAGGTTTTGACATTTTCTTGGAGCGTTTAGAGGGTAATCTAGGTTTAATTTTCAACTTGGCTAAGGTTTAAGGACACTTAGATAGGTAATCTAGGTATTTTATTTATGCTAAACCTTGCCATGATTGTTTGCTCACTATATGCCATGACATCATATTTAATTTTGTATTTTGCATTCATGCCTTATTATGAAAATACAAAAATGCCATGTCATGTCATACATACATCATGTAGTTATAGGAATCTTTCTTTTGAAAGCTATTTCATTTTGATGTATGTCATAACATTATCATGCATTATGTTTATTTCCTTAAAATTAAGGACAAATGATATTTATCAACAGGTTTATCAACAAGTAACATCCTTGGTGGATGTCTATAATTCAAAAATGCCTAGATAAATATGTATGATCCCTAGATTAGGGTAAAACCAAACTTTACATCTCACAAAGACCTATAAGATGACTTGTATGTGTTTTAGTGCACATTAGATACAAGTGAGATGTTAGGATGATGAACAAAACTCAAGATGTTGATTTAGTGCATTCTTTTGAGTTTTAAGTTCATCAAAACACATAGTTATGTGTTTTCCCATCATTGGGAAAAGTTAATGTACAAGTCATGTATATTAAGCCCAAGGAACATGGTGGAATATTGGTTTTGAAAATGTTTTTAAAATGATTTTGGAAAACCTTGATGAAGACTATCTTTTGATAGTAATCATCATTGAATAGTTGAGCACAAACTTGAAGAAAACACTAAAGTTTTTACAAGTTTTCAAGTTTGTGTCTATTTTTGAAAATATAAAATATTTTCTTAGAAAACTATTTTTCCTTGATAGTATATACCCTAAGAAATGTCTACACGAATTTTTATGATTTTTAGAATTTTGTAGAATTTTCTACGGATTTCTGAAGTTGACTGAAATGAAATTTCAGCAACTATCAGACCTCAATCGATCACCCGATCGATTGAAGGGTCTCAATCGATCGGGCGATCGATTGAGAGCAAGCTTCTCACGAACAGAAGCTTCCTGGATCGATCCACCGATCGATCCAGCCCTCCTGAATCGATCAATGGATCGATTCAAGCTGGTTCAATCGATTGGAACCCAACTCCAATCGATTAAAGATGCTGATTTTGGCTGGGAAGGCCTGATTTCAGTATATTTGAACCATGGTTAGTCCATGTAACCATTCCAACCTCCTAAACATACATTTGTATACATAAAAAGGATGTTTTCATGTTGAAAACAAGGATGGATTGATTAAGGGAGACTAAGTAGAAGTTTAAGTTGAGGTTGATTCAAATTTTGACCTTTTGAATCTCAAAACATCTAAATTTGGGTTTCCTAAAGGTTTAGGGATTCCAAGTCATTGTTGGTGCAATGACAGAAGGTACGACCATGTTTTTAGGGGGAGGTACTCTTTAAAGACATGAAAATTATTTTCATACACCTTGGAAGGTGGTTAACCTTCTGTCGTGAAAATGCTCAAGGTTGAGCATTTGTTTACAATGAAGAGTGGATATCTTCATTGTTTAAGTTAAAAATGCTCAAGGATGGGCATTTGACTACATTGGGGGAGAATGTAGGGTTAAGGATAAATGAAGGGTATGGGACCTTCATTATCGTGTTGATCACAACGAATGAAGTTGTGAACAACGATGAGCAACTCTTCAGGGGGAGAGTCCCAAAAAGGGGAGAGTTTTCAACAAGTGAATTTGTTGATGTGTGCCCAAAGATGGGGATTGTTTGTGATGTGTGCCCAAAGATGGGAATTGTTTGTGATGTGTGTCAATAGGGGGAGAATGCTTGGTTAAGTTAGGCCTTCAGTACCTTAAGGGGGAGGTTGCCCTCTACAAAAGGATGAGAATGAAGGGAACCATCATTCATATATTGGCATGAAGGGAGTTGAGGCTATGGGATTGGCCTAATTTCCTAACTCAACAAGTGGTATTGTCAAACATCAAAAAGGGGGAGATTGTTGGTGCAATATCCTTTAGGTCAAGGTTGACCTAGTTGACCAAGCTTGAGTCTTGGTTTGGGTTTCGATGTTTGACAATACAAGACTTCGATGATATGGACAAGTGCAGCTTGTTCATTGGGAGATTGTTCGTGCATTCCTCCCGATCGTGGTCCGATCAGTTGGTCAAGAAGAGTCAAGTAGGTCAAGGTTGACTAGATACTTGAGGGAAGTCCTAACCGGATGTTAAGTAAGGAAAATTGACTGGAACTGACTGTGAAAGACCTAGTGAGTGAAGCTAGGCAGAATGAAAAGTCCTGGTGAGTGAAGCCAGGCAGATGGAAAATCCTGGTGAGTGAAGCCAGGTGAAAGACCTAGTGGGTGAAGCTAGGCAGAATAAAAGTCCTGGTGAGTGAAGCCAGGCAGATGGAAAATCCTGGTGAGTGAAGCCAGGTGAAAGACCTAGTGAGTGAAGCTAGGCAGAATGAAAGTCCTGATGAGTGAAGCCAGGCAGATGGAAAATCCTAGTGAGTGAAGCCAGGCAGATGGAAAATCCTAGTGAGTGAAGCCAGGTGAAAGACCTAGTGAGTGAAGCTAGGAAGAATGAAAGTCCTGGTGAGTGAAGCCAGGTGAAAGACCTAGTGAGTGAAACTAGGCAGATTGTAAGTCCTGGTGAGTGAAGCCAGGCAATTGAGAAAAGTCCAAGTAGGTCAAGGGATTGACCGGATACTTGGCACGATGAAATCCAGGTGGATTAAGGTTGATCGGACACCTGGTGGTGAAAGTCCAAGTAGGTCAAGGGAGTGATCGGATACTTGGCATGATGAAGAAAAGTCCAAGTGGGTCAAAGGGATTGATCGGACACTTGGTGAGGGAGTCCTAGCAGGTCAAGGATGACCGGATGCTAGGCATGATGAACCAACAGGTCATGGATTGACCGGATGTTGGTTTGGGGGACTTAGGACTTGGTTTTGGGCAAAAATTAGCATCTGGATCGATCAGCCAATCGATTGGATGATTTCCAATCGATTAGCCGATCGATCGGGTGAGTCCCTGCGACAGAGCTTCTCCCAATCGATCAGCTGATCGATTGGGAAGAAAGGTCGCGCGCACAGAACGCCTCTGGATCGATCAGCCGATCGATCCAGAGCTCCCAATCGATCAGTGGATCGATTGGGAGATGGCGATGTTGCGCGATAAGCCCTGGATCGATCAGCCGATCGATCCAGGCGATTCCTGAGAGCAGAGGCTCACTGGATCGATCACCGATCGATCCAAGCCTCCCCGATCGATTGGGAGCAATCCAATCGACGGGATCCTACCGCTGGCATCAGATAGTCAGCAGCGCTCGATTCCTTCAGCGAGAACTTCGATAGCTCACACTGCTCATCTCGATCATCTCAAGAACTCCACGCCTCTCCACAAAGTTCGGATCGCCACTCAAGATTCTGGAGGTTTTCCAAGTCAAGAGGCGGATCTACAAAGAAGAAAGCTAGGGTTAGGGTTTTAAGTGTATCTTGTTTCCTTCCTTCCTTTCTTCTTGTAGTGTGAATCTGAGGCTTCTCCGCCTCCTGTAGTTACCGAAAAGGAGTGTTTATTAGTGGAGGTGTGTGCGTGTGCGTGGACCTCCTTTGGAGGTGGATACCAAGTAAATCTACTTGTTAGCGTTGTGCGTATTGTTTCTTGTATATTTCCGCTGTATATCTCTGAAGAAACAAGCAACGCCGACCACGAGCACGCGACGAGCTATTCACCCCCCCCCTCTAGCTACATTTTGGTCCCAACATCATCATCCACACTAGTGGATGACATTTCTTCATCCTTCTCCTCTTTCTCCTCAGAAGTTGAGTGCTCTTCACCTTCCGATTGCTCCTCCTCTACTTGAGCTTCTTCATCCGTTTCTTCGGATTTTTAGACATAGGTTCTTCCCATTGAGCCTTCTTTATCTTGCTCCACAAATCGTGAGCATTCTCGTATTTACCTACAAGGCTCATTACGTCATTAGGCAAAATATCAATTAATATAGATATTACCTTGTCGTTTGCCTTTGACTGAGAGGTTTGCTCCTCCGTCCAATGTCGTGGTTGGAGCTTCTTCCCTTTCTTATCCTTCGGGACTTCGAACGGCTCTTTGACCACCATCATGGTGTCCCAATCTGTGTTGAAGAAGATCTCCATCTTCATCATCCAATATATGATGCCCCATAAGCCTCTACCTTCAAGCTTTGGCGATTCAATTAAGCCGATCATCTTTGCTTCCTTGGCGGTTAGTCCAATGGAGAGCGGCCTCGCTCTGATACCACTTGTTGGGAGATCGGTGGCCGGCTTGAAGGGGGGTTGGATAGACGGCACCCCCAAATCGATTGCTTCCTACACTATGTTAGCTTGCGCAGCGGAATAATACAAATAAAACAAACAAGCTAAAACTTAAAGGAAAGAACAAGAAAGCAAACCGCTAACACGTTCGTTTATGTGGTTCGGAGATAACTTGTTCCTACTCCACAGCGTGTCCGTAAGGTGGACGATCCCTCAATCCATCGGTGGATTAGTCCCTGGCAAACTCCGGCTAGCTCAACCTCCTTGTGGATGGAGAAACCTCACCACAACTCCAACCAAGACCTCTTGGCACACAAAGATCTCTTGAGCACAAAAGGCTACTAATTAGACTTTAACCAAGTCCAATTTCGTCAACTATAACCAAGCTCCCAAGCTTTGGTTATATAGGCCACGAGTTGAAAACTCCGCCTACCAGTCGACTGCCAAAACATGCAGTCGACTGCCCTCTGTGGAAATTCGACCGTTATATCCCAACGGCTCGATACCAGTCGACTGGTGCAGTCGACTGATCCACACTGACCGAACGAACAGAACCATTCTGTTCGCACCCAGTCGACTGCGCGGTCGACTGCTAAAACATGCAGTCGACTGCGCGGTCGACTGCTAAAACATGCAGTCGACTGTTAAAGTAACGCTACAATACTGCTATAGTAGCGCTACAGTAACGCTACAGTAAAACCATAAAACTAGGATTTTACTCCGAGTACAATCTCTCGTGCACTCGTACCCTCACCCTTATGACTCACTTGACACTTCTTTGCAGCCTTGACCTCTTGCCTTCAAGCCTACTTCCTTTGGCTCTCGTACCTCGGATGCATTCAAGCCCGCGGCTCGTCCCCAATGACATCCTTGTCCTCGCTGCCTTGTCCACGGTCCCTCGGATACTCCATCTTTCACTGGACCCGAAGCCATCAACCTGAGTCACATGTGTATCCTGCAGTCCTGCACAACTCAAGTACACATATTGATCCGGCGGTTAGAACAGGGAACCCCCATTCTGAGGGGTCAATGCCACGTGGGAGTCAAAGGGCCAGGTGGCCGACCGGAGAAGGATGGGCCAACCTCCCGGCCGGCCGACCGGTGAATAACCAACGGCAAAGGGCGCCCCGGCAGAAGTCGGGGTTCCGACGCTCAATTGAACAGTAGCGAAGGACCAAGCGGAAGGCCGAAGACAAGGTGACCTATCGCTAGCAGTCCCCACAGCACCTTACCGAGGATCTATCCAGCATATCGATGCAAACGACAGGCCGGACGGGATGTGAGTGCCGTCCGGCCGGAGCGTAGGATGAAGGCCGGACGGACGGACTCCTTGTCCAGCCGGACGGATGGGCGCCCCGGCCTGTGGTGGGTATAGAAGGACAAGAACATCTTATGACAGCTGTCAAGTCCTATGGCTAGGCCATACTCCAAGTCTGACAACGAGGTGTCCTGTTGTCCCATCGAAGGTGTGCTTGGACTGTAGCGGTAAGGCGTCAGGTAAGCTTTCTGACAGACGCATACCGCGGTATGGGCTGCGGACACGTATGCGCCTCGGTGGACGTGCGTGAGCTCTTTCACCGCTCTATATAAAGAACCTTATACTTCGCCGGAGGTACGCGTTCAACATCTTTGGAGACACCTTTTTCACTGCTTGCTTACCTGACTTGAGCGTCGGAGGGTCGCCGTCGGGAACCCCTTCCCGGCCCGACTTCTGTGCAGGTTCACCGGAGGTTCGTGCAATCAGTCGAGGATCCACGTCAGCAACCGGGAGCGCCACGTGCCCAGCGTCCGTTGAATCAGCATTCGGACAGGATCAAATTGGCGTCGTCTGTGGGAACGCTCCTTCATCCAAACTGAAGCAATAGACGAGGCTGGACGACAGCACACGGTGACGCTTTCGACGGAGGAACTCGACGCTTTGATCGAGTCGAGAACAGCCAAACTTGTGGAGCAACAGAGGCAAAAGTCGCAAGCCGAGCGGGCCGAGCAGCAAGCAACATCAGCATCGGGTGGCCGAGCGGACGCACCGCCGGCCACAGTTCCATTCTATCGGGCCCTATTCCGCACTCCTCCGGAAGCCGCGATAGTTAATCGTGACAGAGGATCTTCTTCAGACGAGGTGCCAAGATGAGATAGCAAAAAAGGAAAAGCCCCCCGAACGGACGCCTCTCCCGAGCGGATCAACCGACAATTTTCAGAGGCCATCTTGAGGGACCCTCTGCCAAAGCACTATGTGCCCCCCGCGATCGGTGAATACAATGGAACCACCGACCCGGATGATCATTTAGGTAAGTTCGATAACACGGCTACTCTCCACCAATATACAGATGGAGTGAAGTGTCGGGTTTTTCTTACCACCCTCTCGGGATCGACCCAACGGTGGTTTCGAAGACTGCCGGACGGATCTATTTCGAGTTTCAAAGACTTCCGAACGGCCTTCCTTCACCACTTTGCAAGCAGTCGACGCTATCAGAAGACTAGTGTCAGCCTATTCGCCATTAAGCAAGAGCCCAGGGAGCCGCTCAGAGCATACATCCAACGGTTCAACCGAGTGACCATGGATATTCCTACAGCCACCTCGGAAACCATGATGAATGCCTTCACACAAGGCCTCGTGGATGGGGACTTCTTCCGATCGCTCGTTCGGAAGCCGCCCCAAGACTACGATCATATGCTGCACCGGGCCAACGAATACATCAACGTGGAAGAAGCCCAAGCTGCCCGAAAGAAGGAAACTCCAATCGAGCGGGGTCCCAACGCCGAGCGGAAGCCACACGCTGCTCATCAGCCGCCCAGAGGACCAAGGGTCGAAGCAGTCCGCTCCCCCCAGGCTAGGTCCCATGTACAAGAAGTAGCAGCCGAGCGACCCAAGCCAAGAAAGAGGTGGACCCCCATGTTCTGCTCATTTCACCGGACGGACACTCACAACACCAGAGATTGTCGGAGTTTTCCTTTAATCGCTCATCCCGTTCCCCGGGGTGGCGGCCGCCGATCTCCATCGTCCGACAGGCGACACAGAACTCATGGAGCCGATCGGACTATCTCGGACCGCCATCAAAGACAAACGCCCGAACGACAACGTACTACCAGGCGTGAAGACAATCCTCGGATGTCTAGGGAAAGGCCCCGACCGTCCGCTCGGGAAGAAGAAAACATAAGTAATACCTCCAGAGGCGAGATCAATATTATAGCTGGGGGGCCGACCGGAGGTGACTCTAACTGAGCGAGGAAGGCAAGCGTCCGGCAGCTCCAGATCCATGCGGTCGGCTGCAGCCAGGAACGGGCGAGCGGATCCGAAATCAGCTTCGGGCCCAAAGACTTGGAAGGAGTCGAAGTGTCGCACGACGATGCTCTGCTCATCAAAGCGGTAATAGCCAACTACACTATTCACCGCGTTTTTATTGACACAGGAAGCTCGGTCAATATCATATTCAAGAAGGCTTTCGATCAACTACAAATTGATCGAGCCGAGCTGCTGCCCATGACGACCCCCCTTTACGGGTTTACGGGCAACGAAGTTCTGCCGGTCGGACAGATCCGACTGGCTATTTCGCTGGGAGAGGAGCCGCTCAGAAGAACGCGGACTACAAACTTTGTCGTGGTGGACTCTCCATCAGCATACAACGTCATCCTGGGAAGATCGGCTCTCAGTGAATTCCGAGCGGTCGTCTCCACCTTCCACCAAAAGATGAAGTTCCCCGTCGAAGACAAAGTGGGAGAAGTACGAGGAGATCAACTAGCAGCTCAGCGATGCTATGTCGAGATGGTCCGAGCAGAGGCCAATTCCGCTCGGAAGACGCCACGGGTCGAGGTAAACGCTATCACCGAAAAGCCACCCTCTTTGATTTATGAAGAAAAAGAGGAAGTGCAGATTCACCCGACCCGATCGGAGGCCACAACCTTCATTGCGTCCGATCTGGAGGCCGACCAGAAAGAGGAGGTGATCAAGTGCCTCCAGAGAAACTGTGATGTCTTCGTCTGGTCGACGCATGAGCTGCCCGAAATTTTGCCTACTATAGCGCAGCACGAGCTTCATGTCCGACCGGACGCTCGGCCAGTGAAGCAGAGAAAAAGGGATTTCAGCGCTGAGCAGAATGCCATCATCCGGGCGGAAGTGGAGAAACTTCTGGAGGCCGGTCATATACGAGAGGTTCAGTTCCCGAGCTGGCTGGCGAACGTAGTATTAGTCTCCAAGCCGGACAACAAGTGGAGGGTGTGCATAGATTTTCGGGATCTCAACAAAGCTTGCCCGAAAGATTTTTATCCTCTGCCTCGGATCGATCAGCTGGTGGACTCCACGGCTGGATGCGAATTGATATGCATGCTCGACGCTTATTAGGGATATCATCAAGTGTCGCTCGCCCGGGAAGATCAAGAAAAAGTCAACTTCGTTACAACCGACGGCACCTATTGTTATAATGTGATGTCGTTCGGATTGAAGAACGTCGGAGCCACATATCAGCGTCTGATGAACAAAGTATTCAAGGAGCAGATCGGCCGAAATCTGGAAGTATATGTGGACGACATTCTCATTAAGTCCATCCGAGCGGCCGACCTCTTTAAAGACATGGAGGAGACTTTCCGAACGCTGAGGAAGTATGGAATCAAGCTAAACCCTCAGAAGTGCCTGTTCGGAGCAAAAGGCGGACGTTTCTTGGGATACATAGTGACTGAGCGGGGTATCGAAGCAAATCCCAGCAAGGTGAAAGCTCTACAAGATATGCCGCCTCCAAGAAATCTAAGGGAAGTCCAGCGCTTGACCGGTCGGATAACTGCTCTGTCCAGATTCATCTCAAAAATTGCCGACCGGAGCCTACCTTTCTTCAAAATCTTGCGGAAAGCCACCAAGTTTCATTGAGACGATGGATGCGATCGACCGTTCGAAGATTTGAAGACATATTTGAATTCTCTCCCGGTACTAGCCAAGCCAGCTGCGGATGAGCCGCTTTGTATCTATTTGTCTTCAACCGAGCAGGCAGTCGGCTCGGCACTAGTGAGGGCGAGTGGAGAGCAGCCTGTATATTTTTTGAGCCACATTTTAAAAGATGCTGAATCTCGCTACACCGGGCTCGAGAAGTTGGCTTTCGCTCTGGTCCTCGCCGCTCGGCGTCTTCACCCATATTTCTTGGCTCATACCATCATCGTCCGGATGAATAGTCCACTGGGAAGAGTTCTGTTGAATCCAGAAGCGTCCGGACGGCTCATCAAATGGACTACGAAGCTTAGCGAGTTCGATATACAATATCAGCCCCGCTCGGCCATCAAGGCACAGTCCTTGGCGGATTTTGTCACCGAAGTACAAAGGCCAGAGCCCGAAGCCATGTGGAAGATATTTGTGGATGGATCGTCCACTCGGCTCGGGAGCGGTATTGGTGTATTATTGCTATCTCCCCAAGAAGAGAAGATGCATCTATCCGTCCGGCTTGATTATAGAGCTACGAATAATGAGGCAGAGTATGAGGCCCTTATAGCAGGCTTGCAGGCCGCCCGGCATGTGGGAGCCGGACGGGTGACGCTGCATTCAGATTCACAGCTTGCAGCTCAGCAGCTCTCGGGTAACTTTGAGATTAACAACGCTCGGCTCAAACTCTACGCTGAAGCCTTTGAAAAGCTCAAAGCCAACTTCAGGGAGGTTATTATCCAGAAAATTCCCCGAGCGAAGAACCAGGCTGCCGATGAGTTAGCCAAACTAGCAAGTTCTATAACGCCTGTCGCCGTCCAGCAGCCAATTGAACAGGTATCTTTGGTGGCGCATGTCGATCGGATGGAGGGCCTCACGTTTCCGAGCGATTGGAGGACACCCATCATGGAGTTTCTCCGCTCGGGTGCTACACCGTCCGATCGGGATGAAGCCCAGCTGCTAAGGAGGAGAGCCGGCCGGTTCACACTCATCGGAGATCAACTTTACAAGAAGGCTTTCTCCCGCCCGCTGTTGAAATGTGTGAACTCGGAAGACGCGGCGTACATCCTCCAAGAAGTCCATCTAGGATCGTGCGGAGGGCATCCGGGCGGACGATCGCTGGCTAAGAAGATCCTGCTGGCCGGATACTTTTGACCAACACTGCAAGAAGACGCCGCTCGGACCGTCGCGATGTGCCTTTCCTGCCAGAGGTATCACAACTTCTCTCACCGACCGGCGGAAGAAGTGAGGGCATCTACAGTATCTTGTCCGTTCGACCAATGGGGAATGGATATCGTGGGACATTTCCCCATGGCGACCGGGCAGCGGAAGTTTCTGATTGTTGCAGTCGACTACTTCTCTAAGTGGGTAGAAGCCGAGCCGCTGGCCAAGATCACCGAGCAGATGGTCAAGAAGTTTATATGGCAACACATCATCTGCCGGTTCGGCATCCCTCGTCGACTTGTTTCCGACAACGGGCGGTAATTCACTGGGAAGTTGCTCGAAGATTGGTGCAAAAGCTATGGCATCAAGCAACACTTCACGTCCGTGGCCTATCCCCAAAGCAACGGTCAAGCCGAAGTAGCCAATCGAGAAATTCTTCGAATTCTGCGCGCTCGGCTCGACCATTTGGGAGGAAGTTGGGTGGACGAAGTGCCGGGCGTCCTATGGGCTCTCCGAACGACTCCAAAGGAAGGAACGGGCGTTACACCGTTCCATCTGGTGTACGGCGGCGAAGCGGTGATTCCTGTCGATGTCGGCGTCGAATCCGTCCGGATCCAGAATTATGATGAGGACAACGCCGAGCGGAGGAACATAGAGCTGGATTTGGTTGATGAGGAGCGAGACAAGGCGTCCGTCCGGCTGATGGCGTACCGTCAACGAATGAAGCAAAACTACAACCGGCGCGTCATTCCCAGATCATTCCAGGTCGGCGATCTTGTCTGAAAGAAAGTCAAGCCGGTCGGCGACGTCGGCAAGCTGGAAGCTCCTTGGGCGGGCCCCTTCAAGGTTATCGAAAAGCTCCACTCGGACGCTTATTATTTGGAGGATGAGGACGGTCGGCAGCTAGATAGGCCGTGGAGCGCGAACCACCTCCAGCCTTACCGGGCGGGGTGAAAGGTGCGCTAATGTAAATCATCCTGTATACTTTTTTCAGCTGTATACTTGAAATGCAGAAATGAAAAATCGGAAGACTAAAACAAGTATAAGGCATCGTCAGCAAAAGCGAAGGCCCCGAGCCGTTCGGTCGGAGGTAAATTATCCGAGCCAAGCGCTCGAAACCGAAGGCCCCGTACCGTTCGGACGGAGGTAAATTATCCGAGCCAAGCGCTCGAAAGCGAAGGCCCCGAGCCGTTCGGTCGGAGGTAAATTATCCGAGCCAAACGCTCGAAAGCGAAGGCCCCGAGCCGTTCGGCCGGAGGTAAAATAGCCGAGCCAAGCGCTCGAAAGCGAAGGCCCCGTGCCGTTCGGCCGGAGGTAAATTATTCTTATTCGAGCCAAAATGCTCCATGCTGAAGACCCCGTGTCGTTCGGCCGGGCGTGCGATATCCTTGCATTGGCACAAAAAACCAAAGGCCCCGTACCGTTCGGACGGAGGTAGATTATCCGAGCTGAAAGGAGCGAAGTGGTGTAATAACATGCTTTGTATATTTTCTGTTAGCCTATATCCTTGTAATGCAGGAAGCAAAAATGATAAAGGATGGCAAACAGCTTCGCCGAACGGCAGCATCAAAATTAGCCTTAAAGGCCGTCGAGCTCCGACGTTAAAAATTGAGAGACGAGCCGGCGTCTATAAACCCTCCGAGCGGAAGACCGTCGAGCTCCGACGTTAAAAATCGAGAGACGAGCCGGCGTCTATAAACCCTCCGAGCGGAAGACCGTCGAGCTCCGACGTTAAAAATCGAGAGACGAGCCGACGTCTATATACCCTCCGAGTGGATAGCCATCCACGTGATACATTCTGGCGGTAAGAGCCGATCGACGATAGAGCATGTTCTTTAAGGCCAACATACGGTTGAGCGGCTCACTTAGCAAAAATAGATGAAAAACCCCTTTTGAGGTAAGGTGCAAAGCAAAAGACGGTTAATACGAATTAAAGATGGAAGCGCGTGAGCGAATGACGTTCGCGCGCCGAGCGGCTATGCAGTCGCATGCTGAAAGGCGTTTTTTGAAAACAATCGGCTTAAGCTCATGTTAGAGTATGAAGCCGAGCGGAGGAGTTTTAAAGAACACTTTAAACATGACGAAAGAAAATTTTCTTGTCAAAACAAAAGTTGCAAGAACAGAAAGATGATCTATTTACGCCAAACGTTGGGCAAACAAAGGAAGTTACAGCAAAAACAAGTTGTGCCGAACGGCAAGGATACAAAAAAGTTGATAGAAAACAATCCTCACGCGTCAAAATCAAAAAGAGCATCAGGAATAGCGCCCATCACAGTAGCCAGATCCTCTGGGGTGATTGTCAGCTCGGCGGGAAGGTGACCTTTAGTCTTCAAGTAATCCACCGCCGCCTTGATCGCCTCTTCGAAAGTGAGGGAAATCTTGTCGGTGAATTTCTCTCCGAAGTCGTCCGAGCGGACAAATGCCTTCCTCACTTCGTCAGAGCGGGCCGACTCCCCATCCTGATACTCTTTGAGCGCGGCTCGGGAAGCATCGTTGGCGACATGTAGATCCTTCAAGTCTCCATCAAATTTGAGCAGATCGGCTGAGCGGCTCTCCTTCTCAGTGGCCAGAAGGGCATCCAGTTCCTTGATGCGCTGCTCTAGTCCCCGGTTCTCCACCTTCATCAGGTCCATATCCTCGATGGCTTTAAGCTTCCGGGTGGTCGCGGTCTTTGCTTCCTTGTCCCGCTGCTTGACCAAGGCTTCGAGGCGGGCCACTTCGCTCGCCAAGCCGGAGGATTTACCCCGTTCGGTTTCCAGCAGCCTTTTGGCCTTCTCCAGAGCGGTCGTCGATTGTCTGCTGTCCCCCGCGGCCTTGAGCTTCTTCAACTCATCCTCCAGTTCGGCTAGGCGATTGCTGATGGCAATCTACTCCACCCAGTTCTGCGAACGGATATGAGCAAGTTAGAAGTTCGATCCAAAATAACCAACAAAGCAAAATAACATACTCCGGTCGCCTGTTGTAGATTGCTGTCGCCAAGCTGACTAGGAGTCATCATGGCGATTCGGAGACGAGCATCCTCCCAAGCTTTGGCGAGGGGACCCGTGAGTGTGATTTGCTGCTCGGGGACCACCGGCCGATCAGAGGCCGCCATGTATTCTTCCGAAGGGAGGCGCAGGACGATTTTTATCAATTTGGGGCCGCTCAGATCACCCGGAGAAGCAGCGGCCTTACCGGACGGCTCACCGGTGGAGGAAGAAGGATGGTCGCCCAACCGCTTAAGACGCCGTAGAGTTCGGGGAGGACTGGAGGGCGGCACCTCAGAGGTAGCCCTGGGAGAGCCGCGCGGCGTCGGGATACTCTCTATAGAAACTGTCCCGGATAATATTGGAGTCTCATCGCCCCGCTCGGACTGTGGCTCATCAGATGGAGTTGGTATAGATGCTGATTCTGGACGTTTGCGCTTTCGAGTTGCCAGGGGAACGTCGTCGGCCGAGCGACCCTCTACCTCGACTTGAGTAGAGGGTTCTATGTCGCCCGCGACCTCGTCGTGAGAAGCAGGAGCGTCTAAGGCTTCGGGGACATCCTGAGTCCCCTCACCTTCTTCGCCGGCCGAATCAGCTGAAGCCAAGCCCCGCTCGGCGACCTCCTTATTCTTGGCCGCCTCGATCTCAGCGGCTCTCAATTTTAGCCGATCGGTAGCCTTAGCACGCCACATAACTTCAGCTGCAGAAGTAAAGAATAAATCAGTTAGAACAAAAGAAACGGGAAGATAAGAGAACTTACTCATGCTGCAAGGCAGATCGGCTGGGACGGAAGACAAGCCAAATAGATACATTACTCCCGGAAGGAGCAGCTTGTCGATGTGATAACGCTGGCCGACCAACCGATCGGCTGCATGAAGATAGGCCGCATCGCCTCTAAACTTGCCGAGCTCCGGTTGCGCGGGCATCGCCGTTTGCCACTTGATACGAAAGGCAGGTCGCTCGGGGAAACACACGTAGAAAAAGTGCTCCTTCCAATGTTTGTTGGAGCTCGGCATGTTATCAAAAAGGATGAAACCTATTCTAGATTGGAAAACAAAAGTTCCCCACTCGGCTTGCTTGGGGTAGTAGAAGTAATGGAACACTTTGGGGTCTAATGGGATGTTGTTCAATTTAAAGAGAACTACCACCCCGCTCAGCAGCCTAATGGAGTTCGGGACCAGTTGGCCGAGAGGGATGCGAAAATAATTGCAAACTTGCAAGAAAAATTTATGGGGTGGAAAGCGTAGCCCGGCCAAAAATTGGTCTCGAAAGAAAAGAACGGTGCCGGGCGGCGGTTCATGTGGCCGGTCGACGGGGGTGGCTAATACTATATGGTGGTCGGAAGGGAGGTCATAAGTTCGAGCGAGGTACAGTGCGTCCTCCTCGTCGAACCGGCTCTCCATGGTCGTGTACCAGAGACCAGGAGCACCGCCGGTCGACTGTGAAGTACTAGTCATGGGCGAAAAGCAGTAAGAGATGCAGGGCAAAAAGAAAAGTTCGAACAAGATGGTGGATTTGAAGGGGACAGCAAACAGAAAAAAGAAGGAAGGAGCGAGGAAAAGGAAGACTTACGAGTAAAAGGGAAGGTCGAAAGGGGCTTCGAGGTCGTCGGAGAAGCGAGGTCGCCGGAGAAGAAAGGAGCAGTGGGACGTCGAGGATCGATGAAGCCAAAGTGTGGCGAAGAGGAGAAGTCGGAAGCTTTATAATGACGGCCGGAATCAATTTCCACCGTCTGATTCAGGTCATGAAGAACGAGGCCATCATCCGGCCGTTCATTTCAAACGGCGGATGTCCCATCGGAGGTGACGCCACCGCCATACGCTGACAAGGGTAGGATTGCCACGTGTCAGCAGGACACAGGTC
Organism: Zingiber officinale; assembly: GCF_018446385.1. Taxonomy (NCBI): domain Eukaryota; kingdom Viridiplantae; phylum Streptophyta; class Magnoliopsida; order Zingiberales; family Zingiberaceae; genus Zingiber; species Zingiber officinale. Next base: position 82,004,995 of record NC_056007.1, read on the forward strand.
GCATTTAATGAGCGCACCTTACCGTGCGCAGCACACGTGATTGGTAGTAAGGGAAAAGATTTGATAGGGATTTCAAGGGAATACAAGGCACGAGCAAGACACTATCGACCGGATGAGCACCTCTATGCTTGGCCGACCGGACAAGTGCAGCGACCGTTATCCAGTCAGATCGGCAGTCCAGTCAGTCGGACTTCGCCTCCTTCGACTAGACTTGAGAGAGAGGCAAGTGATCCGGCGGTTAGAACAGGGAACCCCCATTCTGAGGGGTCAATGCCACGTGGGAGTCAAAGGGCTAGGTGGCCGACCGGAGAAGGATGGGTCGACCTCCCGGCCGGCCGACCGGTGAATAACCAGTGGCAAAGGGCGGCCCGGCAGAAGTCGGGGTTCCGGCGCTCAATTGAACAGTAGCGAAGGGCCAAGCGGAAGGCCGAAGACAAGGTGACCTATCGCTAGCAGTCCCCACAGCACCTTACCGAGGATCTACCCAGCATATCGATGCAAACGACAGGCCGGACGGATGTGGAGGCCGGACGGATATGAGTGACGTCCGGCCGGCGCGTAAGATGAGGGCCGGACGGACGGACTCCTTGTCCAGCTGGCCGGACGGATGCTCCTATGGCTAGGCCATACTCCAAGTCTGACAACGAGGTGTCCTGTTGTCCCATCGAAGGCGTGCTTGGACTGTAGCGGTAAGGCGTCAGGTAAGCTTTCTGACAGACGCATACCGCGGTATGGGCTGCGGACACGTATGCGCCTCAGTGGACGTGCGTGAGCTCTTTCACCGCTCTATATAAAGAACCTTATACTTCGCCGGAGGTACGCGTTCAACATCTTTGGAGCCACCTTTTTCACTGCTTGCTTACCTGACTTGAGCGTCGGAGGGTCGCCGCCGGGAACCCCTTCCCGGCCCGACTTCTATGCAGGTTCGCCGGAGGTTCGTGCAATCAGTCGAGGATCCACGTCAGCAGCCGGGAGCGCCACGTGCCCAGCGTCCATTGAATCAGCATTCGGACAGGATCACATATCAAATAACAAGGATGAACCTAACTTAAACCCTTTGCCCAAACACCAAAACACATGGTCGCACGGACCATTGGGATTGCTCCAACACTCTCATCATGGGGTACTCGTGAGATATAAAAATATATCACAACTGAAATCCAAAGTATATCTTGATTTTCGAATTGACAATCAATAATACTCCAAATGGTAGAGATACAATAAATCCATGAGATATGAGTATAAAACCCTACTAATCCCAAGGTACATCGAGGATATCTAATTACATCTGATCAGTTCATGAGTCAGGATCCCCCATGGATCAACCTTAGGCGAGTCGACTGATTATCGTCTTATAAACCATCATGCTACCAAAAGAGGTAGAGGATTACTCTCTCTCCAAACACTTCAAAGTAATCACCAAGTGATGCTTGGATCTCTAGTATCATCATCTGCTTCCTTCACGTGGTACCTGATCACGTAAAGGTTAAGCAACTATCTTCAACTTTCTCATGCCAGTACAAATCATGTATATGAATGTACTCTCCCAGTTATTCTCATAAGTGTTAAGCAGATAGCTCTACACTTTTCTACATCAGTGGAGGTCACCTAGCCGATTGTACCTTTTATGTTATCTGACCAGGTACAGACAGTCCATGGTCAAAGTCCCCATGAAATAAGATGCATCGATCCTCTATAGACTGACCAAGCCGACAATGGTATACGGCTAATTCAGTCTTTTCCACGTCGGTACAAGCCAGGTACTCAAATATGCTCAAGATATCTAACTAAACACGAATAACCCAAAGATCAAAACCTCTAAATAATATAGTATGACGGTCCCCTATTGATTGGACCAACATAATAATTCGGTCATCTACTAACTAATCCAACAAGAATGCATTAATCCTCTACAAAGCGACTAAGGTATACAATCCATGACTATCCAGGTCAACAAGTGTAAATCAGTCTTCTACTAACCGATCTAACAGAGTAAATTAATTATCTACTGATGAAACTAACTAAGTTAAATCAGTACTCTATTGGCTGAGTCAACATGAATATACAAATATTATCCACTACCCAGCTAATAATAGCAGAGGCTGGTATGTGCCTCCATCTCCTAACTAACTAGTAGTAAAAGAAGCTAAAATTACTGGTGGTATGATATGAAAAATCACCTGAGACTGTAATCCTTGATCTACAGTAGGGTCGATCGTGATCACTAGTTGACCCAACACATGTAATTTATGCTACAACAACTAGACATGTACTAATAAAAAGTACTAACATATGTCATAACTATCATAAACAACAATGCATATACTAACAGAAATGTATGATAACAATATACCAACATACCTCCTATAGCTTAGAGTTGTCCTGCTGCTGCCAGGTCCCAAAACCCGAAAAAGTCACATCGAGGAAACCAAAACACGAATTGAAAACACGAAAAGTAGGCCTCGTAAATCTGCTCTGATGCCAAATAAATTGTCACGCCCCGGGTAGTCCCTGCCAGAAGAAATTTTGGCAACATTTCCCCTGAACGGGTGACAATCTGAGACATTTCTATATACAAAAATACATCAGCCACATACGGCTGGAATATACACACAACCACGCAGTTTATATCATCAGCCCACTCAGCTGGAACAAAATAAACAACAACCACGCAATTATATATACATTTAACAGCCCACTCGGCTGTACTAAAACTAAAAAAAACACAGCAGAAAATGATAGAAACCAATACAAATAAAAAATAAGACTGCTAGCCGGCTAGGCTTACACACCATAACAAACAACACAAAATACCACATAAGAATACTCCAGAAACAAAACCGGAACATACAATGCAAAGTGCACTTAATACACAAACAAAATAAAGCACAAACGAAACCAATATACGGGTCTTCTGATGTGACGTGGGAACTGACAGACAAGATACTCCAAGCGACTCCATATACCTCTACCTGGTATATGAAAAAAAAGAATATATATCAGGGTGAGTCCAAGAACTCAACGGATACCAGATAGATAGGCATAATAAGTTATAACTAACAGTAATAATCATGCAGTATAGTTTTCTAAACAAGGTAGGGAATGCAGACTAAAAAGGGTTGAAGAAAACTGTACTCACCAGGGTCTCCTATCCGAATATAAGGGTCGTCAGACCAGATACAAAATGTCACCTGTATGCATGTCAAACATATGCAACCCAAACAAATGCAACATACATAATGCAACAAGCACAAACAATAAATGCAATCCATGCATATATGATGCAAAATGACATATGTCACCCCTGTCACAGTCAGTTATCTCACACGTGATGGTGAGACCGAGTGGGTAGGGCTATGATAACTGTACACTCTGTCATCACTACTCCTGAGTGACCGAGTGGGCAGGATGCTGTCGGAGTACACTTATCCTCCTACCCCAAACAGAGTGGGGGAGCGCAATGCTCTCATCTCCCTGAGACAGTCCAGAGGAGGGATCCCTGACGTGTTACCATGTTGCAACACGCTACCCATGAGTGGACCAGCGGAGCACTGACAGAGCAAACTGCACACACACTGCCTGATATACCACTAGTCCATGAGTGGTTGTGTGTGCAGATCATGTAACCGACGATGTGCTTAATAATAATGGAGCCGACAATCGCTCGGCATGCAATCGTGCAAGATGGTGCATGATACTAAATATGTAGATACAAACATTATACACCTCCATATAATATGCACCATAAAAGAAATAAATCATACAATGATCTAGGTAACCTAAATTCAGGTACACCAATCAGATATATCAAATAACTAGACTACTACACAGTAGGGCAATGTATGTCACTATTCCTATGAACAGGAGTAAACATGGCAACAAACAAGAGAATATAACCATAAATGCACAACAGACAAGAATGTAGGCAACTACGAGAACCAAATAGTGACATACCAAAGCAGATGCAAACATAATCATTACTACTAGAAATAAATTATTATGCATATCTATAATGACTATATCAAGAGATAAGTCAGAAGTAATCGCCTCAAAACATAGATCGTGTCAACCAAACCGACGTCGAGACGCTCGTCTCGAATCAGAGTCCTACATCAATCAATACATATATTTTATTTAGCTAAATTCATATGAATTAAACAGCTAAATAAAATATCCAAACCTAATTAGGAAAAAACCCTAATCGATCGTAGACATTAACCCTAACTATATTTAATCCATAGGTCAACTATGTTAGTTTCTTAAACCCTAATCGTTCCACTTTTCAGACTAACCCAATCCTTTAATAAAATGTGTATCATTATGTCAAAATAATAGATTTACCTCCAACTCAACCCTTGCCAACCCGAATCAACAGAGCAGTAATGCTACTGATTGAACCTGCAACTCCCTGAAAATGGAGAACAACATCGGTTGATTACAATTCAGACCAACAAAGAGAATTATGTTCAGTAACAAGGGAAAAACAGAGGTGGAGAGGGCACACTGTTCCTTCTCATGGCTTGATGGGTGGCGTCTAACAGTTACGCCTAGGCCGGCACCGGTGATCTATGACGCCATAAAGTCCCGCAACTGAGTTGAAGAAAACCTTGCCCTCGGGTGGAAACAATGTCGCTAGGGTACACGATGGTGGCTCTGTGCCGGCACGAAAGCTCAAGATCGAAAAAGGGCAGAAAGGAGGTGACGACGCTCTAGGGCAGAGATGTGAGGCTGGTTCCGGCGGTGCTCTCTGTGGCGATTGACGCGGTGAGGACCTTCGCGACGATGAGACGTCGGTAGGGGAGAGGAAGCTTCAGTGAGGCGTCGGTTGTACGACATCGGCGCTGCTCCGTGCGGCGACGTCGATGCGACAGAAGATCGGAAGGAAAAATTAGGGCACGGGGGAGAGATCGCGAGGAGGTGAAGGCTCAGGAGTAGGTGGCGGCGGCGTAAGAGGGAAACGGGAGAGAAGTTCGGGCTCGGCGAGGGAAAAAGAAGAAGAAAGGTTGGTGTCGCGAGCTCAACGAAGAAGAGGAAGACGGGTTTCGGCGTGGAAGAAGAATAGGGCACGAAGAAAAGACATAGGAAAAGGAAAAATAAGAAAAAGGAAATAAATAAAACCTAGGTTTCCTTTACTAAAGTCTAGATTACTTTCTTAATCAACTCCCATATATGGGTATATCCAAATAGCCTTTCTTACGCCTATTAATTCATCACCATAAACTACCTCATACGAATTTCGAAAAATTCTCAAAAAATTTCTAAAAATTTCGTTAAGGCTATTTGCAAACTAAACATTATTATTTAATTATTATTTGTTGCCGTATTTTACACTTTGACATGACACTGGCCCACTGAATCTTGCTTGAGAACAATTTCAACCATTGATTCCTCACATTCCTTTGAGTTGTGGCCTCCATAAGCGTAATGGTGAGGGTGATAAGAACATTGAAGGAGAGTTGCTACTACAATTAGGATTTTGAGACTCAACAACCTTTGAAGAGGGAAGCGGAGTGGCAGGAGCTGCCATTGAGCAATGAACACTATCCCATGACGACACAACTAGTCAGAAATATGTTACTCATATTATGAATGAAATATTTAATTGATTTTTTATTATTATTAGATATAGGATTTTTCATATTGAATAATTAATATTAAGCATTGACTAGGTTAACAAGAAAATCAAATCATTTTGATGCATATGACACAACACTGTCTGCCGAGCTAGTTTAATTAAATAGGATCATGGGAATCAATCTATTTTAACAAGTGATATAGCTAGGTTTCTGAATTTGACCATTAGGTTATGTTTGAACTAAGACTAAATAAGGGTTCAATGAGACACAAGTCATTTTGTCCTTCAACATGAATTACTACCCCTACCAATTGGAAAAAAAGATTATACAAGTGAGAGGTACATTCAAGTGTCTCATAATTTAGATTATGTCAAACTTCAAAAAAACTATATTGCATACCTGTTACATGCTTAAGTTTAATAAAATTATTAGTGGCAAGGCTAATTTTATCTTAATTGACTGCCTAGGTGCCTATTCGATTCAAATATTAATTAATTATACCTAGGCAAATAAGTAAAAAATCCTTAAGTTCTGATATGTTCAAATAGGTAATCAAGTTCATATAATGAATAGAATGATGAGTGGTCCATTATCATTCAAGTTTCCTATGGATGCATATCAAGATACTATTGGATCGCGACGGTCGGATAGAAGGAGGGTTGAATATCCCTGCGAAAATAAAAACAATCCTTCTCGAACTTTCAACATAACATTAACTTTTTGATCACATCAAAACAACTTTGGGGTTCCAACAGATATAAAGTGTGAAATAGATGCCATGGTACACGCAAACATAGGTGCTAATTATGACATTAAAAAAATTAAAAAGATTAGTTAACCACTTGAACAATTTAGAATCTATCCATAAACATTTTGGTAAGTCATATAATTCATAATATGCAATTGATAGCTTTTTACTTAGGTGGAAACTAGAATGAATGGATGAAAACTTTTCTAGTTGTCTACTTGATTGGCAATACTTAAGAATGAAAAACAGTTGATGAAAAATTGTTCAAATTTTCCTCAATTTTGTTTGCACCATTTCCTCACAAGAAAATAAACAATGGATCCTTTCAAGTAAATAACATGATGGAAACATTAAACTTAATCTATCCTTCCTATCTTCCATCCTATATATATCTTCTGTTCGTCTTATTTTTACATTAAAAATTAAGTAAGATATCCAATCCATCCTATCATTATTTATCACATGCCTCAGGGGAGTCTTCAAAGCATCAGCACTAGCAATCAAAACCAATTACACAAATAGAGCCACCTGCTAAGTCAAAACCAACTACACAAAATACAGTCGCATACCAAGATTTCTAACTGATTATTTTAAAATTTCCAAAATCAGAAATTAAATAAGCTATCAATAAAATCAAAAACAAAATCCAACTTCCATTATCAAGCATAAAGTCTCAGCACTAGTGGCAACAAAATAAAAGATAACACAAACACCAAGACATAAAAATGAACCCTGACTACATAGACAGGAAAGACAAGATAAAAGACGTAAAGCCAAAAAATTTTGAAACACTATGAGAAGTGCCCTCAAAGCGTCTACCCAGCAAATGGTTAAAATGCACCCTGACTGAATCTAAACACATTTCTCTTGTGACCTTGGAGTAGCAAAGGATGGTCAACATGGAAAAACAAGCAGGTCATGCACCATGATGTAATGTAAGAGAACAAAACAAACAAAAAAGCGTTCAGAATAGCAGCGTTGCTGCTATGAGCAACCGCAATAGTCGTTATTGTTGACTGGAAAAAGAGGCAAGAGTTGCCGCCGTTAGCTAAAGAAAAAGGGACAAAAGGCTTCTGGGGAAAATGCTGGACTTGCTGTTGCTAGAAGTCAGCAAGTAATTGCTGTTGTTGTCGCTGTGAAGAGAAATGGAGATGAGCTTCTGTAGAAATTAGTGCTGGCCGGAGATTATATTGTTGGAGAAGAGAAAGGAAAACCTGTTGATGTGTTGCTAGAAAAGGACAAGTAATTGCTGGTCTGGTGGAAATGAGAAAAGGAGGGAGTCACGGTTGCTGGAAATCTAGAGTTGGTGCTGTTGCTATTGTGGAGAGAGGAAGGAGAAGAAGAAAAAGGGAGAAGGAGTAGTAAGAGCGGAAGAGGGCGACATTCATTTGATCCATTTAATTTGACTGTTTAAAATTTGAATTGTCAAATGCAATCTCAACATTGTTGTTGTCGGAACGATGTTAAATTCAGATATATTTTGAATGAAGTTTTAAATGGATGAAGTCAGTTTGATTGTTGTAAAACAAATTAGGTTGGAGTATTTTTGATGAAATTTTTTCTCTCCTATTTTTTATTTTATTTTATTTTATGTTTTCTCTCCCAACGCCTCGACGTGCCGCTCTCTTCCGCTCTTACTACTCCTAACCCATAGATGGGTTGAAATATAGATGGGTCTTCTTGAGCTCTTGCAGGAGAATATCCTGATGGTCCCATCGCTGCATCTTGAGGAGGTCGGTATGGTGATACCACAGTGCTAGTTAAGTAAATTTGCTAAGATTCGGTAGGGGTTTCTTCAAGTAATTGTCATAAGCTTGGGTATTCCAATTCGCAACCTACAGCAAGTAGTTGCGATGGAAGGCCCATCTACATTTCAACCCATCTATGAACAACAACCTCCTAAAGGAATGTTTTGAGGAGGAATAAATAATGACTTATGGACATTTCCATCAGCCCAACAACAAAGTGGAGCTTTATTTATCATCCCAGAGCAACTAGGGTTATTTGATGATGCATTTTCTCGTTGGGAGTCCATAACTAAGAATTATGTGTCAAACCAAGTATTTACAGATACAAAGGACAAAGTGGAATTCATAGAGAACCTATTGGGAGAGATCGAGAAAATAACATGGATACAATGGCAAATGAGTTACCCAACAGAATATGAAGCTCTCACCCAAACTAGAGAAGGAAGGGAAGGAACACAAAATATCTTGTCCCAAATGCGAAGAGTATTTTCAACAGAAGATCCAGCACAAGGATCCACCGTTATACAAGACACAACATATAGAGATCTTGAGAAACCCTCTTGCGACAACGTAAAGAATATTATTCAATACATCAATGGTTATATGTGGTTGGCTACCAAGATGCGACTCTATGCTAGACCAGAACTCTCTGAAAAATTTGGTTCAAAATGTCCGGAGATCTAGGCAATCGAATCAAGAAAGTGTTCGATGAGAAATACCCTGGCTTAACAGTGGGAGTATTCTCAAGAGTCATCTTCGCACATAAATTTCTGGAGCAAGAATGCAAGGATGCAGCTTTTAAAATGTCACTCAAAAACCTTTCTTTTTGTAGTCAAATTCCTATACATGGCTATTATAAAAATCAGGGACAGAAAAAGCTGGGAATTAGGCAATCAAAGACATACAAGGGAAAGCCACATATCACACACGCAAGGATTGAAAAACGGAAGCACCTGATAAGAAATAAGAAGTGCAAATGCTACCTATGTAGTCAAGAAGGACATTTTGCCCGGGAATGTCCCAATGAAAAAAGGAACATCAAAAGGGTGGCAATATTTGAACAACTGGACATCCCAGAAGACTGCGACATCTTATCTGTCCAAGAAGGAGAAAATCAAAGTGACGCTATTGCCAAAATTTGGTGTTAACTATTTGCATGTCACGTGGCACATCAAATTAATTAAGATTGAAACTCATTGTAACTAAGAACAAGTATTGTAGTAAGGAGTCACAAGTCGTATTTTTTCAAGGATAACTAGTAAATATGTGCAAATTCTAAAATTAATTTAAATCGAATTATTTCATCAACAAGGTCAATTAAGCTTTTTCATTTGATTCACATTACAAATTGGCTTCATCTAATAAAATCACTAATAGAATCAAAGAAAGGTTAATCTCATCTAAACATATTCTTTTCTATCTCATCAAATTAACATCAATTGAGTTCGGTTTCTACTACATCATTACATCAAACAATTCAATTTACCGAAGTCTCATCCAATTCACAGTTACAATCTAATTCAACAATTAAACTCAAAAGCTCATTCTCAATAACAATGAACAGAGGTAAACAATTGAATCAACAAGTTAAGCTGTCAACAATTAAACTCAATCACAGTCACAAAGATTAACTGAATAGAGCACGGAATTTCTAACTAAGTATCAAAAACCTACAAACTAACAATAAGCAGTACTACAAGTTCAAAACAGAATATTGGTCATTTGCAAAGGTTTAATAAGGTCGGGATTGCAAGCAAGAAATCAAAATTGGAATTACAAAAACTCAAACAGGATTTAAAGTGCAATGTAAGGGATCAGATCTGAGCAAGTTTCATGAAAAAGAAAAACAAAATTGCAGAAGAATAAATCGTTCACAAACACAAATCCATGTGGTAGCTTCTTCACTCTGCCATGAAGCAGAATCACCTCTGGGAACACCCTTCGAGCTTCGTTGCTGATGGAAATCGCAGATTTGGGGAACGCCCACTACTCTGGATTGGGAATCGGGAAAACAGAAATCCACTCACGGACTGGGGAACGCCCTATGCCGCTCCCTGACCTCGGACGGCGAATGCCGGTAGCTCAGTAATCACCGGCGATGAAGAAAACTCGCTCACAGATCTGGAAGTGGAACGGGAGCTGCGGGAACAAAGATGAACAGTGCCGAATGTCGTGAGGATGCTCGAACTCGACGAATGCACTGTAGCTTCTCAGGTTTTAAATCAACCTCAATTTGATCCAATTGTCCAGAACGCTTTGATCTCATCTAACGGCTGGATGACTTCAGATCAGGATCAAAAGCTCTGGATCTTGATCAATGGCTATGATGTACTTCCTCTTGGCTTGGATGGATCAGATCAGATCAGACCACATTTGGGCATCTGTGAAGGAGAAGATGATATGGAAGACTTAAACAGGTCCATTCAAACCCTTCACCTAAATTCAATATATATGTTAGGATAGATAGATGGTGGCTATAGACAACAGGTAAAAATTTCCGAGCAACAGTTAAATTACCTCCATAAATGGAGATTAAATGAGAAGATACTTCAACCTCAGTCCACAACATGCACTTGCTGTAAACGAGATACTCTTTAAAGAGCAAGAATACATTGCCCAGAGTGCTTTATAATAGCATGTAATTTATGTGGACCATACTACTTCAACAAAGAGGTACCTGTAGCGCCATCCCCTCAAACTCTCTTTTTTCCACAAAATCTTATACAGGAACAAAGATATTACATTACATGGTGCGAAGGAGAGATAAAGCGCCTATAGAAGGAGGTGGTATATTACAAAAAACAGCTTGAAGACATATTACTAGAAAAGGATTTGCAATTTGAGTTTCAGGCTCTAGAAGAGGAAGAAGAGGAGGAAGCAGCACACATGCTTCTTCAAACAGCAACAAGACCGTAGCAGCAACATCAGGCCCGAGGTTAGTAAAAAATATGTTGTATAACCTCATAGTCGAAATTGGCATTCCAGGGATTCCAAAGTTTCCATTAAAGGCGATACTGGACACTAGAGCTACAACTTACTGTGTGGACCAAAAGTCAGTACCAAAAGATGCCCCGGAACAAAATAGTTTTGAGGTCAGCTTCAGCGGAATTAATTCCCAGCAAAAGGCTAACATGAAGTTGAAACCAGGAAGAATGACTATTGGTGACAATGCCTTCCGAATACTATATACCTACAGTTTGCCTATGGTACTAGGAGATAATATCCAGTTAATAATCGGCTGCAATTTTATACGGGCGATGCATGGAGGACTGCGAATTGAAGGGAATACGGTAACATTCTACAAAAAACCTGACAACTATAAATACCTTACCCTCTATTAATGCAGCAGCAATAGAGGAATTGGAGCTGGAAGAAGAAGAATACATACAAATAAAGGAAATGGTCCATTTTTCAGTCGAGAAGACCAACCTAAGTTTTCAGCAACAATTTAGCCCTTTATTAATGGAGCTAAGTGATCAGGGCTCTATTGGGGAAAACCTCCTGCAGCACTGGAAGAAAAATAAAATACTTGCAAGCTTGATATCAAAACCCCAGATTTTATTATTGAAGACAAGCCCCTCAAACACTTAACGCCTCAACAAAAAGAAGTCTTCAGCAAACACATTGGACGTGATCAGGCCAAGCAAGAGTAAGCATCGAACTACTGCAATTATTGTTAACTCTGGAACAACTATTGACCCAAAAACAGGCAAAGAGGTGAAAGGCAAAGAAAGAATGGTGTTCAACTACAAGCGCCTGAATGATATCACACATAAAGACCAATATAGTCTCCCAGGTATAAACACCATTTTAAAGAAGATTAGTAATAGCTGCATTTTTTCCAAGTTTGATTTAAAAAGCGGCTTCTATCAAGTAGCAATGCATCCAGATTCAATTGAATGGACAACATTCTGGGTCTCAGATGGTCTTTATGAATGACTGGTGATGTCATTCGAACTTAAAAATGCCCCTGTCATTTTTCAAAGAAAAATGGACAATTGTTTCAAGGGTACTGAAGGATATATTGTCGTATACATTGATGATATATTGGTGTTCTCTCCTGATGAACAAAGTCATGCAAAGCACCTCAAGAAGATGCTAAGTATATGCAAGGAGCACGGGCTCGTACTAAGCCCAACCAAAATGAAAATCACAGCATCTGAAATTGAATTTCTGGGGGCAGTTATAGGCAATTTCAAGATTAAATTGCAACCACATATTATCTCCAAGGTTGTGGATTTCAAAGAAGAGGATTTGAAGACCACAAAAGGCATGAGATCTTGGCTTGGGTTATTGAATTATGCACTTAATTATATCCCAAACCTAGGAAAGTTATTAAGCCCCCTTTACGCCAAAACTAGACCTAACGGTGATAAAAAGCTTAATAAGCAGGACTGGATTTTAATTAAGCAAATTAAGGAAAAAATCCAACAACTTCTAGAGTTAGAATTTCCGCCCGAAAATTGCTTCATGATCCTTGAGGTAGACAGTTGCATGGATGGATGGGGAGGGATATGCAAGTGGAAAAAGGAAAAATATGACTTAAAGAATACTGAAAGAATATGTGCCTATGCAAGAGGAAAATTCAACCCGCCTAAGTCCACAATAGATGCAGAGATTTATGCAGTAACAAACTCTCTCGAAGCCCTAAAGATTTATTTCCTGGACAAAGCGGAATTGCTTATTAGAACAGATTGTCAGGCCATAATAAGTTTTTTTTGACAAAACGGCAAATAATAAACCCTCACGAGTCCGTTGGATGACCTTCGTTGATTATATAACTGGGGCAGACATTCAAATCCAGTTCGAGCATATCAAAGGGGAAGATAATCAGGTAACCGACGCCCTTTCTCGACTAATTAATTTACTTATTTTGGCAAAATGGGCGATCCAAGAACTGAGTCGACTAGAGCTGGTAGCACCAGCCCTACAAGAACTGGAGGAACGACCCAACCAGGAGGCCCAAGCCTACCTGATAACAACCCTCAAAGCCCTATCAGCCTCACTGAGGAATACCAACGGTAGCTCAACAAGCTACATGCCTACCCAATTACGTTCGAAAAGGACCAGCAGCTCCGACAACACCTTCACGACCTCCAACAAAGGGCATCTATCCAAGCCACTAATGCACTTCAGCAGCTTAGACTGCTTCATCCCCTGAAAAAACATGAGTGCCAACGATTGTGCTCAAAAGATAACTGGTGGCATAACTGGTATCCCGTCACCAAACATATTGATGAACAACTCACACAAAATGCCTACATGCTTCAGGATGCTGTAAACAGGATGAACTCCTTCTAGGTGTAACTACGCAGAAGTGGTGGACCCTACAATAAAAGACGCCCTAAGCTGTAAAGAGGCATCTGTGTACTATAAAACAGATATATGATCCGGCGGTAAGAATGGAGGACCCACTTCCTGAAGGGCCCCAGCCAGAGGACGGATGGAGGGCTGACTAAGCGGGTAATGGCCGCGTCAAGTAGTGGAGTAGGTCCGAGCGGAGCTGGAGATAACCCATCCAGGGGCTTGGGTTTCCGACGCCAAGGTGGGAGGGCTGAACGGCCGAGCGGGGGTCTGCTCGGCTGGGACTGAAGAGCCGATCGGGTGGTCCGTTCGGCCAGGATAAGGGCGAGGACACAAAGGTTAACCGAGCGGCCTAGTCGTTCAGGCTCGAGATATGGGATGTCGGCAAAGACATGTCTGATGATTGGGCCGTACACAAGATCGCACGATGGAGGATCTCGCCGTCACATCATGGAGAGGTTGATACAGTAGCGGTATGGCCTTACGGGTGTTCGTCTGACACGCCCATACCTAGGCATGGTCGAAAGCATGTGGTTGCTTCGATTGGTGTGCCCAGGCTCCTTCGAGAGGTCTATATAAGGTCTCCACTTCTTCAAACGAAGGGACGCGCGAAGCCTGTATCCTTCTACACGAGTCTTCATTCCAGAGCCACCTTCTTCATCTATTCCTCGCCTGACTTGATCGTCGGAGGGCCGTCGTCGGGACACCCCTCCCGGCTCGGTTTTGTTGCAGGTTCGCCGGAGCACTCGAGGATCCAGCAGGGAGCGCCACATCCCCAGCGTCCGTTGGCTCCTGGTTCGGACAAGATCAATTTGGCGCCGTCTGTGGGAACGCACCTGCATCCGCAAGGGAACAATGGACGAGGCTGGAAGACAACACACGGTGACGCTTTCGACAGAAGAACTCGACGCTCTGGTCGAGATAAGGGCCGCCAAGCTTGTGGAACAAAAACTGAAAGCAGTAGCCGAGCGGCCGGAGCAACAAGCAACATCTGCGTCGGGTGGCCCAGCGGAAGCACCTCAAGCCACCGTCGCATTCCATCGGGCATTATTTCGCACCCCTGAAGCCGCACCAGCTCGAAGAGATAGAGGATCTTCCTCAAACGAAATGCCCAGGCGAGATGACAGAAAGGGGAAAGCTCCCCGAGCGGATTCATCTCCCGAGCGGATCAATCGCCAATTTTCAGAGGCTATTCTACGAGACCCTCTGCCCAAGCACTACGTGCCGCCGACGATCGGCGAGTACAACGGAACAACGGACCCGGATGACCATCTGGGTAAGTTTGATAACACAGCTACGCTCCATCAATATACAGATGGAGTAAAGTGCCGAGTCTTTCTTACCACTCTTTCGGGATCGGCTCAACGGTGGTTTCGAAGGCTGCCGGACGGATCCATCACTAGCTTCAAGGACTTCCGAACGGCATTCCTCCACCACTTCGCCAGCAGTCGGCGTTATCAGAAGACAAGTGTCAACTTGTTCGCCATCAAGCAAGAATCAAGAGAATCGCTTCGAGCTTATATTCAGCGGTTCAACAAGGTGGCAATGGATATTCCAACGGCCACCTCAGAGACGATGATGAATGCCTTCACGCAAGGCCTTGTGGATGGCGATTTTTTCCGAGCACTCATCCGAAAGTCGCCCCGGGATTATGATCATATGCTACACCGAGCCAATGAATACATTAACGTGGAAGAAGTGCAAGCGGCCAGGAAAAAAGAAACACCAACCGAACGGGCACCTCCTGCCGAACGGAAACCTTTCGCCGCTCAACCACCAAGAGGACCAAGGGCCGAAGCAATCCGCTCCCCTCGGGTGAGGTCTCAAGTACAAGAAGTAGCTGCCGCTCGGAGCAAGCCAAAGAAGAAATGGACCCCCATGTTCTGCTCCTTCCACCGGACGGATACGCACAACACGAGGGATTGTCGAAGCCTTCCCTTCGTGGCTAATCCGGTTCCCAGGAAGGCCGAACGACGGTCTCCTTCCATCGACAGGAGGCAAAGGGCCCATGAAATCGACCGGACCCGCACTGAGAGGCGACATCAACAAACGCCCGATCGGCATCGCTCGCCAAGACAGGAAAACCGCCGAGCGTCAAGAGAACGACCCCGACCGTCCGCTCGGGAAGAAGAAAATAGAAGCAATACTTCTCGAGGCGAGATCAACGTAATTGCTGGTGGACCGACCGGAGGAGATTCCAACCGAGCCAGAAAGGCAGGCGTCCGGCAGCTCCAAATCCACGCGGTCGGTTGCAGCCAAGAGCGGGCAAGTGGACCGAAAATCACCTTCGGACCCGGGGACTTAGAAGGAATTGAAGTGCCCCATGACGACGCTCTGCTCATTAAAGCGGTAATAGCAAATTACACTATTCACCGCGTATTTGTTGACACAGGGAGCTCGGTCAACATTATATTCAAGAAGGCGTTCGATCAGCTGCAAATCGATCGAGCCGAGCTGCAGCCCATGACGACTCCGCTCTACGGATTTACGGGTAACGAAGTTCAGCCGGTCGGACAGATCCGGCTGGCCACCTCAATGGGAGAAGAGCCGCTCAGGAGGACCAGGACAATAAACTTCGTGGTGGTCGACTCTCCCTCCTCCTACAATGTCATTTTGGAGCCAAGCGCTCGAATAGCGAAGACCTGAGCCGCTCGGCCAGGTACATTATAGCTGAGTACTACCTCAGGGAGCGAAGACCTGAGCCGCTCGGCCAGGTACATTATAGCTGAGTACTACCTCAGGGAGCGAAGACCTGAGCCACTCGGCCAGGTACATTATAGCTGAGTACTACCTCAGGGAGCGAAGGCCTGAGCCGCTCGGCCAGGTACATTATAGCTGAGTACTACCTCAGGGAGCGAAGGCCTGAGCCGCTAGGCCAGGTACATTATAGCCGAGACTACCTCGGGGAGGATTATATACGAGCCAAGCGCTCGATATGAAGGCCAAGGTCGCTCGACCTGGTAAGGAGTTGGCCTTGGAGCCCGTCTAGCCCAGACGTTAAACCGTAGAGCCGCGCCGACCGGCTATAAACATCCGCGCCGACGAGCTCTGTCGTTAAAGATCGAGAGCCGCGCCGACCGGCTATAAACATCCGCGCCGACGAGCTCCGTCGTTAAAGATCGAGAGCCGCGCCGACCGGCTATAAACATCCGCACCGACGAGCTCCGTCGTTAAAGATCGAGAGCCGCGCCGACCGGCTATAAACATCCGCGCCGACGAGCTCCGTCGTTAAAGATCGAGAGCCGCGCCGACCGGCTATAAACATCTGTGCCGACGAGCTCCGTCGTTAAAGATCGAGAGCCGCGCCGACCGGCTATAAACATCCGCGCCGACGAGCTCCGTCGTTAAACATCGAGAGTCGCGCCGACCGGCTATAAACATCCGCGCCGACGAGCTCCGTCGTTAAAGATCGAGAGCCGCGCCGACCGGCTATAAACATCCGTGCCGACGAGCGCTGTCGTTAAACATCAAGAGACGTGCCGGCGTCTATAAATAATCCGAGCGAAAGTCCGACGAGCTCCGTCGTTAAAGATCGAGAGCCGCGCCGACCGGCTATAAACATCCGTGCCGACGAGCGCCGTCGTTAAAAATCGAGAGTCGAACCCGCGAGGGTGAACTTATTGGACGGAACTAAGGACGCCAAATAACGAGCGTTCGCAAGCACTAAATTGATTAAGGCCGATCGGCCCTCAGTTTGCCCATACTTCGCGTTCACTGAACTCTAAACGATTTCGAGGAAAACGAGTCAATCGATCGACCTGATCGGTCGTCTAGTGAGGAACACGTGGAGCGAATAAGCACCGAGCAGATTAGAAAGGGGCAATGAAGGGCAAACAAAAACACAAGGATTGCAATTAGGCCGAACGGCACGAACAAAAGATTTTACATCCGCCGAGCGGAGGAAATACATAAAGCACTTGGTACAACTCTCCTCACTCCGGGTCCTCAAAATTAAAAAAGGCATCCGGGATATCGTCAATCATAGCCGCCAGGTCTGAAGAGGGGATGTTCAGGTCGGCAGGAAGGTGCCCCCCCTTCTTCAAGTACGCCATGGTGACTTTGACCGCCTCGGCGAAAGTTGAGGAGACGTTGCCACCGAATTTTGTGCCGAATCGCTCCGAGCGGAGGTATTCTTAGCGAGCTGCTGCTAGGCGACTCGGCTCTCTCTCTTTATATTGTCTGAACGCCGCTCGGGAAGCAGTAAGTGAATCTCGGAGAACCTGCTGATCGATCTCCGCTTTGGTACGTTCAGCCGAGCGCCCGTCCCGTTCGGCAGCCAGTTGGGCTTCCAGCTTTTTTGATTGCTGATCTAGGGCGAGGACTTCAACTTTCATCTTGTCCATATCAGCAATTGCCCGTTTCTTCCGGCTGCTGGCGCGTTTCACGTCTGCGTCGCGCTTCTTCACCAGGCCTTCCAGTCGAGCCACCTCTATAGCCAGGTCGGCTGCCTTCTTCTGTTCGGCCTCGCGGGCTTATTTCTCCCGCTCGGCTGATGGACCCCCCGAGACTTGGAGTTTTTCCATGAGGTCCTCCAGCTCGGCTAGCCGATGGCTAGTGGCGATCTGCTCGGCCCAATGCTGTAAGGGAAATAACAAATTCAGGAACTGAACAGTAACATGGCACAAGAAGAAAATCGAACTTACTTGAGTGGCTTGCTGCATATGGTTGTCGCCGAGCTGCTTGGGCGTCATGAGGGCCACCCGAATCTGGGCGTCCTCGAAGAGTTTAGCGAGCGGACCCGTCAAGGTTATTTCGTGAACGGGGCTCGATGGCCGGTCGGCGGACAATAAAAATTCCTCCGATGGGAATCGAAGGGTAGTCTTGATGGTAGGGTAGCCGGCCGGCACCTCTTCAGCCGCAGTCGCCTGGCCCGAAGACTCCCCCATGGTTGAAGTTTCGCCCAACCGTCGTAAGCGACGGCGAGTCCGTGGAGGAGAGCCAGAGGGCTGCGCAGTGGGCGAGGCCACGGGAGTCCTAATCCGTGACGGCGCGCTATCTGGAGAAGAGACATTGATCGACGCCGGTGGCTCGCCCTCTTGGGTCGGCGGAAGACTGGAGTCTCTTCGACGTTTTCGCCGAACTTCCAGTGGCGGATCCCCGACCTGGGGGACTCCCAGTTCGGCTGGGGCAGACAAAACAGGATCCGCCTCAACCTCCGTTGAAGCGGATGGGGCAATTTCTGTTTCAGGGGCGGACTGTGCGCCCCCCCTCTCCTGCATCTGCCGGGCGGCTAGGGATGAGACCCCGTTCGGCGAGTTCTTTCTTAGTCGCCGCCTCAATCTCCACGGCCTTCAACTTCAGGTGATCGGTGGCCTTGGAGCGCCACATGACTTCAGCTGCGAGGGAAAAAATTAAAATCAGTTAGACAAAAAAAGGTGAAGTGAGTAAAGAGTCTTTACCCATGCGGTAGGGAAGATTTGCCCGAACGGGAGATAATCCGAAAATATATAACACCCCCTTGAGAAGCAACTGGTCGATCTTGTACCGCTGACCGGACAACCAGTTCGCAGCATGAAGGTAGGATGGATTGCTTCTGAACTTGCCGAGCTCCGGCTGGGTCGGCACAGCGGTCTGCCATTGGGTTCGGAATGCTGGCCGATCGGGAAGTCGGATATAGAAGAAAAACTTCTTCCAGTGTTTGTTGGAGGTCGGCATATTATCAAAAAATTTAAAGCCTATTCTACTTTGGAAGATAAAAGTGCCCAACTCGGATTGTTTGGGGTAAAAGAAGAAGTGGAATATTTTGGGGTCAAGAGGGATATTGTGCAGCTTAAAGAGGACGACCACCCCGCTCAGTAGCCTAAAAGAATTCGGTACAAGTTGGCCGAGAGGGATGCGGAAATAATTACAAACTTCCAGAATAAATGGATGAGTAGGAAATCTAAGGCCGCCCTGGAATTGGTCTAAAAAGAAACAAATGGAGCCGATCGGCGGGTCATGCGGCCGGTCGGTCGGGTCGGCTATAATTATTTCATGGTCATCAGGGATCCTATACGTCCGAACAAGGCGCCGAGCGCCCTCTTCATCAAACCGACTCTCCATGGTCGTAAACCACGGGCCATGAACATCAACGGTGGGTACGGAAGTACTTGCCATGGCTAGAGTGCCAAGAAAAAGAAGGAAGGAAGCCAAAAGACACTCGGAAACAGAGGACCGATGAAAGTTCACAAACAAGGGGACGAAAGGAGGTCCCCGCAAAAGGGAAAGGCCGAAAGGAAGGGAGAAGCTTACTGAGGAAAGATGGGCAGAAAGGATCGCCGGAGAGCCAAAGACCACCGAGAGGCGAGAACTGGGGCAGCCGGAATGATGCAGCAGCAGCGGGCACCTTCGACGGAGAATGCGCGATGAAACAGAGAATGCGGCGTAAAAGGCGAAGACGAGGGCTTTATACGGCCGCGGCCGCTCAGCCTCCGCCGTCGGATGCAGGTCACGAAAGGCGAGCTCATCACCTAACCGTCCATTTCAAAGTGATCGGCGTCCCATCGTACGGATCAATCACTGCCACACCAGGAGAGCCACGTGGCGCTCTGTCACCAGGCGCAATTAATGCGCCCATACCGCGCATGCTTCGACTTAATGAGGAGGATTTGCGCGATTTTTGAGAAGATTTAGACAAGCAAACATCCACGTTGAACGCCAAGGCATCCAAAACGAAGAGCCGATCGGCCGAATTTGGTATGAGGGCCGAACGGCTCAAGGGATATTATAAGCGACGGTAAGGCGACGACTGTCCGCTCGGACACATAGTCCAGTCAGTCGGACTCACTGCCTCCTTCGACTAGACTTGAAGGGAAGGCAAGTGATCCGGCGGTAAGAATGGAGGACCCACTTCCTGAAGGGCCCCAGCCAGAGGACGGATGGAGGGCTGACTAAGCGGGTAATGGCCGCGTCAAGTAGTGGAGTAGGTCCGAGCGGAGCTGGAGATAACCCATCCAGGGGCTTGGGTTTCCGACGCCAAGGTGGGAGGGCTGAACGACCGAGCGGGGGTCTGCTCGGCTGGGACTGAAGAGCCGATCGGGTGGTCCGTTCGGCCAGGATAAGGGCGAGGACACAAAGGTTAACCGAGCGGCCTAGTCGTTTAGGCTCGAGATATGGGATGTCGGCAAAGACATGTCTGATGATTGGGCCGTACACAAGATCGCACGATGGAGGATCTCGCCGTCACATCATGGAGAGGTTGATACAGTAGCGGTATGGCCTTACGGGTGTTTGTCTGACACGCCCATACCTAGGCATGGTCGAAAGCATGTGGTTGCTTCGATTGGTGTGCCCAGGATCCTTCGAGAGGTCTATATAAGGTCTCCACTTCTTCAAACGAAGGGACGCGCGAAGCCTGCATCCTTCTACACGAGTCTTCATTCCAGAGCCACCTTCTTCATCTATTCCTCGCCTGACTTGATCGTCGGAGGGCCATCGCCGGGACACCCCTCCCGGCTCGGTTTTGTTGCAGGTTCGCCGGAGCACTCGAGGATCCAGCAGGGAGCGCCACATCCCCAGCGTCCGTTGGCTCCTGGTTCGGACAGGATCAATATACTTTGGCCACTAGTGGCACGTGTGTAAAGCAAAGATGCCCTAAGTTGTAAAGAGGCATCAATGCGCTGTAAAGTAGATATACTTTAGCTTCTAACAAAACGCGTGTAAAGCAAAGATGCCCTAAGCTGTAAAGAGGTACCTATGTGTTGTAAAGAAAAGATGTGCTCTTATCACAATAGATGAGGTGTGACGATGGGGTCTCATGAGCACCTGACATCCTCTCTATAAATAAGCAGCTCATCAGCCCTGGCAGAGCATTCAAGCAAACCTTGAGCTCTACTTGGGAAGTTGTAGAAGATCCTTAGAAGTAAAATTATCTGTGAGCTTCTCTCCTCCTTATTTCTATTACTTCATTACCTGTTCCATTCCCCACGCCTACTTGTTTGGCTTTCATCGGGTGTTTTTTACAAACATAATTTAAATGTTTAAATTTCATCCAACTAACCATAAATATAATGATTTTTTTTCCTTGGTTCACTTATCAATAAATCAGAACCACATACATCGAAAAAATACTTAACTCTATTTACATCGAGTTAACGAACGGAAAAGAGAGAGAGAAAATAAAGTATTTATATACATTCAAGTAATTGTATCTCATTTGTTAAAGTTGACATCGACGTCGGTTTCGAAGTCAGTGTTGATGTCGAAGTCGACGTTGAAGTCTGCATTGAAGTCGGTGTCGGCGTCAAAATTAGAATCAACGTCAAAGTTAGCGTCGGCGTCAAAGTAGGCGTCGGCACCGACGTCAACGAAGTGCGAGTATCAGGCGGTGTGAGTCGAGCTATTCGAGTATTTTTCATCGCGACGTAAAAAATACCTAAAATAATAACTTTTAGAATTAATATAGAAAAACAAAGACAAAATTATAATATAAGAAATTCTTTCATTTCATGGATAAGGAAAGTTAAGACTTACCTTTTTTTTTTTTTTTTTTTTTTTTTTTTTTTTTTTTTTTTGTTCCGGAGTTCACTTCCTCCGAATAAGATTTCAAATTTTCTTACCCTTCTTGACCCTTTCCTCTCCTTCCCTTCTCTCAAACAGTCCGTTAATGATCATAAAGGGCTCAATGGTGGGAGATTTATGTTTACCCGTAATCGATCAATGGCGCTACAACATTCGAAGGCATCTAACTTTCAGATATTTCACCTCATTTATTTTTCAATTTCCGCTTCTTATCGCATTCAAAGAACACTGAATTTCAAAAAAAAAAAAACAATATTATTGATATCATGTTATATTTTAAAAATCAACATCATTTTAGTATGGTGTAAATCCTAAAATCAGTATTATTGTGGTTTTGATTTTTAAAAACTAACATGTAGTTCTTAAATGCAGCATCACAATGAGACTATTCTAGAGATAAATACGTCCTTTAAAAAATTTAAAAGATAGATGTGAATTTTAAGAATTTCTCAAGTTGTAGCCTCACATAGACTTGGCGACATGTGCATACGCATTTGTGATGCTGACAAGAACAAATCAAATTTCTTTCACATAGTAGTCAATTTTTGAGATGGATCAATCTCCGTAGCTTCTTGAGATTCTAAATTTTCGATCAGTCTAGTTGTTAACGCATGAAGTATTGTCATCATAAAATCTAGGGTTCGAATCTCGACAAAGTTAAGGTAAATGTCTCCCTCATGTGTTAATCACTATTCCAAAGACTAATAATCGTCCGTGATTTACCTCCTCCGTGTTGGACCTGAGACGGATTGACGGAAATACTGGAGACGAACGTATTCACCTTTTTACCACCTTGAGATTCTGAATTCCGATACCAAACAAATTAGCCGCACTGTTTTTTTTGTCGGAGCACATTTCTATAGTACATGTTATTAAAGTTGCCATGATGAACAAGGACAAACCAATTTGCAATTTTGCATCAAGTGGAATATAAGGCCTGGTACGATGTCAACTTGGCCTCTCATTTTCGTTTTATTTTTGCTGGTTGAGCTGAACATTGCTGGCTGGTATTCCCATAATAGGTGAATATAAATTACATAAACATTGTATAAAAATTTGGGGTAAAATTATCTTGATGTTCAAATTACTCATGATCATAACGGCACAAGAACATTTATGAAGAGCTTAGCTGCAGGGATTGCATCAAAGGTTGAGAAAATAATTTACCAGACCTTGCAAAGCCTGCTCCCTCCAGTATTTTCCACAAAGTGATGTTGCGAAAGGTCAATTGGCAAAAAAAAAAGAGAACTGATAATGCTACAGTTGGTTGACAGATGAAAACTAAGATTGCTCAATGGCCAATTGTATAATTATCGAAGCCAGCTACAAGAGAGAATTATCGATCATGTGGAATATAACATCAGATCCATCTGAATTTATCAAGTAGGTCTTCACCTGTAGCAAATATAGTAATTTTGCATTTGTCAGTTTTCAAAAATAAGTCGTCTGTTACTTGTGTTCATGTGGATTATGAAAACTTAGAAAATTTTGCATTTGTGAATAATATTATGAATATCACAGATAATCTCCAGCCTACATTCAATAAAAGAGACAATATTTATAGCCATTTATCTTCTTTATGTATGAAATGAATAAATCTTAATTCTAGATATGTGATAGTGACAATTGACAAGGCATTTGGGTACCTGTATGGTACTGTGAGCAAAAAACCTCTGTTTACTTCCACGGAAGCTAACATCTACTCTTTCCCAAGGAACTCTATTCAAACCATCAATCATTGCATCTGAAAAATTTTAACTTTTAAGTAATGCCAATAAATGAATATCAGAAACCTGAGGAGAGGGTATTTGGATGACAGAAAACAGCAACTAACGACGTTCATAATTTTGAAGCATGATTTTGTAAATGTACTACTATAAGGCCATCACTGTGCAGACAAAAATTAAGTACAACATTATTCAGGAAAGTTCGCATGACAATTTTAGGTCTTAATGCTTGTACCTTAAGAGATCTAGATTAAATGCAAACCCTGCTTTCTTTAATCAAAGCAACTAATGTTCATGATTAACTAAAAGATCATATCCTTCTACTTTTGTGGCTACTTTCAAAGCAAATGATTGTTTTTAGTTGCATGTTTAATGTTACAAGACAGACAATTTCCATATTGACAGTGCATTAAGAAGCTACACATGAGCATATTCAGTTGTATGTAGGAAACCAATTCTTTCACCAAATCCATTCATCTAAAGATTTCAAAATTCTGATATACATTGGTGGGATTCCTCCTTCAATCAAAGGGATGAAAAGTTTGGAGGGGATGTCGTTTCATGGTTTAGAATTCTATGATTCTGTCATATTGCTTTGATATTGTATACCTGTGAGTCATGATTATTTGATGGAATTTTAAGGTTTTTGCCACAGTATTGTTAGAAACTAGGACATTCTATGTTCCATTATCTTTATGGTTGAAAAGACATTGTGTCACACTTTTCGCATTGCTTGAACATTTTTTTAATTGTCATATAAAGAATATGTAAGCAACTTATAATTAGGATAAGTCCGAATATGCATGCTATTTGGTGCGGATTTAACTTGAATGTTATCTTGCTGATGAGCTCTATATAAGATCATCTCTTAGCAATCCACAGGTCATTTGGACCACTTTTGATTACCTTAAGATAAGTTCTTTGGTCTCGCTAGTCTTATATTCAACCATAATTTGCTCTAACTTCTCTACATTAGGAGAGTATCAACATTGCTATTAATTGGATAAAAAATTAAATCCAATGAAATAAACAAAAAATTAAAAAGTAATAATTAGTGATGAACCTTCCATATCATTAATAGTCCTCAATTCTTTGGTGGTTGCCAGAACATCCATCTTAGGGGCATCAAAAGTTGTCGGTTTTTCGACATAAACAATGTGTGGATATTGGCTATTTTTCATGAAATCTTGGCGCTTCAGCAAAGACACACAATTAGATCTGACCAAATCATATCAGCAATACAGATAACAATATAATGTTTACCTTAGGAAGCTCATGTTGACGCCGTATTGATGATGTCTTCCTTCCAACGATGACTAAAGTTGAGTTAAGCATTTCTCAAATATACACATTAGAAAGTATGCGCTAATGTTATAGATCAATCACGGTAGCAATTGAGGTTAAACAAATTATACTACTGGATGGAAGAAGTGGATACAGTCAAAGCAAACATTCGAGTATGCAACGCGGCGCTTAAAAGATTGCAAAGCAGACCTGGATATTAATACACAATTTAATTATTGAGATTTTAATTCTTAACAGGGAGGGGAGAGACTTAATGTTTTTGGTTCTAGTTAAGCAAAGCTCACATGAATTGAAGATTTCCACAGTCATTGACCATCTGAACCAGAAGAGGAAGTTTCCCATCATCTTGGTCTCTTAAAAATTGATGCTTTCCAGATCTTCCAAGAATCCAACAGGTTCGGTATGCCCACTTTTCTAACTTATAGGAACCTTGAAGGATTGGAATCTGAAAATTTCAAGCAATCATCACTTGGAAAAGTGCATCATCTAACCACAAATTACTCTCCCGTTGATAAATAGGGAAACCTACCATTGGCCTTACAAGTTGTTCTGCAGTTCTTTATATTCAGCTGAGATTTCCTTTTTAATATTGATCAATTATATCAAGTACTTTAGAAAAAGAAAGGAAAACAAAAGAATGGAATGAATAATTAGGTAGCTAATGAAGAATTGAATATGACATTGAACAAACAAGAAGAGATTGCTTATCTAGCCAGTTAATCAATTCAGATGTTTATAAAATTGGTATGTCAATATTATCTAGATATCTTACACAAAAAGAAACTGATTTGGTTAGTACAAATAATCTCATGTTAGAACTTTAGTTTGATTCTTTATCTTTGAAGATTTTCAACGTTCTCAGAATTGTTTCATTCAAAGTTTCAGCATAAACAACAAGTGTTTGAAATGTACCAAATTTTCTCAGCTGACCAGAAACAGATATCAATAAAATTAGTCAATCAACTCAAATCATTTGTGTGCTTAGCCCATATAAAGAAGTACAAAGCTTGTGAGAATTGGAAGCCAAAATAACTACTATCACAGGTTAGTTGAATTAAGTGGAAACAAAGTCGATATAAAATATCTGGCAACCGTATGACACAACTTGGATGATCAAAAGAAAATCAATTCTTACTTAATAAAGTCAGATCATCCACTTAACACCCGGACAAAAATTTAGGTACTAAAGGAAATCACCTGTTTGTGAAATCTTAACCCAAGATGAGGCGTTGCAAAAGTGATAAAATTGATTGGCTCAAGTCCAGCAATCTTGCCATCAATTTTTTCATCCACAGACTTCACTCCTGCAGGATGATATTCAGATGTACCATGTTCTTCTGGACTAAATTTTGGTACTGCACTCTCACATAATATACCAATTGCATATCTTGCAACCAAACCCCCAAGTGAGTGCCCCACAAATGATATCTTTTGAAGAAAAGGCTTGCTGGCAACTATTGACATAACCTGATATAAAGACTTGTTAGTTGTTGAAATAGAAACTTTATAGTAGAAATACAACTAAATGACAGATAATCTTGCAAATTTTGAAATAAATCTTCTTTTAGATAACGAGGTGATTGATATTTAGGCTCCCTTTTAGTAACTGAGCAGCATAGACTAATAATGGTGGTATCTATTATACAAGGAAAAAGGGAGGGACAACCTCTTTTGCTAATCGTTCTCCCATTACATCAACTCCATGGAAAGTCAATGTTGAGTAGTTAGATTCACTGCCTGCAGAAGAGTGACGTAATGATTGGATTACACATAACAAAAAAAATGAGCCCTTGAATTATTTCTAATGTATATCTCTATCAAGAGAAAGGCACATGTTCTTGTGTAATTAAACAATAATAGGTAATCAATTTTGGCCAAATCAATGATCATTCATGATGGAAAAGGTTACCTACCTGATCTCTAATTATCAAGAGTTATATATTTTTAATCATATCTTGCCCTGACTATTTTAGCTGTTAGCCGCCTAAATAACTTGTTTGCAAAGGAATTATCTCAGTAACAGTTGCATGAATTCAAACAATATTTCTCTAAATGATTGTTGATTCTCTCCCTCATTTGATGAGGATTTCCAATTTCTTTCTTGCCTGATTTGGATCACTTGTTTCACAGATATATAACTAATTTTAAATTCTTGGTTTTTAGATGTTAAAAATTGTACATAATCATCAATAATACAAAGAGCTGAAGATTTATAATATCTCCATGAAATCATGCATACCTACCCTCTCAAGCATACAATCCCCGTTAACTACTATTTTATACACATCATCAGGCAATATACACAATTCTGGAGGTTTTAAACATGTTCCATCCATTCTTCAATGAAAAATTATATACTACCAAAGCAAATAATAAAAGATGGTGGACCCCAATGATATAGTTGTATATTGAAACTAGTGTTTAATCACCTAGTCTAAAGGACTTGCATTTATATGATAATTTGAAATTCAGCTCTTGTCATTCCAAATTTAGGACACAGAAGGAAAAACTACTCACAGTGCACCATAATATTCTCTGGGTGTCTTTTCCCGAATTGTTTGGCAGCATACTTCCAATCTGCAGCACTGCAAGGAAAAGACGAGTATGTCAGATGAAAATTACACGCAAACTGTGTTTCAACATTCAATAAACGAGCATCAGATATCAAATATCAAGCAAGCCAATAGTTCTGACTAGGGATGAACGTCAAACTCTAGGGTCCGCATGGATCACTAAAATCCGTCTTTCATCATAAAGCGCGAACTGCAATTTTCACTGCCCCCTCCCCTCATTTTCCCTTTTTTTTTTTTTTTTTTTTGCATGTTTAAACTTTCAGTTATGCCAATAAGATTTTGTAAAATTTGTCATATGAGAAATGATAGCTTAAGGAGTAAAATTTTATTTGAAGCTTAAAAAAAAACTGCACGGGGAGGGGGCAGTGCCTGTGGGGATAACCGGAATGGACTAATAGCAATTGGACGCCATCTGCACCGAGTCCGAACCGCTAGATGGAACCCATCTCTGTGAGGCCGACAAAACGGTATTTTGCTTTTACCAGTTCGGGCACACTGATTGCAGCTGAAGCGGCCTCGTGTGATAGAGCTCTCCTCCCGAATTATTCACGATAACATCAGACAGAAACGCACGTCAATTCATTCCTCAACTCAAGCCCAAACGATAGCGTGAGGTGGCGTGCACTAAGACGCCCCTGTGAAAGCAGCGCCCAAGACAACAAAATTAAAAGAGAAAGCAAGCAAAGACACAAATTCGTTGGGCACAAGGGAAAACCAGGATAAGAAATGATGGCGATCGGCGTCTCCAGGAGAAACACACCTTCCGACGATGCCATTGACCATCACCACCAGATGCGTCGGGAGTGGACGATTTTCTTCTACCCGTCCATCCTGCACGGGAGGCGCGGCTGCTCGATCCCGGTACGATTTGAGGAAAGTAGGCCAACGGAGGTAAGACCGCGACCGCAGCCTCTTTCCTCTCTGCTTTCCCCCATTTCCGCTCTCCGCATCCGATCTGCCTTGCGCCATCTTTGCCGATTTCTCCGTTATCGTTCACGAACTGGATCAAATTCGCCGATATCCGGTGCCGAGGTCTTCGGCGATTTGATCTCGATCTGCTTCGCTGTTATATCGCGCCCGGTGCTTCGCGATACCTGTTCTGTTCGAGTGTTCTTGGAGAAGCGAGCAGCCTATCCCCTGTTTAGATTAAGACAGACTGTCACTTCTCCAACCGTGCCTTCCCACTGCATGGCCACTTGACGCTTGACACGTACTCCACTCCTTGTCAGTTTCGGAAGATTCAACTGCGGCTATCTCTTAGTTATAAGACCTAATTAATAACACAATAATACCTCTTTTTCAAAAAAATGTCTTTTATAAAAATTATTTAGACCTCCGACCGATCAAGCTAGAGGTTTCAAAATTTATCTTTTTATAAATAATTATTAGGTCTTATAACTAAGTTTCTTTTGCAGTATATTCATGTAATATGTTATACTTAACTAATATATCCATTTTTTTCAATGGACTTAGCCATATGAAAATTTTTTATGAACATTAAATACGGCATGGTTTAGAGATAATCAATTGGACCGATGAAACCGTTTAAATAGAAATTGAATAAATTGATTTTTTAATTTAATTAAATTTATTGAACTTTTTAATAAAAATCGAATAAATTTAACTAATAAAATATCAATTAATTCATTAAAAATAATATGATCATTTTTGATAAATTAATTGATTGTTTTTTATCAATCAAATAATTGATAGTCCAACCGAATAATCGATTGTTAAACAATCTCTTTGATTTTTAAAGTCTAACTCTTACTCTCTTAGTGATCATTTTCATTTTTGATTTAATTGGTGTTATCGAATTTGAACTTTTAAAATTGAGAAAGAATTGATTTCATCAAAAAAATCAATATTTAAAAAATAAAATTTACAATTAATCGAATCCAACTTTTTTACTTTTTTAGTTGATTACAATTTAATCAACTTTTACTTTTACTCGCCCCTAAAACAAATATGACCATTTAAAAAATAAATAAAAAATTAAAATTTGAATCGAATGAATATTTTATAAATCAATGTAAAATAAATAAATAAATAAGAAATATTATAGTTGTTTGAATTCATCAAGAAAAATAAATTCATATTTCTACATAAAAATTGTCAAATCCCAACTAGAGTTAATAAATATGTTAACAACAGAATTCATCCAAATCGAATAAATTAAATTTTTTTTCGAACAACCAAACCAACTGAACAATAAAACATCGATAAATTCAATTAATAATTAAATTAATTGATTTTTTTTCTTCATCGTATGATAATCAACTGATTATGTACAACCAAGTTGGACAGTCAAATATAGAGCATTCTCTCAAATATAAAGTATTCTGTTTGGTTTTTGAAGTCTATCGTTGACTGTCATTTCAATCAACTATTAAAAACTGACAATCAACTTATAATATCGATTTAATCAAAATTAGACTTTTAAAATCAAGACGGACCAATTTGATCAAAATAAAAATAAATAAATTTACAAATTAATGGAACTGAACTTGTAACTTCAGTAGATACCGATCGATTAATTCACCTTAACCAACCTTTTGCTCACTCCTTCGCTACCTTCAACTCTGCTCTTTTGACCATGCATCATTCCGCTGTTGCCTCCCCGCCTCCGCGGCCAATCCGCTCTTCTGCGTGTGCCTCCTTGTGCTACACTTCCAGCTTCTATGTTAGAACTACAGACCACCTCTACTACCTCCACCTGTGCTACTTTCACCTCCCTCTTTCTTCCGTTGTTGCTCGACTATTGCTTCTAATATTAGAACTACTAGAGATGATCAAGATGCTGAGGAGAACTATGTTAGTTTTTCAAGAAATGCAAAATAAAATAGTTCATCTGACAGGAGAAAATGAGAAGTTAAGACCAACTGATTGAACGAAGAAAACGAGAGAATTTCTAAAGAAACTGAAATTAGCAGTCTATTAAAAGATTAGTTGTGGCAAAAAGGTGAATACGTTCGCCCCCAATGCTCCCGTCAACCTGTCTCAAAGTTAATACAAAAAAGATAAATCACGAACGACTATTAACTTTTAGAATAATGACTAGTACATATCTATTAAAAGATTAGTGTGTATTGAGATGAAGGCCAAGTAAGCAAAATGTTGGTTAAATCAAATTAATAGATTGAACCAATCAAAATTAAAAGTTGAATTTAGTTAAATCGGGATTTTTTTAAAATTTTTTTTTTGGATCTTATGAAAGTGTCGGTGCATGTGCCAATCCTTCATTTGTAATTTTGGGTCTTTTGAAAGTGCATGATACATAGGTTTGCTTGTAGAAATCAAACTCTTCTTTGTCTTTGTGAAAGTGTAAATAATTTTTGGTCTTGTAATTATTTATATAAGCATGCATGAAAGTACATGTTCAATCTTAGTGAAAAAAATAGATAATTAGTCTATTTACTATAATTAAAGATTTCATTTAAAGGTATGCAATCTATAAATAATGTCTCGAGTTTAAAACAAAACATTCTGAATTGATAAAATAAAGAATATTGGACCGTGCCCACTCAGTAACTCACATGATACCTTCATAGTTAATAAAATTTGCGAGGTATTAAATAATCATACGCACAGAGTATTTTCTTTTACAACACCATAAATAGACGTAGCCACGAGTAGCAGAGTGTACAGCACCCGGCACAATGCAATTAATAATAATACAGACGACGGCTTACAGGCTTATTGTTAACCTGCCCAAATAAATATAATTATATTACTTGCTTAGGACGAGGTCTAATTAGGTTGTAGGTACCATAGCTGACCTCAATTCAAGGTCCGAGACGACAGAGTTCGTCTCACATGAAGTACTGCCCGTCCATGTACAAAGCAGCGTTTGGAGCATGATAGCCATCCATCACCACGAACTGCATGTCCTCCGAAGGCTTCCAATGCCTCTTCCTTTGATTTATGAACCAGTTGTTGATCTGCTTCAAGTCGAGCCCCGTTGATTCCGCCAGGGCCACTTTCTGCGTCTCCTGTTCATTCGTAATTAACCATGCATAATTCAAACATGTTCACTTGCAGCCGCCTCTCTGTTCAAACGTGTTACTTACAGAAGGGTATGGCCATTTGTAATGAAGTTCCCACCAGTTGAGCAGCTGCTGCCGTGCATCCTTCGGGAGCTTGCCTTTCTTCTTCTTCTTGGACAGCTCTTGCCTCAGGCTGCTCAGATAGCCACTGTACTTTTTCAGGAGTTGGTGCTTCAGCTCGCGGTCTTCGACGGATGCGTCCAGCTCTGGGAGTTCGGTTTCGTCTCCGCTTCCATCTTGATCGTCTTCAGAAGAGCAAATTCCAAACTTATCATCTGTGTAATTATTAGTATCCCAAATGGTGAACCCAAAGATATGTAAAAGAAAGAACTAATGTATGTGTGGAGAATAGAGCTCATTGACCACATGGTTTGTTAATGGCGGATGCTGAATTAAAATAATATGCTAGCTCCAACACAGAGCTAAGGAGTCATGACCAAATCGAACTCTGTAAATTGCTTTCAAATTATTGGAAAGTTAAAAATTATTTACTAGTCTCCATAATGAAATTAAAGGTATGATAAGGAATATTACAAATCTATATGCTAGATAATTTATGTTGAAATTTAGAAATCTAAACAAATGAAATGCATAAAAAGATATAAAAAAAAAGCTGGTTGATCATATGTAGATTCCTTGGTATTCAACCATTCTTGATTGCAAGAAGAACTAAATTAGATTGAATATGGATAGGATTATATAACAAGAATTGAATTTTGGAATTTAATGTATCAACAACCATCATACATATTGAGTACATACATATAATATACATATGGCCAAGATAAATAAACTATAGAAAGGAGAAATGATTATATAAAAGTGTATATATATTTTGTAAATTTAGGTTACTAGCAAAAAACATTATAACAACAAATTCACATATTAAGTGCAATAATTTTGATTTTTGTCATTAAAAAAAAGTATGGTCCAATTAAACAGCAAGAAATCTGTTATTAATTATTCAAATATATTGCAATTTAAAATACTTTTGGCATTAATGGATTTTTTTTAATAAAAAACCAGTGTTCAGTGTTCAATGTTAGTGTTGAGCAATCAGTTCAAATTCAAACCAAACAAATCGACTTAACAAATCAAATTGTTTTGGAACTAACCAAACCAACTTGAACTTTTCAACACAAACTGAACAAACCAAACCAATAAAAATATTGATTAATTCAATTTTCAATTAAATTAACCAAACTTTATATATTTCTATCTAATTTAACTTTCTATTTGGTTAACTCAGAATTAGGAACTTAGGTATCCTGATTTAAGAATTTTATTATAAGATCTGACTTATTTGGTTTAGCCAAATTAGAAGTTTTATAACTAAACAGAATTAACCCAAACAACATATATTTTTTAAAAAAGAAAATCTAAAATAATGGACAGAACTTCAAAATCCAGTTCAATGAATTCAGTTTAACCAAGCTTTTACTCACCACCGGTTGTATTAATTAAAACATTTCATCCAAAAAACTACTTAATCACGCGTTTTCTATAGAAAGAAGCATGAGCATACCAAAAAAAGAAAATGCAACAAACATAAAAAAAAACATCATTCCGTCAAAAAATAAATTTATTACCATGGCCATAAAACAATAACGATTAAAAATAAAAGCCTAAAGATAGAATATATACTTTCAAGGAATAGAGAGACATACATACGCTCATTAAACTTAGCTAAGAATGTCAAATTGAGTTTAACTATTGCAAAATACTAGTAGTCAAAAAGAAATACCAAAAATCAAGCATCATCAAGGAGAGTTGGTAAAATCTTGAGGAAGAGTCCCATCTCCAAAGAATGGAGGTTTAAATATTTGTTAATTAATCATATCCATAATAATTTCTTCATTTCCTTTAATTAGAATTGATAAACATTGATATTTTAGACGGTGGTGTTTGGTTTATGGGTTTGGGAATGAGGGAATGGATTCATTCCCAAATCTTGTGTTTGATTGATGGGAATGGAATCAAGATTTTGGAATGAAACCCAAAAATTTAGGTATGGATGAAACTCACCCTCTCCCTTGGGTTTTGATGGAATAGAAATATGAATTAAGTTCTAGACAAAAATACCCTTAGTATATTTGTTCATTTTTTTTTTAATTTCACTCTCTCTCCTTGTTCTCTCTCATCATATTTTCTCTCTCCTTATTTTATCATCACACTTTCTCTCTCAACATACTTTCTCTCTCCTCATTCTCTCTCATCACACATTCTCTATCATTTTCTCTCTATATTCTCTTCCATCATACATTCTCTCTCTTCATTCCCTTCCATTACACTTTCTCCTTATTTTTTCATCATACTTTCTCTCTCATCGCACTTTCTCTCTCATCGCACTTTCTCTTTTCTCAATCTCTCTTATTATACTCTCTTTCCTCATTTTCTCTCATCATACTTTCTCCCTCTTCATTTTCTCTCATTAGGGATGGCAATTTTCCCCGCGGGTTTGGGGCCCCGCGGGGAAAACCCGAAATGGGGATGGGGATCCCCGATTTTTCGGGGATGGGGCGGGTATGGGAATACTATCCCCATCCCCGAACCCGCCCCGAATATATTATTATTAATATTAATAAATAATAATATGATTTTTTTTAAAAAGTATTAATATTAATATTAAAAATTTTGAAAATATTATTATTAATAATATTATTAATATTGATATTAATATTAATGGTTGGTGATGAATGATGATGATATATGTTCTTCAGTTTAGGAATACTTTCATAAATCATATTGTATAATTACTTTAAAAGGAACAAATAATTAAGTGGAAAAACTTGGTCTAACAACTCAGATCATTTTGTACTCTTCTCATTCAATTTCGCTGATGCACAAGGAACCTGAAAGCTCAGCCCATGTTTCATAACTTGTCGTGACCAAAGTTGTTCTCTAATTCGGTTCAAATACTAAATTTGAGAATGGGGCGGGGATGGGGAATCCCCGAACCCGTGGGTTCGGGTTCGGGGAATCCCCGAACCCGAAAAAAT
Source organism: Zingiber officinale (assembly GCF_018446385.1). Classification (NCBI taxonomy): domain Eukaryota; kingdom Viridiplantae; phylum Streptophyta; class Magnoliopsida; order Zingiberales; family Zingiberaceae; genus Zingiber; species Zingiber officinale. The sequence continues at coordinate 82,039,520 of NC_056007.1, forward strand.
GAAAACGGGGCGGGGATGGGAATGGCAAACCCGCCCCCGCCCCGCCCCGTTGCCATCCCTATCTCTCATCACTCTCTCTTTTTATTTTCTCTAATTACACTTTCTCTCTCTCCATTTTTCCATCACTCTTTCTCTCTCCTCACTTTTCCATTTTCTCTCATAATGCTTTCTCTCTCTTCATTTTTCCGTCACTCTTTCTCTCTCAACATACTTTCTCTCTCCTCAGTCTCTCATCATACTTTCTCTCTCTTCATTTCCCCCATCACTCTTTCTCTCTCATCGTACTTTCTCTCTCCTCACTCTTTCATTTTCACTCATAATATTTTTTTTCTCTTCATTTTTTCCTATCACTCATTCTCTCTCATCAAATTTTCTCTCTCATCATACTTTCTCTCTCTTTATTTTTTCCCAACACATTTTCTCTCTCATCATACTTTCTTTCTCATCATATGTTTCTCTCACATTCAACTTTCTCTCCCATCTAATTTTTTCTCTTATTTTCCTATAAGGGTAAAAAAAGAAATTTAGGTTCATTCCGATTGAAAATATTTAACTAACCAAACATCATTTTTAAGAATGATACCCAAGCTCATACCCATTCCCATTCCATAATATTATGATACTCATTCCCATTCCGATTTCTAGGATTTCTACCTTTTTGGATTCTACCATATAACAAATATCAAAGGACATAATTGTTAAAGTAAATAAGATTTATTTAAAATGGATCATGAAAAAGAAAAACCTGACTTTTATCGCAATAAAACAAATGAGAGAATTGATCTTGGATTAAATATAAAACTCCATATCAATTTCCATATATCTAGTTAATGTTATGATATTGACATGCGTGATAATTAAATTGCTTTTTATATATATATATATATATATATATATATATATATATATATATATATATATATAATATGAAGTGCATTGAATAATGTTGACTTAAGCTGAACAAAAATCTTCACCGGTAAAAAATATTCCATGAACATCCATATAGAAACCAGCTACTTTAGTTGCGCCAAAGTCTTACAATAATTTCAATCCATAACTCATAAAATCATTCTTCATTCTCGTGGTTCAATGTTTCCGATCTTGTAGATTTAACCAAATTTCAGCCAGAATTCATTACACTTAGTTAAAATCAAGAAATTAAAGAAGTGGCTCGCCAATGTTTAAAGGAATTTGCCATAAAGTTCAACATCGAGTTAATAAACAGATTTGGAATTTCACTAAAACATCTGACCGTGTTGGATATAGACAATCGACTTTTTACTACAACGTGCTGTCGCTCAAACGTAGGACGGATTCCTGAGAAGAAAAGCCGTAGGACGACAGACAATAATACAAATAAAAAGGTGGGGGGAAATTGAAAGCGTGACAACATGAGCATCCTATGCTCCCTGCGAATACGAGATATCCAAAATGAGGAGGGGGAGAGAACAAATTATGTGAGAAATATTTAAATAGTAAAAATAATAACAATGTCGGTTAAGAACATGGGGAATGATTAATCGATTATTCTCGAGGTAGAGGGAGTCAAGGCGCATGTTCTCCTTGGAACCCTAAGAACACAAAAAGCTACTAGCTTTATGTCAGGCTTCTTCCTACTTGTATAGTTAAGAGGGGGGGCCGCGCACACTAACAAGCGAGGCGTCGGAGTGTGGAAGAGGAACGGTTTTAAGCAATAACTAAGCGAGAACTCTGAGATGGCCAGAGTACCCAACGAAGCCTCGTAAAACTAAACCCTATAGATATATATAAATATAACCACAAGCTACTTTCCCATCCTCAACCGGAACATCTAAATAGTGACGACACATTCGACTGGAAAGTGGTAATTGATTAACGATAGGTGTACGTGATGGTGGTGGTAGCAGTAGAAGAAGAAACTGGTAGGGTGTGAGCGTGTTTGAGCAACTAATAATTAATTAATTAATTAATTAATAGGGGGGGGAGTCGATCGAGCCGGCCACGGAAGATCTTTCGTCTCAGCTTTGCGTGAAAGAAGGGATTCTTCTCGTAAAAATGCACGTACTTCGCCTTCTGACATACGGCAGTTGCAGTGCGCGCATCTCCATCGCCTCCCTCCCTAGCTCTCTTCGCTCTTTGGAATCCATGGATAACTACGAATGATCATAATAGATAACTTAAGAAGCTACCTGCCGTCAAGATGCGAAGGGAGGCATCGGAGAGGGAGAGAGAGTTGAGCTGTGACTCGACCCTGCGGAAGAACTCCATGGCCTCCTGTAACGGCCTCGTCAGCTCTTCCCTGTATTTGACCAGCATCTCGTGGTAGGCCTCCTAACAACAGCACAACACAATTTAGATATATAGATATTACATGTGGAGATGAAGAAAACAAGTCGATTTCCAAAAATGGAGGGTTCGGTTGGGGTGTTGGATAATTAGGGCACCATGAATTGGTCGAGCTCGGGGTCGGTGGGAGGGTCCTGGCAGATCAAGCTCGCCCGCTGCCGCATTTCCAACTCTTGCGCTACGGCAGAGAGCCGGTCTACCACTTCCGGCGGCGCTCCGATCTGAAAAAATAATTATAACAATAATTAATTAATTAATTAATTAATTAAGCACTGGATATATAAAGTAATTAAGAAAGGTAGCTAGCCGAGCTAGATCAGTGAGCGAGAGCGGTGCCTTTTGGCAGTCGATGTAGGCGGCGAGGAGGCTGGAGTACTGGGGGTGGGAGATGATCTTGGCCTTGATGGCGTCGACGTCGGAGGTGGGAGGAAAATGGGAGGAGGAGGCTCCACCGAGGCCGACCTCGTGCTTACCCTGCTGAAAGAGAAGTGAGGCGGAGGAGTTTTGGCGGCCGGCGAGGAGGGCAGCGGTGGGGATGCCGCAGCCGCCGGCCTTGTCGAATATGGAAGCATGAGCGGTGGCTCCGGAAGTAGGTGGAGGATGAGGAGCCGCAGCGACCATTGCAGCGTCATGATCAGTCGCGGGTTTGGAGGCTGTGGAACACACGAGGCCTCCCCATAGATTGCTCCCCAGCTGAGAGAACTCCTCCATTAGCTAGCTTAATTACCTTCCCAAAAAGGAGTGGTAGTAGTAGTAGTAGTAGTAGTACAACTATTTGGGTTAGGTTTCTGATACTAAAGCGAGGAGGGCAAAGCGAACGGTGAGATGGAGGGAGAAAGAAGGGGAGCAGCAAACCCTAGAAGGGGGTGGGGAAAGGTTAGAGAGTGGGCAAAAGACCAGGAGAGAGAGAGAGAAAGCGTGATGGAGGGGTCGGCCCACGTCAAATCATGGAGTGATTAATGTATTTATAGATTTGCAGTCATTGATTAAGCACGTAACGCAGATATGATGAACCCTAATAACAACGTCGCAACATTATCAATCGATAATGCAAGTCCCCGTGATCGATTCTTAATCCTAAGTGACAATTAATTCAAGTTAGTGTTGCGGTGTCATTGATCTTCAGAGACTGCTTCTACATGCTGTTCTTTTGTTCTTCGTTGGGACGCGCGTTATTTACGTACCCTGAAAAATTTCCGGCGTGGGGCCGACGTGTCAAGCCAGACGACACTCATGTGCTTTGGAACTTGGGCAGCGGTAACTTGAGTCGAACAACCTTTACAAATTGCATCACGTCTTTTATTCTTTTATTTATATATATATATATATATATATATATATATATATATATATATATATATATATATATGAACATCACCTTCTTAAATGTGTTTATTACTTTATGAATGTTCGGTTGTGCTACGTAACCTAGATTCTTATACTTTGTCTTGTAATTACGGCTTAATCATCATGAACTTTTCGTTTAAAGTTCAATGAGTCAAAACTCAATGAAAACGACGACTCTAATATAATTTCTTAGATCATGATGATTTTCTAACTCTTGCACAATTAATTAAACTAGCAAATACCTCATTCTATTATATTTTGGTTGTGCGTGGTTGCAAATGGACCAGGTATTTAGAAATACTTTATGACCTTGAATATCTGATTGTTGAATATTTTTCCATATCATAGGATTTCTGCTCTCATGCGTTGTTGTAAAAAAAGAGGAAAGTGTCATCCATTTTTTAACTTTTTAAACCCTAGCTATAATGGAAGCACGATCCATGTCTACATGGTAGATTAAGTTACGGGTAGCCAAGTTGTTTATGTGCATGAATTCAAATCATGTCATTCACTGTTATATCAAATATGCTTCTTTCAATTATTAAGTGTTTTATTTGATTGACACTTTGAAACAAATGATTAAATTGATTGATGATGTCAATACATAATATGTTAAAAATATGAAAAGTAATATATCTCCACTCTCTTAATTTGCTCCACTAAACAACTTTATATAATATTTCATGTCTATCTTACATTAAATCAATCTGTTTGAAATAAGTACAACATGCTAAGTTATGATCACATTGGAAGAGCTATCAAAAGTAAATTGGCAAAAACTTCCAATCCGTAAAGTTATTCCACTTTACAAGTGATTTTTTTTTATAGGAGGGACATAGATTAGATATTTCTCTGATTTAGGGTTTAGGGTCATAAAAGTATATATATATATTCTCTATATTGTTTCCATTCAATTTAAATATAAAATTATATCTTTTTGTTCAGATTCAATAAAATTAAAATTTTAATAACTTTTAATCCATTTTTAATTTTTTATATTGTATAATAAAGTAAATATTTTACCTCTTTTCTTCCAAAAAAGTAAATGGACAATATGCTATATTATTTTTCTGTGTTTTTTTTTCTCTTTCTATTTATTTGTTAAATATTTTAATTCCCTAATGGACCCAGTGATACCAAGAGCAATATATACCCATCTTAATTATGTTCCAAAATTTGAAATGGAATGATACATTTTGAATAACACTATAAATAATTCTTGCACATGTTTTGTTAAGGGAGTACAATTGAGAGGTGTAATTATATATGTTGTCAGTAGAAGTCCAAGTTGAAGTAAGGCTAAACCCTACTGAAGAAATACTCATGGAGAACAGGAAGCTAGCTAGCTATCTACGAGATGGGAATAAAGTTGAAAACATGATGATGGGAAAGATGCAAAGCATTTGTGGATGATATATCTGATATGACATTTTGTCTATATCACAAGGAAGCTAGCTCCTCATCTTCTTCCAATCTACAATCCTCCACTCCCTGCATTATTTTTGCTGTCCATCTCTAGGAATGAGCTATCTGCTAGCGTGTTCATCTGCAATCCGCAATCTGCAATCTGCAATGGCACTGTAATTAATATTCTTTCCTGCTGTACTTTCTTTAATTAATTGTCGTTGGTTTAACCTGCCACAGTAATTTCTAAGCTCCTGTTTCGTAAATATAAAGATAAGTTAACAATATACGGAACTAGAAGTATTTTGAAAATGTTGAATGCCTGAAAAAAATATATACAAAAAAAAAAAAATTGGGTGGCAAAATAAAGTTTCACTTTAATAAATTCATTAATGTGGTATGTGTATGTCAACTGTATTTTCTATAATATATGTTATGGAAAAGGAGATTAAACAAGAACATTAAATATATTTTCCAACTCTATTTCCCGTGACTCCATCTATTCAAAGCTGATGCTGAAGTTGCTGGCAAAAGCAAATTGAAACCATTTGGCCGGGGAATAACTGAATGGTTCATCCTCATAAATTTATTTATTTATCTTGGTTCACTTCACTTTTCTTTTGGACACTGCACTAATTATTGATTTGTTGTTGCTTCCCTCGTCTTCCTCTAACTAAAGCCAAACAATAGTACTTTTAACTTTCACGTTCAATCCTCCTCCCATGGCGATATATATATATATATATATATATATATATATATATATATATATATATATATATATACTGAATATGCACATAATGTAATTTGTAATTTTTTATTGCATTTTAAGTAATGTAAAATATAATAAAATCCATTTCTACGGATAAAACATGATTTTATTTGCTTATGTAAAATCTAGTCGATGGAGATAAATTTTATTCTAAATATTATCCGATTTATTCCACCAATTAGTACAGTCGCTGTGAGACCTGTTGCACTTACAATCAATACAATGCAACGATCGTACAAGATGTCTGTGTCGAGACCCTGATGGCCAAAAGTTGGGGGTTCGTTGAAAATATCAAATATTATTTTAAATAGGGGAATTGTATTTTAAATATATTAATTATTTTTTATAAAAGATTTCTGTGATATCATAGATTATTACATACGTTGGAAACAAATTAATTTGGTATACATTTTATGTATGCTACGACTGCATTTCAAATTTCTATTAAGGTTGTTTGTATTTTTTTCATGGTATATACTCTTGTTCTTTGTTTTAAACTAATATTTAATGATCGGGCACATGCCGCTCTGGGCCAACACAGTTCAAAGCCCATCATAATTTCAATAAATTTCAAGGTTAACAAAAATGGACGCCTACTTAAATCCAGATTCTCTGTCTGAAATTATCATTCCAGGCCCTTTAATTCATTTCCTGGCTAGAAATTATTTCAAGCCAATCAACGACGCGCATGGATTCTTATTCACAAGTACGGTGGCATGGCATAGGGGAGGTTTTGAAAGGAGGAGGTATATTAAGCAGTGAAGGATGCTCCATGACAGTCAGATACAGCTCCTCGTCACGTACGTAAAACCCGAGCATCGCGGCACTGAGAGATTAATATTAGCACGCACGAAGCAGCGCGATGTCTGTGCTGTCGTGCAAGCCGCAGACTGCCGGCCATGATCGAGAGAAGCGAGAATGGAGGAAATCAGAATCGACGGACCACCTGCATGCGCCTGTGCCGGCCCAGTCCAGCGGGGAGAAGGTGACAAGACTTGTCAGTAATTGGCAGCAGGCATCCATCGCGTTCAGCGGCCGCCTTCGCCACTTCCCCATGCCACCATGAGACATTGCATTGTTCCTTGGATTGTTCTTCCAACTCCACGCCCACAACAAGCTGGAATTCCCCGTGGCGGCGAACCAGCGCAGGCGGCAAGATTGGGCACACGGGCAACGCTCGGCTTAGCACATGTGTCCGGCCGGTAACGCTACCCGACTATTTTATACAAATTGATTAAAATAATTTCGATGTTTTTTATATAAAAAAATAGTTTAAGGTATTCTGATTAAATTTTAAAAATAATAAATTAACTAAAACAATTCATTCTTCAAATTTTCAATAAATATCTCTAATTCATGCTCTTATCTCTCCTTAGGACAACTCATAATATAATTGATCCGGACATCCATCCTAAGGGATCATGGGTAAGATGAAGGTTAAAATCAAGCTAGTCAATGTCCCTGTATCACCGTCCGGTCAGGCAACTCACTTGTATCGACCGGGATGAAGAATGACTGAGCCGATAGGAATCCGATGATATCACAGCTCGGTCACGTATCGAGCTTCTAACGCTCAGAGAACCATGTACAGGCGAAGCATGAGCCGAGCGGCCGGCTCGCTCGGACTCACATCGAACCTCGGAATCGGCAAAACATAATCACAACCGAGCAGACTATATTTAGACACAACTCCTCCGCTCGGCACGATAGCAGAGCTCGGACAGTGGGATGTTGGCCGAGCGCACTACTACAAAATGAGCCTAAGGTATCACTTTGGGAGCAACACTTTAGTAAATTGTTGTCATATATTAAGTTTTGGAAAAAACACGCAACACTTTCAAATAAGTGTTGTATTATAACTAAAATGCAACACATTTTTTAGAAGTGTTGCAGTTGATATTAGAAAAGGTAACACTTTTGTAAAAGTGTTGTAATAGTGTAGGAATATGTGACACTTTTTAAATGTGTTGCGGTAGTAGTAATATTTGTTGTAATAGGAAGAAATGACATGTTTATTTTTCGTAAATTGCCCACAACACTTTTGCCAACACTATATAATAATTAAATAATAAGTGTTATTAAAGAAATAAACTTATAGAATTTTTTAAAATTTTTTAGAAATTTTTAGAGATTTAAATAAAGTTCATAAGATATGTTTCAATTACAAGGAGAGAAATCTTATTTGGATAATAATTATGTAAGATATAATGCTCAAATAATAATTAAATAATAAAGTTATTTGAGAAATAGTGAATTTTTAAGAATTTTTAGAAATTTTCTAAGATTTAAACAAAACTCGTATATGATGTAGATTAAGGAGATTAATTATTGGGATATGGAAAAGTCTATTTAAACTATCATATTTAAACGTGGAAATGATTAATTTCCCTTGCCCTAACCAGACGCCGCTTGTATGTTTTATTTCTTTTCTTTATTTCTTTTCCTTCGTTTCTCCCTTGCCCTAACCCGACGCCGCTCCTCCCCTCTCCTCTTCGCGCGGCCGCCGACCTCTATCTCCCCACCCGATCGTCGCCGGTGAAGTCCTCAGCCGGCAATGTTCTTGTGACCTCGGAGCTGTAGCACCGTCTCCTCCCACGCGATGCCAACTGACGAGCTCTCCCAATCTCTTCATCGCCGACCCTCTTCCTCTGTGGTCTCCGCCGTCGCCGAGTACAGTCGTCGCCCAGTGCAGCCGTCTCCGGAAGGAAGGAGCAACACCAGCCTCCGCGTGCCTCTACCCTAGTGCGATCACCACCTTCTCATCACCGCCCCGATCTCCTCTTCCCTCCCAAGCCGCGCACCACCGCCTGACGCCGCCACCCTCTCCGACCACCGTCCAGTGTCGAGCCCTTCCTCTCCCCTTGCTGTCGTCATGAAGCTCCCGGCCAAGATCCCCCAACTGCCCTATAATGGCCGAACAGCATGGTTCCGACCACAAGAAGGTAGGTGGTAACGTTTAAGGGTGTTTCTTTACTTGTCCGATCACTGGCATATTGTAACCAGAGCTATGTGTTCTGGATAGCAGATCAATAATCGCGATGAATTCCCATTCTGTATTGGGTCCTGTCCACTCTTTGCTGGCCAACGATTCCCTATGATGGTGAGGGCAGCTGGGCAGAACGAAGCTTTGTGCCTTGGCGTGGATGTAAGGAACAGAGGTTGTTTCTCATCTCTATATGAGATTGGTTATTTGATTATGAATGTGGTTAGGCTGTGCTTAGTATTTGATTTAGGGAATTCTTATTTCTCGGATGTATGGATATGGATACATTACTGATTTGAGGTGATTGTTTGGATAGCAGTGGCTATGTTGATGAATTCAGTATGTTTTCATCATGAAAGAATGCTATGATTTAGTTGCTTGAAGGTAGCTTTAACTAATGTTCTCTTGGAATTGTCATCACCTGCTACTTTTCAATCCATCTATGAACTAAATTTTATCCTTCAACAATATGAGTAGCTCTAAAATTTTGAACTATCCCTTTCTTTTATCCACCTGTTATGTATAAGACTTATTTTTATTTTTTTTCACTGGTTGAACTCTTAATGGTTGGAAGTGGTTGAATGTTTGCCATGTAAGTTTAAATTAACTTATTTTTATTTATGTATGAATTACATGGGCAATAAAATTATTTGAAAAGACACTTTGAACTTTGCATGTTCACTTGGAAGTGGTTGTGAATGTTTGCCATGTAAGTTTAAATTAACTAAATCCCCGGTCCTTATTTCCATTAATCATAGAAAAGCATTTCATTTTGACTATGGAACTTACCCACTTGCTACAATTTGATGCTTGAGGTTTAGTTCTTCCTGATGTGGTTTTGTTGATAACTATTTATTATTACTATTGACTTTGCAAGTTTGATGCTCAATTATATAATTGACTTTGCAAGTTTGATGTTCAATTATATAATTTTTTGCTCTGAATTATGCTAAGTTTATCATCCAATTGCAAATTTGTAGCATGAGAGATTACTTGGATTAGTAACATGTGAGTCTTTCATTGTGTTTGTATATGTTTTACCTCTTGCTCTTCGCTAACACCCATTTCACTACTATTTCTTTTTTTTTCCAGAATTTCTAAGACCAATGTGCTTTTGCATGCATTTTTCTCATTTAATAGTACTTAGTTTATCATTCTTTATATGGTTGGTTCCTAGTTGTGCTATGAGGTTTGGTACTTCTTTGCAGTTGCTTATTTTGATATGCTATCATTTTTAACTCTCATTGCAGTGTGTATCGCCAAATTTGAGTATTCTCATACTAAATTTAGTAGATGTTATTTTCCAGCTGAAGGATGGTGGTTGGATAAAGTGTATTTAGATATATTGTCAGTTGAGTACAAAGGTTATTACTTTTGCTACTTGATCAAATCTCTATTCTTACTTTTATTGTCCATATTGTGATGCTTTTCTTGTAGGCAACAAGCATTTTGGATAGCTAAGCAGCTGTTATAGTTGGGAATGAGAATGAGTGTTACATTTTGGATACCTATGTGATTTTTTTAAGGCAAGCAAAGAATTTGTATAGTTGGCTTTTTGTAAATGTATGGTTGCCTTTTTGGGGAGATTCATGAATGTATTAATTGGTGGCTTTTGTATAGTGCTTTAGTTGGTGATATATTGTAGATGTCAATTGTTGGATTTTTTATAAAATTCTTAAGCAGAATATAATGTGGTATAATTTTTGCAATATAATGATCATATTTTGAATAATCTATTTTTATACAAATGTGTTTGATTGGATAATAAAATTGCATTATCAATAATATATTGGTGAAAAAATAAGTGTTACTATTAATGGGTAAAAGTGTTAGGTGAAAAGTTTAATAAAAAGTGATGCATTTAATGGAAAAAGTGTTGCATTATTGGGTTAAAAAATTGTAAAAAATTGTTGCTATTAATAGTTAAAAGTGTTGCAATTTTTTAAGAGTAACAAAAGAATAAGTGTTGCTGGTGAAAGAAAAAAGTGTTGCATATAAAGAAGCGTTGTCTTTGCTATATATCGTGACAGTTCAAAAAAGTATTGCATAAAATGGCAAAAGCGTTGTGTTATATCTAACATGACAGGACCTGATAAGATAGAATGAAAAGCGTTACCTTAGGTATAATGCAACATTTATATGGCTAAAAACAACACTTTAGGGGTGATGTCTTAGCCTCAATTTGTAGTAGTGGCGGACACTCCGCTCGGCCCAAGGACAAGATCACCCGGATGGCTGAGGGCTGTCCGAGTGGCTCTCTCGCTCGACCCATTAACAGACAAAAGGACGATCAGGCGATATCCTCTTGGGAACCCATGCCACTGACAGACGGCATGGTTGACGACAGGGTCAAGTAGAGGATCGTACAACGGAAGCTATATCAAATGTTTTAATCAAGTGGCCCAGGATGTTCCTTCTGCCACATCAGAAATACTTATGAGTGTCTGCTCCCATGGGCTGATCGAGGGAGAATTCTTTAGAGACCTCATCAGAAATCCCGTAAGGAATTTCGATAAGATGCTGGAGAAGGCGGGCAACTACATCAACGTGGAGGAAACGAAGGCAGCGCGAAGGAAGGCAGACAAACCGCCTCCCTCTACTAACAAACCGGAAAGAAAGCATCTCAACCGCCTGCTCAACCTCTCCCACGCGCTCGAGATGCCCGACCGACTTTTCACCCTGGTCATGACGCCCGACTGGTGCCACGTGTAGCTGCAATTCAGGTCCCTCGACCTGGGCCTTGGGGGCCGCGCTATTGCACTTATCATCGGTCACACACACATGCCACTAGTGACTGTTTTTAATTCGCCCAGGATTCCCGCGGTGCTGCTGAGCTGGGCCTGCCACCCCCCCCCCCCCCCCGAGCTGGCTCCTCAGGTTCAAAGAATGATGGAGGAGCGACGTAATGCAGCAGGACAGACCAGCCGACCCCGAGCCGATCAGGAGGGGCCGAGCGTGCAACAACAAGGACGCGTCGGGGAGCCAGGAGAAGCTTGGGAGGTGGAAAATCGGGGCAACACAACCCTTCGCGACATAGGCATGATCTCCGAAGGACCAACCGATGGAGATTCAGGTTGGGCGCGCAAGTCCCATGAACGCCGATTGGAGATCCACGTTGTCGGATGCAGCCAAGAGCAAGCTGCTAGCCCTGTTATCAGTTTTGGGCCACAAGATTTGGAGGGATTAGAGCTACCTCATGACGATGCTCTTATCATCAAAGCTGTCATAGCCAACAGTCGCATGGCCAGAATCTTCGTAGATACTGGTAGCTCTGTCAATGTCTTGTTCAGGTCTGCTTTCGAGAAAATGCAAATTGACACCAGCGAGCTCCAACCGGTGGCTACTTCCCTATATGGCTTTACTGGTAACGAAGTAAGGCTCATTGGGCAGATCAAGCTGGCCATATCCTTGGGAAGCGAGCCACTAAGTAAGAACTAGGAGGAGCACTTTTCTCGTAGTTGACTTGCCCTCCTCTTACAACGTCATTTTGGGTTGACCGACATTGCATGAATTCCGAGCAGCGGTTTCTACATTTCACCAAAAAATCAAATTCCTGGTCGGGGAGCAGGTCGGGGAAGTTAGGGGAGAACAGAGAATCTCTCGGCGATGCTACATTGACATGGTCAAAGTAGAAGCTCGCAAAGCACAGAGGACTTAGGACGAGGCTATGCACGCCATCCAAGAAGAACCCCTACCTATAGTTGAAGAACTCATTCCCTGGAAGGAAGTCCAGCTATATCCTGAACGTCCAGAGAGTCTTACTCGGTTAGTAGGTGACTTACCTCCCGAGCTCAAAGAAGAACTGATCCAGTGCCTGACCCGCAATAGAGATGTCTTCGCTTGGTCCACCGAAGAATTACCAGGGGTCATGCCTGAAGTGGCGGATCACAAGTTGCATCTCCTGCCAGATGCCCGACCTGTAAAGCAGAAGAATAGGAATTTTTCGGCCGACCAAAATAAAATTATCAGAGCTGAAGTGGACCAGCTCAGGAAAGCAGGACATGTCCGAGAAGTACAGTTCCCGTCCTGGCTTTCTAATGTTGTTTTGGTAGCAAAACTCAATAATAAGTGGAGGGTTTGCATAGACTTCCGGGATCTCAATCGAGCCAGCCTTAAAGATTGCTATCCCCTGTCCAGAATTGATCAGCTGGTAGACTCAACTACTGGTCGCGAAAGAATCTGCATGTTAGATGCTTATCAGGGGTACCATCAAATCCCCCTGGCCGTGGAAGATCAAGAGAAGGTTACTTTATCACGGCAGATGGTACTTTCTGTAGGACCGTTGGGCCGGCTAGGAGGGGGTTGTTGGATATCCTGCTAACACAAAAAAGAAAACAAACCCTCCTCGAACTCTTTAGGCTAACACTTGCATAATTAAGTTAAGCAGATAAATTAAAAGCATAAAGAAAAAGCGAGGCACAAAAGATTTACTTGGTTACAACCGATGTGGTTGTTAATCCAAGGAAGATTAAGCTCAATAAAACTCCTTCGGGCGGAGAAGCCTCGTACAGCGTTGAAGTGCAGAAAACAGAAGCTTAGACTAAAAGAGAGTGTGCAAGCACTGGATTTACAATCAGTGAGTTCTCTTTAAGCTTCTGGACCAAGGCTATATTTATAGTCTTGGTCCGGGCGCCTGGAAAGGTTCCGGGCGCCCTGGGGGGGATAAATTTTATCCCCCAACGGTCGGATCGAGTCAAAACTCGATCCTGTTGAAAAGTCAATTCCGGGCGCCCCGGTCGGTTCCGGGCGCCCGGAATGGTTCCGGGCGCCCGGAGCCCTAAGGTCAACATAAGTTGACTTTTCGACTCCGGTTCAGCTCGTCTCGATCCAACTCATCTCGGTCCGGGTCTGTTCGCTCCGGCTCCGTTTGCTTGGGTGATCTCGGCCTTCCGGAATAGGGCTCACCCGAACCCATGTTCCGGCCTTCTCGAGCGTGCTTCCCTCCGGCTTCTCGTCCCTCGGAATTGCCGTGTGTTCCTTCTCGTCCACCAGCGTACTCATCCGCAGTCTTCGTCCCTCAGTCGCACCCCGTGCCGACCTTCGCGCTAGCTGCGTCTCTTGCTCCCTGAGCAATCTTCCGCTCCGGCTTTCGTCCCTCGGAACCACCGCGCGCGCTTCCTTCTCGTCCGCCGGTGTACTCTTTTGCAGCACCTCGTCCCTCGGACGCACCGCGTGTCGTCCTTCTCGCTAGCTGCGTCTTCCGCTCGAGTACCTGTGCTCCTAAGCTCCTGCACACTTAGACACAAGGTTAAATACAACGCAGGACCTAACTTGACTTGTTGATCACACCAAAATAACCTTGGGGTTCCAACAATCTCCCCCTTTTTGGTGTGATCAACCCAAGTTAAGCTAGGGACAAAAATAGATATGAAATTAAACAGTTTATTGCAATAACATGCAACATGATAGATAAAATTAAATTTTAACAGAAAATTTTAATTTTCTCTACCTCCCCCTAGACTTATACTTTCTCTTCTCCCCCTTTGATCACAATAAAAATGGGGTTTCAAGAAAAACAATCTAAGGGTTAAAGACTTAGAAAAAAAAAATACCTCTAAACAAAAGGATTTCTAAGTCATTAAGATCCTTTTAGAGCAATTTCGAGAACTTTGAAAATTTTGTAATAATTTTCACAAAACAAATCATTCTAAGAAAATTTAGCTAAGTTGATAACGTAAAAAATTTTCTTTGCATTTATTTAATTGTTGTTCTAATGCTCTTTATCAACAGGATTTAAATTTCCATTTTAATTTATCAAAACTTCTTAAATCACACTGTTTCAAATTTAAAGCCACAAATATTAAACATGCAACAATTTGTATCATGTTAATTTCTATTATTTTTTGAATTTCAACTTCACAAAAATATTCAAATAGCATAAATTCTAACTTGATAAAATTCCTCAATAATATAAAAAAATCTTTCGGCAATGTGCAAAATTCGTTTGAAAGAATATTTTGTAATTTGCCAGAATTTTTTAACAATAAGAATTTGCAGGAATCTATTAATAATAGGTTTCTTAATCCGAAAATATTTTTCGATGAATCAATTTCTAATTCATAAAACTTTTTCAATAAAGTAATTTGTAATTCCAAATTTTTAGGACCAGAAAAGGTTTTCGATAATATTTCTAAGTTGCATAATTCTTTCGAAAAACTTCTTTGTGATTCACAAAAGTTTTTTAGCAAAGTTTCCAACTTGCAAAATTCTTTTGTTAAGATATTTTGAAATTCGAAGAACTCTTTCGATAATATTTCAAATTTGCAGGATAAGTTTGACAATTGATTTTCTAATATAAAAAACTCTTTCGATGATTTGCAAAAATTTTCAGGCAATTCTTCGATTGAATCATTCAATTGATCAGAGGTTTGAGTCCATACCTGACTTACCTTGTCAGTAATTGATTCTCCCCCTATCGAGTTGCTTTCTTCCGAAGATTCTCCCCCTTCATCGATCTCGGGATGTACTTCGGCTGTTGTAGTACTTACCTCGATTTCGGACTCTTCTGTCGGTGGCTCGGTGTCTATTGAGGTGTCAGCTTCTGAAGGTTCTTCGTAGAGCTGCAAGAACTTTTCCCAAAGTTCTTTTGCGCTTTCAAAATCTGCGACCTTTTTGAAATCTTCCTTTGGTATTACATTCAGAAGATAATATTTTGCCCGCCCATTTGCCATAGACTCCTCACGTTGCTTTTCGTTCCAGAGGCGTAGATCGAGTCCTTCTCCATTCGTGTTCTTTGGTTCTTCATAACCAAATTTCATTATTAAAGAAATGTCAGAATCTGAGTTAAGGTATACCTCCATGTTTTGTTTCCAGATGGAAAACTCCCCCTCGAATGCAGGTGGGTAGTCGCTAGCTCCGGCCATCGTTTTTGTTGCGTCAGATGGCGGTTAGTCCTTCTGAGGCGTACTCGACTCTGATACCACTTTTAGGACCGTTGGGCCGGCTAGGAGGGGGTTGTTGGATATCCTGCTAACACAAAAAGAAAACAAACCCTCCTCGAACTCTTTAGGCTAACACTTGCATAATTAAGTTAAGCAGATAAATTAAAAGCATAAAGAAAAAGCGAGGCACAAAAGATTTACTTGGTTACAACCGATGTGGTTGTTAATCCAAGGAAGATTAAGCTCAATAAAACTCCTTCGGGCGGAGAAGCCTCGTACATCGTTGAAGTGCAGAAAACAGAAGCTTAGACTAAAAGAGAGTGTGCAAGCACTGGATTTACAATCAGTGAGTTCTCTTTAAGCTTCTGGACCAAGGCTATATTTATAGTCTTGATCCGGGCGCCTGGAAGGGTTCTGGGCGCCCTGGGGGGGATAAATTTTATCCCCTAACGGTCGGATCGAGTCAAAACTAGATCCTGTTGAAAAGTCGATTCCGGGCGCCCGGAAGGGTTCCGGGCGCCCCGGTCGGTTCCGGGCGCCCGGAGCCCTAAGGTCAACATAAGTTGACTTTTCAACTCCGGTTCAGCTCATCTCGATCCAGCTCATCTTGGTCCGGGTCTGTTCGCTCCGGCTCCGTTTGCTTGGGTGATCTCGGCCTTCCGGAATAGGGCTCACCCGAACCCATGTTCCGGCCTTCTCGAGCGTGCTTCCCTCCGGCTTCTCGTCCCTCGGAATTACCGCGTGTTCCTTCTCGTCCACCAGCGTACTCATCCGCAGTCTTCGTCCCTCAGTCGCACCCCGTGCCGACCTTCGCGCTAGCTGCGTCTCTTGCTCCCCGAGCAATCTTCCTCTCCGGCTTTCGTCCCTCGGAACCACCGTGCGCGCTTCCTTCTCGTCCGCCGGTGTACTCTTCCGCAGCACCTCGTCCCTCGGACGCACCGCGTGTCATCCTTCTCGCTAGCTGCGTCTTCCGCTCGAGTACCTGTGCTCCTAAGCTCCTGCACACTTAGACACAAGGTTAAATACAACGCAGGACCTAACTTGACTTGTTGATCACACCAAAACAACCTTGGGGTTCCAACACTTTCTGCTACACTGTCATGCCCTTCGGACTCAAAAATGTTGATGTCACATATCAACGAATGATGGACAAAATCTTCCGAGAGCAGGCCGGGCGCAATGTGGAAGTCTATGTAGATGGCATACTCATAAAATCTCCCCTAGTTGTGAATCTGATAGTTGATGTGGAGGAGACCTGCGACACCCTACGACAGTATGGATTAAAATTAAATCCCCTAAAGTGTCTGTTCGGGGCCAAATGAGGAAAATTCTTGGGATACCTGGTGACGGAGAGAGGAATCGAGGCCAACCCAGAGAATGTCCGGGCACTCCAGGATATGAAAGCTCCCCAGAACTTGAAGGAGGCTTAGAAGTTGGTCGACAGGATAACAGCTTTGTCTCGATTCATCTCCCGATCAGCGGACAGAGCAGCGCCCTTCTTCAAAGTTCTTCGGAAAGCTTCTAAGTTCCAGTGGGACGAGGAGTGCACGCGGGCTTTAAAGAGTTGAAGAAGTATTTGGAGACCTTACCCTCTTTGTTCAAGCCTGTCACCAGAGAACCGCTCTGGGTCTACCTATCTACTACCCCTGAGGCCGTGGGGGCAGTATTAGTGAAAGAACAAGACAATGTACAGTGACCAGTGTATTTTTTCAGTAATCTATTAAAGGGAGCTGAGTCTCGATACACAGCTATGGAAAAGTTCGTCTATGGATTGGTGCTCATGGCTCGGTGTTTAAGATCCTATTTCCTGGCTCATCCTATCATGGTCTTGATAAACAACGCCATGGGTAAAGCCCTTACCAATGTCGAGGTTGCAGGTCGACTTATTAAATGGGCGACCGAATTGGGAGAGTACAATATCACTTATCAACCCCGCAAGACTATCAAAGCACAAGCCCTGGCTGATTTCTTAACCGAGATTCATCAAACGGATTCAGAAGAAACCTGGAAAGTGTATGTGAATAGATCAACCACACGTCATGGGAGTGGCGTCGGAATTCTTCTGATATCCCCCCAAGAAGATATCTTGCAGCTAGCAGTACGATTAAATTTCAGAGCTACCAATAATGAAGCAAAATATGAGGCTTTATTGGTAGGGCTGCAGGCAGCTCCGCATGTGAGAGCCGCGCGAGTTATCATTTATTCAGACTCCCAATTAGTAACTCAGCAAGTAACCAGCAACTTTGAGATCAACTGCGACAAGATGCAAGTATATCGGGAGGCTTATGAGAAGATGAAAGAAGAATTCAAGGATGTCACGGTCAGCAAAATTCCTAGAGAAGAAAATGGCCGAGCTGACGAGTTAGCCAAAATGGCCAGTTCTCTGACCACCTGGGTACTGGATAGGTCAATAGCACAAACCTTTCTCATAACCCAGATAGATCTGCAGAATAACCAGGACGAGATTATTGATTGGAGGGCACCGATGATTAGCTATCTTCAACAGGGCACCCTACCAATAGACTTGGAACAAGCGCGACTGGTCAGGAAAAAGACTCATTCCTACACTATGATAGGGGATCAATTATATAAGTGGGCGTTTTCCAGGCCTTTACTCAAGTGCATAAGCATAGAAGAGGCGGATCAGGTCTTGAGAGAAATGCATTTGGGGTGTTGTGGCAATCATGCCGGAGGTCAAACACTAGCTCGTAAGGTGTTGTTGGCCGGATATTTTTGGCCCACTTTGTTAGGACCAAAAGTAGCTAGAGGGGGGGTGAATAGCTCGTCGCGTGCTCGTCGCTTGGCGTTGCTTGTTTCTTCAAGGATATGCAGCGGAAAATACAGAAACAAATACAACCACGCTCACACTAGGATTTTACTTGGTATCCACCTCCAAAGGAGGTGACTAATCCAAGGATCCACACCACGCACGTACCCTCCACTATGAAACACTCCTTTTCGGTAACTACCGAGGGCGGAGAAGCCCTACAAGACTCTCAGTACAAGAAGAAGAAAGGGAAATACAAGTTAAGCAGAAGCTTACAAGATGTGCAGTAAAAACCCTAACCCTAACTTCTTCCTCTTGCAATAGATCCGCCTCTTGACTTGGAAAGCCTCCAAGAACCTTCAAGAACTGGCGATCACGTGCTTGTAGTGAGCTGTGGAGGAGCTGGAATGAATCTGAGAAGAGCTCGTAAAGCGATGCCGAAGACCACGCTCGCCTGCGGCTTTAAACCCGACGCGGTCGGATCGATCGATTCGAATGTTCGAATCGATCGGGAGGCTGGATCGATCCACGGATCGATCCGGCGCTCGTGCTCAGAAGCGCGCTGGATCGATCCACGGATCGATCCGGCGCTTATCGTCGCGAGCATCTCGATCGATTGGGCGATCGATCGGGACCTGATCGATCACGGATCGATCCGAGCTTCTGACCGGGAAGAATGCGGATCGATCCGATCGATCACGACTGAATCGATCACGGATCGATCCGAACAATTTTGCCCAAAACCAAGTCCCAAACCTCTAACCAACATCCGGTCAACCTTGACTGTTGGTACATCATGCCTCGCATCGGTCACTCCCTTGACCTGCTAGGACTCCCCACCAGTGTCCGGTCAATCCCTTTGACCCACTTGGACTTTTACTCGTCGTGCCAAGTATCCGGTCACTCCATTGACCTACTTGGACTTCCACCAGATGTCTGGTCAACCTTGACCCATCTGGACTTCCTTCCTTGCCAAGTATCCAGTCAATCCTTTGACCTACTTGGACTTCCCAACACCAGATGTCCGATCATCCTTGATCCATCTGGATTTCCTTCCTTGCCAAGTATCCAGTCAATCCTTTGACCTACTTGGACTTCCCAACACCAGATGTCCGATCATCCTTGATCCATCTGGATTTCCTTCCTTGCCTGGCTTCACTCACCAGGACTTTCACCTAGCTTCACTCACTAGGGTTTTCCATCTGCCTAGCTTCACTCACTAGGACTTTCACCTAGCTTCACTCACTAGGATTTCCTTCTGCCTAGCTTCACTCACTAGGACTTCCTTCTGCCTAACTTGCCAGTTAGGACTTCCCAGTCAAGTATCCGGTCAACCTTGACCTACTTGACTCTTCTTCGATCAATATCTTATTGTCAAACATCTAAACCCAAACCAAGACTCAGCTTGGTTAACCAGGTCAACCTTGACCTGAGGGATGTTGCACCAATACACTTTACAGAGGGATGCTCAGCAGCTGGTGAACATTTGCCTGCCCTGCCAGAAACATCAAAATCTGACGCATATGTCTACCTCAATGTTAAAGAAATCTATAGTTTCTTGCCCCTTCGATCAGTGGGATATGGATATTGTCGGACTCTTCCCTATGACATCCGGTTAAAGGCGATTCTTACTGGTGGCTGTGGACTATTTTTCCAAGTGGGTGGAAGCCAAAGCTCTAGCCAGGATTACCGAGAGAGCGGTTATTCAATTTCTATGGAAGAATATTCTATGCAGATTCGACATACCTCATAAATTGGTATCAGATAATGGAAGGCAGTTTCAAGGTCGGAAGATACAGGCCTGGTGTCAGGGATTCGGCATTATCCAGGCCTTCACCTCCGTAGCGTACCCACAAAGTGTAGGATCAAAAAGAATTTAGATATCTCCACAATGACATGATATTGTCCACTTTTGGCCTAAGTCCTCATGGTTTTGCTCTTGGGCTCTACCCAAAAGGCCTCATGCCAATGGAGATATCTTCTCTTATAAACTCATGATCTTTTCCATGTGTTTTTAATATGGGACTATGTTTGCAACCTTGCAACCCCAACAATCCCCCCCTCAAACAAAGGACCATAGGTTTCCCACGTCCGATCCTCGACCCACCAGGTCTTCCTGCCCCTCGGTCCACCCGACCTACTAGGAGTTCATTGCCTAGTCGCAACTAGGACTTCCTGCCTGGTGTATGGTCCTCTTGATCCGAACATAAGAGCCCCCACTTTCTTTGTTCGAGGTCAATATTGTACCCACATGGCTCAATCAGACCATAGCTCTTGTGCACAGTCGGCGGTTAAACCTTCTGGCAGTCTGGACTCTGATACCAATTGTAGGATCGAAAAGAATTTAGATATCTCCACAATGACATGATATTGTCCACTTTGGGCCTAAGCCCTCATGGTTTTGCTCTTGGGCTCTACCCAAAAGGCCTCATGTCAATGGAGATATCTTTTCTCTTATAAACCCATGATCTTTTCCATGTGTTTTCAATATGGGACTATATTTGCAACCTTGCAACCCCAACACAAAGCAACGGGCAGACAGAGGTTATCAACCGAGAAATTGTACAAGGACTGAAGATTAAGCTAGCCCATGTGGGAGGAGACTAGGTAGAAGAGCTACAAAGTATTCTTTCGACGTACCGTATGATACCCTGAGAAAGCACAGGTCTTACTCCATTTCACTTAATCTACGGCAGTGAAGCAGTGGTACCCGTGGAGGTCGGAGTATCTTCAACTAGGAGAATGCTATACGACGAGGAGAATGCTGAGCGATGGCTGGCAAAGCTGGACCTCATTACCGAGACTCGCGAGCAAACGACATCCCGGCTAATGGCCTATCGACAGAGGATGAGGCAAAATTATGATAGGAAGGTGGTTCCTCGTTTCTTTGGAGAAGGGGACCTAGTATGGAAACGCGTAAAACCCGTGGGAGACGTAGCCAAGTTAGCACCTCAATGGGATGGGCCCTGCAAAGTTATCAAAAAATTAGTATCAGGTGCGTACTACCTGCAGGACGACTGGGGCAGGAATCTAGACCGGCCTTGGAGTGCTAACTACCTTCGGCCTTACCGCACATAGGTATAGGTCTAAGGGGAGTAGGATAGATCAAGCCGAGAAACCTGCCTGGTCAGGATTGTTACCTGATAGAGCAGGTAAGGAATGTACCAACCAATCAGTAAAAATGCCCGCTGATCAAGATTGTTACCTCTGTGTAAGCCATCAGACTTATTTTTGACTTATAACCAGAAAGTAGATAACGAGAAGTGAGACAGAACATTTGGCATAAAACAGTTCAATTTACAGTTTAATTTACACAACGTACAAGTACAAATTACTTGAAAGCAGAAAAAACTTCATCGAGCATTTCGTCCAAAATGTGATGATGATCCAAAAAATCTGCAGGAGGAGCGGATTTGAGATATCCTTGCTTGTATAGTTACCGCAGAGCCCCTGCCGCACCAGAAGATACAGAGACCACGAAGCGGTCCCCAACCTGGACGTCGAACTCTCGAGAATGTAGGTAGGCCTCTCGGCTCTGCCTGTAGCGTTTGTCTTCCCTAGCTTTATATATTTCCAGAGTCGAGGTAACTCCGGAAAGGCCAGAACGGGCCTGTGACAGCTCAGCTTTCAGGGCAAGCAGTTCGGCGGCCTGAGCTTCCATAGTCTGGCTCTGCTCCTGTAGAAGGGCCTCTTTAGATTTCAGCTCTTGGGTCAGCTGATCTACAATCTGCTTGTGGAGACCCTTAGCCTGACTTTTTTCTTCACGAAGGGCTTGGAGCTGTTGGTCGGTTGCCCGCAAAGCTTGTTGGTGCTGAGCATTGGCCCTCATCAAAGCCCCTATTTCCGCTCTTTGGGCGCGGCCGACCGCTGTAGGATCGTTCAGTTGCAGTTCCAGCTCAGCTACCCTATTTGATAGTACCTTATTACGGTGGTATTGGAGATGAAGCGTTTTATTCACCACCAAAGATTCGACATGGGCCTGAGCTAAAATAGTAAAGTGCTTGAGAAGAGTGAAAAGGGTGTTGGTCCCTTTGGAGGTCGACAAGAGGGGAGGGGTGAATTGCCCTACAAAATAAAACTCGAACATTTCTCGGATTTCAACTATATAATGAACACTTGTAATAAATAAATAAAAGAGACTAAGTAAAGAAAAGCAGACACCAGAGTGTTACTTGGTTTGCAATCAGGGGATTACTAATCCAAGGAATGTAAGCACACTATCTGATTCTCCTCTGGGCAGAGTAGCCTCTTTACAACGTTGACAGCACAAATGAAAAGAACAGAATTGAAAGCACAGAAAGAATTGATTACAAGTGAGTTGTTCTCAAGCTTCTGGACCAAGGCTATATTTATAGCCTTGGTCGGGGCGCCTGGAAGGGTTCCGGGCGCCCTGGGGGGGATAAAACTTATCCCCCAACGTTCAGATCGAGTCAAAACTCGATCTGGTCAACTTTACTGTTCAGGGCGCCCCGGAGGGTTCCGGGTGCCCCAGACCCCAAAAGTCAACTCTAGTTGACTTTTTCCGTCCGGTCGCTCCGCTTCGGTTCAGCTCGTCTCGGTCCGGGTTTTCTGTTCCGGCTCCACTAGCTTGGGTGATCTCGGCCATCCGGAATAGGGCTCACCCGAACCCATGTTCCAGCCTTCTCCTCGAGCAGCCTTCCTTCCCGGTTTCTCGTCCCTCGAACACCGTGCACGTTCTTCTCGTCCACCGGTGTACTCTTCCGCGGTCACCTCGTCCCTCGGACGCACCGAGCCCGTTGGCTCTCTCCCCGTGCCGTCCTTCTCGCTAGTCGCGTCTTCCGCTCGACTTCCTGTGTTCCTAAGCTCCTGCACACTTAGACACAAGGGTTAAACAAACACAGGACCTAACTTAGCTTGTTTGACCACATCAAAACACCTTGGAGTTTCAACAATCTCCCCCTTTTTGATGTGAGCAACCCAAGTTAAGTTAGGGTAACCATATGCAATAAAAACAATTTATATTCAAATAAGTCCAAATATTTTTCAATTGAAAAATTATAGTATTATAGTACCTCCCCCTAGACTTAACATACTTCTCCCCCTTTGATCACATTAAAATTAGGGTTATAAACAAGTCTAAGGGAAATTCAAACATACTTCTCCCCCTTTTAAGTGTAAAATATTTAATAATGTCTAAGTAAAGACACTCTTCAGAATTTTTCGTTCGAAAAAAAAAATATTTTTCAGATAAGAACAGTCATAAAAAAAATTTAAGTTTAAAACTTATCTTAGCATTCCCCAAAAAAAAATTTCTAATTAAAAGAATTCTAAGTGAATATTTATAAGAAACAATTCTAAGTCAATTTTTAAAAAATGATAAGGCAATATTATAAAAAAAAAACTCTAAGTTAACTTTTATATAAAAAATCTAAGTCAATTTTCATAAAAATTTCTAAGATAATAAAAAATTTCTAAGTTAAGTTAAAAATTTTAAATATTTTCTAACACAAATTGAATAACTCTTTTAAAGCATTAAGTAATTTAAATTAATGCTTTTTCAGTTAGTCAATTAAACTTTTCATTTCGATACTTGGTTTACAGGTCGTGGCGAGGCACTAGGCCTTCTTGGTTATTGGAGCAACAACCACTTCCTTAGACAAAGCCTCATAAAGAAATTAGTTGTTTAATTTCCTTGCTGAAAATGTTAAGTCTAATTTTAATTTTAAATTAAATAGGTTTTTGGAACCCAATAGAGGTTCCTACCTACAGGATTAACCAAGTATTTCCTAGGTATATATATTTTTGATATATTTCTAATTTGACTTTGATGAAATCTATAATACCAATTTAAACCTCTATAATTTCTAAAAGTAGAAATATTTGAACCATTAGATTTTTTCAATCTTTCTATTTCTTCTTTTAGTTTTTCATTTTCAATTTTCAATTTTTCAAAATCCTCTATAAGACATGATTTTGCCAAAATTCTCTTTGTTTCTAAAATTTCATTTTCTAATTTGGCAATTTTATTTTCTAATTTATACATGGATTTAGTCATAGCTTTGATACCAAAGTAAAGTTCATCAGGGGGTAAGAGACATACCTCACTTACCATATCAGACTTGAAGCCTGAATCTCCCCCTGCTTCGCTACTTCCATCTGAGGTCGCTCCCCCTTCATCGATGCTGGGTTCTGATGTACTTTGTCCTTCGTGGCTTGCCATCAGTGCAATCCCCGCATATTCTTGAGCTTCTGATTCAGATGAAGAAGTGTCATCCCAAGTTGCTTTTAGGTTGTGTTTCTTGGGTGTCTTCATTTTGACCTTTTTGAGTTCTGGGCAGTCTTCCCTTAGGTGTCCCTCCTTCTGACACTGGTAGCACCGTACCTTTCTTCTGCCTTTTTGATTCTTTTTATTCTGCATTTTAAATTTATTAGATCTAAAAAACTTTTTAAAGTTTCTTACCATGTACGCTTCTTGATCGTCTTCGGAGTCTGACTCGGGTTCATCCTTGTTGGTTGCGTTCAGCGCCATAGTCTGGGTTATGTCCTTTGATATCTCTGCATATCTAGTTTCGTGTAATTCAAGGGTAGAAAACAACTCTTCTAAAGTACTTACCTCCAGGTCTTTTGAGATGTAGTAAGCATCGACGAT
This sequence comes from Zingiber officinale, assembly GCF_018446385.1. Classification (NCBI taxonomy): domain Eukaryota; kingdom Viridiplantae; phylum Streptophyta; class Magnoliopsida; order Zingiberales; family Zingiberaceae; genus Zingiber; species Zingiber officinale. The sequence goes on from NC_056007.1 coordinate 82,064,609, forward strand.
TGATGTCCACTCCGGAGTTCTTGGAAACGCGTTGAGCGTGTAGCGTATAGTGTCCCGGTTTGTTACCGTTTCACCAAGGTTTTCGAGACCAGTAACTAGTTCTTTTACCTTTGCATGTAGACCGGCTACTTTCTCACCTTTCTCCAGACGGATGTTCATCAGTTTATTGCGGAGGATGTCACTTCTAGCGAGCTTTGCTTCGGACGTGCCTTCGTGGAGTTCCAAGAACTTCTCCCAAAGTTCTTTAGCAGATAAATAGTTTCCGATGCGGTTGACCTCTTGAGGCGGTAACACGCTCAGCAGGTGATGTTCCGCACGGCTGTTTGCTACCGACTCATTCTGCTCCTTCTTTGTCCAATCGCTCTCTTCTTTTTCTTTTCCATCTTTATCTATTGGAGCTACAAAATCATATTTCATAATGAACCGAATTTCAAAATCTGTTTTTAGGAATACCTCCATACGACGCTTCCAGTCTGCGAAGTTCCCCTCGAATTTTGGTGGGACGATACTTGGTCCGGCCATCTTGTTGCTTCGATCGACGGTTAGTCCTCCTGAAGCGCCTTGCTCTGATACCACTTGTTGGTCCCTTTGGAGGCCTGCAAGAGGGGAGGGGTGAATTGTCCTACAAAATAAAACTCGAACCTTTCTCGGATTTCAACTATATAATGAACACTTGTAATAAATAAATAAAAGAGACTAAATAAAGAAAAACAGACACCAGAGTTTTACTTGGTTTGCAATCATGGGATTGCTAATCCAAGGAATGTAAGCGCACTATCTGATTCTCCTCTGGGCGGAGTAGCCTCTTTACAACGTTGACAGCACAAATGAAAAGAACAGAATTGAAAGCACAGAAAGAATTGATTACAAGTGAGTTGTTCTCAAGCTTCTGGACCAAGGCTATATTTATAGCCTTGGTCGGGGCGCCTGGAAGGGTTCCGGGCGCCCTGGGGGGGGGGGATAAAAATTATCCCCCAACGTTCAGATCGAGTCAAAACTCGATCTGGTCAACTTTACTGCTCAGGGCACCCCGGAGGGGTCCGGGCGCCCCGGAGGGTTCCGGGCACCCCGGACCCCAAAAGTCAACTCTGGTTGACTTTTTCCGTCCGGTCGTTCCGCTTCGGTTCAGCTCGTCTCGGTCCGGGTTTTCTGTTCCGACTCCACTAGCTTGGGTGATCTCGGCCATCCAGAATAGGGCTCACCCGAACCCATGTTCCGGCCTTCTCCTCGAGCAGCCTTCCTTCCCGGTTTCTCGTCCCTCGAATGCCGCGCACGTTCTTCTCGTCCACCGGTGTACTCTTCCGCGGTCACCTCGTCCCTCGGACGCACCGAGCCCGTCGGCTCTCTCCCCGTGCCGTCCTTCTCGCTAGCCGCGTCTTCCGCTTGACTTCCTGTGTTCCTAAGCTCCTGCACACTTAGACACAAGGGTTAAACAAACGCAGGACCTAACTTAGCTTGTTTGACCACATCAAAACACCTTGGGGTTCCAACAAAGGGTTTTGTTACACAAATGGGGAAAACTCACCTGGACATATAGCTCTGAGAATCTCTCCATTCGGTCAGGTACAAATAGGTCCTCCATCTGCTGAACGCTTTCATCCCAATAGGTAGCTATTTGGCCCCTTAGGAGAAGGCAGCTAGTGGGAGTGTCCTGTTGTTGCGTGTGCATGAGCCCTAACTCAGAAGGTTTGGTGGAATAATACCGGTGATAGGAGGGGCCTTGCGGCTGTGAAGCTGTCGCCGCAGGTTCAGGAGGGGTTGAGTGAGATGGCCCCGGTCGTGATTCACCGGGCAGGGGTGCAGCTGAGGGACCTGCCGTGTCACCGGGTACTCGTGAAGGAGAAGAAGTGGGGCGAGAGGAAGTTGGAACTGGCTGAACTGGCTCCTGAGCCTGAGAACATGTGGGAGGGAGATCCTCGGTGGTCGCAGGACTGTGGCCAGGCATAGGGGGATCTAGAACGTGCCGGGCTGGAGGGACCGATTTATCGGATGGGCTATCAACACCCAGGTCTGGCTCAACATACCTTCGACGATGGCGAGACCTGTGAGCCAATGTCTGGTCGTCTGAGTCAGAGTCTTCAGGCGAGGATCGCGATTGCCGAGCCGTGGGAGGAGCAGCAGTTCTGGTAGGATCGATAGCGAGACGTGTCTGCAAGGATGCCCAGGAAGCCGCCCGGAAGGAAGGACTGGCGGGGGGTATATCCCCTGACCTTGAAGGAGGTCGGGGGGTCTGTCTGACAGAAGGCTCCGACACCGTTCGAGGAGTAGACTGAGGAGTTGGTTGAGGGGTTGACTGAGTGGCGGTGGTAGTTGTTCCTAGCCGGGCAGGGGCAGAATGGGGGAGATGTCTCCTATCCAGTATGATTCAGCTCCTACTCATTATTTCTTGCTCGCTAAGGGGGAGATGCTGGACTTCTGAAGCGTGAAGCATGGTGTTGGCTGCAAGGGAAAAGCAAAGTTGTAGTGACTACGTCAGAAAATAGAGTAAAGTAATTCAAGGTCAGACAAAATTTGTTGGTTAGTCCTAGTAAAATGTACCGGTTCCACTATACAAAATTTTTTTTACAAGCGTCGAACATTTCATTAAATAACTTATTGTGTTCTTTAGAAGTTAAATTAGGAATCACAGATGGAACTTAACATCATTGATTCCAAATTTAACTTATCTGTTCTTAATGGTTTAGATTTGAATCGCAAGCGGAACTTAACACTATTAATTCAAATCTACCTAAGTTATTAATTCCATAAATATTAATTTCTAAAATTGGCTTCCAGGACTGCATGGCGAGACACATGGCCTTCTTGGATATGGAAGCAACCACCACTGCCTAGGCAAAGTCTTTTAAGGAAAGCTAATATTTATTTCCTTAAATAACTCTAGGTTAATCAAAAAGAACAATCGAATCACAAATTCGAAAAATAAGAAAACACAAACTCGAAAAATAAATTCGATAAACTAGATCTAATTGCCTCTTGTATTTAGAATTCTTGCAAAGAAAATAACTAGTATGATGCGGAAGAAAATTACTAGTTATACCTTCTCTTTGTAAGCTAATGACCTCGAGATCTTCTGCCGTATTCCTCGTCTCGCTTTGGACGTCATGTGGGCGACGATCCTCCAAGATGAACACCACCCAAAAGAGCTTCTCCTCCTTGTAATATTCGGCCACCACCACCACAATAGAAAAGAGAGCAAAGGGAGAAGAGAGGGAGAGAGGGGCCGACCACCAAGAGAGTCTCCAAGCCAAAGAATAAGAATTGTATCATATGAAGCTCCCTCACACCTTCTTTTATATTACTTGCCCAAGGAAAATAAGAAAAAACTTTTTACAAAAAATAAAATCATCCAAGAGTTTTTCCTTTTCCCTTTTAATTTTCCCTTTTCTTTCCTCTTGATTGAATCAATCACCAATTTTGAATTTGTGATGATTTATTACTTTTAATATGGCTGACCACTTGCCTGGGCACCAAGTAAGGTGACCGGCCACCTCATCAAGGGGAAAAAGGAAATATATTTTTTATAAAATTTTACAAGAAAACTCTTATAAAATTTTACAAGCTCTCTTTCCTAAAGTAAGAGTTAAAAAAGGAAAGTTCTAAAAATTAAAACCATGTTTTAAAATTTAAAACTTCTCTTACAAAATTTCCTTTTTTTAACATGATGAAAGAAAATTTTAATTTTAAAACTTATCTTCCTTTTTTTTCTTAAACCATGAGGATGGTTAAAAAAGGAAAGTTTTAAAACTTTTAAAACTCTCTATTAAAACATGTGGTCTAATTCAAATAAGGAAAGTTTTAAAAATTAAAAACTCTCTTTTAAAACTTATAGTTTTCTACAAAGAGAAGATTTTAAAAATTCAAAACACCTCTCCTATTTGAATTAATCTTGGTCGGGCCCTACATGCTTAGTCACCAAGCAATAGGGCCGACCCCTATAAAGAGGATGTGGCCGACCCTTGCTTGGTCACCAAGCATTGGACCGGCCCACTTCTTGGACACCAAGAAGAGCCTTACATTTGGATGGACTTGAGGCTATAATGAGGCTACGACAGGGACCTAGAGGAGAAATTGATTTTGGCCTTCCGATGAGCTTGAATATCCCGTGCTCGCCCTGAACACACAACTCAAGTTCATCGATAATAACTCATTCCACTAGAGAGTTATTACCGCACTACCGCACCAATCCCAAATTACATTATGGGCTCCTTCTTATCATGAGTGTGTTAGTCTCCCTGTGTTTAAGATTACAAATGCCCACTAATTAAGTAAGTTACTGACAACTCACTTAATTAATATCTAGCTCCAAGAGTAGTACCACTCAACTTCATTGTCATGTCGGACTAAGTCCACCTGCAGGGTTTAACATGACAATCCTTATGAGCTCCTCTTGGGGACATTCTCAACCTAGATAACTAGGACACAGATTCCTTCTATAATCAACAACACACACTATAAGTAATATCATTTCCCAACTTATCGGACATATTGATTTATCGAGCTAAACCTCACCCTTTGATAAGTTAAAGAAATAAATATTAAATATATGTGCTTGTTATTATATTAGGATTAAGAGCACACACTTCCATAATAACTAAGGTCTAGTTCTTTTACTAAGTCAGTACAAAAAGAATTTACCTAAATGATCCTACTCAATACACTTAAAGTGTATCAGTATAATTTATTAGTCAAGATAAACTAATACTTAATTACACTACGACTATTATGATGGTCTGTTCCTTTCCATCTTAGTCGTGAGCTACTGTTTGTAATTTATAGAGAACCGACAACATGATCTTCTGAGTGTGACACCACACTCCATGTTATCTACTATATAAATTAATTGAACAATTACATTTAACAAATAAATGCAGATATTGACCAATGTGATTCTTTTATTTCAAAAATAAATGTTTACAAAAGCTAGGCTTTTAGTATACACTCCAATAAAATTCACCTAGAGAACGTGGCAGCTCAGAAGAAGAGATGCGGCTCAATCTAAAGAAGGACAATACATCTTCAGATAGCAGCCTTGTCAAATCCAATCGCCAGCATTTTAGCTGAGCCAGAGCATTTGTGAAGAGGGGGTCATTACTGAAGTCCCCCACATAAGGTACCACAGGGAGGATTCGTTGCCAGCGAGCAGGCCACTCTATAGCAGAAGGAAACTTGAGGAAAAAGTACTTATCCTTCCCAGACGGATCAGAGGAGGGGATAGAGCAAAAGAAGGTAGTCCTAGTACAGGCTTGGAAGTGGAATAAACCTTCACTGTGCTGGCGGCGAGTGAAGAAATAGTGGAACAGGCAGGCAGACCAGGAAAGTTCACAAACTTCATACAAGATCACGAAGCCGCACAGAATTTTTATAGAATTGGGAGTTAGCTAGCCCAGAGAAATTCTGAAATAAAGGCTTATGTCGGAGAACAAAGGATGAATGGGAAAATGAAGCCCTGCCACGAACTGTTCCTTATAGAAAGTGACGTAGCCTGTTGGAGGAGAAGAAGTCTGGTGCAAGGTGTTGGGAATAATGATATGCATGTCCCTCGAGATCTCATAGGTGAAGCGAAGATCGTCCAGATCCATACCATCAAAAGTTGAGACTCCAGGGGGGTAAATGATGTTAGGGAAGGCCATAGGCAGGACTTAAGTGGAAGCCGGGAATAAGAGGATAAAGCAGGAGGCAGAGGGCACAAGGAATCGAGAGGGCGGAGAGAGTAGAGAGTGAGACTAGAAGAAGCAGGCGAAAAGGTTTTGTGGAGAAGCAGCGACGACCTATTTATAGACGATATCCATGAGGGTAGAACGGTCAAATCACCATCCAACGGCTCCTAATAAAAGCAATTTAGAATATTCGCACAAAAAGGAGCCGCACGATCGTCACAGAAAATGAAGCTCGAAAAAAGAGACGGGAAACAGTAAGTGGCGCGAAGTACGAGGGTCATCATGAGTTACCTCGGGAAAGAACGGTATTACGAAGCGTTGGGGACTTTCCTACGCTGTTTTTATTTCGCCTTTGCTAAGTTTAAGGGGTTGCTAAGTTTAAGGGGTGACCTCGCTCGGGACACTGAGCGAGTAGAGTTCCAGGGTAGGGGCATTAGTCAGAACGTCATCGAAACCAAAACAGATCCCAGGTCGGGGAAACAAATAGATCGCAGGCTGGGGAAGCGAATAGATCCCCGATCGAGGAAACAAACAAATCGCAGGCAGGGGAAGCGAATAGATCCCAGGTCGGGGGAACAAACAGATCGCGTGTCAGGGGAGCGAATAGGTCCCAGGTAGGGAAGCAAGCAGGTCCACGGTCAAGAAACTGGAAACAATTTTCAAGAAAAAGATAAGGGCCGAGGGATTTCTTAAAACTTAAGTAACTACGGATAACGGCAGACCAGGAGATTTCCTAAAAGACAAATGACTTTAAATAAAAGCAAGTTCCAAATATCATACATTAAAGATTTCATGTCATGATCAAGGATTCGTGGGAGGAGGTACATCACTCGGGAAAGGAGCTGGAAGAGCCAGAAAGTCGTCGTCTGCGATGAAGGACGGGAAGGCTGTTGGGGCAATTTCCCTAGGTCAAGTTTGACCAGTTTGACTAAGCTTGAGTTGAGTCAAGCTTGAGTCAGGGTTTGAGTTTTGATGTTTGACAATATATGGAGATTGCTGGAGCAATCGTCCAATTGTGGAGATGGTCAAGGGATTGACCAGGTTGATGAGAAGACAAGTCAAGTGGGTCAGTGTTGACCGGAGACTTGACCGGGAAAGTCCTAACTGGAGGTTAGGCAAGAGAGAAGTCAAGTAGGTCAAGGTTGACAGGAGACTTGACTGGGAAAGTCCTAATTGGAGATTAGGCAAAGGTAAGTCCAACAGAAAGGTTGGCAAGAGTGAAAATCTAAGTAAGTTAGTGTTGACCAGACTTGGTGGTGAAAGTCCTAATAAGTGAGATCAGACAATTGGAAAGTCCTAATATAGCTAGGCAAAGGAAAAAGTCCGGGTGAGGAGCTAAGTAATTGGAAAGTCCAAGTATGATCTTGGCAAAAGGAAAGTCCTGGTGAGGAGCCAGGTAATTGAAAAGTCCAAGTGTGATCTTGGCAAAGGGAAAGTCTTGGTGAGGAGCCAGGCAATTGGAAAGTCCAAGTGTGATCTTGGCAAAGCAAATCCTAGGGTGATTTGGCTAGGAAAACCCGACAACTAGGATGAGGTCGATGGAAGCTCCAAAAGGCAAGGCGTGAAGGATGGGGAGATATCCGAGGGACGCAAGGCTGATGGAGGAGGCTAGAAGGCTAGTTCGAGGTTGGTCGGGAGTAGCCAAATGCTAGGCGTGCAAACCCAACAGGTCACGGTTGACCGAGAGTTGGGTTTGGGGAGCTGGACTTGAGTTTGAGATTAAGTCCAGGGTGTTCAATCGATCGGGCGATCGATTGAACATGCTCCAATCGATCAGCCGATCGATTGGAGTGTGTTGCGAAGGAAGGAGTGGCCCAATCGATTGGTCAATCCATTAGGACCACATCTCGTGAGCATAGAGCCCTTCCCAATCGATCGGGCGATCAATTGGGAGCTGCCAATCGATCGGTCGATCGATTGGGCAGGAGTGTTCTCGCGTGATCGCGAGAAACACAGAATGCTTCTGAATCGATCCATCGATCTATCCAGATGTTCCCAATCGATCGACCGATCGATTGGGAAGTGACCGTTGCACAGGTTGCAGGCGATGGGCGGCTGGGATTGTCCAGATGTGATGTGGTGATCAATTGGGGATAAATTCAATCGATTGGAGCTACTATATAAAGCCCAGGCGGAGCTTTTTTCTCAGCAGATCTCTTGTGATCTTTTGCGACGTTCTTCAGCGATTCACAACAAGCTTCTCCTATCTACTCATGCCAGTTCTTGAAGGCACTTGGGGAGCTTCTCCTGTTGGGACCGAAATGTAGCTAGAGGGGGGGTGAATAGCTCTTCGCGCTCGTCGTGCTCTTCGTTGCTTGTTTCTTCAAAGATATGTAGCGAAAATACAAGAAACAATACATACAACGCTAACACATAGATTTACTTGGTATCCACCTCAAGAAGAGGTGACTAATCTAAGGATCCACACACTCATGTACCCTCCACTATGAAAACGCTCCTTTTCGGTAACTACCGAAGGCGGAGAAGCCCTGCAAGCTCACAGTACAAGAAGAAAGGGAAGGAAAACACAATACAAGCAAAAGCTTACAAGATATGCATAAGAAACCCTAACCCTAGCTTCTTCCTCGCCTCTTGACTTGGACGTGCACCAGCACAAGCCTCCAAGAACCTTCAAGATCTGGCGTGAGAGCTTTGTGGAGTCATTGTGAAGATCGCTAAAGAGAAGGATCGAAACCGTGGAAGTTCTACCGAAGACGAACGCACGCCAACAGCTATATCCTGCGCCAACAGTCGGATCCCAATCGATTGGGGAGGCTTTGGATCGATCGACCAATCGATCCAGAGCGCCTCTGTGCTCTTGGAAATTGCCTGGATCGATCGACTGATCGATCCAGGGCTTATCGTGCGAAATCACACCTCCCAATCGATCGCCCGATCGATTGGAGGCTCCCAATCGATCGGCTGATCGATTGGGAGGCTTTCTGTTCACGCGACACTTCTCCCCAATCGATCCACTGATCGATTTGGAGAAGGCTTGTCACGGGAACTCACCTAATCGATCAACCGATTGATTGGGCATGAGCCAATCGATCGGCTGATCGATTCAGCTCCTGTTTTTGCCCAAAAACAAGTCCAAAGTCTCCTAGACCAACATCCAGTCAACCATGACCTGTTGGTATATCATGCCTAGCATCTGGTCACCCTTGACATGCTAGAACTCCCTCACCAAGTGTCCGGTCAATCCCTTTGACCCACTTGGACTTTTCTCCTCGTGCCAAGTGTCTGGTCATCCTTGACCCACTTGGACTTATCTCCACCAGGTGTCTGATCAACCTTGATCCACCTGGATTTCCCGTGCCAAGTATCCGGTCAATCCCTTTGACTTACTTGAGATTCCCAACACCAGATGTCTGATCAAACTTGATCCATCTGGATTTCCTGTGCCTGGCTTCACGCACCCGGACTTTCACCTAGCTTCACTCACTAGGATTTTCCTTCTACCTAGCTTCACTCACTAGGTCTTCTCATTTCACTGGCTTCACTCACCAGGACTTCTCATACTGCCTAGCTTTACTCACTAGGTCTTTCACCTGGCTTCACTCATCAGGATTTCCCAGCTGCCCAGCTTCACTCACTGGGACTTTCCTTACTGCCTAGCTTCACTCACTAGGTCTTTCACTTGGCTTTATTCACCAGGATTTTCCTTCTGCCTAGCTTCACTCACTAGGACTTTCCACAACTGTCTGGCTTCACTCACCAGGACTTTCTAGTCTGCCTAACCTCCTAGTTAGGATTTTCACCTGGCTTCACTCACCAGGATTTTCCAGTCAAGTATCCAGTTAACCTTGACATACTTGACTCTTCTTCACAATCTATCCACATAAACAATCGCACCTGCAATCTCCATGTGTTATCTACATGTATTGTCAAACATCGAACCCCAAACATTAAGACTCGAGCTTGAACCAATTCAAGCTCAGTCAACCAGGTCAACCTTGACCTAGGAAATATTGCACCAACATCTCCAAGGTTCAAGAGGCGACGACAAGCACAAGTAAGCAAGAAGAGGAGTGTGTTGCGTTGTATTTTTGTTTCCTCTTGTTATATTTGTGTTGTGTTGTGTGTGAGTGTTGTACGAGGCTTCTCCGCCTCCGGCTGCGACCGAGAAGGAGGTTTTCATAGTGGAGTGAGCGTGTCGTGTGGATCCTTGGATTAGTCACATCATATTGAGGTGGATACCAAGCAAACCCTAGGTGTTAGCATTGGTTGGTTTTGTCTTTGTATTCCGCTGCACATCATCAAGACGCAACCGACGAACACGCGACGAGACGCTATTCACCCCCCTCTAGCGGACATCAAGGTCCCAACAATTGGTATCAGAGCGAGGTCGCTCTTCTACGGACTAACCGCTAAGAGAGCAAGAAGCTAGAGGAAGAAGATGGACTTGGGAGGTCCACTTGGATGGGATATCCGGATTCCACCTCCGTACAACAAAGAAGAATTTAGTTTTTGGAGGAATCGGTTGGAGACTTGGTTCCAAATGGATTGGAACCAATGGGTGATCTTGGAAGACCCATTTGAAGCTCCAAAGGACAAGAAGGGTAAATGCCTCCGACCTCGACATTGGACCGAGGAACAAAAGGAGCTAATGGAGGCGGACAAGGAGGTAACGAAAATATTGCTTAATTTATTACCTTCTAATATAATTTTGAGTGTAGGTGAATGCACGAGTGCAAATGATCTTTGGAAAAAGATCATTGCCTATCATGAGAACCCCACTCAATTTCAAGGAGTGGAGGAGCCCAAGGAGAAGGGCTCATTGGTCCAAGAAGAAAAGGGCCAATCCGATGTTGACATGAGGACAGCATCCGAAGAAGAGAAGGAAGAGGTGGAAGAGGAGAGATCTTCTACATCCTCAAGAGAGGAAGATATGGAAGCATCCATATCCTCGAGGGAAGAAGAAGAAGATGATGATGCAACCTTCGCAATTCAAGTTACATCAAATGGAGAATCAAGCATCATCCCTACAAGCAAAGGTGTAGAAAATTCAATTAATAATAAAAATTATATCATTTGCTTTGAGTGTAGGGGACATGGACACTATAAGAGCAAGTGTCTAAAATTGGCCAAGAAGAAGGGCCAAATAGTACCTAAGGGCAAGGAGAAGCCCAAGGAGATTGGTCCCACAGAACGCAAGAGCAAGGAGCACATTGTGTGCTTCTCATGCAATCAAAATGGGCATTACCGGAGTCAATGCCCTAAAGGGAAGAAGTCAATCAAAGTCAGAGGAGGAAGCACAAATCTAGGGGGAGCTTGTAAGAGCAAACCCAAAGTAAATTTTATTAATGCAAATTCTCTTAGAAATAATAAAAAGCATGCTAGTTCAAATATAAATAATTATAATGCTATTTATCATGAAAATAGAATGCATGATAAACCTAAGGACAAATATATACCTCCTCATGCTAGATCTACCATACCTAAGACTAGGAAGGTAGATGACTACTTAGACAATAATTCTAAGGACTTTAGATATAAGCCTAAGGCTAGCAATGCTCATAGGCATCAACAAAAATCCAAATATATGGATTTAGTAAGTGAAAACCAAGTCTTGAAGTCAAGACTTGATAACTTAGAAATAACCCTAGCAAGAATGGAAAATCTTCTTAAGGGTCAAAATGAGCAAACTCTAGGGAGAACTAGACAAGAGTCATCCAATGGCTATAGTGGTTTGGGATACAAACCTAAAGCCAAGAAGGATCTGACTTCCTTTCATAGAGTTCCATATAGCTATGGGACCAACACTAGGTTTAGAGGTCAAGTCAAAGATACTAGGGAAGGAATCCCTAAAGGTTCTTTTGGCAAGACCAATGTGACTAAGACTTCTAAGAAGTCTAACAAAGTCACAAAGAAGGTCACAAGGGAGGTCATCCCTAAAGTTGATCTAGTAAAGGTGACTAAGGCTCCAAAAAGGCCAAATAAAGTCACAAAGAAGGTTACAAGGGAAGTTATCCCTAGGAGTTACCTAGTAGAAGTGACCAAGGCTTCTAAGAAGCTTAGAAAGGTCCTTAGGAAGGTGACTAGGGAAGTTATCCCTAGTGAGTACCTAGAGCATCCAAGGAGCACCAATAGCTTTTGGGTTCCTAGAAGCATATTCTCTACACCCTAGATGGGTTTAGAGAGTGTCAACTCTAATTGGAAGGGTGGTTAACCCAACCTTGATAAAAGTTGACACTTGAGAGCATTTTCAAGGTTATTATTAACCTTTGAAAATGAAAAGGATTATGTTGTTACTCTTTGAAAGAGTAACATGTGTCAAATCTTAAGAAATTATGTTTGAATTAAATTGGCACAATTTGGAGAAACATAAGAAACACCAAATTGAGATTTTGGTATTTTCTTAGGGCAATTAAAGGAAAATCTAGGTCCTAATGTAAGATAATTACTCCTTGGAAGAGTAAGTTGTGCCAAACTTTGAGGAATCACGCTTAATGTAAGTTGGTACACTTGGAAAAAGGATACGAAATGGCTAGTTGAGATCTTAGTATGTTCTTAAAGAACTAAGAGCAAATCTAAATCTTAAGTCTCAACGGTTAATCCTTAAGAGGAGTAATTTGTGTCAAATTTTGAGGATTTGAACTTGATTTAAATTGACACATTTAGGAAAGGATAAGAAATGTCAAGTTGGGGGTTTTGACATTTTCTTAGAAGGTTAAAGGCGAATCTAAGTCTTAATTTGATTTCATTTACTCTTTAAAAGAGTTAAATGTGTCATACCTTGAGGAATTTGTTTAATTTAAAATGACACAAATTAGAAAGGGAAAAAGAAATGTCAAAATTGGGGTTGACACCTTCTTGATGAAATTGGGCAATCTAGGATTTAATTTTAAGGTTTAGCTAAGAATTAAAGATACTTAGATGGATTATCTAGGTATATTTTGTTTATTCTAAAATGTCATGATTGTTTGCCCATCATATGTCATGACATCATATTTATTTTTGCATTCATGATTATTATGAAAAATACCAAAAATATTATGTCATGTCATACATACATCATGTAGCTATAGGAAATTTTCTTTTGAAAATTCTTTCTTTTTGATGTATGTCATAACATATTATGCATTATGGTAATTTCCTTGTAATTAAGGACAAATGTCAACAATTGTAGGCTTATGCCAAGTGACATCCTTGGTGGATGATCATGGTTCTCACAATGCCTAGATAGATATGCATGATCCCTTAGATTAGGGCAAAACCAAATGTACATCTCACAAAGAATCATAAGGTGACTTGTATGTGTTTTAATACACATTAGATACAAGTGAGATGTTAGGATGGTGAACAAAAATCAAGATGTTGATTTAGTGCATCTTGTTGAGTTTTAGGTTCATCAAAACACATAGTTATGTATCTTCCAATCATTGGGAGAGCTAATGTATAAGTCATGTGCATTGAGCCCAAAGAACATGGTTGGATATTGGTTTTGAAAATCATTTTAAAATACTGAGCGAGTAGAGTTCCAGGGCAGGGGCATTAGTCAAAACGTCATCGAAACCAAAACAGATCCCAGGTCGGGGAAACAAATAGATCGCAGGCTGGGGAAGCGAATAGATCCCCGGTCGGGGTCGGGGAAGCAAATATATCCCAGGCCGGGGGAATAAATAGATAGCGTGTCAGGGGAGCGAATAGGTCCCAGGTAGGGAAGTAAGCATGTCCGCGGTCAGGAAATAGGAAACAATTTTCAAGAAAAAGATAAGGGCCGAGGGATTTCTTAAAACTTAAGTAACTACGGATAACGACAGACCAGGAGATTTCCTAAAAGGAAAATGACTTTAAATAAAAGCAAATTCCAAATATCATACATTAAAGATTTCATGTCATGATCAGGGATTCGTGGGAGGAGGTACATCACTCAGGAAAGGAGTCGGAAGAGCCAGAAAGTCGTCGTCTGCGATGAAGGACGGGAAGGCTTCATCGGGAACTTCTTGCAACAGGCGCTCCCTGTCCAGGAAGTCAGCTGGGGGGGGGGGGGGGGGGGCAAAGCGAAGAAGTCCTTGCTCAAATAGCTGGCGCACTGCACCCACACCCCCGTAGCAGAGCATCCGGTCGGCGAAATCCCCTATCTTCTTCTGGAACAAGGGAGACTTAATGTAGGAGATCCTGTAAGCTTTGAGACGCTCGCCTTCGCCTGATCAGTACTCCACCAGTTCCACCTTCACTTTCTCTGTAGATGCCAGAGCTAGGGCATTTTCTTGCTTTAGGGTGGAAGCCTCCGCCTGTGCTTTAAGAAGATTTGCCTGGAGAGATTTGATGGTGACCTAATCCCTATCCTGCTGAGCCTTAAAAGTCTTCTCCCGGTCAGCACTGGCGACCAGGTCCGCTCGAGCAATCTCCAAGTCTTTCTGTATAACCTTGTTGGATTCCTGGAGTGCTTGCAAATCTGCAGAAAGAGCGGCCAGCTTTGATTTCTTCTCCTCCAGCTCAGTTGCCAACTGGCGACGACGCTGCCCTTTTGAGTTTAGCTTGGAGTCACTGGTCTTCAGGGCCGCTTGTAGTTCTTATATCTTCTCAGACGACTCCTGAGCCAAATCCCGGGCAGACTGAGCAGACTCCCCGGCCGCGTGTAGATAATAATCAAGAGGGTCAAACGAGTCGCAGGGAGTCAATGGAAACTCCAGATCTTGCAGACGAGCCTTCAGTGACTAGTTTTCTTGCAACAAGTCAGCGACGAACTGTGCCAAGGTCAGGCTACTGGAGCAAGCCTGCCCAGTAGAAAGAAGAGGATCAGAAGAAATGGCAGAGTCAAAGCAAGAAAAGGAAAATTCACCGATATAATATGTTTGGAAGCCAGGTCCAGGCTTTCCCATTGAGAACTTCCCCAGAACTGCTCGTTGGCCGATCGCCAAAGGGTGGCTAGGTCACCTTACAGTTGAATTTTGCTGCGGACAGGAATGGCACCTGCCTCTGCTGAAGTCCCCGCTAGGTCAGATTCTGTTTCAACTACAAAAGGCAAGCGCCAGAAAGCTGTGAAATCCTGTTCGTTCCTTTGGGGCCGGGCCCTGGTGCGAGCAGATGATGATGAGGGGGCAGCAGGAAGAGCAGCAGGGGTCGCAGAGCTCCCGGGTTGGTGTCCAGTAGAATGACCAGTATGCTCAAGAGCCAAAACCCGGACAGGAGTAGGGGCTGGGACTTCTGCAACCCGAGGAGACTCCTGAGCAGGAACTCTGGCTGTTTGCGTTTGGACTTTGGGAACCTTGGAAGAAGTCTTTCCAAGGGGAAGAGACGAGGGAGAAGACTGGGCTGAAGGAGCGACTCTCTTACGTTTGCGTTGGAATCGCAGGCGTTTGTCTGGTGGAGGAGAGGGAGCCCGCTCTTCCTCAATAGGCTCCAGAGCTGTAGGGCCAGACGTAGAAGGGTCCACAACCAGAAGAAGGGGAGCAAAGGATGCTGAGGGCTCCTCCACGGATTTGTGTGAGGAGGTGGTTGAAGGAGCAGCCAGGCCCTTCGCAACCTTATCACCCACAGCCTTCAGAAGGTGACTGGGCATTTGGGATGATCCCTTTGAGTAGGCCCGGAACATAGCAGCCTCTGCAAAGCAAGAAGGAAATACCTCAGTTAGTGAAGACTAGCGGAATGAAGAGCAACATCTTACCAAAAGGAGCTCCTATATCTGCAGGGACCGGGCTGAGTCCGAAAAAGTGCAAAAAACCTTCTCGCAGTATTATAGAAAGGAGAAGTTGGACTCCCTATATTTTCTCTGAGGTGGAATGACAGATAGGCTGATGTGTATGTTCGTACAACTCGAAGGGGGAGAGAAGGCTGGAACGCCAGTTGGTCGGCCAGGATACCGACTCAGGCAGCCTGACAAAGAAGAAGCTAGACTTCCAACCCTTATTGGAGGAGGGCAAATCAGAGAAGAATTTACACTCAACTCGGGATTGCACCATGAATACACCGGGCTCAGAGCGTTTAATAGAATTAAAATGATGGAAGAGTCGAGCGGTCAGGGAGATTTGGTATACCCGGCAGAGAATAATCATGCCACAAATAGCACGAATAGCATTGGATGCAAACTGTGAAAGGGGAATACCAAAATATTGACTCAGGGAAGAGAAAAGAGGATGAAGAGGAAAGAGGAGGCCTCCCAAGAGCTGGTCCTTAAAGAAAGTTACAAAACCTTGGGGAGGGGAAGAAGGGTGCTCATTCGGTCGGGGAGCACGCAATTGGTAATCATCAGTAAGGTGCAGGCTTTCCCGAATCTGAGCCAGGTCGCTATCATCTAAGTCAAAAATGTAATACGAATACCATGGTGCCACATTACCTTCAGCCATGAGAGAATAGGGGGACGAAGACGAAGAGAAGAAGCACTTGCAAGTGACAATCAGAGAAGAACTTAAGAGACAGAGCAAGAGGAAGCGACAGAGTCGAAAGCAGATAACAAGGTAAGAAGGTGACGGCGGACAACCTTTAGGGTTTATAAATCCAAAACCCTAGGAAGTCTCGAAAAAGAGGAGAGAAGGAATGATAGATATTGTGAGGCGTCGAATCTAGGGTCGCGTACTAAAAGGCGCTGATAAGCTACAGTGGCGGTAAGGGTTTGTGGGACACGTGTAGCTTCCCTAGGAAAGACATTAAAAAGATCTTAATGATGGATGTGATAAGGAAATCATGAAGAAGGATTTTTGTACGGCTACATTCCGGCGCGGGAAGACTATACGTCAGAAGGAGAGACAGCCATGCGGTTACCTCGGGAAAAGAAAGGGCATACGTCATGATTACGAAGTCACCTCGAGAAAGAGGAGGGAAAACGAAGAGACACAAGAATTTGAATTTGACGCTCCTTAAGACTGAAAATAAACAAATAGTGCGCAGCTGGCCAGACATCTACAGTATAACACCCGGGCGGGAATATCAGGAACAATCTCCAGGCCATTCTGGAACTATTAATCCGATTCCTGAGCTAACCCCTAAGAAGTTTCTTAACGGCTACCAGGTCGGTGTCCTAGACTTTCGCCCCAGTGCGAGTTATAAGTGAGCATGCTCTCACACCCAACGATCGTCCAGGTCGGTATCCCAGACTCTCGTCTCAGTGCGAGTTATAAGTGAGCATGCTCTCACGCCCAACGACCTTTCCAGTTTGGTGTCCCAGACTCTCGCCCCAGTGCGAGTTATGAGTGAGCATGCTCTCACGCCCAACCATCGTTCAAGTCGGTGTTCCAGACTCTCGCCTCAATGCGAGTTATAAGTGAGCATGCTCTCACGCCCAACGACTTTTCAAGGTCGGTGTCCCAGACTCTCACCCCAATGTGAGTTATAAGCGAGCATGCTCTCATGTCCAACGACCTTCCATGTCGGTGTCCCAGACTCTCGCCCCAGTGCGAGTTATAAGTGAGCATGCTCTCACACCCAACGACCGTTCAGGTCGGTGTCCCAGACTCTCGCCTCAGTGCGAGTTATAAGTGAGCATGCTCTCATGCCCAACGACCTTTCCAGGTCGATATCCCAGACTCTCGCCCCAGTGCGAGTTATAAGTGAGCATGCTCTCACGCCCAACGACCGTTCAGGTCGGTGTCCCAGACTCTCGTCTCAGTGCGAGTTATAAGTGAGCATTCTCTCACGCCCAACGACCGTTCAGGTCGGTGTCCCAGACTCTCGCCCCAGTGCGAGTTATAAGTGAGCATTCTCTCACGCCCAATGACCTTTCCAGGTTGGTGTCCCAGACTCTCACCCCAGTGCGAGTTATAAGTAAGCATGCTCTCACGCCCAACGACCGTACAGGTCAGTGTCCCAGACTCTCACCCCAGTGCGAGTTATAAGTGATCATGCTCTCACGCCCAACGACCGTCCAGGTTAATGTCCCAGACTCTCACCCCAGTGCAAGTTATAAGTAAGCATGCTCTCACGCCCAACGCCCGTTCAGGTCGGTGTCCCAGACTCTCGTCCCAGTGCGAGTTATAAGTGAGCATGCTCTCACGCCCAACGACCCTTCCAGGTCGGTGTCCCAGACTCTCGTCCCAGTGCGAGTTATAAGTGAGCATGCTCTCACGCCCAACGACCCTTCCAGGTCGGTGTCCCAGACTCTCGTCCCAGTGCGAGTTATAAGTGAGCATGCTCTCACGCCCAACGACCCTTCCAGGTCGGTGTCCCAGACTCTTGCCCCAGTGCGAGTTATAAGTGAGCATGCTCTCACGCCCAATGACCGTCCAGGTCGGTGTCCTAGACTCTCGCCCCAGAGCGAGTTATAAGTGAGTCTGCCCTCACGACTAACGACTTGCTTGGTTAGTATCTCTTAGTCTCGCCCTAATGTGAATCCGCAAGTATACTCTAGTGCTCAACAGATCTGCAGCCTTACTTCTATTGTCAATACGAAATACAAACAGACAGGTCTATACAAACCACGACTTTCCAGCCCTTTTTGGTAAGAAAAAGGTATGGTAATTAAATTATTCTTTCTAAGTTATCTTTTCTAGCTAATTTTCTTGGGAACATGCGTCTATGGAACATGATACTATGAGATACAAAGAAATACATACCCACAACCTTGGAGACAGATAATGCAAGGGATATTATTTAATAAAAGTTAAAGTACAGACCCATCACTTTAGAGACAGATAATATAAGGAATATTATGTAATAAAAGTTGAAGAACATTTTTCAGTTCACATTATCATTAAAAGATCCAGATCCAGAGGTCTGATCCCTCCTGGCCAGATGAACCTGAGCTTGAGCTAGATCTTCCTTGATAAGTTCGAGGGTGCGTTTCAGTTGACCAATAGTTTCATCCTTTATCCAACCTTCCTCTTTCAGGAAGGTCATCTCGTCCTCGTGTCTCAGCTTCAGATAAACAATATAATGGACCTAGCTCTGGAAGTCCGACTGAGCCTTAAGCTTGAGGGCTATCTCAGCCCAAGTTCTGGATTTGGCCGCCAGCCAGAGTTCTTCCGTTTCTCGACGAAGAGAGGATTGCAGGTCTCTACTTTGAGTCATTTCGAGCAGGGCCTCATCTTTATGGGCTAACAGCTAGGTCAAATGAGGGACCTGGTGGCGCAAAGCAACCATCTCATCTGAGTCCATGGGTAGGAAGGTAAGTTGAAAGAAACAGGAAGGTAGCAATATGCATGCCCCTTTTATAAGGGAGGAGAAGGTGAAGGGATTACCTCAGAACATGAGACGACGCTTGGGAAACCGTATGACATTTATGAGGAAGTGGTATGATTAGAAATCGAAGAATCAACACGCGCGCAATAAAATCCCGCTTATCTTTTCTGGAAGGTGATAAATTCTAAGTGGGATAAGGGAAAGAGGAGATCAGGAAATAATAACACACGTCAGGACAGGTAAGAACGAGGCTGGGGTTTAGTTAGTCGGACAAGAGCCTCTTTCGACTAGACTTGAGGGGGATGCTTGTGATACGGTGAATGATAGTGTGGTCGGATAACGGACGTGGTCGGGGGTCAAACCCATTGGGTGGTCAGAAGTCAAGCTCGCGTGGAGGTCAAAAGTCAAGCCCTCGTGGTGGTCAGAAGTCAAGCATACATAAGGGTCAAAGGTCTAGCCTATGTGGTGGTCAAAAGTCTGGCTTATGTGGTAGTCAAAGATCCGAAGGGTGAGAGGGTCCCAGTTGGGCCTAAGCGATACTCTAGGGTTAGACCCACGAGTTAAGCAAGGATACATGTCAGTACTTATGGACTGGCAGAGCAGGATAGCCAGACCAAAGCGTACAGGTCGTGATGTGCAAACCAAGGATACAGGTCAGGACTTATAGCCTTGCAGCACAAGACACCTGGACCGAAGCGTACAGGTCGGGATGTGCAAACCAAGGATACAGGTCAGGACTTATGGACTAGCAGAGTAGGATAGCTGGACCAAAGCATACAGGTCGTGATGTGCAAACTAAGGATACAGGTCAGGACTTATAGCCTTGCAACACATGACACCTGGGCCGAAGCGTACAGGTCGGGATGTGTAAACCAAGGATACAGGTTAGGACTTATAGCCTTACAACACAAGACACCTAGACCGAAATGTATAGGTCGGGAGGTGCAAAGCAAGGATACAGGTCAGGACTTATAGCCTTACGGCTCAGGACACATGGATCGACGCGTACAGGTCGGAATATACGAGCTAAGGATACAGGTCAGTACTTATGGACTGGCATAGCAGGATAGCCGGACTGAAGCGTACAGGTCAGAATATACGAGCTAAGGATACAAGTCAGTACTTATGGGCTGACAGAGCAGGATAGCCAGACTAAAGCATACAGGTCGGGATGTGCCAACCAAGGATACAGGTCAGGATTTACAACCTTGCGGCATAGAGCACATGGATCAAAGTGCACAGGTCGGGATATGCAAACCAAGGATACAGGTCAGCACTGACAGGTCGGGATATACGAATCAGGACGTACAGGTCGGGAAACACAGACTAAGGCGTACAACGCGAGACAGACGGAATCAGACTGAGGCGTACAGGTCGGGACTCAGGATAAGCGCAAGTAGACTGAGGCATATAGGTCAGGATGCAGGATAAGCGGAACCAGACTAAGGCTTATAGGTCACGACTTACAAGGTAAGGCAGGTCGAGATAGAACAAGACACGCAGGACAGGGATGGCCACACAGGTTTGGAGTTATGAAGCAGCAAACGCATGTCAGGAAAGGTAGGTCTACACTCATAGGTCGAGGCCGGCAGATACAGGGTCCCAGTCCAGGGTTAACAGATCGGGATAGGCATACACTACATGACAAACAAGCCAGGGAATTGTAATAACATGTCAGGGAATAATCACTGTCTGTCAGAGAATATGCTAACGGTCTGGTGCTCACTACCCGCTGATTCCTTCTTAGACTTATAGGAGGACGCCACATGTCATTCACTGCCAGACAAAGCCTGTCACCCGACATTCCCTGACACCCGTCAGACTCCAGAAGCACCCATTACAGTATAAAAAGGGAAGCTTTGTCCCTTACGCAGGTACGCTCACTCGTCATTTCATTCTCATCTCTTACTTTTCGTCCTTTCTCTGTGCTTTTGGGGAAAAAAATACCTGACTTGAGCGTCTGAGAGCCTGACCCGGGGACTTTTACCCTGGTTCTTGGTCTCTAACGCAGAGGCAGCTTGTCTAAGTGTGCGCAGGGTCCTTACTTCATCATCTTCGTCGTCACCCCCTGCTATCCGCTCGTGTAAGCTCTTTTGATGGGTGCCAGATCGACCAGGTTTCGCAACGATTTTCCGTCAACCTCGAGGACAGCGCGACCCACCTTCATCTGACTCAGCTTCCGGACGGAATCAACAACCATGAGTGAGGCCGACCAACCTTAAGGGCCGACCGGAACAATTGACTCATTCCACAACAAACCAACTACTGGCGGACAGAAGGCAAGTAAACTCGTCCGGTAATAAAGTTAGACAGACTTATATATCCCGACTGTAAAAAAACTAGGACAGGGCAAATATAGCTTAGTCTGGTATGTTGACTAAGATTCTCAAAGTGAAGCGGACCTTCTCTATGTAACTTATCAGGTAAAGGGACTACCGGACATACAACACTTATACTTGTATTATTATTACCTGAATGGAATTCTAGCACAACATATATTGTTATTATTATTAAAGGGATTTCCCGGAAGCATGATACACTATACCATTCTCCAACGAGTATCTTAATGCTACGAGAACGTTGTTGAGTGACTTAATATAATACATAGCAGTGGAATATACAAAATGCAGTTGAATAGCTCAATAAAAGTGATTGGCTTAAGGACCGATCAGATTATATTCAGCCAATAGCATCATCCTAACAGGGCGGCCAGCTTAGGGATCAGCCATATTATATTCAGTTGACAATATCATCTCAACAAGATGACCGACTTAAGGACCGACTGAATCATGTTCAACAGACAATATCTTGACAACCTGTCACAATAATAACTTTGTGAGAATATTTTTCTGAAAACTTCTTTAGGGATCATCATGTCTCCCATCAGTAGACCAATAATAATAATATATCCCTCCAACAACCTCAGTAATAATAGAAGCTATAAACGATATAGGGATATACATGTGGGTACAACAAAGATTCCTCGGACGATTATGGTGAACTGTTTAACAAAATTCTGACATATTTTGTCACCTCATGATTGCGGAGGTTATGAGAGGTAGTATACAAAAGGAGAGTCCTCTTTGCAATGAAGGTACACTCACTGACATCTGTAACTCCACTCTCGCACATATGTTCTTAATATTCTTCCATTCGTTCGGATCAGAACTGACTTAAGCGCTGGAGAGCCTTCGTCAGGGACTCTCTCCTGGTTTCTAGGCACTAACGTTTTGTTGGATCTTTGGCTTGTGCGTAGGTTCAAAGGAGAAATTTTTTTTTGGAGAGAAATGTCTTCTAACGATCAAGCACTCATCCATCGTGCCCAGCGCATCATCTCTGTAAGTATTAGACTATTAGTTAGAGCCCTAGAGCCAATCATTTGATGATTGCATTATGGACTTGTTGTATCATATTCTTATATAAATAAAGGAATTTGTTTTTGATTATTATACTTACTTGTATTGGTGTCAAATAAACTAAGTATAATAGCGTCCTTGAGTAGAAGGTTCTCACCTATATCAATCGGTTAGTTGAACCGATAGTGAGATGATATAGGGAACATTACTCTTAATCATTTCTAGTCGAGTATTAACATTCAGGGACAATGTTAATGCAATAAGACTAGCATGTAGGTAAACTCGATGACTTGATCTCACAAATCATGGATATAAAGATATCAAGTTGACACATGAGTATGCATTGGAGAATGTATACTGAATGACCCGCCATGAGAAAGTATCATGGATCATTATATAAGTGTCATATACTTTCTCATGTGACTATTAGTATGACTACTAGTCCTTGGACCTAAAGTCACCATGAATCCCTACATAAGGAGTTATGCACTTTGGTTTCGTCAAACGTCACCCGTAATTGGGTGGACTATAAAGGCGATTACTGGGTATGTAACGAATTATGCAGAGGGATGTGAGTGATGTAGATGGGATCTATCCTTCCTATATGATGGGAGCGACATCGATATTCTTGATAGAGTGAGACCACGAAGTGCATGGCCATGCCCAAATGAGTCAATATGAGATATTGAGCTCATTTGATTTAGTGAGTCTACTTGGAGATCAAGATTTAGGTTGGTCAGAGGATGACACGGTCTATGCCGCACATTGATCAATCTAAATGTCTAGGATAGAAGGACACTTGTCATATATTGTGAGGAGTCATAATTAGTAGTCACAAGGTGATGTTGGATCTCAACATTCTTGTAACTTGGGTAGTAATGATGTGTTGCTAGATACCGCTCATTACTTATGCTCCTAAATGGGTTTAGGGGCATTGCCAACATTATAAAAACCTATAGGGTCACACACTAAGGACAAGTAGATGGAGATTAGGTTCATATGATGAACCAAGAGGATTAGATTCATGTGATGAATCAAATTGGATTAAGAGTAATCCTAATTGGGCTAATTGAGTTGGACTCAAGTTGATTCATGTGTTCAATGAGTCTAATTTAGATTATGACTCATTGAATCAATTTAATTAAATGAATTAGATTCATTATATTAAATTGGCTTGAATTAAATGGTTGGATTAGATCAACCATGAGAGAGATTAAGTCAAGTTTGACTTGACTTTATGCCACCTCATTGGTGAGTTGGCATTGAGTGGGCCAATGATGATGCTCCACATCATCATGGTTGCTTAAGTGGGATGCCACCTCATGGGAGTTACCAAAAGTTGTGACTCTTGGCATTCCATGGAGGTTACAACTCCTCTTAATGTGGCCGGCCATATCAATTGCATGGTGAGTTTTCATTTGTGAACTAACTCTCATCTTCTTCCTTGCTCCTCTTCTTGCTCTCCCTCTCCTCATCTTGCCTAGACCTTCTTGGAGTGCTAGCACACTCTAAGGCTCTCTCTCCATCAAGTTATTCATGTGTATACACATAGAGAGTTGTCTACCTTGACAACTTGAGATCCGGCACCTTGGACGAGCGAGATTCGCGAAAGGCACGCATCAAGGGTAAAACTCGTACTCTAATGTAGATCTAGAGTTTGTAAACTCGTACTCGTAGTTTTTCGAAATTTTATTCTTCGCAAGGATCCGGTGGCGGGGGTTTCGGGGTTTCCGCGATGCAAAAAAGCAGTTTTCGCGGCCCGAAGAACCCAACAGTGATATCAGAGCCACGTGCGAAGACTTGTACGAGTTTAATTTGTTTTTTTATGAAAAATATAGCTTCTGTGATTTTCTGTAAATTTAACTTTTTATGGTTTTTATGAGTAATTTTCTCGTAGAAGCGAAGCACAAGTGTTTATAGACTTGTAGGCTTCGACTACCGAGAAGATTTTTCCGAAATGGCAAGGTTTCGCCCCAAAACTTTTTGGGACAGCGGGCTAAGGCGCTGTAGGATCACTTAGGGACACTCGTGATGGTTAGATCGCGGGTAGGGGCGCTGCCCCTAGCCCCGCAAGGGCATTCGTTCCGCGATTGCGTCCGAAAACCGCTAAACGGGACCGCCGGAAAATTTTACTCGTAAAAATTGTAAAAATTAGTATTAAATTACAGAAAATTATGGAAATTACATAATTTAGAATTATGTATAATTTGTGATAGTCATGGCCCAAAAAGACCCAATCTGATTGGATTTGTGTTGTAATTCATATTACGGCCTGCGCGTCATCATTTGTGTTGTGCGTGTTGTACATTTGATTTGCGACCTGCGCGTATTGCCTTTCTCTATTTTGTATTCTTATTGTAAATTAGTTTAGACTCGAATGTAACTCGAGTTTCAAAATTGTAATGAACAAAATTGGAGCCGTGGAAGGTCCACTCGAGACGGAGTTACGAGGAGGGCGCGAGCAACACAAGGTGGTCAAAGGGAGGAGCTTGAGAAGCTGTTGACCCTAGGTTGACCATCCGATCTTCTCATTGGCTTGAGAAGATCGTAGTAGGGCCATGACTAATCACAAATAAATTTAATTAATTGCTTGTGTGTATGTGATGCATGATTAGTAATTAATTAGTGCCTAACTATTAGATTAGATCTAAATCGTGTACAAGATGCACCCTTTCGATTAGATTAGATCTATCGCGTATTTGATACACATCGACGATTAGATTATATCTAAATCGCATCAACTCTAATGTCTACCGTGCCGTGATACCTATCACTACCTCGATCACATGTGTTGTTGAATCTGCCAAAGCAGAGCAACACATATTATCTTGGTAGGGTACGGAGGGACAATCTTGGTCCCGCTTATCAATGCATGGGCAAATACAAACTCAATTAGATTGAGTATTCCTAGTTAACTCGGTTGGATCGAGTACAACTATAGGCATTCTTCTAATGGTTGAAAAGATAGGACATAAATCACATTTATATTAATTCTTGGGCGTATTAGCCAAAGCTAACTCAAGTTTTAATATAACTACGGATAATGATCCTATAAACAAGAGTAGCATAGAGATGTAATTGGTAAATCGTTACCTACCGATCATACTAAATCTTGGGCGTATTAGCCAAAGCTAACTCAAGGGTTAGTATGATGTGGATCTTGTCCCACATGAATTATAGAATTCAGTGGGAGCATCATTTAGTTAAAGGTCTAATTAAATAATATAAAAGAATATGATATTTATTTTCTGTATTTTTCTATTGTAGATAACCATGACGTCGAATACGAACACTTTCTCCCCGCGTTCTGTCCTTGAGAAGGACAAGCTCAACGGAGCAAATTTCCTGGACTGGTACAGGAACTTGAGAATAGTTCTCACCCAGGAACGTAAACTGTATATTCTGGAGCAGCCCATTCTGGAGGCTCCTCCTGCCAATGCCACGCGAGCAGACAAAGATGCTTGCAAGAAGCATCAAGATGACGCATTAGATGTGTCCTGTCTAATGCTCGCAACCATGAACTCTGAGCTTCAGAAGCAACACGAGTTGATGGGCGCTTACGATATGGTTGAACATCTTCGTCAACTGTATCAAGGACAAGCGCGGCATGAGAGATTTGAGATCTCAAGGGCACTATTTCAGTGCAAGATGTCAGATGGGGCTCCCGTAGGTCCATATGTACTCAAAATGATTTGGTACATAGAAAACCTACAGAGGTTGGGATTCCCGCTTGACCAAGAGCTAGCCACTGACCTGATCTTGCAATCCTTGCCGGATAGCTATAGTCAATTCGTTCTAAACTACAATATGAACGAAATTGACAAGCCACTGCCCGAGCTGCTTAGCATGTTGAGAACTGCTGAGCTGAACCTTAAGAAGGCAAAGCCCCACTCTGTTCTGATGGCTCAGAAACACAAGGGTAAGGGCAAGCCCAAAGGAAAAGGAAAGTCCCAAGCCAAGGGCAAAGGCAAGGCACTGAAGCCTAAAGGAGGGGTCACCAAGGATGCTACCTGCTTTCACTGCGGTCAAACCGGGCACCGGAAGAGGAACTACAAGGTGTACCTGGAAGATCTTAAGAAGAAGTGAAGTGAGATTTCCACTTCAGGTATATATGTTATAGAAGTCAACCTATCTATTTCTTCATCATGGGTATTAGATACCGGATGTGCTTCTCACATTTGTACTAATGTGCAGGCGGTGAGAAATAGCATGGCATTGGCGAAGGGCGAGGTGGACCTACGCGTAGGCAATGGAGCACGGGTTGCTGCTGTTGCTGTAGGGACTTATTTTCTATCTCTGCCGTCTGGGCTTGTATTAGAGTTGGATGATTGTTGTTATGTGCCTGCATTAACTAAGAACATAATTTCAGTTTCTTGTTTGGACAAGAAAGATTTCTCTTTTATAATAAAGGACAAATGTTGTTCAGTTTATTTAAAAGATATGTTCTATTGTAGTGCACCTCTGATGAACAGACTCTATATTCTAGACCTTGAAAGCCCTATCTATAACATTAATACCAAGAGGTTCAAGTCAAATGATGTGAACCAAACCTATCTCTGGCACTGTCGCTTAGGTCATATAAATGACAAGCGCTTATCCCAGCTCCATAAGGATGGTTTGCCGGACTCATTTGATTTTGAATCTTATGAGACGTGCGAGTCATGCCTACTAGGCAAGATGACCAAGACTCCCTTTATTGGACACAGCGAAAGAGCGACTGATTTGTTAGGACTCATACATAGTGATGTATGTGGCCCTTTCAATGTCGCTGCTAGAGGTGGTTATAGGTATTTCATCACATTTACTGATGACTTCAGTAGATATAGTTATGTGTACTTGATGATACATAAGTCAGAATCCTTTGAAAAGTTCAAAGAATTCAAGAATGAAGTACAGAACCAGCTTGACAAGAGTATTAAGATACTTCGATCAGATCGAGGTGGAGAATACCTTAGCCATGAGTTTTGTGACTATCTAGCTGAGTGTGAGATTCTATCCCAACTCACTCCTCCTGGAACACTACAGTGGAATGGTGTATCCGAAAGGAGAAATCGTACCCTATTAGATATGGTACAATCTATGATGAGTCACACAGATCTTCCGACATTCCTTTGGGGCTATGCTCTAGATACGGTAGCTTTTATACTCAACCGAGTTCCATCCAAGGCCATGATAAAGACACCATATAGGATATGGATTGGGAGAGATGCCCAGGTGTCTTTTATAAGGATTTGGGGTTGTGAGGCTTACGTTAGACGTCAAGTCTCAGATAAATTAGGACCCAAATCCGACAAGTGCTACTTTATTGGATATCCCAAGGAGACTAAGGGATATTACTTTTACATTCCCAGTCAGCACAAGGTAGTTGTGGCAAAGACTGGGGTCTTTCTAGAAAGAGACTTTGTTTCTAGAAAGACTAGTGGGAGTACGTTCGATCTTGAATAAGTTCAAGATGCGGACCATAGCACTGAAGCCTCGATGGAAATTGAACTGGAACCACAAAGTGTTGTGGATGATGTTGTTCCACAAGGAGTTGAGGGACAACAACCAGTTCAAGTAGACATACCTCTTCGCAGGTCTGATAGGGTACGTCGTCAGCCTGAGAGATACTCATTTCTCTTGTCTGACCATGATGACATTGTGTTCATAGAGGATGAGCCTACCACCTATCAGGACCAGATTTCGAGAAATGGCTAGAGGCCATGAGATCCGAGATGGAATCCATGTACACCAACCAAGTATGGACTTTGGTTGATCCACCTGAAGGGGTAAAACCCATTGGGTGTAAGTGGGTCTTTAAGAGAAAGACTGACATGGATGAACTTATCTATAAGGGTCGCTTGGTAGCTAAAGGTTTCAAGCAGATTCATGGTATTGACTATGATGAAACCTTTTCTCCAGTAGCGATGTTTAAGTCCATTCGGATCATGTTTGCTATTGCAGCATACCATGACTATGAGATATGGCAGATGGATGTCAAAACCGCGTTTCTGAATGGAAACCTACTCGAGGATGTGTACATGACACAACCTGAGAGTTTTGTAGATCCACAGCATACTAGCAGAGTATGCAAGCTGCATAGGTCCATTTATGGACTAAAGCAAGCTTCTCGGAGCTAGAATCTTCGATTCGATGATGCAATCAAACAGTTTGGTTTCATCAAGAACGAAGATGAGCCTTGTGTCTATAAGAAGGTTGTAGGGGACATAGTTGTCTTCGTCATATTGTATGTGGATGACATACTACTCATTGGGAAGGACATCCCTTTGCTTCAGTCTGTCAAGACCTGGCTAGGGAGTTGCTTCTCAATGAAGGACTTAGGTGAGGCATCCCGCATTCTAGGGATACAGATCTATAGAGATAGATCTAAGAGATTGCTTGGCCTAAGTCAGAGTGCATATATTGACAAGGTACTCCTACGGTTTGCCATGCAGAACTCCAAGAAGGAATTTCTGCCGATGTCACATGGCGTGAGTCTTTCGAAGACTCAAGGTCCCTCTTCTAGAGAGGAGAGAGACCGCATGGATCAGATCTCTTATGCCTCAGCCATAGGATCTATCATGTACGCCATGCTATGTACTCGACCTGATGTCTCGTATGCTTTGAGCATGACGAGCAGATACCAGTCAGATCCAGCTGAAAGTCACTGGATAGCGGTCAAGAATATTCTTAAGTACTTGAGAAGGACTAAAGAATATTTCTTGATATATAGAGGCGATGACGAGCTAGCTGTAAAGGGTTACAGTGATGCCAGCTTCCAGACTGATCAGGATGATTATCGATCGCAGTCAGGGTTCATGTTTTGCATTAATGGTGGTACTATGAACTGGAAGAGTTCGAAGTAGGACACAGTCACTGATTCTATGACAGAGGCCGAGTACATTGCTGCATCAGAGGCAGCAAAGGAGGCAGTTTGGATCCCAAGTTCATCACTGAACTTGGGGTGGTTCCTAGTATCGCTGACCCTATTGAGCTCTATTGTGACAACAATGGAGCTATAGCACAGGCTAAGGAACCTCGCTCACACTAGCGGACCAAACACATACTACGGCGCTTCCATCTCATTCGAGAGATTATCAAGAGAGGAGATGTGAAGATTTGCAGAGTACCTACAGAGGCTAACATCGCAGATCCCTTGACCAAGGCTTTGGCACAGAGGAAGCATGATGATCACACTAGGTTATTGGGGCTTAGAGCCTACACTGATTGGCACTAGTGCTAGTGGGAGATTGTTAGTTAGAGCCCTAGAGCCAATCATTTCATGATTGTATTATGGACTTGTTGTATCATATTCTTATATAAATAAAGGAATTTGTTTTTGGTTATTATACTTACTTGTATTGGTGCCAAATAAACTAAGTATAATAGCGTCCTTGAGTAGAAGGTTTTCACCTATATCAATCGGTTAGTTGAACCGATAGTGAGATGATATAGGGAACGCTACTCTTAATCATTTCTAGTCAAGTATTAACATTCAGGGACAATGTTAATGCAATAAGACTAGCATGTAGGTCAACTCGATGACTTGATCTCACAAGTCATGGATATAGAGATATCAAGTTGACACATGGGTATGCATTGGAGAATGTATACTGAATGACCCGCCATAAGAAAGTATCATGGATCGTTATATGAGTGTCATATACTTTCTCATGTGACTATTAGTATGACTACTAGTCCTTGGACCTGAAGTCACCATGGATCCCTATATAAGGAGTTATGTACTTTGGTTTCGTCAAACGTCACCCGTAACTGGGTGGACTATAAAGACGAAAAATGATTTTAAGTATTACGCTGTAATATGTGATGTAGAGGATCTATCTCCTTCCATTAGGGTTAGCAGCGAGAGAGGGCGTGACACGAAGTGCATGGCCATGCCCAAATGAGTCAATATGAGATATTGAGCTCATTTGATTTAGTGAGTCTACTTGGAGATCAAGATTTAGGTTGGTCAGAGGATGACACGGTCTATGCCGCACATTGATCAATCTAAATGTCTAGGATAGAAGGACACTTGTCATATATTGTGAGGAGTCATAATTAGTAGTCACAAGGTGATGTTGGATCTCAACATTCTTGTAACTTGGGTAGTAATGATGTGTTGCTAGATACCGCTCATTACTTATGCTCCTAAATGGGTTTAGGGGCATTGCCAACGTTACAAGAACCTATAGGGTCACACACTAAGGATAATTAGATGGATATTAGGTTCATATGATGAACCAAGAGGATTAGATTCATGTGATGAATCAAATTGGATTAAGAGTAATCCTAATTGGGCTAATTGAGTTGGACTCAAGTTGATTCATGTGTTCAATGAGTCTAATTTAGATTATGACTCATTGAATCAATTTAATTAAATAAATTAGATTTATTATATTAAATTGGCTTGAATTAAATGGTTGGATTATATCAACTATGAGAGAGATTAAGTCAAGTTTGACTTGACTTGAGAGGAAGATGAAGAGTCAAGTTTGACTTGACTTTATGCCACCTCATTGGTGAGTTGACATTGAGTGGGCCAATGATGATGCTCCACATCATCATGGTTGCTTAAGTGGGATGCCACCTCATGGGAGTTACCAAGAGTTGTAACTCTTGGCATTCCATGGAGGTTACAACTCCTCTTAATGTGGCCGGCCACATCAATTGCATGGTGAGTTTTCATTTGTGAACTAACTCTCATCTTCTTCCTTGCTCCTCTTCTTACTCTCCCTCTCCTCATCTTGCCTAGACCTTCTTGGAGTGATAGCACACTCTAAGGCTCTCTCTCCATCGAGTTGTTCGTGTGGATACGCATAGAGAGTTGTCTACCTTGACAACTTGAGATCCGGCACCTTGGACGAGCTGGATTCGCGAAAGGCACGCATCAAGGGTAAAACTCGTACTCTATGTTGGGACCAAATATGGAGCTAGAGGGGGGCTGAATAGCTCCGCGCGATCTCGTGCTCGTCGTTGCTTGCCTCTTGCGATGATGTGCAGCGGTAATACAAGAAAACAAACACACAACGCTAACTCTAGGGATTTTACTTGGTATCCACCTCACAAGAGGTGACTAATCCAAGGATCCACACACTCACGCATCCTCCACTATGAAACACACTCCTCTACAGTAACTACCGAAGGCGGAGAAGCTCTTACAAACTCTCAATACAAGAAGAAAGGAAAGGATATGAAATACAAGCAAAAGCTTACAATAAACCCTAACCCTAACTTCTCTTCTTGCTTTTGATCCGCCTCTTGACTTGGAAGAACCTCCCAGAATCTTCAAGAACTGGCGATCTGAACTTGAGAGAGAGCTGTGGAGTCGCTGGTGAAGATCGGAGATGAATCGTGTAAGCACTTCTGAAGGAAACGCTCGCCTGCAGCTAAATACGACGCCAACGGTCGGATCCCGATCGATTGGATTGCTCCCAATCGATCGGGGAGGCTTTGGATCGATCAACCGATCGATCCAGAGTGCCTCTGTGCTCTCTGGAATAGCCTGGATCGATTGGCTGATCGATCCAGGGGTTATCGCGCACAAACATCAGCTCCCAATCGATCCACTGATCGATTGGGACCTCTGGATCGATCCACGGATCGATCCAAAGGGGTTCTGTTCGTGGGGACTCACCCGATCGATCAGCTGATCGATTGGGCATGATCCAATCGATCGACTGATCGATCCAGATCTGCTGAATCAATCGACTGATCGATCCAGATCTGCTGGATCAATCGACTGATCAATCCAGATCTTGGTTTTTGCCCAAAATCAAGTCCAAAGCCCCCTAAATCAACATCTAGTCAACCATGATTTGTTGGTATATAAAACCTAGCATCCGGCCACCCTTGACCAGCTAGGACTCTCTCACCAAGTGTCTGGTCAATCCCTTTGACCTACTTGGACTTTTCTCCTCTTGCTAAGTATCCGGTCAATCCCTTTGACCTTCTTGGACTTTCACTAGACGTCTAGTCAACCTTCACCCATCTGGATTTCCTCGTGCCTAGCTTCACTCACCAGGACTTCCACCTGGCTTCACTCACCAGGATTTTCCTTCTGCCTAACTTCACTCACTAGGTCTTCTCATCTGCCTGGCTTCACTCACCAGGACTTTCACCTAGCTTCACTCACTAGGGTTTCCTTCTACCTAGCTTCACTCACTAGGGTTTCCTTCTGCCTGGCTTCACTCACCAGGACTTTCACCTAGCTTCACTCACTAGGGTTTCCTTCTGCCTGGCTTCACTCACCAGGACATTCACCTAGCTTCACTCACTAAGATTTTCAGTCAAGTATCCAGTCAACCTTGACCTACTTGACTCTTCTTCACAATCTCCCCACATGAACAATTACACCTGCAATGTTCATGTGTTGTCTACAAGTATTGTCAAACATCGAAACCAAATCATCAAGACTCGAGCTTAACTCACTTCAAGCCCAGTCAAACAGGTCAACCTTGACCTAGGGAATATTGCACCAACAATCTCCCCCTTTTTGATGTTTGACAATACCACATGTTAAGTTAGGAAATTAAGCTAATCCCATAGCCTCAACTCCCTTCATGCCAATATCTGAATGATGGTTCCCTCCATTCTTCTCCTTTTCTAGAGAGCAAACTCCCCCTTTAGGTACTGAAGGCCTAACTTAACCATGCATTCTCCCCCTATTGGCACACATCATAAACATGCCCCCCATCTTTGGGCACACATCAACCACAACCTCTTCCCCTGAAGAGTTGCTTATCGTTGTTCACAACTTCACTCGTTGTGATCAACATGATAATAAAGATCTTATACCCTTCATTATCATCAATGCTCACTCTTGAGCATTAACCACTTGAATAACCCAAATGAAGGTCACATACCCTTCATTTTTTTTAATCAAATGCTCATCCATGAGCAAACTCCACTTAAACAATGAGGATATCCACTCCCCATTAATTTCAATGCCCAACCTTGAGCATTTTTTCTAAAAGAATGTTAACCACCTCCCAAGGTGTATGAAAAATAATTTTATGTCCTTAAAAAGTACCTCCCCCTAAAGACATGGTCGTACCTTCTGTCATTGCACCAACAATGACTTGGAATTCCTAAACCTTTAGGAAACCCAAATTTAGAAGTTTAGAGGGTCAAATGTTCAAAATTTGAAGCAACCCTCGACCTAAACTTTAATTTAGTCTTTCTTAACCAATCCATCCTTGTTTTCAACATGAAAACACCCTTTTTATGTATACAAATGTATTTTGATGGGTTTGGAATGGTTACCTAGACTAAACTTGGTTTGGAATGCTGAAATCAGGCTTTCCCAGCGAAAATCAGCTTCCTCAATCGATTGGAGTTGGGTCCCAATCGATTGAACTGCCTTGAATCGATCCACTGATCGATTCAGCCAGTCTGGATCAATCGACTGATCGATTCAGCGAGCTTTTGCTCATGAGAATGGCCTTCTCAATCGATTGGCTGATCGATTGAGGCACTCCAATCGATCGGGTGATCGATTGGAGTTCTGATAGTTGTTGAAATTCTATTTCAGTCAACTTCAGAAACCCCTAGAAAATTCTACAAAAATCCAAAAATCATGAAAATTTGTGTAAACATTATTTAGAACATATATTATTATGAAAAAAATAATTTTATAAGAAAATACTTCATATTTTCCAAGATTGACACAAACTAGAGAACTTGCAAAAATTTTAGTGTTTTCTTCTAGTTTGTGTCTAACTATTCAATGGTGATTACTATCAAAAGATAGCCTTCACCAATGTTTTCCAAAATATATTCAAAAACATTTTCAAAATCAATATCCCACCATGTTCCTTGAGCATAATGCACATGACTTGTACATTAGCTTTCCCAATGATGGGAAAACACATACCTATGTGTTTTGATGAACTTAGAACTCAAAAGAATGCACTAAATCAACATCTTGAGTTTTGTTCATCATCCTAACATCTCACTTGTATCTAATGTGCACTAAACCACATACAAGTCACCTTATAAGTGTTTGTGAGATGTAAAGTTTGGTTTTGTCCTAATATAGGGATCATGCATATCTATCTAGGCATTTTTGAATTATAGACATCCACCAAGGATGTTACTTGTTAATTAATGCCATTAGTCCTTAATAAACAAGGAATTAAAATGATGCATGATGACGTTATGGCATACATCAAAAATAAATAATTTTCAAAAGAAAATTTCTTATAACTATATGATGTATGGATGACATGACATGATATTTTTGTGTTTTTCATAATAGGGCACGAGTGCAAACACAAATAAATAAATATGATGTCATGGCATTTGATGGGCAAGCAAAGCATGGTAAGTTAGCATAGATAAAATACCTAGATTACCTACCTAAGTATTCTTAACCCTTAGCTAACTTAAAAATTTAAACCCTAGATTGCCCACTATTTCCCAAGAAAATGTCAAAAACCAAATTGGACATTTCTTTTGCTTTTCCTAATTTGTGCCAATTTAAATTAAGTATATTCATCAAATTTTGACACAATTTACTCTTTTTAAAGAGTGATCAATTGAGTTAAGGCTTAAATTTACCTTTAACTTCCTAGGAACATACCAAAATCCCAACTGGGTAGTTCTTATGATTTTCTCAAATTGTGTCATTTAAAATTTCATCTAATTTCTCAAAATATGACATATTTTACTCTTTCCAAGAGTAAACCCCTTTATCCTTTTCATTTTCAAAGGTTAATAATAACCTTGAAAATGCTCCTTGAGTGTCAACTTCATCATGATTGGGTTGACTACCCTTTCACTTAGAGTTGACACTCTCTAACCCATCTATGGGGTAGAGAAGATGCTCCTAGGAACCCAAAACCTATTGATGCTCCTTAGATGCTCTAGGTACTCACTAGGGATAACTTCCCTAGTTACCTTCCTAGTGACCTTGTTTGGCTTCTTAGAAGCCTTGGTCACATTTTCTAGGTCAACCCTAGGGATTGCTTCCCTTGTGACCTTCTTTGTGACTTTCTTGGACTTCTTAGAAGTCTTAGTCACATTTGTTGCAAAAATACTCTTATGAATAACCTCCCTAGTATTCTTGACTTGACCACTAGACCTAGGGTTTGTTCCATAACTATATGGAACTCTATGGTAAGTAGGTACATCCTTTTTGGTTTTAGGTTTGTATCCCAAACCTCTATGACCCTTGGATGACCCTTATTGTTCTAAACCTAGATTTTGCTCATTTTGCCCTTTAAGGAGATTTTCCATCCTTTTTAGGGTCTTTTCTAGTTTGTCAAGTCTTGATCTCAAGACTTGATTTTCCATCACCAAGTCCTTAGTTTTTGGTTTTCCATTAAGTCCATGAGCATTTTTGTTTCTAGGCTTGTAGCTAAAATCCTTAGAGTTCTTGTCTAAAATTTCATCTACCTTCCTAACCCTAGGTGTAGTAGTTTTAGCATGGAGAGCCATGTGTGTTTCCTTAATGCTGTCATGCTCTCTATTTTTATGGTAAATAGCATTAAAATGATAAAGACTTGACTTAGCATGCTTTTTACCATTGTTCAAGGGAGTAGGCTTAATAAATGATACCTTTCTTTTTACCTTGGAGACTCCCCCTTGAGGTGTTCTTCCTCCTTGAGCCTTGACCGCCTTCTTCCCCTTGGGACATTGACTCCGGTAATGCCCCTTTTGATTGCACAAAAAGCACACAATGTACTCCTTGCTCTTCTTTATTCTGGGAGTGGTCTCCTTAGGCTTCTCCTTGCCCTTTTGTGCCACTTGGCCCTTCTTCTTGGCCAATTTAGGGCATTTACTCTTGTAATGCCCATGTTCCCTACATTCAAAGCATATGATATGATTTTTATTATTAAATGAACTATTTATACCTTCTTGTGTAGGGGTGGCTTCTTCTCCTTTGGATCCGGATGCGGAGGCTTCCTCTTGATCCGATGATGATTCTCCTCCAATAGATATATATGTCTTGATTTGTGGAGGTGGAAGCTTCTTCATCCTCTTCTCTTCTTGACCCGGATGTGGAGACTTCTCCTTCTACTTGATCCGGTGTCACCAAAAGTTGCTCCCCCTCAATCCTAGAGGTGGAGATTTCTTCATCTTCATCTTGTACATGGAACAAGGAGTATGCTCCCTCCTTGCCCTCTTCATTGCATCCCTTTGAAGATGAAGCTTCTTCTTTGACTTCTTCTTCGGAAGTTGAGCATCTCTCAACTTCGGAGTCCTCCTCTTGGTCTTGATCCAATGAGTCGCCCTCTTTGGATTCCTCTTGATTCGGTACAGTGGAGGGGATCTCATGGATTGATGCCAATTTGCTCCAAACCTCCTTGGCATCCTTGAACTCTCCAATTTTTCCAAGAATGTGGCTAGGCAATAGATTGACCAAAAGCTTAGTCACTTTATCATTGACCTCACATCTTTGGATTTGCTCTTGGCTCCATTTGCTTTTCTTGAGGACTTTGCCCTTTGAATTTCTTGGAGCCTCGAAGCCTTCCATTAGAGCAAACCATTGCTCTATCTTCACCATTAAGAAGTTTTCGATCCTTGATTTCCAAAGATCGAAGCTAGTAGATGTGTACGGTGGAGCCACCCTTGTGTCAAATCCAAGTCCATCTTGGAATTGCATCTTGAAGTTGAGATTCTTGAATTCTTTGACTTTGATGAATTTGCTCCAACTTCTTCACCCTCTAGCTTTGCTTGTTTTGTTTGCCCCTTCCGGCGATAATTCCGGTGAAGAGCAACCTGGCTCTGATACCACTTGTTGGGACCAAATATGGAGCTAGAGGGGGGGTGAATAGCTCCGCGCGATCTCGTGCTCGTCGTTGCTTGCCTCTTGCGATGATGTGCAGCGGAAATACAAGAAAACAAACACACAACGCTAACTCTAGGGATTTTACTTAGTATCCACCTCACAAGAGGTGACTAATCCAAGGATCCACACACTCACGCACCCTCCACTATGAAACGCACTCCTCTACGGTAACTACCGAAGGCGGAGAAGCCCTTACAAACTCTCAATACAAGAAGAAAGGAAAGGATATGAAATACAAGCAAAAGCTTACAATAAACCCTAACCCTAACTTCTCTTCTTACTTTTGATCCGCCTCTTGACTTGGAAGAACCTCCAAGAATCTTCAAGAACTGGCGATCTGAACTTGAGAGAGAGCTGTGGAGTCGCTGGCGAAGATCGGAGATGAATCGTGTAAGCACTGCTGAAGGAAACGCTCGCCTGCAGCTAAATACGACGCCAACGGTCGGATCTCGATCGATTGGATTGCTCCCAATCGATCGGGAAGGCTTTGGATCGATCAACCGATCGATCCAGAGTGCCTCTGTGCTCTCTGGAATAGCCTGGATCGATCGGTTGATCGATCCAGGGCTTATCGCGCACAAACATCAGCTCCCAATCAATCCACTGATCGATTGGGACCTTTGGATCGATCCACGGATCGATCCAAAGGGGTTCTATTCGTGGGGACTCACCCGATCGATCAGCTCATCGATTGGGCATGATCCAATCGATCGACTGATCGATCCAGATCTGCTGAATTGATCGACTGATCGATCCAGATCTGTTGGATCGATCAGCTGATCGATCCAGATTTGCTGAATCGATCGGCTGATCGATCCAGATCTGCTGGATCAATCGGCTGATCGATCCAGATCTTGGTTTTTGCCCAAAATCAAGTCCAAAGCCTCCTAAATCAACATCCAGTCAACCATGACTTGTTGGTACATAAAACCTAGCATCCGACCACCCTTGACCAGCTAGGACTCTCTCACCAAGTGTCTAGTCAATCCCTTTGACCTACTTGGACTTTTCTCCTCTTGCCAAGTATACGGTCAATTTCTTTGATCTACTTGGACTTTCACCAGACGTCTGGTCAACCTTGACCCATCTGGATTTCCCCGTGCCTGACTTCACTCACTAGGACTTCCACCTGGCTTCACTCACCAGGATTTCCCTTCTGCCTAGCTTCACTCACTAGGTCTTCTCATCTGCCTGGCTTCACTAACCAGGACTTTCACCTAGTTTTACTCACTAGGGTTTCCTTCTGCCTGGCTTCACTCACCAGAACTTTCACCTAGCTTCACTCACTAGGGTTTCCTTCTGCCTGGCTTCACTCACCAGGACTTTCACCTAGCTAGCTTCACTCACTAGGATTTTCAGTCAAGTATCCAGTCAACCTTGACCTACTTGACTCTCCTTCACAATCTCCCCACATGAACAATTGCACCTGCAATGTTCATGTGTTATCTACAAGTATTGTCAAACATCGAAACCAAATCATCAAGACTCGAGCTTGACTCATTTTGTGGGTTTTTGAGTTAAAGCAAATTTTATTTTAAAAATTTAGATGTTTTTATGTATATTAATATCATGTTTGTATGATAATGATGGAATATTGAGATAAAAGTGAAGAATTATAGGGAAAATAGCCCA
This sequence comes from Zingiber officinale, assembly GCF_018446385.1. Taxonomy (NCBI): domain Eukaryota; kingdom Viridiplantae; phylum Streptophyta; class Magnoliopsida; order Zingiberales; family Zingiberaceae; genus Zingiber; species Zingiber officinale. Next base: position 82,103,089 of record NC_056007.1, read on the forward strand.
AAAAAGTCGTTTTGAATCGGATTTTCGGGTTATATGGGTCGGGTTCGGGTTCGGCCCTAACCTTGACCTAGGGAATATTGCACCAACACTCTAATGTAGATCTAGAGTTTGTAAACTCGTACTCGTAGTTTTTCGAAATTTTATTTTTCGCACGGATCCGGTGGCGGAGGTTTCGGGATTTCCGCGACGCGAAAAAGCGGGTTTCGTGACCCGAAGAACCCAACATAGACAAAATCAACATATATAGTTTAGGTATATAAAACTTGTCAAGGTATTATATATACTAGCTAGTATTGTGTTTCCATAGACAGAATAAAATTAATTCTATTAATTGATTGATGCGGTTCCTGGGCATAATCTACAATCAATCTTCTGAATTAGCACGATTATACAGCACAGTATTTTCCTTCACTTGTTTGCCTTGGATATAATGTGAGCTTATCAGCAAAAAACTGGAAACTATGGATTCCTTTCCGGTGCAAATTCATTAAGTTTTTTGTTAGTTATTCAATTTATGCTAACTAATTATAGGGTGGCCGGCCAACCCCATGGAACAAACTACTTAAGTTGATGGTCCCCAAAGTTGGACGATTTCATTTTTTTTTTAACGATATGCAATTGCATCTTCTTAATAGCCTTGTGGCGTACATTTGGCAATGGGCGCTTGTTAAACTCGCATTACTAAAGAAAGATATCTGTGCTTTAACTTTTTTGCTAGCTTGTATGTTTGCACTCCTTTTCCTAAGCAAAGATAGAAAGATTGAAAATGATTCGTTGCTGGACACTGCACTTGTACCTGTATACCTTTAGCGGTGCCTCTCAATGGTGCCTTTTTCCCAATTCATTTTCGTTGCTGGACACTGCACTTGTACCTGTATACCTTTAGCGGTGCCTCTCAATGGTGCCTTTTTCCCAATTTGTGGGAATTTTTCTTAGTACCTCACGTTAGTCACCCACTTCAGATAATTACAAACTGCAATGGCGTCCACATTGAAAGTGGCAGACAGCATATGTTCTCGCTGAAGTCTCCCATAATATTCCCTGCACTGAACCAATTCGGTTATAGCTTATCACGTAGCGAGGGGAGTGCTCGTGCTGAATCGAACTGTGTCAGCTTCACGTGCCCTTAATTCCTTCTTATCCGCAGACGGCCATTAATATCCATGGCTGCCTGTCCCAATCAGCTTGCAACTCAAATTATCAAACGTGTTCTTGCTAGCAAAGTAATGGCACACTACAGACTACAGTCATGCATGATTGGCGACTGAGCCGCCGCACTCATGCGAACCATTGCACTACGGGTTACATTTCACATATTGGCCGACCATTAATGGCGAGAAATTAAAGTCAAAATATTCACTTTGATGATGCTTCGCTTCACTGCAATGTTTGCGTTCCAAGCAAAAAAACGAGGAACTTGGGCTGCTGTGGCTTCAAAGTTGTCCTAAATGACTTAGTCTTGGTCATTGCCAGCACTGTGACCTCTGCTCTCACAGGAAGGGCAGACGGTGAGGTTGACTGCAGCAGGGAAGCTCATGTGAGATGGTGTAGCTTTGATCAGAGTCTTTATCTGTTGTAGCTCTTTGTGCAGCCTCCGGTTCTCGTCGCTCAACTTCTGGCAGCGTTTCTTTAGGAACTCGCAGTCCACTTCCATCTGCTTCAGCTTAGTCCTGACATGTTCCACAACAGAGCTAATTCCCTCGCGCTTCTTTTCTTTTTATCACATTAAAATTGCATGGATTTAGAGACGAACCTTGCCCGTCTATTCTGAAACCATACTTCGATCTGCCGTGGCCGGAGACTGAGTTGCTCAGCCAGGGCATGCTTTTGCCTCTGAGCACGCACACCAGAGTAAACAATAAATCAAACTAGTGAGCGGCATGCAAATTGACCTGGAGTTTTATTAGTTACCGTATTTATGGTGCTGTGCTCCTTGAATCTGTTCTCTAACAGAGCAGACTGCTCCTTTGTGAGCCTAAGCTTCTTCCTCGCGCCAACGTCGTCGTCCTCGTCGCTTCCACCGCTGCGGAACGACGACAGCCTCTCCGCTTCCACCTCCTCGCATGCTATATCACGACTAACAGTTTCTTTCTTAACAGAGAAACCAACATCACTAGCTCCGAAGCTGTCGCTGAGGCTAAATGTGAAACAGGGCTCGGAGCACTCCTTGGCGCTCCTCCAGCTCCCGCCAATGCTCAGCTCGAGGGAAAGGCTGATGTCGCAGGCGCCCTCCTGGCTCATGGCCATGTTTAATTGCACGCTTCGCTGTCTCTCTGGTTTTCTATTTATATAGAGGGGTGAAGAAAACATGATGAAGTGGGGAAGACGATTTTTCCTGCAGAAAGAAAGGATTTTGCATCTGTTTTTGGACGTCGGCAAACTAGAGTACGACGGGGAAAAGATTCCATAGAGGACCGGCCACTCTTCGCATAAAGATGGCGTAAGAGGGTAAACCAAGACTTCGCAACACATCAAATTGAGCGTGTCATCATCGTTGCCCCCTCTTGCACAATACATACACAACCTTTGGTCGCACCTACCGTTCTCGCGGTGGCTGGCTGCTCATGATTTTATTTTTTTCTCAGCCTGCCCTTTTTCTAGTCAGCCTTCTACCGCTTTACACGTAAGCTCCAAACAGGAAGCTGATCAGTTCCTGGCGTTCGTCATCCTATCTTTCAATTTTTCTACCGCACTGTGCAAATGTGCAACATTGGGACCGAGAGACGGTGCGATTGCACACAAGGTCCGAGAGGGCAATGTGCTTGGTCTGTAAAGAAGAATAACTCGTGTTGACTGGCTCAATGTTATTCCTTTGAACTCTTGATGAAATTCCTAGGGCGCAGCGCAGTTGATACTCGAGATAGTTGGTTAATTTGGAACCCGTGGTGAACGCCAAATTCTCAAATCTGCTGAAATTTTTGGATGTCTCTATCAGAATAACATTTTTCTGCTTGGCAAGTAGTACATGGGGGAACTCTTTTTACATGTAGGCCTTGGCATCCCCTTTCTCCGTGTAGGCCTTGGCATCCCCTTTATCCGTGTTATTCCATATAATATTTAAAAGTGATTAAAAGTTTAGTATTGACTTAGACCTCTATAAAATTTAAGTACTACGCAAAAACGACATTCGCTTTGCTTATTCTAAGTTAATGAGTCGTATGTGAAACAAAGTCTGTAATTGAACAGGGGAGGTGATGAGAAAAACAAAAAGCAAATGAAAATGGAGCGGGGGGCGGTGGCGATAAGATGTTGATGCATGCGACTCATCATGCAACCAAAGAAGGAAAAAGTAGTAGGAATTAGGATTACAATTTTTCAGTGCAAAATTTCACCAAATATTCGAGAATAAATTCTCATGATGAGAATTTAAATACTTTTCTGACCTTGACGGTAGAGCGAGTCTTCCAGAAACTATCCAAGATTCTCTTGGGAAAAAAAAACTCCATGATCCTATGTAATATCCTTGGTGAGAAGGTTAATAATTCCGTTGAGGTGATGATTAAAATCAACAGGAAGTCGATTCTCGATTTTGTATCCTCCAGTTATTTTTATCAGCCTAGTACTGCATCGCTCCTGGATCAAAGTCATCCCCGGATCTAGGCAGCCCCGACTCCAAACAACTCGACTCCAAGCGACCCAACTCCATGTAGTCCCGACTCTAAGCAACCCCGTCTCCACGATGATCTCAATTCTGAATCACTCCAACTAATTGGAGTAGTACACTCGACTACTGGCAATGACAATTAAGGTGATAAGTTATTGTTTGTTGAAGATACGGACAACATAGTGTTGCTCCTCAAAGAACATGGTAATGCTAACCATTTAATCCGAGAATGGTGGGTAACATGACCATTTATTTCAAGGAACATGAGTAATGCTATCAGGGATGTCAAGACATGTAGAGTATAGTCGCAACTCTATAAAAGGTAGCTCGATCCTATGGGCATAGGTATGTGCACACACACATCCACAAATCCTAGACTATTATTCATCTTCCCCTTCTTTCTTCTTCCTCCACGTAAGACTTGTTTGAGCATCGAAGTGATTGTGCTGGGGAATCCCAAATCGTCATTCTATCCCTCTCTTTCAGTGCTCTCTCTCCAGGCTCCGACGGTGAACCCTACAAGCCCACGTTGCACCAAGGTAAATGATGATAACATCGATGCCAACTTATCAGTGGTTCATTCATAAGTGATCTCAGGCAGAGACAAATTGACATAATTTATGGGAACACTGAGTTAAGACATGAAGTGAGACGTTAGGATGGATGACACCGGAAGACCCAACGTCATCACTATGACAAAGGAAGATTTCGACAAATTGGTAGCTGTGATGGTGCAGGCAGTATTTGTTGGGAATATGCCCGTAAAACAGATATTTATTATTAATTGCTGAATTAAATAAAAGAAGTATTTATTTTATTGTTTGATTGTTTTATGCTTATTTGTATAAAAATGAATATCTGTATAAAATCCATAATATATTGATGTAACTATGATTTTAGTATATAAGATTGTTATATACAAGAGGATTAAAATCATAGATAATATATTTAAAATGTCCATGATTGATTAAAGTATGGATCTTTAATTGGAAATCATGAATGCAGTTTGCTGACATTATGAATATGATAGTCTTATCCGGACAATCAGTGTAATGACACTAAGCAGAGGCATTTTATATAATATGATTATATAGGACAAGGACCAGATGTGATTTAAGTGTCTATGTTTAAGTACCGTTACAAAGACTCGAATCAACATCGCTAAGATGATCATATGTAGATCAATCTAAATCCTGAGTTGTCATAGACTCCTTGTTTGTATTAACAAGTCTCTTGATTTGTTTGTTAAAACCTATTTTAAATAATAGGTGTAACACTTACATTTTGGAGACTCAGTTATACATTCAGCTGGGAATATGATTTATAGATACGGAATCCGTAACTTCCGAAAGGATGCTAAAATGGTTCTCTTGAGTGTTGATTCTAGCACTGAATAGTTTGAGCGCTCTAATTCATAATTAGATTATGAATTAACTATTCACTAGTGAATCAATGGTACTTAAGGTTTTAGATACAAATAGAGAGGTAAAACGGTAATTTCGCCTAGCTCTATTTGTGAACCATGAACGGAGGGTTGATCGACATGTAATGATTATATCAATGGACTGTTCAAATCTTTTGAGTAAATATGTTCCATAATTCTCAAGAGTTCAATTCCGGATTTTAGTGGAATAATCTCGGAATTAATAAATTAGATAATTAGTTAAAGAGCTTTAATTAATTGTATCTAAATTTATTGGAGCTTGAAATTATGGGTCCATGGTCCCCAAACCATCTTCGTATAATCATGATGGATACTCTTAAATAATTAATTTGATTAATTATTTATTCTCACAAAATTTATTAACTAATAAATTGTTTATTATTTTTACTAAAAGGAGATATTCTATTTGTAATTTGATTACGAATAAAATATAAAAGAGAGAGAAATCAAATATTCAGATATTCTATTTGTAATTTGATTACGAATAAAATATAAAAGAGAGAGAAATCAAATATACAGATATTCTATTTGTAATTTGATTATGAATAAAATATAAAAAAGAGAGAAATCAAATATTCAGATATTCTATTTGTAATTTGATTACAAATAAAATATAAAAGAGAGAGAAATCAAATATACAAATATTCTATTTGTGATTTGATTACGAATAAAATATAAAAGAGTGAAATCAAATATTTGGATATTCTATTTGTAATTTGATTACAAATAAAATATATATAAGAGAAAAATCAAGTATTTAGATATTCTATTTGTAATTTAATTACGAATAAAATATAAAAGAGAGAAATCAATATTTGTGAATATTATAAATTTTCTCTCACTTTATAATACACGTTCCCATTTTTTCTCTTCCACTTTTGTATACATGTTCCCCTCTTTTCTCTCCCACTCGATAATACATGTTTCCCTCTTTTTCTCCCATGTTCATAATACACACGTTCCCCTCTCTCCTTACTATAATATACATCTCTCTTTCTCTCTCGAACAAAAAAAAAGAAAGAATGAAAAAAGAGAATTTTTGGTGAAAAATTCTACAGTTCATTTTGTGAGAAAAGTTAAAAGAGTTAGCCCACACTTTTGTCCATCCGTTGATTCGAAGAATTGGAGAGGAAGATCGTGGCATTGGAAGAACTCCGGCAACCTGTGAAGAACTCTGGCGACCTGCAAATCTTAGGTGCGAACTCAAGGTAAAGATTCTATTTTGTAGAATTATAAAGAAAATATTATAATGTTTGCATGTTGAATTATAAGAGATTTTATAATTAAACAAGATCTTTTGTTCGATCTAAACAAAATTGTTTTGTTGTGAAAAATTTTAAAAGGCGTTTAATCTATTTTTCACACCTTCCGTTGCGCATCGAACAGTTAAATACCTACATATGGTATCAGAGCCAGGTTATTGAAAAACATTATGATATTTTATTTATATGAATGATCACATGATTTGTTCGATATTTGATTGAATGCCATGTATTATATATTTTTTAATGCATGATAGTGATTGGCTAATTTTATGACTCCGTTTGTTTCTGATTTTATTATTAAGATCAGGCTAAAATTATTTTCTTTAATTACCAAAGAGTTTGGATTTTATGGATGGATAATTTTCTAATTCCACCTTACACTTATTAGCCTAAAAGATCCACTGTTCTAGTATAAAATTGTTTTATTTAAACTAGTTGATATATTTAATAGTTTTGATAATTAATGCAATTATCAAAAGTTAAATATTTCGATTACTTCAGTGGACAAAATTGAATTATCCATTTTTAAATATTTAATAGTTTTGATAATTAATATAACTATCAAAAGTGAGATATAGTTTTGATAATTAATATAATCATAGGAATATAATTATTTTATTCGAAATAATTAATTTATTTAATAGTTTTGATAATTAATGTAATTATCGAAAGTTAAATAATTGGATTCAAAAGTTGATAAAATTAATTCAATTAGTTAATTTTATAATTTTGACAAAATAGTTCAAGGTCATGAACTATTAATTAGAGGTAATTAAAGATTACAATTTTAACTCAATTCCATATATTATTCAATGATGTTTTATGTTTATAATAGCAATATGTCATTTAGAATTAGATGGGTCTATTCTGTGCATTATAGCATACCGCATGTTGCATGTTGCAAACATCATGTATAATTGTAATTCATAAATTGTTTATGTTACAATTAATTAGAATTATTGAGAATTCTATAGACCTAGGTAATTATGACATAAGATGTCTAATTAATAATATGATTATTAAAATCTAGGATTAGTGGATAATTAGTTATCTAAGAAATTAAATAATGAGTAATTATTGGTCTCCTTCGTTGGTCTAGCACCGTGAGAGTTAGAATGGCGCCTCTTAACGCTTTGATTTCGTTACCCTACGGGTGGTGTCCGTTTTGATTTAATATCAAGGCTAGATCTCTGATGATAGAATTTTTAATGTATTTTAAGTTTGACCCACCCTTACGGCGGCACTCTTGAGTTAAGTCTAAAATTTGAAACGAAGGTTTTTACTCATAAAGATATGAGATCAAAATTGTTGATTATATCTTTGACCAAAATTTTTTTTTCCGGTAGTTAATATGTGTATGAATAAAAGTTATTTTGGTACACATATGTTAATCAAGAAGAGTCTTGGTTTGACTAAACAAGCAATGTGACCTTCCAAACGATGGCATCATTCTTCGTGGATAGTTGAATTATCGAAGGAATAGTATATGGGATTTTTGATTTTATCCTTGCATTCTTACATCATGTTTACTATTCCTAAATATATACATATGGATATTTTTTTTCAAACAATTTAATCATGCTATTTATTTGAATTCAGCAATAATGTCAATGGGAAATCCAATTATGTCTTTACTCGCAAACAATACTTTGACTGGGGAAAACTTTCCTAAGTGGAAAAGCAATATTAATATCGTGTTGGTTAGTGAGAACAATAGGTTTGTTCTTACAGAGGAATGCCCACCGGTACCACCTGCAAATGTCACTCGTGCTGTTAGAGAACTGTATGATCGTTGGATTGCGTCCAACAATAAGGCTAAGGCATATATGCTTGCGAGCATGTCTGATGCACTAAGAAGCAAGATGGAGCCCAAAGAGTGTGCTTTTGAGATCATGGAATCTCTGCAAGAAATGTTTGGGCAACAATCTGAGCAAGCTCGTCATGAGGCCACAAGAAAGTACACAAATGCTAGAATGATTCTTGGCACTCATGTTCGTGATCATGTCATGCAGATGACAAATTATTTTTCTGAGGCTGAGATGCATGGGGCTGTAATTGATGAGGGTACACAAGTGAGCATAATTTTGAATTCGCTCTCTAGTGACTTCATCCCGTTCACCAGCAACTATATTATGAATAAGCTGAATTATGGGATGACTCAGCTGCTGAATGAACTACAAACCTTTGAAGCTATCTTAGGGCTTGTGAAGAACAAGGCTGAAGCAAATATTGTTAATAAACCCAATTCTTCAAAAGGTTTGAAGAGAAAAATGGCTAAAGGTGGTAAATCTGGTGGTAAATTCAAAAAGACAAAGGATGGGTCTAAGAACAACAAAACCAGATGCAAGAAGGCCGAGAAGAAACCTAAAGGAAAATGTTTCCACTGCGGTGTAGATGAACACTGGAAAAGGAACTGTCCAAAATACCTCGCAGAGTTGAAGGAGAAGAAGAAAGGTAAATTTGATTTACTTGTCTTAGAAGCTTGTTTAGTAGAGGATGACTCCTCCTTCTGGATAGTTGATTCAGGAGCCACTAATCATGTTTGTTCTTCTATACAGCTACTTAGTTCTTTAAAGGAGCTTGCAGATGGGGAGTTGACACTTAGAGTTGGCAATGAGGCATTAGTTTCAGTCAAGGCAGTGGGAGTCACCCGCTTAAATTTTAAAAATAAATATTTAGTGTTGAACGATGTTTATTTTATTCCTGGATTTTGTAGGAATTTGATTTCTATTTCAAAATTGCATGAACAATTATTTGGTATTTCCTTTTATGAAAATGGAATTTCTATTTCAAGAAATGGTCTTGAAATTTGTCATGCAGGTATGAAAAATGGGTTATATGTCCTTAAGCCTTGTGAAAATTTATCATTAAATACTGAACTATTCAAAGTAGCTTATCCAAAATCTAACAAAAGGCAAAAGCTTGCAAATAGTGATGAAACATATCTATGGCACCTTAGGTTAGGTCATATCAATTTAGATAAGCTAAATAGACTAACAAAGGATGGTCCTTTGAGAGAGTTAATTGTTAACACTCTACCAGTTTGTGAATCTTGTCTAGAAGGGAAAATGACTAAAAGATCTTTCTTTTCGAAGGGCGAAAGGGCCAAAGAACCACTTGAGTTAGTGCATACTGATGTGTGTGGACCATTGAATGTCCACGCACGAGGAGGTTATGAATATTTCGTCACATTTATAGATGATTATTCGAGATATGGATATGTTTACCTAATGCAAAGGAAATCAGAAACTTTTGGAAAGTTTAAGGAGTTTCTAGCTGAAGCTGAAAAGCAATTAGGTAAATCACTAAAAATACTTCGATCAGATCGAGGAGGTGAGTACCTTGATACCGAGTTCAAGAATCACCTAATTGAGAAAGGGATTATATCCCATCTCTCGGCTCCTAGAACTCCGCAACAAAATGGTGTTGCCGAAAGAAGGAATCGAACTTTGTTAGATATGGTTAGATCCATGATGAGTTATGCCTCGCTACCTACATCTTTTTGGGGATACGCTTTACAAACAGCGATCTATATTTTGAATGTGGTAACATCAAAATCAGTCCCTAAGACCCCAATAGAAATGTGGAATGAGCGTAAACCTAGTTTCCGCCATTTTAGAATTTGGGGATGTCCAGCACATGTACTAAAAGGGAAATCTGAGAAATTGGAACCACGAACAGAAGTGTGTTTGTTTGTTGGCTACCCAAAAGGCACGAGAGGAGGTTTGTTTTTTAGCCCACAAGAAAAGAAAGTATTTGTATCAACACATGCTACTTTCCTTGAGAATGACTATATGACAAACTTCAAACCTCGAAGTAAAGTTGTACTCGAGGAATTGCTAAATGATCAGATCATTTCACAACCGATGATTGTTGAAGATAATAGGAAAGAAAAAGAAACCACTATTCCTAATCAGGAAAGTTTGGTACCTAGACGAAGTGGGAGAGTTGTTAGAACTCCTGCCCGCTACAGACAGGACGGTGAAACAAATATTGTTGTAGCCGATACCAATGATGATGATCCATCATCATATCAACATGCAATGAATGATCTTGATAAGGAAAAATGGCAAGAAGCCATGAACCAAGAAATAGAGTCAATGTACTCTAATTCGGTCTGGGAACTTGTAGATCCACCTGAAGATGTCAGGCCCATAGGATGTAAATGGATCTTCAAGAAAAAGAGAGGTGTGAATGGAGAAGTAGAGACTTTTAAAGCTAGACTAGTGGCAAAGGGTTATACCCAAAAGGAAGGAGTTGATTATGAAGAAACTTTCTCTCCGGTTGCCATGATAAAGTCTATCCGCATTCTCTTGTCCATTGCCACTTGTCTTGACTATGAGATTTGGCAAATGGATGTCAAGACAGCCTTTTTGAATGGTCTTCTTGAAGAAAGCATCTATATGGTGCAACCAGAAGGGTTCGTAGTTAAAGATCATGAGCAAAAAGTTTGCAAGCTACAAAGGTCCATTTACGGACTTAAGCAAGCATCTAGATCATGGAATCTTAGGTTTGATGAGATTATTAAGACCTATGGATTCCAACAAAATATTGATGAACCTTGTGTTTACAAGCTCATCAATGCTAAAAGTGTGGTTTTCTTAGCCCTTTACGTAGATGACATTTTACTCATTGGGAATGATATAAAAGTGTTATCTCATGTAAAGACTTGGTTGACTGAGCAATTCCAAATGAAAGATTTGGGAGAAGCAAGTTATGTTCTTGGGATCCAGATTATTCGGGATAGGAAGAATAAACTCCTAGCATTATCTCAAGCAACTTATATTGATAAGGTGCTCACACGTTTTTCGATGCAAAATTCCAAGAAAGGTCTCTTACCAACCCGACATGGAATTACTCTTTCGAAGGCACAATGTCCCAAAACATTGCAAGAGGAAGAGCATATGAGACGTATCCCATATGCATCAGCAGTGGGGAGCTTTATGTATGCTATGTTGTGCACTAGGCCTGATATTTGCTATGCAGTGGGAATGGTTAGTCGGTACCAGTCAAACCCAGGATTAGATCATTGGGTTGCAGTAAAACATATTCTCAAGTACCTACGAAGAACAAGAAACTATATGCTTGTCTATTCAGGAGGAGTCCTGAACCCCTTGGGATATACTGATTCTGATTTCCAGTCAGATAAGGACTCTCGAAAGTCGACGTCTGGATCAATATTTATTCTTGGTGGAGGAGCAGTTGTTTGGAGAAGCATTAAACAATCCAGCATAGCAGATTCTACCATGGAAGCAGAATATATAGCAGCTTGTGAAGCCGCTAAGGAATCGGTTTGGCTGAAAAAGTTCTACTCTGATATGGAAATAGTTCCAGATATGGATAAACCATTAACCCTGTATTGTGACAACAGTGGGGCTGTGGCAAATTCAAAAGAACCACGGAGTCATAAAAGAAGCAAGCACATAGAAAGAAAGTATCATCTCCTTAGGGAGATTGTACGTCGAGGAGATGTCGACGTTATGAAGATAGCGTCGAAAGAGAACCTTGCAGATCCGTTCACCAAGACATTACCTGAAAAAATGTTCATAGGTCACTTAGAGGGAATGGGTCTTAGAGATATGTCTCATTTGTTTTAGGTCAAGTGGGAGTTTGTTGGGAATATGCCCGTAAAACAGATATTTATTATTAATTGCTGAATTAAATAAAAGAAGTATTTATTTTATTGTTTGATTGTTTTATGCTTATTTGTATAAAAATGAATATCTGTATAAAATCCATAATATATTGATGTAACTATGATTTTAGTATATAAGATTGTTATATACAAGAGGATTAAAATCATAGATAATATATTTAAAATGTCCATGATTGATTAAAGTATGGATCTTTAATTGGAAATCATGAATGCAGTTTGCTGACATTATGAATATGATAGTCTTATCCGGACAATCAGTGTAATGACACTAAGCAGAGGCATTTTATATAATATGATTATATAGGACAAGGACCAGATGTGATTTAAGTGTCTATGTTTAAGTACCGTTACAAAGACTCGAATCAACATCGCTAAGATGATCATATGTAGATCAATCTAAATCCTGAGTTGTCATAGACTCCTTGTTTGTATTAACAAGTCTCTTGATTTGTTTGTTAAAACCTATTTTAAATAATAGGTGTAACACTTACATTTTGGAGACTCAGTTATACATTCAGCTGGGAATATGATTTATAGATACGGAATCCGTAACTTCCGAAAGGATGCTAAAATGGTTCTCTTGAGTGTTGATTCTAGCACTGAATAGTTTGAGCGCTCTAATTCATAATTAGATTATGAATTAACTATTCACTAGTGAATCAATGGTACTTAAGGTTTTAGATACAAATAGAGAGGTAAAACGGTAATTTCGCCTAGCTCTATTTGTGAACCATGAACGGAGGGTTGATCGACATGTAATGATTATATCAATGGACTGTTCAAATCTTTTGAGTAAATATGTTCCATAATTTTCAAGAGTTCAATTCCGGATTTTAGTGGAATAATCTCGGAATTAATAAATTAGATAATTAGTTAAAGAGCTTTAATTAATTGTATCTAAATTTATTGGAGCTTGAAATTATGGGTCCATGGTCCCCAAACCATCTTCGTATAATCATGATGGATACTCTTAAATAATTAATTTGATTAATTATTTATTCTCACAAAATTTATTAACTAATAAATTGTTTATTATTTTTACTAAAAGAAGATATTCTATTTGTAATTTGATTACGAATAAAATATAAAAGAGAGAGAAATCAAATATTCAGATATTCTATTTGTAATTTGATTACGAATAAAATATAAAAGAGAGAGAAATCAAATATACAGATATTCTATTTGTAATTTGATTATGAATAAAATATAAAAAAGAGAGAAATCAAATATTCCGATATTCTATTTGTAATTTGATTACAAATAAAATATAAAAGAGAGAGAAATCAAATATACAAATATTCTATTTGTGATTTGATTACGAATAAAATATAAAAGAGTGAAATCAAATATTTGGATATTCTATTTGTAATTTGATTACAAATAAAATATATATAAGAGAAAAATCAAGTATTTAGATATTCTATTTGTAATTTAATTACGAATAAAATATAAAAGAGAGAAATCAATATTTGTGAATATTATAAATTTTCTCTCTCACTTTATAATACACGTTCCCATTTTTTCTCTTCCACTTTTGTATACATGTTCCCCTCTTTTTTCTCCCACTCGATAATACATGTTTCCCTCTTTTTCTCCCATGTTCATAATACACACGTTCCCCTCTCTCCTTACTATAATATACATCTCTCTTTCTCTCTCGAACAAAAAAAAAGAAAGAATGAAAAAAGAGAATTTTTGGTGAAAAATTCTACAGTTCATTTTGTGAGAAAAGTTAAAAGAGTTAGCCCACACTTTTGTCCATCCGTTGATTCGAAGAATTGGAGAGGAAGATCGTGGCATTGGAAGAACTCCGGCAACCTGTGAAGAACTCTGGCGACCTGCAAATCTTAGGTGCGAACTCAAGGTAAAGATTCTATTTTGTAGAATTATAAAGAAAATATTATAATGTTTGCATGTTGAATTATAAGAGATTTTATAATTAAACAAGATCTTTTGTTCGATCTAAACAAAATTGTTTTGTTGTGAAAAATTTTAAAAGGTGTTTAATCTATTTTTCACACCTTCCGTTGCGCATCGAACAGTTAAATACCAACAGTATTGTCACACCCCGAGAGTATAATTGCCCACCAAATCGGGCAGTATCTCTAGTGACAATGTGAGAAATAGTTGTTACCAAACCAATTAAAGCCAACACAAACACCAATGCGATATAAAAATCACCAAGTTTTAAAAATGTTAATCATGTATATATGCATAAACATGTGAACATACTAACTAAATAAGCTACACTCAAACATTCGATATAGAAAGAAAACTGTAAATATAAGCAACGAAAAATAACCCAAACAACTCAAAAAGAAATCCAAACTCGAGTGGGATGAACAGCTATGACCTCTGAGTGACATGACACATCCTCTATTTGTTAACCTGAAAGTTAAAGGAAAAGCAAAGGATAGTGAGTACAACGACTCAGTTGGTATAAGAAAGATAGTTCATGAACTACATAGCGTAAGGAGATCAAAGAAAGCAATCTTAGTAATATTACTTACTAACCAAAGTAAGTCCACCAATATAATCATCTACTAATAAAAGTATAAACAACTACATAACCCTCCACTAACATGTTCAACCAGGTATAACCAGTAAATCAGAAGTACATACAGTATATCCAAAACCTGCATGAACAAATATATAATTAGCATATAGTAATTAAGCATATAACAAGCATTGATTGTCTAGTCCTATAAGCAGCCATAGTATATAAATAGTCCTTGTCCGCGGGAGAAATGTTCTACCACATATAGTTCGGTGGGGGGACAGGATAAGGTAGCTACTCAACTATTGATTGCGGGAGAAATATTTTACTATGGATGGTTCTGTGGGTAGACAGGATACATCCATAGATATCTAGCTACGGACTAGGGAGAAACACTCTACCATGGATGATCCAGTGAGGAGTCCAAATATATAAGTGGTCACTATCTGCGGAAGAAACATTCTACTACAAATAGTCGCGTGAACAGATAGGCTATATACATAGTTATCTAGTTATAGATTGTGAGTGAAACATGTTACCACGGATGGTCCTGTGGGCAATCAAGACATACAAATATACAAACCAATATTGACAAGTAAGCAGTATAATCATGTCCAAGAGTAAACTCTACTAATTACACTATGGTTTCATGATATCGTATGCATATAAACAAATCAAGCATGAAGAACAATGAGACTACATGAATATCAGATATACTAAAAATAAGGATAAGTAATAAAATATCAAACTAATGAACCAATATAGAGTAGAGTCAAGTTAAGCGAATACATACTGCCAAATCAATAAAATAAATCATGCACTAAGGACAAAAGTTTAAAAGAGTCAAAGAGAGAACTATCCACCTCAACTATAGAATATGCTGATAGTTTTCTAGTCAAAGGGTCTATCTCAAACCTGTATCTACAAATAAAGAATACAAAGAACTTAAAATTTTATTAATCAATAATCTGTTAGGGTCAATTTGTAGTTAGACAGGAGGGGGGGGGGGGGGGGGGAATAGCTCATAGTGTGTCGTTTGCTTGCTTCGTGATGATGATGTGCAGCGGAATACTCTCTAAACAAACTTACAATGCTAACACAAAGGATTTACTTAGTATCTAACTCAAGATGAGGTGACTAATCCAAGGATCTACACACACGACGCTCTCCACTAAGAAAAATATTCTTTCTCGGTAAGTACCGGAGGTGAAGAAACCTCATACAAGACTCTCACAACATACAACACAACGCAAGAAGAAAAATACAAGTACACGAAGGAAAAACCTCTTCTTGCTTGACCTAGTTGTAGCTGATTTACCTCTTGAACCTTGGAAGTGCAGCAACACTTGTCCCCAAGAGCTTCCAAGAACTGGCGGTGAGTGTCCGAGAAAATCGCGTGAGCTGGAGAAGAAGAGTTACGAAGATGAACGCTCACCACAGTTTTATACCTTGCGCTTCTAGGGCTCTCAATCGATTAGACTTACTCCCAATTGATTGTCACGTCAGATCAGCACGATCCCAGTCGTCCAAAACCTGCATCCTGCGCAACGGTCATATACCAATCAATCGATTGGGAAGGCTGAATTGATCGGTTGATCGATTCAACCTTCTTCTGTGCTCTCACGTCTGCAAGAGAAAACTTGCCCCAATCGATTGACCAATCGATTGGAGAGCATTCTGTGCTCATGATTTCACTTCCCAATCGATCGGTCGATTGATTGGGCTAGCCTTCTTCGCAGCACACTGATATCGCTGTGAAAACGATATCAAAATAATTTTAAATTTTGAACCGCCTCTAACTACACTAATGCAGTATAGAAATGACTCAGGTCGTCTCCCAATGAAAGCAACGATAGGATGGTAATCTAGGATTATATGTTATTTCTACTTTTTAGATTTTTAGTATAGAAATGGGGGTTTTAGATTTTAACTCTAAACCTAACAAATGAAAAGCAAAGTAAGTACGAAACTAATCTAATGCTGGAATAAAATCTAACTAAGTGCCGACAATTAATCCACAACGCATTGTCTCTCTACGCTATGGACTAACCATCAACACAATTAAACTAAGTAAGGAAATAGCATAGCATTAAATGAAACCTAATCTAATAAATGAAAGACAATGCAAGTAATACAGCTAAACCTAACCTAACTACAATGGCAGAAATTAAGAGGGCAACATGAAGTAAAGCATAACAAAACTAGCATGTAACAAAACCTAAAGCATGAAACAAAACCTAAGCTAACCTATCCTAATTGCATTCAATCAAAACTAGAACTTAATGAAATTGAACGAACAAGACAAAGCAAGAATTAACCAAACTAAAATGTATCAAAATAAACCTAACTATTGGTTGAAGCAATTCATCGAACACGTTGTATGCATGAAACTACTTAAACATAGTACGTGAAATTTAAATATGGAAAATCAAATTAATACAAGCATTCAACCACAAAACATCAACACAAGTAAACATAAGCAATGAACATGAAATAAACTAAGAATTCCAACCACAATCCACACTACTTCTTAAAATACCAACGACTACCCTCGTCGTAACACGAAGTCCCGACAATCGAACCCCGAACTCCGGTGAGCAGTAGCTCACTGTCGGATTGCTGCACACTTCGACAACAATGAGGATGATACGAATCCTCTAACGAAGAACCCCTCCGCTAGAAGTTGACTGGAGATGATATTGCACTGTGAAATGGGATGAACCGCCGCAGCTGCCTCCTTGCCCTGCCGCCTGAACCCCAAACGGAAGAGCTTTTAGAAGGTAACCTGAAGGTGGAGATCACACCGGAGAACCCCTTCGATGATGTGAAGTAGGTCAGAGCTCACTGCCACCACTGAACCTTGAAGACCTAGCTTTTGCAACCCATTGTGGTCGACCTCTAGGGTTCGAGGGAAGAAGGTAAACACTGGAGAACCCCTCTCCGATAAGCTAAGCTTGACCGGAATCACTGCCGAAGCTTGCTGCCTCCGTCGAGTGTTGCTTGTTGTCGCTCGCCACTTGGAATCGAGAAGAATAGTGTAGAAAGGGCTGGCCGACCGGAGGAGGAGAAGGGGAGAAGCTGCCGACCGGAGATGAGGAAGAAGAAAGGAGAGGTAGGGAAGTGGGTGTCGCGAGCCCTAGCCGACGCGAGGAGAAAAACTCGAAGAGAAGAGCTTCCACTATTCGTCCACGTGAAGCTAAAGGAATGGATTCTTAATGGGTTTCGGGTTTGGGTTAAGGAAAGGGTCTGAATCCAATAAGACTTCAATTGTTTTGAAATTAAGTTTGAAATTGGGTTAATGAATTGGGCCTCTAAGATTGGGCTTTTGGATCAAATTGGGCTTTAAGAGTGGATTGTTGGCTCAAATTGGAGATGAATTAGACCTATATCAATGAGTGAGATCTTCTTTTGCTTGGATGAGGATGATCTTTATGTACAGTCCAGATCTTCCAGATTGCTTCCCTACAAATAAGATGCACATTTTTAGATAAAATGCTAGAAAATATAGGAAAAATTATATCAACGCTCCAAATAAATCTCAACTCGTAAAACATGATATAAATACAAAATTAAGCATACGAGAAGGTAAAAATGTTAAGTCTAAGAGCCAAAATAATAGATAAAAACGCTAGTTATCAACTCCCCCACACTTATTCTTGCTCGTTTCGAGCAAATCAACAAAAGAAGAAAACAACTAAAATGCATTCTCCTAGCAATTCTCAATCATGCTTTAGAGCATAGTGAAAAGAAAGTTAACTAGGATTGTCAAATTCAAATGACCAAAGCATTCATGAATTCAATTCATACACTAATTAACAAATATGATAACTTCAATTCATAATAAATAAACTGAAAATGATAATGAAATAACCTCACAAGGTAAGTAATGGTGACTCTCCTCTAATATAAATGCAATAGTGGAGTTCACTCAAGCTACTCATAAATTCATGCATTACTATATGCTTGCTTTACTTCTAATCTCCACCACTATATACATAAGAGTGCACAATAAAATAATGAAGGCATTATTTGAAATGTAAGGGAAACATGAATCAAAGCAAATGATAGTGTAAGAAAAACAATAAGAAAGATTAAGCAAGGTTAATGGTGGAAGACATGGATATATTGGAATGTTACATAGATGAGTACAAGTAAACTATGCCCAAAAATAGTTCTCATCCAAACTTCCAAGCTAGCTCTAAAAACTCAATAAAATGTGAACAATCTCTACTATAGCTTTTACAATAAAAATCGACTCATGATATACAATAAAACCTAAATATTGCTATAATAAAGATTGTCACTCACAAAAAATTCTACCATCTTTCACCAATCTAATAGAAATGTAAACAACTCCTACTTTAGCATTTCACACTAAAAATCTACACATGATATATAATAATACCTTAATATCGCTAAAGTAAAAATTGTTAATCAGAAAAATTCTATCACAAATGCATAAAAAATAGCACATGTCAAAGTACTTTCCTTTTTTTTTGTTTATGGTTTTTTTTCCTCTGTTTTTTTCTTTACGTTGTTGTTCTCTTGTTTTTTCATTTGCCTTTTTTTTTTTCTTTCTTTGTTTTTCATTTGTTGATTTTTTTTTCATTTTTTTTTAACATGTGCATCACTATACAACATCATCAATAGCTCAAATAAAATGGTGAATAGCATGGTTTACCTATGGTGATCAGGCATGGTTCACCTATGCCTTTCCTAAATTCTTCTAAGCTATTTCTCTCCTCCACACTTAAAATTTTGACCGTCTCGGGCAAAACACTCATCATGCAATATTCCAATTATCCACATTCGAAAGAAGAATATAGGGAAATAAATGGAAGAGAGAAAAGAATGAAATGCCTAAAGATAAGGGAATTATTCAAACAACATGTGATAACAAAAGGAATGGATAAAAGTAAATGAGATAGCCTTCATAAAAATCATGCAAACCTATGATAATGTGGTCTTGAAAGAATTAAGCAAGTTCTAGAGTAACATTAACCACAAGTGCAACACACATCGATAGGAATAATAGGCTTAAAAAATCCTCACTAGGTATATAAAAAATTATCATTTCAATCTATCAACATAGAATCCATTACCAAGTTGTAACCACATGTAATCTAAGAATCCAATCATAACAATAAATCATCAAACTTAACAATCAAATTTAACTAACTTTCATAATTTCTAAGATGATAAAAAGAACACATAGGGAATTTATTACGAAAACTGACAAGACAAACTAAAAATGAACAACCAAGCAAAAGCAAATAATGCAAACAAAGCAAAGAAAGTAAAGACATATATACAAGTAGAAAGAAAAAAGAAAAAGTAAGATGGAACAGACTCCCCTAAAATTCTGATGGTCGGAGTCTATTTAGTTCCAGAAGCCAATCTGCAAGTGAAATGAATGTAGGTGAAGTGAAGACCGCTCCCTCCACCATCGTCTCCTCAAAAATTTTGAAATTAATTATGCTTTTATAAATAAATATGATTTTATAAATAATTATGATTTTAAAATTAATTATGATTTTATAAATAATTATGATTTTAAAAATAATTATGATATTAAGTAAGATTTTGAAATTAATTAAGTTAACTTAATTGAATTAATTTTAACTATTTTAAACCTAGGTCCATCTCACCCTTTTTTAGATTTTCAATCAGGGAACCTTAATAGTTTTGTGAGATGGTTAATTTAATCTTCAATTTAAATTATAATCTAAGGATTGATTTACAATTGAGTTAGACTAAGGTTTTATAGTTAGTCAATTAAATATTTATTTCATTGATTGACTTCCAGGATATGGCGAGACACTAGGCCTTTTTGGGTATGGGATCATCCACCACTTCTAGACAAAATCTTTCAAAGAAATTGAATATTTAATTTCTTTTCTAAAACTCCTAGGTCTAACAAGTCAAGTGTGAATCAAGCCTAAGTCCTTATCTAGCCTAGTCTAAGCATGTATAATAAAGGCTGTAAAGCAAGCATCAAACAAATTTATTTAATGATAAAAATAGTTTTTCTATTGGCTCTCCCTGGATCATAACCTGGATAGGGTCTATCAAGGTAGTGGATTTGATCCTTGGGAATCCAATATTGACCAAGTCTAATTTGATTAATTAAGTTTGACTTGGGGACCCATGTTTGAACTAATTTTCTATTTGATCGATTTACTAATGATAAGTAGGATCTAAACCTTTGTTTGACCTTGTATCCAAGCCCAGTTCGATTGTATACGGCCCTTTGTTTTCCAAAAATCGATCAAGATTCTTGGAATCCAAAGTGAACTGTTCCAATGAGTCATTGAGTTCTTTGACTTGAGTTTTCAAATTGGAATTTTCTTCCTGAACTTGCTTAGTCAAAGAACTTAGGTTAGTCTCCTTCTTAAGGATTGTTACCTCCTTTTGGAGTAATTTGACCCAAACGTTGAATTTGACCAATTTCTTTAATAAATATGAAATTAAATTTTGTAAATCATTTACATTAGTACCAGAAATTAGAGAGCTTACAATGTGATTAGGCCCTTCGGAAACGGATATGGATATGTGGCTTCTCTCGGACTTGGTTTTTGATTTGCTCTCGATATCAAACTCGGACTCGGTTTTAGTAACGTACGCTTGTACCGGTAGAGCAAGGTAGCTTGCTTGCTTGTGTTCTTCTTTATTGGAATCATCAGAGGACTTGGACCACGTTACTTTCAAGGACTTCCTTTTTCGTTGCTTCTGGTTCGGATCAGACAGTCCAGCTTGTAGTGCCCCTTCTAGTTACAGTCGTAGCATGTAACTCCAGACTTGACCTTCGTATTCGATTGAGTCACCTTCTTCTTTTTGCACATTTTCGTACCAATTTTTCAAGTTCGGCGATAATCTCGTCGTCCTCTGAGTATGACTCATCTTCTGAGTATGACCCATCTTCGGTCTCAGGTTCAGTTCTGTGCTTTGCTTTTGATTCTCGTATTCTTCTTGTTCATGCAGTCAAAGCAATACCTCTCTCGGCCGAGCATGATTAATCTGTTCATGCAATTCAAATTCTGGAAATAGCTCGTCTAGTATAATTAAAGAAAGATCCTTGGATACTTTGTAAGCATCTACCATGGATGCCCACAAAGTGTTCCTTGGAAACGCGTTTAGTGCATACCTGATGATGTCACGATTTTCAACCTTCTGTCCGATCGCATGGAGTCCGTTTAGTGGATCTTGTATGCGAGCATGAAGTTGGTTCACTGACTCTCCTTCCTGCATTTTTATGTTATACAATTTATTTAAAATCAAATCACGTTTGCTTACCTTCGTGTCGAAAGTTCCCTCGTGTAGCTCGATCAACTTTTCCCATAACTCTTTCGCGCTTGAGAATGAGCATACTCGGTTCAGCTCTTCTTTTGTCAGGCCGCATTGTAGAGTGCAGGTTGCTTTTGCATTGGCTTCAATCTTCTTGCGGGTTCGTGTGTCCCATTTGTCGCAGGGGATGAGGACTCCATCTTCGGTGGGAAATGTGAATCTAGTCTGGATTAGTATCCACATTTCCACCTGAGTTTCAGATAGTACTTCATTCGACCCTTCCAGTAGCCGAAGTCTTCGCCGGAGAAGAGAGGCGGACAAGCTGTGCTATAGCCTTCTTGATGAGCCATTGAAATAGAATCTCGCAAACAAGAGAAAATTACGAATGTTCCAAGACTTGGTCTTGGATTAGTAGTGCAGGAGAAAATAAAATGCTAATTTCGTGAAAAGAAAAATAATAAAAATAAAAATAATAAAAATAAAATATTTTAAAAAAATATTATTTCAAATTTTGGCAAATGCGATATTTCGCTAGTACTGACCAATGATAAAAAGATAAAAATAACTTTTTTAAAAATAATTTTGGAGGGAAAAAACGAAAGGCATAAGAATCTAATTTTTGAAAAAACAGACGAAAAAGTAAAACTTGCTCAAACGGTAGTTGTACCGATTCAGAGCGGCCCCGCTCTGATACCAATTGTAGGATTGAAAAGCTCTAAAGGGGGTGAATACTGCTCGTGGCTAATTCGCTCGTTTCGAGTAAACTCAAAGTAAATACGTAGCGGAAATAAGAGAGACAAACAAAATACAAACACTAAGGATTTACTTGGTTCGGAGTCTGTGGCGACTCCTACTTCAAGGCCCACACGTAAGAGTGCTTTCGATGGACAATCACTATAGCTTCAGAAATATTACAAAAAGAGTACAACAATTAAAGTGCTACCAAATATTATACCGACAGTAAAGAAATCTGAAATTGAGAACTTCTGGTCGTCAGAGTAGTGTTAGGACTTCGCTGAATCGATTTGTTAGCAGCACACAGAAGAAGTATTGCGAGTATTGATTATTCTTTGGCATATGCTCGGACCAGCCTTATATAGGTTGTTGAAGATGCCTTCCAACTCCATGGAAGGCGCCTCCAACTTGGATCATATCCCTTCCGCGTCGGAGACGATAGCTTCTGCGGTCTACGCTGCTTATCCACCCAAAGACGCCTTCAAGCTCCATGGAAGGTGCCTTCCATTAGCTATCCAAGGCGCCTTTAGCACACTTGGAAGGCACCTTCTGCCCTGCTTCCTGCGCAGCTGCAGCTAAGACGCCTCACGCTGCAGCTAAGGTGCCTCCAACAATCCGGAGGCACCTCGGACACTGTTTATCCTAGAATTCTCTTGTGTAACTTTATTCTTGCAAGGCATATTAGTCCACAAACAAAGTATACCCTGCAAAACCAAGTTAGCACAATAATATAAGATAAATATTAATACTTGATAGTAATCGGACTGTCCGGTTCTGACTTCAGATTTCCTTCGAAATCCCTAGGTCGAACCGACGCCTACTATTTCCTCGCCGAGGAACGCGTCCTCACTTAATCCTCTCAGGAGAGTTTACCTGTTGTCAGACTGATCCTCTAGACTGACTGGACTTTTGCTTAGCGTCTGAAGCTTCCGATCTTCATGCTGGACGTCCGCTCCACGACCTGTCCAGACTTTCACCCGGTTTGCGACACCAGGATTTCAACCTAGAGTCCCCGACTCTAGGATTTTTGCCCGAAGCCTTCGACCAGCCAAGGCTTTCCGCCTTAGGTTACCACCCCCTAGAGTTTTCCATTTGCCTAACCGCAGCTAAGACTTTTCCTCACATAGGGTTACCACCCCTGGGACCTAGGGTTACCACCCCCTAGGGTTTTCCACTTGCCTAACTATAGCTAGAACTTTTTGCCTAAGAACACTTAGGACTTTCTTGCAAGCTCATTTAAACTTGTTAGATCACAAGACAACTTAACTTTGGACCCTTTGACATAATCAAAACTCAGGTTCGATCGTCGGATGCTTCTCGCATCAACAAAAGCCTTAAAATTTCACTCTAGTTATATTTACATCTCATTGATTCTTTTTTATTATGCGGCATTACGTTCTTGAAGATATGGGTGTTACTTATTCCACAAAATTTCTATAAAACATATCAGGCTAGTCATATTCATTTTGGATTTATAAAAGCATAACTCTGTTGATATTTATGGCTCAATTAGACAGTACAAGAATCTCCCAGATTATGAAAAGACTTTGATTATTATTGTAAGCAAAGACATCTTCTAAAAAACATCTTTCGAGCAGTGAATATGAATGAGTGCCAAGAGTGGTATAACAATAACAATGGTTAATCAAGGAGATAATATACTTTTTACATTTAATCAAACTTCATTCGACTTTACTCTTCGGTCTGGCTTGAAGGAGGGGCATCTGATGGTAGCCAAGTTTTGTCCTCGAAGAATATTATCTTTGAACATACACTTAATTAAACTTCATTTGACTTTACTCTTCAATGTAATGTGAAGGAAGGACATTTGATGGTAGTCGAGTTTACCTGAGGGATATAGTAGGTTTTCCCAAACAATATAGCTGAGTTCCTCCTCGAGTGTTGAATAAATATTGCAGAGCAATAATGTCAAGATTTAACATAGCAATCTCACGAAGGTTTGTTGAGCAATAATGTTAAGATTCAGCAGGGTAATCTAATGAAGGTTCACTAAGCAATAGTGCCAAGATTCAACAGAGCAATCTCATGAAGGTTCACTGAGCAATAATGTTAAGATTCAGCAAGACAATCTCATGAAGGTTCACTAAGCAATAATGTCAAGATTCAGCAGAGCAACTGCATGGAGGTTCATAGAGCAATATCACTAAAGTCTAGCAGAATAATGTTATAGAGGCCCTCCGAGCAATAATGCTTAGTTCCACAGAGTAACTGCATGGAGGTTCGTAGAGAAATATCACCAAAGTCCCGCAGAACAATGTTATTGAGGCCTACTAATGCTTAATTCCATATAGCGACATCATTAAGTTCCGCAAGGCAATAACATTAGGGGCTGCAAAACAATATTATTAAACGAATCTTTTGTTGTGAAACTTTTGGTTAGCAACACGTGGTGATGGTTGAATGGATAAGTGTCAGAGGTAGTTCCTTTGATCCCTTCCCTATCTTACACGGGGATTGATGATTAGAAAGATAAGTAATGGATGTTCGATGCAATTTTCTTGATTCCTTCCTTAAAATACGTGGCAATCAGTGAATAGGGGATGAGTAATGGGTGTCAAAAGTAGTTCCTCGAAAGCCTTCTTCACTTTACACAGTAGTCAAGGATTGGATACACAATAATAGATCATCCGAAATTGTGTCTTCACCGACTCAGCGGGAAGAAGTAAAAAAGCGCGAAGGCAGGTGATGTGGAGATTCTCTTCTAACAACTATATAAGCACCCCGGATGGTATCTTCTAGGTACGATGGTCTTCTATTTTTGACTAGCGAAGGAAACTCTTTTTTCTTTAAGTTCTTCTTCTCCCTTTACTTGCTCTTAGTCTCCATCGATTACTAACTTGAGCATTGGAGGGGTTGCGCTAAAGGATCCAATCCAACTCTAATCAGTGTTACTTTCTTAGATCCGCTATACGAGAGAAGAGGACCTGCTGAAAGGGAGGAGCTCGAGCAAATAGAAAAAGGAGCTATCAATTACAATTTGGATGACACCTCACTTTCTCTACAGATAGTCACATTACCTTTGATCCGGTGATAAGGCTGGGGAGTCCTCATGGGCAAAGGGTCAACGACACGTAGGGGTCAGGAGTCAAGGGGGGTCAACGTCGTGGGCTCACCGAGCAGGCACCCTATGTCGATCGCCCGGCCATGCCCTCCAGCCGAAGGAATTGTAACCCGACCACGAGCTCGAGTTTCAAACGCCAAGGTAAAAAGGCTATATGGCTGAGTGGGTGGTCCGCTCGGCTGTGGCCCAAGGCAAGAGTATAAGGTCGATCGGTCTGTCCGCTCGGCCAAGACGTCAGGCAACAAGACAAGAGTGTTCGTCCGAGCAGGAGACCATGAATCTCCCCCGGACGGACCAACATCTACGACGGGTCGAAGGTAAGGAGCCGCCGAGCAGCTGGACGCTTGGCTCGAAAGGATGAAACCAAAAAGCCCCGGGACAGTAGAGACGTCATCCTAGTAAACTTTGTCGCTGACAATAGGCATGTTCGATGACCAGGCCATACGCAGAATCGTACGATGGAAGGTTCTTCTGTCCTATCAAGGAGGTGCTCGGACTGTAGCAGTATGGCGTCAGGCATGCTCTTCTGACAAGCACATACTAAAGTATGGTGCAGGACACGTGTACGCCTCAATGTGTGTGCGCCAAGCTCACCATAGCTCTATATAAGAGCCCTCAGACTTCGCCGGAGGTATGCAATCTTAGATCTTCGGAGCCACCTCCTTGTTTCCCCTTTGCCTGACTTGATCATCGGAGGGTCGTCGTCGGAAAACTCCACCCGGCTCGGTTTTGTTGCAAGATCATCGGAGCATACGAGGAGCTAGCAGGGAGCGCCACGTCCCCAGCGTCCGTTGATTCAGCGTTCGGACAGGATCAACCTTAATAAGACATAACATTGGAGAAATAATGGCATCCTCAGGCCTGATGATTGAGGTAGATGGTGCATGGTGTGCATTTATTAAGCATGGCAGTATTTAATGCAAAATATCATTTGGAACACGCCTGGGATTTGCCATGTGGCTGTTATAGTCGGGTGAGAGGTAGCTGATATACTCGACTACACAACAGTTCAGTCAGTCAGACTCTCATCTCCTTCGACTAGATTTGAAGGGGAGATTGGTGATATAGGAGATATCAGAGGGTGGCACATGATAAGGAGGTCAATAGTCATGCTAAGATAATAGTCAAAGTCAATAGAGACTCGATCCTCAATTCTACATCCTCCAATGAATTCTCATTGTCTTGACTCTGTATCGCTCTCGTATCAGAGTCATCTCCAAATCCAGACAGCTTTAACTCCAAGCAACTAGACTCCTTGTAGTCTTGACTCCAAGCAATCCTAGCTCTACAATGATCTTGATTCTGAATCACCCCAACTAACCGTAGCAATACACCCAATTACTGACAATTAAGGTGATAAGTTGTTGCTTGCTGAAGATATAGACAATGTAGTCGTTCCTCCCCAAAGAACGTGGACAACACCGACCATTTAATCCTAGAAAGGTGGGCAATGCGTCCATTTATTTCAGGGAACATAGGTAATGCCAACAGGGATCTCAAGACATGTGGAGCATAACTACAACTCTATAAAAGGTAGCCCGATTCTATAGGCACAGGTATGCATACACACGTATTCATAAACTCTAGACTACTATGCATCTTCCCCTTCTTTCTTCCTCCTCCATTGAAGACTTACTTGAGCGTTAGAGTGACTGCGTTGGAGAACCCCCTTACTATCATTCTAACCTTCTCTTTCTAGTCCTCTCTCCCTAGGCTTCGACTGAGAACTCTACCAGTTCTCACTGTGCCAAGGTGAACGACGACAAAGTCAACATCGACACCAACTTATCGGTGGTTCATTCGCCGACGATCTCAGGCATTTATATATGATATTTATGGTATTTTTGTTATGTTAAGTATTTATGGATTATGATTTATTTATATAAGTGTCATGTTTTGATAATTTTATTCTGTTATAAATTTTTTTTTGATAGTAAGATTTCTTTCCATTTTTACAAGATAAAAATTGAGGTATATATAAGGATTTCTTTCCTTTTTTAAATATTAGAATTTAAATTTTATATAAATACATATTAATTGTTTAAAGAATTATTCTCTATTGATAATAAATTTTTTTGTTTTAGCCAAAATATAGAAAATGACAAATTTCTCTTCCTATCTTCTTTTGCATTTCCACTTTCTCATCAACTCATATAATAATTATTATCATGGATATGTTCATGAGGCCCAAAGGTAATAAGGGAGAAGATGGAAGGCATTTTGGTCTTTACACTTTAGGGGTTATAAGGGAGGCACTGTTCATCTCGTTAAGGGGGACTTCGTGCTTTGTTTTTTCCGTCGCCACCGAGCAGAGAGACGAGGAGTCGTTTCCTCTGCTTAGTTCGCCACCGACCCCGCTCACGACATTGCTCCTCCTCCTCTTCTCCGGCGTCGGCCACCCTTGGCCAGCGAGATTGCCTCCTCTCTTCTCTCCCTCTCCTCTCACCTGCAGACACGACCGTGGAGGGCAGCGATGCACCCCGCTCCTCCCCGACAGGTTCGTCTTCTCTCTACTGCAGGGCATGCCGACGGGGCGGGGGAGGGTGCCGCCGCCACTCATCGAGTCGATGCCGCCAGGGTCGTCCACACTGCCGTGTTGCCTCCCACCATCGACGCCGCCACTGCCTCTCTCCTTCACGCGCCTCACCGGTGACGCCAGCGACCGCCGCCTCCTCTCTCTCACTCACGTAGACGGACAGCGAGGCGAGCAACAACCATCTCCCTCTCCATGCGACCGCTGCCGCCGCCACCATGGACCGAAGAAAAGGCTTCTTCTTGGTCCCTCGCCGCAGCTGCCGGAGAGATTTGCCGGCGACGACCATCTCTGGGCCCTCTCCTCCTTTCTGCACGCCGACGGCACTACTCCATCTTCCTTGTCGCCTCTCTCCCTCACGCGTGCCGCTGCCCTCGCGTTGCCCTCCTCGCGCGCACCACTATGCCGTCTCCCTTGACTGGCTCTCCTGCATCTAGCGGCCCCCGTTGAATCCAGTGGCCACTGCCGCTCTCCAATGCCACCTACAGCGACAGTCATCAGCTGATCCAAGACCACCACTGATCTCATAACTATTGTCATCCTCCGATCCATGCCGAAGGGTGCTTTTGGTACTATGCTAGCCTACGAGCCACCGTTGTATTTCGGCCTACGCGCCGCTGTGGTGTGTTCGACCTACGTGCCGATATTATATCCCGGCTTGTGTGTCGGCATCATCTCTCGGTCGACGTGCCGCTATTGTCTCTCGGTCGGCCTGTTGTTTGTCGGATCCAAGTCACGCTCGGCTCTCGGCAGTCAGATCCGGCTCCTCAGCCGACACATTCATTTGTCTTTCAGGGTCGCGACGACTCGAGCAGCAGCGCGACCAGCTCACCGATCCATCCGAGGGCATCCCCGTGGCCAGAGTACGTCACCGTACTCATCTTGTATTTATTTTATTGTTCTGTTGTCTTTCGGCTACTTATATATTCACGGGACCCGCCTCGAGCATCGGGTACCAGAGACCGGGGCAACCCGGTCGCTAGCTGCAGGTAGCGTTGACCGGAGGTCTTCCGATGACTTGGTCAACACAAAAGACAGCTCATCATCCGGGTCATGGAGATGCGGTCAACATTCCAGACGCGTCATTCCGACAGATCCGTCTTCTCAGATTCTCGACAGGAACATATTTGACGTCATCTGTGGGAAACGTACCTGATCTAGAACGTGAAGATGGACGACGTCGAAAAATTCGGCCATACTCATGACCTTGATGGGTTTCGACAAGTATATCATATTCTCCTCACTCCACGGGTATTCGGGGGTCGAGAAATTAAGTCAGATCCTTTGCTGCTCGACAGGTCGGTTTTTCCTATTGTATTCTCTTTCGATCATAATATCTGCCATAGTTCTCCGGTTGAACACTCCCGTGTCGGTCGGCCGTGCTTGTCTTATATTAGGGCCACAGGCTCGATGTCGAAGACTCCCACACCGATCGACCGGGATTATATTTGCGAAGACTCCCGTGCCGATCGGCCGGGATTATATTTGCGAAGACTCCCGCGTAGATCGGTCGGGTTTGAGTCATATTAGAGCCACAGGCTCACAGTCGAATACTCCCGTGTCGATCAGTCGAGTTTATATCCTATTAGAGCTACAGGCTCATTGTCGAAGACTCCCGTACCGATCGGTCCGGTTTGAGTTATATTAGAGCCACATGCTCTAAAAGTCGAGCGGCGACTATAAACCCCAGAGTCGAGCGGCGGCTATAAACCCCAGAGTCGAGCTGCGACTATAAACCCCAGAGTCGAGTGGCGACTATAAACCCCTGTGAAGACTATCGAACGGCGACGTTAAACCCAGGTCTCCACCGGCGGTCGAGCGACGACCTTAACCCAGTGTCTTCACCAAACCGTCGAGCGACGACTTTAAACCTAGGTCTCCACCGGCGGTCAAGTGGTGACCTTAAACCCGTGTCTTCACCAAATTGTCGAGCAGCGATGTTAAACCTAGGTCTCCACCGGCGGTCGAGCGGCGACCTTAAACCCGTGTCTTCACCGACCAACTTATCAGAGCATTTATCTCCCAGTTCGGGGTCGAGCAGTCTTTACTGGTCACAGACCAATCTTATCGGATCTCATATCTCCCCCGTTCGGGGTCAAACGATCGTTACATATCGGATCTCCTATCTCCCTCGTTCGGGGTCGAGCGATCGTTACATATCGGATCTCCTATCTCCCTCGTTCGGGGTCGAGCGGTCTTCATTGGTCAAGGACCAGCATATCAGATATTCCATCTCTCCCATTCGGGATCGAGTGGTCTTCACTGGTCTCGGACCAGCATATCATATTTCCTTATCTCCCCCGTTTAGGGTCGAGTAGTCTTCACCTTCACCGGTCACGAACCAGCTCATCGGATCTCATATCTCCCCCGTTCGGGGTCGAGAGGTCTTCATTGGTCACGGAGCCTCAGAGCAGCTTATCTCCCCTATTCGGGGTCGAGCTATCTCCAATGGTCGCGAACAAGAGTATCTCCACTAGTTTCGGACCAGAATATCTCATAGGCTCTACGCTTGCTCAGCTCACGACTTTTGCTTCCGGGCATCTTTGATTCCTGGGTAACGCCTCCGTTCAGCTCGCGGGTGATGCGGCTAACGACTTTTGCTTGCGTGTGCTATTGATTCATGGGCTATGATCCAGTTCAGTTCACAGGCGATGCGCCCGCTCGACTCACGTCTTCCATTTCCGTATGCATGTGATTTTGCGGGTTATTCTTCCGCTCCGTTCCCGAGCTCCACTTCCGTCCGACATTGGCTCATTGCTCGTTTGATATTCGCCCGGGCGCTCACTTGGCGTTCACCCGATAGCTTGCGTGGCATCCGCTCGGTCCTATTTTTCGCCACTCGGTCAACAAATTTTTCTCGCCACTCTGCCAAGCGCACGTCATTCAGTCAGCATGTGCGAAGTCGTCCGACCAGTATCGCTCAACCGTCCATTCGACCACACACTTAAACTACTTGGTCGAACACTCGACATTCTCTCGATGGTCTGGTCAGCATCTTACGGTCGACTGGCCAATACTTTCTCGGTCACCCGCTCGGCATCACCCGCTCATTCGCTCGGTCTGCTCGGCGTCCCGCGTGCCTCTCGGTCAATTATCATTTTACTCGTCATTCGCTCGGCATTGGTCCGGTTATCGACTTGGTCCGATCAGCACTGTTACCATCTCATGCGACATCATTACTATAGTGATCGCTCATGTAGCATTATACGATGGGTTTAGCAATTTAACCCTGATATCGAGAGTGATTCAGCTTTCGCGACAGACTATCTAGTCAGTTGGACTTGCGCCTCCTTCGACTAGACTTGAAGGGGAGGCTTATGATGCGGATATGTTCATGAGGCCCAAAGGTAATGAGGGAGCAGATGGAGGGCATTTTGGTTTTTACACTTGTTAAGGGTTTGGGGGTTATAAGGGAGGCACTATTCATCTCGTTAAGGGGGACTTTGTGCTTTGTTTTTTCCGCCGCCACCGAGCAGAGAGACAAGGAGTCGCTGCCTCCGCCTAGTTCGCCACCGACCCCGCTCATGACACTGCTCCCCTCCTCTTCTCCGGCGCCGGCCACCCTTGGCTGACGAGATTGCCTCCTCTCTTCTCTCCCTCTCCTCTCACCGGCAGACGCGACCGTGGAGGGTCGCGATGCACCCCGCTCCTCTCCGACAGGTTCGTCTTCTCTCTACTGCGGGGCATGCCGACGGGGTCAGGGAGGGTGCCGCCGCCACTCATCGAGTCGACACCCCCAAGGTCGTCCACGCTGCCGTGTTGCCTCCCACCTCCGACACCGCCACTGCTTCTCTCCTTCACGCGCCTCGCCGGTGACACCAGCAACCGCCGCCTCCTCTCTCTCACTCACGTAGACGGACAATGAGGCGAGCAACAGCCATCTCCCTCTCCACGCGACCGTCGCCGCCGCCACCATGGAACGAAGAAAAGGCTTCTTCTTGGTCCCTCGCCGCAACTGCCGGAGAGATCTGTCGGCGCCGACCATCTCCGGGCCCTCTCCTCCTTTCTGCGCGCCAACGGCACTACGCCATCTTCCTTGTCGCCTCTCTCCCTCGCGCGCGCCGCTGCCCTCCTTGCGCGGACCACTATGCCGTCTCCCTCGACTGGCTCTGCCGCATCTAGCGGCCGCCGTCGAGTCAAGTGGCCACTGCCGACACTTCTATTGGCCACTGCCGCTCTCCGATGTCACCTACAGCGACAGTCGTCTGTCGATCCAGGACCACCACTGATCTCACAACTGTTGTCATCTTCCGATCCACGCCGACGGGCGCTTTTGGTACTGTGCTGGCCTGCGAGCCACTGTTGTATTTCGGTCTGCGCGCCACTATGGTGTGTTCGGCCTGCGTGTCGGCGTCATCTCTCGGTCGACGTGTCGTTATTGTCTCTCGGCTGGCCTGTTGTTTGTTGAATCCAAGTGACGCTCGACTCCCGACAGTCAAATCCGGCTCCTCAGCCGACACATTCATCTGTCTTTCAGGGTCGCGACGACTCGAGCAGCAGCGCGACCAACTCACCAATCCATCTGAGGGCGCCCCCCGAGATCAGGGTACGTCATCGTACTCATCTTGTATTTATTTTATTGTTTTGTTGTCATTCGGCTATTTATATATTCACGGAACCTGCCTCGAGCATCGGGTACCAGAGACCGGGGCAACCCGGTCGCTGGCTGCAGGTAGCGTTGATCGGAGGTCTTCCGATGACTTGATCAACACAGAAGATAGCTCATCATCCGTATCATGGAGATGTGATCAATATTCCAGATATGTCATTCCGACATATTCATCTTCTCAAATTCCCGACAGAAACATATCTTATCTAGCAACAACCTCTCACTTCTCTTCTTGTTGTTATGCTTTTACAACGTACAATGGAGAGCTTGAGCCGACACGGAATCTACTTGCCAATCTTGCCAACCGAATCCTTTCAAAGAATACAGTTCTTGATCTAGTTTCCTCCCACCACATTTCAAGAATAGTTTAAAATTAATTTGTGTTTAATTGTATGAGTGGAAGGACTACTAATTGCTCTGACTGATGATTTTAATGGATCGGATTTTTTTAATCGCTCAATGAAAAATCGAACGGAGGAAATTACATGTTCAGATTAGTGATAGAAATCTCGTAATTTAAGTTTGTATCAAGATACAAAATATATATTGGATTTAATATATCTTTTCTTTGTCTAACAACTCTTTATCATATAGCCTTATTTTTTTATATTTCTTTTAACAAATCATTTAACGTAAACCTTTACACAGTGAACTTAACACGTATAATCAAGACTATCTAACATAAAATACATATTTTGCTTTATGTTTATAATATGGTCTAAAATTCAATCATATTAAACTAATTAGTCACTATACATTAAAACCCTTCTTCTCAAGTGTATGAACATAAAACTATTGCCTTGGGCATGATCCGGTGGGTTTAAATTGAAGGTTTTCGAACCTCCATGGAATTTGAACTACTAATTATACTGAGATGTTATGTTAGGATTCATTTCTATTTCTTGGATTTATTTGAGTTGATAGCCGATCTATTTACTTTCAAGATTAATTGGACTGAAGGTAGGGGTATAGCTAAGTGAGGACGAGAGGGTGCGATCGTCCCTGAGATTTTGTTTTAAATAATATTATATCTTATTGCCACTTTGACCTAGTGTCACCGTTCATCTCCAGAAAATTTAAATTAATCATATATTTAGAAAATCCTAAACCTAAACTATTCATTGTTACCACTTTTATGAGTAAATATCACGACTTAAAATATTAAATATTAAATTTTAAAAATAAAATATATAATAATTAATGGATCAATTAAATCATAGAATATAAAATTAGGATGCTAAATTAAAATTAGATTAGATTTAAATTAAATCTAATAGATGAGTATAGTGATAAAAATTATGTCGATTTAAATCAAGATTGATTTAATGAAGTCATGAGTAAATTAAATTTAAAGTTTAAAATAAATTAGAATAGTTTTTTAAAAAATTCTTTTTTTACCTTTGTCTTTTCCTCCCTATGCATGTTGTAACTGCCACATTTAGTCTTCACTAATCAATCTCTTTTAATTTTTCCTTTTTCTTTCACCGTTTTTGTCTTCTCATTCTCTTCTCTAATGATAATAAATCTTTAATTTTTTTCCTCTCCTTTTCTAAACAGAAAAGCTCTCTTTTCTTTTTATTCTTCTTCTTCTTTCTTTTCTCTAGCAAACAAAATATATAGTATTAATGGTTACCCTCTCCAGCAACAAGAGCAACTTCGGCCTTCACATTTTCCTCTTTTCATATTTTCTAAGATTTTATTGACATTATAAAAATAACCATATTTTGCTTGCCTTATTCTTTTTTATCGTTACTAAGTCCATCAAAATTAGTCGAAATTATTAACAAAGAAGGTAAAACTCTCTAATCTTCCTCCTTAATTTTTTCTTCTCTATTTTTGATTTTTCCAAAAGCAACGATTTTTTAAATTTTTTCAAGGAACGTCTTTTATAAGCATCAAAGTATAAGCATTTTTTTTCTCAGTTGTCCAAACACAGTAATAATAAGAAGAATTAGTTGTTACGTTTTTCTTTTATGTTTCATTATCTTTTATGAATGGAAATAAAAACAAATCTTCAAATACATTTTTAATTTTTAATCATTGATAACTATGGCTAATCATAGTCATACATAAGTTGTATGAATTGACGGATCAAAAACCAAGACTAAATATTTTATATTATATTAATTTTTTAAATGTATTGAATTCGCCCCGACAAAGTCACTATTTGAGAACCCAGATACCCAAATATCTACATTTAAAAAATATATAAATAAAAGGCTATTATACTTATTTATGTAGAATTAATAAGCGTCAGATATTCATGTCAATCGATAGAGTTCTCGGATCCTATGCTGATTGACGCCCGGATCCGAACCATCCTCTTATTTATCGTCTAACCAAGAAGGGCCATTTCTTTGAGTCGAGGGGGCTAGCTCGCGAACGGAGCGATCTGCTGGCCGCTCTTTCTCCTTTGTCGGTCATCCCTCCGCGTCCATCTCTGATTTTGAGATTGATTCGCGGTTTTTCTCTTTCTTCGATCGATCGAAGCTTGCCCTTGAATTAGATCCCTCGGGTTCGGTCTTGTGTCTACTTTCATGGTGGCGATGAACCCTGGCAATAAGGAGGGCGAGCCAAAACCTTGGGAGGATCGAGAGCACATTTACAGGGCATGGGGACTTCTTCTCTTCGGTGTTATTGGTGCCACCGCCACCACCGTCGCGGTAATCATCTCGCGCTCTTAGTTTTTTTTAATAATTGTTTCTCTGAGTGCTTCAGAGTTCTGCACCCATCCAACGCTTCGAATGATCCGCCTTTGGAAAATTGTTCTGACGCGGTTTGCATCGCTTCCTTGGCTTGGCTTTTGCAGGTTAGTCAGTTGCGCAGGACTGGCGATTGGTTCTACTCTCAGGTAAACCTAGTTCTTGGGTTTGTCCCATCGTTGTTGGCCGTCAATTTAAATTTATCAACTTTCCTCCTTTTGACCACCCGTTCGTGATGCCTTCTTCGACCAATTCAATTTTCACACGCTACGTTTCACGTTCATATTGGAATTCTCTTGTATGACTTTCGGAATATTTTCGTACTTTAGGAAGAATGTTAGAAAAAATTTTGAGAACCAGCTACCAACAACTTATTAAGCTTTAGTTTTACTAGTTTTCCGCTATAAGCTCTGAAATATTCAAATTTCTTTGACACACTTTATCATGGACATGACTTCTAGTATGTAAATTTTTTGACACTATGATGATGAGGTTTCGAATAAATACCTGTAATCATGCACATATTAGTTCAATGCTTCAATAGATAGCATAGATATTTCCGTTCTTTCGTGTCCTCAAAGAATTATTGTGGTTTTTTCCTTGTACCAGTTAAAAAAATCAGAGTCAAGTACTTCATGGAGGAATACAGCTAATAGTTCAAACCGTGGAGGTTATAGTGATGAATCTCGGAAAAGGTATAACCAGAGAATGCATGAGGAATCCGAGGAGGAACGTGCAAGAGTGGCAAGTTCATAATTTCATGCATTATCCAGTTTTAGGATCCAGTTCATTTCTTTTCATTCTTGAGGAATAATATCTAAGTACGTGATGTTAATACCTCTCGTTTCCAATAGGAATTTAACCTAATGATGTTTTTTTTTTGCCGTTACTAATTTCAATATAAGAAGGGGAGCTTTGGCGCAACGGTAAAGTTGTTGCTTTGTGACCTAAAGGTCACGGGTTTGAATCCTAGAAACAACCTCATCCTGGAAACAACCTCTTGCAAAAAACAAGGTAAGACTGCGTACAATAGATCCTTCTCTAGGACCCCGCATGGCTGGAGTTTCATGCAATTAGCAATTTATTGTGGGCCCTTACAACATACCTTAATTATGATTAATCTTCCCATGGAACATCATTTGTTTAATCCTACTGTATTGTTTAATTAATTGCAAGATTGTTTAAGTAATTAGTTCTTCGATCACAAGATTGGCACAACTAGAATCCATACGTGGGAATCAAACATATGTTGTCTCTACATCTATGGCCCAAAGTACAAGAGAAAATAGATAGAAACTATCATCTAGACATAGTTTATGATTATAGCAAGATGGTATTTACCTTCTAATAGTTGGAATTCTTTAGTTATATGTGCAACTAACTACTTTGTAGTTTTTCTATTTTAGAAAAAAAATGCTTGTTCGCATAATTTGATTTGTGATTGTACCTAAACATCAACTCTCTATTCTCCATCAAGCATTTCTTTCAGTTTTACAATTTTATCTTTGTTGATACTCTATTCTATCGATAAGATGCTGAGTTGACAACATTAAAGAGAAAACACTTTTAGCTTGGGACCTTTCTTCATAGCTCAAGCTTTTGGAATAAGTGCCATCAAATCAAACTCTGGTATCAATTGAGGTGGACTTGGTCCAAGTTGTTCCAACATCAATAGGTAAAAAAATAAAAGAAAAAAATTGAATTAGGTCAGTTCACGTGTTGGGCTTAACCGCTTCAGTTAGGCTAAGTCCAATCTGCCTGCTGGCGAAATGGAATGCTACTTAAAACGACAGTATAACATTGAACCTTTCTCTAGTGATTTGGAATTGTTGTGATAAGCAAATATCTTATTAAGATAAGAATTTCTCAAGGCTAAAGCTTGCACTTTTATTGTCATAATGTTGTTGGGCATGGACAAAATCCAAGGAAGTAGACTTCTGCCTAACTTATTTAGCAGAAAATTAGATGTTTTATTGGAGCAGGTAACGAGAAAAATTGTTAAACTATGAGGGAGGGATTGTAATTAGAATATTGTTTTTTCACAATGACAAGGTGATAACATGAGGTTAAAATTTCGTGGTTTTTGTTATTGGGTTTTATTTGCAACAACCTTTTGATAATATAATTATTCACTGATGATTGCATATTGTCGAATTAAGATAGGATGAACTTTCCCAACCACTGTGTCATTTGGTCTTTAGCATGGCTTTGTATATTTGCAAAATGATCATTATTTCTAGATTACCCACTATCTGTAATGTCTATGTCCTGCCATCAATGTCCCCGGGGCTATAGTACCACGGTAGAAGATTCAGGTTATCGCCCAAGCACCCGCAGTTCGATCCCCAGCTATGACATATTTGTAGGAATTTTTCCTCCAAATGGGATGCGCAGCCAAAGTATGTTGGGTTGCCCGCCGCGCGCGCTTCTCAATTTATCCTGGTGACCGGTGGGAAAATTCTGTGGGACTGGACCGATTACCCTAATATTAGTCAATGAGGTCAATTGGACTTGTCATTATGCCTTGCCATCAATACCGTGTGGGTGACAGATTCCACCTTTGCTACCTCCTGCCATCAATGATCTTGGTTGGTGGTGCATGAATGATTGTGCAACTTGTGACTCCAGTATTTTGTAATCTGTGCAGGAGCGAATCAGGCGCATGCAAAGAATATTTAATAGAGAGAGATATAAATATAAGAAGAGCTATGAGCGTTGGAGGGACAATGACCACGGTGCTTATCATAGTCCACAAGATGATTGGTATTACAGGACAAATACATATTACCAAGAACGAAGAACCAATTACGACTTCAGCCCAAGGCATGGTGGAAATTATTCAATGTCTCACCATTACAAAGTCTTAGGTCTTGACTGGTACTTTTGTTTTCTCTTTTCTTTTTGCCACTCATCAATGTGCAGATTTATCCTTGTGGTGTTTATTAGTTTTTGCTACATTGTTTATGCTAGTAAATTTTTAGACAACCAGGGCATTCTGCATCCGTTGGGAATCAACCCTAGGCCTATTGACAGCAACACCCTTGCATGAGCCAACTGTGCCAACCCTTTCATTATAGAGTATTGAGATGATTGGAAATTGCTATCTAATGGACATTGAAGAACAAAAATTTCCCCGTCACAAAATTTGACACAAATTAATGGGAAGACTAAATACCTTTGGTTGAAAAGTGAAAAACTAATGTTGTCATTTAACCTACTAAATATTTGAGTTAATATTTGTTACTTAAATCTATGTTTCTGGAGTCTAGTATTAATTCCTGACATGAGAATGAATATGGATG
Organism: Zingiber officinale; assembly: GCF_018446385.1. Taxonomy (NCBI): domain Eukaryota; kingdom Viridiplantae; phylum Streptophyta; class Magnoliopsida; order Zingiberales; family Zingiberaceae; genus Zingiber; species Zingiber officinale. The sequence goes on from NC_056007.1 coordinate 82,141,802, forward strand.
TCAGATTATTTTTCTTCAACTTTTTACAATTAAAAGATTGAGGTGTTATGTCAGAGTGTCAGGTCTCCAATGTGGGTAGATGAGGGCAAATAAGGAGTCCAGTAACATAGTTTCTGGTGTGCAAGCAGGAACAGTGTCAAAAATTGCATAGTTCTATTTGACCATTGTAGTTTTGGCACATTTGCTAGTGCGCACTGCAAACAGAAATTATAGCTTTTTGATCATGTCACTTTGTTTTTAATATTATGTGAAAGTCATTTGTGGATATATATATACACCCACCAAGATATCTTGAACCTGAAGGTGCTCCCTTGAGGTATTTCCAACTATTGACTTCAACACGGTCTAATCCTGCTGCATATTTTGGTTTGCATGAAAGAAAAGATTTTTCCATAATACCTATTTTCAGAATGGAGAAGCCAGGATAGCGATTATCTTGTAGGCCAGAGGGTTGAGGAGAAGGCCAGAAAAAATAACACGATTCTCTAGTTTTTTGAAAAAAGGAAATATTATTTAATAACTGAGAATTAATTCCCCAAACAGCTAAACACATGCTTATATAGACTCCAATCCTAAGACTAAAGAAAGGAAATAAATCCCAACTTATAGATCCCAATTACTAACTTGTAAAGGAAAGGAGTCCTAATCAAAAGGAAAAAGACCCACAATCCTAAAATCCTTAAATGGACTCAAAATACAAAAAATATAAAATATAGAAATTACCAAAAATACCAAAAAACATGAAATTACCAAAAAAAAAAATACTAAAAATCTTCGGATCCTCCTATATCAGTCACCCCCGGTTGAAAGAACTCGTCCTCAAGTTTAGAGTAGTTTCAGGTGGTAGCCCAAGAGGAAGATCATCTGATACTAAATCGGTAAAATCCACTAGTAGCTGTTGGACTTTGAGAATTCTCGTTGATTTGTCTGCGAGCACGACAATGTAGATGCTACTCTTGTCCTCGAATTTATCTGCATTAAGTACTTCATAATGGCATTGATTGAGCATAGCATACTGTTTATCCAGACAATCAAGAAAATGACCAAGTGTTGCAATCACCACTTCATTTTTGAACTCATGATGCCTTGTGTGGATGTATTGGATAATCTTTTTTCAGCTACCTCTTGTCCATCAACCAACTTCCCCTTGTACACTGGACCAAATCCACCTTGACCTAGCTTGTTCTCTGCAAAATTGTTTGTTGCAAAACTATGTCCAACTCAAATAAAGTAAGTCCAAATCCTTCTCTTCTATTTCTTCAACAACGACGCAATTGTTTCTCTCTATGCGTCTGCAAACACAACATATAATGCAAACTAGGAGAAAAATGGCCAGAGCAGAGACTACAATCATCACAACTAAATAACTCCGTCCATATGATTGATTTGATGTCCCATCTTGATCAGAATTGGAAAAGTTAAAAGCCCTCATCTGAATATACTATCTCTTGTCCTCGTCCAATATCGTTGTACAATATGAGATCAATAATATTTGTCGGTGCAGTTTGCACTAACGATCTAATTCAGGTTTTGATGAATGACAAGTGAGTTAAGTTAGGTGTGTTTGTGATTTGATTACTTTACCAAGTGTGCAGGAATGGATGGTCTAAAGGACCTGATACCAGGCAGAAATCCAGCTAGGTCCGTGGAATCGAATAGTTGGTGTGAAGACCAGATAGGTCAATGGACCGACTTGAGATGTGGCAGAAAGTCCGGTTGAGTCCGCGGGACCTAACAGTCAGCAGAAGTCTAGTTGGGTCTGCGGATCGGATAGTTGGCATGAAGACCTGGTGGGCCAAGAGACTAGTCAACCGACTGCAAGTTGGTATGTAAAAGGTAAGTCACTGGAGGAGAATGACTCGAGGACGTGTCCCAGTTGAGGGACAGTAGGCATTGGTCTAATTTAGGTCCATTTCGGATCCCTAAACCGAGACCTCGACTAGATCCTGGTCTCAAGGGAGATAGAGTCTAATTACTAATATTATTGTGCTAATACTTATCTTGCAGATTATTATTTGGTTTATTAGACTAACACGCTTTGTAGGGCAAGAAGAGCACAAAAAGCCTCGGGTGAACAGTATCTGAGGCGCATTCCAAGGGATGGAAGACTCCTTCATGGAAGGCGCCTTCAAGCACTGAAGGCGTCTTCAAGCACTGAAGGTGCCTTGACACTATTCAGAGAAGGCGCTTTCAGTGGATGGAAGGCGTCTTCAGCAGGGTAAAAGTTGACCTCTTCGGCGATAAGCACCAACAATTCTCAGGATCAAATTTTACACGGAGGCGCCTTCAGCCCTATGGAAGGCGCCTTCCACAGCTTATAAAAGAAATACTCGCCCAAAGCTTTCAACAGAACTGATATATGAGCTTCCATGCGATCCTTTGGGCTTTCGAGTGCTGCTTCTACGTCCTCCTGTTGTGTTACGAAGCTGCTGTGCTCGACAACCATTCCGAGGACTTCCGATCGAGGACGATAGACCGACATCGACAAACAAGCGTTCAAACTTCAATTCTTACTTGTCGGTAACAAAGCTATTTTATTATATTTATTCTGCATAAAGGAAAGTGTAGCTTGTTACATTTGTCTATTTCTTCTCTTTGTACTTGATTCCCTCTTCCGGAGGTACTAGAAGAGGTATTTTAGTGGATTACCCATCAATAGGTCCGCGGAACCTAGGTCTTGGAGTAGGAGTCGTCGAAAGTTCCGAACCAGGTAAAATCGAACGCGTACTTTCTTGCCTACTTTTCTACTTCGCTTTCTAAATTCTTTTTCCGTTGCATACTTCACCTTCAGTTTTAAAAAGTAAAAATAAGTTTTCAAAAATCACGTGATTCATCCCCCTTCTCATGTACGTCTCGATTCAACAATATCAACCATCCACATTATGCATCCGTTCTCACTTTCACTGATGTCAGAGCTTGCATAGGCTTTACAAGAGCCTTTCTTCATGCATGATTCCCTGCATTGGACTAGGCTCATCGATCTTATGTTTACCACAGATACTGATGTGTCTGGTAGCTTCCACCCAGAGAATAGAAGGAACTGTAGGATCGAAAAGAATTTAGATATCTCCAGAATGACATGATATTGTCCACTTTGGGTCTGAGCCCTCATGGTTTTGCTCTTGGGCTCTACCCAAAAGGCCTCATGCCAATGGAGATATCTTTTTCTTATAAACCCATTATCTTTTCCATGTGTTTTCAATATGGGACTATGTTTGCAATCTTGAAACCCCAACAATCCCCCCCTCAAACAAAGGACCATGGGCTTCCCACGTCCGATCCTCGACCCACCAGGTCTTCCTGCCCCTCGGTCTACCCGACCTACTTGGACTTCCTGCCCCTCGGTCTACCCGACCTACTAGGACTTCCTTGCCTAGCCGCAACTAGGACTTCCTGCCCCTCGGTCCACCCGACCTACTAGGACTTCCTTGCCTAGCCGCAACTAGGACTTCCTGGTCAACGGTTAAACCTTCTGGCAGTCCGGGCTCTGATACCAATTGTAGGATCGAAAAGAATTTAGATATCTCCAGAATGACATAATATTGTCCACTTTGGGCCTGAGCCCTCATGGTTTTGCTCTTGGGCTCTACCCAAAAGGCCTCATGCCAATGGAGATATCTTTTTCTTATAAACCCATGATCTTTTCCATGTGTTTTCAATATGGGACTATGTTTGCAACCTTGCAACCCCAACAGGAACGCATATGTCCCATTCCCACAATTCAATGGAGACATTCTCGAACAACCATTCGGATTCGAAGGATCGCAAGTCGATGTGTTATTTACAAGAAAGACGGCTAGACATCTACACATCTGTTGAGCATTGGGATCGCGGATGGCATTGGCACTGCAAACATCGTGTCGCACGAATTCTTTAGCGCGTACCAAGCAACATCCCACGGATGGTGTATCCATTGCGTTGGTAGCTTGGCGTGCTTGGGAAGCCAACAACTTACATATTCTCCATTTGGATCACATCTGTAGCCGTCAAACTGAGGATTATTGATTCTGTCCAACTCGCAACCATTGGGAAGAATCTAGGAGATGTACTACCAACCTAGAGCATCACTTTCAAGATCAATACCTAAGAGGGTGTCCCAAAAGTAATTCATGCCCCATCTCTAAAGGAGATGCAAAACTTTCACGAAGAAGATTGCTACCACCACACGAATCCAATCGTGTAACCATCCAGTGGCCCATAGCTCCCTCATTCTGGCGTCTACAATAGGATAGCTAGTTGCCTTGCCTCCACACTTTGAAATAACCTTCGTTGATCATTGCGTTCCTGAAAACAGAGTTCCTTTGGGTATTTTGTCGAACATCTCTCGTGCATCGTCCACCATGTCTAGCTTTGACGGCCCACTGATCATGGTGGCCCCACAAGACCACATCTGGTTGATCCATTCTGTCGAACACGCTGCGCAATGACCGGAGGCCGGAGGGAAAATCACGGGTGGCAGAGATGGAAGACAGCGACGAACTCTAGTGAGTCTATGGGGAAGAAAACAACGGCGTTAGTGCAAAGTAGGAGATCCCAGAGGAACTCCATCGTCAAATACGGGCGGTTGGATTCTATGCGGTCCAACTTAACTTGCACGGTCTCTAGGTCCATGGGTTGATGAACCAAGTCTCGATAGATTGCACTTTCTTGGCTCTCAACCAACAGTTGGAGATTGAACCATATTTGCCCGAACGAATGATCTCGAGGACCGCAAGCAACGGCTGTGATTCCGTGACCACATGCTTGCTCATGATCGACACTTCCTCGGCCTACATCTCCTCCACCCCGTTGTGGGAGACCGCCTTCCTCATCTTCCTCTGCTTCTCCATCTCCGGATCCTGTTCTTCCTTGCTTGACAACTCGAGCTCATCCTTTTTTGATGAGTTGGGTTTCTTTCCATAGCCATTGCGAAGCATGGACTCATCAAAATCAAACTCCGACTCTACATGGGCATTGAAGACAGACTCATCCGTCTTAGCGCGAAGAAGACAACTCTCGACTGAGTCACCACGTCCGGGCATACTATGAGAAATTCCGTGACCCGCAAGATCAATTCCAGCATCGTCTATGTTTGCGTTGTTATCTTCACGGGTAGCGGAGGTGGAGGGCTTGTGGCTAAGAGACCTCTAGGGTTCTTTATACGAAGCGGGCAAAAGGTTAAAGTTTGAGGAGGTCATAATTTGGATACGCAAAGCGTAGATTAACGATGAGAGAAGCAACATCTACATCTTCTTCGGAGTTGATGCTGGAAGAAACAATGCAGTCATGGAGGACCCCAGTAGCAAAGCGGTCGAAATCTCACCTTCCTTGCTTTCCCATTATGAAGGGGAATGTGTTTCGGTTCCTTGGCGCGGAGGAAGTAGGGTTTTTAATACCAAAGCTTAAGGATTTGGAAGGGAGAGGTTTCTTCATTGATGCCTAGTTACCTACCTCGTCAACCTTCGATGAACTTCCATAGCCAAAACCATATGTAGCTCGGTGATCATCATCACTTCGCAAAGGATCAAACACCTTCTTTCTAGCTCCCCAACTATCCACCTCGTCAGCTCTCGATTGCATGTCCAAATCTTTATCCCTATAAGGCGGACCCCTCCGTCCCTCATCAAAATCATTGTAACCGAAAGGAAGAAAGTGATTCTTCATCTTCTTTTTCATCTTCTCCCAATCTTTGATCTTGGTCTTACCCTGTCGGTCTCATGAGCGTCGCAAGTGCTCCCACTATACCGATGCTAGACCTCTGAGTTTGAAGACAACTAGCTTGACTTTCATTCGACCTGGAACTTGCATATAGTTGAAGATCCATTCCACTTTGTAAATCCAATCAACAAAATTCGTTGTTTGTGATGTACCCAAAAATTTGGATATATCAACTCAAAATTCGTGGTCTCCATGTCGATCCTCTCAACCAGGTACCTTACGATCTTCAAGATCTTGCGTCACCAGAGGTTAAATCTGCAACTTGCCTCTGTAAATCCTCAATTGTGAACTCAAGAATGCTACGATCACGATGTTCGGCTTCCTCCATCCGAACAGTGTTTGTCTTCCTTCATCGGAACCTGCCTGTTGTTGCGACTGCGACCTCGACCATGACGACCTTGTAGGATCGATGCACGCTAGAAAGGAGGGGGGAGGGGTGAATAACGCTCGTGACTTTCACGTTCGTTTTAAAATAATCAAGAGATAGACAACGGAATAAATGAGAAGACAAACACTTCGCAAACATACCAAGATTTACTTGTTCGGAGTCTGTGGCGACTCCTACTCCAAGACATGCACGTGAGAGTGCTTTCGATGGGCAATCACTAATCAATCGCAAAGTTTACAAATACAATCAGATTTAAGTACATGCAATTTGAAACGTAAATAATGCCCCTACTCCAAGGCATGCACATGAGAGTGCTTTCGATGGGCAAGCACTAATCAATCGCAAAGTTTACAAATACAATAAGATTTAAGTACATGCAATTTGAAACGTAAATAATACCAACGACTTGAAGAGACCAATCTTTAGTGCAGTTGTCGTCAGAGCAGCTTTCGGGTGTCGAGGAGACGTTTTCTGAGCAGTACAAAAAAACAAAAGCTATTTGGAAAGTTGTTCTGAAGTCATTGGTCGAAGGCTGCATTTATAGCCTGTTTCGGGCGCCTAGATCCCCTCTCGGGTGCCTGGAACGTGTTGACGTGGCATGCTCTCGTCAAAAGTCGATCGGTAAAATTATTCGCTTCCGGGCACCCAGATTGTGATGTAGGTCTGTCCAATTCTCGCGCTCCAGTTCAGCGAAGAGATGGATTTTGTGGTCTGAGCGCTTGGATCAGTTCCGGGCGCTGAACTCCAAGCGCTCGGACTTCCTCCTGGCACTCAGACCACCATGTTTTGCCAACTTCAATTTCCTACAAAAACAAGGTTAGTCCAAGCAAATAATATGCAAAGAACGACAAGATTTGACAGCCTTAGGATTGTCCGGTCCTGACTTTAAGTTTCGTTAAAACTCTAGGTTAGACCGACGCCTACTGTTCCCTCTTCGGGGAACGTGTCCTCACCTACTCTAAGAAGAAATTACCTTTTGTCAGGTCGGTCTTCTAGACCGTCTGAACTTCTGCTTAGCATCCGAGGCTTCAAGACTTCTCCGCTGGACGTCCGATACCAGACCCGTCTAGTCTTTCCCTTGGTGTCGTGACCCCAAGACTTTCATCTAGAATCCGTGATCCTAGGATTTCGCCTGACATCCTCGACCTACTAAGACTTCGCCTAGTCCTCCGGACTAGGACTTCGTTACCTAACCGCAGCTAGGACTTTCCACCTGCCTAATCGCAGTTAGGACTTTTTTTAGCTTAAGATCACTTAGGACTTTCCTACACATTTAGTTCAACTTGTTAGATCATAATACAGCTTAACTTTGAACCCCTTTGCCATTATCAAAAGGTCTATTGTCTGGTGCTGCTTGCACCAACAGACCTTCCATTGGACCTGATGGGCTCTGATACCAACTGACGTTGGGGAATAAAGCAAAGAATAATCAAAGTAATGTGGATACAAATGATCTATGTCTATAAGATGCATCTGACCCTCGGGGAATGGTGTCGCAGTAGGGTGCCTTTTCAGTTTCCATGCATCTAAGGATTAAGTTCTAGCTTTGGCGAATTAATCGATGGATTTTTCTTAATAGGCGGTCGACCTAAGAATGCTGGGCTAATGGGCCGTCCATTGCAAGCATTTCCGATTTATCCTAGTAACCGGTGGGAGATTTTCGTGGGGTCGGTCACTCTCATTATTAGTTGGCGTAAGCTGGATAGCTAGTGCCAATTAAAAAAAATTGATGCATATGGAATTCACTATAATTGAATGATTTTGTAATTTGTCAAGTCTGTCTATTTGTTGAGAGTTTCTTACCACTTTTCCTAAGTTTGTCTACTACTTGTTTCACAAATTTGACTCTGAAAACTAATCCTGTATTTGTTAGTTCTTGCTATAAATTTAACAATTTGTTCATACAAATGATTCAATGTGTCATGTTTCTTTTTATAGGTCGAGGCCAGCGCCTTTTTCTGACGCTGAGATAAAGGTACATTATAATCTCGTATTTGTAAGGTGTTTCTCCTACTTTCATCTATCTATATGCTTGAATTAAGTTATGTTCGAGAACTGGGAAAGAAGCACTGGACCTTTTGAGTTAGGAAATGTATTTTTTTCAGCATTCATATAGATACCATCGTGAATATCTCTCTGCAATTGATTTCTAAACAATTGATCATGAATTCATGACTCCTCGAAGTGTCTTATGTAGGCAAATATATGGATTTCATGCTTGATGGAGAGATGTATCATTACTGACAAATAATTGTTTATCTTTATGGTGTCATTACTGGAATAAGTATTTCTGTATTTGATTATAAAAATAAACTTGAAATATCAATTTCCATGGAATTGTGGTTTCCTGTTCATCCTTCTTTGATATTTCTAGCATAATTATTCCCTCTATTTCATTTTCCAAAAAGTACATAATATTCATTTAATTTTCCAAAGAATATTTATTATGAACAAGCAAATTAGGCAAGGGGAACCAGGCTAGAGGGGTGAGTTGAATAAGCCGGTTGGGAGTAGGGCTGTAAACAAGCCGAGCCGAGCCGAGCTTTGGGGTGTTCAAGCTTGTTTGATAAGATAACCGAGCCGAGCCGAGCTTAAAATGAACCAAGCTTTTGAAATGAGTGTTCAAGCTTGGCTTGGTTTATTTTTTATGAGCTTGAGCTTGTTTGAAGCTTGGCTTGAGCTTGGTTCGTTTATATGTTATCAAGCTCTCAATTCAAGCTTGGCTTGAGCTTGGTTCGAGCTTGGCTTGAGCTTGGTTTGAGCTTGGTTCGTTTAGATGTTATCAAGCTCTCAATTCAAGCTTGGCTTGAACTTGGTTCGAGCTTGGCTTGAGCTTGGTTTGAGCTTGGTTCGTTTAGATGTTATCAAGCTCTCAATTCAAGCTTGCTTGATTGTTTGAAACTTTTAATTGTTTGATTGGTTATTAAGATTGATAATTTAAATTTATTTATTTTATTTTATTATTTATTTATCATATTGAAAAGAATTTTATTAATAAATATTATTCGTGAACATTGTTCACGAACGTTGTTCACGAACATTGTTCACGAACGTTGTTCACGAACGTTAACGAGCTGAACACATATGTGTTCAAGCTTGTTTGTTTAGCTTAACGAGTTGTTCAAGCTTGTTTGTTTAATTAATCTAATGTATATTGAATGAACATAAACAAGCTCTTACCAAGCCGAACACCAAGCTTGTTCACGAACGCTTGGTTCATTTACAGCCCTAGTTGGGAGGGTTGGGTTGCACATGTCAGGCGAGGATCTGGGTTGGCTAAAGGATCACGTTAGCCAAGCAGAACGAACAGTTGTATATTGTTAAAGCTGGGGTCCGACCTCTCCTCCTTTGAGCAACTAACCTATTCTATGACTATTGAGCACTTTACTAATTACCATGGAATGTATATATAATTCTTTTTTTTTTTTTTTTATGGAGAAAAATCTTTTGTTTAGTGCAGTGTTGTTTGTGTCAATTTAACTGAAGCTGCTCCAGTATATCCCTGTGGGTTTCTTTCAAAAATTAATATGATTTGATTTAAACTATTTTATTCAAGTATTTTTATATTTTCTGTATTTATTGCAGTCGGCTTTCAGAGCTAAAGCTTTGGAGTACCATCCTGATCAAAATCAAGATAATAAAGGTAAATTTTTGTTTGTGCTCGTTAGTGTTCGTCATCATTCTCATGTCTCATGTTTGAAAAAATTAATGGATAAATCCTTTCCATCTAATGTTGAGTGCAGAAACTGCAGAGGCAAAGTTCAAAGAAATAATGGCATCCTATGAAGCAATAAAGGAGGAGAGGAAAAATTGAAATACGTGTCAATGCCAACCATTGTTGTAAAATCCGGAGAATTGTTAGGAGAACATTATTTTTTTTTTAAAAAAAAAGTCTATATAAGAAATAATGTTTATGGATTTTAAAAGCAACGGTCAGGTCCTATCATCTCTTGTTGCATTGGGACAATCCAACCATTTTTTTTTATTTTTTGTGAGAAGTGTGTTAAACTTAAGGAACGCTTTAACAAAAGTATAACTTACATGGATGATTCCTGTTATTTCTGTGGGAAATGTTATGATAATGTCATTATAGTGTTAAGCTTGAATTTGCTCTAAGATGGAGCTAAGTATCTAGTGATCTCATCTGAATCCATTCCAGTTTGTGAATACCCGGCATCGGTTTAACCTTTATTAATCGAAGTCTTTGGGTCAAAGTCAGTATGTTACGGACAAGATTGGACAGTGATTAATCGGTAAACACAGGCTCGAGCAAACGTCTTAGTTGAGTTGAGGCCAATATATGTGAGGTAGAACATGAAGAAAATGAGAAAGCTACTTACCGTTACTACCGGGGCAGCATCGACTCTTTGAAACTAATTCAGATCCTCTATCTCCATTTCTTTCTGTCCTCGTGTCACATTGTCGATCGGACAGATCAGATTAAATCTCAAGACATCATGACATCTTTAAAATATGTGTAGTATCCTCGTGATGTGTAAAACATTCTTGAGATTTAATCTGATCCGTCCGATCGACAATGAAACACGGAGACAAAGAAAAATAGAGACAGAAAATCTGAACTACTTTGAAATCATACCCGTTTGCAATTACACATAATAGCATCATCAAAGGCTAATTGTGCGGTTGAACCTAGACTTGGTCAACGAGAAGAATATGTCTTTTCCGTCGCCAAAGTTCCTACGGTCAACCTAACCAAAAAAGGAAAATCCCCACGTTCAACGTTTCATCGCCAATAACATAGAGTGGCCCCCTCCCCACCATTCTCCTTCGCTTAGCGGTCCGCCTCCCTCGCCCAATGACGTTCCTACCGGTCTCCGGCAGGGACGGCCGCAAGCTCCGTCGCTCCTACCGCTCTCCGCTACTCTGCAAGCACAGCAACGACGGGGATAGAGATGGCGGCGCCTCATTCCCCGGCGCCGTCTTCAACCTTTCCACCACCATCGTGGGGGCAGGCATCATGGCCATCCCTGTCGCCGTCAAGGTCCTGGGCCTGCTCCCGGGCCTCGCCATCATCCCTCTCGCTGCTTTTATCACCCACGCCTCCATCGACATGATCCTCCGCGCCGGTCGCCCACCTGCCACTTTCGACAAGCCCGCAAACACCGTGCCCCCTTCCTATGCCGCTATTGTCAGCGACGCTCTCGGCGCTCCCGGCGGCACCCTCCTCCAGTCCTGCATCATCCTCAACAACCTCGGCATGCTCGTCGTCTACATGATCATCATTGGCAAATACCCCATCTCTCAGATCATCTAATCATATTTAGAAAGTCTTCGAATTTATAATTCGTCGGTTGATATGCTGAGCAGGGGACGTGCTCTCCGGCACGTCGGTCCGCGGATCGGACCATCACACAGGCGTCCTCGAGAGATGGTTCGGTCAGCAATGGTGGACGGAACGCGCCTTCCTCCTCCTCACCACCACCATCTTCGTCTTTGCCCCCTTAATCTCCCTAAAGCGCGTCGGTGAGGGCATCAATCAATCACTGTGCACGCCGCCTCCTCTCTGTTTCAATCTGTTTCTAATATAAAGATTCCTCCCACGCGCGTGTAGATTCGCTACGGTACACGTCGGCTCTCTCGGTGGCTTTGGCGGTGGTATTCGTGGTAGTCATGGCCGGAATCGCCATTGCAAAGATGGCGAAGGGCAGTATTGGGATGCCGCGCCTCCTCCCACAAGTATCCGACCTCGCCAGCTTCTGGAAGCTCTTCACCACCGTCCCTATTCTCGTCACAGCCTACATTTGCCACTTCAACGGTAAGGCGCTTTATATCGCATATTTAATTATTTATCAATCAAAATAAGACCTTTGGTGTGCAAGTGGCCCAATATATTGATCGACTACTCGCAGTGCATCCCATCGAGAACGAGCTCAAGGAGCCTGGTCAGATGAGGAGCATCGTGCAGGTCTCCCTGGTGCTCTGCTCGATCGTGTACGTGGCAACCGGCCTCTTCGGGTTCCTCCTTTTCGGGGAGGCGACGATGGACGACGTGCTGGCAAATTTCGACGCCGACCTGGGATTCGGCACCGCCATCAATGATGTGGTGAGGCTCAGCTACGCCTCCCACCTGATGCTGGTGTTCCCCATCGTGTTCTACTCCCTCCGGCTCAACCTGGATGGCCTCCTCTTCCCACGGGCGGCCGTGCCCATCGCCTACGACGACGGCAGGTTCGCCTTCATCACGTACGGATTCATGCTGTTGGTATTCATGGGCGCTAATTTGGTGCCCAGCATCTGGGTCGCGTTCCAGTTCACGGGCGCCACCGCCTCGGTCGCCGTCGGGTTCGTCTTCCCGGCGTTGATCGCGCTGAGGTACATAACAAATTATAGATCTGAAACTTTGCATTGCGCAGCGATAGGAGTACTGATCTCGTGGATTGATTGATGGCTTTAATTTCGACCGGTGGCAGGGACGTGCATGGTGTGGCGACGAGGAAGGACCGAGCGCTGGCTTGGGCGATGATTCTGTTGGCGATGTTCTCTAGCAGTGCGGCCATCTACAGCAACATCTGCGACATGTTCATCGACAGCAGCTCCACACGATGATAATGAAAAAGAATAATATTTTGTTTTTAGAGTGACCGTCGTGTATGAGTGGGGTGCTAACACCTTGTAGAAGTAAATTTGTTTGCAAAAATTGCCAAACAGCAAGATAGAAGAAAAAGGAAATATATGTGTGCTAAAACAGAGAGCAATCAAGGAAACTGCAGGTAAGGGCCTATATATTATACTAGAGAGATTGACAGAGCAGAATAATGATTCGTAAGTAAATTGAAGTAATGTATTGCTCAGCCTTCTAATACTACTTTGACGTCACCAAGTATCTGAAATTGAGTAAATAAATATATAATGAAATTAATTGTAGCGCACGCATCAGATGAGAGCGAATTAATAGTCCATCTATTGCAAAGAATAATATACAAAATTTTTACTCCGTATATTAACACTGTAGATATCGTAAATTAGAAGAGGGGAAGCCATTGCAGGGGGCGGATGTCGTACGTCCAGTTGCGTAGGCAGCCGGAAGGGTCGTCAGCGACCTGCCGAGGTTGGATTGGCAGGCCTCGTCGTCGGGATCGGAGAGCACCGAAGGAGAGATGAGCAGGAGTGGGAAAAGAAGCAGCGACAAGATTGAACTCATCACATACGGAATGAGCTATTAAATATTGAAATTAGATTAACGAAAAACTAATTGTGTTTGAATTACTGAAATAATATACTGATAATTAATTAGTGAACCGCGTGTCTCCATCCGTTTTAAGCAACACTTTGATACAATATGAATTCTATATTTAAGAATCACGCATAAATTATTGGTTATAATTGTCTTTTATCATTGCTATTTAATAGGTCAATGTAAAATTAAATTACGAAAAATATTTATGGTGTACAATTATAAAAAAAACACTCATATATATGTTGACAAAAATTACACGTAAGAAATAAAACAAGGAGGAAAGTGTAGCCATGTAGATATTTATTATCTTATTATATTTTTAACTTGCCATTATTTCGTATGACTAGTTTGAAGGGGTTTTGATTTTGATTTTTTTTATTTTTTGAGTTTTTGAAGTTTTTTTTCTCTCAATAATAATAATAATAATAATAATAATAATAATAATAATTTAAAGAAATTTGGATTAGTATATGATCCTATCTGAGTGTGAGTAGACGGACGTTGGGAAGATGACGCTTATGTTGACTGGATGTCGACTGAAGGTGATGCGGACCTCGAACGAGCTAAGCCTGCAACCATAGAGTCGTTAGTGCCGAACCGAAGAGGAGTTCTCCGGCGATGGCCCTCCGACGCTCAAGTCAGCTACCGGTGGCAAGCAAATGAAGTAGAGAAGAAAGGAGCAACAGCAAGACTGTAGCTACAATGATGAAAATCATATCTCTGATGAAGCTTTGGGGCTTCTTATATAGAGCCCCTAATAGACGCGTGCACGCTTCCCGAAGCATGCACACTTCCTAAAGCATACCTGGAAAGGTCATGTCAGAAAAGCGTGTCTAACGCCATACCTTAATAGCCCGAACATATCCCTGACGTGACAGTGGAAGCTTCCACCGTACGATCATCTGTCTAACCACGTCGTCGACCATGTCGCCTATCGATAACACTAATCCCTATGAAGATATTGCCAACTGCTCCTTTGTCTGATATTGGGCCGAGCGGGAGAACCGCTCGGCCAGTCTGTCGTCCGGGTGATGCAACAGCCGGGCCGAGGCTCCCGAACGGGAGAGCCGTTCGGCCAGTCTGTCGTTCGAGTGATGCAACAGCCGGGCCATGCGTCCGCTCGGCCAATGCTCTGTTGGTTGGCTCCCCCCATCGGGCGAGGGAACCCTGTCTACTAGGTCGAGGCTGCATCCACTGTTTACCCGAGCGAGGTGGCCACTCGGCCTTCGTGCCTCCCTGGTTGAGCTTCATGAGCGTCGGAAGCTCGGTGTCTGACCGAGCTGTCGAAGTGTCAGACCGTCTACTCTTTCTACTGACCACGGAGGTAATTCGCCTGATCGGGGCACCCGCCTAATGTTGACCACTTTGACCTCCTACCGGTCGGGCCCTACCTTACCACCGGATCAATATATATATTTAACTCGAGATTAGGCTTATTAATGATTTGGTCTCCACGTAGGACGAGCACGTACAAATAGATTTGACCACGGTTCGGAGTTGACGATTCGATAGTTTAAAATCATCAATTCGACGGTTTCTAATAAGTCGACCCTTAACCTTAATCGCCCAAGATGATTATGATTCACGGTTCGGAACCGTCGGTTCATGATTTTGCTCACGATTCAAGATTATTATATTTAAAAAAATTAAATTTAAAATTTATTAATAAAAAAAGTTTACATTTATTTAATTGCTTGTATATCCCTTTAGGGTAAAGGGAATCAAAGTCCACGTAGTTATTTTACATTTTTATTCTTTTACATTAGAATGTGGCATGTTATTCACTTCCATTTCTCGTTCCCCCTTGTATTCGTTCATTCGGTATCAAAATCTTCGACTTTGTCATCTAAAGCTATATTCTCCTTGGATTCTTTTCTTGGCTCTAGTCCAGTGGCGAATCAAGATAAAAAAGGAAGAGGGTGCTCCAAGAAGAGAGCTGGAGCTTGTCTTCCTTCTCGTTGTCCCTCGGACTGCAGCATACTGGTGGAATTTTCCGAGAGCAAGGGGGTGCTCAAGCACACTCCCGCTCCCCCCTAGATCCGTCACTGCTCTAGTCCAATAGTTGAGTAATACTTGAGCTCTCAATGAGTCAGGAGACAAAGTTGGACATCGTTCATCCAATATGTTGTCGTCGGTACTGAACGTCTACTCCACAGCAACAATTGACACTTGACGACTAAAATTTTTTTGGCAATCACAGAGAGAACGGAAAAGCTTTAGCCTTCTATAATCACCACTTTAGGATATTAAAATTTTTACTATTTGCTTCACTAAAATAAAAAAAAAAATCATAAAATAATTCTCAAGTTTTGGTGTGACACTTGAGGATTTTCATGGATGTTTCGTCTGTTCTTTTAATAAAAATTATGCTTTTGTAAGTTTTAAATTATTACTAGTAGTTTGTTGTATTATAGAAATATTAGGTTGTATTCTATATTTTATATAATATTGATTTTAAATATCATATAAATAAATTTTAATATTATATATATTATTAATTGGATTAGAAGAAAATATTTAATTATAATTAACATATCATAATATAAATTAACATTTCTTATAAAACTTCTAATTTAAATCTAGGATCTAAATCAAGTACAATCAAATAAATTTCAAGAATAACATAAAAATATTTTTCTTATTTAGTTGTCATAGCTAATATGCAAGAATATAAAAATTTATTATTAATATATTCATTTAAAACTAATACTATATCGAAAATTTTTCTAAAATTAAATGAGCAGTGAGATAATAAATTGGAAAGTTGTTCGATTACATAGTATTTGTTTTGTAATCCGATTAGAAAACTTCACTACCTTTTGTAATCCAGATTACATTATATTACAAGTTTAAAATTAAACCAAACAAAATAATCAACCTTGTAATATAATCCTGATTACATTACAAGGCAGATTACATCCTACCAAACGTAGCCTAGAAGTAATTGCATCGGTACTTCATTGTGTTTCAGGTGTCAGAATTAGAAGGTGCTTTTATCATCGATGGATTGAATGTTGGAGTCTTCGTGCGGATTCACTATTTCCTTTCCCCTCTGAGATCAAGATGATGAACCGCCACCATCTCCTTCCATTGTAGTTAAAAATTGGAAACGAAAATGCATATAAATACAGATTTGGAGTTGAAAACGTGCAGAGAATGCGAAATTGAAAATAAGAGTAGAGAATATGTGTGTGAAAATGATGAAATAAACTCTTTATTTTTAGAGTTTGGATAGTAACGAATACTAAATCATAGTTATTGATTAAAAAAAATGATCAAACGATCTTAACCGATCAAAATAATACCCCCAAAAAATCCCCCTAATGGCTAGGTCGGTGGTTCCAACGGTTAGGAATCACCAATAGGGAAAAAAAAAAATCGGTTGGCCAACCCGGTGATTAACCAATAGTCTATCAATTTTGGGGGTTTGGAATTGGATGCCGACCTAGCGGGCAGATTCTTGTTCAGCCTGACAACCCGTGTCAACAGGCAACCGATACGTTGACTGAGTTACGTTTGGGCTGAACTCGGCTTGGGATTAGGTCTACGGACAAACAATTTTTGACTGCCAACATATTAAGGGGTATTTAGGGGTGAGCAAAATTAAACTGAATTAATCCATGAAATTTTAAAGTTTGGTTACTTTGTAAATTTAATTTTTTTTAAAAAAATATATAGGTCATTTTGATTAATTCTTAATTTTAAATCCTGATGCAGCTAAATGAATAGACAGATTTATTTCATTTTTCTTTTATAATTATCATAATGGTTAGAGATTCAGACTAATGATAGTATATAATTTATGATTTTACATAATTGTTAGAGATTTAGAGAAGAATAGTATCTAATTTATGATTTTGCATGGTCTCCCACGTTCCGATTGATCCCATTAATTGATTGCTTAGCCCTATTCTAGAGTTTACTAGATTTAATTACAAGCTGCCGTTCAATTAAAATGTGAAACATCTGGATGAAACGACTAGTGGCGTGCGCATCAATCGAAAACAGGGTTCAGAAATAAAACAAAGACATACAGTTTCATCGACCATGAAATTTAAGAATATGGAAGTACCTGTAAAGTTATCGATAGATATATTAGTCTAAGCACTACCTATAGTTGTCTGTTCTTTTCGCTAATACTCAAGGAATTAGTTTTTTTAGTTGACATCAGTTATTTATCTTTTCAAACTTATTAATTCCCGTTAACCAGCTCATTCCACGAAAAGTTTACATCAGCCATAAAAAAAAAACGGGGAAGTGGAGACCCATGAAAATAATTAGTTGGGTTAGATTCATGGTTCTATTGCTGACCCTTTTTGGATTAGGCATCCTTGTGGTCCTGTTAATTTTGAAACTTGAGACAGTGCTTTCATGCCTTCAAAAACTCCGTCTACTGCTTTATAGCAGGCTGCAAATTCCAAGTGCGGCTCCCGTCTCAACTCCATGGTTCTTGAACGATTGACCATACCTATATAACGCTGGTAGCCTGATAACTAAGCGGGAAGAGGCTTCAAATATCTCCTAGTTAAAGCCAATTGATTGCTCTTGGGCTTATATAAGTTACTCACAGTAGGGTGTGAAGGACCATTCACTTGCTCATTTGGTCCGCATAAATCCCCATTCTTGTCCGGGAGCGAAATAAGCAATCACTCACAACTAATATTTCAATTTATTGTTTATTGTAGTTAGGCTGAGACTAGTTGGAAAATCAGTTAGGCTAGATAGATTAGTAATCAATGGGACTATATGAACTGGATGATTGGACAAACTGATCAATGAATTAAAGAAGACATTGATCGTTGGATATGGTGAATCAAACAACCAAAAGATGGATTGATATAGGCCGAGCAGATTAGTTAGAATGAGAAAGTCAAATTGGTCGATTGAGTCTAGCAAGTCATGCAAGTTAGTGGAGTTCATAGTGTTGCGTAAAGAGGAAGGCAACACCTCTCAACCTTTAAAGCGGAAGAAGAGGAAGTGAAAAAGAGATCGCACGGAACAACAAGACAAAGACGCACAAAAGGAGAGCAAACACGAGAAATGAGAAGAAGAAAAGTTACTGTGGTTCAGCGACGTGTCTACTCTACAAAACGGCCAAAGCTTTATTAAAATTCTCTCTACACAAGAAAATCATATTGATTCTTGTGATTGTTGTTATACAATAAGTTTATAATGATCCCTATAAATAATGCATAAACCTCATATCCAGAAAAATCATAACAGAAATTTATTATGAAAAATCGCAACAGAATTCTGTTATGAAAAATCGTAACAGAATTCTGTTATATAAAATCGTAACAGAATTTTATTACGAAAAATCTTAACAGATTTTTCTTAAATAGCATCCATCACATTGACTTTCATCCAAATATGAGTCACTCGTCAATAATATCTACCTTGGCGAATATTCACCCCTTCGAAGAGCACGAGTAGCTGAATAAAGCTCCATTTGGATATCTGGATCTAGGCTTCCTTCCTCTAACATATAGAGATATGGATTAAGTCAAACAATGCTTGAACTTCTCTGTGGTCACTGACTTTGCAGCATGTCTGCAGCATTGTCTGCAGTGTGATCCTTCTTAAGTTGAATTTCCCCAAAAACAATCAATTCTCTGATCTTGTGAAATCTCACATCGATGTGCTTGGTTCTCGCATGATATACCTTATTCTTTGCCAAATAGATAGCACTCTGACTATCACATAATAACTTGACTCCATTTTGTTGAACACTCAGTTCTCTGACCAACCCTGTAAGCCATAAAGCTTTCTTCGCTACTTCAGTTGCTGCCATGTACTTCGACTCCGTAGTAAACAATGCAACAATAGATTGTATCATAGATTTCTAACAAATAGGTTCTCTTACCATAGTGAACATATATCTTGTAGTAGACATCCTGTTATCTAAATCTCCTGTATAGTCCGCATCTACGTACCCAGCAACTGAAGGATCTTCCGGTTGTCATACTAACTGCTTGCGCCAAATCTGGTCTCGTGCAAACCATCCAATACATCAGACAACCAACTGCACTGGTATAAGGAACTTTTGACATCTCTTGGATCTCGTCATCCATCTTTGGGCACTGTGTACTGCAAAACTTAAAGTGATGCGCCCGGGGTGTGCTCGCCGACTTTACATTCTTCATGTTGGGCATATCTAGCACCTTCTCCACATAGCTACGTTGAGATAGCCATAATCTCCCTACAGCTCTATCCCTGTGAATCTCCATCCCAAGAATCTTCTTGGTCTCTCTCAAATCTTTCATGTCAAATTTCTTGCTCAGTAGCCTCTTCAATTTGTTAACCTCTTTTATCTTCTTCACAACAATGAGCATGTCATCTACATATAGTAGTAAGAAAATCAGTGATTTATCTTCAAGGCTCTTCACATATATGCAACAGTCATATTCACATCTCCTATATTCATTTTGAATCATGTATGAATCAAAACGTTTGTATCATTGCCTAGGAGATTGTTTCAATCCATAGAGCGATCTTCAACTTACAAACCAACCGTTCTTGTCCGAGCTGACTAAATCCCTCAGGTTGTGACATAAAAATTTGCTCCTCCAAATTTCTATGAAGAAATGTCATCTTTACATCCATTTGCTCCAGTTGTAAATCGTGATGTGCCACTAAAGATAACACCGCTCTAATTGACGTATGTCTTACCATTGGAGAGAAAATTTCTTCGTAGTCAATTCCTTTTCTCTGTGAATATCCCTTTAGTACCAATCAAGCCTTGAACTTCACTTTTTCTCCCTCTGACATTGCTTCTTTCTTCTTGAATATCCACTTGCACCCTATAACTTTCTCTCCTTTAGGAAGTTCCACTAGATCTCACGTTTGGTTCTTATGCAACGACTACATCTCCTCTGTCATAGCACTCGTCCACCTGTTCTTCTCAGAGCTTTGTATCGCCTCCTGAAAAAATGTAGAGTCTCCGCTACTAGTGATAAGAGAATAAGACACCAAGTCTTCGAATCCATATCTGGTGGGTGGTTTTACGACTCATCTCGTTCTACCACCACCTATAGTGCGATGCTTCATG
Organism: Zingiber officinale; assembly: GCF_018446385.1. Classification (NCBI taxonomy): domain Eukaryota; kingdom Viridiplantae; phylum Streptophyta; class Magnoliopsida; order Zingiberales; family Zingiberaceae; genus Zingiber; species Zingiber officinale. The sequence continues at coordinate 82,162,133 of NC_056007.1, forward strand.
TGCTCTGAGCTAGAATCATCATAGTCATAAGTCTCTAGCTCCACCTGCATAACATCTTTCTCTATGTTGCTCTGTGGTGTTTCCTTTCCTTCTTCCTGAGTACGCTGCAGCATAGTTTTCTCGTCAAACACCACATCTCTGCTGATCACCACCTTGTTTGCCTTAGGATCCCAAAGCTTGAAGTATTTAACTCCTTTCTGATACCCCAGAAAAATGCACTGCTTTAACTTCGCATCGAGCTTTGATCTTTCTTCACTAGATATGTGCATATAGGTTGGACATCTAAAAACTCGAAGATAAGAGTAATCTACTTGATTTCCTGTGCATACTTCTTCTGATACTTTGCCTTCTAATGTTGCCTTTGGTGATCTAGAGATAACATGCTATGTTAACTGCTTCCGCCCAGAAATTCTTTGCAAGCCTTGCATTCAGTTTGAGATATCTTACCTTCTTAATGATTGTCCTGTTCAACCTTGTTGGAAATGGGTATAATGATTGATATCCTTTTATTCTATATTTTTGCAAAATAATAGCAATACTACTATGCATATTCGAGCGAATATTAAAAGATGTATTATAAATAAAGATTCCTCTACTTTGTGACACTAGAGATTAGGACATATCTCTCTAGAGAGGATAAAAAGATTAGTAAATGATGGAATACTTACTGCTTTAGATTTTGCTAATTTTGAGACTTGTGTGAATTGCATTAAGGGAATGCAGACTAATAAATCTAAAAAAGGTGCAAAAAAGAGTACTAAAATATTGAAGACCATACATTCAAATAAATGTTGTCCAAACATGGATATGCATAATCCAAAATATTTCATCTATCACGACTCGAAGACATCATCCCTATAGGAGAGGTAGTCTCGCTGCTAGGACAATATTCATCCCTGCATCAAATTCATAAATAATATCGGAGAAAGGTACACTAGGTTGTACAAAAACGAGCATGAAACACTTTATTAAATCAAGAAATACAAACACAGGACTCGACTATGCTCATGACTCGATCGAAAAATTGACCACATGCAAATAATGAAATGGAAAATACTAACATAACCAAATGCATAAACAACCCAAACTATGCAGTACAAAAATGAACTAGACGGGCTTTATAGAAACCATCTCCATAACTATTGTTGAGCATCTCAAGATAACTGATCCTGTCCGAGCGCTGAATCGACGGACGCTGGGGACGTGGCACGCTCCGCTGTCTCCGACTGGCGGTGTAGATCTCTGGCGAACCTGCAAAGAAGCCGAGCCGGGAGGGGTTTCCCGACGACGACCCTCCGACGCTCAAGTCAGGCAACGAGAGGAGCAGCGTAATGTGGCTACAGTAAAGATTTGTGCATACCTTCGTCGACGTCTGGGGGTCCTTATATAGGACCCCGGGGAGGCGCGGGCACACTTCTCTATGCGTCCACGCTTCCCCAAACATACCTTAACAAGCCTCTGTCAGAAAAGTACTTCTGGCGTCATTCCGCAATCGTCCGAGCATATCCCGGATGTGACGGTGGAAGCTTCCGCCGTATGATCCTGTGTACGGCTCGGCCGCCAACTCTGCTGCTTGTCGTCGGCAGGTGTCTCAAGGATGATGTTATCCCCTGTCTCCTTTGTCCTCTTGCGTTCCCTGTCTGTTCCAGGGCCGAGCGGGTCGGTCGCTCGGCAGGCGTATCACTTCTGTCACCGGTTGTAGGTATTTTCCCGACCGAGAGGACTCCCGGCCATATGCTTGGATGAGACTGCTCCCGCCTGTGTTGCCTTGTGCACCGGCTGAACGGATAGCCCGCTCGGCCTTTGAAACCTTTTTACCTTGAGCATCGGAAACCCGACCCCTAGTCAGGTTGTCTTTCATTCGGTTTGGGGGATTCACGGTCGGTCGGCCCGCTTCGTTCGGTCGGTCGGCCTGCTTCGCCAGGTCGGTCGAGACTCAGGGTTGAATCTTTCGACCTTTGACCTCCACGTGTCGTTGACCTTCCGCCCACGAGGGTCCCCCGTCCTTATCATCGGATCACATGTCTCCCCTTCAAGTCTAGTCGAAGGAGGCACTAAGTCCGACTGACTAGACTGCCGGTCGACCTGAATGACATCGCCCTGCCACTCTGGAATGTTCCTTCTCCCGATCGCTTGGCTCCTTCCGAGCGCTGGGTTTACTTCCGCGTTGACGGTCCACAATGACGCCCTTCGGATCTCCTCGGGATTTGTGCAAATCCTCTCCATTAAGACCGAGTACGCGCGCTGCGTGCCGTAATGACGCTCATTAAATGCGCCCCTATAGCATGGTGCCACGTGACGCCTTCGCTGGCGACATCGTACGGCTCGGCGATGTGTCCGATGGGACATCGACGATTTGAAATGAACGGCCAGATGTGAGCCTCAGTTCCTGTGACCTGCATCAGACGGTCGATGCCAATCGGGCTCGACCTTATAAAGCCTTCACCTCCTTCCTCCACCGCACCCTTGCCTTCGCGTGTCCCGTATCCCTCCTCGGTGCTTCAGTGTTCCGGCGACTCCAATTTTCCCTTCTCCGCCGATTCTCCGTCGTCTTCCTTCGATCCTCAACTTCTTTGTAAGGTTCTTCCTCCTTTCTTCCTTTCATCCTTGTGTTTTCTCCGCGTTCTCGACCGTGTTTCGTCCTTTGGTTTCTATTTTGCTCCTCTCTTCGCTTGCGCATTTGCTTTCCCTTTCGATTTCTGCTTCCTCCATTGCTCTGGCGATGGCAAGCTCCTCTCAGCTTGCGGACCCGGCTCTTGGCCCATGGTATACCACCATGGAGTCGCGGTTCGATCGGCGCGATGCCGAGAGCCTGTTCAATGCTTTAGATATCCCTTCCGACTTTGAGCTAATTTTACCTTCACCTTCCGCTCGGTCGCACAGACCGCCGAGGGGCGCCTTTTGTCTTTTCCGCGATCAATTCGTAGCCGGTTTGCGGTTTCCCCTTCACCCCTTCATTGTTAAAGTTTGTAACTTTTTTGGCATTCCGCTCGCCCAACTGGTTCCCAACACCTTTCGCCTCTTGTGTGGGGTTGTGGTCTTATTTAAGATACACAACATTCCCCTCCGCCCGGAGATCTTCTATTATTTTTATTACCCCAAACAGTCCAAACTGGGCACTTATCTGTTTCAAGCTCGGCCTGGCTTAGTCTTTTTTGATAAGTTGCATTCTTCCAACAAACACTGGAAGGAGAATTTTTTTCTACCTTCGTGTTCCCGGGCGGCTCCCCTTCCATATGAAATGGCAGGTCGGACCGCCCATCTCTCCCGAGCTGAAGAAATATAAGACCCGACCGGACTATCTTCAAGCAGCGAATCTGCTAGCCGGTCTGAAGCTCGACATCAACAAGCTCCTACCTGAAGGAGTGATGTACATATTTGGTTTGAGTCCGAGCCGGACCCCTCTCCCGAGCAGCTTCCGTAAGAACTTCACTTGTACATTTGCCTTGAGTTCTAACTGATTTCCTTCTCTTTTCTTTGCAGCGAATATCGTAATGGAGTCGGTGCTGTTCGGGATTTTGAAGAAGAAAGCGACCGCGCTCGAAGCGGCAGCGGCCAAGGAAATGGAGCAACTGGGCATTGCTCCGGTCGGCTCTCATGAAGACGAGAGTGAGGAGCAGGCAGGCGAGTCGGCCGCTCAGGCTTCGCCTATGGATGCTGCTGGCGGTGCAACTTTTGGCAAAGAACCGGCCGTTCGGGAGGAAAGCTCCGATCCGGAGGACAAACTCCCGCTCAACAGGAAAAGACGGAGAGTTGAGAAGCCCCTCCGTTCGACAACCTCCGCAGTGCAAGCGCCCGAGCGGACGGGCACCGCTTCTCCACACGGCCAAGCACCATCGGTCGAGGCGCTATCCTCCGACCGAACTCCTTATCAACTGGAGGCGCCTGCGGCTCCCATCGAAGCGGTTCCAGTTGCCTCCCTTCCTCCTGCACCACGCCGAGTCATCCACTCGGGCATTCTGTCCACCTTGTCCAGCCCAGCCTCTGACCCTTTGGCGTCCGCTCAAACGACTTCAGGCCGACGCCGCACTGTTATGGCCACTTTGCACCTCCCAACCGAAGTGTTCATGGCCGAGTCTGATTGGTCGACGACCCCCGAGCATATGATCACCATGAAGGGGCCCCTCGCAAGGATGTGGGCGGACGCTCGGGCCTGTGTGACCATGATACCGCTCGACAAGCTGGCTGATAGCCACATGCAGCAATCCACCGGGGTAAGGTTATACTTCTTTATGTAGTTTTCCCGATCGACCCATTTAACCTTTCTTTGTACATCAGCGATGGGTGGAAGAGATAGTTGTCTCCAACCGCTTGGCGATGGTAGAGGGCGAGCTGAAGAGGTTAAAGAGTCAGGGCGGCCCATCATCTTCTCGAGGCCCTTCTTACGCCGAGCTACAGAAGGAGCTCGACAAAACCAAGGATCTGTTAGAGGTCGAGAGAAAGAAGACGGCCGACCAGACGTACATGCTGGAGCAGCTTAATAAGCAGGTCAAAAGTTATGACCACAAAATTGAGCTCGCCACCACTCGAAAGAACACCGCCATCGCCGATCTGGAAAAGAAGAACGTGGAAGCCCGGGCTTTCCAGTAGCGTGTGAATGAGCTGGCCGAGCTGTTGGAAGGCGAGCAGAAAGGCCGCTCGGAGGAGGTGACCAAGCTCAAGGATGATTTGAAAGACTTGCAGGGGGCTCTTGATGCTTCCCGTGCTGCCTTCAAAGATTACCAAGAGGCGGAACCGGGCCGCGTCGCTGCCTTGAGGCAAAACTACATCCGCTCGGCGGAGTTTGTAGAGAAGGTGTGCGACTGGCTAGTTATCGCCTTTGAGTTGGCCATCACAGCCACGGCGGATTATCTGAAGACCAAGGGTCAGCTCCCCGATCCGTGGTCATCCCCGCGACGGAGCACGCGACGCTTCTTACTACCATCCCAAAGCATATCTTTGACTTTCTTGAGTGAAGTATTTTCAGGAATGCTTCCGATCGGTGAGTCTTTTATTTTCATGGGGCATCTGTAACTTTCAAATGCTATCTTTAAATGAATGTTCGTTCTTGCTGTGTTAATCTTCCATTTCGAGTGTTCCTTTTAGCTTTACCGACCGGTCGCTCGACCCATTTCCCGCAGGGAATTTCTTAATTTCGCAGATCGATTAAACGACCTCCTATGCCTAGGACTTCTATAAGTTTGTCTTCTAGGTTGTTTGTATATACTGCGCCGATCGGTCAGACGACTTTCCGCTAAGGATTTTCATGAGCTTTTCGCTTAGTGTTTCTCTTTACTGCACCGATCGGTCAAGCGGAAAACCGTTTCCGTTTTTCATGGACTTTCCGTTACTGTATCGTTGAAGTGCCTCAACGCGACGCTGCCTCATCTGGGGGGTTTATAGTCGCCAGTCCGACTCTAGAGTTTAACGTCGCCGCTCGACGGTCTTCAAGCTGGGGGGTTTATAGTCGCCGGTCCGACTCTAGAGTAGAGCCGTCAATTTGGGTTGGGCCCGTCGGGTTGGCCCGTCCCGCCAAACTAACTAAGCAGGTTGGGTTGGAATTTTATTAACCCAAACTCGCCGTGGGCCGACCCATCTAGGCCCGCGACCCGCATGGGTCAACCCGTGACGGGCTTGGGTTGACCCGCGGGTTGAGAAACATGTTCAAAAATCAATTGATTGTATTTTTTATAAGTGACGAAATATTGAGTTGAGAAAGGGATAAGGGGCTTTACAGTTTTCAAACACAAATTAAAGAAACTTGAAGGACAGCCTCTTTTAACAACTAGCAGGTTTCACAACTGTTCCCTTTACTAACAATACAGATGATTTTTTTTTTTTTTTTTTTTTTTTTTGCTTCTATTGGGGATTAACATCCAGGTGAGATTAATGGCATAGTTTGACTTCTTATGACACTTTTAAGTTTGGTAAATTTCTTTGGTAACTTGTTGCATGTATATATCTTAATTGCAACCTTTTCTAGCTTTTCTCTAGAATATCTTTCAAACAATCAAAACAATTATATTAACTTTCCTTGATGATATAATTCTAGGAGTGGAGTAGATTATCATGATATTAAGTTATTATATATGCTACTTCCACCAATTAATATACCCAAGGTTTAAAATATTATTTAATGACGCAGTTTCAAACCATCGCTTGAATGCATGCTTTCTACTAGGCTGTATCATGCCCGAATCATCCTTTTGTGCTTCTTTTTCTTTCCTTTTCTTATTTACTCATGTTGGTAGATGCAATTTAAAGATGATACATGGAAAGGAAATCTTCCTATTCGAGGAAATTAGAGAAGTTGAATTTTTTTAAAAAAATTTATGGGCCTGCGGGTTGGCCCGCCAAACCCGCGACCCGCTTTCAATTGGGTTGGGTTGGAGATTTTTCAACCCATCAAGTTGACGGGTTGGCTCGCCTCGTCCCGCCAAATGGTTGGCCCGCCACGGGCCGACCCGCCTCGCCACGGGTTGGCCCGTTTGACAGCTCTACTCTAGAGTTTAACGTCGCCGCTCGATGGTCTTCAAGTCGGGGGGTTTATAGTCGCCGGTCCGACTCTAGAGTTTAACGTCGCCGCTCGACGGTCTTCCGGCCGGAGAGTTTATAGTTGCCGGTTCGACTCTAAGATTTAACGTCGCTGCTCGACGGTCTTCAGGCCGGAGGGTTTATAGTCGCCGGTTCGACTCTAAGATTTAACGTCGCTGATCGACGGTCTTCAGGCCGGAGGGTTTATAGTCGCCGGTCCGACTCTAAGATTTAACGTCGCTGCTCGACGGTTTTCAAGCCGGGGGTTTATAGTCGCTGGTCCGACTCTAAAATTTAACGTCGCTGCTCGACGGTCTTCAAGCCTCGGTTCGACTTTGAGATTTAACGTCGCAGCTCGACGGTCTTCAGGCCGGAGAGTTTATAGTCGCCGGTCCGACTCTAAGATTTAACGTCTCTACTCGACGGTCTTCTGGCCGGAGGGTTTATAGTCGCCGGTCCGACTCTAAAATTTAACGTCGCTGCTCGACGATCTTCAGGCCGGAGGGTTTATAGTCGCCAGTTCGACTCTAGGGTTTAACGTCGGAGCTCGACTGTCTTCAGGCAGGGGGCTTATAGTCGCCGGTCCGACTCTAAGATTTAACGACGCTGCTTGACGGTCTTCAGGCCGAGGGGGGGGTTATAGTCACCGGTCCAACTCTAAAATTTAACGTCGCTGCTCGACGATCTTCAAGCCGGGAGGTTTATAGTCGCCGGTCCGACTTTAGAGTTTAACGTCGCCGCTCGACGGTCATCAAGCCGGGGGGTTTATAGTCACCGGTCTAACTCTAGAGTTTAACGTCGCCGCTCGACGGTTTTCCGACCGGAGGGTTTATAGTCGCCGGTTCGACTCTAAGATTTAACGTCGCTGCTCGACGGTCTTCAGGCCGGAGGGTTTATAGTCGCCGGTCCGACATTAAGATTTAACGTTGCTGCTCGACGGTTTTCAAGCCGAGGGTTTTATAGTCGTCGGTCCGACTCTAAGATTTAATCTCGCTGCTCAACGGTCTTCTGGTCGGAGGGTTTATAGTCGCCGGTCCGACTCTAAGATTTAACGTCGCTGCTCGACGGTCTTCAAGCCGGGGGGTTTATAGTCGCCGGTCCGACTTTAAGATTTAACGTCGCTGCTCGACGGTCTTCAGGCCGGGGGGTTTATAGTCGTCGGTCTGACTCTAAGATTTAACGTCGTTGCTCGACGGTCTTCAAGCCGGGGGGTTTATATTCATTGGTCCGACTCTAAGATTTAACGTCGCTGCTCGACGGTCTTCTGGCCGGAGGGTTTATAGTCGTCGGTCCGACTCTAAGATTTAACGTCGCTGCTCGACGGTGTTCAAGCCGGGGGGTTTATAGTCGCCCGTCCGACTCTAAGATTTAACGTCGCTGCTCGACGGTCTTCAGGCCGGGGGGTTTATAGTCGTCGGTCCGACTCTAAGATTTAACATCGCTGCTCGACGGTCTTCAAGCCGGGGGGTTTATAGTCATTGGTCCGACTCTAAGATTTAACGTCGCTGCTCGACGGTCTTCAAGCCGGGGGGGGGGGGGGGGTTACAGTCGCCGGTCCGACTCTAGAGTTTAACGTCGCCGCTCGACGGTCTTCAAGCCGGGGGGTTTATAGTCGCCGGTCCGACTCTAAGATTTAACGTCGCTGCTCGACGGTCTTCAGGCCGGGGGGTTTATAGTCGTCGGTTCGACTCTAAAATTTAACGTCGTTGCTCGATGGCTTCAAGCCGGGGGGTTTATAGTCGCCGATCCGACTCTAGAGTTTAACATCGTCGCTCGACGGTCTTCAAGCCGGGGGGTTTATAGTCGCCGGTCTGACTCTAGAGTTTAACGTTACCGTTCGACGGTCTTCAAGCCGGGGAGTTTATAGTCGCCGGTCCGACTCTAAGATTTAACGTCGTTGCTCGACGGTTTTTAGGCCGGGGGGTTTATAGTCGCCGGTCCGACTCTAACATTTAACGTCGCTGCTCGACGGTCTTCAAGCCGGGGGGTTTATAATCGCCGGTTCAACTCTAAGATTTAACGTTGCTGCTCGACGGTCTTCAAGCTGGGGGGTTTATAGTCGCCGGTCCGACTCTAGAGTTTAACGTCGCCGCTCGACGGTCTTCAATAATGAGCCTATGGCTCGAATAATATACGTCCGGCCGAACGACACGGGGTCTTCACCATCGAGCATATGACTCGAATAAGTGACGCATGGCTGAACGGCACGGGGTCTCCGCCATCGAGCATATGACTCGGATAATATACGCCCAGCCGAACGACACGGGATCTTCGCCATCGAGCCTATTGCTCGGATAATATACACCCGGCCGAACGAAACGGGGTCTTCACCATCGAGCATATGTCTCGGATAATATACGCCCGGCCGAACGACATGGGGTCTTCGCCATCGAGCATATGGCTCGGATAATATACGCCCGACCGAACGACACGGGCTCTTCGTCATCGAGCCTATGGCTCGGATAATATACACCCGGCCGAACGGAACGGGGTCTTCACCATCGAGCATATGGCTCGGATAATATACAACCGGCCGAACGGCACGGGGTTTTGGCTACGCCATCTTGCAGCTACTCGCTTGGTGCCCAATGCTCATGCCTTTGCTTTGTTCTTATAGCTTTCATTCCTGCAACCAAATGATACATTCCAACGGAATATTCATGAAATACATTACATCGGCGCACCTTTCATCCGGCCCGATAGGCCTGGAGGTGGTTTGCGCTCCATGGTCTCTTTAGCCGTCGTTCATCCTCATCCTCCAAGTAGTAGACTCCCGATCGGAGCTTCTCGACGACTTTGAATGGTCCTACCCAAGGCGCCTCCAGCTTGCCTACGTCCCCTATCGGATGATTATATTCTGCTCCGCGCTGAAGTCCCTCTTCCTTTGCTTCACCGGCCGAGCGTTTGGCCGTACGTGAAGTTCATGCTGCGCTACGCTTGGCGAGACCCCTGGCAGCTCATGGGTCGACCAATCGAAGATGTCGCAATTTTGCCGTAGGCATTTGATCAACTTCTCCTTCTGCTTCTCCTCCAGATCGGATGCTATGAAGGTGGTGGCCTCCGGTCGGAAAGAGTCAATCTGCACATCCTCTTTTTCTTCATAAACCAAATAAGGTGATTTCTCGGTTATAGCATTTACCTCGACTCGCGGCACTTTCCGAGCGGACTTGGATTCGGCTCGGACCATCTCCACATAGCATCTTCGAGCCGCCAGTTGGTCTCCCCGCACCTCCCCTACTTGATCTTCCACCGGGAACTTGATCTTCTGGCAGAAGGTAGAGACGACCGTTCGGAACTCGTTGAGCTCCAGTCGTCCCAAGATAACGTTGTATGCAGAAGGAGCATCAACCACGATGAAGGTAGTGGTTCTTGTCCTTCTGAGCGGCTCCTCGCCCAACGAGATAGCTAACCGGACTTGGCCGACCGGAAAGACTTTATTCCCAGTGAACCCGTAGAGGGGGGGTCGTCATTGGCAGTAGTTCAACTCAGTCTATTTGCAGTTGATCGAAGGCCTTCTTGAATATTATATTGACCGAGCTGCCTGTGTCAATGAAAATGCGGTGAATAGCATAGTTGGCTATTACCGCTCAAATGATCAGGGCGTCATCGTGTGGGACTTCAACTCCTTCGAGGTCCCTAGGCCCGATGCTGATCTCGGGTCCGCTCGCCCTTTCCTAGTTGCAGCCGACCGCGTGGATCCTCTGCTGCCTTGCGTACGCCTTTCTGGCTCTGTTGGAATCTCCGCCGGTCGGGCGGCGATGATGTTGATCTCGCCCCGAGATACGTTGCCCCTATTTTCCTCCTCCCGAGCGGAAGGTCTTGGTCGCTCATGCGACGCCCGATGGTGGACTCCGGGCTGCTGACGGTGCTGCCGCTCGGGGGATCTCCTTTCTATCCTTTGAACGGGGCTCCGTTGTCGATGTTGCCGGTCTGGTGAAGGCGATCGGCGACGGTAGCTCCTTTGCGCAAGATGAGCGATGGGGGGGAGGCTCCGACAGTCGCGGGTGTTGTGAGTAGCCGACTGATGGAGTGAACAAAACATCGGGGTCCATACCTTCCCCCTGGGCTTGGGCCGATCAGCCGCGACTTGCTGGACGGCGTGCGACTGAGTGTGCTGATGAGGATGGGCGGCTTCGGCTCTTGGTCCTCTGGGTGGCTGGTGACTGATGGGCTGCTTCCGTTCGACGGAAGCTGGTTGGTCACTCAGGGCTTCTTTTCTTTTTGCCGTCTGGACTTCCTCCACATTGATGTATTCGTTGGCTTTATGCAGCATGTGGTCATAGTCCCGGGGAGGCTTCCGGATGAGCGAGCGGAAGAAGTCACCATCCAATAGCCCTTGCGTGAACGTGTTCATCATTGTTTCCGAGGTGACTGTTGGAATGTCCATGGCCACCTGGTTGAAGCGCTGGATGTACGCTTGGAGCGGCTCCCTCGTGCCTTGCTTGATGACAAACAGATTGACGCTTGTCTTCTGCTGGCGCCTGCTGCGTTGCCCGCTCGGCCTGAGCTTTTTGCTGCTGCTCCACGATATTTGTTGCTCTCGTTTGAATGAATGCTTCGAGCTCCTCGGGAGAGAGCGTTACCAGAAGTTAACGTCCAGCTTCTTCCATCTTCTTGGCTCGGATTCAAGTGCGTTCCTACAGACGGCGCCAATTTGATCCTGTCCGAGCGCTTAGTCGACGGACGCTGGGGACGTGACACACTCCTCTATCTTCGACTAGCGGCGTAGATCTCCGGCGAACCTGCAAAAAAGCCGAGCCGGGAGGGGTTTCCCGGCGACGACCCTCCGACGCTCAAGTCAGGCAATGAGAGGAGCAGCGTAATGTGGCTACAGTAAAGATTTGCGCATACCTTCGTCGACGTCTGGGGGTCCTTATATAGGACCCCGGGGAGGCGCAAGCACGCTTCTCTATGCATGCACGCTACCCCAAACATACCTTAACAAGTCTCTGTCAGAAAAGTACCTCTGGCGCCATTCCACAATCGTCCGACCATATCCCGGATGTGATGGTGGAAGCTTCCGCCGTATGATCCTGTGTATGGCTCGGCCGCCAACTCTGCTGCTTGTCGGAGGCAGGTGTCTCGAGGATGATGTTATCCCCTGTCTCCTTTGTCCTCTTGCGTTCCCTATCTATTCCAGGACCTTTGACCTTCACGTGTCATTGACCTTCCACCCATAAGGGTCCCCGTCCTTATCACCGGATTAATAACCATTCAACTTTATTGACCAAACCTCAAAATCGCCTCAAATATGTGAATATAGAGATCAAAAGAATAGGAAAGTAAGCACAAAGCATAAAGTGCAGAAACAAAAGACGTGTATGAAAAATGTAATCAAAATGTCAACAACATAAGAGATAATTTATATCTATATATTTAGAGCCATTCAATATACCTATTTCTTGTCATTTATCTTTTCTTAAGTATTTTCACATTCAACATTTTTACATATTATATTATTCTCTTTATCCAATACTCAACAACATTTATTAAGAAGGTGAGCAATAAGTAATACACCCATCTAATACAAACACATCAAATATAAATATACAGGTGAGTGATCCGCAATCCACCTGAGAAGAATGTATCGTATATGAGAGTGAACGACCCACAATCCACTCGTAATGAAATGTATCTTATGTATGCACCTATACATATATAGATCGAGTGAATGACCTACAATTCACCTTAAGAGAAGTATTGTATATACATGAGATGAATGACCTGTAATCCAGTCAATACAAAACTACATCCTATGTATACACATATACAAACACATATATAGGGTGAACGACCCATAATCTACTCGATCGTAAAGTCGCTAGGGAGGGGGGGGGGGGTGAATAACATTCGTCGAAAATTGTGAGTTAAAACGGGCTACATAGAGGAAAAGGGGAACAAACAACACAACGCTAATAATACCAAGTTTTACTTGGTTGTGAGCCTGTGACGACTCTTACTCCCAAGCTCGCGATCGTCAATCACTTTCATTGGGCAATCACTATCAGTTCGTAAATGGATTACAAAGATTGAGTATAAGAATTGAAAATAAAACTGTTACCGACAAATAGAAAGGAAATTAAAGAAGTTTTTGTTCTTCGAACTTCAGAACAGCCTTTGGCTATTGTCAGAGTCTTTTTGGAGCAACACTTAAATATAAAAGTTGTAGTAGATGATATTCTGAAGTTGTTGGTCAAAAGAGCTTATATAGGCTCATTCCAGGCGCTTGGAATCCATTTGGGTGCTTGGAGCATGCTGACATGATAACCTCTCATCGAAACTTCATCCGCGAAGTTTTATCCAACTCCAAGCGCCCGGACCTCCTCCAGGCACCTGGACCATTGACGTGGGCTCGGCCAGTCGATGTACTCCAACTCAGTTCCTGGATAACTTTTCTGTTCTGTTCCAGATGCTGATAAGTTAGAATCTCGTACAAAAGTTCGCGTGTTTGTAGGATATCCCAAAGGAACGAAAGGAGGTTTATTTTATAGTCCTAAAGACCAGAAGGTCATTGTTAGCACCAATGCCCAGTTTTTAGAAGAAGACTATATAATGGATCACAAGCCCAGTAGTAAAGTTGTTTTAAAAGAACTTAGAGATGACATGTCTACTTCAGTACCAACAGTACAAGATAAAGTACCACAAGAGACTGCAACACGTGTCACACATGATACACAAACACAGACAGTGCCTCGTCGTAGTGGGAGGGTTGTAAGGCAGCCTGAAAGATTCATGTTTTTGGGAGAGTCTTCGGACTTGATCCCGGGTAAACATGAACCTGATCCACGAACATATGACGAAGCACTCCAAGATATAGATGCAGCATCTTGGCAAAAGGCAATGAATTCTGAAATAGAGTCTATGTACTCTAATAAGGTCTGGGAGCTTGTAGAACCACCTGATGGTATAAAAGCCGTTGGATGCAAGTGGATCTACAAAAGGAAAAGAGGGACAGACGGGAAGGTAGAAACCTTCAAAGCTAGGCTTGTTGCGAAAGGGTACACTCAGAAAGAGGGAATCGATTATGAGGAAACCTTTTCACCGGTAGTCATGCTTAAGTCTATCCGGATACTCTTATCCATTGCTGCTCATATGGATTATGAGATTTGGCAAATGGATGTCAAGACAGCTTTCCTTAATGGAATTCTTGAAGAGAACATCCATATGAAGCAACCAGAAGGGTTCATTGAAAAAGGCAAAGAGCATCTAGTGTGCAAGCTCAATTGGTCCATTTATGGACTAAAGCAAGCTTCAAGATCTTGGAACATCCGGTTTAATGAAGTAATCCAGTCATATGGATTTATTCAAAGTCCGGATGAATCTTGTGTATATAAGAAGTGTAACGGAAACGTGGTGGTATTTCTTGTACTATACGTAGATGATATTTTGTTTATTGGCAACAATGTCAAGGTATTATCAAGCGTAAGAGTATGGTTGTCCAAACAATTTGATATGAAGGACTTAGGAGATTGTGCACACATTATTGGGATCAAAGTTATAAGGGATCGTAAGAAAAGAATGTTGTGTCTGTCCCAAGCTTCATATATAGATACAATCCTTGCTCGTTTTAGCATGCAGGATTCCAAGAAAGGTTTCTTACCTTTTAGACATGGAGTAGCTCTATCTAAAGAGATGTCTCCAAAGACATCGAAGAGATAGAGGACATGAAAGCAGTTCCTTATGCTTGGCTGTAGGAAGTCTAATGTATGCAATGCTATGTACGAGACACGATATCTATTTTGCCGTGGGCATGGTCAGTAGATATCGAGTAACCTGGACAAGGACATTGGATGCGGTAAAGCATATATTAAAGTACACGAGAAGGACTAGAGATTATATGTTAGTTTACCAAGACGATCGCTCCATGGGTTACGGTTGATTTTCAATCGATAGGGATAACGATGAAGTCTACATCGGGCTATGTGATTACTTTAGGAGGTGGAGCCATTTCATGGAGGAGTGTTACGCAGCGTTTCGGACTCAACCATGGAAGCTGAGTATGTAGCAGCCTCTGAGGCAGCTAAAGAAGCAGTATGGCTCAGGAACTTTCTAATGGACTTAGATGTGATTCTTGGTTTGCCCAAAATCATCACAATTTATTGTGATAATAGTGGTGCAGTTGCAAACTCGAAGGAACCACGAGCCCATAAGGCAAGTAAACATATAGAGCGCAAGTACCACCTGATACGAGATATCGTGAAGCGAGGAGAAGTTGTCATCGCCAAGATTGCATCAGCGGATAACCTGGCAGATCCTTTCACTAAGGCCCTTCCGGCGAAAGCTTTCGATCGGCATGTGGAGGGAATGAGAATCAGATGTATGGTAGAAGATATGGCAGCTTAGTCATTAGTATAAGTGGGAGATTGTTGGAGTGTATACTGAAAGTCTAAGCTTTGTAAACATTCATTATGAATAAAGAATCACATTTGGTCAAATTGTCTACATTTGTTTGTAGTTGTTCATATAATTTATATTGTAGATAACATAGTATGTGGTGTCACATGCAGAAGATGATGTTATCAGTACCTTATAAATTATAAACAGTAGCTCACGACTAAAATGGAAAGGAACAAACCATTAGAAGGTCGTAGTGTAATTAGGTATTAGTTTATCTTGACTATATAATTACACTAGTACACTCAGAGTGTATTGAGTAGGACCATTAGAGGTCGTTTCTTTTATACTGACTTTATAAAGGAACAAAGACCTCAGTT
Source organism: Zingiber officinale (assembly GCF_018446385.1). Lineage (NCBI taxonomy): Eukaryota > Viridiplantae > Streptophyta > Magnoliopsida > Zingiberales > Zingiberaceae > Zingiber > Zingiber officinale. The sequence goes on from NC_056007.1 coordinate 82,177,360, forward strand.
ATTATGGAAGTGTGTGCTCTTAATCCTAATATAATAACAAGCACATATATTTGATATTTATTTCTTTAATTTATCAATGGGTGAGATTTAGTTCGATGAATCAATAAACCCGATAAGTTGGGAAATGGTATCACTTATAGTGTGTGTTGTTGATTATAGAAGGAAACTGTGTCCTAGAGATACTAGGTTGATAATGTCCTCAAGAGGAGCTCATAAAGATTGTCATGTTAAACCCTGCAGGTGGACTTAGTCCGACATGATAATAAGGTTGAGTGGTACTACTCTTGGACTTAGATATTAATTAAATGAGTTGTCAGTAACTCACTTAATTAGTGGACATTCGATATCTTAAACACAGGGAGACTAACACACTCATAATAAGAAGGAGCCCAAAAATGTAATTTGGGATTGGTGCGGTAGTTCAATGATAGTTCTCTAGTGGAATGAATTATCATTGATAAAATTAAGTTGTGTGTTCGGGGCGAACACGGGATGCTTAATTTTATCGGGAGATCAAAACCAATTCCTCCTCTCGGTCCCTATCGTAGCCTCTTATTTGTAGAGTTCTATACCCACCTATACCCACCTTCTACACCCACCCAATAGGGGCCGGCCAAGCTAGCTTGGGAACAAGCTAGGGCCGGCCATTGGGTGGCCGGCCCTAGCTTGAACCCAAGCTAGTGGGGCCGGCCAAATTAAATTAAAAGGAATTTTAATTTTAATTTTTATTATGTGGAAGAAATAATTTATTAAAGAGAATTTAAATTAAAATATCTCTCTTATAAAAGATCTACAAAAGATTAAAGAAAGAGATTAGATCTCTTTCCTTATTTGTAGATTGGTGAGATATTTTATTTTCTCTTTAAAATTATTCACATGTTGATAAAATTAAAATTATAGAAATTTCCTTTTATCAACCATGAAGAGATTTTTAAAGAGAAATTTTATTTTTTAAAATTTCCGGAAACAAATTAGGAAGTTTTAATTGTTGATTGAAACTTGTCCAATTTGTTCTCCAATGATGTGGCCGGCCAATGTAGATTTAATTGGGAAATTTTATTTTATTTTTCTCAATTAAATCATGTCAAGGAAATTGAGGAAATTTTATTGTAATTAAATTTCCTAATTTGCCTAGGCCAAGGAATATAAAAGAAGGGGTGAGGGTGCCTTCATGAGACACAACATATATTATTTCTCTCCCTCTTTTGTTCCTTGGTGTGGCCGGCCATCCTCTCCCTCTCTTCCTCTTGTGGTGGCCGAACCCTTCTCATCCATTGGAGCTCTTGTGGTGGCCGGATACTACTCGGAGAAGAAGGAGAGAAAGCTAGCATCTCTTGAAGCTTGGTTAGTGTTTTAATTTTCTTCCTTGGTGAAGCTTCCTCTTTGTTGGCCGAACCTAGCTAGGAGGAGAAGAAGGTGATTGGTGGTTTCTCGTCTCGGAAGATCGTTACCCACACAACGTCCGAGGTTAGAAGAGGAATACGGTAGAAGATTAAGAGGTTTTTCTACAAGGTATAACTAGTACTTTTTCTTTCCGCATCATGCTAGTTATTTATGGAAATAATACCAAATACAAGAGGCTTACGTTCTAGAATTTCGAATATGTTTTTCGATGTTGTGTTCTTTTGTTTTTTCTTTTCCTTGTGATTTGATTGTTCTCTTTGGTTAACCTAAAGTTATTTTAGGAAATTAAATATTATCTTTCTATAAAAGGTTTTGTCTAGTCGGTGGTGGTTGCTCCCATATCCAAGAAGGTCATGTGCCTCGCCACGTCAGTACTGAGAACAAATTATGGAAATTAATATTTAATGGAATTAATAACTTAAGGAGACTTGGGTCGAACGTGTTAAGTTCAGCAGGAGATCCAAGTCAAAACCTAAAAGAACAAATAGATTAAGTTTTGGATCAAACGTGTTAAGTTCCGCAGGCGATCCAAAATTTAATTTAAAAGAACACATGGTAGCTAGGAAAAGGTTCAGACCTTTGTACAAAATTTTTGTACAGTGGAACCTATAGGTTTTCCGAGTAGCAACCAACAATTGGTATCAGAGCCAGGTTTTTGCCTCTATGTATTTGGTATTTAGTTTAATTATGCACATGTCATACATAATTTAGGCAGGTTAATAGTAGGATGTGCTAACTTTGTGGATGCAGGATCCAACTATTATGGCTTTTAGTTATTATGTGTGTGATTGGACCCTTGGACATGTCAAGGGCATTTATATGTGTGTGCATGATTGTATTAAAATACAGCAGGAGTTGTATTTAGTTTTATTAGGATTTTATTTTTGATCTAGAAACATGTACATTCCTTTTATGGAATATAGGATCAAAAATGTAAAATTCTATTTATGTCGCGGATCGAATCTTGCAAAGCGTGGAAACTTCTAAGGGCCAGAGGCGCAGCGGAACTAGGAGCAAGATGGATGCGACAGCTAGACCCAGTGGCGGTGGCCAAATATGGCAGCAGCTTGGGATGACAACACACGGAGGACAACTAGAGATAAAAGTCATAATAGTTGAAAATTAGTTTCTCTATTTATTGCTTTTATATTGTGCTGTGTGTGCATGTTAGTTTACAAGTAAAGTAGGCTAGCATAGTTTAAATTCCTCATTTATAAATAACTAAGTGGGAGAGGGATTTTTAAATAAATCTCATGGTCTCCATTACTGGTTTGTAAGTGATGCAAACAAGCTTGCGCGTTGGCTCTGAGTGCCTTCCTCCATAACGGATGAGCTTGTTTGCGGATCACTAGAACAGACTTCCATTTTTGGATGACTATAGGAAGTTAATTAAGAGCGTGTGATCTTCCCCAACAGAAGGGGTATAATCTTATTAATGGACTTAGTGTCAAGTAATGGTATACACTTAGACACATCTAATAGTATCCTCCCCAACGGAGTCACTGCTATTATTTGTGTGACCAAATAATACCAACTATTAATTTTATTTGTCAAAAGTTAGGTTGACAAGATAATAAAATTAATGGGTTAAAACCCTCCTTTTACAAATGTTGAATTTGTATACGTCCACACTAACGTGGCATATAAAATTCACGGTGTTATGAGGTGTTGGTTAATTTAAAATAGTATTGTTTGAGGAATCAATATTATTCTAAATTTAGAGTTCTGACCAAAAGTTATTTGTGATTCTTAGGATGACTTTCAACCCACTGTCCATCATACTTCAACAGAATAGACTTACTGGACCTAATTACATAGATTGGAAAAGAAACGACATTGTTCTTACTGCTGAAAGCTATAAATTTGTCTGACCGAGCAGTGCCCTGAAGCACCTATTGGTGAATCTACCCAAGAGGAGATTGAATTTCATAGGAAATGGGTAAAAGCGGATGAGATGGCGTGGTGTTACATTTTGGCTTCAATGTCAAATGTATTGCAACATCAAGATCAAGATTTACCAACGACTATGATATTATGAACAATCTCAAGGAACTCTTTGGTCATCGGGATAGGGCTTCTGGGCAAGAAGCCATGAGAAAGATAATGGCGCCACCATGCAAGAGGGTACTCTGTAAGGGATCATATCCTAAAATGATGGCTTATCCGAACAGATACTGATCCTTGGAGGAGAAATTGATGGGAAACCCGGATCGATATGATCCTCCAAACGCTACCTAGAAGTTTTGAGCGGTCGACTGAACTATAATATGAATAAAAGGATTTATTCATTAGGGGAACTACTGACAGCAAGCAGCAGAAGGATTATTCGTCACAATTCTCAAATTCACTATGTTGAAAATGATTCTACTTCTAAACCGAGAGGAAAGAAGAAGAAGAAACAATCTCAAGAAAGAAAGTGAATAAATCTCAGGGAATAAAAAGTGAAGAAGAAGAAGGGCAAGTGCTTCATCCGCAAGCAGGGAAGGCAGGCTGTCCTCGTAGGAACCAAAACAAAGGTATATCTCATGCTCTAGTTGTTGAAACATGTTTAGCGGTGTTATCTACCAACACCTGGTGTGTAGATACGGAGCCATTGATCATGTCTGCAATTCCTTGCAGGGGTTCCAGGAAACACGACTATTTGAAAGGGAGATTACCGTCTACATGGGCAATGCTACTAAGGTGGCAGCTGTTGCAGTGGGAGACGTCTACTTATCTTTTAGTAGAAATAGAAATTTGGTTTTAAGAAATTGTCTTTATGTACCCGGTTTTAGAAAGAATTTAATTTCAGTTTCTAAACTGTTTTTAGATGGATATTCAGTTTCTTTCAGTAACGATGTAGTTATTAAAAGAAATAAAGTGATTATCTGTTCTGGTGCATTAGTTGACAATTTGTATATTTTAAATCCAATTTCTTCCACAAAGCAATACATGGAAATTTATAACTCATCTTCTAATTCTAATATGAGAAAAGAACCTTCGGAAATGAACCAAGCATATCTTTGGCATCTAAGGCTTGGTCATATTAACTTAAGTAGGATTCAGAGGCTTATAGCCGATGGACTTTTGAGTTCATTAGAGTTGGAAAATTTTCCAACTTGTGAATCCTGCTTAGAAGGTAAAATGACCAAAAGGCCGTTCAAGGCCAAGGGGTATAGAGCCAATGAAGTGTTAGAATTGGTTCACTCTGATTTGTGTGGTCCTATGTCTGTCCAAGCAAGAGGAGGCTTTGAATATTTTGTCTCTTTCATAGACGATTATTCAAGATACGGATATATTTACCTAATGCGCCGCAAGTCCGAGTGCTTTGATAAGTTCAAAGAATACAAGGCTGATGTGGAGAAACGATTAGGTAAAGGTATCAAGACACTACGATCTGATCGTGGTGGCGAATACCTCTTAGGAGAGTTTGGGAATTACTTAACAGAGGCTGGGATTCAATCTCAATTGTCTGCACCCGGAACACCCCAACAGAATGGTGTAGCAGAACGAAGGAATAGGACTCTTATAGAGATGGTTAGATCGATGATGAGTTATTCAGAATTACCAAATTCATTTTGGGGATATGCTCTGGAAAGAGTAGTATACGTTCTGAACTTAGTACCTTCTAAATCAGTTTCTTCTACTCCCATAGAATTGTGGAATGGGCGAAAACCCAGTCTAAGACATATTCGGATTTGGGGTAGTCCAGCACATGTGCTAAAACCAGATGCTGATAAGTTAGAATCTCGTACAGAAGTTCGCGTGTTTGTAGGATATCCCAAAGGAACGAAAGGAGGTTTATTTTATAGTCCTAAAGACCAGAAGGTCATTGTTAGCACCAATGCCCAGTTTTTAGAAGAAGACTATATAATGGATCACAAGCCCAGTAGTAAAGTTGTTTTAAAAGAACTTAGAGATGACATGTCTACTTCAGTACCAACAGTACAAGATGAAGTACCACAAGAGACTGCAACACGTGTCACACATGATACACAAACACAGACAGTGCCTCGTCGTAGTGGGAGGGTTGTAAGGCAGCCTGAAAGATTCATGTTTTTGGAAGAGTCTTCGGACTTGATCTCGGGTAAACATGAACCTGATCCCCGAACATATGATGAAGCACTCCAAGATATAGATGCAGTATCTTGGCAAAAGGCAATGAATTCTGAAATAGAGTCTATGTACTCTAATAAGGTCTGGGAGCTTGTAGAACCACCTGATGGTATAAAAGCCGTTGGATGCAAGTGGATCTACAAAAGGAAAAGAGGGACAGACGGGAAGGTAGAAACCTTCAAAGCTAGGCTTGTTGCGAAAGGGTACACTCAGAAAGAGGGAATCGATTATGAGGAAACCTTTTCACCGGTAGCCATGCTTAAGTCTATCCGGATACTCTTATCCATTGCTGCTCATATGGATTATGAGATTTGGCAAATGGATGTCAAGACAACTTTCCTTAATGGAAGTCTTGAAGAAAACATCCATATGAAGCAACCAGAAGGGTTCATTGAAAAAGGCAAAGAGCATCTAGTGTGTAAGCTCAATCGGTCCATTTATGGACTGAAGCAAGCTTCAAGATCTTGGAACATCCGGTTTAATGAAGTAATCCAGTCATATGGATTTATTCAAAGTCCGGATGAGTCTTGTGTATATAAGAAGTGTAACGGAAACGTGGTGGTATTTCTTGTACTATACGTAGATGATATTTTGTTAATTGGCAACAATGTCAAGGTATTATCAGACGTAAGAGTATGGTTGTCCAAACAATTTGATATGAAGGACTTAGGAGATTGTGCACATATTCTTGGGATCAAAGTTATAAGGGATCGTAAGAAAAGAATGTTGTGTCTGTCCCAAGCTTCATATATAGATACAATCCTTGCTCGTTTTAGCATGCAGGATTCCAAGAAAGGTTTCTTACCTTTTCGACATAGAGTAGCTCTATCTAAAGAGATGTCTCCAAAGACATCGAAAGAGATAGAGGACATGAAAGCAGTTCCTTATGCTTCAGCTGTAGGAAGTCTAATGTATGCAATGCTATGTACGAGACCTGATATCTATTTTGCCGTGGGCATGGTCAGCAGATATCAGAGTAACCCTGGACAAGGACATTGGACTGCGGTAAAGCATATATTAAAGTACCTGAGAAGGACTAGAGATTATATGTTAGTTTACCAAGCAGACGATCTGCTCCCTGTGGGTTACACGGATTCAGATTTTCAATCAGATAGGGATAACAGTAAGTCTACATCAGGCTATGTGTTTACTTTAGGAGGTGGAGCCATTTCATGGAGGAGTGTTAAGCAGAAATGCGTTTCGGACTCAACCATGGAAGCTGAGTATGTAGCAGCCTCTGAGGCAGCTAAAGAAGCAGTATGGCTCAGGAACTTTCTAATGGACTTAGATGTGATTCTTGGTTTGCCCAAAATCATCACAATTTATTGTGATAATAGTGGTGCAGTTGCAAACTCGAAGGAACCACGAGCCCATAAGGCAAGTAAACATATAGAGCGCAAGTACCACCTGATACGAGATATCGTGAAGCGAGGAGAAGTTGTCATCAGCGGATAACCAGGCAGATCCTTTCACTAAGGCCCTTCCGGCGAAAGCTTTCGATCGGCATGTGGAGGGAATGAGAATCAGATGTATGGTAGAAGATATGGCAACTTAGTCATTAGTATAAGTGGGAGATTGTTGGAGTGTATACTGAAAGTCTAAGCTTTGTAAACATTCATTATGAATAAAGAATCACATTTGGTCAAATTGTCTACATTTGTTTGTAGTTGTTCATATAATTTATATTGTAGATAACATAGTATGTGGTGTCACATGCAGAAGATGATGTTATCAATACCTTATAAATTATAAACAGTAGCTCACGACTAAAATGGAAAGGAACAAACCATTAGAAGGTCGTAGTGTAATTAGGTATTAGTTTATCTTGACTATATAATTACACTAGTACACTCAGAGTGTATTGAGTAGGACCATTAGAGGTCGTTTCTTTTATACTGACTTTATAAAGGAACAAAGACCTCAGTTATTATGGAAGTGTGTGCTCTTAATCCTAATATAATAACAAGCACATATGTTTGATATTTATTTCTTTAATTTATCAATGGGTGAGATTTAGTTCGATGAATCAATAAACCCGATAAGTTGGGAAATGGTATCACTCATAGTGTGTGTTGTTGATTATAGAAGGAAACTGTGTCCTAGAGATACTAGGTTGATAATGTCCTCAAGAGGAGCTCATAAAGATTGTCATGTTAAACCCTGCAGGTGGACTTAGTCCGACATGATAATAAGGTTGAGTGGTACTACTCTTGGACTTAGATATTAATTAAATGAGTTGTCAGTAACTCACTTAATTAGTGGACATTCGATATCTTAAACACAGGGAGACTAACACACTCATAATAAGAAGGAGCCCAAAAATGTAATTTGGGATTGGTGCGGTAGTTCAATGATAGTTCTCTAGTGGAATGAATTATCATTGATAAAATTAAGTTGTGTGTTCGAACACGGATGCTTAATTTTATCGGGAGATCAAAACCAATTCCTCCTCTCGGTCCCTATCGTAGCCTCTTATTTGTAGAGTTCTATACCCACCTATACCCACCTTCTACACCCACCCAATAGGGGCCGGCCAAGCTAGCTTGGGAACAAGCTAGGGCCGGCCTAGGTATGAATTTGGGTGGCCGGCCCTAGCTTGAACCCAAGCTAGTGGGGGCCGGCCAAATTAAATTAAAAAGGAATTTTAATTTTAATTTTTATTATGTGGAAGAAATAATTTATTAAAGAGAATTTAAATTAAAATATCTCTCTTATAAAAGATCTACAAAAGATTAAAGAAAGAGATTAGATCTCTTTCCTTATTTGTAGATTGGTGAGATATTTTATTTTTTCTTTAAAATTATTCACATGTTGATAAAATTAAAATTATAGAAATTTCCTTTTATCAACCATGAAGAGATTTTTAAAGAGAAATTTTATTTTTTAAAATTTCCGGAAACAAATTAGGAAGTTTTAATTGTTGATTGAAACTTGTCCAATTTGTTCTCCAATGATGTGGCCGGCCAATGTAGATTTAATTGGGAAATTTTATTTTATTTTTCTCAATTAAATCATGTCAAGGAAATTGAGGAAATTTTATTGTAATTAAATTTCCTAATTTGCCTAGGCCAAGGAATATAAAAGAAGGGGTGAGGGTGCCTTCATGAGACACAACATATATTATTTCTCTCCCTCTTTTGTTCCTTGGTGTGGCCGGCCATCCTCTCCCTCTCTTCCTCTTGTGGTGGCCGAACCCTTCTCATCCATTGGAGCTCTTGTGGTGGCCGGATACTACTCGGAGAAGAAGGAGAGAAAGCTAGCATCTCTTGAAGCTTGGTTAGTGTTTTAATTTTCTTCCTTGGTGAAGCTTCCTCTTTGTTGGCCGAACATAGCTAGGAGGAGAAGAAGGTGATTGGTGGTTTCTCGTCTCGGAAGATCGTTGCCCACACAACGTCCGAGGTTAGAAGAGGAATACGGTAGAAGATTAAGAGGTTTTTCTACAAGGTATAACTAGTACTTTTTCTTTCCGCATCATGCTAGTTATTTATGGAAATAATACCAAATACAAGAGGCTTACGTTCTAGAATTTCGAATATGTTTTTCGATGTTGTGTTCTTTTGTTTTTTCTTTTCCTTGTGATTTGATTGTTCTCTTTGGTTAACCTAAAGTTATTTTAGGAAATTAAATATTATCTTTCTATAAAAGGTTTTGTCTAGTCGGTGGTGGTTGCTCCCATATCCAAGAAGGTCATGTGCCTCGCCACGTCAGTACTGAGAACAAATTATGGAAATTAATATTTAATGGAATTAATAACTTAAGGAGACTTGGGTCGAACGTGTTAAGTTCAGCAGGAGATCCAAGTCAAAACCTAAAAGAACAAATAGATTAAGTTTTGGATCAAACGTGTTAAGTTCAGCGATCTAAAATTTAATTTAAAAGAACACATGGTAGCTAGGAAAAGGTTCAGACCTTTGTACAAAATTTTTGTACAGTGGAACCTATAGGTTTTCCGAGTAGCAACCAACAATTGGTATCAGAGCCAGGTTTTTGCCTCTATGTATTTGGTATTTAGTTTAATTATGCACATGTCATACATAATTTAGGCAGGTTAATAGTAGGATGTGCTAACTTTGTGGATGCAGGATCCAACTATTATGGCTTTTAGTTATTATGTGTGTGATTGGACCCTTGGACATGTCAAGGGCATTTATATGTGTGTGCATAATTGTATTAAAATACAGCAGGAGTTGTATTTAGTTTTATTAGGATTTTATTTTTGATCTAGAAACATGTACATTCCTTTTATGGAATATAGGATCAAAAATGTAAAATTCTATTTATGTCGCGGATCAAATCTTGCAAAGCGTGGAAACTTCTAAGGGCCAGAGGCGCAGCAGAACTAGGAGCAAGATGGATGCGACAGCTAGACCCAGTGGCGGTGGCCAAATATGGCAGCAGCTTGGGATGACAACACACGGAGGACAACTAGAGATAAAAGTCATAATAGTTGAAAATTAGTTTCTCTATTTATTGCTTTTATATTGTGCTGTGTGTGCATGTTAGTTTACAAGTAAAGTAGGCTAGCATAGTTTAAATTCCTCATTTATAAATAACTAAGTGGGAGAGGGATTTTTAAATAAATCCCATGGTCTCCATTACTGGTTTGTAAGTGATGCAAACAAGCTTGCGCGTTGGCTCTGAGTGCCTTCCTCCATAACGGATGAGCTTGTTTGCGGATCACTAGAACAGACTTCCATTTTTGGATGACTATAGGAAGTTAATTAAGAGCGTGTGATCTTCCCCAACAGAAGGGGTATAATCTTATTAATGGACTTAGTGTCAAGTAATGGTATACACTTAGACACATCTAATAGTATCCTCCCCAACGGAATCACTGCTATTATTTGTGTGACCAAATAATACCAACTATTAATTTTATTTGTCAAAAGTTAGGTTGACAAGATAATAAAATTAATGGGTTAAAACCCTCCTTTACAAATGTTGAATTTGTATACGTCCACACTAACGTGGCATATAAAATTCACGGTGTTATGAGGTGTTGGTTAATTTAAAATAGTATTGTTTGAGGAATCAATATTATTCTAAATTTAGAGTTCTGACCAAAAGTTATTTGTGATTCTTAGGATGACTTTCAACCCACTGTCCATCATACTTCAACAGAATAGACTTACTGGACCTAATTACATAGATTGGAAAAGAAACCTGGACATTGTTCTTACTGCTGAAAGCTATAAATTTGTACTGACTGAGCAGTGCCCTGAAGCACCTACTGGTGAATCTACCCAAGAGGAGATTGAATTTCATAGGAAATGGGTAAGCGGATGAGATGGCGTGGTGTTACATTTTGGCTTCAATGTCAAATGTATTGCAACATCAAGATCAAGATTTACCAACCTATGATATTATGAACAATCTCAAGGAACTCTTTGGTCATCGGATAGGTCTTCTAGGCAAGAAGCCATGAGAAAGATAATGTCGCCACCATGCAAGAGGGTACTCTGTAAGGATCATATCCTAAAATGATGGCTTATCCGAACGAGATACTGGATCCTTGGAGGAGAAATTGATGGGAAACCCGGATCGATATGATCCTCCAACGCTACCTAGAAGTTTTGAGGATTGCTTGAACTATAATATGAATAAAAGGATTTATTCATTAGGGGAACTACTAACTTCAAGAAGCAGAAGGATTATTTCGTCACAATTCTCAAATTCACTATCTTGAAAATGATTCTACTTCTAAACCGAGAGGAAAGAAGAAGAAGAAACAAGTCGGCTCAGAAAGTGAATAAATCTCGAGTACGGGATTTAAAGTTGGAGTGAAGAAGCCAAGGGCAAGTGCTTCATCTGTAGCTGGACATTCGAAGGCGGACTGTCCTCGTAGGAACCAAAACAAAGGTATATCTCATGCTCTAGTTGTTGAAACATGTTTAGCGGTGTTATCTACCAGCACCTGGTGTGTAGATACGGGAGCCACTGATCATGTCTGCAATTCCTTGCAGGGGTTCCAGGAAACCCGACGACTATTTGAAGGGGAGATTACCGTCTACATGGGCAATGCTACTAAGGTGGCAGCTGTTGCAGTGGGAGACGTCTACTTATCTTTTAGTAGAAATAGAAATTTGGTTTTAAGAAATTGTCTTTATGTACCCGGTTTTAGAAAGAATTTAATTTCAGTTTCTAAACTGTTTTTAGATGGATATTCAGTTTCTTTCAGTAACGATGTAGTTATTAAAAGAAATAAAGTGATTATCTGTTCTGGTGCATTAGTTGACAATTTGTATATTTTAAATCCAATTTCTTCCACAAAGCAATACATGGAAATTTATAACTCATCTTCTAATTCTAATATGAGAAAAGAACCTTCGGAAATGAACCAAGCATATCTTTGGCATCTAAGGCTTGGTCATATTAACTTAAGTAGGATTCAGAGGCTTATAGCCGATGGACTTTTGAGTTCATTAGAGTTGGAAAATTTTCCAACTTGTGAATCCTGCTTAGAAGGTAAAATGACCAAAAGGCCGTTCAAGGCCAAGGGGTATAGAGCCAATGAAGTGTTAGAATTGGTTCACTCTGATTTGTGTGGTCCTATGTCTGTCCAAGCAAGAGGAGGCTTTGAATATTTTGTCTCTTTCATAGACGATTATTCAAGATACGGATATATTTACCTAATGCGCCGCAAGTCCGAGTGCTTTGATAAGTTCAAAGAATACAAGGCTGATGTGGAGAAACGATTAGGTAAAGGTATCAAGACACTACGATCTGATCGTGGTGGCGAATACCTCTTAGGAGAGTTTAGGAATTACTTATCGGGTCGGGATTCAATCTCAATTGTCTGCACCCGGAACACCCGAATGGTGTAGCAGAACGAAGGAATAGGACTCTTATAGAGATGGTTAGATCGATGATGAGTTATTCAGAATTACCAAATTCGTTTTGGGGATATGCTCTGGAAACAGTAGTATACGTTCTGAACTTAGTACCTTCTAAATCAGTTTCTTCTACTCCCATAGAATTGTGGAATGGGCGAAAACCAGTCTAAGACATATTCGGATTTGGGGTAGTCCAGACATGTGCTAAAACCAGATGTTGATAAGTTAGAATCTCGTACTGAAGTTCGCGTGTTTGTAGGATATCCCAAAGGAACGAAGGAGGTTTATTTTATAGTCCTAAAGACCGGAAGGTCATTGTTAGCACCAATGCCCGATTTTAGAAGAAGACTATATAATGGATCACAAGCCCAGAGTAAAGTTGTTTTAAAAGAACTTAGAGATGACATGTCTACTTCAGTAAGACAAGATGAAGTACCACAAGAGCGCAACACGTGTCACACATGATACACAAACACGGTGCCTCGTCGTAGTGGGAGGTTGTAAGGCGACTGAAAGATTCATGTTTTTGGGAGAGTCTTGGACTTGATCCGGGTAAACATGAACCTGATCCTGAATATATGAAGCACTCCAAGATATAGATCAACATCTTGGCAAAAGGCAATGAATTCTGAAATAGAGTCTATGTACTCTAATAAGGTCTAGGAGCTTGTAGAACCACCTGATGGTATAAAAGCCGTTGGATGCAAGTGGATCTACAAAAGGAAAAGAGGGACAGACGGGAAGGTAGAAACCTTCAAAGCTAGGCTTGTTGCGAAAGGGTACACTCAGAAAGAGGGAATCGATTATGAGGAAACATTTTCACCGGTAGCCATGCTTAAGTCTATCCGGATACTCTTATCCATTGCTGCTCATATGGATTATGAGATTTGGCAAATGGATGTCAAGACAGCTTTCCTTAATGGAAGTCTTGAAGAGAACATCCATATGAAGCAACCAGAAGGGTTCATTGAAAAAGGCAAAGAGCATCTAGTGTGCAAGCTCAATCGGTCCATTTATGGACTAAAGCAAGTTTCAAGATCTAGGAACATCCGGTTTAATGAAGTAATCCAGTCATATGGATTTATTCAAAGTCCGGATGAGTCTTGTGTATATAAGAAGTGTAACGGAAACGTGGTGGTATTTCTTGTACTATACGTAGATGATATTTTGTTAATTGACAACAATGTCAAGGTATTATCAGACGTAAGAGTATGGTTGTCCAAACAATTTGATATGAAGGACTTAGGAGATTGTGCACACATTCTTGGGATCAAAGTTATAAGGGATCGCAAGAAAAGAATGTTGTGTCTGTCCCAAGCTTCATATATAGATACAATCCTTGCTCGTTTTAGCATGCAGGATTCCAAGAAAGGTTTCTTACCTTTTCGACATAGAGTAGCTCTATCTAAAGAGATGTCTCCAAAGACATCGAAAGAGATAGAGGACATGAAAGCAGTTCCTTATGCTTCAGCTGTAGGAAGTCTAATGTATGCAATGCTATGTACGAGACCTGATATCTATTTTGCCGTGGGCATGGTCAGCAGATATCAGAGTAACCCTGGACAAGGACATTGGACTGCGGTAAAGCATATATTAAAGTACCTGAGAAGGACTAGAGATTATATGTTAGTTTACCAAGCGGACGATCGCTCCACGTGGGTTACAGTTGATTTTCAATCGAGATAGGGATAAGAAGTCTACATCGGGCTATGTGTTTACTTTAGGAGGTGGAGCTATTTCATGGAGGAGTGTTAAGCGAATGCGTTTTGGACTCAACCATGGAAGTCGAGTATGTAGCAGCCTCGAGGCGACTAAAGAAGCAGTATGGCTCGAGAACTTTCTAATGGACTTAGATGTGATTCTTGGTTTGCCCAAAATCATCACAATTTATTGTGATAATAGTGGTGCGATTGCAAACTCGAAGGAACCACGAGCCCATAAGGCAAGTAAACATAAAGAGCGCAAGTACCCGATACGAGATATCGTGAGCGAGGAGAAGTTGTCATCGTCAAGATTGCATCAGCGGAACCAGCTGATCCTTTCACTAAGGCCCTTCAGCTTTCGATCGGCATGTGGAGGAATGGGAATCGGATGTATGGTAGAAGATATGGCGACTTAGTCATTAGTATAAGTGGGAGATTGTTGGAGTGTATACTGAAAGCCTAAGCTTTGTAAACATTCATTATGAATAAAGAATCACATTTGGTCAAATTGTCTACATTTGTTTGTAGTTGTTCATATAATTTATATTGTAGATAACATAGTATGTGGTGTCACATGCAGAAGATGATGTTATCAGTACCTTATAAATTATAAACAGTAGCTCACGACTAAAATGGAAAGGAACAAACCATTAGAAGGTCGTAGTGTAATTAGGTATTAGTTTATCTTGACTATATAATTACACTAGTACACTCAGAGTGTATTGAGTAGGACCATTAGAGGTCGTTTCTTTTATACTGACTTTATAAAGGAACAAAGACCTCAGTTATTATGGAAGTGTGTGCTCTTAATCCTAATATAATAACAAGCACATATGTTTGATATTTATTTCTTTAATTTATCAATGGGTGAGATTTAGTTCGATGAATCAATAAACCTGATAAGTTGGGAAATGGTATCACTTATAGTGTGTGTTGTTGATTATAGAAGGAAACTGTGTCCTAGAGATACTAGGTTGATAATGTCCTCAAGAGGAGCTCATAAAGATTGTCATGTTAAACCCTGCAGGTGGACTTAGTCCGACATGATAATAAGGTTGAGTGGTACTACTCTTGGACTTAGATATTAATTAAATGAGTTGTCAGTAACTCACTTAATTAGTGGACATTCTGTTGGTACAATCATGCCCTGAAAGTTTCAATGTGTTGACAATTATTTAAGTTTAGGTTAATACGGTGGAACTAACATGCATTGTGAGTTTGCAGGAGGAGTTTCTTGCTGGTCAGAAGACCAGATGCAAGAGAAGACCAAGAAGGTCGAGGACTGGATTCTTGGCAAAAAGAGTTCTTGCAGATTAGAAGACCAGATGCAAGGCAAGAGAAGTCCAAGAAGGTCGGAGACCGGATTCTTGGCAAGAGAAGCTCCTGCAAGTCACAAGATTATGTGTGTGATAGGCTCACTGTCAGAGAACGACTGGAAAATCGATTCAGACATGGCTGTGCGGCAAATTGCCTCTGAATCGATCAGCCGATCGATTGAAGGTAAGGCAATCGATTGGCTGATCGATTGGTAAAGTTCTGCGCAGCACAGAATGCGTCTGGATCGATCAGCCGATCGATTCAAGGTACTGAATCGATCGGCCGATCGATCCGTGAACATTCTGTGCGAAGCACAGAATCACTCTGAATCGATCAGCCGATCGATTCAAGGGATTGAATCGATCGGCCGATCGATCCGTGAACATTCTGTGCGAAGCACAGAATCACTCTGAATCGATCAGCCGATCGATTCAATGTATTGAATCGATCGGCCGATCGATTCAAGAAGCTGCGATTTCATGAGCAAGCAGCTGAATCGATTCAAACGCTGCCTCCAATCGATCCAAGTCAAATAAAAGAATCTGCACCGTTGATCTTGACGCGATGGCTTCCAACGGATAGTTGTGAATCGATTGGAATATGACTTCAATCGATCCACGGCGACGACGGCGTGAGAAACGGCTAGTTTTCTCAACGTATAAAGCACGGAAAGAAACGGGAAAACAGATACAACGAAAAACCTACTGTTTCATTGCTCTCCAAGCCTTTTGAAAGCTCTCAAGTGATCAAGATTCAAAGCAAAGGGTTCAAGCTCCTCTCCTCAACGTGCTGAAATCTCACCTGCAAAGAAGAAGCTGATTAAAGCTTGTAATCCTTCTCTACTTCTTCTTTGTAGCGTTTGTGATATTTATTTTGAAGAAAAGGGAGAGGTGTATTTCTGTTAAGGTTTCTCCACCTTCGGTGTGATTCCGAGAAGGAGGGTTTTCGATAGTGAAAGAGTGTGAGTGGTGTGGATCCTTGGATTAGTCACCTCCTTGAGGAGGTGGATACCAAGTAAATACCGGTGTTAGCATTGCCTTCAGATTTCCGCTGTGCAAAACAAAGTTGGTAAACAAAAGATGTGAGCCATTCACCCCCCCCCTCTAGCTCAACCGATCCTAACAAGTGGTATCAGAGCGTTGGTTTGCTTTTGAGGATTCATCGTCAAGAAAGCACAAGTTAAAGAGCTACAAGATGTCAATGAAGGAGGGACATAGTACTTCACGACCACCATTCTATGAAGGCAGCAATTTTGCTTATTGGAAGAGCCGCATGGAACACTATCTCATGACCGAAATTGATATGTGGTTCTCAATCACGGAGGGATTCATGGCGCCAACTGAAAATGGAAAAATGCTTGAGTCATCCAAGTGGACTGTTGAACAAAAAATGAAGGCTCAAGCAAATGCAAAGGCGATTGTGACTCTTCAATGTGGATTAAGCTCGGAACAACTCAACAAAGTTGGACCCTTTAAGAGTGCCAAGGATTTGTGGGATAAGCTTATTGAACTAAATGAAGGCACCAAGGATTCAAGAATTGCAAAGAGGGATTTGTTGATAAATCAACTTCAAAACTTCACCATGAAGGATGGAGAAACGGTAAGCTCACTACATGGGAGATTCAAGGAACTCCTAAATGGTCTTCATTCAGTTGGAGAGAGTGTGGAGAACCGAGATCTCATAAGGTATGCTTTAAAATCTTTCCCAAGAAACTCTTTATGGTCATCCATGGTGGATACTTATAAGGTTTCAAGGGATTTGTCAATAGTGAAATTGGATGAATTATTTTGTGAACTTGAATTACATGAGCAAGCTAACACAAGCCATAAGGAGAAAGGTATAGCATTGGTTGCAGGTGAAAAGAGCAAAAAGAAGCACAAGGAAAAGAAAAGGAGAAGAAGGAGTCATCTTCAGAATCCGAACAAGATAGTGATAGTGATAGTGATGAAGAGTTATCATCAAGTGAAATGGCAAACTTCGTTCGAAGAATGATGAGACATTCAAGGAAGTTTGACAAAAAGGATGTTAAGAAAATCTTCAATGATGAGAAAAGAAAAGGTAAATCTCTTGTGGATTCTAAGAATAAAACTGATGTAATTTGCTATGAATGTAAGAAAAAGGGGCACTATAAAACGGAGTGTCCAAAGTTGAAGAAGCAAGAGGAAAAGATCAAGAAAAAGAAGAAGGCGTTGAAAGCCACATGGGATGACTCATCATCAAGCTCATCGGAAGAAGATGAAAGGAAGAGCTCAAAGCACATGGCTCTCATGGCCTTAAGCCATGTAGAAGATAGTGAAGATGAAGATAGTCATGAAGAAGATGTGGAGTCTTCAAGTGAGTCATCTTCTAGTGATGATGAGGTAATTTCTCCCAAGCTTGATAAGATGTATGCCACCATTGCATGCTTAACCAATGCACTAGCTAAATCAAAAGGGAAGGTCAAAAGATTGCAAAATGAATTGAAATCACTCAAAAATGAAATTGTGCCATGTGAAAGTTGCATGCTTCATGAAAATGACAAAAATGATGGTGATGATCTTGAAAAAGAAAATGTATCATTGAAATCACAAGTTGATGATCTTAGATGTGCTCTAGTAAAATTTACTTCAAGCTCAAAATACTTAGACATGATTCTAGGAGCTCAAAGAGGCGTGTACAATAAAGCGGGCCTAGGTTTCAAATCTCAAGATAAGGAAGTTAAATTCATGTCCCTAATTAGTAGAAACCATGCTTCAAGGGTTAAGGTTGTTCAAGCTTGGGTACCCAAGCAATTTGTTATTGATGCTATCGGACCCAAAGTGTGGGTACCAAAACATTTGGTTCATCGTGTTTAAACAGGCATGCGAAAAGGGGGAGCATCCAACAACATGGTTCGTAGATAGTGGATGCTCTAAGCATATGACGGGAGACTCATCAAAATTTTCATCATTTAGACACAAAAGTAAAGGTACCGTTTCTTTTGGTAATAGTGGTGAGCTAAAAGTTATAGGAATTGGAGATATTAGAATTTCCGAGAAATTTGTAATAAAAAATGTGTTACTAGTAAAAGGCATGGCTTTTAATCTCTTGAGTGTTAGCCAACTATGTGACTCGGGGTATAGAGTTGAGTTCAACTCATCTCAATGCCTAGTCAAACATAGTGAACTAAATACCAATGTTCTCATAGGCCATAGAAAAGAAAATATTTATCAAGTTGAACTATTTGGTGCTACTAATGTGTTTGCTAAGTGTCTCATGTCCAAAGAAGAGGAGACGTGGCTTTGGCACCGGAGACTCGCTCACACCAACATGAAGAATATCAAAAATCTCTCAAGGAAGGAGTTGGTGCACGGATTGCCAAAGTTGAAGTTTCAAAAGGACAAAATATGTGATGCATGTCAAATGGGTAAGCAAACCAAAGCTACTCATAAAGGTAAAAATGTTGTAAGTACTTCAAATGCTTTAGAGCTCATTCACATGGATTTATTTGATAGTAGCAAATATAGTTCTTTAAATGGTAGTAGATATTGCTTTGTAATTGTGGATGATTACACTAGATATACATGGGTGTTTTTCTTGAAACATAAGGACCAAACTCTAGATACCTTGATTGCTTTTTGTAATAGAGTAGAAAATGAAAAGGCTCATAAGATAAACAAAATAAGAAGTGATAATGAAGGTGAGTTTGAAAATGATAGATTCACAAGTTTTTGTATGGAAAAAGGCTACAAACATGAGTTTTCAACCCCTAGAACACCTCAACAAAATGGAGTTGTTGAGAGGAAAAATAGGGTGTTACAAGAGGCCACTAGGAGCATGTTAAATGAATATTCACTACATAGTTTCCTATGGGCCGAAGCAATCAATACGGCTTGTTATGTCCAAAATCGAACTTTAATACATAGGTTTCTAGGAAAAACACCTCATGAATTGTGGTTTGGTAAACAACCTACAATTAAGCATCTTAGAGTATTTGGGTGTAAGGTCTATATTCTAAACACCAAGGATCACTTGGGAAAGTTTTCCGCTAAGGCGGATGAGGGGATTCTTGTAGGATACTCAAGTCATAGCAAGGCATACCGAATTTACAACAAAAGATCAAAACTAGTTGAAGAATCACTAAATGTTGTATTTGAAGAAAATCCCTCTTTAAACGCTATAAGAACAAACAATGAAGAATTACAATTTGAGTTAGAGAAACTAACACTAAATGAGGTAAATCATCAAGGAGAAGAAAATCAAGAAAGTGATGGTGAGAAAAATGAACCTTTGCCACTTGAACCCGAAATTATAACAAATCAAGACTCAAGACCTATTAGGACTCATGTAAATCATCCCTTAGATCAAGTAGTAGGAGACATTACTCAAGGAGTGAGAACTCGATCTTACTTTAGAAATGAAGGAAGTCAAGTTGCCCTAATATCTCAAATAGAACCAAAAACCATTGATGATGCCTTGTTTGATCCAGATTGGATTTTAGCAATGCAAGATGAATTATCTCAATTTGAGAGAAGTCAAGTTTGGGATTTAGTTCCTAGGCCTAACAACAAATCAATTATTGATACAAAATGGGTTTTTAGGAACAAACTTGATGATAAAGGGATAGTGGTGAGAAACAAAGCTAGATTGGTCGCTAGGGGTTTCAATCAAGTAGAAGGGTTGGACTATGATGAAACTTATGCACCCGTAGCAAGATTGGAGTCAATTAGAATGATGTTGGCCTTTGCCGCCCACAAGGGCTTCAAATTGTACCAAATTGATTTAAAATCAGCAGTTTTAAATGGTGTAATAAAAGGAAGAAGTATATGTTGAGCAACCACCGGGATTTGAAAATTTGGAGTGTCCAACCCATGTATATAAACTTAAAAAGGCCTTATATGGACTAAAACAAGCTCCTCGGGCTTGGTATGAACGATTGTCAACATTTCTAGTATCAAAAGGGTTTCATAGAGGAAAAATTTATCCTACTTTATTCTTGAAAAATAATGGTAATGATTTGTTTGTGGCCCAAGTATATGTAGATGACATTATTTGTGGTTCCACAAATAAAGATTTTTTAAATGAATTCATTAATCACATGGAGAGTGAATTCGAAATGAGTTTGGTTGGTGAGTTGACATTTTTCCTAGGATTACAAATTAAGCAAACAAAAGAGGGCATTTACATTCATCAATCCAAATATGTCAAAGAGCTATTTAAGAAATTTGGAATGGAAAATGCAAAGGAAATATCTACCCCCATGGCCACAAATACTAAGTTGGATAAAGACATTGAGGGGAAAGAAGTTGACTCCAAAGTGTATCGTAGTGCTATAGGAAGTCTTCTCTATCTCACGGCTAGTAGACCGGATATACTTTTCGCCATAGGTATGTGTGCTAGGTATCAATCTTGTGCCAAGGAGTCACATTTGAGTGCCGTTAAGCGAATTCTTCGTTATCTCAAGGGGACTCAAAATGTTGGTCTTTGGTATCCTAGAACCGAAACTTTTGACCTAGTGGGCTATACCGATTCCGATTATGCCGGATGCAAGTTGGATCGCAAAAGCACTAGTGGTAGTTGTCAATTTCTAGGGTCCTCTTTAGTAAGTTGGTCAAGTAGAAAACAACATTGTGTAGCTCTCTCTACAACCGAAGCGGAATATATTGCCATGGGAGAGTGTGTATCGCAATTATTGTGGATGACTCATACTCTAGAAGACTATAAACTTACCTATAACAATGTTCAAGTACTTTGTGATAATGTGAGCACAATCAACTTAACAAAAAATCCCGTTCATCATTCAAGAACGAAACACATAGAGGTTAAACATCATTTTATCCGTGATCATGTAACTCGAGGTGATATCATTTTAAATTATGTTGGATCAAAATCTAACTTAGCCGATATCTTCACCAAACCTCTTCCCGAAGTTGAATTTAGCTTTCTTAGAAGAGAATTGGGAATGTGTTGTATTGATTAAATCAAATCCTCCATGGTCACTTTATAGGTAGAGCCTTTGGGTTCTTCACCTTAATTTTTGCCTCTCACAAACACATAGGGTTATCTTCTTTGTGTGATTTAGATGGGGGTGAGAGGTTAGGAACATTTATTTTGGTCATAATGCTTGTTATGATGCATTAAGTTGGCCAAGAAAAATGATTTTCACATGAAACATTCATTTGTCCAATCATAGGGAAAGCAAGTGTACAACTCATGTGCCCGTTGCCCTACGATTATGATTGGAAATTTCCAATTGATCATGTCACAACTCACTTCTGAAACATTGGTTGAAGTGTGTTATTGGATGGGGGTTATTATGAAAAAGATAGATACAAACTTCCTCATATATTTGAAGTTTTCAATAATTTGTGGTTTTGTGTAAGTTTTCACTAAGACGAGTTTATTTTTATTAAACTTTATTTTTCCTTGATAATATGGGACATATATAGTGTCTATGCAAAATTTCATGATTTTTGGAGTAGTGTACAATTAGTTGTGCTTTTCCAAATCTTGGTTCTGAAAGTTTTTCAGACATGCAGAACTATCAGGCTTCCCAATCGATTGGTCAATCGATTGGGAGGCTCGCACTTGGCCACAGAAGGCACCTGAATCGATCAATGGATCGATTCAGAGAACCTCAATCGATCAATGGATCGATTGAGACGCCTTTTCGGTTTTCCACAGAAGGCGTCTGAATCGATCTGTGGATCGGTTCAGACGTTCGTTCGATTTTCACAGAAGCATTGTGAATCGATCGACCGATCGATTCAATTACTTTCAATCGATCGGTCGATCGATCGAAGCCCTAAAACCCGTCTTAAACCCGTGGATCCGAATCGATCCCTTACTTTTTCCTTTTCTCTTTCTCTCTCTCGACGCGGTTTTTGCCCTAGGCGATTTCTCAGGCGACGGTTCTGCCTGTCTCGATCGTCACTCCGGCGTGCTTCTCCGGCGAAGAGGAGCTCTCCCACTTCTCTTCCAGTTCTCTCTCGACACACTGGACAGCTCCTTTCCTCTTCTCCGCGTCCTCACACAGAATGCGGACTCAAAACCCTAACCCTAGGTAAAACTCGTTGCTCTACTCCTTGTTGTTCCTTTTTGCTCCTATTCTTGACCTAATCTGTATTTTTGTGTGTCTTTGTGCATTATCCCTCATGCATTGCACTTATTGCATTACCCTTGAATCTTTGCATTACCATTCACTGTTCTTTTCTCACGCACTTTGTATTCCTTCCCGTTCACTGTCAACCCTGGGCATCTCGTGCATTTGTTTTCTATCCCACAGAAAGAAACAAAAGGTCCATGAATCGGGCGAAGGGTCGTCTGTCCCTTCCTCACGTCCTCAACCTCCCACTGACCCTAGGTTTCCAAATGCTGCAATGCAACAAGCTTTCACCAAAAATGCTTTCAAACTTATATCCCCTAGATCAGTGAATTTGCAATATTATAGATCATCTTGCTTTGATACCTATAATAGGTTCAAACATTATAAACTTGACTCCTTGTTGACTTGTGAGAGGGATATCAATATAGGTCTAGTCTCCGAATTTTATAATAATTTACACACTACAGATGGTGTACATTATCGTACTCGTGTAGCAAAACGGAGCCTAGACTTCTCCTATGAGATTCTTCAATCTTATCTTAAATGTCTACCTTCAGAAAATGATTTTGTCTTTTATCCCACTCTTCCCGATGAGCTCCCTCCACCTTTTGAGCGTATTAGCATCGCATCCATGCATCAATTTCTCTTTGGTCGTCCGCGTCCGGATGGGCCAGATGCTCATGTCACCAAATTCTCTTCTCTTGAGTTATCGGCTGAAAATGCCGCTTTGTTTAAAGTGATCATCAACTGTCTCTTCCCCATTGCCTCTCGCGCCCTAGCCACTCTACGACCGCCTCATATGTTTGCTCTCTACGCCATTCGTCATTCCCTTGACATCAACATCACTCTGAATATCTTTCATTGCATCATCCATTTCACCCAGCCCGTGCAGCAGACGATACATATGCCTTTCGGGCATCTTATCACAGATTGGCTGGCGTCCCAGAAGGTTGATGTCTCCAGGGGACGTTTGGAGCACATGACCGTGGCTTATTCTCGGATTTCTTCACGCTCTTTCAAGAAGTCGGGTCTGATTGGTGGTCCAGCTGGAGTTAGATGGATCGATGGCCGTGCTTTTGGGGAGGGACCCCGAGCTCGCCACAGGGGGGATGCACAGGCCTTGGCTCCTGCGGAGGATGAGGCTGAGGAGGAGTTCCACGGGCCAGCTTCTCCGACTCTTGAGGAGACGGTTTCCACTCGCCTTGAGGAGCTGACCCTGGAGGTAGCCAGCCTGCGTACCACTTTGGATACCGTGGTCCAGCAGCAGACTTCGATGCAGGCGACTATGACTTTGATACAGCGGACTCTGGATACACTGGTGGACTTAGTGGGCTCGTGGGTGACGGTTCACCCGTCTCAGTCTGGTCCATCCCCCGCCCCTGTTCCTCCTGCTGAGGATGCCCCTGATCCTGACTCTGCGGCGGTTCCTGCTCCGGCTACTACGTCTGCTCCAGCTGCTGATCCTGATCCCCCTCCTCCTGGCGACGAGCTTATCGAGTTTTATGTTCCTATATGATGTATTTTTATCTTGTTGTATGGATGGTTGTTCTGGGGTCCTTTTTGTGAACTCTCTTTTATTTTGAATGTATGATATACTTTTATGCTACCCTCTCCTTTTGATTCTACATTTCAGTGTTGTTCTGTTCTGTTGATATATGTGTGTTTTAGGGGGAGCATTCCTTGGATTTATCGTATTTGCTTTGTGCACTTATTGAGGGGGAGTTATTTGCTTTTGATTTTTGACAAAGGGGGAGATCTATGTTGAAGTTTATGCTTATTGCTTATGACTATCTTAGTAAATTAAAATCAAGCTTACTGCAATTATGAAATTATTATTTCAGCAAGCAACAATCATATTTATCATTGTATTAGAAATTAGCCTAAACTTAAATAGATTGTCAAACATCAAAAAGGGGGAGATTGTTGGTACAATCATGCCCTGAAAGTTTCAATGTGTTGACAATTATTTAAGTTTAGGTTAATACGGTGGAACTAACATGCATTGTGAGTTTGCAGGAGGAGTTTCTTGCAGGTTAGAAGACCAGATGCAAGAGAAGACCAAGAAGGTCGAGGACTGGATTCTTGGCAAAAAGAGTTCTTGCAGATCAGAAGACCAGATGCAAGGCAAGAGAAGTCCAAGAAGGTCGGAGACCGGATTCTTGGCAAGAGAAGCTCCTGCAAGTCACAAGATTATGTGTGTGATAGGCTCACTGTCAGAGAACGACTGGAAAATCGATTCAGACATGGCTGTGCGGCAAATTGCCTCTGAATCGATCAGCCGATAGATTGAAGGTAAGGCAATCGATTGGCTGATCGATTGGTAAAGTTCTGCGCAGCACAGAATGCGTCTGGATCGATCAGCCGATCGATTCAAGGTACTGAATCGATCGGCCGATCGATCCGTGAACATTCTGTGCGAATCACAGAATCGTTCTGAATCGATCAGCCGATCGATTCAAGGGATTGAATCGATCGGCCGATCGATCCGTGAACATTCTGTGCGAAGCACAGAATCACTCCGAATCGATCAGCCGATCGATTCAATGTATTGAATCGATCGGCCGATCGATTCAAGAAGCTGCGATTTCATGAGCAAGCGGCTGAATCGATTCAAACGCTGCCTCCAATCGATCCAAGTCAAATGGAAGAATCTGCACCGTCGATCTTGACGCGATGGCTTCCAACGGATAGTTGTGAATCGATTGGAATATGACCTCAATCGATCCACGGCGACGGCGGCGTGAGAAACGGCTAGTTTTCTCAACGTATAAAGCACGGAAAGAAACGGGAAAACAGATACAACGAAAAACCTACTGTTTCATTGCTCTCCAAGCCTTTTGAAAGCTCTCAAGTGATCAAGATTCAAAGCAAAGGGTTCAAGCTCCTCTCCTCAACGTGCTGAAATCTCACCTGCAAAGAAGAAGCTGATTAAAGCTTGTAATCCTTCTCTACTTCTTCTTTGTAGCGTTTGTGATATTTATTTTGAAGAAAAGGGAGAGGTGTATTTCTGTTAAGGTTTCTCCACCTTCGGTGTGATTCCGAGAAGGAGGGTTTTCGATAGTGAAAGAGTGTGAGTGGTGTGGATCCTTGGATTAGTCACCTCCTTGAGGAGGTGGATACCAAGTAAATACCGGTGTTAGCATTGCCTTCAGATTTCCGCTGTGCAAAACAAAGTTGGTAAACAAAAGAAGTGAGCCATTCACCCCCCCTCTAGCTCAACCGATCCTAACACATTCGATATCTTAAACACAGGGAGACTAACACACTCATAATAAGAAGGAGCCCAAAAATGTAATTTGGGATTGGTGCGGTAGTTCAATGATAGTTCTCTAGTGGAATGAATTATCATTGATAAAATTAAGTTGTGTGTTCGGGGCGAACACGGGATGCTTAATTTTATCGGGAGACCAAAACCAATTCCTCCTCTCGGTCCCTATCGTAGCCTCTTATTTGTAGAGTTCTATACCCACCTATACCCACCTTCTACACCCACCCAATAGGGGCCGGCCAAGCTAGCTTGGGAACAAGCTAGGGCCGGCCTAGGTATGAATTTGGGTGGCCGGCCCTAGCTTGAACCCAAGCTAGTGGGGGCCGGCCAAATTAAATTAAAAAGGAATTTTAATTTTAATTTTTATTATGTGGAAGAAATAATTTATTAAAGAGAATTTAAATTAAAATATCTCTCTTATAAAAGATCTACAAAAGATTAAAAAAAGAGATTAGATCTCTTTCCTTATTTGTAGATTGGTGAGATATTTTATTTTCTCTTTAAAATTATTCACATGTTGATAAAATTAAAATTATAGAAATTTCCTTTTATCAACCATGAAGAGATTTTTAAAGAGAAATTTTATTTTTTAAAATTTTCGGAAACAAATTAGGAAGTTTTAATTGTTGATTGAAACTTGTCCAATTTGTTCTCCAATGATGTGGCCGACCAATGTAGATTTAATTGGGAAATTTTATTTTATTTTTCTCAATTAAATCATGTCAAGGAAATTGAGGAAATTTTATTGTAATTAAATTTCCTAATTTGCCTAGGCCAAGGAATATAAAAGAAGGGGTGAAGGTGCCTTCATGAGACACAACATCTATTATTTCTCTCCCTCTTTTGTTCCTTGGTGTGGCCGGCCATCCTCTCTCTCTCTTCCTCTTGTGGTGGCCGAACCCTTCTCATCCATTGGAGCTCTTGTGGTGGTCGGATACTACTCGGAGAAGAAGGAGAGAAAGCTAGCATCTCTTGGAGCTTGGTTAGTGTTTTAATTTTCTTCCTTGGTGAAGCTTCCTCTTTGTTGGCCGAACCTAGCTAGGAGGAGAAGAAGGTGATTGGTGGTTTCTCGTCTCGGAAGATCGTTGCCCACACAACGTCCGAGGTTAGAAGAAGAATACGGTAGAAGATTAAGAGGTTTTTCTACAAGGTATAACTAGTAATTTTTCTTTCCGCATCATGCTAGTTATTTATGGAAATAATACCAAATACAAGAGGCTTACGTTCTAGAATTTCGAATATGTTTTTCGATGTTGTGTTCTTTTGTTTTTTCTTTTCCTTGTGATTTGATTGTTCTCTTTGGTTAACCTAAAGTTATTTTAGGAAATTAAATATTATCTTTCTATAAAAGGTTTTGTCTAGTAGGTGGTGGTTGCTCCCATATCCAAGAAGGTCATGTGCCTCGCCACGTCAGTACTGGGAACCAATTATGGAAATTAATATTTAATGAAATTAATAACTTAAGGAGACTTGGGTCGAACGTGTTAAGTTCCGCAGGAGATCCAAGTTCAAACCTAAAAGAACAAATAGATTAAGTTTTGGATCAAACGTGTTAAGTTCCGCAGGCGATTCAAAATTTAATTTAAAAGAACACATGGTAGCTAGGAAAAGGTTCAGACCTTTGTACAAAATTTTTGTACAGTGGAACCTATAGGTTTTCCGAGTAGCAACCAACAAAAACTTCATCTCAACTTGATGGATCTGTGGAGCACCAATAGTGACACTTGCTCCCCACAACATGTGACAGCGGAGCAAATGGCATCGACGAGCAACGACAAAGACTTAGTTCACTGGACCAAAATGATGTGGTTGAGAGACGAAACCTAACTTTGATGAACATGAATAGGAGTATGAACATGATTAGTTCTTTGTGGACTGAAACTCTTAAAACGACAATGTATATATTAAACCAAGTTCCAATCAAGGTTGTTTTAAAGACACCATTTGAGTAGTGGGAAGGTTGGAAATTGAGTTTGCTACATATACGCATTTGGAGATGTCCGTCTGAAGTAAGAGTTTATAACCCATAAAAAAAATAAACTTGACCCGAGGATTATAAGTGGGTATTTCATTGGATATACTGAAAAGTACAAAGGATATAGATTTTACTATCCATCTCATAGCACTATAATTGTGGCATAAAAAATGTAAAATATCTTGAGAATGACTTGACTAGTGGGAGTGATCATTCTCAAGACATAATTTCTCAGAAAGATTATATTAATGATCAGCCACCTTATTCAAGTTATAGATAGGCTGTCATTCACACCCCTCAAGTACAAATATGTTAGACAACTAATTGAGGAAATTTGATAAAATATTGATGAAAATCTAGTTAATCAAATTGTTAATGAGGAATAACAAGAAATTGTTCAACCAATTGAACAACAAGTTCCTCAAGAGGATAACTTAAGAAGATCTAATATGGAAATCAGCAATACCTAATGAGTATGTTGTGTATCTACAAGAATTTGATTTTTTATGTTGGAGATGAAAATGATCCTGAAACATTTTCACAAGTCATAAGTTGTAGTAAATTAAAATTTTGATATAATGCTCACTACAACAAATATGATTTCCGTAGTGCATCATCTATGGCGTGCAGTTAAAGTGCACTGTTAATAATAATTTTTACGGTACATCCAATTATGTGAGCTACGAATAGTATAATATTTATACAAATGACAACGTGCAGAATGCGCTATTAAAATTTAATATTAATGACATATAAAATATGCTTTTAATACTTATTATAAGTATATAAATGATGCCGTGCAAAAGATGTACATTGCCAATAAATATTATAAAATATTAATAGCATACTTTATGCGTTGTTAATAACTTTTAAAAATTTAAGAATTTTTAAATACCTTAACCCGCCATGTCTAATTATTTCCGCCAAAACATCTTCTTGTCAAAACCCTTCGTCAAATTCATTTCGCCGAACCAAAAATCCCTTGGCAAAGTTAAACTCCATCCAGCAAAATCTATCTACTGCCGAACCAAAACCCTCTGCGATCCCTAAACTCCCTCCACCAAAATCTTTCTGCCACCGAACCAAAACCTTTGATCGTCAAGTGGCAGATCCCAACGCTGAGGTGATCGACCAATCTCTTCACCTCCTTCACCCCTAGCGCTAAGGAGACCCCTCGCACTGGCACGACTGCCTCCCGTATGCTATTGCGACTGCCACTCGTGCCGTCTAGTATGCTGCTGCATCTTCTTCTAGTTTGATTTTGTTGCGCGTCGCTGTCGTTGCCTCGCCTGGAAGAATCTCGAATCTCGCTCGTCACTCCTAGGGTTTTTGATCTCACTCTCCGAGAAGTCGCCAAGGAACCTGAGCGTGTCTAATCGCCAGTCCATTTTTTTTTTTCATTTTGACCATCTTGGTGCTTTTTTTCCTCCATATTTATAGGTTGACTGGATTTCTCGGATTCATTGGTCTAGCATAATGGTGGTACATTGAGTTTTTGTTTTTTATTCTTTGCAATAATATTTGCGGTTGTTGATGATAAGATTTCCCTCTGTTTTTTTTTAAACTTATCCTCCGGTGATTATTGTGATGTTCAGAATACAAGATTGCTTGAAGATGAAGCTACCAAGCAGAAAGGAGATCATGCGAGAATGGTATATATTGGGTTGAATCAAAATTTTACATTGAAAAAAATTAATAAATATCGTAGGGTTAAAATGATATATGATATCTTCATTGGTATGAGGACTTTTGGAGAGAGCCCAAAAGTAAAGTCATAAGGGCCTAGGTCCAAAGTGGACAATATCATGTCATTGTAGAGATATGCGGACATCCTTTAGGCATAACAAATGAAATCAAAGCCATGGTCTAAACTAGATGTAATGTGGGGTGACCTTGAACGAAGTTGAGGGTGGGCCCGGAGTAGGACAGGGTGATCGGATACTTGCGAGGATGCCCGGAGTAAGTCAGGATGACTGAATGCTTGCAGGGAAGTTCGAATTAGGTCAGGGTGACCAGATGCTCGCAGGGAGGCCCAAAGCAGGTCAGGGTGACCGGATGCTCGCAGATAGGCCCGAAGCAGATCAAGATTGATTGGATCCAGCTACTTATAGGGAGGCCTGGAACAGGTCAGGATGACCGGATACTCGCGGGGAGGCTTGGAGCAGGTAGGGTGACCAGATGCTCGTGGGGAGGTGAGTAGGTCAGAGTAACCGGATGCTCGCAGGGAGGCCCGAAGTAGGTCAAGGTGACCGAATGCTCGTGGGGAGGTCCGGAGTAGGTTAAGATGATCGAATGCTTGCGGGGAGACCCAGAGCAAGTCAAGGTGACCAAATGTTCGTGGGGAGGTTCGGACCATAAGAGTAATTGTGGTCCTTCGTTTGAGGAGAAGATTGTTAGAGTTCAACCAAAGTCCCATATTGAAAAGATTAGGTAAAGATCATGGGGTTAAAAGGATGTATGATATCTCCATTGGTATGAGGTCTTTTGGGGAGAGCCCAAAAGCAAAACTATGAGGGCCGAGGTCCAAAGTGGACAATATCATGTCATTGTAAAGATATCCATATATCTTTTGGGCACAACAGTATGATTTGATTTAATCATTAGTAAAAAATTAGTTAGACTAACATTAGTCTCAATTTGTGTAATCGAGCTTGCTCTAGAGTTCTGATATGTTTTTTCTTTTATGTTTTCCTATATGCTTATGAATCTCAGATTGAGTTTGATTATAGGTTCTACGAACTTTTAGATTTCTTTTTTGCATTTTAAATTTAGTATAATTAGCATCTTATATCTTGTTTCCTCAGTCTGTAATTATTACATGGTTTATTGTTGTTGTAGTAATAACTCTTAGCACATTTTAGTGGAACTATGTTGATGAGGATGGAAACCTTTTTCCAAATAGCTCCTGCAATCGAGCGTGTGATGTTAAGTTTTTTGGCATTATCATGGCTAGATGAGCATATTAAACCACAGGACAATGCCAATCTATTTACTTTTTACTAATTAATTGATAGATGTTGGAAGCACGATTACTTGTTTGAGACTAGAGAAGATCAATTCTCTGTATGTGCAAACTCATATAATCTTTTTAACAAAACTATTTGTTTGTTGATGGCTTAACTTTTGATGTTATGCAGGAATCATTTGTTGGTGCTATGGCAGTTGTGAATCTGGTCAAGACAACTTTTAAATTTGAAGATGTCGTATTGTAGGATATCATAGATTAAACTATTGTTTGTTGGGTTGGTCAAAAATTTATAAAACAGCATTTTTTATTATTTTTGTTATTATGTTCTTATTTACATTGTCAGGTTATAGAACAATTACTGATGGGATCTCTAGTTCACTTGTTATTTTTGAATACAAATTAATTAATTGAACGATAGGTTTTTAGTTGTACTATCTATATAATGCCCTTGTGATTTTGTAGGATACAAAATGGCTACTAAGTGTGCACAAAGTGCATTGCTGCAAAAGGCAAAGGATAACAAACAAAATCCAAGTATGGGATATTTTTAATACTTGAGTCATGAATATGCAACTTCAAAAAAATATGTTTATATTTATTTCTGTGCTTCTTTTGATGTGGGCAGTGCAAGTTTTGATATGGGACATATGTATTGGTTGAGGATCTCCCATTAGCTTATTCGAACCATTGGTTAAATCAAAATACAACTATTATGTTGAGTGATGAATTTGTTTCCAATCTATATAATCATTTTTCATATACGATGCAAATAGATTAAAGTCAGATTTGATGAAAATTGCTATGACAACCTCGAGCTCAAAAATTCTCTCCAATCATAGAACAATTTGCTAAACTAGCAATACTAGATGTTGTGCTAAGGTAGAAGGTAATTAATATACTTTTCTTTTACACTAATCAAGTAAACAGTTGAACTATTTCTTTGAGACAATTTCATTGTGTTAGAACATTGATTGAATCAATTTGGCTCTTTTTTATATTATAGATATTTTTTAATTCGACGAAAATAGTTAAAATTTTCTTCTTTATTTAATATTTTTCATTGTCTAGTATGTGCTTATGGGTGTGGAATAGAAGAATGATGAAAATTTGATTTCTTATTCATTAAATTATCAAATTGGTATTTATCCGACACTTGCATTTAAATTTGATGTGTTCTTACGATATTTACCATGCAGTAAAAAATGTCTTAAAACAACTTTATATTGTTTTGCCGTCAAAATTGAAGAATGTGAGTCATGGAAATATCGGTGATAATTCTAAATGTAAGATGTGTGTGTCAATGGAGTTACTACAAAAGGTTGAATTACATCTACAAATCCAAAACTAAAAGTGTATCATATTCTTCTTGGTGGATCTTGTTGGAAACTTTGGAATGATAGAGTTTTTGTGGAGAAGATGAATCTAATTTGATCAAATGAAGAAATATTTTTTTATCGAGGATGCAATAGGAAGCACATTCGCTTGGTTATTTAAGTTTATAGTTTCGTATGAGTTATATAGATTTTATTTATTTTAAAGTCAAATACACTTTTGTAGGAAATAAATTATGTTACTAAGTGAATTTTTTATTACTAGTTTGGATTGTTTTACTAGTGTGTTGTTTATGGTTGTATGTGGTATTATAATTGTTAGTTCTAATTTTATAATTGTGTATGTAGTATTATAACGATATGTGGTATTATAATTTGTGTGTGGTATTTGAATGATTATAATCGTAGCGAACACCGCGTGCTACAAATGCGCTTAATTGCAGCTTGCAGTGCGCGTTGCGAATATTGTCAATTGCTCTTAACTACAATGCGTAATGCGTGCTGTTGATTGCTCTTAACTGCAATGTGCATCGCGCGCTGCGAATACTCTTAATCGCGGCGTGTGGCGTGTGTTACGATTCCTTTTAACCGTAGTGTGCGATGCACGTTGTTGACGTCTTATGACTTTCAACAACTTGTAGTTGTGCAGCGTGCGATACGCGTTGCGGAAAGTCATTTTTATTGTAATGGCTATGAAAGAAGAATTGAATTATATGACATCGAATGGAGTCTGGATCTTATTAAGTTGTTCGATGGTTCAAAAATCATAGTATGTAAATGGGTCTTCAAAACAAAGAGGGACTCGTTGGGCAACATTGAGAAATATAAAACAAGACTCATGGCTAATGAATTTACTCAAAGGGAAGAAATCAATTACAAAGAGACATTTTCTCCTATCTCCGAGAAAGATTCCTTTTGCATTATTATAGCATTGGTTGCACATTTTGACTTAGAATTGCACCAAATGGATATGAAAACTATGTTTCTTAATGGAGATATAGAGGAAGAGGTATATAAAACAACCAGAAGATTTTTTTTTTCTAGTAATGATGAGCACTTAGTATGCAACTTCAAGAAATCCATATATGGATTGAAACAAGTTTTCTATCAATGGTATTTGAAATTTCATGATGTCATCTCTTCATTTGGTTTCTTGGAGAATGTCATTGATCAATGTACATACCAATATATCACTAATGACCTATAGCCATGATTCATATATCCTATACACTCATTGAGTGAATGATGAGAAATATATGTGCTAAGTGGGAGAATGTTGAAAATATTTTATCTTGATTATAAATTTTTACTTATTAAGTGACACATATTTGTTAAGATTTTATTTATGCACAATCTTTTGACTTAATTAAGAGGTAATATATTATAAGATTTAAATGTGCATATTTAATTAAAATCTTACATTATATCCTTTTATTTTGTATCATATCTTTTTATATGGTATAATTATCTATTTGCCACAATATTAAGAATTGACTTCTAAACAATTAAGCAACAAAATTAGTATTCAAAGCGTTTTTTAAATATCAATAGTAGGAAGTAACACTCAATTTATTTTTTTCGGTTATCATATTATTTAGTACAAAACATGATTTAAATTTATAACATAAACATGAGCTAGCAAACCATTTTTCGAATCTAAGTTTGCTTTTTCAATCGGCAATGATAAGCTGGTATCGAAATCTGTATGTTCTAAATGACTGTCCATTGCTATCCCTGTGCAAATATCCAGTGTCCACAATTATTGCGGGCATGATAGGATCTGAGAAATGTGTGTTCCCATTGTCCCAATATAAAGGAAATTAATAAGAAAACTCTACAGTCGCTACTAGCAGACAAGTACAAGCAGAAAAGAGTCCATTACAAGTTGCCAAAACCTGCGCGGAAACCAAAATATGATATGAAACATATTATTGCTCTGCTTCCTCGCTTGGAACAAGATCCAATTGTCTTAGATTTGGTTCATGCATATTTTATTTCCTGCTTTCCTTCAAAAAACTGATCATTTCCTGATAACACTAACTTCCATCTGAAATTAATTTCTCAGGCTACTGTCCCACTGCTCCAAAAAAAAAAAAAAAATCTGATGTCAATAATTATGTTTTCTTGTTTGTAGGCGGAGCACAAATCCAGCTTGAGACTCATCCATTATTCAAGCGAAGGTTGCATTGTACAATGGCAATGCTAGGTTTCTGCTAACTTTTACAGCAATGAGCTGGAGCTGCTGCTCTTTGTCAATCTGATATATGGAGCAATGAACTATTCTGTCTCTTCATGTGAAGTTGCATTAGGCAAAGGAATAGATTCCAGCAGCAACTTCTGTGCAAACTCAGGTACTCATGAGTTTCAATGCTCACTTTTAAGATCACACAGCATAATTGACTCGACTTCTTTTTCTTTGCAAAACTCGAAAATACAAAAGCCATTTGCTTCATCCTTCATGGATATTACCATGCTTGCGTTTCAATAATATGCATGGCAATTTAATCCTATACGTAGTCTATGCTTTTAGACTGATTACTACTAGAAAAGACCAAGTCATTTCTTTTACAATCGAACCCTAATACCTAGTTATGCCCTACTTCTACAACATAAGAATCTACAACCTTTTTGGAGAAAAAGAAGAATGTTGGATGAGCAAAGCCCAGGGGAAAGGAGAACGTTTTTGTGATCGCAATCCATAGGTTTTGGCAGACCATAACACAATGTGATGGTCAAAAGTCTTATAATTCTATTCGAGTCATGGAATTGCTTTTCATAATGTACTTGGCAGAGACCAAATGTAGAGAAACAAACCACCAAAGAACACTATGATATGTTTGTTCTTGAAGAATTAACCCTGTTTTATGCAAAATTCTCCATAAAAATGTCCCCTCAAGCGAAATTGAAAAAGAAACCACTGATATGTGAGGCAAGATTAATCCCGCATTGATCATGAATCACAAATCTTGCTCAAGGAAAACTGAAATAAATAAACAAACAAACAAAAGCACCCTCTCACCTCACTTTAGCCATCAGACTTTGCTTTCTTTTCTTGGCTGTTGCTCCACGGACCCTACATGCAGGCTTTGTCATCATGACCAGCTTAAACATCATTCCACGCAGCAAAAACAGGCATTTGAGTAATGGAAATAGTCGGCCTTAATTGCATTGCAGGAATTGATGAAGCAACTGGAGTGGGACTCAACTTGGGTGTGCCACTGGAAAACAAGATGGAGAGACCAATCCGATCAGGACTCCCTTCTCTGGAACTGGCCAAGCTTGTCACTAAGGACGATTGGTTTGACAAATGGGCATTGCCCATCTTCTCAGAATCACCTATTCCTTGCACAGAACTCCCTGTTTCTAGATCTATAAGGCCATTAATTGCCGGTGACACCATTGGGCTCCTATAGTCACCACTTATCATCAAGGGTTCATGATCACAAGACTCAGTAGATAGACGTGCCTCAGTGGATTGACAGAGAGCCTTACATTCAGAACCTGAAATATTGTTTCCTTCAGCTGGTTCTCTGCAAATATTTTTCTCCCAAGGAACACTTTTTCCTGCTTCAGTTGCCTTGGTTTTCCTAGCAAGCTCTGCTGGAAGTAATGTATTGCTTGCTATGATCTTCTCTACATCATACGTCGTAATGTCAAAGTTAGTAACAGCATTCACTCCGCGAAATTTTATTGCAGCAATATCATATGCTTCTGCTGCTTCCTCCTGAGTATCTGTAAGTTCATAGATTCGGTGAGAATGATGACTAACTTAAGAGTAATTGCATCTGGCAATGCCATGCTTGAGTAGTTCAACACTCAGAACTTGGAACAATCAAGTTTCTTAATACTCTACGAAAAAGGCTCATCAAGGTAGGACCATATGCATCAAATTATTTGGGAAGCTTACTGAAGGTTCCTAGATAAAGATCCTTGTTTCCGACAACTCTACCAATTCGAGCTTGCCATCTTCCATGTTGGTGATGCCTATAGAAAAATCCAAAATATAATTAAAAGATTCTAGAACCAATTCAAGAAAAATGGTTTCTTATGAAAGATTACCGTGTTACTCCTCGGTAAATCGAAGCCCCACGTGAGAAACCACTGCTTTTTCTGAAACCATTCATCGGCCCCCAAAATATTATGAATACAATAAATTGGAAACAATCTAAGTGGATATACCTTCTCAAGTGGGCAACATACTCCTGCCTGCTCATGTTCTTCATTTCATGCAGCTCTTCCTTATAACTTTCCAACTGCACATCAAACCCACCAAGTATATGTAACACTATTAGCAATCCATCTATATATGCAAAATGGTAGCAAAAGGTGGAATCAGCCACCCAATGCTCCGCACGGTTGACCCCACGATCATCTGTGAGGAGATAAATTGGAAAATTATAGTTGACCAATGAGAAGAGCTTTTTTCTTGATTTTACTAAGATTCGAATCCTTATCCTATATAACATCTATGTCTCGCACTAACTAACTCAACCCTTTCCCGAGGCCATGTATATATACAAAAGAACTGTAAGTTGATGGATCATACAGGGAAGTTAATATGTGTTGATGGTCCCCAGTACTTCAATGCGGTCAAATCATAAGCTCTTGCAGCTTTCTCCTCAGTGTCATACCCTCCTGAAGGAAGCCAAACGGATGCTTACTGATAATATTATGGAGAAAACAACCGGAGCAAAAGGTTGAGTCCAGGAGATCTACCAAGATACACTGTATGAGGGCATAATCGTGGCATCCCCATGCATAACAATATCACATACCAAGTTAGTGAAGGTTTCATTTATAATGTAGAGATTGGATTTTCTTGTTCTGCTAACCTTGTCTTCCCTTTCTTGTTTGACCTTCTCTCTTGCAGCTATTGTCCCAAAGATGTGCTTCGTATCTCCCAGTCCATCTATGCCTGATGCATGGAGAGTCACATAAACCTAACATTTATATCATACAAGATTTCCAACATAACAATAACAACATACGCACCAACGAGTACTGACCTTGTAACACCTCTATACTGAGAGGTTCTCTGCCCAAATGTATCAATCGACTTCCTATGGATTGTCTGCTTTAAGCATCTTTTCCCAGGCCTTAACTTCTTATTCGTGTCAGGAAAAATACGGTCAGTTGCAGAAGAAATCGGTAGTGCAGCCGTGATGCAACTTGACTGAGATACAGGGCTCACGGACAAGCTCAAGGATTGCAACTCCCCGAATCCAACCGCATCGATAGAACTAGAGCCAATTCTTCCTTCCTCATCCAGCTGATTGCTGCAAGCGCTATAGCTTCTGGCCACCCAACTTTTGAGACTCGGAAGGCCATCTTCTTCCACCATGGCTCCCACCTCCAGCGGTCCCTGATACAGCTCATGCTCTGGTAGCCCGCCACACATCCCTTCAGGTTGCAAGAACAATTGATGGTGTTGCGCTACTGGAATCTGGTGGTCATGGAGAGCACTCTCAGCGTGTAAATTTTGGTAGTAGAAGAGGCTGTCCAAGCTCAAAGCGATTGCTTCCCTTTCAAAGTTGCCGTAGTGATGATGGGCCCCCGTGGTGGGTCCGCCTCCCAAGAAGTCTTCAAGTTTCCGCTGCACAGGCAGCAGGATTCCTTCAACAAATAGAAGGAAATGGAAAAAAGATCAATGTCAAGTATTTTTAGCAACGATATTGTGTTTGTGTTTAGCAGAGCCAACAAATGAAATAGAAAGTCGAAAAAGTTACCTGAGTGTTGTGATCCGGTGATAGCTTCCATGATGCCAAGAGAGCCATCAGATTTCAGTGGCATGGCAGGCAACGGAGAGTAGAGCCCTGCGGTCTCTTCTTCCCCTCCATAACAGAGTCCAGCGGTGGAAGAATGAAAGAAGACTGCAGAAGAAGCAGAGACACAAGCTGTGGCGGTAAGTTGAGATTGACAGTGACGATGGCTTTCATGATTCTGATTATGATGTGGCGACTCCGAAGCAACCTCCGTGTTCATATGAGAAGAGAGAGAGAAGCCAAGCCAGTCGCTATTGCTCATGGATTTCATTTATCGACTAACTCTACCGACCACTCTATGACAATGAGGAGGGGGTTATTTATCATTCATCACATACATCACCAAGAAATACAAAGCTTCTCACCAATGACACAAACAGCCCAGCTATCATCTTCCACAAGGTGTGTGTTGTTGCAGAAGAAACATAGGCAATGAAGGAGAAGACTACATCGACCACAAGGCCCTTTAATCTAAAAGGAACTCCACTAGGCCAAAAATCTGGATCAATACAAGACCTTGCAGCACTCCATAGGGATCTGTGTTACCATGCTTGTAGCTTTTCTTCCCCACCTCGCCGCTTTTCTTAAGATCCTTAAACCTTGCTAAAATCCATCGTTAAGAAAGACGAGGAGAGTGCTCTTAATTAGCATTACGCCAACAACCATTAAGAAGGATAGCCAAATGCGTGTTAGATATGAATGAGGGGAGGAGGTCGCTAGGGTAGCTAAAACAAGGTCACATCTTACTTACACAGTATGGTGATATGAGAAGGATTGACAGGGGAGATTGGACAACTGCCAACCAGGCACTTTAAACGAGATTGACAGGGGAGATTTATCTAGGGATCCTCATAAATAAATTAAATATACGGTTATGCTGCTGATCATATTTAATTATTTATATATATCTATCTGAAATAAATAGAGCATTAAGTAGATCGTATTTTTACATGTCAAACAATACATTATACATGTTTGACATGTACTAGAGATGAAAGAGCTCCTAATTGATACGTATTTTTAAGTGTTACTGTAGTCAACATCTGGTCCCAGACAAAGTGGGATATGTGGAAGTTGATAACAAGCTTGATATATTCCAGGAATGATGAGAAAAAAAAGCACAAAAAGCAAAAAGTCTCTTATAGGTGATCATAAATGTACTTGATCCCTATATGATCATATATTTTCTTAGAAACATGCATGGTTATATGCTCAGAAGAAACTAAATAATCCAATAGCCCTAGTAGCGTGACATAATCATGCTTATGATATATATAGTGATTTTCTTTTCCATTAATTACTTAAAAGTGTTGGATCCTTGTCGTGCTCCTGGCAGTATTAATCATCAAAGTCATTGTCCAGTAAACAAGATGCCTATTGCATGCAAGGGCCCTTTAAGATTACTAAATGGTAGCATCTGGCTCCGCTTACGAATATTAGTTGTCATTAGGGTCCATTAGCTAGCTAGGCTTCTATATAAAAATTTCATAGCATAGAGCAATCGGCAATCAGTAGTGTTCTGTTCTATCTCCCAGAATATCATAATTGATTTCTTGGGTATAGCAGGATAAGGAGATTTAATTTACACATATGCTTCTATCAGGGCTTTTCTGATCTGCTGTGCATGAAGGTGTGCCTAGCTTTCGTAGAGACAGATTTTCCAGCAACAATGATTTGGTAACAAAAAAGCATGCATGTGGGATAGAATGAAGATAGAGATTGGGAATTAAGGAATGATCGAGGCGATATGGAGAATATGGGGTGAGTTCCAACGTACAGAACTCAGATCCTTATTCCTATCTCCTTGTTTTTTATCACTGTAATCATGAGTTCGTCCACCAACTGCATCAGCCTACAAGCACTTTTACTCGGTGTGGATGTGATGCCTCCTAACTCGGAGCATGCAGTGTCCGGATCATTTCATGCATCTCTTCCTCGACCTCACTTTCATCATCAATCGTGAAGTGATCCATAGGTGTCCTCTTTTTTTTTTCCCCCTACCCCTGCTTTCGTCGGTCCAAATCTGCATGCGTTCTGGGTCAAAATGTTCAGCATACCATGGAAAAACAATGCAACAGCTTTGGGAAAGAAAGAGAAGCAGGAGAAGAAACAGGCGTTGTTTCATTAAAGTCTCTAGTTTGAATTAAAAAGCATGCGCTACAAAACAAATTATCAGGCAGTAGAAGCTTATTCGCTTCATGTATTTTCTAGCGCTGAAGGTTTCCATCTTTGAATCTCGTGAGATGGAACAAAACTCACTTTGAAGCTTAATTATGATCGAAAATAAAACAAGAATAAACTAAGAAAATATAGGCATTTAGATAGAAATCTGGTGAAGATTGTCTCGTATGACATGCATTTTGAAGTGCCTCGTCATTATATATTATGTATTTTCAATCTAATTGATCATTGACCATGTTCGTGAACGTTAACTTAATCGTCAATCACTGAACTACAACGAGAACGATGATGTAGTTGGGAGCCTAGACGAAGGTAAACAAAAAGAAAATGGTTAGAATGATGGCAAGGGTTCCCGACATAGCTATTTTGATGCTCAAATTAGAGGATGAAGAAAATGAGTATTAAAGTTTCAATATACATAGTTATACATGAGTACTTGGATACCAGAAAAAATTACATTTTATAAGGAGATAAGAGACTTTTTCATTCTCTATTTCTTTCCGTATTGTCATTATTTAATTCCTTAAATAATATAAGAATGATTTACACCATTGCTTTTTCATGAAATAATCTTAGATTCATATGATGATTTGTTCTTTTTCTGAAATAGTCATGTGCCCTATGTTGTTAAGAGATCGGGAAGCCAAAGAGACAGTGACCCAAAAGTCGGGAGCCAAGAGGCTAAGGAGTTGGGAGGCTTGAAAGTCGTGAGACTGGAGGGTCAGGGGTCGAGAGACCAGAGAGGTCGGGAGGCCCGAGAGTCAAGGGTCAGAAGGTCCGAGAGGCTGGGAGGCCCAAGAGTCAAGGGCTGGAGGGCTAAGGAGCTGGGAGACCCTAAACTTTCCTTTGTTTGAACCACCTCAGCGGTTTTCACTAATATTCTCTTATCCACATAGCGTCTACTAATCATTGTCTGGATCACAAGTCTCTCCTTCAAGTCTAGTTAAAAAAGATGAGATGTTGGTGCGGGAAGCATCCGACGATCGAACCGGTATTTGATTATGTCAAAGGGTTCAAGTTAAGTTGTTTTGTTATCTAATGTGCTTAAATAAGTTTGCAGGAAAATCCTAACTGCGGTTAGACAGGTGAAAAATCCTAGGGGGTGGTAACCCTAGGTCCTAGGGGGTGGTAACCCTAGGTGGTAGAAAACCCTAAGGGGCGATAACCTTAGGTCCTAGGGGGTGGTAACCCTAGGTGGAGGAAAATCTTAAGGGGGGTTAACCTTAGGTCCTAGGGCGTGGTAACCCTAGATGGCGAAAAACCCTAGGGGGCGTTAACCCTAAGTCCTAGGGAGTGGTAACCCTAGGCGGAAAAGTCCAGTCAGTCTGGAGGATCGTTCTGGCATCAGGTAATCTCTCCTGAGGGGAGTAGGTGAGGATGCGTTCCTCGGAAAGAGAGAACAGTAGGCGTCGGTTCGACATAGGGTTTCCGGTAGGAAATCCGAAGTCAGAACCGGACAGTCTGGAGACTGTCGAACACTTCATTTAATATATTTATCTGTGCTAAATTTATTTTTGCAGGATATGTTTGTGTTTTGGGACTATCATATCTTGCAGGTACAAAAGAACAAGGTTTTTCCTCGGATGAATAGTGTCCGAGGCACCTTCATGGAGCTTGGAGGCGCCTCGGGTGCAAAGGGATTAGCTGGCTACGAAGTGAGGCTTGAGGCGCCTCAAATGGAGTCTGAGGCGCCTTGGACAACTTTGAGGCGCCTCAAAGGATTGATGGAGGCGCCTCCAAGCAGGGATAACGAGCAGGCAGCAGGGCTTATTGCAGCGCATGACTCGAGGATAAAACTTCATATTTGAGACGCCTTGGAGGAGCTTTGAGGCGCCTCCAATAGCCTATTTAAGGCAGTCTCGAGGCAGCAGCAACATAATCACATTACAAGCAACCCTTCTGCTACGAGCTGCTAAAGAGACCTTCCGACGAAGCTACGACTTGACACCGACAACCCGGAGCTCTGAATCTGCGATTTCTATTGTTGTCGGTATATTTTTCTGTATTCAATTGTACTTCATTTGTAATCATTTTACGAAATAGTAGGTGTTGTCCAAAGTAAACGTTCAACGAACGTGAGCCTTGGTATAGGAGTCGCACAAGGTTCCAAACCAAGTAAATACCCTGTGCCCTTGTATGTGTTTGTTATTTCTTTATTATTTCCGCTGCTAACTCTCGAACGTTTTATGATTCCGAAACGAGTGAAAGCCACGAGCGCTATTCACCCCCTCCCCTCTAGCGCTTATCGACCCAACAATTGGTATCAGAGCGGGGTTGCTCTAAATTGGTACAACTACCGTTCGAGCATTTTTTTTTGTCGCTTTCTCGTTCGTATAGGGTATTGATAAAATTCATTTTTTCCCTCCAAAATTATTTTCGAAAAATTCATTTTCATCTCTTCACGGTCTATTAGTATCGATAAAATATCGAATTTGGCAAAATTTGAAATAATATTTTTTAATAATATTTTTTTATTTTTTTATTATTTTTTTCTCGAAATTCATGAATTTCTATTTCTATCCTTCTACCACACTACTAATCCAGGATTAAGTCCTGGGACAAGTTTTTTGTTCACTTTTTCGTGCAAGATTCAATGGCTCTCCAAGAAGGCTATAGCACCACTCGTCCACCGCTCTTCTCCGGTGAAGACTTCGGCTACTGGAAAGGCCGAATGGAGTCGTACCTGCAAACCAAATTTGAAGTCTGGATGATCACCAAGATCGGGCTCGAACTACCAACTGACGGCACTGACAAGCCACTACCATTTGAGAACTGCGACGCGAACATAATCAAGAAAGTCGAGGTAAATGCCAAAGCAACGTATACACTTCAATGCGGCCTAACCAATGAGGAGCTGAACCGCGTTGGCCCATTCTCAACTGCAAAAGAGCTATGGGAGAATCTGATTGAGCTACACGAAGGTATTCCTGATACGAAAATAGGTAAGCATGTTTTAATAAACAAATTATTTGAGCAGACTAATACTATTCCGGCCGAGGAAGGTGTTGCGTTATTTGCAGGAACAAGCAAGATGAAGAAAGCACTGAAGGCAACATGGTCTGAGTCATCAGACGAATCCGAATCCGACGAAGAAGAGCAAGCGAGCCTTCTCGCTCTACCAGTACTAGCACATGTTGCTGAAACCGAGTCCGAGTTCGAGTCCGATTCAGAAACCGAGAGCGAATCAGACACCAAGTCCGAGCGAAGCCATGGATCCGTATTCGTTTCCGAAGGTTCTAAACCCACTGTGAGTTCTTTAATTTCTAGTATTAACTTAGATGATTCAGAAAATTTAGTTCCTTACTTACTAAAGAAGTTGGCTAAATCCAACGTCCGAGTCAAGTCACTCCAAAAGGAGGTAACATCCCTTAAGGAAGTGACTAACTCGAGTCCTTTAACTGAGCCAGTTCAAATTGGAAATTCAACCCAAGTCCAACAACTTGAGGAAGAAAATTCTAATTTGAAAACTCAAGTTAAAGAACTCAAGAACATGTTGGAACAGTTTACTTTGGGTTCCAAGAATCTTGATCTGATTCTCGAAAAATAAAAAGTCGTTTACAACCGATCCGGACTTGGATTCAAGACTAAAAGGAAATACCACTCATATTTATCACTCGTTAATAGATCAAATAGAAAGGTAGTCCAAGCATGGGTACATAAGTACAACTTGGTCAATCAAATTGGACGAACTTGGTCAATATTGGGTCCCCAAGGATCAAGTCTATTACCTTGATAGACCATATCGAGACTATGATCCAGGGGGAGCTAGAAGAAAAACTGTATTAATAAAAAGATAAACCATTAAAAGAACATAATTAAAATTAATTAAAAATTAAATTAAATTAAAACTAAATTAAACTAAATTAAATTAAATTAAAACTTAAATCGAATTTATAAATTAAGTAAAAGTATACACAAATCCTAAAAGGTAAATCAATAAAGTAGGAGGCTTCAGAATAGCTGACATCTCTAAAAATAATTTACATGACAGGATAACCCAAACCAAGCTACCCCCGGTAGGGTAATTAAAACTAATTAGAAAAGGAACAAGTTTAACTTGACCTATGGTACTGGTGAAATTTTGGATGATAGTATGTTAGAGAAGCTTAGTCTATGCATGTCTAGGAAGATATGGCTTCGACCTGATGCATTTGGCTAAGTGGAAATAATCGAAGCTACCTTTTATGGATCCTAACCAGTTAGACCAAGGTTTTGTATTAAGTTCAGTGGATAGGACTATTTGGAAAACCTCGAAGGCATGGTTACTTTAATGATGTCCAAGTGACTCACCATAGCCCAGAGGTTTATCCAAAGAATGCCTATTTGTTGAGCCCAAAACTAAACCTGAATCTAACACAAAGTTAAACCAAACCCTATAATTGAACCTAATTCATCTCACAAAATTATAGGAGTCCCTGATTTAAAATTTAGATTGGGTGAGATGACTAAGGGTTAAATTGAATTGATAATTAATAATTCAAATCTAATTAATAATTAAAATTAAATTAATAATCAAAATTCAACTTAAATTAAAAATTAAATTAAATTATTATTTAAAATTATTTTAAAAACTCATTAAAAATTCTTTTAAAAATCTTTTTCAAAATCCTTTTAATCTTTCAAAAATTATTTAAAAAATTACTTTAAAAATCTTTTAAAATATCTTACAAATCATTATAATTATCAGAATTAATTAACTGATTTAATTTTCAATGACTTTCAAAATTAATTAATTGACTTAATCACAATTAATTTCAA
Organism: Zingiber officinale; assembly: GCF_018446385.1. Classification (NCBI taxonomy): domain Eukaryota; kingdom Viridiplantae; phylum Streptophyta; class Magnoliopsida; order Zingiberales; family Zingiberaceae; genus Zingiber; species Zingiber officinale. Next base: position 82,222,018 of record NC_056007.1, read on the forward strand.
TGACTTTCAAAATTTTAATTATTTTAAAATGTCGAGTAATCTTCAAATTATATTTGATTCGAAATCTTAATAATAATTAATTTTTAAATTATATTCAGAGTTTTAATGATAATTAACTTTTAAATCTTCAAATCATATTGTCAAATTATAATTTTAAACTCAATTTTCAAAATATTTATAATTTTAAATGATTACTCATTTGAAATTCAAACTCAAAATTATTTTAAATATCAATTACAATTTAAATAAAGACAACTTTGTCTCATACACACTCATAAGCTGAACTTGCTTAATAGTCTAGAATGAGTGAGATGATAAATTAGGAAAATAATTATCTTTAAAAACATGCTTGGACTCTAGAATCCACAAAACTTTTAAGGCATTAATCAAGGGGAAATGAAGGAAGTCGAACTAAGTTTTTTTTAATATTTCCAAAAAAAAAAATATCCACAAAAACTAAGTACTAAATTTATCAAAGTGTTTTTTAAGTTTTGAAAGTTAAGTACTCAGACTAAAAGAAAATCCTTTTAAGAAGTTAAGTATTTATCAATACTTTTAAGGGTTTGTCAAAATCTTTTAAAGGCTTTTCAAATTTAGCTACGTGTTTACCAAAGCAATTATGTTCAAATGCTAAATTTTGCTAAGTTTTTTGTTGAGAGCACTAAGTATTTTCCAAGGCATTTCCTAATTTAAGTAAAACAATTCTTTTTTGAAACACTACGACATTAGATAAAGTGCTACTCCTCAGGGGGAGCTTAAACTAAAATAAAATAATTATTCTTTTCTCTTCTTGGTATTCTTTTTGATTTATGTCAAAGGGGGAGACAAAAGTCAAAGTTAAAGAAAATTAAGAATTAAGAATTTAAACATAAAGAGGAGCATAAGTTTTACAAATTTTTACATTCATGCTCATGTTTAAATTTCTTAATAATTTCATATTTAATTGTCATATTTTTACTTAATTTTGAACCGTGTTGCCATAATAAAAAAGGGAGAGATTGTTGGTGCGGGAAGCATCTGACGATCGAACCGGTGTTTTGATTATGTCAAAGGGTTCGAGTTAAGTTGTTTTGTTATCTAATGTGCTTGAATAAGTTTGCAGGAAAGTCTTAACTGCGGTTAGGCAGGTGAAAAATCCTAAGGGGTGGTAACCCTAAGTCCTAGGGGGTGGTAACCCTAGGTGGTAGAAAATCCTAAGGGGCGGTAACCTTAGGTCCTAGGGGGTGGTAACCCTAGGTGGAGGAAAATCCTAAGGGGCGACAACCTTAGGTCCTAGGGGGTGGTAATTCTAGGTGGAGGAAAATCCTAAGGGGGGGTAACCTTAGGTCCTAGGAGGTGGTAACCCTAGGTGGCGAAAATCCCTAGGGGATGGTAACCCTAGGTCCTAGGGGGCGGTAACCCTAGGCGGAAAAGTCCAGTTGGTCTGGAGGATCGTTCTGGCATCAGGTAATCTCTCCTGAGGGGAGTAGGTGAGGACTTGTTCCCCGAAAGAGGGAACAGTAGGCGTCGGGTTCGAGCTAGGGTTTCCGGTAGGAAATCCGAAGTCAGAACCGGACAGTCTGGAGACTGTTGAACACTTCATTTAATATATTTATCTGTGCTAACTTTGTTTTTACAGGATATGTTTGTGTTTTGGGACTAACATGTCTTGCAGGTACAAAAGAACAAGGTTTTCCCTCGAATGAACAGTGCCTGAGGCGCCTCCATGGAGCTTGGAGGTACCTCGGGTGCAAAGGGGTTAGCTGGCTGCGAAGTGAGGCTTGAGCAAGGGCGGAGGCACATAGTAAGGGACCGGGTCCCAATTTATTATCTAATTATATATATATATAATTTAAGTTTTATTTTTCTCTTATTTTGTATATCATTGAATTTTTAGCCCGGTAGCCCATGTCCAACTCAGCCCAGTCCATGTCCTGTTTAATATCTAACCTAATTCTTTGATTATTGGGCGGCGGACAAAACAAGATTTGCCTTGATTATTGGGCGGCGGACAAAACAAGATTTGCCTTGATTATTGGGCGGCGGACAAAACAAGATTTGCCTTGATTATTGGGCGGCGGACAAAACAAGATTGCAAATCTTGTTTTGTCCGCCCAATTTATTACCATAACATTTTATTTTTTTAACAAATTTAAAACGAAACTTAAAAAAATTTATTTACATTTTATTTTTTAATTAATTTAAAAGGAAACTTAAAAAAATAAATTGTAATTAATATCCCTAATTCCCTTTTACTCTTCGTCTATTTTTTTTCCTCCTTGTGCGTTTCTTGCCGCCGACTCCTTGTGCGTTTCTTGCCGCCGACTCATTTCTCTTCCGCTGTTGCTTCGTGATTACTACTGCTCTACAATTTCTGTAAGTACAAATAATTATTATCTATGTTTTAATCTTCAATTAAAATATTTTTTATTTTACTTTGATAGCTGATCCCAATTCCTTAGTTTTTTTTTATCACTGCTAATTGAAATGCATGCCTAATCAATAACCTAATTATAAGATTAAAATGCATTTCTAAATCCATCACAGTTAAATGTTTAACCGAATCAAATAACTAATTTGAAATGTTACAATAAACACAAAATGGTTTACTTTTATTTGTTTGCTTAGTTTCACTTTTTAACTTTTATTCTATTAATTATTTATTATCTGCTATGACAAGAAATACTAGTAATGAAATGCATAAATATGCATGATTAAATGCTTAATCAAAGTTTTTAATACAATGTTGAAATTAATTAAAGATTCTTTTACTAGATATATGGCCAAGCTTTAATTTTAATTTTAATATGTGGTTACGCTTAAGAAAGGGACAACATATTTCTATTTCTTTGTATTAATCTTTTTCTTATATAGAATTAAACCAGTTGGTTTCTTAATTATTTTTTTACTTTAAATAATGTTGAATTTTTAGCTATTGCAGTTGATATTGAATCTATTTAAGAGAAAGTGAGAATTATGTTAGAAATCATTATTTAAAATTTATAAGATTTTATCATGTCAAAATGTGTTTGTCCTAGGTTATTTTAATGTCAAATCAAGAGAGAAAAGGGGGAAATAATATTCTATCATTCTTTAAGCCAAGAATTGATAATCCTTCATCATCCAAGAGGACCGAGACTAATACATCCATTTCTAACGAAGAGTTCGAACCTCCTTCTAAATCTCAAAGAGTTGAGTTTGATGAAACTTCACTTGAACGAGATCCTGGATTGCGTATTCCCATGTGGAGACATCCTGTTAATCATCGTGATGAAATTAGACGAGCTTATATCAAAATGGGGCCATATCAACCCAAATTGCAGGAGTACCCACGGTCTGAATCAGGAAAGCAACATCGTCGATTTCAATATACATGATTTAAAAAATTCCCATGGTTAGAGTACTCTCCTTCAAAGGATGCAGCATTTTGTTTTCCATGCTATCTTTTTGAATTAAGTGAAGCACAACAATCTGCATTTACAATAGAAGGATTTAAAAGTTGGAAACGCGTTAATGATGGAGCCAAGTGTGCCTTTTTATCGCATATGGGAAGTTATAACTCAGTGCATAATAAATCTGCAAAATCAGTTGTTGATGTGATGAATGTAACTCAACATATAGATAAAGTTATGAATCGAGAATTTTCTGAACAGATTCAAAAGAATCGATTAAGACTTACGACAACAATTGAGAATGTCCGTTGGCTTAGTTTGCAAGCATGTGGATTAAGAGGTCATGATGAATTTTCAGCTTCTCAAAATTGTGGTAATTTCATTGAGATGTTAAAACTTTTGGGAAAATGGAATGCTAGTATTGGCGATGTAATCTTAGAGAAAGCACCGGGAAATGCAAAATATACCTCACCAGAAGTTCAAAAAGAAATCTTGCATATTATTGGTAATAGAGTCAGAAACAAAATTCGTGGTGAAATTGGAGATTCTAAGTTTTGTATTTTGGTGGATGAAGCGAAGGATATATCTAACAAAGAACAAATGGCTATAATTTTGAGATTTGTTGATGCTCATGGTTTTTTACGGGAGTGTTTTTTCCAAATTGTGCATGTTCATGACACCACAACTGCAACACTTAAGAAAGAAATATGTGATGTCCTCACCAGATATAATCTAGAAATACACAATATTCGGGGTCAAGGGTATGCTGGTGCTAGTAACATGTGTGGTGCTTTTAATGGATTGCAAGCTTTATTTCTTAAAGATTGCCCCTATGCATATTATGTACATTGTTTTGCCCATCGACTCCAACTAGCGTTAGTTGCAGCTGCTGAAAATGAGATCTCTATATGGCTTTTCTTTTCAAATTTGACGACTATTGTTAATCTTGTTACATCTTCATCCAAACGCAATGCCGAGTTACAATCTGCTCAAGTTAATGAAATGACACGTTCTGTTGTTGCTGGTGAACGCGAGACTGGACAAGGAGCTAATTAGATTGGTACTTTGCATCGAGTAGGAACTACTCGTTGGAGCTCCCATTTTGATTCTATTTGCGACTTAATAGATAAGTATAATGCAACTATTAATGTGCTTGAAAATATTATCATTGATGGTTCCTCTACTTCGATGCGTGGGGAAGCTGGTGGTTCCTTAATAGTGATGAAATCTTTTGATTTTATTTTTATTTTGCATTTGATGCATAAAATTATGGCGATCACAGATTTACTTTGTCGTGCCTTGCAACAAAAATCTCTGGATATCGTAAATGCAATGGATTTGGTCTCTACAACTAAAGCACTTCTTTTGACATTGAGAAATGATGGTTTTGATATTCTTCTTTCATATGTCAAATCATTTTGCACAAGATTGGATGTTGATATACCGGAGATGAGTGCTCGTTATAAGCATTCTAGTCGTTCATGCCAGCAAAAGGATGCCATCACAGTTGAGCATCACTTTCATTATGATATATTTAATGCTGCAATAGATTTTCAATTGGAAGAGTTAAACTCTAGATTCAGTGATGAGACAGTAGAACTTCTTATGCTTAGCTCTGCTTTGGATCCAAAAGATAATTTTAATCGGTTCAACATTGATAATATTTGTAATCTCGCTGAGAAGTATTATCCTGAGGACTTCACTGAACAGGAAATCCATAATTTGAGATGTCAGCTACAACATTATGAGCTCGATGTGGTTTGCCATGAAAATTTTCAAAAAATGTCCACTATCTCAGAATTGTGTCAAGGGTTATTTGAAACAAAAAAATTACAGTACTATAATTTGATCGACAAGTTGATTCGTCTAATTTTAACTTTGCCTGTTTCTACGGCAACGACAGAACGTGCATTTTCAGCTATGAAGCATGTTAAAACAGTTCTTCGTAATAGAATGGGAGAGGATTTTCTAACCGATTCTATGATTATCTACATTGAAAGAGAGTTTGCTTCAAGTATTGATTCAGATTCTATCATTGATGAATATTATACTTTGAAGAATCGTAGAGCACAACTTCGATAATGTGTATGTATATATGGATCATAAAATAATTTTTTTACTTTGTGAGTTATATGTGCTAATTAATTTTTTTCTATTTTTATTTAAGAAGTTGATGGTGTGAAAGTTCTTCAACTGAAAATTGCAGCTGGAGCACAATTCAAGTGGTTAGTTGATTAGATACATTTTCATGTTTGTCCCATTACTTGCTATATATTTCATTGGTCACTCAACCTTTCAAGACTTTTTATTTGTTTGTGTTTGCTACACCTAATATTTTGGATTAATGAGGCGAGATTAGTTTTCCTTTTTATTTTATTGAACTTTATACTGCTAACATTTTATACTTGTCCTCTCATGTTTTGCAGGATTCGACCTATAAATATTTCGAGATCATTACTGTTGATGCGGTTCATAGTATCATTATCCGCAATGACCCAAGGATTAACTCCAGAGTTATCAACTTGCTTTTATAGTTACCTTTTGTCTAGAATTTGATGTGATTTCAACTCAGAATTTTAGTTACCTATTTGATGTGCTTGTCTAGTTCATAAGTTTTGTGATTCTACTCAAATTTAGACTTCTATAAATCTTTTAATAATTTATATTTTGTTATATTTTTAGTATCTATCATTTTCCTATCTAGTTGATGAATGAGACAATGAGTGTAGTTGTTCTATTTGTCTTGTAAAAATTAGTTTCTAAAATATTTTTGTGGGATAATATTATATGTTTTTCTTAATATTTTTAAAAAAAAATATTAAGAAATTTAATGATGGATATTAAATTTCATCGCTAAACAACGGATATTAAATTTTACAGCTAAATTTAACGATGAAATCAAATTTTCTTTACAAAATGCATTAGCGATCAAAATTTTAATGACATATTAGTTTCTAATAATTATTTGTTCATATCTAATGCATATAAATAAATTTATTTTTCATTAATTTTTTTAGCCCGGATAGATTATAATTCCTAGCTCCGCCATTGGGCTTGAGGCACCTCAAATGGAGTCTAAGGCGCCTTGGACAACTTTGAGGCGCCTTAAAGGTTTGATGGAGGCGCCTCCAAGCAGGGATAACGAGCAGGCAGTAGGGCTTATCGCAGCGCACGACTCGGGGATAAAAGTTCATATTTGAGGCGCCTTGGAGGAGCTTTGAGGCGCCTCCAACAGCCTATTTAAGGCAGTCTCGAGGCAGTAGCAACATAATCACATTACAAGCAACCCTTCTGCTACGAGCTGCTAAAGAGACCTTCCGACGAAGTTACTACTTGACACTGACAACCTGAAGCTCTGAATCTACGATTTCTATTGTTGTCGGTATATTTTTCTGTATTCAATTGTACTTCATTTGTAATCATTTTACGAAATAGTAGGTGTTGTTCAAAGTAAACGTTCAACGAACGTGGGCCTTGGAGTAAGAGTTGCACAAGGCTCCGAACCAATTAAATACCCTGTGCTCTTGTGTGTGTTTGTTATTTCTTTATTATTTCTGCTGCTAACTCTTGAACATTTTATGATTCTGAAATGAGTGAATGCCACGAGCATTATTCACCCTCACCCCCCCCTTTAGCGCTTCTCGATCCAACATGAGAGTCTGATTCATTGGACTGTAGTATAATTAGAATGATCTCATCCGCCTCAACTGGTTAAGCCATGTGACAAATTCATTGCATATTTACGAAGAGATTATATATTAAATGCTAGCATGCCTCGGTCATTATATCCTTAAAAATAGCCACTCCTTTTAAGCACATTGCCTGCATCATCCACCTCGATTCCTGAGTCTAGAATGCATCAGTGAGCCTCCAAGGTTGCATCACATTAATATGATAGGACTCGCAGCAAGGAAGATTGTGCGTCTTTTTAACATGTAATGATTACTCTTGAGTTTTTACTTGTCCCATGTGCTTGATCCTACGGCGGAAGATTTGTCCCGCCCTTGCGACCACGAGGATCCAACGATCCCTATTGAATAAGTCAGGCTATATTAGTTCAGATAGAGCATTTCTGCACGCACTTGCTAATTTTCACTGCCATGTCTTCGTCTCCTTTCGTCTTCAAGTTTTGTTCTCTTCCTAGTAAGTTGTTTTTGTCCATCTTTACGAATTTTTCTTACATCAGTTCCTTCGTAGCACATTTCATGGTTGAAGAATCTTCTTCCATTCTTTGGTATAGATTTGCATCTTCGAGTTTTACTGATGCATCCCTAGATCGATTGAGGATGGCTTATGGAATTCCAACTGATTATCTATTGAGGTTTACAAATGGTAATGATCGGTCAGACCGTCCTCCTCCAGACTTTGTAACTTTCTTTTGAAGCCACATGCTGATCGGGCTACGCTTCCCTATCCCTATGTTCTTTATAGAAGTATCATAATATTTTCACATTCCGCTATCACATATAGACCCTAATTATTTCCATATTTTGACTGGGGTAGTAATTCTTTTTCACTTGTATCGCATTCAACTTTCTCCTCATTTTTTTTTATTTTTTCTTTTATCCAAAAAAGATGGAGGATGAAGTCTTCTTTTTCTCTTTCCGTTCTAGGATTAATTTGATCAAGGAATTTCCTTCATCCCATAAGGGATGGAAACTCCAATTCTTTTTTTTGTCAAACCCCCAGGCTCCATCTCTTGGTCAACTCATTGACAGTGAGAATTGCTCCTCCTCCAACTTTAAAAGACTACCACAAGCTATTGGACCTGTAGTTCAACAGCAATATCCTACTCAAGGAAGGACTACTGCACATGTTTGGGCTTAGCCCTGGACCAGCTCCTCTCATTAGTTCATTTGGTAAGAATCCCCATCTTCACATGTTTGATATCTAATTGAAGGCATGTCATTTTTTCTTGCCGACACAATGATGAGGGAACCTCTAAATAAGGTGATGAAGCTTATGGACGCAGAGCTGGAAGCTCATCGCATAGAAATCATCAATCTCACTAAGGCGACTCCTGAGAAAGGAGCATCATTAGTTCTAGCTGTAGGCCCAACGGAGGGGACTTCTCGATTGGTGGCAAGACACCAAGCCCGATAGTAGAGTCAAGGTCTTCTGCTGGTTGACCCGACACTTTGAGAACAACTTCATTTGTGGAGTTGGAAGCCCCCCTCAAAATTTTGAGGAAAAGGTGCCCCTGTCTGATCCCTTGGCTAAACAAATAGGCCCTTAGCTTCCCTTGTACAAATCCTTGTAAAGTCCTTAGCTTCACTGATTTGTTAGTCACTTCAACCACCAAATGTGTTAGTTAGATCGGAGGACCAACTAGCTAGGGAGCCCTTCCAATTATCTCATATGGAGGTGAGCCCTTCCAATTTTCCCGCCTCTTAATGAATCAGGGACTTCAAGCATGGAGGTGGGTCCTTCGCATGTTCCTCTAGATCTGAATTCTTCAAGACAATGGAGAAATTTGTTAGGTGAAGAAGTCCCCCTCGCCATGGAGTTATCCCAAGACCTAGTCCAAGAGGAGCACTGAATATACCTTTTTCTTTATGGTCCAACAACCCTCCCATGGAAAAATGGGGAAGCAACAACCAAAGACATGCCCACCTGAACTTTAGCAAAGGAACTTTTGCAGGATGGGGCCAGACACATGTCTCAACTATTAACATTTGGCCAGTGATACCCTAAAATTCATTAAGGCTGCTAAGATCTGCAAACCCACATAGCCGAGTTGGAGGCTCAGTTAGCTGCAACCCCTTCTCAAGAAGTTTTAGCTGTGGCTTAGTAGGAAATAATTGTCACGCAATTAGAAGTTGATCGCTTGAAGCAACAATAAATCGGATTGAGAAGGGTGATAACAAAGACGATGGCAGACGGAATTAGCCTGGGGCATAAAGTGAGTCAGATGCAAGTGGAGATAGATATGTTGACAACTACTGTAGTTGACCATAAAATGAAATTAGAAATTGTCGCAACTAAGGAGGCAGTCGTCCAGGTTGGTTTGGATGCCAACCGATAGGAGCTGGAGATCTTGAAAGTAGAACTGTGAGCCACTCGAGGGGAAGCTAAATCTACCAAGGCCCTAACGAAAACCTGATGATATGATTTTAAAGCTTCCCTTATTACCATTGAAAATGCTTGAATTGAGGTGCAGGGTTAGGAGACCTCCCTGATGAAGTTGCAAGCCTGTATGGCAGAGATGAGGGCCTAGAAGGATCAATTGGAGGGCTAGGCGTCTAAGCTTAAGGAGCACTAGGCAGAAGAAGACGAGCGATGGGCCATCAGAAAAAGGAATTCCTTCAATCGGAAGAATTTTATGATAGGTCAACACCCGCTTCATCTGCATGGTGCAGCATGGAATTGATGGCACCCTGAAGTAGCTGGTAGAGAACGAAAAGCTTCCCACCAACTCCCCCCTCCTAGTCATTGATCTCCTAAAAATTAATGAGAGCATCCCAGATGAAGATGCTACTATTTTTAAGATGTACTTATCTTTTGTAATAGTTTTTCATCAATATAATGGAAGTTTGGGAGATGTGTTGCTTTCTGCTATGATTACAGAGATGAGGATCTTAAATCCGACTATGTCTAAGCCCAAGAGAGTTTAGGCCTTGAAAAGTACAAGGCGATATGGTATTCACAAGACCCTTGTATGAAGGGGAGTCCATTATCACAGTATGGAGGTGTTGGTGCAACGGGAGCGACAAGAGAGGGTGAATTGTCTAAAAAAATTAACCCCTTCTTATTCTTTTGATTTGATTAATAGCACAATTAAAATAATAATAATAAGAGAAACAACAACTTAAAAAGAGTAAATAAAATGTCATCGGTTTACTTGGTTATAACTTAGGTGGTTGTTAATTCAAGATGTTTAAAAGCACTAGAAGATCTCTTTCGTTGAAGGCAGAGAAGTCTCTTACACACGTTGACAGCTTAAAAATGATTAGGAAAGTTAATATAAAAGTTGTTGAATATTTTCTAGTTCCAAAGATCTTTTTATAGCCCTTGGAAAATTCTATCCGTAGTTTGAAGGCGCCTTCAAGATGGTCCAAGCCACCTTCCATTAAATAAGTTTTATTTGTTGATGATAAAACTCTATTTGTAGCTAACGGCTACTGGAAGGCGCCTTCTATATAGCAGAAGGCAGATTAGCTCCCAACCGCTGATCTCTTCTTGTGTGGGTGATGCTCCGGCTACTCGGAGTTGAGTTCACCCAAACCTAACTCCGACCTTCTCCTCGAGCAGGCTTACTCCCCGACTTCTTATCCTTCGAACGTCGCGCATGTTTTTGTCGTCCACCAGTGTACTGTTCTATAGCCTCTTGTCCCTTAGATGCACCGAGCTCGCCCGCTCCTTTCCCATACTATCATTCTCGCTAACTATGTTTTTCACTAAACTTCTTGTGTTCCTAAGCTTCTGCACACTTAGACACAAAGATCAAACACACACAGAATCTAACTTAACTTGATTGACCACATCACAACTACCACAGGGTACTTACAATCTTCCCCTTTTTTTATGTGCATCAACCCAAGTTAAAGTTAGGGTTAAACAAAATAGTGATAACATAATTATGTAAAAAAAGTTACAATTAGAATAAAATATTACAATGCACTGAATTTAAGTACAAAGATAAAAAGTCTAAGTTTTAAAATTTTATCCCTAAATTATTTCCAAACTCTCCCTTAACTAGTACATATTTCTCCGCCTTTGATCACATTAAATAAAATAAAATAAACTGTTAGAAAAATGATAAATCTTAAAAAAAATAACTTTTAAAAAATAAATCATAATAATTTAGATAAAATTGAAAAATATCAATTTTTTTATTATGATAGAAGACATCATGCTTTATCCCAGAAAGATAAAAGATTTCAAAGATAACTCATATAATTAATTTTAATTGTCAAAAATACTATTTTTATTAAAAAAATTCATAGAAGATAACTTAACGGTAAAAAATATTTCAAAATTATTTTAACAGAGAATATTATATTTTATCATAAAAAATAATTTTAAAAAAAAAATACTATGGAATAATTTAAAATTTTAAAATATGATTTTTAACTTATAATTTTATAGAAAAAAATCCTAAAATATTTTCCTTAACAAAAATTTGAGTAAGAGATTCCAACAAAAAAATAATATTTATCCTAATAATTCAAAACTTTGTAAATTTTTAATTTACAAAAGATTTTAGAACCCAATATAGGTTCTACCTACTGGATTTACTAAAAATTTTGGAGGTACATAATTTCTAAGGATTTTCTTAATTTCTCCTTGGTGTCTTCTAATGTACCAGTTAATTCTATCATTATTTTTTAATTTTGATTTTCAAAAGATATTCGAATTCAAATATGCATAGTCATTTTCTAATTTTTCTATTTATGCTTTCTAACTTTTCATTTTCTATTTTTAGATTATCAAACTAAGTTTAATTTTAACCTAGCATTATCTTTTTCTAATTGTACTATATTCTTTGAAAGTATTTTAATAAATTCGAAAGACTGTTCGGTAAAAAGTGTGTACCTCACTTACCTCGTGTTTTGATGGTCCCCTTTCATCGCAGCTTTCTTCTGAAGATCCTCTTCCTTCGTCAATGTTCATCTCTAATGAACTTTCGGTGTCTCTCTGGTGGCCTGCCATTAGGGCTAGGCTGGCGTAAGCTTCAATCTTGGACTCGGAGGACGACGATTCATCCCACATAACTTTCAAGTTTTTGTGCTTCTTTCTCCTTTTTCTTTAGTTTAGGGAAGTCGTCCTTGATGTGCTCTTCTTCTTGGCAGTTGTAGCACCGAACCTTTCTTTTGCTTTGAAAGTGCTTTTTCGCCTGCGACTTATTAAATTTACTATATTTAATAAACTTGCAAAACTTTCTCACCAATAATGTTTCTTCATCTTCGTCGATGGATGCTTCGGAGTCTTGATCATCTGTTCTTACCTTCAGGGAAATATTTTAACTTGGTTTCTTTACTTCTGCACATCTAGATTCATGAAGTTCAAAAGTAGAAAATAAATTTTCTAATAAACTAACTTTGAGGTCTTTAGATATATATAATAAATCGACTATAGATGTCCACTCAGGTGTCCTAAGAAATGCACTTAAAGCGTACCTTAATAAATCTCGATTCTTTACCATTTCTCCGAGATTCGTGAGTCCAATGATGAGTTCTTTGATCTTCGACTGCAGATGTACAACTGTTTCACCTTCTTCCATCCAGAGGTTCGTTTGTTGGTTCTAGAATAGGTCCCGTCTCGCGAGCTTTGCTTCGAATGTTCCTTGGTGTAGCTCCAAGAACTTCTCCCAAAGTTTCTTTGCTGATTCATAAATCTCCTATCCGATTAACTTCCTAGGGTGGAAGTATGCTTAGCAGGTGGAACTCGATTCATCCATTCACCACGAAGTCAGCTTGATCCTTTTTGGTCCACTGGTACTTTTTTTTCGATTGGTCTTTGGGGGCTACAAAACTATATTTTTAATAATTAAGAATAATTCAAAGTCTATGTTAAAAAAATACCTCCATACATTTTTTCCATGTTGCAAAATCTCCCACGAACTTCGACAGGTAGATTATCAGTCCGACCATCGTCTCGGTGCTTCAATCGACAGTTAATCCTTCTGATACATTTTAGCTTTGATACCAACTATTGGTGCAGCGGGGCCGACAAAAGGGGGATGAGTTACCTAAAAAAATAACCCTTTCTGATTCTTTTGATTTGATTAGTAACACAATTAAAATAATAATAATAAGAGAAACAACAACTTAAAAAGAGTAGGTAAAAGACCAATAGTTTACTTGGTTACAACGTAGGTGGTTGTTAATCTAAGACATTGAAAAGCACTTGAAGATCACCTTCATTGTAGGCGGAGAAGCTACACGTTGACAGCTCAAAAATGACTAAGAAAGTTAATACAGAAGTTGTTGAATATTTCTTAGCTCCAAGGGTCTTTTTATAGCCCTTGGAAAACTCTATCCGCAACTTGAAGGTGCCTTCAAGATATTCCAAGGCGCCTAACATTGATAAGTTTTATCCGTTGAGGATAAAACTCTATTTGCAACTAACAGCTACTGGAAGGTGCCTTCTATTGTTAGAAGTCACATTCGCATTGTTCATCAAAGACGTCTTCCAAGCTATGAAAGATGCCTTCCATATAGCAGAAGGTAGATCAGCTCCCAACCGGTGATCTCTTCTTGTGTGGGTGATGCTCTGGCTACCAGGAGTTAAGCTCATCCGAACCCAACTCTGACTTTCTCCTCAAGCAGGCTTCTTCCCCAACTTCTCATCCCTTGAACACTGCGCATGTCCTTCGATTCCACCGGTGTACTATTTCGTAGCATCTCGTTCCTCGGATGCACCGAACTCGTCGGCTCCTTTCCCATGCTATCCTTCTCATTAGCTGTGTCTTCCACTTAACTTCTTAGTTTTTAAGCTCCTACACACTTAGACACAAGGATCAAACACACATAGGACCTAACTTAACTTGATTGGCCATATCAAAACTACTACGGGGTAGGATCTTTACCCCAATTACGTCCAAGTTTGGGAGAGTTTGAGTCATAAAAAGGACAAGACGATATGGTACTCTCTTGCCCCTTGTATAAAGGAGAGTCCGCTAGTGCAGCCTAAAGGATCTCGACCCCGACTATGTCCAAGCTTGGGGGAGTTTGGACCCTGAGGTGATATGGTACTCACTCGATCCTTGTACGAAGGCAAGTCCTCTACTGCAGTCTAGAGGATCTCTACCCCGATTATGTCTAAGTCTGGAGAAGTTTAGGCCTTGAAAAGGACAAGGTGATATGGTACTCACTCAACCTATGAATGAGAGTCTGCTACTGTAGCCTAGAGGATCTCGACCCTTACTATATCTAAATTTAGGGAAGTTTGGACCCTAAAATGGGCAAGAAGATATAGTACTTGCTTGACCCTTATATGAAGGGGAGTCCACTACTGCAACTTGGAGGATCTCACCCCCAACAATGTCCAAGTCTGGGGGAGTTTAGGTCATATAAAGGATAAGACGATATAGTATTCACTTGGCCCTTGTATAAAGGGGAGTCTGCTATCGTAGCCTGAAGGATCTTGACCCCGACTACCCCCAAGTTCGGAAGAGTTTGGGCCCTGAAAAGGATAAAATGATACGGTACTCACTCTACTGTTGTATGAAGGGGAGTTAGCTATCGCAACCTGGAGGATCTTGACCCTAACTATGTCCAAGTTCAAAGGAGTTTTAGCCTAGAAAAGGACAAGGCGATACAGTAATTGCTCAACCCTTGTATGAAGGGGCGTCTGCTACCGCAGTCTGAAGGATCTCGACCCCAACTATGGCCAATTCTAGGAGAATTTTGGCCTTGAAAAGGACAGGATGATACGACATTTGCTCGATGCTTCTATGAATGGGAGTCCTCTACCACAACCTGAAGGATCTTGACCCCAACTGCGTCTAAGTCCAGGAGAGTTTGGACCCTAAAAAGGATAAGGCAGTACAGTATTCGCTCGTCCCTTGCATGAAGGGGAGTTCTCTATCACAACTTAAAGAATCTCGATCCCGACTATATCTAAGTCCTAGGGAGTTTGGACCTTGAAAAGGATAAGATGATATGGTACTCATTCGATCCTTGTACGAAGGAGAGTCCACTATCACAACTTGGTGTATCTTGACCCTGACTATGTCCAAGTCCAGGAGAGTTTGGACTCTGAAAAGGATAAGGTGATACGGAACTCGCTCGACCCTTGCACAAAAAGGAGTCCGCTACCGTAGCCTGAAGGATCTCAACCCCAACTACATCCAAGTCCGGAAGAGTTTGGGGCAAGATCTAAGTCTAAAAGAGAAATAGTCATTTATTCGATAAGAAAAGTACGAAACATAAATAAGCCTTGAAGAGATCATTTTAAAGTTGTAAAGCGATTTTTAAATAAAGTAAGGTTTCAAGTTGTTGAGGTTCTATGGTCGATCAATCATTTTACCATCTGTATCTTCTAGATAATAAGATTCTGAGTTTTACTTGCTAATCACTTGGAACGGTCCTCCTCGTTGTGAATCCAATTTATTCACATCTCCTACTAATTTAACATTTTTCCAAACTAGATCTCCAACTTGGAAAGTATGAGGAATTACTCATTTATTATACTTGATACATCCACTATTGATATGGCTTGAGTTGAGCAGCCAATCATTCTTGAGTCTCAATGATCAAATCAAGATCCAAGAGCCATTATTCAGAATTATCTTATCCATAAGTGCTCCTTCTGATTGACTATACTCTAATTTTTATTAGGGTGATTGTCTCTCCTCCATAAACCAGATGAAAAGAAGTTATTCTCGTGCTTTCTTGTGGTGTAGTTCGATAAATCGATAGGATACTTGGAAACTCATCCACCGAACTGCCCATGATATGATCTAATTTAATTTTGAGTCCACAAACTATTTCTTGATTGACCACCATGGTTTGGCCATTATTGTGTGGGTAGGCTACCGAAGTAAAATATTGCTGGATTCCAAATCCTTGACACCATTCTTTTAGTCATAGACCTTGAAATTATCTGTCATTATCAGAGATGATCTTATGAGGGATGCCATATCAGTAAACGATATTCTTCCACAAGAATTTCTCGACTACATCTTTAGTTATTCAGGCCAGTGTTTCCATCTCGACCCACTTAAAAAAATAATCAACAGCTACTAAGAGAAATTTCTTCTATTGAGACCCGATCGAGAATGATCCTACAATATACATGCCCCACTAATAAAAGGGGTTGGTATGGTGGAAGTTGTTAAAAACTCTATTGGGTGGTGAGAGAGGTTTTGATGCCTTTAACAATGAATACAGACAATGACGAATCGAACAGTATTGGCTTGCATTGTTAGCCAAAAGTATACCTAACTAATAATGTCTTCTGAGCAAGTGTCCCTCCTTCAATATAATTTCTGTAGATACCTTTATGAACCTCCCTTATTACATAATCAACATCCTCTAGATTGAGACACTTGAGGAGGGGGTGTGAGAAGGATCGTCGATATAATATGTCCCAATTAAAGTGAAGCGGGTAACTCTTCTTTTGTGTAGTAGGACTTGTTCAGGATTGGTAGGCAGAATTCCTTTTTTGAGATAAGCAATGATCAATGTTCTACAATCGGCGAGCTTATTATGTATTGAAGCTTGCTCGATCTGGGAGACCAGTAGAGTTTGAGACACACAATCATTTGTTCTCCATCCAGCCAGTACGCTTGCTAATTTGTCCAGTTCATCCTCCTTTTGATTATTTGCCCTAGGAATCTTCTATAGAGTGACTTCTTGGAAATCACCTTTTAACTTTTCGAAAACGTCCACATTTTGTCGTAATCGGTCATCTCTGATCTCAAAACTTCCTTATTGTTGTTGAGTCACCAACTGAGAATCTGAGTAGATGATCACTCGAGAGGCTTTGGCTTGCTTTGGTGGTTTAAGTTCTGTGAGTAAGGTCTGATACTCGGCTTCATTATTGGATGCTCAGAAGTCAAGTCGAATAGAAAGTTGGTGCACATCTTCTCTAAGTGATATTAGCAATATCCCAACTTCGTAGTCTTACCTAGTGGAAGAGTCATCCACATAAATCTTTCAAGTCTCGTATACTTCTTGGTCAAGGAATTTTGTTAAAAAATCCGCTAAGGCTTGAGTTTTAATAATCATTTGTGGTTGATATTGGATATCACATTCATTCAACTAGATAATCCACTTGATTAACCTCTCTCGGGACTCAGGATTAGTTAACACCACAAATTACTATTAGTGAGGGTTGTGATCAGGTGAGCAAGGAAGTACTATCTCAATTGACAGGCGGTGAGGGCTGGTCCAAAAGTTTTTTTTTTTTCAAATTAGTGTATCTTCTTATATTATTCTTTAATAAATGTCTCAAAAAATAGATGAGTATTGTATATCTTCTTATCAGAGTAGGATTACGGTGACTGCTCCTTCGGATGCCGATAAATATACCCATGGCATTTCTCGTATCACCTATTTAGAGTGCAAGGGTAGTCAAGAAAAATATTCTTTTAATTCAGTGAAAGCTTCATCGCACTTTGTGTCCTACTCAAACTTAGAAGTTTTTCTTAATATCTTAATAAGAGGTAAGTTTTGATTAGTTGAATACGAGGTAGGGGATAGCAATCTTTTGGATTGACTTTATAGAGGTCGTGAAATTCGATGTAAACTCTCTATTTACCTCTCGATCTGGACATCAACACCATATTAGCAAGTCAAGTGGGGAATTGAATTTCTCATATATGTCCAACTTCTATTAACTTGGTAATCTCTATTTTAATTACTAGTTCCTATTCTGTTGAGAAGTTGTGCTTCTTTTGTCAAACAGGTCACACTTTTAGCAATGTGTTCAGCCAATGAACCATTACAGTGGGTGAAATGCTCGTAACGTCCTTGACCAGGCGAAGACATCATAATTGCATAAGAGACATGCAATTTGTTCTTGTTACAGTGGGTGAAATGCTCGTAACATCCTTGACTGCTTGGAAGGTTCCTAAGTCAGCCTCCCTAGTATAACATTATAGGTCGAGGCAGTGTTTACGATTATAAAGGATGTTTGTCAAGTTCATATTAATGTCTCCTCTCCCAAGGAAGGGGTGAGGTTAATCTGACCGATAGGTTGTACCTCATGTCACATAAATCCATATATGTATGGGATGAAGCTCCTCGTCATCTAGCTATATCTGATTGAAAGCGGTTTTAAAGATGATGTTGATGGAACTATCAATGTCAATGAATACTCTCTTTACTTGAAAATTAGTGATGAAAGCTTCAATTACCAAAGCATCATCATAGGGGGCCTTGACTCTTGCCAAATCCTCAAGTCCAAAATTTATGGAAGGATCTTACCCTCTTCCTCGACTAGTGCTAACACATAACTTTCTAACCTTCTACCATGAGCCTTTCGGGCTCAAGCGGAGTCCCCATCCATGTGTCTACTCAGGATTATGTTTATGGTCCCTCGAACATCAATCTTGTCCTTTGTATCTTTTTCTTCGCCCTTCTGATGAGACCAAGAAGAGTATCAAAGTTCATTTGAGGGAGAATGGGATTGATGACTCGTAGGTCGGTCAGTATCATGGTGGTGGTGATGTTTGTAGGGTTCAGGAGACTTCTTCTTGCTAGACTCTCTCCGATTGGTATTCCACTTGTCATCTATGTGTTTCAACTGCCTTGCATACTGCTAATAATCTCAAATGGAATGAGTGCTTGATTGATCATAGGCACAGTACTGAATCACCTTGGGGGATCATTGATCTAATTTGGGAGTAGCAGTCGGGGCTACCTCCGCGACTTGTACCAATTTTTCACCCCTCTGACTTGTTAATTCCCTATTTCACGAGGGTAAAGGAGGAGCTCTATGATCTTGATGAGTAGGAATAGGAACCATTGTTTGCGTTTATTTTCTCTTAGCTAATTGGGCTTCTTTGACTTGAATATACTTAAGTGTCCGAACTTGTAACCCTTTGAAATTAGCAGGAGGCTTTTTTTTTATTAAGGATCTGAAAAAAAATTCTCCATCATCTAAACCTTGAGAGAAGCACTAACTTGTACATCTAGGGTAGCTGAGGGAGCCTCTATGGATACTCGATTAAACTGTTGCAAGTATTCCTTCATGGGTTCTTTGAATTTTTGACTTAGAGCAAACAAATCATGTAGTGTTTTCTGATATCTTCAATTGATTGCAAAGTGTTGCATGAAGATGACTTTAAATTCTTCAAAGGTTTGAATAGAAGAAGCAAAGAGTTGACTAAACCATCTCTATGCCGATCTCGAGAGTGTGGTTAAGAAAATCCAATACTTGACACCGTCTATATACTAATGTAATAAAGAAGCGTTCTTAAACTTGCAGATGTGATATTTTGGATCTATAGTACCATTATATTCCTCGATCTACAATACTCGAAAGTGCTTTGGTAATTCATCCTGGAGGATAACATTTGAGAACGGAGGACCTCGAGGGGCCTTCGATCCATTGAATTCAGGGCATGCTCCCCTTGGTAAACCTCGATGAGGGGGTTCACTAAAAGATTCTACAAAAGGCTCTCTAGCGATGGACTTACCAATAGGTAAGGGAGAAACATTTTACGGTGTTCCCGTAGGCCAAGGTACCTTCTAATGCACCGGTGTAGCTGCGATCGACTAGGGTGGTTGTTCTATTGAAGGATTGATCATCCGAGGATGCGAGGGTTGCCCCTTTAGCATCGCTTGTACTATTGTCGCTACCAATTTGTCAAAATTCTCTATTGTCATGGTGATGACATTAGGTTTTCAGGTATCATCCATCTTCACATTCTGGTTCGGGTCTTAATTTAGTATTTCCACATATGTCGTTAATTTGATCCTACTCGCGAGCATCAACAAGTGAATCACTGGTGAGTTGGATCTGTTGCCAACTTAACTGCCAATCGTCGAACGACAACAAGAACGATGATGTAGTTGGGAGCTTAGACGAAGATAAATAAGAATAAGAGGGTTAGAATGATGGCTAAGGGGTTCCCTGGCGTAGGACACTCAAATTAGAGGATGAAGAAGATGAACATTAGGGTTTCAATGTACGTAGATGTGTGCGGGTACCTGGATACTTGAAAGGATTACCTTTTATAAAGAGACCAGACTTTTTTCCTTCTATCCCTCTTTCCATGTTGTCATTATTTAATATCATAAATAATGCAAATTTATTCATGTCATTGGTTTTTCCTAAAATATCCGAGATTTGCATAATGATTATCCCTTTCTTGACATAATCCAAAATTCACACGATGATTTATCCTTTTCCTAAAATAATATTGCGTCCTGTGTCACCAAGAGACTAGGAAGCTAAAGGGGCAATGACCCAAGAGTCGAGAGTTGGGAGGCTAATTAGAAGCCGGAAGACCCAAGAGGTCGGGAGATTCGAGAGTCGGGGGTCGGAAGATCCAAGAGGTCGGGAGGCCCGAAAATCAGGAGTCGGAAGGCTAAGAAATCAAGAGAGGGCCTAAACTTTTTTCTATTAAAACCACCTTAGTACGTAGTTTTCAACCATCTTTTTTTTATCCATATTATATCTATTAATTAGTCCCCAGATCACTAATCATTGATTTTAATAGATGTTTTTTATTCGCTCTAATCAGGTGTCAGATGCATATTTTCATGTATAATTCTTTTAGTTTGTGTTTAATTTAGTTTGATTAGATATTTCCAATTAGTTAAAGTAAATATTTGTATTTAGTTTACATAGTTCATGTCAACTTATAAGTTTTTTTGTTTAATTAAAACAAACGTAGCCTACGATATTTATAACCTTTACATCAAATTAAAATGTTTTTTAGGATGGTGAATAATTAGTTCATAATGGTTTATATGAAAAAAATATATATAATATTCAAATCGAAATATACCCAACGTTTTAATAGTTTTTTTAAAATGCTCTAACGTTTTAATAGTGAGCCTAATAAATAATTAAATACTTTACAAAATTTCTCAATCTGTACGGGATTCAATTTTACTTAATTCTATAAGTCTACCGAGCAAGGATCCTTGGTTCGTAGGTTCATAAATTACGGATAAGAAGATGATTCATTCTATGAATTAATTTATTTTAATGAACTCTATCATTTAAATAGATAAAATCCATCATAATCCATTAATCATAATTAATGGATCATCCTCTGATCCATAAATTACGGACTAGATGATCCCGTTTGAAATCTACCCAGCGATAACTAATTGTTTTGAGATTCAAATTACAAAACACTAAACAACTTAGATAGTGCACTTACTTCAACTCGTGTTTTTTTTCCCAGATAACTCTTGTTAAATATAGATAAATTACAAACTCTGTCTTGATACCTCTTGTTTGGTTGGTAAATACGCAAGAGAAATGGAGCAATACACAAGAGAAATGGAGATATTAAGCTGGAAGTCAAAGTTAAGAGCTGCTATAACTCTGTTACTCAAAATCTAATGTTGTATAAAGGCCAATACGCGAGCCAGGATTCTCTGGTCCATGAAAAATGGATCAGGAGATGGACTACAATATAATTATGGTCAGATTGTGATCGCGATTCAGTCACATTCAGTTGTGATTATATTCCTCTCTAGGTTTACCTTTCTATCCAAGTTATAATTTGGATCTGGGTGGCCGGTCGGAGACTACCTCACTTGGCGCCTGGCAGTCCGGCCAGCCACCCACAGTCGGCGACCTTCGACCATCTATCCCGACTCAAACTATAACCTGGATAGGAAGATGAACCCAAAAAAGGATCGCAACCAATTACGACTGAATCGCGGTCATGATCCGACTATAATTGTATTGTGATCGCTCCCCTGGTCCACTTTTTTGGACCAGAGAATCCTGCCCCCTAATAGGCACCCTTTGTGGCTGATGAATCTATTCTAGCATTTGCTAGTTATTACAAAATAATCTAAAATAGTTTTCTTCTTTGGACCACAAAGATGTTGGTGTAATAGTTCTCGGGTCAAGGTTGACCAGTTTGATTAAGTTCATGTGTTGGCTTAAGCTTAAGTTTCAATATTTGACAATGTTTGAGAGAAAAGTAGGTCAAGAGAGGACCGGATACTTGACTAGTAAAGTCCTAACTGAGATTAGTTAAGGGAAAGCTCTAACCAGAGATTAAGCAATGAAAACTCTTAACTGAGATTAGACAAGAGAAAATCCTAACTAGATATTAGATAAAGGAAAGTCCTAACTGGAGGTTAGGCAAGTAAGAAGTCTATCGAGTGACTACGCCTAACTAAGGTTAGGCAAGGGAAAGTTTTAGCTGGAGGTTAAGCAATAGAAAATTCTAACTGGATGTTAGGCAACAGAAAGACCTAACTAATGTTAGGCTATGGAAAGTCATAATTGGAGGTTACACAATAGAAAGTCCTAATTAAGGTCAGGCAAGGGAATGCCCTAACTGGAGGTTAAAAAACAAAATGTCCTAACTGAGGTTAGAAAAGGGAAAGTCCTAACTAGATATTAGGCAACAAGAAGTCCTAATTGAAATTAGGCAAAGGAAAGCCTTCGCTAGAGGTTAGGCAACGGAAAGTCCTAACTAAGGTTAGGTAAGGAAAAGTTCTAACTAAAGATTAGACAACGAAAAATCCTAACTACAGGTTAGGCATGTTATAAGTCTACCGAGTGACTAATTATAACTGGAGGTTAAACAAACGAAAGTCCATCAAAAAGATTAGCAAGGAAAAGTTCAAATGAGTCAAAGGGTGACCAGACACTTGGTGATCAAAAGTACAACAAAAAGGTTAGTAAGGGTAAAGTTTAAGTGGGTCAAAGATTGACCGGACACTTGATGATTGAAAGTCCAATGGGAAGTTAGTAAAGGAAAGTCAAAGTGGGTTAAGAAGGATCAGACAGGTGAAGAAGCCTTGACAGGTCAAGATTGACTGGATGATAGGCAACAGAAAGTCCTACCGAGTCATGACTGATTTTAGTGTTGGGCAAAAGAACCCTAAACTCTGATAAAAACTTAGGGTTGGGCAATCGATTAGAGTAATCGATTGATACAATCGATTGAAGGTCATATTCAGGAGTATAGTATGTCCCAAAATCAATTGGGCAATTGATTGAATGATTTTTTGCGACAGCACAAAAGGTGTCAGAATTGATTAGGGAAATCGATTCAGCAATCAATCGATTAGGCTAATTGATTAGAGTACTTTTCGCAAGAATAGAAAACTTTTGAATCGATTGAGTCAATCGAATAAAAGTTGTCAATCAATTGGTACAGCTCACCTCAAAGAGGAGTGAACCCTTGAATTAGTCACCTCAAGGAGTCATTAATAGTGTCGCGACCAACGACCTCTTGGTCGAATTTCCAGACTCTCGTCCCAATGCGAATTATAAGTTAGCAGAGTTCTTACGACCAACGACCTCTCGGTCAGATTTACAAACTCATCTCAGTGCGAGTTATAAGCGAGTAGGGCTCTCACAACCAATGACCTCTCGGTCGAGTTTCCAAACTCTCACCCCATTCGAGTTATAAGTGAGCAAGGCTCTCGTGTCCAACGATCGCTTGGTTAGTTTTTCAGACTCTTGTCCCAATGCGAGTTATAAGCGAGTAGGGCTCTCGCGTCGAACGACCTCTCGGTCAGGTTCAAAACTCTCACCCTAGTGCAAGTTATAAGTAAGCAGGGCTCTCGCGTCCAACGACCTCTCGGTTGGATTTTCAAACTCTTATCCCAATGCAAGTTATAAGCGAGTGGGGTTCTGGCATCAAACGAACTCTCAATCAGGTTTCCAAACTCTCTCCCTAGTGTGAATTATAAGTGAGCAAGGATCTCGCGACCAGCGACCTCTCGATCGAGTTTCTAGACTCTCGATCCAGTGCGAGTTATAAGTGAGCAGGGCTCTCGTAACCAGTGACCTCTCGGTCAGATTTCCAAACTCTTACCCAGTGAGAGTTATAAGTGAGCAGGGCTATTGTATCCAACGACCTCTCGGTCGGGTTTCCAGACTCTCGCCCTAGTGCGAGTTATAAGCAAGCAGGGCTCTCGCGACCAATGACCTCTTGGTCAGGTTTCCAAACTCTCACCCTAATGCGAGTTATAAGAGAGCAGGACTCTCACGTCCAACGACCTCTCAATCAAGTTCCAGACTCTGGCCTAGTACGAGTTATAAGCGAGCAGGGCTCTCGCATCCAACAAGCTCTTGGTCGGATTTTCAGACTCTTGTCAGTGCGAGTTATAAGCGAGCAAGACTCTCGCGTCCAACAACCTCTAAGTAGGGTTTCAGACTCTCTCCCTAGTGCGAGTTATAAGCACGCAGGGCTCTCACGACAAGCAACCTCTCGGTCGGATTTCCAGACTCTCGCCCTAGTGCAAGTTATAAGCAAGTAGGGATCATGCGTCCTACGACCTCTCGGCCAGGTTTCAATACTCTTGCCCAGTGCGAGTTATAAGGAAGCAGGGCTCTCGCGACCAGCAACCTCTGGATCGAGTTTCCAAACTCTCACCCAGTGCAAGTTATAAGTAAGTAAGACTCTCGCGACCAGCGACCTCTCGGTCAGGTTTCCAGACTCTCGTCCCAGTGTGAGTTATAAGCGAGCAGACTCTCACGACCAGCGACCTCTTGGTCAGGTTTCTAGACTCGCCCTAGTGTAAGTTATAAGAGAGCAAGACTCTTGCGTCCAACTACTTTCCGGTTGGGTTCCTAGACTCTCTCTCCAGAGTGAGTTATAAGTGTGCATAGCTCACATACTCCATTGACTTCCTGGTTAGGTTAAACCCCTGGGTAGGTACCTAACTTAACAACCGATTCGCCCGACACTCACCACTCGGTCGACACTCATTTTTCTTGTCACTCTGCCCGGCACTCGACTTACTTGCCGCTCCGCCTGGCGCTCACCATTTGGTCGACACTCGTTTTACTTGCCGCTCTGCCCGACACTCGACTTACTCGCTGCTCTGTTGACACTCATCTCACTCGCCGCTCTACCCGACACTCATCACTTGGCCAACACTGACCTTGTTCGTTGCTTCGTTTGTATTCATCTCATTCATCACTCGTTTGGTGTTGTTTCTCGCTACTCGCTCAACATTGCTACCATCGTTCGATTGGCATCGCTACTGTTGCCTGTTCAACATCGCTTCCACGGCTCGATCAACATCGTCATTGTTATGGGCTTGATGGTATATGATGAGTCTAGCGATCTGACTTTATACTATGGAGTGATTCAGTCTTTGCAATGGACTGTCTAGTAAGTGTTAGATTTTGAGAGATGTCCTAAGGAAATCGCCTTATGGTTTTTATTATTTATTTGATAAATATAAATTCACTATTTGGGTGCACATTTTCTATGTGTATGATTGGATCTTAAACTCATGTACTGAATGTCCACGATATGATTCACAGCATGAGAGAACTTGTGATTGAATCACAACTTGTAAGTATCTCTACATGTGCAATTATAAATGTATTGGAATATTTCCTAGTTGATGAATTGATGAGCTCAAACATCATTGATTCTGATAGATTAGCATGGGTTATACTCTTTGGTATAACCAAGCAGCTGTTTTCTCACAGGCTGGAGACATTGGAATGTCGAGAGTTAAACATGGATGCTAGTTATGGTAACTAGTTCATTGGAGTGACCTGCTGTAAGACTTCATATGGTTCTCTACATATATATAGATATATCTGTGAAGTTCTTACTGCAGCTCGAGTGCAAGTTTCCTTCAACTTGAGGTATACAAGTCACCTTGGTTATGGAGGCTTATACTTTGACATCTTAAGCAAGCATCTCATTGAGGTGTGGACCCGGGATGATTCGATATAAGTCGAAGTACTCGAAGGTGTTTGGATAGCCCAAAGAAGATTCACCGCTTCTTATGATGAGACGTATACCCTATGACCACTCGTTAGGATTATTACTCAAAGTCTTTAGCCAAAGCATCACATATTAAGAGCACGAGACTCTTAGACACATGTCGGAGTAATTTGAATCCGTAGAACGAGGAAGTATTACTTGGGTTAGGTGTGACGTAGTCAGCCTAATGGGGACTGACATATAGACCATGTCCTGAACCAAGTGTATATAAAATGAGTGAAAGGAACATGACACAACTTATTGTAGTTGTCGAAGGGTTTGGAAGTGGTTCCGAGATCAACCTATGATTTTTCGATTAATTAGGGGTCATGATGTCATCATGATCGTTCTATAATTAATAGTAAATTATGGACAACCAACATAACCGGGAACCTATAAGGTCATACGTACTACGAGTTTATCTAAGAGACATAAAACGAGTTTGAGAATTAGATTCTCAGATCGAGAGAGATTAAGTTTGGTTGGACCAGATAAATGATAAATAGGGAATCAGAGTGACGTAACGGAAGCGCGGATGAATCATGTCTTTTGAAGACGAGTTGAATTTTTTTGATTTAATTATTAACTAAATTGGTTTGGTTTAATTAAAAAGGACATTTGGTTTGAACTAAGATAGTTTGGACTTAAGGCTATTGGTTTAGATTGTGGTTAAAAGATACGAGTTTGGATTGGATCAAATTCAATAAGAGCTTTTATATATATATATATATATATATATATGTTGAGATATATCTATATAAGAGATTAATCGAGATCATTAAACCAAGGTGCTTCTCTCTCTCTGTTCCTTTTCCCCTCTTCCTCCTTCATTTCTGCCGACACAAAGGAAAAAGGGAAATAAAAAAAACGTTTTTCCTTATACCTCTGCCGCCGCCGCCGACGCCGACGAGGAAGAGGAGCTCACCGCCGCTTCTCCTTTAAGCGCCGCCCAGGCACAGCCCAAAGCACCTTTTCTCCGGCCAGCAACTTACTTGCCGGAGAAAGAAAACGCTGGAGCTGTTGTCCTATGCCGGCTGGAGTCGCTGCCCTCTGCCGCAGCTACTGCCCCGAGCGCCGTCCCTGCTGTCCCGTGGGAGTTACTGACGCCTATCAACCAAGGAGCTGTGAGTTCCTTGTGCCCCGCCGCCCAAAGTTCCTGTTCCAGCCAGCAAAGATTGTTGCCAGAATCTGCCATCACCGGACCTGTTGCCGCTCGCTGGCAGCGAGGTTGATCGCTCCGAACATCGGTAACAATGGTTGTTATCGCCGGTTGATTTGTACCGTTTGGTTGCAATTGTTATCGGGTACAAATCGGGTCGTGATCCCTCTCTCAAATCGAACCGTCTCCTACTTTGACTAGTACCGAAGTGGAGACACGACTTAGACTTATTGAAGTTGTCTCGAAGATAATTCGGTGTGAATACAAGTAGAGACAAGGCTCGTGCGTCGCTTGGTTGATCTTCGTCCCACTCCGGATCATCCGATGGAATCTTCTACATATCATCTGTCAGGTATACTTAGCGTAAATTTACTTTCCGTAAAATTTCAATTATGTTATTATGTCTGGCATGTTGTATCCTTATATGCGTGTGGTGCGTGTGATGTAATAATTAGAAATTATTATTATTTTTATTTTTCACTGCGCATATTTACGAAACGTGTTTAGGACGCACCCGCATCGAACATATCCCAACAGTAAGTTTGACTCACGTCTCTTTCGACTAGACTTAAAGGGGAGGCTTGTGATGTAGATGTATCTTAGCAGCCCCAGGGTAATTAGAGAGAGGGTGAGGGCATTTTGTTCATTCTACTATTTAGGACTTTAAGAGGGAAGAGGAGAAATTGTTCGAAGAGGGGGCTTCTTCTTCATTTTGGTCGCCGCCATTAGGAGGGCGCAAGGGGACACCACCTTCACAGCCTCCGATGCCAACCTCATCCAATGTCGACAATCCTCTCACGCACGAGGGCGTCACATCACCCTCACGCGAGCACGCTGACTCCCCCCCCCCCCCTCTCTCTCTCTCTCTCTCTCCACTCAAAGGCGCCTCCTCCATCGCTACCTTGCAATAACTGTCGCTACAGGCCAAGCCGCAGCCACGCACGTTGTCACTAGGCATCGCCTCTCACGGTCATCGCTTAAGCTCCTCTATATGCTGCTGCCAGCGCTGGCTCTCCCTCCCGCTGACGCCGTCGACCGCCGGCCTCATTTTCAGTGCTCTCTCTCTCTCTCTCTCTCTCTCTCTCTCTCTCATTTTCGTCGCCTTCATACCACAGTCGTTTGCTATCGTTCTACAGTATTCAGTAACCAATTTGGCTCCCTGTAGTTTACTATTTTCCGCCTTCACACCATTCCAGCCTACTTGTCACTGTTGTATTCCGGATTGCCCGCCGTTGTCATACCCTAACTCGTGCGTCGTTGTCATATCCCAACCTGCGTGTCACCTTCCGGATCCATGCTATGTCTGGCTCAGCGTTGTTAGATCTAGCTCTTCATCCAGCCCACATTCGTCTACTCCTTCGAGTCACGATGACTAGATCAGCGTTACTGCTAGCTCACCGGTCTACTAGAGGGTACCCCTTGGGTTAGGATATGTTTTCCATGCTTCTTCTCTATGCACTTC
This sequence comes from Zingiber officinale, assembly GCF_018446385.1. Classification (NCBI taxonomy): domain Eukaryota; kingdom Viridiplantae; phylum Streptophyta; class Magnoliopsida; order Zingiberales; family Zingiberaceae; genus Zingiber; species Zingiber officinale. Next base: position 82,250,343 of record NC_056007.1, read on the forward strand.
AATATTCTACTATTTATTAGGCTGCTTATATATTTTTGGGGCATGCCTCGAGCATCGGGATATTAGAGACTGGAGCAACTCAATCGTTGTCTGTAAGTAACGTTGACCAGAGACCTTCTAACGACTTGGTCAACTTAGAAGACAACTCATCATACCCTCCCCCTCTAGGTCATGGCAACTCAGGTAACATTCCATCAACATCACTCGACGGTCTATCTGACTCAGCTTCCAGACGGGATCAAAGCTAATAAAATATATGTGTTGATTCCAAAATGCCTTAGGAAGTTATCCACAAATATCTCTATGCATTAGTTCCAAAACGTCACTACAACGGCTAACCTCCTTGTTTTTTTTGTTAGTAGTCTTTTTCTTAACACACTCTATGTAGATATCAAAGTCAGGTATATCAAGGGAATCAATAATTTCATATGACATTAACCTTTCTAGGAAAGAAGGCTATAATCGAATCAATTGGTATTTTTAGGCTTTATTTAGGTAATGTCGAGGAATGGAAAGAAGACTAAAGTCGAGTCGATTGGTATTTTTATACTTTGTTTAGGAACCATCTAGATTTAGAAAATATATTTATTGTACAATCTTTTCAACGAAATTTAATTTTAAGCATGTCAAGGGAATCAATAATTTCATGTGACATTAACCTTTCTAGGAAAGAAGGCTATAATCGAATCAATTGGTATTTTTAGGCTTTATTTAGGTAATGTTGAGGAATGGAAAGAAGACTAAAGTCAAGTGTATTTTTATGCTTTGTTTAGGAACCATTTGGATTTAGAAAATATATTTATTGTACAATATTTTTAATAAAATTTAATTTTAATTTCTTTTTTAGATAAATCAGGTTATTTTTATTCATTTAGAAATAGAATTTTCAGTATTTTTTTAATTCAGTATTGGGTGATAATGATTCCTTAGATGATAAACTTTATAAATTGAACACCTTTACTCCTACGGTTGATAACATAATAATGCATAATATAGGTACGAAATGTAAATTGATTGACGAGATTTTTTCTATATTGTGGCATAGGTGTTTAGGAACTATATCACATGGAATTATTGATTCCCCCGGGTTCACCTTCCCACCTAGGTTAGAATTTTGGGTTGAACCAAGCGGCTGGAGGTCGTCGACGGTGGGTGGGCCACGCCTTGCTCGGCATCATACAGTTTGTCCATCGTCGACGGTCGGCGGCCTCCGGCCACCTGGATCGGCCCAAAACTATAATCTAGGTAGGAAAGTGAACCCAGGAGAGATCGTACCCAATTTTGATCGGATTTCGACCACAATCCGATATGTAAATTGTGGAAGGGATCAGGAAAGGACAAGAGATTACGGATCAGAGGATCTGGACTCAATAACTTGCAGCATTAAGTTAAGATTTTAATTTTAAATTTGTACTGATCTATTTATTTAATTAAAGAATATGTTTATAATATAAAAGTCATTACATACATGCATTGCATGTGTAATATAATATATATAAATATATATATATATATATATATTAATTTAATTTTTTATATAAGATATTAAATTGATAAGAACAACATATCTGGGCCAAAAGCTCAAGAAAAGTTTTCTTTCTAATGTCGTCAGCCTAAAGTATTTATAGAAACTTTTCCACTCATAGTGTTGTCAATTCTAAGGTGCGGACTAAAGAAAACTTGCATATTTTTTATATAAAAAGTATACGAAGAAAATTACTAATAAGCCTTAAATTTATTTTCAATGTATAAAAAAAAAGGAAATTAACATAATTTAATCTTGGAGTTCACCAAAATTAATTACTAATAAGCCTTAAATTTATTTTCAATGTATAAAAAAAAGAAAATTAACGTAATTTAATCTTTGAGTTCACCAAAATTAGTTAGTAAAAGGCCTAAACTATTAATAAAATAGTATATATATATAAAGGGAATTTAGCCTGTACACTCGTTCGATGCACACTCTTGGATGACCCTCACATGTTCGGACACTCGAACATGTGAGTCACCCAGGAGTGTATACAGAATATAGCCTAGGTATTCATAGTGATCGTCCACGATTGGCGCCTCTCATATACGAGGCGCCTCAAATGATCGGAGGTCCCTCCCATGTGAGAGAAAACCCATGGTGGTTGCCTAGGCTATCAAGAGCCTATATATATATATAGAGGATTTTGTTATCCTAAGGACCTTATACTGCACACCCAATAAAATTTGAAAAAAAAAATCAATTTGATTTTTTTTATTTAATATAAAATTCAATCTAAATTCTAAAAGTAAAATTTTATTGACATAATCGAAAACTAAAAGAACAAAAAATCAAAATATATATTATGACCATTTAAATTTTTTAATTTTTTTTTTTACTTAAATATTATAATTTAACCCCTAAATTCTAAAATTAAAATTTATATTTAACTTAACTTCTAAGCTAAAAATATATATATAAACAAAAAACTACTATTATAGCGGGATGAAGTCCGCAGTTCATCCGTAGATATGAAATAGTTAATATTAGCATTTTCAAAATTATATATAGAGAGAGAGTCTAGGCTTTTTTGTTTCGAGGTTGGACATGGTGGATCTATTAAATTTTGGAAATGCTAATATTAACTATTTCATATTTATGTCCATCGACAAAACCCAACCAGTGCAACCGTTTTAATGCAAACATGTTCAAGACTAACTTACTAACTTGAACCTCATCATCATGTCTTTCTAAGATGAGAATATTATAAGAAAATAGAATTAGTAAATGTATATTAAAGAATTTTGATTTGTCTCAGTGTTCGTCGGTTAAAGCCTTACCAAATGGATCTTGTCTTCGAATCCGACATGGGCTACCAATTGAAATGCGGTCAGGCCGGATACAGCAGATAATGGGCTCCGAGCATTATTGTAGGGAAAAAAAAAATTAAAACCCTCTTAAAATTACTGCCTATATTCATAAAAATTACGAAAACATACCGTCAGTCGATCATTTTTAATTATATTAATTTCTTAATTTTAAATTTTTGATAAATTATCGAATCGTATATCCCTCTAGCAGTTATTTTTTGAACATAAATATTATTTATAAGTAAAATGTTTTCTTAATAAAATCATCATTACCCTAATAAAACATAATCGCTCTTTTTTAAAAGGCAAAATAATAATTTTAAATGTTTAATAAATGATAAGAAATGAATATATTGAACAAATTTAAATAATTATAAATAAAATTAAATTATTAACTGGATTACAGAATTTATTCAACAGTCCGTTGATGCAACGTAGGCAATAGCTAGTATGCACGATTGGCTGGTGGCAAAGCGAGCACCATCCGAGCCGACAGTTGATCATATGCTGTTGGGTTTGGGTTGGGAATGGGACGTCGATGGACAGTTGATAATATCTCTTTCTTGACAAACAAATATATATAATGTCTCAGTTTACTAGTCTACTGATGATTAATAATATAATATAATATAATATAATATAATAGATCACACGGATCTGAAATCCATTTGCTCATAAACTATATATCCATACAAGGCTGCAAAAAGTCTCAGATCATTTGCCATTTTGCCTCCCCAATAAGTCCAAGGAAATTAAGACGTTATGTTAGTTGTTTTCCTCGAACAACCCCACACTAGTCTACTGATCTAACGATGCAAATGTCCACGCTATCCACTGTAGTAACTAAAACAGATTCTCTTTCAATTCACAGCTGCGACAATCTCGGTCCCAACCCTTTAAAGCTATAAAGTTCAATCTCTGCGTGCCACCATCCGGCCAATCATATTTGCAACTTGCACTGCACCCTCATCCTTTTACGATCACCGGATTGGCCGCAGCAGCCGTCGATTTGACAGTCAGTCGAATTCCTGTCAGAGAGCTCGTATCCCGACCGTGGCCGACGTCGCTGTCCTCCTCGCCGCCGTGGGGTCGTCGCCGGACCACCGCAGTGGATCCTCCTCCACCCACGTCCCCACCCGGTGGGTTCCACTAACTGATCATATATCCACGTAGCCATCCCCATCACCTGAGCATTCATTTGGTCCCTGCTGCCTGCCTGCCTTAATTTATCTTTCATCTACCGCATTAAACCCAATGCCCACTCTCGTCGATCGCTCACCCCTCGATCAGAGGTGAAAAGAAGAAAACTACGTGACGGCGACAGAGTGAATGCCGTGTTCATGGGCACGGCTAGCTGATCGATCATATCCTTCCCTTCCCCTGTTAACAGGTATCCGTTGCTGTCGCTCGTGCCATGCAAATTACGGTCGGTGAGCCAGCGTATGAGTTCAACGTAACATAATTATATATATATATATTCCAATTGCGGAGAGGACAAGTTAAAAAGGGACAGCACGGGAAGAAGATAACACGCCGGAATCGGACAACACCATGAGCATCTCGATCAGCGGAGTTAAACGGGGCCAAAGTTAACTACTGGAACGGAACGCGACAACACGGCGGGCCCGATCGATGTCCTAATGCCGCCGGAGCAGCACAGCTGCCAAAAAAAGAGTCAAGCGGTGGCGGCCACCGGCGAGTCACCAAGTGTGGTGGTGGCGCCGGGTGGGAGGACCACGGCCGGACCACGGGGCGGCACGTGGACGCGGGGCCGGGGCTGTCGGCGGAGTCCAGTGAGTGGTCCACGTCGGCCGCGCATCGATATCGGAATTGCCCATCAGCTTTAATAATTGCACCTCCGTCTTTTATTTACGCTATTCAATATTTTTTTTATAAAAAAAAATAAATAAAACAAAACAAAACAAAAAAGTCCTCCCATTCGCTTGCCTTTATATATTCCTCGACACGTTGAAAAAGCAATGATTTTCAAGAGCTGGACCGATATGATCTACTGAGCCAAGTTTTGAGGAGTTTTGTTTCGGTTGATTTTGACAAGCCATCGAACTGGAGGTAGATCGATTGGGGCCGAAACGATCGAGCAGGCAAATATTGTAACGTTGGCGAGCGAACTGAAGGGACTCTGGGAAGAAAGTGACTAACTAAAGAGGATGTTGGGCGATGCTAATTGTCACTAGCTAGCAACAGTACATGGAACGAAAATAAAATAAAGGGCATTAAAAGATGTGAATATTCTTCCTTCCACGCCACGTTCCAAAGTGACTGGGTAAGAATTGTGCATTAAAAAATTTGGATGGGTTAAGTTGCGGGTGACATGTGGCTATAAGTCGCCCAATGATTGTGCTCACTGTTAGGTGCAGTAGCTGTTGTGCTAAAAGAAGAGAAAATTTGTACGCTTCAACAACGCCAATAATCAACCCTTGTTTGTCTATTGCCAAAATATATTTAAAATTTGCATCTGAAGGTTTAGATCCTGGCAAATTAATGGAGATATTATCGTACTGAGTGTGTAATTGTGATGTGATCCTAAATTTTATCGACTTTAAAATGTGCATTGAGTGTGGCCATCGTGTCCATTTCAAATGGATCGTTGCGAGGATTTGTTGCCCATAATCGACAATTTGCATTAAAATTTGGCACCATCGGCATTTATGGATAAGTGTAACATCTTGATTATGGAGGCGTCAATTTACAAACATGAGAATCTTATAGAGCATACCACACACTGCTTGCTTGAATGGAAGATTGAATAGCGTTTTTTCTTTCTTTTGAAAAAAAAATACAATAATAAATCACGAGTGAACGTAAGATTAATTATCTGACTTATTATTTATAACCTCTTTAAATGATTGAAAAGTCTGATATAGTTCATGAGTAACAAATTAATTACAAGAAATACGAGTTAAGTTGAACAACTATACTGAAATTTCATAATAATTACTTCTTCCTTGCTTGAGTCAGTGTGACGATGGCATGATTAGTTGATTAATACATCCGAATTCCAATTGTAATTTACTCACTAAAATATGGTTTATATATATGTCATGAATGCGACACGTCAAGGAATTACATATATATTTTTTCATCATTAAATAAAAAAAGGAGGAAGGTCAATTTGAACTTTCTCCTTCGAATGGTAGAGGAGGCTGAATCATGAGGCCAAAGGGTTTGGTGAGGAGATTAGTCATCATTATCCTTGGAAACCAAGTAAAATAATATTCATAAGCATTTATTTAAAGAAATCAAATGCGTTTTAGGATGTTAATAAGGTAAGAAAGAGGATCAAGTTACAAATACTTGTTGATTTCGTAAAGCATTAGGTGCGTGTGACAGCCTATAATATTGATCCACACAAATTTATAAAATCTTAGGATGCGACGCTGATGATACTTTGATCGGTGGATGAATTTGCTCCCACCACCAACAAATTAAAATGGCATGATGTGCATGACGTTGGCTATGACTAATTGGACAAGGTTCTAGATGAGTAATGTTGAAGTTAAGAGAGCTTAGTGGTCCTAAATGCCCTTAATTACCCTCTCTATTTAAGGTTTTTTTCTTCTTGTTTACTTCATCTCAAATTAAAAAAAAATGATGTAAAGTTACCTTGCACATCCTTATATGAGTGGTGGTGGTCGTTAACCAATGTAGAGAATATTAGAGTGTATATTAAAAGTCTAGCTTTTTGTAATATTTATTTTGAAATAAAGAATCACATTGGTCAAATGTCTACATTTATATGCTAAGTGTAGTTGTTTAATTAATTTATATTGTAGATAACTTGGTGTGTGGTATCACATACAGAAGATCGTGTTATCAATTCCTTATAAATTATAAACAGTAGCTCACGACTAAGATGGAAAGAAACAAATCATTGGAATAGTTATAGTGTAATTTGGTATTATTTTATCTTAATTATAAAATTACACTAGTACACTCTGAATGTATTAAGCATGATCATTTAAGGTAAGTTCTTTTTATACTGACTGCATAAAAGAACAAGACCTTTGTTATTATGGAAGTGTGTGCTCTTAATCATGATATAATAACAAGCACATATACTCAATATTCATTTCTTTAATTTATCAAAGGGTGCGATTTAGTTAGATAAATCAATAGACCCGATAAGTTGAGAAATGATATTATTTATAGTGTGTGTTGTTGATTATAGAATGAAACTGTGTCCTAGTAATCTAGGTTAATGATGTCCCCAAGAGGAGCTCATAAGGATTATCATGTAAACCCTGCAGGTGGGCTTAGTCCGACATAACGATGAAGTTGAGTGGTACTACTTTTGGAGTTAGATATTAATTAAGTGAGTTGTCAGTAACTCATTTAATTAGTGGGCATTCTATATCTTAAACACAGGGAGACTAACACACTCATGATAAGAATGAGCCCATATAGTAATATGGGATTGGTGTGGTAGTTCAATAATAACTCTTTAGTGGAATGAGATATTATTGATGAACTCGAGTTGGGTGTTCGAGGCGAACACGAGAAGCTCAAGTTCATCGGGAGACCAAAACCAATTCCTCCTCTCGGTCCCTGTCGTATCCTCTTATTTATAAAGTCTTATACCCACCTTAAGGTGGTCAGCTAAGCCTAGCTTGGAGCCCAAGCTAGGGCCGACTAAACCAAGGTGAGTTGGTGGTCGGCCCTAGCTTGAACCCAAGCTTAGGTGGCCGACCAAAATAAATTAAAAGGATTTTATTTTTAAAATCTTTTCTTATGTGGAAGCCATGGTTTTAAAAGAGAGTTTAAAATTTAAATCTTTCCTTTTATAGCTTTCTACAAAAGATTAAGAGAAAGGTTTGATATATTTCCTTATTTGTAGTTAAAAGGAAGATTTTAATTTTAGAGAAAACTTTCCTTTTTGTAAATCATCCACATGTTTTAATAGAGATATTTTAATTTATAAAAGTTTCCTTTTATAACCAATCATGAAGGGAATTTTTAAAGAAAAATTTTTATTTTAAAAATTTCCGGAAACAAATTAGGAAGTTTTAATTTTGTGTTTAAAACTTTCCTTGTTTGGAGGAATTGAGGTGGCCAACCACATTGATAGAGAAAAGGAATTTTTTTTAATCAATTAAATTTTCCTTTCTATGGCAAAGAAAATAAGGAAGTTTTTATTAAAACTTTCATTATTTGTCAAGATCAAGGAATATAAAAGAGAGGGTAGAGGTGTCTCACCTCATAACAAATATACATCTAGTATTTCTCTCTTCTCTTCCTTGTGGTGGCCGGCCCTTCCTCTCTTCTTCTTCCTTGGTCGGCGGCATCAACTCTCTAGGAGACCCTTGGTGGTCGGATTTTGCTTGGAGAAGAAGTAGAGAAAGGAGGCTTTGTTTCTTTACATCCCTTGGAGCTTGGTTGGTGGCCGAAGACCTTCATCTCTAGGAGATTCTTGGTGGCCAAAATTTGCAGGGAGAAGAAGGAAGCTTGGGTGGATTCTCGTCTCGGTAGATTGTCACCCACATGACGTCCGAGATAAGAAGAGGAATACAGCAGAAGATCGTGAGGTCTATAAGCTATAAAAGGTATAACTAGTTATTAGTTTCCGCATCATAACTAGTTCATCATTTTATTTAGACCTTGAAATACCAAACACAAGAGGCTAATGAATTTAGGTAATCGAATTTCTATTTTTCGATTTTGTATTTCTTTTGTTTTACGAACTTGTGATTCGATTGTTCTTTTTGATTAAATCTAGGGTTACTATAAGGAAATTAAATATTAAATTTCGTTAAAAGGCTTTGTCTAGGAAGTGGTGGATGCTCTCATACCCAAGAAGGCCTAGTGCCTCGCCATGTTTAACTTGGAAGTCGATCTCTGAAATTAATATTTAATTGAATTTGTAACATGGGTGGATTTGGATCAATAATGTTAAGCATCGTTTGCGATTCAAGTATAAACCACTAAGAACAGATAAGTTGAATTTGGAATCAATAATGTTAAGTTTTGTTTGCGATTCCAAATTTAATTTCTAAAGAACACAATAGGTTGTTAGGAATGGTTCAGGACTTATACAAAATTTTTATATAGGGGAACCAGTACGTATTCCGAGTAACAACCATCAGAGAAAAATAAATTTCTTTAATTCCTCTCTTATTTGCATGTTCTATTCTTTCTCTTACATATGAAATTTCTTCTCTCCACTGCATGCAAAATGGTGTTGATTTAAAAAAGCAGCTCCACAATGATGCAAACCAACTCCATGTTGGAGCTGGTTTGCGAAAATTAACTCCAATGTTGAGCTGGTTTGCGCAAATGATGTAAAGTTACCCTCCACACCCTTAAATGGATGATAGTGGACAACAACAAATGTGGCAAATTGATACGGATAAAAATAAGTTTCTTTAATTCCTCTCTTATTTGCATGCTCTATTCTCTCTCTTACATGCAAAATTTCTTTTCTCTCCTATAGGTAAAGTGATACTGATTTAAAAAAGTAGTTTCACAGTGATGCAAATCAGCATCAACGTGGAGCTGATTTTCACAAATCAGCTCCACAACGGTATTGGTTTGAGAAAACCAGCTCCACAATGGTGTTGGTGTTAGTTTTCGCAAACTAGTTCTATAGTGGTGCTGGTTTGCTCAAACCAGCATCACAGTAGTACAAACAAGCATCAACATGGAGTTGATTTGCGAAAATCAACTCCACAGTGGTGCTAGTATTGCAAACCAGCTTTACTTTAGAGCTGGTTTTCGCAAACCAACACCATTGTGGAGCTGGTTTGTGCAAACTAGCTCCACAATGGTGCAAACTAGCACCAACGTGGTGCTAGTATTTGTAAACCAGCTCCATAGTGGTACTGGTTTGCTCAAAGTAGCTCCACAGTGGTGCAAATCAGTACCAACGTGGAGTTGGTTTGCGAAAATCAGCTCCACAGTAGTGTTGATTTATGAAAACCAACACCAATGTGGTTACGTGGAGTTGGTTTACGTAAATAAGCTCTATAGTGGTGTAAACCAGCACCAACATGGTGTTGGTTTGTACAAACCAGCTTCACAGTGGTGCCAACTAGCACCAACGTAAAGTTGGTATTTTAAACTAGCTCCATAGTAGTACAAATCAACACTAATATGGAGCTGATTTTCGCAAACCAGCTCCACAGTGGTGTAAACCAGCACCAATGTGGAGTTGGCTTGCACAAAACCAACTCCACAGTGTCGCAAACCACCACCACTGTGGAGCTGGTTTGTGCAAACCAACACCACTATGGAGCTGGTTTGCACAAACCAGCTCCACGTTGGTGTTTGTTTTCACAAACCAACACTATTGTGGAGTTGGTTCTCGCAAATCAACACCATTGTGTTGCTATTTTTTTTTAAACCAACAACACTTTGCATGCAAGAGAGAGAAGAAACTTTACATGCAGGAGAGAGAATAGAGTATGCAAATAAGAGAAAGATTAAAGCAACTTATTTTTGTCCACGTCAGCTCGTAACTTTGGTTGTGTTGGATCCCGTGATAGTTTTGATATGATCAACCAAGTTAAGTTAGGTCCTGTTATATTTTAAACCTTGTGGCTAAGTGTGCAGGAGCTTAGGAACATAAGAAGTCGAGCGAAAGACGCAGCTAGCGAGAAGGATAGCACGGAAAGGGAGTCGACGGGCTCGGTGCATCCGAGGGACGAAGTAGTGTGCACGACGTTCGAGGGACGAGAAGTCGGAACGGAAGCTTGCTCGTGGAAAAAGGCAGGAAATTAGATTTAGATGAGCCTATTTCGGTTGACCGATATCACCCAAGCGATCAGAGCAGCAGGAAAACAATAGAAGGCTGAAAATGTTGCTAGAGGCGCCTTTAAAGGGAATTAAAGGCGCCTCCGCGACCTTCAGGCAGAAGGCGCCTTCGACTAGGCAGATTTTTACTGTTAGCAGTGGATAAATTTTTATCCACTGCGCCTCGCTGGAGGCGCCTTCCAGAAATTTATCCACTGCGCCTCGCTGGAGGCGCCTTCCAGCTCTATGGAAGGCGCCTTCCAGCTCTATGGAAGGCGCTTTCAAGCCATGAATAATATTTTTTAGGGGTTATAAAAAGACCCCTGGACCTAGGAAATTAATAACAACTTCTGTATTCATTTTCTAAATACTTTCTAAGCTTCCAACGAGTGTAAGAGGCTTCTCCGCCTTCAAAAAAGGAGACTTTTAGTGCGTTTACTTGCGTTGGATTAACAACCACTTAGGTTGTAACAAATTAAATCTATTGACCTCTTTTATTTTATTAGTTGTTCATTTCTGTTTATTATAATTGTGAAATTGTTGTTAATTGAAGTTCAAAGTTCTGGAAAGGTTCTTTTTATTTCTTAACAGGCAATTCATCCTCTTTTGCCAGCCTTGCTGCGCCAACAGGCTGTTGTCCATCATCACTCATATAAGGGTATACATGCTATAATATATATATATATATATATATATATATATATATATATATATATATATATATATATATATATATATATATATATATATATATTTTGCTCACTTTAAGCCGTATACCTCGTGAGCACCTAGTATAATTATTATTTTAATAGTTTTTTAAGCTTTTGGTTATCTAAATATATTTAGAGTTTAGGGTTGGGTTATAGTATTAAACATAAAAAAAAGTTAGGTGCATACAGAGTATGCAGTATAAGTTGAGCAACATATCAAAACTGATCTCTCTCTCTCTATATATATGTATATCTCGTGATATGCTGCGCGTCGCACAGTGCGCGACTGTGCGCGCGCAACATATAAGACTTTTTATTTTTTATAGATTTTGAATTTAAAAAAAAATCAATATTTCTTTATATAAATATCTAAAACATAAATATATCCCCTAAACATATTATAATACTCCATAAATACTTAAATTTATTTTATTTTTTAATTTTCTTTTTACTAAATACTATAATATAATTGGGAAGTCTGAACCCTAGAGGTAAAATCTTAAAAAAATAACTTGAAAATTATAATCCAATTGGGAAACATGAATCCTAAAAATAAAATCTTTAAAAAATATTTTAATTATTTTTTTATTTCAAAATTTAAAAAATAGTAAAAAAATAAGAGACGATATCTATTATTTTTTTTATATTTTATATTTTAAAAAATCAATATTTCCATATATAAATTCCTAATTCATGAATATATCCCCTAAATATATTACAATACTCCGTAAATACTTAAATTTATTTTATTTTTAATTTTTTTTACTAAATACTATAATCTAATTAGGAAGCCTAAACACTAGAGATAAAATATTTTAAAAAAATAGCTTGCAAATTATAACTCAATTGGGAAGTATGAACCCTAGAAATAAAATATTTAAAAATATTTTTTAAATTCAAAATTTTTAAAAATAGTTAAAAATAAATAAAAAAAAGCAAAGCAAAGTTGATATCTTGCGTGACGCGCACAGTATATTACTGTGCGTATATATATATAGTGTTTGCTCGTTTGTGACTCTCACATACATCTGGGAGCCTGGATCACTTCAGATCATGCCACACACCCAGTATAAAAGTTGGGCATCATATCAAATCCCTATATATATAAATTATTAAATATGTTAAAATTGAAGTAGACTCGATGTTTAGTTTTTTTAATTATGTTTTTTTTGGGATATGTTGTTAATTTTAAGATGTTTTTATTGAAAAATAGCAGTGGAATGGAATGAAAAAAAAAATAGTATAGAGAATATTCGATCCTATGATGCGTATGAGTATTAGAATAGATATTCGATCTCTGATGGAGATGATCGGGATGGGATGTGGATGAAAGTTGAAAATTCAATAGGGACGAAGATCTGGATGAGGATAGGGATAAAAATAAATATATTAAATAGGGAAATAGATGGAGGATATAAAATCAGATCGAAATCCTACTTGTTATCTCGCCTAAGAGCATCCACAACCCACTATCATTATAACACGTACTACCTCATCAAAAAGCATGAGTTCTATTGCAACATATTTATTATAACAACATATCTCTTTTACCTATATATTTTTTTAACATTAATACTTATTATTTATGGGTCCCATAATCTACTCAATTATCTTAAAATTATATCCTATTAAATAAATATATTTTAAAATATTTAAATTATTATTATTATTATTTTTAATAATAACCTTAATTTTAAAAAATAATTTGAAAACGACGTTCGTCCCTTTGAACGCCCCCTTCTCTCCCACTCACAATAGAGAGATGTTAAATAGGTATTATATTATGGGTGCCTTTAGGCTCTCTTCGACTGTTTATCTACATTTTAAATTGAATTGAATTATCTCCTTTTTGACTTTATTAAATGACTTAATGACATTTTGTTTGGATGAGTGCGATAAAAACCTTCTACAGGGCATCTTTAATAAAGTTGTGGCCAGAAAAATGGCAATCTGGATCCTTATTTTTAGTTCACTGTAGACATGTCCTAGCTACTATGAAGAGGTCCCCAAAATTAATGCAATATGCAAAAGGATATATTATTTACGTTTCATATACATCCAAAGCCTAATTCAATACTCTGATTTGTGGGGATACGCTTTGTTAGAGGCCTCTCGTGTTCTTGGACGATGACACTCTACCTGCGTTAGGTACATATTGAATTGTTTACTAGGTTTCTTCTCTCTTTAATACTATTAATGTCGCAGTTAGGTTCGTATTATTATATTTTCATTGCCTTAATTACGTATCATAATTGCCGGCATTGGACAATTATATAATTTTTCGAATGCAGTAAAGGAACGAAGCATGCATGATTGGCCTTGTAATCTGCGCCGAAAAATTTCATGGCTGCGTTGCTTTTAACGCCTACAAGGATACACGGGATCCGTTGCCAAGGTTCATGCCCTGCCTCGCTTTATTTAAAGAGGTCGGAGACTGCAGCTAAATGGACGCAGCAGCCAGTCACGTACGCCGCAGAGCTGCTGCTCGTTAAGATGCCAGCCAGGTCCGTAGCAGAGGGGAGGGGAGGGAGGGAGAGAGAGACTATTTCAATCAATCACAAGCCCTACAGAATCTTTTCAGATTGCTTGCTTCCTATCTGTTCGCACGCACGTAAGCATGCAAGCACACAGGCATAATTTACTCTATAATTATCTGCCTTTCAAATGATTGTTAATTTTATATATACACACTGATTCCATTAATGGGAGCTAAGTTACTTGATCGCGACGCTTCACCTGACGGATCGGAGGCAGCCGAAAAAATGTACGTCTTATACGTATATTTCTAAAATTAATATTAAACTACCTAATTAATATAAATACTCGTATTGCGTCGAAGAATATATAAAAGCAGGCGTGGCCCCACAAGTCGGGAGGCAAAATAGGTACCTGCAGTTCATCCTCAGGCTCAGCTGGTTCAGAACGGGCTCAGAATGATATTCTCTCTGCCGATGGTATCGGAATTGGTGCAGTATATTTTTAATTAGGGTTTAAATCAAGATCGATCTATCAGTCAGTCCTCAGGCTTGGCGATACGAACACGCATGCCAAATTCATGGATTTCGTCGGGAGATGGATGACAAAGACGTCTCGTTTGATAAATTTCAAGTCGCTTCAACTCGCCCTTGTCTTTTATATATTGCCATTAGAGAATTAAGAGAGGAGAAAGAAAATCATGGCCACGCGCTTGCAATACGAATCCTAACGAACGAAATGCTTTTTATTTGACGAAGATTAATGTTTAAAATTCTAGTAAAACAAAATTAAGGAACTACTTAATTACGGATGGATGATCACGGTTATGCCACAGCGCGCCTTTTTTTTTTTAAAAAAAAATATTATTATTTTTGCATGCTGTTGCTTTCATATGGCTGATCACGGTTCACATTAAATACGAAGCAGTTAGCAGAAAAGTACACTGACTATTGATTATTACTGGTGAGCCGGAGGAGAATTTTTCAAAGGGATGGAGAGGATAAATTGATGTTAATACGATATTGGGAAACTATTAAGAATGGGAGAGGATCGTAACATAAGGAGTTGTTAACATAAAGAACTGATCCCAACAGTGACAGAGGGGGCAGAGATCATGCATGTTGCACGTGATTTGGAAGATGGATCGTAAGAAATTGTGTGATGATGACGATGTCCGGTGGCAGTGGGTGGTTGCAGCTGCTGTTATTGTGCTCCTCCCTTTGTTGGTTGCAGTTTAATTAATTAATTATTTAATTAATCTATTTACGAGGGAGGGTGAAATTTTAATAGTAGACTTTGGTGAGGTTCCTGTGACATCAATCTAAAAAGTGCAACGCACGAGACGGATCCGCTAATTGTTCAACGTTTGATCCAATTATAAGCTGACGGATCGGATCCGATTACGATTGGAACTCCGATCGAAATCGATGCCGGATCCTCGCCCCGTTAAGAGCGACCGACAAACGATAAACACGCACGCCCACCAAATTGCGAGGGGGACCACGACGGAGAACCGTCGGATCAAAAGCCAAGGGCGATGGCTCGCATTATGGCTCAATTTGGAGGCCCTTTAATGGTGGTGGTTTGAGCCTCATCACAACCTTATCTTCTGCTTTAAGCTGGGCCTCGGTTGCAGGTGGCGGAATGACGAGAGTGCCCCTGGCTTCTCCTACCTTCCATTCGCCGATTGGTGGCTTCGGTGGCAAGTGGCAAATGGTAGCTCAGGTCAACAGACACAACAAAGTGAGCAGGGTTTATATAGCATTAGCCTAAGGAGAAAGAATCAGGTGGGGAAAAAATTGGCATTTTTACTGCAAAATGGCGGAGATTTGAATATTCGATGGGTGCAGAGAGGATTGGGATGGAGGTGGGGGCTCAAATGGTCATTTGATGCCAATGGGAGTGGTAGTCAATTTAGCGAAAAGGAAACAGAGAAATGTTGCGGATGTGATCAGCAAAATTGTGGAGGAGAGAGAGAGGGGGAGAGAGAGAGAGAGAGAGAGAGAGAGAGAGAATAGCGACCGGTTCTCTTTTCTGTCTGCTATCGTCGCTCGTTCTTTAAATTTCTCCCTTTCCTAAATTTTATATTAATTCTTGCTCGCTCTTCCCTTTCAGAGGGCGATTGTAGGCGGAGGAGAGCAGCAGGAGAAGCAAAAAGGAGACAGGGGCAGACAGAGATGGAAGCGCCATGCCTGATGAGGAAGACAACGATGTGGATGCTCATGATCTAAATTAATCAAGAAATCTTTCCCTCTTCTTCCCGGAAATAGAATTCATCCATAGTAAGCACTGAGCAGTTGCAACCTCAAGCTTCGTGTCGGAATTAATTAAAGACGGAGGCTTTGTCTTTTCTGATTGAATATTTTTTTTCTGAATTATTTGGATTTCTTCTTCTTGTTTTGATCGTTTTTTTTTTCTTTGGCTTTGTAATTGGTTGGTGCGATGGGTGCAGCTTGCTTGGGAGCCAGCCAGCGAGAGGTGAGTTGGATAGGTTGCTCTTCGCGATGGTGGTGAAAGAGAGCGCAGTAATATGGGATCAGTAGCCACGCCGATCACCTTCGCCCGCCGCCTCCTCACCAGCTCGCTTCCATCGCCGGAGACTCCCATGTCCCAGGGCTTCCAGCAAAGCCTCTTCAGCTTCCCCGGCGCCACAGCCAACCGCGACCACGGCCAGCAGCAGCACATCAGGCGGAGCAAGCTTCGGGTGCAGCAGGGCTTCGATGCTGCCGGACACCCCGCGCTCGTCCCCATCGATGACCAGACCGACGACGAGACCGGCATATATGAGTCCGCCGCCGCAGAAGTCGGTGATGCCGGCGGGAACATGCTCTCCGAGATGTTCAATTTTCCGCCGCCTGGGATGGTGGCGACGATGGACCACCTGCACGCCAACCAGATCCCGGCGGGCGGATACCATGTTCCTTCAAGATCCGTGGCTATGGGCGCCGGGTTCTCTGCCGCCGCCGACTGGTACGGCCCAGGCCCAAATCGGCAACAACACGAACAGCAGCATTCGGTGGCGGCGGGTTTAAACTCCGACTCCGCCACCGCGATGCAGCTGTTCCTGATCAACCCGCCGGGGATGCAACCGCTGCCGCAACAGCATCGATCGCCATCTCCAACATCAGCCGCTTCTCTTCACACACACCAACCTTTTCATCAGTCTTTCGCCGAGAATCACTTTGGCGCCACCGGCCGGGTAGTCGAAGGCCAAGGCCTCTCTCTCTCGCTCTCTTCGTCCCTTCAGCAGCTAGAGATGGCCAAGGGCGCCGACGACCTACGCGTGAGAGAAGGTGCTGTCTTATACTTCAACAACCAACAACAAAGCCAGCCGCCGCATCAGCCCTCTCCCTTACACCTGCAAGGCCAGCAGTTACACGTTGGCTTCGGCGGCGTCGCCGGAGGCATGGGCGTGGCCAACGTGTTAAGAAACTCTAAGTACGCGAAGGTGGCTCAAGAACTATTGGAGGAATTCTGCAACGTGGGTAGGGGACAATTGAAACCGAATAAACTCAGCAAGCGCGGCAGTAGCTCTATATTCAACTCTAACCGTAACCCTAGCGGCGGCGGCGGCAGCGCTTCGACTTCGGCCGCAGCATCAACGTCTTCCTCCAAGGACGTGCCTGCCTTGTCCCCTGCCGACAGATTCGAGCACCAAAGGAAGAAGGCCAAGCTCATGTCCATGCTCGACGAGGCATGTATATATTCATATCAAATTATTTTAATTACTTAATTATTATTGATCTATCTCAGCTTCCTCGACTGATTCCTTCCTCTACACATCTTGATGCCGGAAAGTTGGCCGGAGGCCCAGCAGCCAGCCACACATATATAATTAAGCCCTTGCTTTTTGAGTCCATAGTTTCCTTACAAGTGGTTGAGGTGATTCTAGCTAATTGGGTTATTTTCAACGATATTTTTACTTATATACAGTGATCGTTGTACTTAAACCATACATTTCTGTTCACTAGGTGGGGAGGTGGATTTCCATTAGGGGTATTTTCATCAAGAAACCATATTAATTGCTCCAAGGCTACCTTTCTGCATGCGTGTGTGGTCAAATTAAATTAGCTAGCTAGCTAGTTTCTGGGTTGATCATGAGTTCTGTTCGTTCATCAAATCTTAGGCCGGCCAGTGCTGCATTTAACAACATGGCCATTGCATGGAAGCAGATCTATAGGAATAGGAGTTCAGTATTGGATCGAGTACTATCAGTGCATTATATATAGATCCTTATTCGAACAGTCCTCCTGTTCGTTCATCAAATCTTCAAATCTTAGGTAGGCTAGCTAGCTAGCTAGTACGTACTACACTTAACCGCATGTGCAGGAAGCATTCGAGCAGAAGAAGCAGAATAGAAGAAGCATGGTGGTTAAAAAATTAATTTTGGTCAGCCGCGTGGCTTCTAAAATGATTATGGCAATGTTAATACGGTAGCGTTAGTTTGTCTTTCTTCTTGCTCGATCGCTTTTTGCGATTACATCATGATTGTACGCAGCGGAGGCACGCACAGGAGGAAATTAATTATTGTACTTGGTTTGTGTTGCTCGCACAGCTCACATCCTCTCGACTTTTGGCAAGGGGCAGTTGATTCCCTGTCCTTTGCGTCCTCCGTGGTCCTCAATCAGACACTAGTAAAAATAATAATGTAACTACGTACGTACCAACGGGAAATTAATTACTGCAACTAACTAACTAACTAACTAGCTAGTTAATTAATCGGATCCTTATTTGGCAGGTGGAGAGGCGATACAACCACTACTGCGAGCAGATGCAGATGGTGGTGAACTCGTTCGACTCGGTGATGGGGTTCGGGGCGGCCACGCCGTACACGGCGCTGGCGCAGAAGGCGATGTCGCGGCATTTCCGGTGCCTCAAGGACGCGATCGCAGCGCAGCTGAAGCAGACATACGAGGTGCTGGGGGAGAAGGAGGGTGCGGGTGGTTCGGGCATCACCAAGGGGGAGACGCCGCGGCTGAAGATTCTGGACCAGAGCCTCCGGCAGCAGAGGGCGTTCAACCAGATGGGGATGATGGAGCAGGAGGCCTGGCGGCCGCAGCGCGGACTGCCGGAGCGCTCCGTCAACATCCTCAGAGGCTGGCTCTTCGAGCACTTCCTCCACCCGTACGTACTGCCTCTCCTTTTCTCTCTCTCTCTCTCTCTCTCTCTATATATATATATATATATATATATACACTCTTATTTGTTCTTCTTTTGGAGCTTCAATACGATTCGATATTACTGATTCTACTCTCATTTCAACTAATACAGTTCGCATTGCATTGATATTGTGAAAGATTGAGAGAAAATTTTATATAAATCCCTCTACATAGTGACTTTTGTGGTCATCTGATTCTAGTTATCGAATATCCTGCACGCCCTGCCCCTTTTCAAATAGCACATGTACCCATGCCTACTGTATAGCTGCCCTACACACTGCAAATTTTCCATAAAATTAGGTAAATTTAACCCATCCTGACTTTAGTAGAAGCACTTCTATCGATATTTCGAAATATATGTTCATTTTCAAATATATAATCTACTATCACGATCTAATTGTCACATATGTTCTCCTTTTATAGTTTAGTGATTGCACATGCATTAACTAAACATTTAATCTTCTTCTTTTCTCCAAAAAAAAAAAAAACAAAGTTAGACTATTCATTTCTAGATCTTCAAATTGCTGGATGTTCGAATTGCTTCCTTCCCATCAACACTCATTAGTATTGATGCATGCCCTAATGCTTACTTAGTCATTAAGATTTTGATCATATTGCATATGGTTTTTGATCTACGGGGGAACTCATGCTTTGATTCTTACTTCTTTAATTCTCTATAATTATAGTATCATAATACAGTTTAGATCTGTAACGGTAAGGCAGAGGAGGTCGACAGTCAGCATTTATTCATAGTTAAACACAAAACATTGCTAACAGTAGATTAAAGGAACTTTGTATCTATTCATTCAAACTGTAACAGTAAGGATTTCCCTCGACATTTTGAGGCACAAGGTCAGGCATGCAGACCCAGCGTCCTATATGCCGGATTATTTATTGCTTTCAATGATTTAGACCTTGTTGTCGAGGGGCACAGACCTTGTTGCTCGGTGGATTTTTTACTTCATGTATATATTTGTCTGCTGCAAGATTAATTGATTTCGTTGACCGGCTTGGTTTTGTTGTTAGATATCCGAGCGATGCAGATAAGCATTTTCTGGCGAGGCAAACTGGTTTGTCCCGGAACCAGGTCTGTCCTCGATCTTCTCTCTTAATCTTGCAAAATTTAATCAATCAAGTGAAGAAATTATTGCTAGCGGTTAATTAATTATATCGCTTTTAGGTGGCCAACTGGTTCATCAACGCAAGAGTGCGGCTGTGGAAACCAATGGTGGAGGAGATGTACCTACAAGAATCCAAAGAAGAAGGGGAGGACGAGGAGCTGGAGAAAGAGCCGAAGGAGCACGAGACCGAAGCGACCCGACAAAAACAACCGCACTCATCGGCCCAGCCAACGCAACTGAGACCCGATCAACCGGTTACTCACGCGCCGCCGGCAGCGGAAACCGACGCCTCCCAGAGCGCACCTTCGATGGCACGGCACCACCACCACTTCCCGCCCGCCTCCGACATCAACCACCACCCTTCGAGCCTCGCGGGAGGCGACGCCCTCCTCCCCGGCGCCGACGCGTTTGCCGCACAGGGCCATAACCTTGGCGACATGTACCAGCTAGCCGGAGGAGCGGCGGCGGCCGCAAGGTTCGGCGCCGGAGACGTGTCGCTCACCCTCGGACTGCGACACGCCGGCGGCGGCGGGAGCTCGTCGGAGAAGGGCAGGTTCTCTGTTAGGGACTTTAGCCACTGTTAATTAATTCGAAGTTATAAAATGAAGCGGGGTGAATAAACTAATTAATCAACCATTAAATCTGCATATGTATTGATGCCTCTTTGGTAGCTGCCTGCAACAAGTTAATTAAGATAGATATATATATATATAGGAAGAACATAGAAATTAGTGTATGATACAGAAGCCTTTTGCAGGTTTTCTCCATTAATTTTGTTGTCCATTTGTGTATCTGACAATATTTAACACAAACTGGTATTGGGAAGATAGTACAGTACTCTACAGGTAATTGCATTGTTAAATTTTATTGTCCTTTCTATTTGAAAGGGAAGAATGGAGTTTTATTTCTTCGAAGCTCTGAATCTGAAGTGAAAACAATCGGGCAATATTGATACAATTGGCTATCACCTGTATATTGATGAATAATTAATTCTCTTCCTTTATTCAAAAATACTTGGAAATCACAAATCAATCTTATGGTGGATGAGTTTCCCTTCACATGATTTACATGTCAAAGGGCTGTACTTTAGTTGTGTTTTCTTTTTTCTATTAAAAATTGTGTCGACCAAACTAAAACTTTGCATATTGCTGTCTTTAGATATATCATTTTGTCAAGAACATCTTAAAATTGTACCTGATCACTTGAACAAATAATAATTAAATTCTACTAGCATAATCCCTCACATCCAAACCTGTTGCGTTGAGACAGACAAAGAAATCATTTTCCTTAAATACAAATAGCTCAAGCTGTTGGTGTTGCCAAGAATAATTTAATCCTCAAAATGGTGCAGGTCAGAGCAATCCTTGATGGTTCAGGTGATCCATAGTTGGTGCAGTAGATCTCTCTGTTCTATATATTAAATCTTTCATTAGGAAAAACTGGAAGCATACAAAATTTATAATGTTGGCCAGGATCATCTTCTTCGTAGCAGTTGCGGCGGCCATACTAGTCGTGATCCTGCTGCCTCTGCTCTCGCCTCTTCCCGGGAAAGCAGAGGAGAGACAATTGGGGCCGTGGTTGGCCCTCTCGCTCTTCGTTCATATTCCCGCCGGCGGCGCAGCCTTGGGAAATCCACGTGGGGATAAAGCAAGCCTAGGTGGGGAAAACGCGTTCGTGTTCCGTCACAAGCTCAAGGAGGGACCGTCGAACACGTCCCGCGTCGTCGGCGAGGCGCAGGGCGTCGTAGTCCCGGTGCGGCAGAGGCAGCACGCCGAGCTATCAGCCTTTAACATCGTGCACCTTGCGCTGGACGCGCCGGCGTACAGGGGGAGCCTCGAAGTGGAGTCGAGGAGGGGCAGGAGGAGGGAGGAGCTGGTGGTGGTCGGAGGAACCGGGGCGTTTGCCTTCGCGAGAGGCTACGCGGATTTTGCGGCGGTGAGTTCTACCGCGGCCGTTTACCATTTGGATGTGCGGCTGAGATTACCGAGGAAGCCACCCACCATTCCTGGTCCGGGATGATCTTGACTGACCTGATCATTATTTTGCTTCTTCGTCAGTTTTGTAGGCAATTAATTAATTGAGCAATTACAAAACATGTGCCAAAGCCTAAATTAGGCTTTTCAAGTAACAGAAGATTATAACTGGAAGCTATCCCATCTGGATTAATTCATCACGGAGTAATTATATGCTTAACTTCATGTCCTTCAAACGAACAGAATTCGAACTTGCATATCAAAATCTTTAGGAGCTTAATTAGGCTTAAAGAACTTGAGCTTGAGGCGACTGTTTACCATGCTCCAAACACCGCCTATAGAGAAGCATACGCTGAAAGCTATGCCCAAGAGGCCGAGGCTCCAATTAAGATACCAGCTGAAGCTAAATCTCTGAGGCTTCTTTATCCGGATCCACATGAAACAGGGGTAAGCGAAGGTGACCGGGAGAGTGAGGCCACCCAAGAGGCCAGCAAGACTAGACAGGAAAGGAAGTGCTACTCCAATGAAGAACGAGATGAAGACATAAAATACTCGGAAGCCAGATCGAACCCAAATCGAGCAGGGTCGATTTGTTCGGCTTGTATAACCTGCTTCAAAGCTGTCAAAAACAGGCATGGAGTATATCTGAAAACTGCTGAGGCGGTTAAACACAACCAAGAGGAATGTTGTTGCTAGAAGCCCTCTTGGGATATCATGGCTGTGAAATAAATAAAGGGCATTTAGTATTCCTCCTCGAGGCATTTGGAAAACATATAAAGGTGCAAGAGGCAAATCATAATTCAGAAAATCTTTTAACAAGATGCGATATTCATTATCGACTAGCATACTTACTAGGTTACCATAAGCCCAGAAGCCTCCAATGGCAATAGGGAATAAACACATTGCTATTAGAAGATAGGCGACCTTGGCTCCCCTCCACATTGGAACATGTGCAGGATGTTTGAAAGTTGATGGCATTGTTGCCTGGAAACCAAGATATAACAATTTCTATAAGGTAGTAAAGAGGGTAAAGAAACTGTACCTTTCAATCCCACCACACTTTTACTAAAAAACTAGAAGCAATGTGATTGAAGCAACAAGAGCTCCATCTGTTCAAATGATTACTTGAGATCAGGAACTAAATACCTGGATTTCTAAAGCAAGATTGTGTCCCCTGAATGCAAATGCTATTATTCCAAAAGCATTCAAGATCAAAAAAGCAGCTGAACCAAAGGAAGATGAGGGCAGTGGCTGATAGGAGATGGAAGGGGGCCTTTCTTGGTTAACAGACAGTACCCAAGCCATCGTAGTGTATGTAATTGCTGTTACAGCTCCAACAAGTGAGAGACCAGCAATGGAGTTGAGGTTTGGGAGCTGAGATAGGACAATACACAAGATTGTGAATACAAGATACCACTCAACAGTTGAAAGTGAATTTGATGAGCAAAGAGTCCCGCAGACTATCTGGAAAAAGAGTTTCATGGTTTCGCCTCCAATTAAAATCAGAGCTGTTGCAGTTCCTGCTGATAAGTATACCGTTGGAAATAACGTAAGCCAAACACCTAATTTTTCTCCTGAAAACAACATAATTTACTGATTAGAAGTGTAGGGACCAGGGACAACCAATTTTGGTACATAATTCATGCATCATTAGCATCTGTACAGCTAGCAGACTGTATAATGATCAAAGTTGAAACAAGAACAAGAGACTTACATTACAGACATGCAAATTGTTCATGGGGTCTATTTTTAGCTTATTCAACTTTAACGAATCAACCTCAAGTTTAATTACAATATAAGAACTTTTTAGTGCAGGAAATGCTGTCATATCTTCCTTAGTTTGTTTTGAATATTTCAAAGAAAAATGATAATATGAAAACAGTTTAAGGCAATTGGAGCGTACCAACTAGCCTAGTAGTAAGGGTCTTCAAAATTTACCAGTAAGGGTCCTTAAAATTGTTGCTAAGGTTTTGGGTTCAAGACCTGCCTTCATCCCAATGTGAGCGTTTGCGGGATCCTCATAGCACAAAATGGGGGAAAACAATTAATTGCTTATATTTGTTTACATCCCTATATGCAAAATAAGTTAATTAGTTCAACTGGAATTGCCAAAATAACAAGGTAGGTAAATTTTCACTATTGTCCTTAAAGGAAGTTAATTCATGTATGTTTTAATAGCGCTTAAAACAAGAAAAAATAGGCTAAGATGAAATAGCATGTTCAAAACCAACCAACAACCTGAATCAATTAGAGTTGAAGATGTGGCATAGAAAGAAACAGCAGTAGTTAACTTATATAAAAGAGATTAAAGTTACCAGATTGTCTACTGGTTGCAGTTCAAATTAAATAAATGAAAGAGAAGCAGCCTCACCAAAAGCAGCTTGTGCAAGTTCCACATATCTGTTATATCTTCTGCCAGGCACCGCTTCATGTAACTTAACGAGAATCCAAAGAGTGTAAAGTTGCCAAAAGTAAGCTATAGTAAGAACTATTATGCCCCAACTCCTGCAGCACATGAAATAGACTTAGACAGTGAATTAATCATGTGACACCTTACTTAAATCTCTTCAAGCTTGAAATATAGATAACAGATTGAGGTTACAGGTTCAAAAAGATTATGGTCTCTAATATCTAAGTGACCGCCAATTCCATGAATGTAACTTTTACCAAAGCAAATTACAAATTGGTATCATAGAGACCATGAATCTGAAACTTCTCAGATTGTTATAGTATATCCTGATTAATTTTTGACTATTTCCTTGACAACTGATTGGTTAAGCTCTCATGGTTCACAGTTCACCTTGGCTGACTTAGTGTTTGGATCCGTCTTGCTTGTGGGATCACAAATATCTAATTGAACCTATTTAAGTTGACGCCATTCTAAGGTGTAAATGAATAATCACTTATCTAGAAGATAGAAAAGAGATAACATTCTATAGATATGATTTCGTAAATAAAGACTATGAACTAACAAGATCAGTGTATTAGTAGTTGCAATTCATAATATTGGTAGTTGTCATACTATCACAAAAAGGACAAAAAAAATCTAGAAAGACATCAAGCTTAAGCTTAATCAGTAAAATTTAAAAGATATAGAAGGCTGTCAAGGGATAAAAGGTTGTCAATGGATAAAGTTTAAATTTCATACAGAGTGCAATCACATAATTTGACTTAATAGATTTACGGCCAAACAAATTATACATTTGTTGTCGTATATGCTTCTAGTAATCACTTGGAACATGACTCTGTCTCCTATAGTTCTTTGCTAAAATACTAAGATGATGCTTGACTCGACTGTTAACTACACAAACTTAGATTGTGTAAGCCAATACGCCAGGTGATATTGGGCGCTGTACGAGCAAAATTCATGTTGACACCGAAATGACTTGAGAATGCTGAAAAGCAATTTATATCCATTTCCTCGTGACCTTCTTCAATCTGTCAATAACACGCAAGATGTGGTCCCATCACACCAATACATCAAAGTCACAGTGAAATAGTTGCATTTACCCTTCCTCATTTACCATTTAACATGCCCATGGAAATGGTGGCGAATCCTAACATCAAGGAAAGACGACACAAATTTGTGTCATGTGTTCTAAGCATCAAGGGATACTGCAATTGGGAAGTAACTAATAGAGCTTTATATTAAGGAGGAATTAATAAGAAATGAGACAAGAAGGACCATCCGAGTAAGGCGAAGGCAACGGGGAGGAGGAGGGCCTGGAATCCGATGCCGGCATTGAGGTTGTGGAAGGCGGCGTAGTGGGCGTTCCCGTTGCGGGACTCGGTGATGGGGAGCCACGCGTCCTGGGGGTTTAGCTTCGTCAGGTGGCCCACCTCCTCCAAGTAGCCTCGCAGGTTCACCAGCACGCGCTTCATCGGAGTCCCGACCGCCGACGATATCGACGGGCTAAGGAACCGCGGTGAGATCATCGCCGGTGTCGGCGTCCATGACTTGGCTGAGTAGGATCCGGCCGCCACGCTGCCGCCAGCCCCATGCCGCCGCGGCGACCGCTGGCCAGACGGACTCATCGTCTCCGGCGTCGACACCCCATGCGGGGTCGCCGGGATCGAGACCAGCTCCGACTCCGTCCCCATTCCCCTTTCCTCCATCTCCTCTTCCCTCGCCTCCCGCTGCGAAGAAATTCAGAGTCAGTGAGCGAGTGTTGCCAAATGACAAAACTACCCATTCACTAACCATGTACTGTCACTTAATTAGTCGTGTATTAGTAAAACCACGTGACGGCATTGGATTCCTTAGTTAGTTACCTACCTAATGCTATGTTTACTCGGATGGACGAATAAAGAAGGGAAAGGGATTCATCATCATGGAAACATATCTCTAAGGAAGGGAACAGAAAAAAATAGGATAAAAAGTAAGCAAGGAAAAGGAAAGTCAAGTAGACCGATCACAGCGAAGTCGTAAGGCTAGAACTCATGGCGAGGTCACGAGGTCAGACATCACCCGCGACCTTGCGAGGTCGGACCTCGACCACAACCTCGCTATGCGGAACACATCTATCATGCACACCCAATACGATATTGAGGAAGTTCAAGACCACTGCAACTGTCTCTGTATTGTCTCTCTCTCATCTTTGTTTTTGCTCAGCAAGGGTAGTTATTTTCTTACTTTCAGTTTCACAGTAGGAGATTGTTGCCCTCTACAATCACTTCTACCAGCTCGATCGCACTGTCAAAGGCTTTATATCCTTTAATGAGTTCTTCTCTATTCCCAGTTCTCTCTCAATCCCTCTCAAATCCGTCATTTTCATCATATTCTTACTCTTTGAATTTCTCCACTGTTAGTTCTCAGTTATCTTTTTTTTTCTGCTTTATTTTGTTTGTGTAGAGACTGCTTAAGATGGTTGATGGGTTAAATTTCAAGGACTTCGCCACCTTCTTGTTGGCATTTTTAGCCAGCAAGTCGTGGTCGCGAGGCCGAACCTCTGCTCCTAGCTATTGTAATTCCTGACAGCGAGGGAGGGGAGAAGGAGAGGGGCGGGAGGAAGGGAAGTAGAAGAGGAGGTGGAGAGGACCAGATACACTCTGGGATAGGAAAGATTATTTGGTGTTGCAGACGGAGTGCTCCGGTGAGGAGTCGAAGGAGAAGGCAAGGGAGTTTGTGAGATGGTACGTTTTTAGCTCGCTTCCGCTCGATTTTAAAGAGATGAAAAAAAAAGGTACAAATAATTAACTAATGAATTAGAGATTTATCCATCCATTATTTTTTACATGTAAACCGAAATAAGGATCTTGAATCTCATGTAATCAATCTCTTTCTTCATTCACGTGGTAAAAAGATGATTTACTTACCTCCAACATCTCCATCATTCATTCACGCTTTCAAGTAAACTAACTCACTTTCTATCTATGTACCTGTATTTACCTCCCTCCATATTCGTGGGACCGGCTCTAGGGGGGCCGCTGATGTAGCGGTTCCATATTTTTTTCAAGTAAACTAGCTGCCCCCGCGGGCTGGATCAACCGGTTAAGGCGTGGCATCCTTGCACAATGAATTGTAGGGTCGAAAGTCCACGGACGCGCACTGAATGAATAATCTGGGCCGACTGCGTTAAATTCCGAAGACACCACGCTTTATCCGGGCCAGCATTCACCGTTGATTTACCTCCTCCTAGAATCCCTGTGGGGTCAGGCCTAGGGGCTGTTGGACGACGGGACCCGCCTTTTACACAATTTCAAGTAAACTAGCTATAAATGTCTCCTGTCGAGTTTATCGGATTCGGAGCTTATGTAAGGCATCCGATAAAATAAATCAAATATGGATGGTTTACCGGAGGACAGGATTGTAATTTAAGTGATAATTATTTGATACAGCAGAGCAAAGGAAAGAGGGGCCCGCTCGGAACGCGACGCCACTCCTCCCCTTACAAAGGTACTATCGGCCCCCGCACTGCACCTGGTGAGGCCCCAGCATGCGCGTGCCTATTGACGCAAAGGCCTCTAAACGGTTGGGACGCTTCGTCGTGTGACGGTCATTCTGAGAAAGCTGAACGAACGTGGGGTCCAGCGCTTAAAATGGAGAAGAACGCCGAAGCGATGCGTCGAAACCAGCATCTGCTGGCCTCCATCTATTAATATCGTTGAATACTTGACACATTTCAGCAGTTCTGTTCCTTTCTTTCCGCTGAAATGTTTTTGTAGCGAGAGCGTGCACTCCTGGTTCCCTGTAAAGTCGATAGGGATGTTAAAAATAAATTCGATCCATTAATCCTGTTTGAACAGAGTCTCTTTTAAAAAAAAAGTTTGGATTAATGATTTTCAAATTCGGATCAGAATTGGATTGAGGGTTTTGGATCAATTTAGTTTTGGATCAGATTTAGATCAAATTCGAATTGATCTTTAGATTAAGATTTAGGAATTTTTTAGATTAACTTAAATTTTATTTTAAAAATTAAAATATTTTGGATACATAAATAACAGAATATAAAATATTTAGATAAAAATGAAAAATAATAAAAAAAAGTTTTTTTTAGTTGGACGAGTTATACTGATTATCCGGTTACGTGTTCAAATTTATAATTTTTAGATTGAAAAAAAAATCTCAATCAAATTCAGATTGAGATTGTTTTAATAATCGATGTTCAATCCAATCTTAACCATTCAATTCATGCAAATTAATATCCCTTAGGGTATGTTTGGTTCAAATCATCATGTATAACCTTGGTTATGTGATTATCAGATAATCACATAACCAAGGTTATAGGGAATAAAACATAACCAAATGTTGTTTGGTTCAACTTAGGTAATGCAACAAAAACTTGTTTGTTTGAAAGTTTTAATGAATACCCTACTTTAATATTTTATCGTATTACCCTCAGTTACAAAACTAACTATACATAATAATAATAATAATAATAATATTATTATTATTATTATTATTATTATTTATTTATTAATATTTTTTTACTTTTCTTTTTCTTGTATATTTTTTTACTTTTTTATGTGTTTTTTTTATTTTTTAATATTTTTATATTTTATATTTTTTTACATTTTTTTTTTATTTTTATTTATTTATTTATTTTTAATTTTTTTAAAAAATTTTAAATTTTAATTTTTTTTTTAAAATTTTAAATTTTTTTAACATTTTTTAAATTTTTATTTTTAAAATTTATATTTTTTATTTTTTTTAAAATTTTTTATTTTTTTAAAAAATAAATTTTAAAAATTTTTAAAACATTTTTTAATATTTTTTTACATTTTTTCATGTTTTTTTTTATCGGAGGGTATTTTTGGTAAAAAAAAATTTGTTAACCCCGGAATCAAGAAAAACTTTAGTTTTCTGAGGTTTTCCGATTCCGAGCTGCATGACCCTTTTGCTGACGTGTCGGGCATGGAACATTAATTGGGAATCATCGAATACCTAAACCAAACAAGGTTTTTGTTGATAACCTTGGATGGATAACCAAGATTATCAAGAATAACCCTGAACCAAACACACCCTAAAAGTTGATATCTTTTTCCCGGTGTTCTTTACGGAGGTAAATTATTATTAGATTTTTTAAGAATGACAAAAGTAAATGAGATTAACTATTTATTTCTCTCTTCCTTCTCATAAAGCAAACAAGCCTTTAGAATTCCAAAAAGATTGCATTGAAATACCTAAACTGATGTATTCGAAATCTCCTAGTTTATCATTGGTTTTAACCTCCATGAGAGTTCAAGTAAAGCAACCTCATTAATTTGTCATGAGCTTCTGCTAAGTAATTTATATATGGACTTTCTGTTAATGATAAATGATCCAAAGTTGATTATGAAGTCAGTGGGTTGATAAGATGACAATTAGTGGGAACAGTGGTGGTTAGTGGCAAATATCTGTTCAATGTATTTAGTAGTTGTAGAGTTAAAGGAGTCGGATTATGGAGTTAGTGACTTAATTGAGTTGTGTAATTAGCAGGGGCATAGCCAGCAGTATTTTTCCTGGTGGGCACTGGGCAAAATGTTTTTACATATTAATTTGAACTTCACATAATAAAAATAAAAGAAACTAAATAAACATACCGAATTCTTATTTAAGTCGTATTTTGTGATTTTTCAATACATCAAACTTGTTTATGATAAATTCTGTATCAATACCTGAAGCAATATCCCTCTCTATATAAACAACCATGGTATTGGCCATAAGGTCATTTTCCATTTTATTACGAAGTGTCGTCTTAATGAGTTTCATCCCTGAAAAGGCTCGTTCTGTAGTTGCTGTAGAAACTGGAAGAGTCAAAACCAATCGAACCAACCTATCAATCAAAGGATAGATAACTGACTTTGTCGTTCTGGCCAATGTTTGGCACAAATGATGCAAAGAATTAAGATTCTGAAACTGCGCATGACGCGGTATATCAAATTTATAATGATCTAATTCTCTCTCCAAATCTCCTCTTTCTTCTAGATTGAAATCATAGTAGTAAAATTTATCAACAAGAGAACAAATGTCAGGCAGAGAAAATGATTTGAATCCATCAACGGGACTCAAAGCATTACTGAGAGTAAGAAGTTCTATTGTGCCCTCTGGAAATCTTTCATTCAATTCCATCAACTGAAAATCTATTACTGCATTAAATATTTCAAAATGATAGTGATCATGGACTGTTATATTGTTTTTTTGCTGGCAAGAACGTTTTGTACCTCGTGTGTAGCAATCATCAAAGTCTGGCACCTCAACATCATTGCTTTCACAAAACTTCAACACACTCCAAAGAAATCCTTCCCATCTATCATCTCGGATTTGTTGAAGATTTAGTCTAGTAGTAGAAACCAAATTTATAGCATTCAAAATATCTATGTCATTCTTCTGTAATGTCTGACACAACTTATCTGATATTCCCAAAACTTCATGCATCAGAAATAATACAAATACAAAGTCAAATGATTTTATATCCAAGTACAAACCTTTAGCCTCTCCTCGAATGTTACTATTGGGACCTTTGTCGACAAGATCTTGAAGAAGTGTACTCACTGAACCAAACAAACTAATGAATCTCCTAACAGAGTTGAAATGTGAACTCCAACGAGTAGCTCCAGCTCGTACCAAAGAACAATCTTGATTAGATCCAGTACCAGTGTCAATTTCTCCCAATTTTATCAAATCATTAATTTCAGCTTTTCGGATAGATTTCAATTGAAACTGACGTTTAGCAGATGAACCAACAAAATTAATAGCCGAAGTTAATGTTGAAAAGAAACGCCACACATCATGCACCTCTTTAGAAACTGCAACTAAAGCAAGTTGTAGTCTATGAGCAAAACAATGAATATAATAAGCATGTGGAGAATCTTTAAGAAATAAAACCTGGAGTCCATTCCATTCCCCACGCATATTACTTGCGCCATCATAGCCTTGCCCCCTTAGATTTTCAGTTAATAGATTGTATTGGTTGAATACATTGCATATCTCTTTTTTCAAAGTTAATGCACTTGTATTCTCAACGTGAACAACTTCAAAAAATCGTTCTCTAATGAACCCATCCCGATCAACATATCTTAAAATGATAGTCATTTGTTCTTTACTTGACTCATCAATTGCTTCATCAACGAGGATACAAAACTTGGCTTCTCCAATTTTTGCACGAATTTTATCCCTCACAATATCAGCAATAATTTTCAAAATCTCTCTTTGAATTTCTGGTGATGTGTACTTTGCATTTTTAGATGCTTTTTCCAAAGTACTACCAATTTCTGGATTCATTCTTCCCAACAAAGCTACCAATTCCAAATAATTTCCACAGTTTTTAGAGGTAATTGATTCATCATGACCCCTAAAAGCACAACCTTGCATAGCAAGAAACTTCACACTTTCTATGGACACCTTTAAGAGCAACCGATTTTGCTCAATTTGCTTAGAAGATTGTTTTTCTAATCTTCTATCAATATGCTGATCAAGATTTTTCAAATCTCCCCATTTTGGCATGGCAAAGCTATGTCTTGAATTCCCATCTCCTTCATGTCTCTTGAATGGACAATTTTTACAATTAACTCTTTTCCAATTTTTAAATCCCGTGACAGTGAATGTGTCAAATTGTGCTGAGTTAGTGTCAAAAACAAAGCAAGGGAAACAAAATGCACTTTGTTTCTCAATAGAAAATTCAAGCCAAGGATATATTTGAAACCAAGAAGATTGGAATCTACGCTTTTGACCTTCACATTCAGTAAAAGGATAATCATATATAGGTTGAATTGACCCTTTATCAATATATGCTCTTCTTACCTCATCTTGAAGTTCAATGGGATGTTGTAAAATTGGGATGCGAATTCCAGGATCAGAAACATATTGCAAATTGTTACTCGAATTCGAAAGCGGTTCATCAAGAGTCTCATTTTCAAGTCTTGGTCTTTTAGTAGATGTTGGTTCTGAAATACAAGGAGATATGTTATTTGGCCCATTTAAATCACTTGTTGATTCATCATTCTTTTTTCTGAAGAAATCAAAGATTTTTTGATTCTTCATTGTAATATTTCACCTGTAATCAAAATAAATTTTGTAAGTCTAAATTATTTAAGCTAATTCAATTCAAATTGCAAATTCTTTACTTTTTTTTTAACCTATAATATAAGTTCAATTAAAAAGAATCAGCACAATTATAAATATAAAATAACAAGTAAAATCATTTTTCAAAAATAATTTTTTAAAAAATACACTTCGAATATGTGGGAAGCTAACAAATGAAACAAATTTGTCTACATTTTCAAATATGAAGATAAAAATTTCAACCGTACACAACATTTTCAAATTTCAACCCTAAAAATTTTCACAAATTTATCTTCTTTGAACAAATATAAACTAGATATCAATGTTTACATTTTCAATCCTAAATATTAGAAATTTTAAAATCCCCAATGTTCAATTTCAACCCTAGAAAATAAAAATCTTAATATATTCACATAATATTAAAAAAACATAATCTATATACTGTGTAATTGATTATACTATTTGATCCTGTCCGAATCAGAAGTCAAATGACGCTGGGGACGTGGCGCTCCCTGCTGGATCCTCGAGTGCTCCGGCGAACCTGCAACAAAACCGAACCGGGAGGGGTGTCTCGGCGACGGCCCTCCGACGCTCAAGTCAGGCGAGGAATAACAAAGAGGTGGCTTCCGAGATTCCAAAACAGCGTACCTCTGGTGAAGAAAGGGAGGCCTTATATAGACCTCTCGAAAGAGCCTGGGCGCGCCAATCAAAGCAATCACCTGCTTTCGACCATGCCCAGGTATGGGTTTGTCAGAAGGACATCCATAAGGCCATACCGCTACTGTATCAACCTCTCCATGATGTGACGGCGAGATCCTCCATCGTGCAATCTTGTGTACGGCCTAATCATCAGACATGCCTTTGCTGACATCCCCTATCCCGAGCCGAACGAATAGGCCGCTCGACTAATCTTTGTATCCTCGCCCTTATGCTGGCCGAGCGGACTACCCGCTCGGCCCTTCGGTCCCAGCCGGGCAGACACCCGCTCGGCCATTCAGTCTTCCCGCCTTGGCGTCGGAAACCCAAGCTCATGGCTGGGTTATCTCTGGCTCCGCTCGGACCTGCTCAACGGCTCGGCGCGGCCATTACCCGCTTAGTCAGCCCTCCATCTGTCCTCAGCCTTTTTCGTATAAAGCCTTCATCTTCGCCTTTACGCCGCATTCTCTGTTTCATTGTGCTTCCTCCGTCGAAGGTGCCCGCGGCTGCATCATTCCGGCTGTCCCAGTTCTTGCCTCTTGGTGGTTTTCGGTTTTCTGGTGCTCTTCTCCATTCATCCTCCCTCAGTCAGCTTCTCCCTTCCTTTCGTTCGGCCTTTCCCTTTCGCGTGGGACTTCTTTCGTTCCCTTGCTTGCGAACTTTTATCTGTCCTCCGTTTCCGAGTTTCTTTCGGCTTCCTTCCTTCTTTTTCTTGGTACTTTAGTCATGGCAAGCACTTCCGTACCCACTGTTGATGTTCATGGCCCTTGGTATCTGACCATGGAGAGTCGGTTTGATGAAGAGGGCGCTCGGCGTCTTGTTCGGACGTATGGGATTCCTGATGACCATGAAATAGTTATAGCCGACCCGACCGACCGGCCCCATGACCCTCCGATCGGTACAGTTTGTTTTTTTCTAGACCAATTCCAGGGCGGCCTTAGATTTCCCACCCATCCATTTGTTTTGGAAGTTTGTAATTATTTTCGCATCCCGCTCGGCCAACTTGTGCCGAACGGGGTGGTCGTCCTCTTTAAGCTGCACAGTATCCCACTCGACCCCCAAATATTCCACTACTTCTTCTACCCCAAACAATCCGAGTTGGGTACTTTTATTTTCCAAAGTAGAATAGGCTTCAAATTTTTTGAGAATATGCCGACCTCCAACAAGCACTGGAAGGAGTTCTTCTTCTATATACGACTTCCCGGGCGGCCATCATTCAGAACCAAATGGCAGACCGCTGTGCCGACCCAGCCGGAGCTCGGCAAATTCAGAAGCAATCCAGCCTACCTTCATGCGGCGAACTGGTTGTCCGGTCAGCGGTACAAAATCGACCAGTTGCTTCTCAAGGGGGTGTTGTATATTTTTGGATTATCTCCCGTTCGGGCCAATCTCCCCTACCGCATGGGTAAGGACTCTTTACTCCCTTAGCCTTTTTTGTCTAACTGATTTTTATTTCTTCCACTGCAGCTGAAGTCATGTGGCGCTCCAAGGCTACAGCTCATCTGAAATTGAAGGCCGTGGAAATTGAGGCGGCTACCAAAAAAGAGCTCGCCGAGCGGGGTCTCATCCCCAGCCGCCCGGCAGATGCAGGAGAGGGGGGGGCACAGTCCGCCCCTGAAACAGAAGTTGCCCCATCCGCTTCGACGGAGGTCGAGGCGGATCCTGTTTCCTCTGCCCCCGCCGAGCTAGGAGTCCCCCAGGTCGGGGATCCACCACTGGAAGTTCGGCGAAAACGTCGAAGAGACTCCAGCCTTCCGCCGACCCAAGAGGGCGAGCCACAGGCGCCGACCGGGGTCGCTTCGCCAGACCGCACGCCGTCGCGGATCGGGAGCCCAGTGGCCTCGCCCACCGCACAGCCCTCTGGCTCTCCTCCACGGACTCGTCGTCGCTTACGACGGTTGGGAGAAACTTCAACCATAGGGGAGTCCTCGGGCCAGGCGACTGCGGCTGAGGAAGTGCCGTCCGGCCACCCGACCATCAAGACTACCCTTCGATTCCCCTCGGAGGAATATTTATTGTCCGCCGATCGGCCATCAAGCCCCGTTCATGAAGTAACCCTGACGGGTCCGCTCGCCAAGCTTTTCGAGGACGCGCAGATTCAGGTGGCCCTCATGACGCCCAAGCAGCTTGGCGATAACAACATGCAGCAGGCCACTTAGGTAAATTCATTTTTCTTCCTGTGCCCTGCTACTGTTTGGTTCCTGATTTTATTATTTCCCTTACAGCGTTGGGCTGAGCAAATCGCCACTAGCCATCGGCTAGCCGAGCTGGAGGATCTCCTGGAAAAACTCCAAGTGTCGGGGGGTCCGTCGGCCGAGCGGGAGAAACAAGTCCTCGAGGCCGAACAGCAGAAGGCCGCCGACCTGGCTACAGAGGTGGCTCGGCTAGAGGGCCAAGTCAAGAAGCGCGAAGCGGAGGCCAAACGCGCTACTGCCCGGAAGAAACGAGCGGTAGCTGATCTGGATAAGATGAAAGTAGATGTCCGTGCGCTAGATCAGCGATCCAAGGATCTGGAGGCCTAGCTGAACGCCGAGCGGGAGGTCCGTTCGGCAGAACGCACAAAGGCTGAGGTGGACTTGAAGGCAGTCCAAGATTCCTTAACCGCCTCCCGGGCGGTTCTCAAAAAATATAAGGAGGGAGAGCCGAATCGCTTAGCAGCAGCGCGCCAAGCATACCTCCGCTCGGAACGGTTCGGCGCAAAATTCGGCGGCAACGTCTCCTCAACTTTCGCCGAGGCGGTCAAGGTCACCATGGCGTACTTGAAAAAGGGTGGCCACCTTCCTGCAGGAATGCACATTCCCGCCTCCGACCTGGCGACCATGATAGATGATATCCCGGACGACTTCTTCAACTTCGAAGACCCTGAGTGAGGAGTGTTTCTTGTCTGTACCTTGTTTTTTAAGTTTCCTAAGCCCAGCGCAGCTTTTTGTACTTGACGTTCGGCATGCTTCCCCTTTTAATGTAATTATGTCTTTGCTTGTGTCTTCCTATCCGTAATATTCTTATGTTTGCTTAACGTTCATGCTTAGAGTTAGTCATGCTCCAAGCGTTCTCCGTCACCCGGCCGATCAGCTTAACTCATTAAAGCAAGTCCGAGCGAGCCTAGATGTTTTAATACTTTGTGATTTCCGTGGTTTCTTATTCTCTGATACTCGTTCGCCCGCCCGGGGTATTTATAGTCGCCGGACCGACTCTCGATCTTTAACGACGGGGCTCGTCGGTCTTCTGCGCGGATGTTTATAGCCGATCGGCGCGGCTCTCGATCTTTAACGACGGAGCTCGTCGGCGCGGATGTTTATAGCCGATCGGCGCGGCTCTCGATCTTTAACGACGGAGCTCGTCGGCGCGGATGTTTATAGCCGATCGGCGCGACTCTCGATCTTTAACGACGGAGCTCGTCGGCGCGGAGGTTTATAGCCGATCGGCGCGGCTCTCGATCTTTAACGACGGAGCTCGTCGGCGCGGATGTTTATAGCCGATCGGCGCGGCTCTCGATCTTTAACGACGGAGCTCGTCGGCGCGGATGTTTATAGCCGATCGGCGCGGCTCTCGATCTTTAACGACGGAGCTCGTCGGCGCGGAGGTTTATAGCCGATCGGCGCGGCTCTCGATCTTTAACGACGGAGCTCGTCGGCGGATGTTTATAGCCGATCGGCGCGACTCGATCTTTAATGATGGAGCTCGTCGGTCGCGGAGGTTTATAGCCGATCGGCGCTGATCTTTAACGACGGAGCTCGTCGGCGCGGATGTTTATAGCCGAGCGCGGCTCTCGATCTTTAACGACGGAGCTCGTCGCGGATGTTTATAGCCGATCGCGGCTCTCGATCTTTAACGACGGAGCCGTCGGCGCGGATGTTTATAGCCGATCGGCGTGGCTCTCGATCTTTAACGACGGAGCGCGGGCGGAGGTTTATAGCCGATCGGGCGGCTCGATCTTTAACGACGGAGCTCGTCGGCGCGGATGTTTATAGCCGATCGGCGCGGCTCTCGATCTTTAACGACGGAGCTCGTCGGCGCGGATGTTTATAGCCGATCGGCGCGGCTCTCGATCTTTAACGACGGAGCTCGTCGGCGCGGAGGTTTATAGCCGATCGGCGCGGCTCTCGATCTTTAACGACGGAGCTCGTCGGCGCGGATGTTTATAGCCGATCGGCGCGGCTCTCGATCTTTAACGACGGATCTCGTCGGCGCGGAGGTTTATAGCCGATCGGCGCGGCTCTACGGTTTAACGTCTGGACTAGACGGGCTTTCAGGCTAATTTTGACGCTTCCGTTCGGCGAAGCTTTTTGCCCTCCTTTTTATCACTTTTGGTTCCTTTCACCCAGCTTGGATAACGTACTCTTGGCCGAA
Organism: Zingiber officinale; assembly: GCF_018446385.1. Classification (NCBI taxonomy): domain Eukaryota; kingdom Viridiplantae; phylum Streptophyta; class Magnoliopsida; order Zingiberales; family Zingiberaceae; genus Zingiber; species Zingiber officinale. Next base: position 82,287,894 of record NC_056007.1, read on the forward strand.
TGGCTCAGGGTCTGCTTCGTCGAGCATTTTGGCTAGGATAATATACCTCCGTCCGAATGGTACGGGGCCTTCGATCTTCGAGCGCTTGGCTCGACCCATTTACCTCCGGCCGAACGGCGCGGGGTCTTCGTTCCTCGAGCGCTTGGCTCGACCAATTTACCTCCGGCCGAACGGCGCGGGGCCTTCGTTCCTTTGTTGGCGATGCCTTATTTGTTCTCTTGATTTTTCATTTCTGCATTTCAAGTATTCAGTCGAAAAAAGTACACAAGATGATTTACATAGGCACACCTTTCACCCTGCCCGGTAAGGCTGGAGGTGGTTCGCGCTCCACGGCCTATCTTGTTGGTTGCTACTTAGAAAACCTATAGGTTCCACTGTACAAAAATTTTGTACAAAGGTCTGAACCTTTTCCTAGCTACCATGTGTTCTTTTAAATTAAATTTTGGATCGCCTGCGGAACTTAACACGTTTGATCCAAAACTTAATCTATTTGTTCTTTTAGGTTTTGACTTGGATCTCCTGCGGAACTTAACACGTTCGACCCAAGTCTCCTTAAGTTATTAATTCCATTAAATATTAATTTCCATAAAAGGTTCCCAGTACTGACGTGGCGAGGCACATGGCCTTCTTGGATATGGGAGCAACCACCACCGACTAGACAAAACCTTTAATAGAAAGCTAATATTTAATTTCCTAAAATAACTTTAGGTTAACCAAAGAGAACAATCAAATCACAAGGAAAAGAAAGAAATAAAAGAACACAACTTCGAAAAAACATATTCGAAATTCTAGAACGTAAGCCTCTTGTATTTGGTATTATTTCCATAAATAACTAGCATGATGCGGAAATAAAATTTACTAGTTATACCTTGTAGAAAACCTCTTGATCTTCTACCGTATTCCTCTTCTAACCTCGGACGTTGTGTGGGCAGCGATCTTCCGAGACGAGAAACCACCAATCACCTTCTTCTCCTCCTAGCTAGGTTCGCCAACAAAGAGGAAGCTTCACCAAGGAAGAAAAACAAAATACTAACCAAGCTCCAAGAGATGCTAGCTTTCTCCTTCTTCTTCTTCTTCTCCGAGTAGTATCCGCCACCACAAGAGCTCCAATAGAAGGGTAGGGTTCGCCACCACAAGAGGAAGAGAGGGAGAGGTTGGCCGGCCACACCAAGGAACAAAAGGGAGAGGAATAATAGATGTTGTGTCTTGTGAAGGCACCTCACCCCTTCTTTTATATTCCTTGGCCTAGGCAAATTAGGAAGTTTAATTACAATAAGATTTCCTTAATTTCCTTTACATGATTTATTTTAGGAAAATTAAATAAAATTTCCCAATTTAATCTCTAGTGGCCGGCCACGTCTAGAGGAAATAAATGAGACAAGTTTGAATCAACAAATTAAAACTTCCTAATTTGTTTCGGAAATTTTAAAATAAAATTTCTCTTTAAAATCTCTTCATGGTTGATAAAGGAAATTTCTATAATTTTAATTTTATCAACATGTGGATAATTTTTAAAGAGAAAATAAAATAACTCATCAATCTACAAATAAGGAAAGAGATCTAATCTCTTTCTTTAATCTTTTGTAGATCTTTTACAAGAGAGATATTTTAATTTTAATTCTCTTTAAAAAATTATTTCTTCCACATAATAAAAACTAAAATTAAAATCCCTTTTTAATTTAATTTGGCCGGCCCCACTAGCTTGGGTTCAAGCTAGGGCCGACCACCCAATAATATACCTAGGCCGGCCCTAGCTTGGTTCCCAAGCTAGCTTGGCCGGCCCCTTATTAGTGGGTATAGAAGGTGGGTATAGGTGGGTATTAAACTTCTACAAATAAGAGGCTACGATAGGGACCGAGAGGAGGAATTGATTTTGGTCTCCCGATAAAATTAAGCATCCCGTGTTCGCCCCGAACACACAACTTAATTTTATCAATGATAATTCATTCCACTAGAGAATTATCATTGAACTACCGCACCAATCCCAAATTACATTTTTGGGCTCCTTCTTATTATGAGTGTGTTAGTCTCCCTGTGTTTAAGATATCAAATGTCCACTAATTAAGTGAGTTACTGACAACTCATTTAATTAATATCTAAGTCCAAGAGTAGTACCACTCAACCTTATTATCATGTCGGACTAAGTCCACCTGCAGGGTTTAACATGACAATCTTTATGAGCTCCTCTTGAGGACATTATCAACCTAGTATCTCTAGGACACAGTTTCCTTCTATAATCAACAACACACACTATAAGTGATACCATTTCCCAACTTATCGGGTTTATTGATTCAACGAACTAAATCTCACCCATTGATAAATTAAAGAAATAAATATCAAATATATGTGCTTGTTATTACATTAGGATTAAGAGCACACACTTCCATAATAACCGAGGTCTTTGTTTCTTTATAAAGTCAGTATAAAAGAAACGACCTCAAATGGTCCTACTCAATACACTCTGAGTATACTAGTGTAATTATATAGTCAAGATAAACTAATACCTAATTACACTACGACCTTCCAATGGTTTGTTCCTTTCCATCATGGTCGTGAGCTACTGTTTATAATTTATAAGCTACTGATAACATGATCTTCTGTGTGTGACACCACACACCATGTCATCTACAATATAAATTAATTGAACAACTACATTTATCATAAATGTAGACATTCGACCAATGTGATTCTTATTTCTAGATAAATGTTTATACCAAAAGCTAGGCTTTTAGTATACACTCCAACATATCTAGCTGCCGACCTTCCTCATCCTCCAAATAATACGCACCCGAGCGGAGCTTCTCGATGATTTTGAAGGGACCTGCCCACGGAGCTTCAAGCTTGCCGACGTCGCCGACCGGCTTGACTTTCTTCCAGACCAGGTCGTCGACCTGGAATGATCTGGGAATGACGCGCTGGTTGTAGTTTTGCTTCATCCGCTGACGGTATGCCATCAGCCGAATGGATGCCTTGGCTCGCTCCTCGTCAACCAAATCCAGCTCCATGTTTCTTCGCTCGGCGTTGCCTTCATCGTAACATTGGACCCGGATGGATTCGACGCCGACTTCAACCGGAATGACCGCTTCGCCGCCGTACACCAGATGAAAAGGTGTGATGCCCGTTCCTTCCTTAGGAGTCGTTCGGATGGCCCATAAAACGCCCGGCACTTCATCCGGCCAACTCCCTCCCAAGTGGTCGAGCCGAGCGTGCAGAATACGGAGAATTTCCCGATTGGCCACCTTGGCTTGACCGTTGCTTTGGGGGTAAGCCACGGACGTGAAGTGTTGCTCGATGCCGTAGCTTTTGCACCAATCTTCTAGCACCTTCCATGAGAATTGCCGCCCATTGTCGGAAACCAATCGGCGAGGGATACCGAATCTACAGATGATGTGTTGCCAGATGAATTTTTTGACCATCTGTTCGGTGATCTTGGCTAGTGGCTCGGCCTCCACCCACTTGGAAAAATAATCGACCGCCACCAGCAAAAATTTCCTCTGCCCGGTCGCCATCGGAAATGGACCCACAATATCCATTCCCCATTGATCGAACGGACACGAGACGGTTGATGCCTTCATCTCCTCTGCCGATCGGTGGGAGAAGTTGTGATACTTCTGGCACGAAAGGCACGTAGCTACTGTCCGAGCGGCGTCTATTTGTAAGGTCGGCCAAAAGTATCTAGCTAGCAGGATCTTCTTAGCTAGTGATCGTCCGCCCGGATGTCCTCCGCACGATCCTTGATGTACCTCTTGGAGGATGTAAGCCGAGTCTTCCGAGCTCATGCATTTCAACAGCGGGCGAGAGAAAGCCTTCTTGTAGAGCTGATCGCCAATGAGTGTGAACCGACCGACCCTCCTTCTGAGCAGCTGGGCTTCGTCCCGATCGGCCGGTGTGGCTCCCGAGCGGAGGAACTCTATGATGGGTGTCCTCCAGTCGCTTGGAAACGTGAGGCCTTGCATCCGGTCGACGTGCGCCACCAGCAGTACTTTTTCAATTGGTTGCTGAATGGCGACCGGCGTTATTGAGCTTGCGAGTTTGGCTAACTCATCGGCCGCCTGGTTCTCCGTTCGGGGAATCTTCTGAATAAGCACCTCTCGGAAAGTAGCTTTGAGTTTTTCAAAGGCCTCAGCGTAGAGTTTAAGCTGAACGCTGTTGATTTCAAAGGTGTCACTCGACCGGCTCCCACATGCCGTGCTGCCTGCAACCCGGCTATGAGGGCCTCATACTCTGCTTCATTGTTGGTAGCTTTGTAATCTAACCGGACGGATAGGTGCATCTTTTCTTCTTGAGGTGAGAGCAGCAATATTCCAATCCCACTTCCGAGCCGAGTGGAAGACCCGTCCACATATATTCTCCACGTAGCTTCCGGCTCTGGCCTTTGCACTTCGGTCACAAAATCAGCCAAGGATTGCGCTTTGATCGCCGAGCGGGGCTGATATTGGATGTCAAATTCACTGAGTTCTGCCGTCCACTTGATGAGCCGTCCGGACGCTTCTGGATTCAACAGTACTCTTCCTAGTGGACTGTTCGTCCGGACAATGATGGTGTGAGCCAAGAAATATGGTCGAAGGCGCCGAGCGGCTAGAACCAAAGCAAAGACCAACTTCTCGAGCCCGGTGTAACGAGATTCAGCATCTTTTAAAATGTGGCTCAGAAAATACACCGGCTGCTCCTCGCCGCTGGACCTTACAAGTGCCGAGCCTACAGCATGCTCGGTTGAAGACAGATAGATATAAAGTGACTCACCCCCGATCGGCTTGGCTAGTACAGGCAGGGAATTAAGATATGTCTTCAATTCTTCGAATGCTAGGTCGCATTCCTCGTCCCAGTGAAATTTAGTGGCCTTGCGCAAAATTTTGAAGAAAGGGAGGCTCCGGTCGACAGTTTTGGAGATGAATCTGGACAATGCGGTTATCCAACTGGTCAACCGCTGCACTTCCCTTGTATTTCTTGGAGGCGGCATGTCTTGTAGAGCTTTCACCTTGCTGGGATTTGCTTCGATTCCCCGCTCGGTGACTATATACCCCAAGAAACGCCCTCCTTTTGCTCCGAACAGGCACTTCTGGGGATTTAGCTTGACTCCGTATTTGCGTAGCGCTCGGAAGGTTTCTTCCATGTCCTTGAAGAGATCGGCCGCTCGGACGGATTTGATAAGAATGTCGTCCACATAGACTTCCAGATTCCGCCCGATCTGCTCCTTGAACACTTTGTTCATCAAGCGTATTCTTCAATCCGAATGGCATCACATTATAGCAATATGTGCCGTCGGCCGTTACGAAACTTACTTTTTCTTGATCTTCCCGGGCGAGCGACACTTGATGATATCCTTGGTAGGCGTCGAGCATGCAAATTAATTCGCAGCCGGCCGTAGAGTCCACCAGCTGATCTATCCGGGGCAGGGGATAAAAATCTTTAGGGCATGCTTTGTTCAAGTCCCGAAAGTCGATGCAGACTCTCCACTTGCCGCCCGACTTGGAGACTAATACTACGTTAGCCAACCAGCTCGGGAACTGCACCTCGCGTATATGGCCGGCATCCAAAAGCTTCTCGACTTCCGCCCGGATGATGGAGTTCTGCTCGGCACTGAAATCTCTTTTTCTCTGCTTTACCGGCCGAGCGTCCGGTCGGACATGTAACTCGTGCTGCGCTATGCTCGGCGAAATTCCGGGCAACTCATGTGTCGACCAGACGAATACATCATGATTTCGTCGGAGGCATTGGATCAGCCCCTCTTTCTGCTTCTCCTCCAGATCGGACGCAATAAAGGTGGTGGCCTCCGATCGGATTGGATGAATCTGCACTTCTTCTTTTTCCTCATAAATTAAAGTGGGTGGCTTTTCGGTGATGGCGTTTACCTCGATCCGAGGCGTTTTCCGAGCAGAATTAGCTTCTGCTCGGACCATTTCGATGTAACATCGCCGAGCTGCTAGCTGGTCTCCTCGTACTTCTCCCACTTTGTCCTCCACGGGGAACTTGATCTTTTGATGGAAGGTTGAGACGACCGCTCGGAATTCGCTGAGCGCCGGTCGTCCCAAAATGACGTTGTAGGATGAGGGAGAGTCGACCACCACGAAGTTTATTGTCCTGGTCCTCCTGAGCGGCTCCTCTCCTAGCGAAGTAGCCAGCCGGATCTGTCCGACCGGCTGAACTTCGTTGCCCGTAAACCCATAGAGCGGGGTTGTAATGGGCAACAGCTCGGCTCGATCAATTTGCAGCCGATCGAACGCCTTCTTGAATATGATGTTGACCGAGCTCCCTGTGTCAACAAATATGCGGTGAACAGTGTAATTTGCTATTACCGCTTTAATGAGCAGAGCGTCGTCGTGGGGCACTTCAACTCCTTCTAAGTCCCCAGGCCCGAAAATGACTTCCGGTCCACTTGCCCGCTCTTGGCTACAGCCGACTGCGTGGATCTGGAGCTGCCGGACGCCCGCCTTTCTGGCTTGGTTGGAGTCTCCTCCGGTCGCCCCCCAGCAATAACGTTGATCTCGCCTCGGGAAGTGTTGCTCCTATTTTCCTCTTCCCGAGCGGACGGTCGGGACCGTTCTCTGGACGCTCGGTGATTCTCCTGTCTTGGAGATCGGTGCCGATCGGGCGTCTGTTGATGTCGCCTCTCGGTGCGGGTCCGGTCAGCTTCATGGGTCCTTTTTCTTCGGTCGATGGAAGGAGACCGTCGCTCGGCCTTCCTGGGAACGGGATTAGCCACGAAGGGAAGACTTCGACAATCCCTCGTGTTGTGCGTATCCGTCCGGTGGAAGGAGCAGAACATAGGGGTCCATCTCTTCTTTGGCTTGATCCGAGCGGCAGCTACTTCTTGAACTTGGGACCTCACACGAGGGGAGCGGATTGCTTCAGCCCTTGGTCCTCTAGGCGGTTGATGAGCGGCATGCTGTCTCCGTTCGGCATGAATAGGCGCCCTCTCGGTTGGAGTTTCCTTTTTCCGGGCGGCTTGCGCTTCTTCCACGTTTATGTATTCGTTGGCCCGATGTAGCATGTGATCATAATCTCGGGGCGACTTTCGGATGAGCGACCGGAAGAAGTCCCCATCCACTAGGCCTTGTGTGAAGGCATTCATCATGGTCTCCGATGTGGCCGTTGGAATATCCATTGCCACCTTGTTGAACCGCTGGATGTAAGTTCGAAGCGATTCTCTCAGCTCTTGCTTGATGGCGAACAAGCTGACACTTGTCTTCTGATAACGCCGACTGCTGGCGAAGTGGTGGAGGAAGGCCGTTCGGAAGTCCTTGAAGCTGGTGATGGATCCGTCCGGCAGCCTCCGAAACCATCGTTGAGCCGATCCCGAGAGAGTGGTAAGAAAAACTCGGCATTTTACTCCATCTGTGTATTGATGGAGTGTAGCTGTGTTATCAAACTTACCCAGATGATCATCCGGGTCTGTTGTTCCATTGTACTCGCCGATCGTCGGAGGCACGTAGTGCTTGGGCAAAGGGTCTCGTAGAATAGCCTTCGAGAATTGGCGATTAATCCGCTCGGGAGATGAGTCCGCTCGGGGGGCTTTCCCCTTTCTGTCTTCTCGCCTAGGCATCTCGTCTGAAGAAGATCCTCTATCTCTTCGAGCTGGTATGGCTTCAGGGGTGCGAAATAAGGCTCGATGGAATGCGACGGTGGCTGGAGGTGCTTCCGCTCGGCCACCTGACGCAGATCCGGCCGCTCGGCTGTTGCTTTCTGTTTTTGCTCCACAAGTTTGGCGGCCCTCATCTCGACCAGAGCATCGAGTTCTTCTGTTGAAAGCGCCACCGTGTGTTGTCGTCCAGCCTCGTCCATCGTTCCCGTTCGGATGCAGGTGCGTTCCCACAGACGGCGCCAAATTGATCCTGTCCGAATCAGAAGTCAAAGGACGCTGGGGACGTGGCGCTCCCTGCTGGATCCTCGAGTGCTCCGGCGAACCTGCAACAAAACCGAGCCGGGAGGGGTGTCCCGGCGACGGCCCTCCGACGCTCAAGTCAGGCGAGGAATAACAAAGAGGTGGCTTCCGAGATTCCAAAACAGCGTACCTCCGGTGAAGAAAGGGAGGCCTTATATAGACCTCTCGAAAGAGCCTGGGCGCGCCAATCAAAGCAATCACCTGCTTTCGACCATGCCCAGGTATGGGTTTGTCAGAAGAACATCCATAAGGCCATACCGCTACTGTATCAACCTCTCCATGATGTGACGGCGAGATCCTCCATCGTGCAATCTTGTGTACGGCCTAATCATCAGACATGCCTTTGCTGACATCCCCTATCCCGAGCCGAACGAATAGGCCGCTCGGCTAATCTTTGTATCCTCGCCCTTATGCTGGCCGAGCGGACCACCCGCTCGGCCCTTCGGTCCCAGCCGGGCCAAGCTCATGGCTGGGTTATCTCTGGCTCCGCTCGGACCTGCTCAACGGCTCGGCGCGGCCATTACCCGCTTAGTCAGCCCTCCATCTGTCCTCAGGCTGGGACCCTTCAGGAAGTGGGTCCCCCCTTCTTACCGCCGGATCACTATTATATATAAATAAAATCGAAACACAAACCTAAGAGAATTTTCTTCAAACTTTTCCAAGCCGCCACTTTTTTTTTTGTAAGCCGCCACTTTCTTTGTGAATGATTTAGAGTTTAGTGACTTTAGTAGGTGGCTTTAATGCTTTATCTAATAATGATTTAATAATCAGCTATTAATAACCTAGGCCTTGAATTGGGCTTTAAAAATGAATGAGTTTGATTTAATAATTACAACTGGGCTTTAAATATATATGCCTAGGCTTAAAATTTTAAAATTTCTGCTGGGCTTGTGCCCAGCTTTGCCCATATAATTCTCCGCCCCTGGTAATTAGCCTATAAATAAGCTATGTATTGATGAACAAAACATCAAAAATTATTTTGATCCACTTATCTTTTTTTAACCTCCTATTCTCCTCGTCCCTTTTTTATCTAACAGTAGTATAGAGCGTCAGGTTCAATGTGTCCTAATTTACCTATAATGATAATCAATGGAGTTTCTTAACCTTTTATCTCCATTTTCAAAGGAGAGTGTTGTTGGACCGCGGCGGTCGGCTAGAAGAGGGGTTGAATAACCTGAAAATAAAAAATAAACCCTTCTCGAACTCTTAAGTTAACACTTGCATAAAATCGAAAAGTAATAACTTAAAGCAGAAAGACGAGGCTCACAAGATTTGACTTGGTTACAACCAGGGAGGTTGTTAATCCAAGGAAAATGATTGTACTAAAAACTCCTTCGAGCGGAGAAGCCTCGTACAACGATGAAGCGTAGAAAACAGAAGATATTCTAGAAATAGAGCGTACAAGTGTTGGATTACATAATTTCTGAGTTGTTGAAAAGTTTCTGGACCAAGGCTATATTTATATCCTTGGTCGGGGTGCCTTGAGGGTTCCGGGCGCCCTGGGGGGATAAAACTTTATCCCCCAACGTTCAGATTGAGTCAAAACTCGATCTGGTCAAAAGTCAACTCCAGGCACCCCGGTACGCCCCGGGCGCCCCGGGCGAGAAAGTCAACCCCATTGACTTTTTTCAGCCAGCGTCTTCTGCTCCGGTTCCGTTCGTCTCAGACTGAGTCTTTTGCTTGCTTGGGTGATCTCTGCCATCAGGAATAGGGCTCACCCGAACCCAACTTTCGGTCTTCTCGAGCAGGCTTCTGCTCCGACTTCTTGTCCCTCAGAATCGTCGCGTGGTTCCTTCTCATCCGCCAGCGTACTCATCCGCAGTCTTCGTCCCTCAGTCGCACCCCGTGCCGACCTTCTCGCTAGCTGCGTCTCTTACTCCTCGAGCAGTCTTCCGCTCCGGCTTCTCGTCCCTCGGAACCACTGCACGCTTCCTTCTAGTTCGTCGGTGTACTCTTCCGTAGCGCCTCGTCCCTTAGACGCACCGCGTGCTGTCCTTCTCGCTAGCTGCGTCTTCCGCTCGACTACCTGTGCTCCTAAGCTCCTGCACACTTAGACACAAGATTAGAAAAACACAGGACCTAACTTAACTTGTTGATCACACCAAAACAACCTTGGGGTTCCAACAATCTCCCCCTTTTTGATGTGAGCAACCCAAGTTAAGATAGGGTAAAATAGACATAAAAATAAAGTAACTAATTTTGTAATAAGGTGCAAAAAGAAAAAAAATTTGTCTACCTCCCCCTAGACTTATACTTTTTCTTCTCCCCCTTTGATTACATAAAAAATGGGGTTCCAAGAAAAAATCTAAGGGTTATAACTTAGAAGATTTTGAAAATAATTTTCTAAGTAAAAAAATTGTTAAGTTAAAATTATAGTAAAAACAGTTTATAAGTGAAAGAAATTTCTAAGTGAAACTTTAAGAAAATTTTCTAAGTAAGGTTTTTTTTTAAAAAAAAAAAGAATTCTGACTTAGGCAACTTAAAAAAATTTGAAAATTTTTTTCTAAGTAATTTAAGAAAAAAGAATTTTTAATTTTAACAAAACTTTTAACTTAGGCAAAACTGATTGAAAAAGAAAAATTTACGTAAAAAGAAAATTTTTCTAAGTAAAAATTAAAAATGTTTGAATAACTTTTTAAAGTATTATTTAGTTTAATTTTAATGCTTTACCAGAAAGTTAATTAAACATTTAATTTTAATATTTTGACTTCCAGGTCGTGACGAGACACTAGACCTTCTTGGTCATTGGAGCAACAACCACTTCCTTAGATAAAGTCTTATAAAGAAATTCACTGTTTAATTTTCTCGCTGAAAGCGCTAATTTCGATTAAAATTTAGACTAAGCAAGATTTAGGAACCCAATATAAGTTCCAGCCTACTGGATTAACCAAAAATTTCTTAGGGACATATTTTCTTGAAATATTCCTAATTTGTCCCTGGTGATATCTGTAATACCAATTTAAATTTTTAAACTTTCTAAAATTTGTATTGGATAGGCATGCACGATTTTTCAAGTTATCTACTTGAATTTTCAGATTTTTATTTTTTTATTTCAATTTCTCATTTTCTAATTTAACTTTATCTAATTCTTCTAAAGGGCAAGATTTAGCTAATATTATTTTTAAATTCTTAATTTCTTTTTCTAACTTGCAGTAATCTTTAGTTAGCAACTTAATAAACTTAAAAAGTTTATCGGGAGGAAGAGATCGTACCTCACTTACCTTGTCGATCTCATTGTCCGTGTCTCCCCCTGAACTACTGGTTTCTTCCGACGTATCTCCCCCTTCATCGATGCTCTCGATGCTCATCTCGGAAGAGCTTGAATCGCAGTTGTCGTCTTGATGACTCTCCATTAATGCGAGTCCGGAGAACGCCTCGACATATCGCCCCACGTCGCCTTTAGGACCTTGCGCTTTTGGACAGACTTTTTACCTTTATCCTTGTCCGTGTTCCTCAGCTTGGGGCAGTTGTCCTTGATGTGCCCTTCTTCTTCGCAGTGGTAGCAACGAATGGTTTTTTTCTTTTTCCCCTGTGGATGGTTAGAGGTTCTAGATTTATAAAGTTTTTTAAATCTTCTTACCATCATTATCATTTCCTCGTTGTCGAGAGAAGACTCCGACTCAGGTTCGTCTCTCGATGCTTTGAGGGTGACGTTGTTCTTGGGCCCCCTCGTACCTGCACATCTTGGTTCGTGTACTTCAAATGTCGAGAAAAATTCTTCTAGTGTAATTTTTTCTAAATCTTTCGAAATGTAAAAGACATTTACTAGTGATGCCCATTTTGAATTTCTCGGAAAAGAATTTAAAGCGTACCTTAACGAATCTCGGTTACTTACCTTTTCTTCGAGATTTGACAGCCCAGTGATGATCTCTTTGATTCTCGAGTGCAGATGCGCAATTGTCTCGTCTTCCCCAAGTCGCAAGTTGGTGAGCTGATTGCGAAGTAGATCCCGTCTAGCGAGCTTGGCTTCGGACGTTCCTTCGTGTAGCTCAAGGAACTTCTCCCAAAGTTCCTTTGCCGAGTTGTAGTTCCCGATCCGGTTGACTTCTTGTGGTGGAAGAATGCTTAGCAGATGGTATTCTGCTTTGCCGTTTGCCACGTAATCGACCTGTTCTATTTTCGTCCATTGATTTTTTTCTTTGCCCTCTGGAGCTACATACCCAAATTCCATTATTAAAATTAATTCAAAATCAGTTGTAAAGAATACCTGCATTCACTTTTTCTAGGTAGCGACCATTATCTTTGCTTTGATAATTCCATTATTTTTCATTATCTTTGCTTTTCGACCATTATTTTTCTAGAATACCGAGCCTCGTCTACCTGCATTCGGCGGGTAGATGCTTGGTCCGACCATTATCTTTGCTTTGATTGACGGTTAGTCCTCCTGAAGCGCCTCGGCTCTGATACCACTTGTTGGACCGCAGTGGCCGGCTAGAAGGGGCGTTGAATAGCCTAAAAATAAAAAATAAACCATTCTCGAACTTTTAAGCTAACACTTGCATAAAATCGAAAAGTAATAACTTAAAGCAGAAAGACGAGGCTCACAAGATTTGACTTGGTTACAACCGGGGAGGTTGTTAATCCAAGGAAAATGATCGCACTAAAAACTCCTTCGGGCGGAGAAGCCTCGTACAACGATGAAGCGCAGAAAATAGAAGCTATTCTAGAAATGGAGCGTACAAGTGTTGGATTACACAATTTCTGAGTTGTTGAAAAGCTTCTGGACCAAGGCTATATTTATAGCCTTGGTCGGACCGCCCTGAGGGTTCCGGGCGCCTTGGGGGGGGGGATAAAACTTTATCCCCCAACATTCAGATCGAGTCAAAACTCGATCTGGTCAAAAGTCAACTCGGGGCGCCCTGGTACGCTCCGGGCGCCTCGGGCGGGAAAGTCAACCCCGTTGACTTTTTTCAGCCCGGGTCTTTTGCTTCGGTTCCGTTCGCCTCAGACCGAATCTTTCGTTCACTTGGGTGATCTCTGTCATCCGGAATAGGGCTCACCCGAACCCAACTTTCGGTCTTCTTGAGCAGGCTTCTGCTCCGGCTTCTCGTCCATCGGAATCACCCCGTGGTTCCTTCTCGTTCGCCAGCGTACTCATCCGCAGTCTTCATCCCTCAGTCGCACCCCGTGCCAACCTTCTCGCTAGCTGCGTCTCTTTCTCCTCGAGCAGTCTTCCGCTCCGGCTTCTCGTCCCTCGGAACCACTGTACGCTTCCTTCTCGTTCGCCGGTGTACTCTTCCGCGGTGCCTTGTCCCTCGGACGCACTACGTGTCGTCCTTCTCGCTAGCTGCGTCTTCTGCTCGACTACCTGTGCTCCTAAGCTCCTGCATACTTAGACACAAGGTTAGAAAAACATAGGACCTAACTTAACTTGTTGATCACACCAAAATAACCTTGGGGTTCCAACAAGTGTTGCAAATTTAGAAGTATCAAAATGAAGATTTTATTTAGATCTCAAGGTGTTTGAGATTTAGTAGAGAAAGACTTTAATGATAAGGATGCATATAAAAGTTTATTAAGGGAGAACAAAAAGAAAGATTCAAAAACATTGTTCATCTTTTAACAAGCAGTACATAGATGATTTTCTCAAGAGTTGTAACTGTCTTATTTTCTAAAGAAGCATGGGAAATATTGCAGAAAGAATTTCAAAATTCATCCAGAATAATAGCAATCACGACAAAAAAAAAGTCTAACAACAACAGTTTTTCATCTTTGTCATTGCCCATTTAGAACTGTTATTAAAGGTCGTGTTATTAAAAGGGGTGATCAAAGATAATAGTTAAAAATCATTGTCTTTGAAGACAAAGACAACAATTTTATAATGGTAAAAAAAGACGTAGATAAAAATAAAAATAAAATAAAATTTAATATAAAATTTTCTAGTATATAAATAATTTAAAATACAAAATTAAAAAATAAAATTTAATATACAATTTTTCAATGTTAAAAAATAATAATTACAATATTCTGAAAAAATTTTATAAGCAACTAACATAATAACAAGTAATAATACTAATAAAACAAATGTAGAGTAACACAACAATATAAGATTTTCTACTTATATACCGATGAAGAGGCGAAACTTTAGCTCCTATTGCTCCTTAACTTGCTGAAGTTTTCATTTTTTCAACTGATCCGGCGGTTAGAACAGGGGACCCCCATTCTGAGGGGTCAATGCCACGTGGGAGTCAAAATGCCAGGTGGCCGACCGGAGAAGGATGGGCCGACCTCCCGGCCGGCCGACCGGTGAATAACCGATGGCAAAAGGCGCCCCGACAGAAGTCGGGGTTCCGACGCTCAATTGAACAGTAGCGAAGAGCCGAGCGGGAGGCCGAAGACAAGGTGACATACTGCTAGCAGTCCCCACAGCACCTTACCGAGGATCTACCCAGTATACCGAGGCATACGAAGAGCCGGACGGGGTGTGATTGGTTTTGGTGTGGAGTAAGATGAGTGCCGGCCGGACGTCCCGTCCAGCCGGCCGGACGGGCACCTCATCATGGGGTAGGGAAAGGACAATTTATATCTTATGACAGCGGTCAAGTCCTATGACTAGGCCATACTCCTAATCTGGCAACGAGGTGTTCTGCTGTCCCATCGAGAGCGTGCTTGGACTGTAGCAGTATTGTGTCAGGTAAGCTCTCTGACAAACACATACCGAGGTATGGGCTAAGAACACGTGTTTACCTCGATTGGTGTGCATGAGTTTCTTCCAGCCCTATATAAGAAGCCTTATACTTCGCTGGAGGTACGAGTTCGACACCTTTGGAGCCACTTTTTTTACTACTTGCTTGCCTGACTTGAGCGTCGGAGGGTCGCCGCCGGGAACCCCTTCCCGGCCCCACTTCTGTGCAGGTTCGCCTGAGGTTCGTGCAACCAGTCGAAGATCCACGTCAGCAGCCGGGGAGCGCCACGTGCCCAGCGTCCGTTGATTCAGTATTCGGATAGGATCATCAACTTTCCGACGTTCTTCTTAGTTCCCTTGAGGATTCCTGCTCAACTATATATATATAAGTTTTCGCAAATTTATTTCAGTCCCTCTTTGATTTCAACATATGGCATGAAAAGTGTAAAATCATAAATAAGATTCTAGATCTAATAACTACAAACATCAATAAAGGACTACTAGTTTAGAAAATCTAAATAGCAACTACAAAAAATCCCTCAATAAAAAAATATGAACTTTAGAAGTACTTAAGAGTGATGGAACATAAACTTCATATAAAATGTGTATAGCAACACTAGCTTAGAAAATAGACGCAAACACATCAAATGGGTTGATGGAAATATAAATATCGAGCAAACTACACAAATATTTTCAAGGTACTTAAGTGTGTTTTATTTTTACATAAAAGTAGAAAAAATTAGAAAGAAAAAAACCTATATATACCGTATTTTTTCATTCCTTGCTAAGATTTCATTATCTCTTACTCATATCTTATTCCAGTGTTTAAATTTGTAAATACAATCAATATATCTCTCAAAATTTTTTGAATGTAAAATATACAATGTAAGTGAAAAAAATATATATAATAATCCATCACAACATCAATTCTTCAACTCATTTCATTAGTACGACATAAAATATACATATAATAATCCTACAGTCACATAAAATGATTTCGGTTTAATAAGGTAGTATAGTGGAGAAACAAAGTGTTGGTGTAGGAAGCACCAGATGATCAAACTTAAGTTTTGATTATGACAAATGGTTCAAAATTAAGGTTTTTTGTTGTCTAATAAGTTGAACTGAGTGTGCAGAAAAGTCTTAAATGATCTTAGGCAAAGGAAAGTCCTACCTGCGGTTAGGCAGGTGGAAAGCCTTAGTTGCAGTTAGGCAACGAAGTCCTAGTTCGGGGGACTGGGCAAAGTCTTGGTGGGTTGAGGGCTTTGGGCAAAACTTTAGGGTCGAGAATGATAGGTGAAAATCCTGAGGGTCGCGGACACCAAGTGGAAGATTGGACGCAAGTGGAAGATTGGACGGGTCGTGGATCAGACGTCCAATATGAAGTCCTGAAGTCTCGGACGCTGAGCAAAAGTCCAGACGGTTTGGAGGACCAGTCTGACAAAAGATAAACTCTTCTGAGAGAAGTAGGTGATGGCGCGTTTCCCAAAGAGAGAATAGTAGGTGTCGGTTCAACCTAGAGTTTCAGTGAAATTCAAAATCAGGACTGGGCAGTTCGAAGATTGTCAAAACTTATCATTCTTTATATATTATTATCTAGACTAACTCATTGTTGTAGGAAAAACAAAGGTTGGAAAATAGTAGTCCGGGCACCTGGGAGGGCTCCGAGCGCCCGGGAGTGGTTCGGACACCCAAGAGTGGTCCAGGCGCTCGAGATAGGATCGACTAGGCGCTCTTAGGTGGTGAGCTGGCGCGCTCCAGTTCAATGGCGTAGCCAGGGCTGGGCTTTACCTGGCTCTAGCCCAGTGTAGTGCAGCAGCTGAATAATTATTAGGCTTATATATTGAGACCGAATCCAGCAGCCTAGTAAGTTTTAGGCTTCCATCCCAATGAAACTCAATAGCCCAATAATTTTTAGGCTTATATATTCAGTTCAAATCTAGCTACCTAGTAATTTTTAGACTTATATATTGAGCCCAAATTCAAAAAGGGTTTTCTTTTGTTTGTCTTTAGACGCATCGAGGAGTAGCCAATCATAGAAAACACAGTCATAGAACAACAATTGTTCAGGGCAATTGAAGATCCTGGCTACGCCATTGCTTCAGTTAGTCGGCCTACGTCACAGCCCAGGTACTCAAGGGTGGTCTGGGCACCTGGAGATGGATGAGTTTTGTCGGATCGAGTTTCGACGAGAGTATGCCCAAGTAGCCTTGTGGGGGAGCCCGGGGAAGCTTCTAGGCGCCCGGAGTGGACTATAAAAGGAGAATTCGACCAGTACATTCAAGACATCATTCTAAGCATTTTTCGCTTTTGCACACTGCTCCAATAAAGTTTCTACGACGTTCGAAAGCTGCTTTGACGACAACTATACTGAAGATTTAATTCTTCAAGTTGTCGGTATTGTTTTTATTCAAATTACTTGTACTCAAATTGTAATATTTTTTTGTAACTTTTCGATTGATTAGTATTTGCCCACCAAAAACATAATCATATGTGAGCCTTGGAGTAGGAGTCGTCACAGGATCTGAACCAAATAAATCTTAGTCGTGTTAGCATTGCTTTTTGTTTTCCTTTATTCTTTTGTGTTTTACTTGAACGTGAAAGCAACGAGCACTTTTCACCCCCTTCTAGCGCAACAATCCTACACAAATTACCTTCATATTTAAGTTCTAGAACAAGCTCCTGAAACAATCATTGCTTGATAAATCCTAGTGAATGAGAAGTGTTTCCAAAAGAAAAGAAACATGTAATTAGTGATAATGCACTTGTATCATTGGAAAAAAATAAAGTAAACTTGAATTACCATTGCATTATAGGTAGCTAGACAATCCAAATTTGAGTCCACAATGACGTGCATCGCCATTTCCATCTTCACAAATTTATCAACATAAACATAAAAAATTCCATATATACACTATATAATAAATCATATAACATGAATCTCCATTGCTTTGTAACTACAAGATAAAAAGGAATAACAAAAACACACGCATAGACTTGTACCAAGAATAGGAATTTTCGTGGAGATTTTTATCTGAGAAACAAGTCTATTGTTTCTTCTTATAATCACAAGATCTATTACATCATCAAGTTAATGCATAGAATACTAATTTAGATACTAACAGCTTATAAAGCATATTCATCATCAAATTTTTATCTTCATCTTAAGAAAATCTGAAATATACTATTTTGAAGTCATGAACATAATAAGTTTTTCACCAACCGTATCATGAATGACTACAATGATTATCTGAAATAACATAAATCTTTATTTATGAAGGCAAGCCGTAGAGAGATAGGAAACAGTATTTATATGAATATATAAAATTAATTAAAACCTTGTGAAGAATTGTGTTTAAACGCCTACACTTAATTTGGTCAAACCACGTCAAATCCTCAATGTTCGAATAAATTTTGCCAACAACAACTACACGAAAAATGAAGCAGCAATGCAGAAACAAATCAACCACTTAACTCCACATACTAATAAATCACAAGACCACATTCGGAGGCTACGACACACTCACTCTATGAGGTTCTCTCCCATCCATGTTGAAACCTAACACCAGACCATCACTTTCCTTCTTTGTAAAAACCAAACAAACAGAAAAGGGGCAATCAAATGCGTTAAAAATCGTAGAGAAGACGAAAAAAAACTCATTTTGTCCTAGACCCATCATAGATCGAATGGAGATGATACAAAGAGGAGAAGAATCAAAAGCAGAGAGGGGTTTCGGGTGAACAGGGAGTGAATATGAAATAAGTTAGTCTAATTAATCCAACCAATTTCCATGTAAATGATATTTAATAATTTAAACAGACTTCTTTTAAGGCCTAATTGATTTATTTCTCATAAATATTTTATACGAAACCTTAAAAAAAAATTTAAAATTTATAAAAAAATTCTATAAGATTATTCCTTAATTAATATTTATTATTTTATTATTAATTATTTATCATATCTTATATTCTCCCTATTAATAAAAATTTAATATATAAATTTACTACTCAAATTAAGATATTTTATTTAAGGGTAACAAGTAACAACTAAGTAGTACACAGAACCAAACAAGAAAAGTGAAAAAAAAAAGTGGAGAAATGTGTTAATATTCATTGCTATCGAAGGGGAAAAAAATTGAGAAATGTGTTCATCGAATAAATCTATGTTTTTATTATAATTATTAGTTGGGATAATCTTGGAGTTGACCTAACTAATCATAACCATTGATTTAAAAGAGATGATGGGAAAAGATAACTAAGAATAACAAATAGATTAGAAACAAAATTTACTAGATTTTTTTTAATTAAAAATTACTATAATATTATATTTTATCCAAAATATGTATTTTTTACTTTCAAAGAATATCTTTAATTTTTAGTAGTTACTGAAATGTAAAGAGCTCTAATTTTCCGAAAAAGAGTGAGGAGCTGGGAAAAAAGGGTTCAGGTTCTAAAATAATTTTTAAATATAATGTTGTTGTCTTAGACCCAAAACACACATATAGACAATAGTTTGTCTATTACCATGTAAGCAACACTAATAGATAACAGTTGATTAAAATCGCTATCGTAGGCGTAAAAAAATAAGCTCATAGATAATAATTTTAAAAAACTGTTGTCTTTGATATATATAAAACAATGATTTTTTAAAAATCATTATCTTTTTTCAAGAAAAACCAATCAACAACAACGATTTTCAATAAAATTGTCGTTAAATAGAAAAAAATAATAGCTTTTCAAAAAACCGTGGTCTATTAGGTGTGGTTGAATCTTAGATTTCTTGCAGTGAGTGAAACTCCAAGCTCTCAGAAGTGAATATGAGGTCTTGCTCTTGAAGTGTAAAGAAACTTTACAAGATTTTTTATCAAGAGTAATTTCAATTGTTAGTCAAATAATATCTTATGGAGAAAATATCACTCATGCAATTATTGTTTCAAAAGTTTTACAAAGTTTAACTCCTAAATATGATTAGATAATAATTGTGATTGAAGAGACTAAAGATCTTTCAATTTTCTCTTTTGATAAACTAATGGATTCTTTGCAATCTTATAAGGCAAGGCGAAATAGATTCGTTGAAAAGAATAATGAAAAGACATTTTAAACTTCTCAATTGAAGGGGAAGATAGAAAAAAAAAGACTTCACTAGCAAAGGTCGTGGAAGAGGAGATTTTTGTAGTAGAGAACATGGCAGAGAAAGAGATTATTTTGATAAACAAGAGAGACAATTCATCAAGGATCAAAAATGGAATAAAAATTTCGTTCATTGTTATGGTTGTAAAAGATTTGGGCATATAAAGGCAAATTATAAAAAATGACTCACAAGCAAATTATTTGAAAGAAGAGAACAAGGAAAGTTATTTATATGGTCTATTCTCATTCTAACAAAGTTCAAAACGATATTTGGTTTTGGATAGTGGATGTTCGAATCACATGATTTACAATAAGTCATTATTTAACGAGTTTGATGAATCACAAAAGATGCTAGTAAGACCAGAAGATAATAAACAGATATAGGCCGAAGATAAAAGCACTATTACCGTGGAGACTATTGATGATAAAGTAAAATTACTTTACAATGTCTATTTTTATTTTTAATTTGACACATAGTTTGTTAAATGCTAGATAATTGATGATGGGTGACTATGCAATTTTATTTGATAACGGAGTTTTTATTACTACCGATAAAGATTTTGGACAATCTATTGTTAGCATGCAAATGATAAAAAATAAAATGTTTCCATTGAGCATCTCTAATGTAGGAAACCAAGCTCTTATTTCTAGTAAAGATAACGAATCCAAGATGTGACACCTGAGATATAAGGATCTTAACATCAAAGGAATGGTCTTTGAATTACCGTAAATTAGTTATATGATGATTTATGTGAAGGATGTGTTTATGGAAAATAAACAAAGAAGTCTTTTTCAAGTGGCCAATCATGGAGAGTTTCATAATGTCTTGAGTTAATTCATGCTAATTTATATGGATCTATGAGAACTACATCATTTGACGAGAGTAAATATTTTTTGATGTTCACTGATGATTTTAGTCGAATGAGTTGGAATTATTTTCTAATAGATAAGTCAGAGATTTTTAAAATTTTTAAAAAATTTAATGCGCTTGTAGAAAATTAGAAGGGTGCCTTAATAAAGACTCTTCATACATATCGAAGAGGTGAGTTCTTTGTTAGAATCAAAAGAATTAAGATATATCCATAATGGTATAATATTATCCAATTTGGGCCTAAGTTCTCATGATTTTATTTTTGGACTCTACCCAAAAGGATTTATACCAATAGAGATATTTTTCTCTTATAAACTCATGATCTTTTCTATGTGTTTTTAATGTAGGACTATATTTGTAATCTTACAACCCCAGCAACCCCCCCCCCCCTCTCTTAAATGAAGGACCACATGGTGTCCCTCAAGCCACAACTAGGACTTCCTGCTCCTCGATCCAACCGACCTACTAGGACTTCCTTGGCTAACTATAACTAGGACTTCTTGCTTGGTGTGTGGTCTTCTTGATCCGAACATAGGATCCTTGGCTAACTATAACTAGGACTTCTTGCGTTGTGTGTGGTCTTCTTGATCCGAACATATGAGCCCCCATTTCTTTTGTTTGAGGTCAATATTCTTCTCACATGACTCAATTAGACCATAGCTCTTATTCACAGTCGGCGGTTAGACCTTTTGGCAGTGTGGGCTCTGATAACAATTGTTAACATTGGCAGTGTGGGCTCTGATAATAATTGTTAGGATCAAAAGAATTAAGATATCTCCATAATGGTATGATATTATCCACTTTGGGACTAAGCCCTCATGGTTTTATTTTTGGACTTTACCCAAAATGCCTCATACCAATGGAGATATCTTTTTTTTTTTTTATAAACTCATGATTTTTCCTATGTGTTTTCAATATGGGACTATATTTGTAACTTACAACTCCAACATTCTTATCTAAAGAATTTGATAAATTTTGTGAAGAACATGACATCCATAGGGAGTTGACAACACCTTATCCATCGGAGCAAAATGGTGTAGTTGAACGGAAAAAATCAAATAGTTATGGAAATAACTAGAAGTTTATAGAATGTTAGAGGACTCACAAATCTTTTCTAGGTTAAAGCAGTGGCTACATTAGTTTAATTGTTGACTATTTCTCCAACAAGGATGGTCTTGAATCAAACATCATATAAAGCATGATGAGGTAGAAAATCATCAGTAATTCACTTGAGAATTTTTGGTTGTATTACATATTCTTTGATTAATTCTCAATTTTGTTATAAACTTCAGAAGAAATCTAAAAAATACATTTTTGTTGGATATTGAAATCAATCAAATTGGTTGTATAATCCTCTTACTAGGAAATTGATTATAAGGAGAGATGTAGATTTTGATGAAAATTCGAGCTAGAATTGGAATACACAAGGTGAAGAGACTCAAGTTCATATCCCCAATGGAGAATAAAAATCCAACAACTAAAGGTGTTGAATCATCTCCTTTGGTGTCACCAGCTTCCTCACCATCAAATTCAAGTAGCAGTTCATCTTCTTTATAAGAATCTTATGATGGACCACCTCTAGCAAAGGTCACATCCTTGAGAGAAATTTATGAATCATGTCAATTTTGCTCTCTTGTTACATATCCTACAACCTTTGAAGAAATAGTAACAAAAGAAGAATGATGAAATGCAATAAAAGAAGAGCTAATGACAATAAATAAAAATGAAACATGGGAGATGGTGGATCTATATGAAGGCAAGAATGTAATTGGTCCTAAGTGGGTGTTCAAAACAAAATATCATATCGACAGAACCATTCAAAAATATAAGGCTCAGCTTGTGGAAAAGGGTATTCTCAACAATAAGGTATTGCTTTCGAAGAAAATTTTCTCCGATTGCTAGATTTGAAATTGTGAGAATTGTCTTAGAATTAGTTGTACAATTGCATTTGCATTGAGCTACTTATCAATTTGATCTCAAACATGTTAGAACTAAAAGAAGCTTCCTGAATCGATTAGCCAGATCGATTGAGTGTCGATTGGTAGAGGTTTCTCAAGCAAACAAAAACCTGCTAAATTGATTCAGCATTGTCAATCTATTTAGCATTGTCAATCGATTCAACATTGTCAATCGATTGGCAGAAGTTTCGCAAGAAAATAGAAGGTTACCGAATTGATTGTCAAACCGATTGAGCATTGCCAATCGATTGGAGATTCCCACCAATTGATTGGGGTTCAAATCGGGAGAATCTCAGCCATTAATCTAGAGTCAGTTACAGTTCAATAGATAGTCAAATGGTTACCAATCAATTGATATGTTCTGCCAATCGATTGATGGAGACAAATAGTGGTGAAATGGCCCTATTATGAAGAGTTTAAAAGGGATCTTAGGGCATATGAAGACACTATTGTTCCATTGTGATTCTCTTGCTCATCTTCAATGTCAAACTTTTATCTGCGAGATCTTCAAGAAACCAAGAGAAGGAGAACTAAGCCAAAACATGTAATCTCTTCTTTTCTTCTCTCTTGTTGCTATTTCATTTGTGGAACTTTGTAATCTTGTTGTAAGAAGGTTTCTCTGCCTTTGGGTTTTGTCCGAGAAGAAAAGGTTTTAGTGGAAGTAGATTGCACAGAATAGACCCTTGGATTAGTCGTCTCAAGGAGACATATAATAAGTAAAATCATCTGGGTTTACATTGTATGTGTTGTGCTAGTTTAGCTTGAAGTTTTCGCTGTGCAATCTTAACAACAAACGATTTGAGCTATTTAACCCCTACTTCTAGCCTTTAAGGTCCTAACAAAATTTGCATATCTTAATGGAGATTTGCAAGAAGAAGTCTATGTATAGCTTGACTTGAAGGTTTTATAATTGAAGGCAAAGAGGTGAAGGTGTACAGGTTGAGAAAGACACTTTATGAGTTAAAACAAGTCCTGCAAGTATGATATGGCAAGATTGATTAGTGTTTTTGATAAAATGGTTTCACAAAAAGCGAAAATGAACCAACTCTTTATATAAAAAAAATAAAGTAGAGATGATTATATTATTATAGGCCTTTATATCGATGATATAATATATATGATCTCTTTTAATTCTCTTTTGGTTGATTTTAAAATCTAATATGATGAAGAAATTTGACATGTCAGATATGAGATTATTGCATTATTTTCTTGTCCTTGAAGCGAAACAAAAAGTTGATGGGATTTTTATCTCATAAAGAAAATATGTAACAAATCTTTTTAGAAGGTTAAGCTTACTCGATTACAATCCAGCTACTACGCTAATAAATATAAATGACAAGATATAATTGGAAGATAGTTTAGAGAAGACTAATGCAAAAAAATTTCAGAAGCTTAGTTGAATGTTTAATTTATTTAACTCATACTAGAATAGATATTACTTTCTCTATTGGTGTAATTTTCAGGTTTATGCAAAAATCTATAAAGCATTATCTTAGTGTTGACAGTAAGAAACTTCATACGAAATGAAATAAACTTACAGTGCTCAAAGAAGAAGAAGCAGAAGTCGTTGTCCTAGAGAAGATCACCACGATGAAGAAGTCGTTATCTTGGCGAAGATCACCACGAAGGAACCTTCTTCTATTTCCACAAACCAAATCTCACTCGATTACTAGATGTTCTACTTTGCACCCTTCCTTAGATTGCCTTGGACAAGCCTATGTAGGTGTAGAAGGTCTCTTCTCCTTCCTCGATTAATGGATGAAGATGAAGAGGTCTTATCCAATTCCTTCTTGATGGAGGAAGTTAAGAGGGTATGTAACACCCATTTCATCCAACATCTCCCACTTATCCAAGTTAATCTATAAAGATCATCTAGTCACAAAAACTATGTAAGAATATTCAATTCATACTTCAGGGAAAAAGATTCATGCGACAACAAATACACTGAGCAATTATTGCTAAGAAAATTGTTACACTTAACTTAACTACTCTATATAACTAATATGAGACATTATCCCAGATTAAATTATTTACATTAATATGAACATCCCTAATTCCTATGACTATTATGTCGAGAGCATGTTCAATATTTCCAATCAATACAATTATTTACAATCACATTTTAAATACTCAACAAAAAATGTAACTGGTAGACTAGTGAATAAATATCAAATATGTAAATCAATTTCAATCTTCCTTTTTAACTAAAATCTATTTATTCTAATTAATCACTTTCCTAGTTATACTTTATAGACCGAATCATCCATAGCCAATAGAACACATGCTAAAGTAGCATACACTAATTAGAACTTCAAGTAGACAACTAAATAGTTACTTAAGGTAAGATTGAGATTAACTTATAGTTTTAAGGGTCTCACATAGTAGAGAAATAGAGATCTATTCTCCTATTACCCTTATTGTCGTTATAGTACATGTGGTATGAATCAAATGCTACGATATTTCTCTCTTTACCAAAAAGAGTGTATGTTTTTCTCAAAATTTAACATCGTACAAATTTTGATCTAGACATACCTAATATTTAATCTTGAATTCAACGTATGAATTTTAATATGGCCTTCAGCAGATTTAGTAAATGGTGGATTCATTTATTTTGATCATTATTAATCCATAAATAATCTCATCTTGACATAATTATCAAAACGACCTTAACTTATAGTATATCTCTATTCACAATTACATAAGTTATCCCATAAGTAGGGATAAGTATTCAGTTAATTAATTAATTTAGTATTAATTTTGTATAAATTCTTTTTATTATTTTTTAAATAAATTCGGTTAATTTGATATTAACCGAAATAACCAATTCAGTAAATTCAGTTTTAGTAAAACTTTAATTCAATTCGGTTAGCCAATAGAAAATCAGTTTTTGGTTAATTCAATTAATTTATGGATCGAATTAACCGAATGCTCACCCCTACCCATAAGTAATGGTCTTGCCTCTATTTATAGTTAATAAATAAAGATAATTATCAATGTGAGTGGATCAATCTCAATTTATCAACATGTTCGTCGAGACTTTTATCTAAAATATAACATCAATATATGCATTGAATAGATCATGACATTTTACAATGGATTACATTTTACGAAGTCTCAAAGACTTCACATATCCTTGAAATGACTCTTTAGTCAATGACTTAGTAAAAGGATCTGCAAACATAACATGTGTAGGGATATACTCAAGGATTATCTTTTTCTTGTAAATAATATCCCTTACAAAATTATACTTAATTTCTATATGCTTGTCTTTGCTGTGATATTTGGAATCATTAGAAAAAGTTATTATAGCTTGATTATTACAATACACTGTGACAGAACACCCATTGTCTTTAGCAATCTTCAGATATTTCAAGAACCTCCATAACTAGACAGCTTCTTGCATAGCCGCTACACAAGCCACATATTCATCTTCCATTGTCGACAGCGCTACACAAATATGTTTCTTGCTGTTCCATTAGACAACACCACCATTTACTAAGAAGATATAGCTAGATGTAGATTTCTATCATCAAGGTCTTCTACCTAATCTTCATTTGTGTAGCCCTTTAGACTCATATTTAACTCTTGAAAATATAAACAATAATTTGTTGTACCTTTGATATCTGAATATCCTCTTCACCGCTTTTTAGTGTCTCAATCTTGGATTTGATAATAAATAACTAAGCCAACAACATATCTTATATCAAGACAAGTACACAACATAGTGTACATTAAACTACTAATGACACATATATTATGTTTTTTTCTTCATTTCGGCTATTTCTTCAGGAACCTTGGGAGACATACTTTTGCTCAGAACAGTACCTCTCACTATAGGTGTTTGTTTAATGTTATAATTTGGCATGTTGAAGTGTTATAGTATCTTAGTGATATAAGACTCTTGAGACAAACCCAAAATTTTTTTTGATCGATCTCTAATTAATGATTTTTACTACTTCTAAGATGTACTCAGCTTCTCCCATACCTATTATGTCAAATTATAATAAAAGTCATGATTTGACTTCTATTATACATTTTATGTCACTTCTAGCTATTAGCATATTATCAACATATGCTCGGTGTGTTACCAATAAGTTAGAGCGCTTAGTGTGTTGCTGTCGGTCTACTAGAGGTGATCGGATGACTCGGAAGAGTAGCTCCATGGCAGACAGACTTCTTTGACACAACAGTAGGAAGTTGAAGCAATCAAAATACCAATCGGATGCGTAAAAGTTTATATATCAGTTGATTCTTGAAGCTTGGTCGAGATACCCTTATAAAGGGTATGGAAGGCGCCTTCCATAGCCTTGAAGGCGCCTCCAACCTGTAAAGTTTGATCATGAACTCGTTGTTCCTTATCTGCTATGAAGTCTAAATTTTATCCTATGGAAGGCGCTTTCCATGAACAGTGCAGAAGGCGCCTTCTAAAACATGGAAGGCGCCTCGGGTACTGTTTACCTAAGGCCTTTTATGCTCCTTTTGCCCTGTAAAATGTGTTAGTATAATAAATCAAATAATAACCTACAAAATAGTGTTAGCACAGTAATAATGAGTAGTAATTGGATCCTGTCGCCCCAAGACCAAGATCTAGTCAAGATCTCAATTTAGATTTTTGAAATGAACCTAAATTGGACTGACACTTACCGTCCCTTTGAACGGGGGCGTGTCCTCTCTTAGTCACTCTTCTCTAGTGATTACCTCTACTTACCAGGTGTAGAGCTTCTGGAATCATACATCTGTACTTCGAGAATCAAACATCCCGACATATCGGAATCGCACATCCGGTCTTCTGCAATTGAGAGTTGCACATCTCGACCTTGCCAGAATCTCACACCTAGACTTCCACCTATTAGGAATCGAACATCCCGACTTACCCGAATCACACATTCGATCTTCAACTAATCAGGAATCAAATATCCTGACTAGGGTTAGTCAACTCTGCACATTCGGTAATAAGGTTAAATCGCAATACATCTAACTTTAACCTATTTGTTATTCATCAAAACTCATGTTTGACCATTGGTGCTGATTGCACCAACAAAATCTTCTTTCGGATCCTCCTCAGATTCTTCAAGATCCTTTTCAAAATCTTCAAGATAATCTTCTAGATCCTCCTCAAACTCTTCAGGATTTTCTTCTGGATCCTCCTTAAACTCTTTAGGATCTTCTTGCTCCACATGGTGAAGTAACTCCATACACAACTCTGCATATGAGGTACGCCCTTCAGAGATCCCCTATATATATTGTGCTATATATCACCTTGTGATACTTTGGCAATGATCGAATCAATGCCCAGATCATGTAGTTATCTAGGATTGGAAACTCTTCTGGCTTGAGTGTTTAGAATAATCGGTTGAGTGGTCCAATATGTCCTCTAACTTCGTAAACTGGGTCATACTCGATCTCCTGAATCCCTCCAGTAGCTCATTCTGTCGTACGTTGCGACAAGTCATCATGTATATCATTCGTGTCATATAGAATTGAAAATAATAATGTCAGTGCTAAACCGACAAACTAGTAACAAAATTGGTTCAATTCAATTCACACATATGCATAGAACAAATACACATAATCCATAAGCAAATAAGAAAAATATATATATTTTTTATTTAAGAAGCTCCAGTTGACTGACAACCGATTAATTGGGAAACCAAATCCTGAGCACTAACTTAGTTTCTTGTCCTCATTAGAATTGATCTAATTGGACAGGAATAAACTAAACTTATTTATTATTATTATTTAATCTAAGCTCATTTAATTCAATCTCAGATTTATTGATCAAACCCAGAGTTAATCAATTATTCAATCTAGCCTGAATAAATTAAACTGATATAGTTAAACCAACTAATGGTTTGAATCAGATTGGAGTATAAAAGAACTAACTTAATCTGATTAAACCAACTAATAGTTTGAACCAGATAATTTAATTGAACCAAACTTATTTAAATTAAGTTTGAACCAAACTTATTTAAATTAAGTTTGAACCAAACAAGTTTTAAAAAAAACTTTCTTTAGTTTTTTCCCTTCTATTTCCACTTAAGAAAACATTTTTTATTCCTTAAAACACGACCTTTTCGCTATGACGAATGCGGTTGCCCATCATGGTTGCCTATTATCTGCCAATCGAGTAGTCGCCGGTACTTTCTAGTCGCCTATGGCCTCCCTTGATGTGTTCGCCCGCACTAAAAGAGATAAAATAGAATTATCAAAATTGACCGGATCAAATTACCAAATCAAATCATATTAGTATTTGGATTATTCTAATAATTCTGTTATAATTATTCTCAGAATTATTCTTAGAATAATTCTGTTATTTATTAATTAGTTAATTGACCAAGTACTTTTTGAACATTATATATTGTATTGTCTTTAGGACAAATATCAATGAACAATAGATTTTATTGCTCTCATATTATTTCTTGCTCTCATCCTATTCTTCTTCTTCTTACATGCACTCGATATCAATCGCTGCCATCTCCAACTACGTTAACAACCGGCGACGACTACCTCCCACTGTGACGCGGTTGCCGGCCACAGGAGGGTCTCCTTTTCTTCCTTTGCGGCAACTAGTATTTCCTAGCGCCGGACGATGGTGGCAGATCGTGACATGATTGCGATTTCTCTTGGCAAAAGCAAAACGCAACGGAGACAAACTCCATAAGCGATATGTTTGGACAGCAAACAGGGCTAAGAAGGCATACATAGAAACTTCATACAAAAATGAAATAAACTTACCGTGCTTACAGAAGAAGTCGTTGTCCTAAGGATCACCATGAAGAAAAAGCCACTGTTCCAATGAAGATCACCATGAAGGAACATTCTGTTATTTCCATAAATCAAATCTCACTCAATTAATAGATGTTCTGCTTTGCACCCATCCTTAGATTGCCTTGTACAAACCTATGTAGGTGTAGAAAATATCTTCCCCTTCCTCGATTAATGGAGGAAGATGAAGAAGTCTTATCCAATTCCTTCTTGATAGAGGAAGTTAAGTGGGTACGTAATGCTCATTCCACCCAACACATGGAGCAGCTAAAAGGATGATACACTATATCGTTGGAACAGTGAATTGTGAAATTTATTATACTAAAATTTTAAAATTTAATCTTTATCGATTTAATGCTAGTGATCGGGTAAGTTCAGTAAATAATCGAAAGAACACCTTGACTAGTATTTTCAATCTTAGGTCATCAATAATTTCATGGACCATAAATAAGCAAATTACTACCGCACTATCCTCTTTAAAAGCAAAATATGTAGCAACAAATTCAGTGACATGCCAAGCGATTTGGATTAGAAGAGTACTTGTAGATCTTCATCAATAACAAAAGGATGTAACTACTATTTTTTTTATGATAACAAGGCGACGATTGCAATGACAAAAATATTCAACTTTTCATGGGAAGATTAAGCATATTGATATTCGTCTACATTTTATTCGAGACATAGTTATAAATAAAGAAATTGAGTTGAACTAATGCAACACACATATGATCAACAAGTGGTGAATATTTTGACAAAGTCAATTCTAAAAAATAAATTTATTTATTTTAAATTGCATCTTGGTATTTATAATTTTAAATTTAGGAGGAGTATTGATAAATGATTCAAAATTAGTTAGGGAGTCAGTGGATTGATGGGATACAATTAGTGGTAATAGTGATAGTTAATGGTAAAAGAAAAATAGTCTTTGTTCAGTGTATTTGATAGTAGTAGAGTTAGTTGAGTTAGCACTGACTTAATTGGATTGTATAATTAACCTATAAAAAAACTACATATTGATGAATTAAACATTGAAAATTATTATAATCCACATGTGTTATTCTCCTCCCTTTTTATATATCTAATTAACACTTTCATGAGAACACTAAGTTGAGTCTGGGCACTTGTCTAGCTAGAGAATCTGAGAGATTGAGCCCTTGCATATTCAGGAATGCACGCATCGATATCTCATGTCGGTGGAGTGTGACATTTGATTTTCTAGTCAACTGTGCAGCAAACTATGGTCATCATATTTATAATCATATTTATAAGAGCATATTCACAAACTTTGTGAAAGATTTATAAAATTGAAAATTTTTAAAATTCTTTTTATATGATTGAAGATGAGGTTTGAGATTTTTAATTTAAGAGTAAATTTATTTTTTTTTCTTTAACAGTGGAGTCAATAATTAATAATATTATCCTGTTATACCCTTTCAAAATAATTAAAAATTGAATATTTTATGAAATAATTAAATTAGAATTTTTTTTATTTTAAAATAAATATATTAGAGATAAGTTAAAAAATATATACACTATAATTCAATTAAAAATTTATAAGTTAAATAAATATTAAATAAAAATTATAAATTTAATTAATATAAAAACCAAAAAATAATTAATTAATTTGTTAATTAATCCTCTCTATCTATCTCCGCCAGTGAGTAGTTCAGATCGTCCTCAAATTTTTCTGTCTTCGTGTTCCCTGCTGATCGGACGAACCAGATTACATCTCAAGATATCATGACATCTTTAAAATATGTACAGTATCCTTGTGATGTGCAAGACATCTTTGAGATGTAATCTAGTCCGTCCGATCGGCAAGGGGATACAGGGACAGGGAAATTTGGGACAGAGGATCCGAACTCGCCGGTGAGCCGTTGCTGTAGAAGTAGTCGTAACTTAACTCCTCGATTCCATCTCTGATCTCTATCTATCTCCTCGGACTCTACTTCTTTCTGGACTTTTGATGAATGCTCTCTGTACTCACGTTGCATTGATGCATTCAAATGTTTTTAAAATGACGACCATGGTTATAAGCGATTGAACTCGGTTAAAACGTAGGGGTTTTGTTCCAATTCTTCCCTGCGCTTATTAGGGTTCATGCTGTTGGAATGGCACTGAATTCTCTATATGATCCAGCTCTGTATGTGCAGTTGTTCAGACGTGTGAACGGTGATAAATGGTCTTGCTTTCTGACTATTGACCAACTTGCCTTTTAGAGTATCTTGCATATTTACTGAAAGTTGAACTTGCTCTGAAGTAATGTGTTAACCTGTAAGAATATATTCTCTGAATAAATTATTCTTTTTATATGTATGTGTGTATATTTGTTTTTTTTTTTTAAAAGTTATTTTCTTGAAGAAAATATATAGATATATTTGATGCCTACCCATCAATAAATAAGCTTAGCTTTTTTTAAAGTAAATTAATATCAGAATATCCTTGAGGTATCCAAATGGTAAGCCATGCAAAGTAATCATCTTCCCTCTTCTATCTCTTGATGTGTACCTGATTATTCACGGATCTGATTTTCTATCTTTTGATGTTTACCTTAGGCAGGGTAACACAGCAAAAAAGTCTGGGTCAAACAACTCGAGTTTGAAAAACTATTACTAGTTTTATAATTCAATCTATTTATTTCATGAATATATACACACCTTTTTATATCAACAACTTCTCCTTACAATTTCATATTTATTGTTTGTTCAATCAGAGATAACCTGAAATTAAGAACTAAAAAAAGGTAAGGCATATTTCAATTCAGCCCAGTCATTCTTAACAAACCACTCGAATGGCACGGTAACTAATTAATTATAAAGGAACTTTCCTATCCTAAAGATAATTCGACACATGACATTGATTTTATGATATCTTAAAGCATGGCTAATAGAATAACACGAATGTTTTACGATATACAGGTGCAATATTGATTCTATATTCCATGATGCACTAGTTTAATAGAAGAAAATACATCAATTTTGCATATTTCATGAAGCACCTGCATTAGTGTTCTTCAAATTGCATGCAGATTCAGCAGTTTTTCATTTCAAGATGCACTAAACCTTGGTATATTAATTTATAGGCTTATATACAATGTGTAAATATAAAAACACAAAATATATCATTTCACCAGAGTATGGATAAATATCAAGTCTGCATTAGTAAAGACTTAAGTACAATGCGTGAATAGAATAAACACTAATTATACTCCCACAAAACAGATGGTGAGTAAGAAATGCGATGATCCTAAGTAAAGAAGCCTTAATCTAAGTTTTATCTCATAAACTCTATGAGTAGGTTACGATTTAGTAACAACTTTAACATATACTATAAAATATACACGACGACAGCACAGCGTTCTCTTTACTCTCATTCAAGCAAATTAAGTAACGTCGAGCTTTTCTTTTTCAAAAGAAATTCTTCATCCATGCACCAGAAAATGCATGGATATAAATATTCCTAGGAGTAGACGAACTTTAATGAGTATAAAAAGTAGATGCAAAGACGATATATAGAAAAGCCCATTTGTCGTACATTCCAAACTTTTGCAAGTACACAAGAACACACTGCCAATTCCTGGTTTTAAAAATTTACCAGATTCACAAGCAAATTAACACAAACCTTGTTGATTTAGCTACGTACGTAGACACCCAAATCACACCGCTGTAATTGATTAATTAAGAACTTAAACTATATGTAATTAATATATGTCATATTTATGTTATATTTTTAGCTACCTAGCTCCCTGCATGCAAGAGCCCTGCAGAGAATGTCCACCAAGCTAAGTACTCAGACATTGCAGCTGTGCTCGATCATACCTGCCGCCGATAAGCCGGCCGTCCGCTGTCGCTTGGTTCCGCCGGGCGACTGATCGTGCTTCGTCGCCTGCTCCAGCACGGCCCTCAATGCGTCTTGGACGGCGGCCATCAGCTGCTGCTGCTTAATGTGGCCTCCGTCGACGTCGCCAATAGCATCGTCCGGATCGTCGTCTTGCTCCTCGGCGTGAGAGACGACGAGGACGTTCTTGACGCGGCCGCCGACGGTGGTGATCTCGGCCTTGAGGACGCGGAGCCGCAGCGCCTTGAGCGCGCCGATGAGGTCCGGGAGCAGGTCGGGGCGGTCGTCGCAGCAAAGCGAAGCTCTGGCAACCAACTTCCCGTCCTCGTCGCAGGCGGATTCGACGGCGACCTCGTCGGCCTCCGTAGGCAGCGGGCTCTCCTCTGCGATCTCCGAAGTCTGCCGCTTCAGCTCCTTGACGTGCTGGATGACCTCCGCCAGCAACGACGCTTTATCCGTCTAATGAATCAAATAATTGATCAAAAGGATATATCGATCGATGAATTAATTAAATAAATAATGGAATAGTATGAGGAGGCAGAGAGCAGAGGGCATGCGCGTGCATGCTTGATGTTTCCACTTGCGATTTCGTAGAGGAAATGGCAAACTTAGGTAAGGAGATAAAGCTGCAGCTGCGTATAAAGTGCTGCTCTTTTCTATTTAACTTTCTCTATTGGTTTCTTTCTGACAAGAGTGCGCATGTTTGTCTTTCTTAGAATTGGCGCATACATTCTCTTCTCTGACAATATGCACTAGCTACTAATCCCTCTGTTCGCTCTTATTAATCCAATATTCGATATGCATAGCTAGCTAGATACATAAATCTCAAATAGGTAATTAATTAATTAAGATGCATATGATATCAATGTTTTGGGTTAACTAATTACATACATTAATTACCTTGGTTGTGTTGGGGAGCATGCTGCGAAGCTTAGCAAGATGGCCGTTGATGCGCTCGCGGCGGCGGCGCTCGGCCTCGCTGTGGTTCTTGGAGGCGGCCAAAGCCTTGGCATCCATGATTTCCTGCGCCGTTAACTTCCCCAGCTCGGCGTGAATGGTGCCGAAGAGAGACGAGGAGGCGGAGGAGCCTTGAATATCCGTCCCTCGTAGGAAACGATTCAACCCCATAAACGCACTGCCGCCGGCTAACTCCATCAGCCCTGCAGGTGACGGATTGGGGTACACGGCACCGGCTCCGTAGAGGGAAGGGGCAAAAGGAGGGAGCGAACCAGGACACACGGCGAGCTCCTGATCAACTTGGTGGAGGGAAGCCGCTGGGTTCGTCGAATGAAATGAAGCTGGCAGAGACGACGACCAGGGTAGATTGGTAGGGTTAATAGCGGCAGCCGCATGATCTCCTCCGGGGAAGAAGCTGCAGGCCCCGTCTCCTCCTCCATAGCCGTGAGCCATGTGATATGGAACTTGATCGAGTACTTGATTCTCCATGGATCGATAATCAAAGTCAAGCCCCAGCTGCTCTCCGGCCGGTCACAGTCACGCACACCCTGCTCTTTAAATGCTGCAATCTTTTTCCTCCCAACTTTACCACTCGGTCTTAATTTGCTTCACTTTTCCTGAGGATAGTACGACGCCATTTTCTAATAAACTGCTGCTTTTGTGTTGCGGGGCGAGGCAGTGCCTGTTGGATATATAATTGCACTGCTCCTACAAGTTACTGACGCTTCTTGAGAGGGTGCGGGGACAAGGCAGAAAAAGAGGAGCAGCGGCGATGGAATTGGAACCGACCGAGCCTGATGAGATCAAAAAGATTGTGGCTACGACCTAGCCATAAAGAATCATACTTTAACAGTGGAAGGGCGAACCGGGGAATGTGTGCAGTACAGTAGTGCAGGGAATGATAAATATTAATTATGATTCCAGTGGTCTTTACTGACCGAGTCGTGCCCCACGTTGTGTCTCCTCTGCGCCTGCTCCTCTTTACTTTCCCAGTTCCACGCCTACCTCCTCCGGAACCACGCAATCATTGTGATGATGCCCATCGTTGAATTGAAGAATCAATCCATGAACAAACTATCCTTTTGCCGTATATTGCATTGTGTATTGGGTATTGGATTGTGTGTGTGCGAGAGAGCGAGAGAGCGAGATAGAGAGAGGGATGTTGAGGCGAGCGCGTGGGTGGGCAAGCACATGCCCATGCCCTCCTGGAGCTGTTTAATTTAAAAGGATGTGGAATGATGCATCCACCGCGGCACCGGCACGGGCAAGGCCACCACCACCACCACCCACCGGAATGGTAGGGACAAGGTGAATGATGATGTCAGAGCCACGCGCGAGTGACGTGGTTCGCGAGACCACTGCCCATCAATTGCTGATTGGGCTCCCGAATGAAGAAAATGCAAGGGCCATTTATTATTTTTTCATGGGGAATAATAATGACTTTAATTAATTTCATTACTGGAAATGAGGTTAATTTCCTCAAAAATGCTAGTCGATATCTCAATTAGTGTCATTGATTATTTCTGAAGATGATCGATTCGATTTTATGGATAAATTGGAAAACGCACGGGTGGTCAGCTCAGAAGTCGAGTATCTTTTGATTACGTCCTTCATTTGGAGAAAAATTTCTACAAATACGTCGTATCTGGGGTTCAAACCGCGGGTGCCTGAGTGACAACCTGGAGGTCCTATTGCGACACCATGGCCCCGAGAACAAAAATAATCCCAGTTAGTCTCATTGATTATCTCTAGAGGTGACCGGTCCGGCTCCACGGAAGTTTTCTATCAGATATCAGGATAAATCGAGAAGCGCACACGAGATAGAAGACTACACGAAGGGTCGCTTATTTCTACCAATTGTGACATTTATTCGAAGGTCATTTTAATCTCGAGCACAAAAGTTGATTTGTCCCGTAATGTGATTGGCAACGTATTGTGGCAAAAGGCGAATACGTTTGCTCTCATCGCCCCCGCCAACCCATCCTAGGGCCAACACGAAAGAATATGATGGGCAACACATGAACCATGGATAGTCACTGTGTATAATAATTAATCAGAACACAATCAATCAAACTAATTACTCAACACACTGGTCTAAATCGATTTGATATATGCCTACTATCAGTTCTCCACATAAAGATTTTGACAAATTATCAAATCAAGTTTCGGAATATCGAAACTACGCCTTTGATTTTTTATTGAAATAGGTCAAAATCGATATGTTTGTCTAGTTCTCTTTATTATTTTTCAACATGAATTTTTGATTCGTATTTTAAAAAAATATTGTTCTCAATATAGTGTATCAAATAATATTTAGTAGAAGACCACACAAAGGGGCGTTTATTTCTACCAATTGTGACATTTATTCGAAGGTCTTTTTAATCTCGAGCACAAAAGTTGATTTGTCCCGTAATGTGATCGGCAATGCATGAACCATGGATAGCCACTGCGTATAAATAATTAATCGGAACACAATCAATCAAACTAGTTACTCATCGCATTGGTCTAAAGCGATTTGATATATGTCTACTATCAGTTATCCACGTAAAGATTTTGACAAATTATCAAATCAAGTTTCGGAATACCGAAACTACGCCTTTGGTTTTTGGTCGAAATAGGTCAAAATCAATATGTTTGTTTAGTTCTCTTTATTATTTTTTAACACGAAAATTTGATTCATATTCAAAAAATTACTGTTCTTAATATAGTGTATCAAATGATGTTGGAGATTATGAATATAATAAAAAAAAATTAGATAAATATATAAGACCTAATTATATATCATTTTGAGTTCTTTAGGTCCATCAGCCAATTTTGGTAGAAACGGCTGATGAACTTAAATAGTTGGAAATGATTCGAAACTAAATTTTATGTGTTCATCTAGTTCTCATGATTATATTTATATCTTTAAATATTAACTTGATATATTATATTGAGAGTAGTGATTTTAAAATATAAATTAAATTTTTTTAATCGATTGTTACAATATAACATTTGATTCAGGACCTTCCTGTATTGATTAATAGTATCCAGAATCAATTGTTTTACTTTAGCAATCGATTGCGATAAATGAGAAGGGGCAAAATGGGTATGAGATATATGAATTGGTAATTTTGAAACTTTGGTATGTGATTTAGGTATTTCAAAATTTTGTATAATCTGTTGAAAGATTTTTCTGTTACATAACTTAATTATCCAACTCACGAAGAAGAATTAACAGGGTTGATTGAGCTTCAAAAACATGGGCAGAATGCATGCGTTATCGATGTTCTTGACATACAAAAATTAAATCGCGCATTGCCAACACCAACTTTAATTTCTTTCAGAGATTTGAACTTGTTTGGCAAGGGTGGACATCGGACACCAATGTATAGCATCTGGAGACGAACATAAGCAACTCGCACTCATGTTATATCGGTCTGTATATCTACTCTCATGCGCTGTAGTTATCCACTTACAAAGCCTTCAGGGGAATGCAAATCCTGTAAAGGGAAATCAGTATAGTTATTGAAGAACACAAATTTTACATTATGCAATTTCCACTACAGATATAGTCTGATCTTACATCATTAATTGTACTCTGCCAAGCATGAGGAATATTTACTGTGAAGACCAGGTTGCCCTCCTTCAGACCACGGGCCTCTGACCCAGCCACTGCCCATGCAAGTGCATGCCAAATCACTAATCTTTAAGGAATTATTTCCGTCTTTTATATTAGAGATAGAGACAAAACTATAAACATGTCGCAAAAACGGTCGTTAATAATAAAAAAATAATTAATCTTGAATTATTAGCAATAGAAAAATAATATCTGTCACTTAATCCTTCGCCAATTACCACTACGACATTTAAATATTAGAGATGGAATTAGTGACAGAATAAATTTCGAGATCAAAATTAGGATTAAACTTCGATATCGCATACTCCATCTCACACTACAAAAAAGAAGCTATTTTGTGATGATCTTTTTTTTTTAATTCGTCGTAAAAATTATTTG
Organism: Zingiber officinale; assembly: GCF_018446385.1. Taxonomy (NCBI): domain Eukaryota; kingdom Viridiplantae; phylum Streptophyta; class Magnoliopsida; order Zingiberales; family Zingiberaceae; genus Zingiber; species Zingiber officinale. Next base: position 82,325,916 of record NC_056007.1, read on the forward strand.
TAATGAATTCTAGAATGAAATTTCTTTCGTTACAAACCAAATTTGTTACAATTTTGCAATCAGAACAAAATTCATCACAAAATTATCAATCACAAATCTACAAGTAAATTCTTAATTTCATCCCAAATTTGGTGATTAAAACAGTTTTCATTGTAGATTTGGCAACGAAAAATCATTCATTGCCAAATCTAGGTATACATATTTGCAACAAATATGGATTCGTAGCCAATATGCTAATTCGCCAAATCTGTGATGAAAACAGGATTCATCATAAATTTGGCAACAAATTAGTGAATTCATCGTAGAATTGATGATGAATCATTGTATTATTCAAATTGCAATATACAGTAAAATTATAATAATTTGACGATGAAAAATTTTTATAATCAAATTCGTCCCAAAATGCTACCATTTTAGCCAAATGAATGTAGATTATTCACAGAATTGCGATACACAATAAAATTATGATAATTTGACGATGAAAAATTTTCGTCATCAAATTCATCCCAAAATGTTACTATTTTAGCCAGATCTTAGTCATTTCTGCATTTTATAACGTTAATACAATACATCACATCAAAATTCAAACTTGTTTATAATATATTCTATTTATATATATCCAACCCATCCTATTTAACATATACCCCACATCTTTTTCACAACGTGCACATTCTATTTACATTCCAAATCAAATCTACAATCACACAAGTTAAAAATTGTCAAAATTAAACGAATACAAACAAATCAAAAGAAACCTATCAAATTGAAACCATACAAACAAGTCAAAAGAAATATATCAAATCCATATAAGTCATCATATCCAAAAATATCTAACATTCTCCAAGAAATTAAACAAGTCAATGAAAATATATGATACACAAATATCACTAAATCATCTTCTTCTTCCTTGAGAAACAATTTCTTCTCCTTCCATCATGCTTCTTTTCCTGCATTAAAATAAATAAACAAAAAAGTATCTTTTACAACAGGAGAAAAATCATATAAATTAATACAAAACTTAATATTTACTTTCTCCGATATAGATTTTCAATTTGTACCAGCTTACTCATCATCACCAACCCCATTCGAAATAAATTAACAGTATTAATCAAAAATGAAATATTCACAATCAAATAATTAATGTTCATAAACACTAATTATGTGACAAATAATATTCATACAAAAAAAATTATGAAGAACCATCACCACCATCATCATCTTTGTCACCACCACCATTATTATCACCACCATCATCATCAGAATGGGGAGAAATCTGACTTGGAGCGGAGATTAACTAAAGATGTCGTATTATGAAGTCTTGTTGTTGGCACGACTCGCTAATTTCATGACCCCTTTGCAACATTTCTTGACCCCTTTGGGCCATTTGTTGATCCCTTTGCAATATAATCCCCTTCAAATGACTAATCTCTTCAATCAAGTTATTTATTTGGACTCTTGCTACTGGTGGAGTGAAAGATGTATTAGAAACTCTATAAGTTCTGCTCAAGGAACTCATTCCCAATATCTTTCCCCCTTTAGGGCTCCCACTAGCCTCCAGCCATGAACTAATATTATTATCAACAGAGGACTCAAATCCCTTAGTATCATCATTAGCTTGTGAGCATCTCTGTGCTAGCTTTAGGTCATCATATTTATCCTGTATATTTAAAACAAATATATATAATATTGATTAAGTATAATAGAAATGCATATAATATTGATTAAGAGATAGCAGATACATAACTAATAAAATCTAAGTTATAAATTAAGATCAAATAAATATTCATTCAAACCTTTATTGCTTTAGCTATATCCTTGCTCCAAGTCTTGTATTTTTTTTTTATAAATGTGCGGGTGAAAGTATCAATGAATGCAGACTCCTTCCCCATTTCCTTGGTCACAAAAATCACAATTAGAAATAATGAAATAGTCTAAAATAAATTAAAAAATTAGTGAGAGAGTTAAAAAATTATCAATCTGCATAAATGTTCATCCATATTAATAAAGCCTCCCACATATGTGGCAGACAAGTCTCCGGAATTATAAGCTTGATTCATTCTATTCTATTGACTCCTTTATTTACTCTCCTCAGTTGCCCAAACATTAGAGATCCTGGCTCAATTTTCATCGGTGATGCAGGGTGGCTTTCCCCCTTATTCTTAGCATAATGTAATACATGTCAGATGTGATGACCATATTTTTTTCTTAAATAATTTTTTTGATTCCATCTCTTCACTGGGTCCCAATTGAATGCTCGCTGAAATAGAAAAAAATAATTAATTATATATTCACTTTAATTTCATATATAAATTGAAAGTGATATACCTTAAACTCGTTTCACCATAGCTCTTTGATAGCTACTGGAGTGCTTATATATGTCATTGAAGTTCCTCCCCAATGGTCACAATTCTATTAATATCGTGAGTAACCCATACAAAATTTGTAAATCTATCATTACAAATAAACAATGTTAAATAATTAAGATAGTTGAAAAAATAAAATATTTTATAGTACTTACGAATCTCCGAGCGAGACTATAAACTCTCGAGAGTTTATAAACTCAGTAGTTGAGTTTCTAGTCAAATCAAGAAGATGCATGGGTACTAGCAATGGTACTGGCAACGGTGAATGGGTGCTGGTGAAGGTGCATGAGAAGGTCCTACCTAATCAGTGGGTGTAGATACAGTGACAGGTGCTGAATCTGATCGACCCTAAGAACATTGTCTACGACCACCTCGTTGAAAGATGCTCTAAAAATTCAAATATAGAATAAAGTAAATTACAAATTTGATGCATATTGAAGAATATTAAAAAACTTATCATATTTATTAACAGATTAAAGACTGCATGTAACAAAATACTAATATGTCATCTATAATGACCTATAAGAAGAAATACAGTGCATTAATAGATAAAATATATAAATTTAAGAATAAGACAGTATATAAACAACTAATTGGGCTATGAGTTTAGTAAATTTATGTTGGTCCCCATGGTTATTTTGGTGTGATCAACCAAGTTAAAGTTAGGTCCTGTTTTATTTTAATCCCTGTGTCTAAGTGTGCAGGAGATTAGGAGCACAGGAAGTCGAGCGGAAGACACAACTAGCAAGAAGGATGGCATGGGAAGGGAGCTGACGGGCTCGGTGCATCCGAGAGACAAAGTGCTGTGGAAGAGTACAACAGTGGACGAGAAGAACATACATGACGTTCGAGGGACGAGAAGCCGAAGCGGAAGTCTGCTCGAGAAGAAGGTCAGAAATTGGGTTCGGGTGAGCCCTATTTCGGTTTGCCACAATCACGCAGGCGATCGGAGCAGCGAAAGAGAAAAAGAAGCTAATGAAGATTGCCGAAGGCGCCCTCAACAAGGGGTGAAAGCGCCTCCGAGGTGCACCCGTGCCTCCGCCACCTTCAATCGGAAGGCACCCTCCATAAATACAGAGGCTCCCTCTATAAGCATGGAAGGCACCCTCCATGACTATGGAAGGCGCCTTTGGCCAGTCAAAGTAGTCGTTTACAGTGGATAAAGTTTTATCCACTGCGCCTCGCTGGAGGCGCCCTCTAAGCCCTTTGGAGGCGCCCTCAAGCTATGAATAAAATTTTGCAGGGGCTATAAAAAGACCCTTAGAGCTACGAAATATGTATCAACTCTAGTTCTCCTTTCCTAGCACATTCCTGAGATTTTGAAAAGTGTAATAAGCTTCTCCGCTTACACGAAGGAGATCTTTTAGCACTTTCTTTTACCTTGAATTAACAACCACCTAGGTTGTAACCAAGTAATGTTGGGGATCGGTTGGCCGGCTAGAAGGGGGGTTGGATAGACGGCGCCTCCAAATTGATTGCTTCCTACGATGTTAGCATAACAGAATACAAACAAACACAAAGAGAAACCTAATCTAAAAACAATAAGGAAATGCAAACCAATACACATCGATGTAACGTGGTTTGGAGATAACTTGCTCCTACTCCACGGCTGTTCATAAGGTGGACGATCCCTCAATCCGTCGGTGGATTAGTCCCTGGAAACTCCGGCTAGCTCAAACCTCCTTGTGGGAAAAGAAACCTTACCACAACACTCACAAAAAATACTTGGACATAAGGGAAACCTTGAGCACTTAGTGACTACTAATTAGGCTTTAACCAAGTCTAATTTTGTCACCTTGGCTGATCATCCCAAACTCCTTATAGAGCTTGGAAGAAAACAACCCAGTTATTTTACCGTTACCAGTCGACTAGTGTATTCACCAATCGATTGGTGCCTGGCCAACAACTCTCTATCAGTCGACTGCTACAGTGCACCAGTCAATTGCTACAGTAACTGTTATAGTGTCGTTGCCTGCTACAGTGCCCCCCCCCCCCCATTTTTCCCAGAGTACAATCTCTCATGCACTCATACCCTTATGACTCACTTGACTCTTCTTTGCAGCCTTGACCTTTTTCCTTTAAGCCTACTTCCTTTGACTCTCGTCCCTCGAATGCATCCAAGCTCGCGGCTCGTCCCCAATGTCATCCTTCACATATGCCTCGAAATCGCTTCCCTCGTCCCTTGTCCTTACTGCCCTATCCACGGTCCCTCGGATGCTCCATCCTTCACCGGACCCGAAGATATCAAGCTGAATCATATGTGGATCCTGCAAACCTGCACACTCACATACACATATCAAATAACGAGGGTAATCCTAACTTAAATCTTTTGCCCAAACACTAAAACACATAGTCGCACAGACCATTGGGATTGCTCCTACAAATAATTCCTTTGTGTCTTTCTTTATTTATTAGTTGCTTAACGTCATTTATATAAGTGTGCTACTAATCTGAGTTGATGATCAAGGAAGGGTTTTATTTTTCTATTTCAGGTGATTAAACCCTCTCTTACCGGCCCCGCTGTGCCAACAAGTGGTAAAGAGCTCAACCACCTTAGAAGGACTAACCGCCGGCTGAAACATCAAGATCAAAGACGATGGCTAGACCGACAATCTATCCACCAAAATTCGAGGGAGAGTTTACGTCCTGGAAGAAATGAATAGAGGTGTTCTTCAAAACGGATTTTGAAATATTGCTAATAATTAAATACGATTTTGTAGCTCCAAAATCCCCCTAAGGAAAAGAAAAAGAAGAATATCATGTTGGTGCGGTTAGCACTAACGATTTAACCCAGGTTTTGATGAATGACAAATCAGGTTAATTTAGTCTGTTGTTGTCTAACACTCTGATCGAGTGTGCAGGAGAAGCCCAGACAGGTCGACAGGCTGACCGGATGTCTGGCACGAAGCCCAGCTAGGTCGACGGGCTGACCGGATAGCTGGCGAGAAGTCCAAGCGGGTCGACGGGCTGACCAGACGCTTGGCGAGAAGTCCAGCTAGGTCGATGGGCTGACCGGATAGTTGGCGAGAAGTCCAGACGGGTCGAAGGGCTGACCGGACGTCTGGCAGGTGAGTAAAGGTAAGTCACTGGAAGGGAGTGACTGTGAGGACGCGTTCCCGGGAAGGGAACATTAGGCGTCAATCCGGCTTAGATCCATTTCGGATATCTAAGTCGAGATCGTGACTAGATTCCGGTCTCGGAAAGACGGAATCTAAGTCATACTTTTTCATGTCAAACTCATGAACTGTGCTAACACTTTGTTTTGCAGGAAATTTATTATACTTGCCTCGGACTAACTTTGTCTTGCAGGAGAAGGACTTGTTCTGGAGAAAGGTGGTCCGGGCGCCCGGGAGGTAAGTTTTATCCCGATTGCACGTCGCCACGTGGAGCTCACTGGTTGGACCTGCCACGTCTCACCAGGGCGCCTGGAAGGGATCCGGGGCGCCCTGAGCTTTATATAAAAGAAGGGGCAAGGGTAGAGCTTCAATAAGAACTCAGAATCCAAGATCTGCTGCTCTGTGCTCTTGCGACGCCACGAAAAGCTCTCCGACTCAGTGCTGGTTTTGTTTTAATTCTATTGTCGGTATTTTCTTTATCTATCAATTCTTGTACTTAACTCTGTAATATTCGAATTGATAGTGATTGCCCAACGAAAGTGGTCAAGGACCACGGGCCTTCGAGTAGGAGTCGTCACAAGCTCCGAACGAAGTAAAAACAATTGTGTTCATTTACTTTTCCGCTGCGTATTTTTACACTCGAGTTTTCGAATCGATATTCACCCCCCTCTATCGAACGATCACGGTCCTACAAGTGGTATCAGAGCAGGTACCGCTCTGATTTGGTGCAACCACCAATCAAGCAAAGGGGGGTCGTTTTAAAGAAAAAAAAAATTAGATATTGTTTGTCTTTTAAATAAAACCTTACGCCTTTCGTTTTTTCCCTCCAAAACGGTTTTTGAAAAATACATCGTCATCTTTTCACCATTGTTTAGTATTTAAAAAATATTACATTTTCAAAATTTTGAAATAATATATTTTTTAAATATTTTATTAATATTTTATTAATATTTTAATAATATTTTATTATTTTTTTCGAAAATAGTGAAATATTATTTTTTTTTGCACTGCTAATCCAAGACCAAGTCTTGGGATCTTTTGTTTGTTTCTCTGTGTGCAAGAAATTATGACTCTTCTAGAAGGACGGAACCCCTGCGAACCACCACCATACGATCATGAAGACTTCAACTACTGGAAGCGATTAATGGAATGCTTCTTAGGAAGCGTAGACATCGATTATATGCTAATTTTGAGGAAACCTTCTCAAAACTCGGAACTGAACAAAAAGGTAAGTAACATTATTTGTAATGTTTTACCTAACAATATTTTATGCAGATTAGAAAAGTACAAGAATGCATATGAGTTGTGGACCCAGTTGATCAAGCTTCACGAGATGCCGATGGAGCTAGAAGATCAAGTTAAAATCAAATATGGACTCTAATCAAATCCAACCGAGAAGCCTACTGAATTAGGGGTTGCGCTCAAGGTTAGTGATATTTACCAAAATACCCCTGCTAATAGTAGTTTAAAAAATATGAGCATTGATCTGGTTATTTCTGAAAATATATGTGAAAATAATATAGTTGACAATAATTACAAAAATACCCCTAAGATATTATCTGATAAAACAAATCCAATTAATTTAAAAAATTCAAACTTAAACCTAAACAAATCTGAAAACTCAAATGATAGAGATGACAAGGTCAATATTGATTTAGATAAAATTAATAAATTATTTAATAATCTAGACAATATTAATCTAGAAAATCCTATCCAAACCCAAGATAATTTAATTAATAAAAAATTAAGTTTTAACGATAAGAATAATCTAATAAACTCCACTAATTATATCAACTTAAAAAATAAAGAAAATATAAGAATAAAATCAAACACTTTGATAAAATCAAAACTAAATTTAACAAAATTAAAATTAAATGTTAAAAATAACATATTAAATAAAGATAATCCGAAAAATTCAAAATTAACAATTAATAAAAGGTTAAAAGATAAACCTTTAAGGAAACATAATTCAAACAATTTAATTAATTCAAAGTTAAAAATGAATAAAAACTTAAACTTTAAAAATAAGCTATTAAAGAAAGATAATTCAATTAACCTAATAAAAGTGAAATTGAAAGAAAATTTAAATATTAAATACATTCTCTTAAAGAAAGATAATTTGACTAATTTAATTAATTCAAAATTAAAAACTTAAATCTAAATTACAAATTAAACATTATATTTTAACCAAAACTTAACTATAATAAACCCAGAACTAAAAACTAAATTAATGACCAATAATTCAGGGGAGGTTCCAGAATAGCTGGCACCTCCAAAACTAACCTACCCGACAGGGTAACCCTAACCAACCTACCCGAAAAGGGTAACCCCAACCAACCTACCCGTTAGGGTAATTAGGACTAATTAAAGAGGGTTCAAGTTTAACTTGAATCATGGTACTGGTGAAGTTTTTTAATGATAGTACGTTGGGGAAGCTTGGGCATCACATGTCTAGAAAGATATGACTTCAATCTGGTGCATTTGGCCAAGTGGAACTGACCGAAGCTACCTTTAAATGAATCCTAACTAGTTAGACCAAGGTTTAGTACTAAGCTCCGTGGATAGGACTATTCGGAAAACCTCGAAAGGTTGGTTACTTCTAATGACGTCCAAGTGACTCACCAAGCTTAGAAGTTTATCCGAAGAATGCCTATTTGTTGAGACCAAAGCTAAACCTGAATCTAACACAAGTTAAACCAAACTCTGTAATTAAATCTAATTCATCTCACAAAATTATAGGATTCCCTGATTGATAATCTAGATCAGGTGAGATGAATAAGGATTAAATTAATTAATTTTCAAACTAAATTAAAATTAATTAAAATTAAATTTTGAATTTCAAATTAAAATTAAATTTCGATTTTCAAATTAAATTTCGAATTTCATTAAAATTAATTAAAATTAAATTTTGAATTTCAAATTAAAATTCTATTTCGAATTTTAAATTAAATTAAATTAAAATGAAATTTTTTTTCAACTTAAAAATTTATTTAAAAAATTAAACATAATTTTTTTTTAACTTAAAAATTTATTTTAAAAATTAAACTTATTTTTTTTAACTTAAAAATTATTTTAACCTAAAATTTATTTTAACCTAAAATTCTTTAAAAAACTATTTTTAAAATTCTTTAAAAAACTATTTTAAAAATTCTTTAAAAACTATTTTAAAAATTCAGTAAAAACCATTTTAAAAATTCTTTAAAAACTGTTTTTAAAATTCTTTAAAAAATTATTTTAAAAATTCTTTAAAAACTATTTTAAAAATTCTTTAAAAACTATTTTTAAAAATTCTTTAAAAACTATTTTAAAAATTCTTTAAAATCTATTTTTAAAAATTCTTTAAAAACTATTTTAAAAATTATTTAAAAACTATTTTTCAAATTCTTTAAAAAACTATTTTAAAAATTCTTAAAAAACTATTTTAAAAATTCTTTAAAAACTATTTTAAAAATTCTTTAAAAACTATTTTTAAAATTTTTAAAAACCATTTTAAACATTCTTTAAAAACTATTTTTAAAAAATTCTTTAAAAACTATTTTTAAAATTCTTTAAAAACTATTTTTAAAATTCTTTAAAAACTATTTTTAAAATTCTTTAAAAATTATTTTAAAAATTCCTTAAAATATATTTTTAAAATTCTTTAAAAATTGTTTTAAAAATTGTTTAAAAAATATTTTTAAAATTCTTTAAAAACTATTTTAAAAATTCTTTAAAAACTATTTTAAAAATTCTTTAAAAACCATTTTAAAAATTCTTTAAAAACTATTTTTAAAATTCTTTAAAAAAATATTTTTAAAATTCTTTAAAAATTATTTTAAAAATTCTTTAAAAAATATTTTAAAAATTCTTTAAAAATTATTTTAAAAACTCTTTAAAAACTATTTTAAAAAATTATTTAAAAATTATTTTAAAAACTCTTTAAAAACTATTTTAAAAAATTCTTTAAAAATTATTTGAAAAAACTCTTTAAAAACTATTTTAAAAATTCTTTAAAAATTATTCTAAAAACTCTTTAAAAACTATTTTAAAAATTATTTAAAAATTATTTTAAAAACTCTTTAAAAACTATTTTAAATTTTTTTAAAAAATTATTTAAAAAAAAACTCTTTTAAAAATCATTTAAAAAAAAAACTTTAAAAAATTAGTTTAAAAAACTCTTTTAAAAATCATTTTAAAAACTTAAAAAAAAATTCTTTTAAAAATTATTTTAAAAACACTTGTAAAAATCATTTTAAAAAAACTTCTTTTAAAAATTATTTTAAAAACTTTAAAATTTTTTTTTAAAAACTATTTTAAAAATCGTTTTAAAAACTTTTAAAAAAAATTCTTTTAACTTAAAAAAAATAGTCATAATAATAAATTATTTCTATAGACTATTTTCACTTTAAAAATTATTATTTTGACTTTAAACTCATTTTTAATCTTAAACATCATTTTAACCTTAAAATTATTTTTTATTTTAACTTAACTTAAAATTAGATCTCAAATTAAAACTCATTAAAACTTAATTTAAACATTACTTTTCAACTTAATTTAACCTAACTGAAAATTAAAACTTAAATTAAAACTTAAAAATTTAACTTAAACTTAAAACTTAAACCTAAATTAATCACTGATATTAATCTTAATCTAAAATCAAAACTGAATTGAACGTATATTAATTAAATAATTATAAAAATCATTTTAAAATCTTGTTAGAAATCCCTTAAAAATAATAATAATTATAATTCTTTTAAATTCATTTAAAACTTAGACACCTAACTTAAAAGCTTAAATTCCGTTAACTTTAACTTTAAACTTAATTATGTAATTAATAAGTAGAACTTAACACTTTATTTGAGAACTAAGCTTGATTTGATTAGAACCTAGGTTTAACCTTAGTAAAAATATTAAAATTACTCTAACTCATTTTTTTATCAACCTTTAAAATATTAATTATTTTTTAAAACATAATTAAAGTTTGACTTAAATTGAACCTTCCTTAACCTTGTTTAATAACGAGTTTAACTTCAAATTACTACCAACTTTAAACTAAGTTAATCCAAATTAAAAGGAAGTAAATGAAAAGTTAAATTATAACTAACACCTTCATCAATTAATACAAAATTTAGATTATATTAAATTATTGAATCAAGCAAAATTTAATCAATAAATTATTAATATTGATTAATTATTGAATTAATAACAACTTATCTTACTTAACATTACACTAAAGGTTAACTCATTTCAACTGAATCTAACGTTAATTACGTTCAGTCAAATTTAAATGAACAATTTTATAAAGATAATTATACAATCGCCTAAAACACTTAGGTACGAAAATATGTTACGGTTGTAAAATTTTATATTAAGAGGGAATAATAAATAAGGAGGATTAATAAATTAAAGGAGTATCAAATTCAGGGGGAGGTTTTTAATTATCTCTTTAAGTGTTATTTTTAAATCTTCTCTTTAAAATCTCTCTATAAAATTCTACCTCAATTTTTTTTTCTACTTTGAATATATTTAGCAAATATTTTCAAAATTTTATTTCAGGTTCAGGGGGAGAAATAAAACTAATTCAGTTTTTCAAATCTAATTTTAAACTTAATTTTGAAAATCAAAGTTTAAAAATCAATTTTCAAAATCAACCTGTTTAAAATTGTGAAAAATTTCTTAAATCAACTCACAATTGTTTGTTTTAAATCACAAACTTTTTATCCTTTTTACTTAGTCCTTGAAAACTGAACTTTTCTAGTATTTTAAACCATGGTTTTGAAACTAGTACTTTTCTAGTATTCTAGAAAACTGAACTTGTCTAGTGTTTTTCAATCAGTTTTGAAAAATAAATTTTTCAAACTCAGTCTTGAAATTTTTGAAAACTTATTTAGAACTCCCCCAGATTATCTTAACATTTTTTTACTAAAGTCTATGGTTACTTAATCCATGCTTATTTTTGATGAATGCCAAAGGGGGAGGGTTAGGTGGTTAAGTTAGCTAAACCAGAATTGAAAATACAAACTAACTTAAATGCTTATTTTTTTCTTGCATATGTTTTCACTAACTTAACCAGGTTGTCATTCCATCAAAAAGGGGGAGATTGTTGGTGCGGTTAGCACTAACGATTTAACCCAGGTTTTGATGAATGACAAATCAGGTTAAGTTAGTCTGTTGTTGTCTAACACTCTGATCGAGTGTGCAGAAGAAGCCCAGACAGGTCGACGGGCTGACCGGATGTCTGGCACGAAGCCCAGCTAGGTCGAAGGGCTGACCGGATAGCTGGCGAGAAGTCCAAGCGGGTCGACGGGCTGACCGGACGCTTGGCGAGAAGTCCAGCTAGGTCGACGGGTTGACCGGATAGCTGGCGAGAAGTCCAAGCGGGTCGACGGGCTGACCGGACGCTTGGCGAGAAGTCCAACTAGGTCGATGGGCTGACCGGATAGCTGGCGAGAAGTCCAGACGGGTCGAAGGGCTGACCGGACGTCTGGCAGGTGAGTAAAGGTAAGTCACTGGAAGGGAGTGACTGTGAGGACGCGTTCCCGAGAAGGGAACATTAGGCGTCGATCCGGCTTAGATCCATTTCGGATATCTAAGTCGAGATCGTGACTAGATTCCGGTCTCGGAAAGACAGAATCTAACTCATACTTTTTCATGTCAAACTCATGAACTGTGCTAACACTTTGTTTTGCAGGAAATTTATTATACTTGCCTCGGACTAACCTTGTCTTGCAGGAGAAGGACCTGTTCTGGAGAAAGGTGGTCCGGGCGCCCGGGAGGCAAGTTTTATCCCGATTGCGCGTCGCCACGTGGAGCTCACTGGTTGGACCTGCCACGTCTCACCAGGGCGCCTGGAAGGGATCCGGGGCGCCCTGAGCTTCATATAAAAGAAGGGGCAAGGGTAGAGCTTCAATAAGAACTCAGAATCCAAGATCTGCTGCTCTGTGCTCTTGCGACGCCACGAAAAGCTCTCCGACTCAGTGCTGGTTTTGTTTTAATTCTATTGTCGGTATTTTCTTTATCTGTCAATTCTTGTACTTAACTCTGTAATATTCGAATTGATAGTGATTGCCCAACGAAAGTGGTCAAGGACCACGGGCCTTCGAGTAGGAGTCGTCACAAGCTCCGAACGAAGTAAAAACAATTGTGTTCATTTACTTTTCCGCTGCGTATTTTTACACTCGAGTTTTCGAATCGATATTCACCCCCCTCTATCGAACGATCACGGTCCTACATATCAATGGACTAAGAAGGAACAAGCAGACTTCGTAGAAAACGGACGAGTCGAGTTCCACCTACTTAGCATACTTCCACCCCAGGAAGTAAATCGAATTGGAGATTACAACTCAGCAAAGGAACATTGAGAGAAGTTCCTAGAACTATACGAAGGAACTTCCGAAACAAAGCTTACGAGATGGGATGTGCTCTGGAATCAACTGACGAACCTCCAGATGAAAGAAGGAGAGTCAGTAGCACAACTACACAGAAGACTCAAGGAGCTAATCACTAGATTATCAAACCTCAGAGAAACGGTAACGAACTGGGACGCATAAAAATATGCATTAAATGCATTCCCAAGAATACTTGAATGAACATCTATAGTAGACTTCTACTATATATCCAAGGATCTCGAGGTAAGTAGTTTCGAAAGTCTTTTCTCTACTTTCGAATTACACGAATCTCGGTATGCAGGACAAAAAAAAGGGTCGAGTCAGAACATTGTCCTGAACTACAAGAATTTTTGCATTCAACAACACCCAATAGACAACGCTTTTTAATAAAAACGTTGTCGTTCTTTGTTTTACAACGCTTTTAGTGAAAAGCGTTGTCTATGGTATTTACTTTTTACTAAAGACAACGGTTTTTAATGAAGTGTTGTCTTTAGTGTTGTTGTTTATGGTCAAAGACAACATTTTTTTAAAAAACGTTTTTTAAAGTGTTGTGTATGTTTCCCCTAAACTCACTTAAAATAAATTCGCAGCCCTCGCTTTGCTAAACTCTAAACCCTCAACGCGCGCGCGCCTTCTCCTCACCACTCCTCTCCACGAGTTCTCCTCTCCACTCCTCTCCACGAGTGCCTTCTCCTCTCCTTCTCCTCTCCACGAGCGCCTTCTCCTCTCCACGAGTGCCTTCTCCTCTCCACTCCTCTCCACGAGCGCCTTCTCCTCTCCACGAGCGCCTTCTCCTCTCCTTGCCGCGTGATCTCCTCTGAACCCTAATCTCGACCCAAACTCCTCACGCAAAACTCCTCACGCCGGCCCAACTCCTCCAAGTCGACCCAAACCCTCAGTCTCTTCCGCTTCCTCCTCTTTCTCCCTCTCCTCCGCCTCCCCCTTCTCCTTCGCTCCCACCGCCGCTGGCGCCGCCTCATCTTCCGCCACTGGTTTCTCCCTAGGCGCTTCTTCCTCCGCCGGTTCCTCCCCATCTCTCTTCGGCCTCTCAACCTTTGGCTCCTCATCGGCCGCATCCTCAGCCTTTTCTACCTCCAGTCTTTTCTCGACGTCTGCTCCATCTTCCGCCGCTTCTACCTTCAGTCTTTTCCCGCCATCTGCTCCATCCTCCGCCTCTACTACCTCTAGTCTTTTCTCGCCATCTGCTCCATCCTCCGCCTCTACTACCCCGGTCTCTTTTCCTCGCAGGCGGTCTCTTCTCCCAAACCCATCCCTTTTCCCTCAGCATCCGCCGCACCTTCCGCTTCCTCAAGCCCTAATTTTGGTTTTGGATTGGGGGCTTCGACTCCCAACTTCGGCTTCGGTTCGTCTTCCACTGCTGCCTCTCCGTTGTTTGGTACTTCCGCTTCCCCTCCGGCGCCGGCGCCGGCCTTGTCCTCGGCTCAGACACTGTTTGCTTCGTCAGCTAGTGCCGCACCTTCGGTGCCTTCGTTTGCTACGTCCTCATCTCCCCCCGCCTTTTCTGTGCCGACGACGTCTGCTCCAGCTCCATCCTTCGTATCCCCGTTTCCTGCCTCCTCCTCTGCGTCCCCTCTATTCTCTTCTTCTGCTACCGCTACCTCCTCTCCTGCCATCACCAGCATTTCGACCTCTCCTTTCTCCTTTGGAAGTGGCAGTTCCTTTGCTCCGAGTTCGTTCGATGCCGTGTCGTCTGGTAGTACTACTTCTGTTTTGTGAATGATGATGTTTTAATTTGTGACAACCATCCATCTGGATTATTGGTGTTATCTGATCGTTAACTTGACGTCGCTCTCTGTGTTTAACCTTGTTGTAATTGATTTTTTGTTAGGATATGTCAGTGGTTGGTGTTCCAGACTGCTTGCTCGACTAAGGTTACTCGTCGCTTTGGAATTGCTATGGCCACTTGGGTAGAGAAGGTCGGGGCTCAAGGGGCCTCTGTTGTTGTGAAGGGTGTTTGCTACGACAATCCGATTGGGTTCACTCGGGCTGTAGGATTTCCAGGGTCTTATTTACACAGTTGCTAAGATCATGAATCGTTAGTGCGGCGGCTGGTTAATAATTTACTGGTTAACCAACTAAGCTCTGTATAAGATTTAACTGTACCTGGGCTATTCAAATAAACTATCTCAATATCGACGAATATTAGCGTTAGAAGAAAGGAACAAAGCTTAAATGCTGTTTAGCAGCAGTTTAGTAATTTAGAGATTGATCATATGGAAACTAATCCAATTCAGAAATGTTCATATATACAAAAAAAGAGTAAAGTAATTAAGCAGTCGCCGGAACTTTCTTGGGCCACAGCGAACGATATCAAAGAAAAGGCTGGAGGTTAAATATATTTGCATTAACAAAAAAAAACACTTTTCTTTGTCAATTTGTGTTGAATTTAGGCCATTAAACGAAAGTATTTTCTTCAACTATATATGATATACAAATTAAAAGTTGATATTACTTATTCCAAACAGTCTGGTAGTATGGTTTCATGGTAAATTACTTCTCCTTTGAAAGTATGATGATGTTTTGTGAATGATGATGTTTTGGAAAAATTGTCACTTAGGTGAAAGGATGTTTTCTGGATTAATATGCAAGTACAAAGCACTGTATTATATGTTATTCTGTAAAGTTCTGTCAGTGTAAATTATCTAGTTTCTTTATCTAGCTTTTGTTCCACTATTGGGTTTGTTTTTCTAATAATTACTCGTGCAGCAAAATACTGAGCAAGAAGCTGTAGATCTTATAATCAGGTAAAGTAGAAAAAGTTAACTACTTCATTATGCTTTCATCTTAGTATTTGTATATTTGATTTGTCTTCTTTGAACCAGCTTCAAGTCAAAAAGCCAGATCCTCTAGATAGCTGTTAAAAATAAGGTATTATTTGGTTTGTCAGTGATCTTAATATTTGGTAATATTTGGTCTTTGATGCTCACGTCAGAGTAAAAAAACTGCATGATTACCTTGTTCAAGCAGATTGCTCGCTGAGTGCAAGTTCCACGACTCTTCTTTCTTATGATGATCTTGTTCTTGCAGATTTGTGTTTCCTCTGTGGACCCTTTGGCATTTCCTTCTGCAGTGGAAGCAGGTGCCCAAATGGTTAGGATGCGATGAACTTGACTGGTTTCGATCGGATTGTCTGTCATACCAAACATTAAAATCCTTGTGCTAAATGCAGGTGGAAATTGGAAATTATGATTCTTTCTACGAGATGGGAATTCAGTTTTCCCCTGAACAGGTATATGAATCATGATCGTACTTTTCCTTGCAGTTCCTCGAGTATTTTCAGCTATTTCTATCTCGTCACTATTCTGTGGTGCCATTGTCAGATTCTAAAGCTCACTAGAGAAACTAGAAGGATTCTTCCATCCATTACACTGTCTGTAACCGTGCCACACATGCTTAGTCTCCCTGATCAGGTAGCTCATTTATTTCCTCGTAAACTGAGATTTGTCACTAACACAATCTCTCGTTGTTTTTTGTTCAATTTAAAAAGGTGAAGCTAGCAGAGTTGCTGGAACAGGAAGGTGCTGATATAATCCAAACTGAAGGAGGGAAATACTCAAGTCCATCAAAACCTGGTGTCCTTGGTTTGATCGAGAAGGTAACAACAGTACGAATAAGAAATCTTAGCACACTTGTGATGAAAAATGTGATATTTTTCCTCTTTAAAATGTAGGCCACACCAACGCTAGCAGCTGCATACTCCATTTCCCGAGTAGTTCAGATTCCAGTTATGTGCTCATCTGGATTAAGCGCTGTCACTGCACCTATGGCTTTAACAGCAGGAGCAGCTGGTGTGGTATGCGTTCTTTTGCTTTCTAATCTAATCATTATCTGCTACTAGTGAAAGAAATATAGACTCTTTCAGATTCTCTTGTGTTCTTGATTATCTGCTACTACTTCATTGTCAGAAGTAGTTGAACACTAACACTTGGACGCCAACATTTTTGAGTTGGCGCCTAGATTTGACCATCTAACAGACACGGCTAAAGGATCAACTTCTATGAACACCCTTAATAACTTATACAAATATTTGTGAACAATTAGGTTGGTGGCTATCATTTATCCTCCCTTTTTGTTGTTTTTTCCATGTACCCAATGCAGCTTTCATTTCAAAGGTTCCAAGCTGATGAACAAGGATGGGTGGACACAATCAAGTCAGTGCGATTTGGAGGAGCTGTCAGGATTAGTACCATGGATTGGCTTGGGCAATCTCAATATTTGCGTCAAACTGTCTTCTGGCCTTCCCTATCATCTGCAGTATCTGAGGTATACTATGCACATTTACCGTGAATTTTCCTTATTGAGCTTGGGCTAGTGACGGTTACGAATGTATTTTATTTCAAGAACCGTATAAGCAAGTGTTCGTGCATCTAGTTTTATAACAATGCACTTCGTATCTTTGATCTAAAAAGCTTCTGAAACAAGTCATCTTCTCCAAGCATGCCCTGGTCAACATGCTAGTCACCTACTGGAGTCATTTCCTCGATGGCACGGATGAATACCTGAAATCCATCCTCTACTCCACCATTCTTTGCCACTCCTCAAGCCGAAACAACTGCAAAGGTAGAGTCAACATCAAGTATTACATTGTGCCTGGCTACAAGAAGACCGGGGCCGCAAAATCCAATAAAGACAGGTCAAACATCAAGTAGCATTTTGTAACTTATTCCTCTTAGGTTATATGCTTGGTTAATATATATGCTTAGAACTTGTAAAGACAGGTCAAACATTAATATGCTTGGTTAATATATCCATCTACAGCACTCCTTTTCTACTCCCCTGCTTTGTTCCTTTCTGTTTGATCTTTTGTCTACTTCTCTAACCGGGCTTCTAGCTACCCCTTTTGTGTTTCTGGTTTCTCTCTTTTGAATCTTTATGGACAGATCGAGCAGAATATTCGTGCTTGGCAGTGTAGATCGAACTGCATATGCGAAAGGCATCAGAATCAAGGAAGGGAGCGGAGGGTTTCCCAAAGTTCCTTTGATTTCTCCAATTCTCCTCATGGCAGGTTTATCAATCTGCCCCTTTCTCTTCTACTTGTTCCGTAATTTCTGTGTAAAAGGTTTAATGAATTATTTCCGATTTTTTAAGATTTAAATTTTATGTTGTATATATATCACAATATCACACGAGGCTTAATGATCACAATTTTTTTTTTGAAAGCAACGGATAGGGAGATCCACCGGTAATATGTATCCTACTATATATCCAGTTATGAATTGATCATTGCTTTTGTAATGTGTTCCTCCTCAGTTTATTGAAAATTGAAATTGCCGTCTATGGGTGAATTATGTATGTCGACGAGCTTATATATCGCATGGTTATTGTGCAATGCCACAGAGATTTATCTCTTTGGAGCCTGCATCACTTCTTTGAAGCTTCTGAATGGTAAGGACCTGCTCTTTGTTCAATCTGATATGTTGTGTTTTTAATGGACATAAACAGATCAGGTTCTGATAGTTCTTGTTCATTGTTATCTCTTCACATCTTTTATAATTTCTTTCTGATGTAGCTCAGCATCTAAATTTCAGGGATTAGCACAGAACTAATGCCAATTTTTTTATTTTGATGCAGTGTTTAAAGAGCTTGAGTAGAAGTTGGCCCTAAAGAAAACTTGTCAGTTACGATATAAACACACTTACGGTATGAATTACATGTATATATAACATTGACATATTATTTAGTACGAGATTTACATGTATGAAAGTTTTCATACAAAATTTCTTGATTGCCTACAACCCCAGGTGTGCTGATGACAAGTTGAAGAAGATGGCTCTAAGAGTGATAGCTGAAAGCCTTTCAGAAGAAGAGATTGCTGGACTTAAAGAAGCAATTCCATGCGATGGACACCAACAACAGCGGTTAGTCAATGATGAGGTTTTGTAAAACTTGTGTGTTTGAAAAATTATTGTCATGAAGTTAAGGATAACTTGTATGATACAAATTTAATTTGTGGATCAATATGTATACATTTTGTTTGTATAATATAAAGTTTTATTTATTTGTTAAATAGTCTTATTATAAAAATGATTGTGGTTGTGGATATTCAATTATATGTAAATTTTGAGTATTTTTTATAATTTTTGCTATTTAATTAAGAAAAACACTATTTTTTATAAATTTAAAAAGACAATGTTTTTAAGTAATAAAAGACAACGCTTAAAAAACAATGTCTTTGAGACCAACCACAACGCTTTTAAAGCGTTGTCTTTGATATGTGCATTTTTACAACAGCATCTTTAACAACGCTTTTTAAGAACGAATAGACAACGCTTAAAAAGCGTTGTCTTTGTGACCAACCACAACGCTTTTAAAGCGTTGTCTTTGATATGTGCATTTTTACAACAGCATCTATAACAACGCTTTTTAAGAACGAAAAGACAACGCTTAAAAAGCGTTGTCTTTGTGACCAACCACAACGCTTTTAAAGCGTTGTCTTTGATATGACTTTCTACAACACCATCTACAACATCACTTTTTAAGTACATACGACAACGCCAAAAAAGCGTTGTTGTTTAGCTTTTTTCTTGTAGTGTCTTGCGACGCCACGAAAAGCTCTCCGACTCAGTGCTGGTTTTGTTTTAATTCTATTGTCGGTATTTTCTTTATCTGTCAATTCTTGTACTTAACTCTGTAATATTCGAATTGATAGTGATTGCCCAACGAAAGTGGTCAAGGACCACGGGCCTTCGAGTAGGAGTCGTCACAGGCTCCGAACGAAGTAAAAACAATTGTGTTCATTTACTTTTCCGCTGCGTATTTTTACACTCGAGTTTTCGAATCGATATTCACCCCCCTCTATCGAACGATCACGGTCCTACATATCAATGGACTAAGAAGGAACAAGCAGACTTCGTAGAAAACGGACGAGTCGAGTTCCACCTACTTAGCATACTTCCACCCCAGGAAGTAAATCGAATTGGAGATTACAACTCAGCAAAGGAACATTGAGAGAAGTTCCTAGAACTATACGAAGGAACTTCCGAAACAAAGCTTACGAGATGGGATGTGCTCTGGAATCAACTGACGAACCTCCAGATGAAAGAAGGAGAGTCAGTAGCACAACTACACAGAAGACTCAAGGAGCTAATCACTAGATTATCAAACCTCAGAGAAACGGTAACGAACTGGGACGCATAAAAATATGCATTAAATGCATTCCCAAGAATACTTGAATGAACATCTATAGTAGACTTCTACTATATATCCAAGGATCTCGAGGTAAGTAGTTTCGAAAGTCTTTTCTCTACTTTCGAATTACACGAATCTCGGTATGCAGGACAAAAAAAAGGGTCGAGTCAGAACATTGTCCTGAAGGCAAGAACAAACGATTTAGACTCCGAAGAATCAATTGATGAAAGCGAAGCATCCCTAATGGTAAGGAAGTTCAATAAATTTATTCGATCTTATAAATTTAAATCACAGACAAAGAGGGATTATCGAAACAAAAGGAGTGTCTAATGCTACAACTGCAATGAAGAAGGGCACATCAAGGATGACTGTCCAAAATTGAAGAAGAGGGACAAAGAGAAAGATAAATCTAAAAGACCAACATCTTCTAAACACAAGAATCTGAAGGCCACATGGGATGAATCATCATCCTCCGATTCTGAGGTCGAAGCTTTCTCCTAACTAGCTTTACTGGTCAACCACCAAGTAGAAGATGAAACTAGCTAAAAGATGAGCATCAATGAAGGGGGAGAATCAGAAGAAGAAAATTGTTATGAAGGGGGAGCATCAAAACATGAGGTAAGTGAGGTACGTGCTCTATCTACCAAACAACCTTTTCAGTTTATTAAGATTCTTTCTAAAGGTTTAGTCAAATTAGAAAAAGAAAATACTAAGTTAAAATTAAACTTAGCAAAGACATGACCCTTAGACTTATTTAACAATTTAAAATTAGAAAATGATAAATTGAAAAGTCAAATTGAAAGTTTAAAAGAACATGCGTGTTTGAAATTAACCAACTTTCAAAAACCAAAATTTAGAAATTATGGTAAAATCAATTGGTACATAAGAAAACACCAGGGATAAATTAGGAAAATTTTAAAAAATCATGTACCCCTAAATTTTTGATTAATCCAGTAGGAAGGAACCTGTATTGGGTTCCGAAATGGAAATTAAATGTTTAATTCTTTAAGAGACTTTGTATAGAAAGTGGTTGATGATTCAATAACCAAGAAGGCCTAGTGCCTCGCCACAGCCTGGAAGCTAATTACTGAATTAAATATTTAATTGACAAACTGATAAACATGTCAAATTTATGCTTTCAATATTTGTCAATCATTTCAATTAATTTAGCAAAATTATAAATTTTTAACTTGTTTTCTTAAACTCAAACTTATTGTTAACCTTACTAAAATTCTTTAAGTACCCCAGTTTTTTTTATGTGATCAAAGGGGGAGGAAAAGGTACAAGTTCAAGGGGGGTTAAGGGGTTAAGATTTTTCTTTTTCAAATTTGAATTCTGCTAAAGTCTATCAGTTTGAATTTGAATTACGTTTTTGCAATTTCTTTAATTGCAAACTTATGCTTAAAATGTTTGTTTTGCAATTTCTTTTATTACAACTTGTTCGTTTATAACCCTAACTTGAACTTGGGTTGATGCACATCAAAAGGGGGAGATTGTTAGTCCCTGTAGTTTTTTTGGTGTGATCAACCAAGTTAAAGTTAGACACTATTTTGTTTTGATCACTATGTCTAAGTGTGTAGGAGTTTAGAAGCACAGGAAGTTGAGCGGAAGACGCAGCTAGCAAGAAGGATGACATGGTAAGGGAGTCGACGAGCTCGGTGCATCCGAGGGACGAAGTGCTGCGGAAGAGTACATCGGCGGACGAGAAGAACGTATGCGACGTTCGAGGGACGAGAAGCCGGAGTGCAAGCCTGCTCGAGGAGAAGGCTGGAAATTGTGTTCGGGTGAGCCCTATTTCGATTAGTCGTAATCATCCAGGCAATCAGAGCAGTGGAAGAGTGAAAGAAGTTGATGAAGATTGCCGGAGGCGCCCTCAACAAGGGGTGAAGGCACCTCCGAGGTGTGCCCGCGCCTCCGCCACCTTCAGGCGGAAGGCGCCCTCCATAAGCATGGAGGGCACCCTCCATAAGCATGGAAGGCACAATCAGCCAGTCAAAGTAGCCATTCGCAGTGGATAAAGCTTTAGCCATTGTGCCTCGCTGGAGGCACCCTCAAGCTACGGATAAGATTTTCCAGGGGCTATAAAAAGATCCCTGAACCTAAGAAATAGGTATCAACTCTAGTTCTCATTTCTTAGCACATTCCTGAGCTTTTGAAAAGTGTAATAGGCTTCTCTGCCTACACAAAGGAGATCTTTTAGCGCTTTCCTTTGCCTTGGATTAACAACCACCTAGGTTGTAACCAAGTAATTCCTTTGTGTCTTTCTTTATTTATTTATTAGTTGCTTAAAGTTATTTATATAAGTGTGCTACTAATCTGAGTTGAAGATCGAGGAAGGATTTTATTTTTCTATTTCAGACGATTCAACCCTCTCTTGCCGGACCCACTGCGTCAACAATTTGTAGATTCAAAGTAAATTTACTTTTACAAAAAGAAGTAAAATATATGAAATAAAATATGGTATAATTTTTGTTATATTAAGATAACAAAACTTACCCATCATCAAAAATCAAAGTCCTCATTGTCATTGTCATTGTCATTCTCATCCTCATCCTTATCCTCGGTGTCCTCCTCCTCCACCCCTCCTCCTCCTCCTCCTCCTCATAATAATCATTCTTATGAATTTGACTTGCATTCATGTTTATCACTACTCTGCTGGGATCTCGTACGATTGGAATAATATATTCGTCAGTCTAAAATGTACTCACAACTTTCTCTTATTGATATGCAATGTCTTCTGAATGTTCCTCAATGTTTCCTTGCTTTCATTTTATAAATAGTCCACCAATCAATTTTGTTGTGTTTTAGACTAGGATATGAACCATAGAATACTTGAATCACTTGTTGTGCCAACATAAATGGTTCATATCTTTCATACAATCTCTTATGATTTATTTCAACCAAATTATACCATAGACACACCTTCATCTCTCTGATAAGGTCAAACTAACGACACATGAATATAATAACTCACATTTTTGGGCTTGGGTACTCTCGTCATTTCTTTTTGCTCCTCATCTTTTACTCGAAACGTGAGACTTAAAACAATATGATGCAAAAGTTGTTACTTCCTCCACAGTTTATGTACTAACAATACAGGCTTCAACTTGTATCTTATTTTTCAATTTTTTCTTTAAATGATATAATAATATGATGGTAATAAAATAAATTGTATTAGATATTAATATATAATAAAATTAGTAAATTTTTATACTTTCAGATAATCAAAATATACATGATGAAAATTTTATCTTTCAAATGGATATATCCATGGAAAATGGGCAAGTCCTCCAACTTTGGCCTCATATATCAAGTGAACCAAAAGATGTTCTATGAAATAAAAAACTGAGGGTAGAAATATCCTTTCCAAATTACACAGAATGATTGGAATGCTTCTCTCTGACGTCTCCATATGTGAATGTCTCAAACTGTTCAACAAATATCATTTAAAAAAATGCTTAACTTCGTAATGACACCCCATAAAAAATTTGATAAAAGTTCCTTAAAAGTAATAAAATGAGCCATTGTAAGAATATATGTCAGTCATAACTTTTCAAACCAATCAATTTGCATTCTTTCACATCAACACATCTTCCAAGATTAGATATATAACCATATGAAAATTTCAATAATTTCAACCATTCACAAATAACACATCTCTGATCCTTATTCAATGTATAAACTACCTTTGATTTTGATCCCCTACTACTTTCATAAATATCAAGAGTGGATCTTTTGGTGGATCTTTTGCAAAGGAGTCACATATTTTTTCTCGCGTTCAGATTATCTTTGATTTTTTTATTGATATCCATTACTGTATTTATCAGATTATCAAAAATATTCTTCTCAATATCATTACATTGAGATTATGATAAATCAAATGACTAAACCAATACGGTAAGTCTGAAAATATACTTTGTTTAGTCCATTTATGTATATTTTCATATTCATATGTTGTACGTGACTCTTCAATAACATATGGAAAGTTAAACACTCTAAACTAAATTTGTTGACATGTTAATTTTAATGGCGAATGTGTTCTTTCAATTTTATTATTAGTGAATTCATCTTTATTCTTTCTGAAATTATGATTTGGTGGTAAAAATTATCTATGATAATTAAAATAACTCAGATTTTCCTCATGTTTCAATCTGATTGACTTTGATCTCTCCACACATATGGGCATCCTAAGATCCCAACGATACTCCAATCTGATAGCATACCATAAGCCAAAAAGTCATTTATGGTCCAAAGAAGACCAACATTTATTACAAACATCTGATTAGTATAAACACTATATGTAGGAAAACCTTTAGCCTATAGTTGTTTAAGCTCTGCAATCAATGGTTGAATATAAACATCTATTAACTTCTTAGGATTTTACAGGTTAGGCACAGCCAATGTTAAAAAAATATAGGGTGTTTTCATACACATCCTAGGTGGAAGACTATACAGAGTTAAGATAACTAACCAACAAGAATAATTTATTCCTGATTTGCCAAATGGAGCAAACCCATCAACACAAAGACCTAATCTAATATTTCAAGTCTCCTTTGCAAATTCTAGATATGTTCTCTGAAAAATTTTCCTCGTCGCTGCATCTGATGGATGACACATTAGACCCTCTTATGTTTGATGATTAGCATGCCAAGTTATATGTTTAGCAGTTTCCTTTGATACATAAAGTCTTTGTAACCTAGAAGTTAAAGGCAAATAAAACAACTAACTATATGATTTACGTCGTTATTGACTCCTTCTGGTGCCCTTGTACCTAACTTGATTATAGAATTTACAAATATTGGCATCTTCATCATCTCCTCGATATAACATACAACCATCTTTGCAAGCATCAATTATTTCCACCAAAGGACCTAATTCTTTCACAAGTTTTTTCATCATGTAAAAATCATTGGGCAGTATGTGATCATGCAACAATGTTTCTCCAATAACTTGAACAAAATAATTAAAATAATCTTGAGACACATTATGCTCTATCTTGACATTCAACAGTCTTATGGTGAGAGATAATTTAGTGTGACTATCACAACCAACCCATAATGGTTCCTCTGCAGCACTCAATACTTCCTAAAATTAGAGATATGTTTCATCAACACATGGTACTTCTACCTTCTCCAACAGTGATGTATAAGTAGTAAACATTTTCTCAACTGTTGGAGGACAACTAGAACTTGCACCATATATTTCGGAAATGAAATTTTGATCCACTGCATCAATTGTCATTCTATGATATAGATTTAATTGATTATAATAACTTTGATCCCCACTAACTGAGACTTATATGTTTTGTCCATAAGCTAGATCATATATGAATGATTCATCATAACATATCCAATTATAATAATTCAAGGTAAAACTAAATCTATAAAGATGTTCTAAAATATTATCACAGTGTAAAAATTTTCCATTATGACACTTTATGCATAGACAGCTTATTTTGTTGTCATCTATATACTCAACATTACTAGATACAAAATTCAAAAATTGGTTCAACACAATCATAAACTCATCAGTTAAATCCCGATAGTCAGGTAAATTCTTTTTATACATTTAAATTCTTTCATTCTGTATTTTGTCTATTTCCAATTTATTAATCAATTTATTACAACATTTATAAAAACCACTATGCATAAAACCTAGACATAGACTAATGATCAATATGTACTTAGTTCACATACAAATAGAGAGAAAATATAACAAATAAAATCAATAATGTGAGATAGTACACTAATGCTATCATTATTAAAATAACGAATGTAGGTATAAGGCCAACAAAGATTAGTGTCTCTCCAAACATGTCAAATATAAACCTACACAAATAATATTACAAAGTCAACAATCAATATAAAGGCCAACAAACAAATATAGCCTCGCGGCTATCAACATAGCATTTCACTTGCGGGCACCTAGTGGCCACCGACCAACCAGGGACAACCGCGGATAACTCTTGACAGCCATAGCCAGCGGTAGACAACCGCGGCCAGGCACAAACACAAATAGTGGTGGCCAACCGTGACTAGCTGCAACTAGTGAAACCCTACCAAGGTTGGGCGTAGTCAGCTGGCTAAGGCCAGCCAATGTCTGTCCTGGCTGCTTTCAGCTGGCCAAAGCCAGGCCAACCCCCAAGGCCAGTGAAGCCCTACCAAGGCCAGGCATAGCCGGCCAAGGCCAACCAACGCCTGTCGCAGTCGTTCGCGGCTGAACAAGGCTAGACACAACCGCCCAAGGCTAGCCGCAACCTCCCACGACTAGCCAAGGTTAGTCGTGGCTAGCCGCAGTCTGCCGTCGCTAGCCAAGCAGGTCAGTTGTCTATTAGAGAGGGAAGACAAGGGTGAGGAAGGGAGCTTACCAGCCGGAGATCATCGTCGTAGGAGAGGAATCACCTTCATCGTCGCTGATCCGACGATAAGAAGAGAGACCCCCCCCGCTGAAGAAAGTCAACACCACGTGGAAGTCAAAGGGCCGAACGGTCGTCCGGAGAAGAGGAGACCGGTCGGCCGAGCGAGGTCCCAGCGGAGTCAAAGGCACCCAGCGAGGAGTTAGGGTTCTGACGCTCGTCAAACAGGATTGTAAGGCTGAGCAGATGGCACGCTCAGCCGAAGACATAAGGTAGCATACTGCTAACAGTCTCCACAAAGCACATTACCGAGTATCTCCCAAGTAGATCACTATATATGGCCGGCCGGACGTAAGGCAAGTGCTGGCTGGCCGGACGCCCGACGGGGAGTAAGGAAGTGCTGGTCGGCCGGACGCTCGACAGGGAGTAAGGAGAAAAGGACAAAGGACATATTCTGACAGCGGGCATACTTTATAATCCGACCATACTCCAAATCTGACGACAAGGGGTTCCGCTGTCCCATCGAAGACATGCTTGGACTGTAGCAGTATGGTGTCAGGTAAGCTTGCTGACATGCCCTTACTGGGGTATGGGCTGAGGACACGTGTTTGCCTAGGTATGTGTGCCTGAGCTCCTCCCCAGCTCTATATAAGGAGCTTTGCACTTCACCAGAGGTACGCATGCTACGATATTTGGAGCCACTTCGTTACTTGCTTGCCTGACTTGAGCGTCGGAGGGTCGTCGCCGGGAATCCCTCCCCGGCCCGACTTCTGTGCAGGTTCGCCGGAGCGACGTACGACCGGTCGAAAATCTATGTCAGCAAAGAGAGCACCACGTGCCCAGCGTCCGTTGATTCAGCTTTCGGACATGATCAATTTGGCGCCGTCTGTGGGAATGCTCCTGCATCCGATCGGAAGCAATGGACGAAGCTGGACGACAGCACTCGGTGATGCTCTCCACAGAGGAGCTCGATGCTTTGATCGAAACAAGAGCCTCCAAGCTTATGGAATAGAGACAAAAGTCACAAGCCGAGCGGGCGGAGCAGCAAGCAACATCAGCATCAGGCGGCCGAGCGGAAGCACCGCAGGCCACAGTCGCATTCCATCGGGCCCTATTCCGCACTCCTGAAGCCGCAGCAACTAATCGTGATCGAGGATCTTCTTCGGATGAAATGCCAAGACGAGATAACAAAAAAGGGAAAGCCCCCCGAGCGGACGCCTCTCCCGACCGGATCAACCGTCAATTTTCAGAGGCTATTCTACGAGACCCCCTGCCCAAGCATTATGTGCCTCCAGCGATCGGTGAATACAACGGAACCACTGATCCGGATGATCATTTAGGTAAGTTCAACAACACGGCTACTCTTCATCAGTACACAGATGGAGTGAAGTGTCGAGTTTTTCTTACCACCCTCTCGGGATCGGCTCAACGGTGGTTTCGAAGACTGCCGAACGGATCTATCTCAAGTTTCAAAGACTTCCGAACGGCTTTCCTCCACCACTTTGTAAGCAGTCGGCGCTATCAAAAAACTAGTGTTAGTCTGTTTGCCATCAAACAAGAAGCCCGTGAATCGCTCCGAGCCTACATCCAACGCTTCAACAGAGTGGCCATGGATATTCCAACGGCCACCTCGGAGACCATGATGAATGCCTTCACACAAGGCCTCGTAGATGGGGATTTCTTCCGATCGCTCATTCGGAAGCCGCCCCAAGACTACGACCACATGCTACACCGGGCCAACGAATACATCAACGTAGAGGAAGCCCAAGCGGCCCGGAAAAAAGAAACTCCAATCGAGCGCGCTCCTCCTACCGAGCGGAAGCCGCACGCTGCTCATCAGCCACCCAGAGGACCGAGGGCCGAAGTAATCTGCTCCCCCCATGCTAGGTCCCACGTGCAAGAGGTAGCTGCCGCGCGGCCCAAGCCAAAGAAGAAATGGACCCTAATATTCTGCTCCTTCCACCGGACGGACACACATAACACTAGGGATTGCCGGAGTCTTCCTCTAATCGCCCACCCCGTTCCCAGGAATGGCGGTCGTCGATCGCCATCAGCCGACAGGCGACAGAGGCCTCGTGAAGCCCGATCGGACGATAGCTGACAGGCGACAACAACAAACTCCCAAGCGACATCGCTCTCCGAGGTGGGAGAATCTCCGGATGTCTAGGGAACAGCCCCGATCGTCCGCTCGGGAAGAAGAAAATAGAAGTAATACTTCCAGAGGCGAGATCAACATTATTGCTGGCGGACCGACCGGAGGCGACTCTAACCGAGCAAGGAAGGCAAGCGTCCGGCAGCTCCAGATCCATGCGGTCGGCTGCAGCCAGGAACGGGCTAGCGGACCCGAAATCAGTTTCGGGCCCAGGGACTTGGAAGGAGTTGAAGTTCCCCACGACGACGCTCTTCTCATCAAAGCGGTAATAGCCAATTACACAATACACCGCGTTTTCATTGACACAGGAAGCTCGGTCAACATCATGTTTAAAAAGGCCTTCCATCTACTACAAATTGACAGAGCTGAGCTGCTGCCCATGACAACCCCCCTTTACGGGTTTACGGGCAATGAAGTTCAGCCGGTCGGACAGATCCGGTTGGCCATATCGCTGGGAGAGGACCCGCTCAGAAGGACACGGACTACAAACTTCGTCATAGTGGACTCTCCGTCGGCGTACAATGTCATATTGGGACGACCGGCTCTAAGTGAATTCCGAGCGGCCGTCTCCATCTTCCACCAGAAAATCAAGTTCCCAATAGAAGATAAGGTGGGAGAAGTACGAGGAGATCAACTGGTAGCTCGGCGATGCTACGTCGAGATGGTCCGAGCTGAAGCCAATGCCGCTCGGAAGGCGCCACGAATCGAGGTGAACGCTATAATTGAAAAACCTCCCTCTTTGGTTTATGAAGAAAAAGAGGAAGTACAGATTCACCCGACCCGATTAGAGGCCACAACGTTCATTGCGGCCGATCTGGAGGCCGACCAGAAAGAGGAAGTGATCAAATGCCTCCAGAGAAACTGTAATGTCTTCGTCTGGTCGACGCATGAGTTGCCCAGAATTTCACCGAGTATAGCGCAGCATGAGCTACACGTCCGACCGGACGCTCGGCCAGTGAAGCAGAGAAAGAGGGACTTCAGCGCCGAACAGAATGCAATCATCCGATCGGAGGTCGAGAAACTCTTGGAGGCCGGCCACATACGCGAGGTCCAGTTCCCTAGCTGGCTGGCGAACGTGGTACTAGTCTCCAAGCCAGGCAATAAATGGAGAGTGTGCATTGATTTCTGGGACCTTAACAAGGCGTGCCCAAAAGATTTTTATCCTCTGCCCCGAATCGATCAACTGGTGGATTCTACGGCCGGCTGCGAGTTGATATGCATGCTCGACGCATATCAAGGCTATCATCAAGTGCCGCTCGCCCGAGAAGATCAAGAAAAAGTCAGCTTCGTTACAGCCGACGACACCTATTGCTATAATGTGATGCCGTTCGGACTAAAGAACGCGGGAGCCACTTATCAGCGATTGATGAACAAAGTGTTCAAAGAGCAGATCGGGCGAAATCTGGAAGTATACGTGGACGACATTCTCATCAAGTCCGTCCAAGCGGACGATCTCTTTGAAGACATGGAAGAGACCTTCAGAACGCTGAGGAGGTATGGAGTTAAGCTCAACCCCCAGAAATGTCTATTCGGAGCCAAGGGCGGGCGTTTCTTGGGCTAGATAGTGACAGAGCGGGGCATCGAGGCAAATCCCAGCAAAGTGAAAGCCCTACAAGATATGCCGCCCCCAAGAAATCTGAGGGAAGTGCAGCGCTTGACCGGTCGGATAACTGCTTTGTCCAGATTCATCTCCAAGACTGCCGACCGGAGCTTACCTTTTTTCAAAATCTTGCGCAAAGCCACTAAGTTTCACTGGGAAGAAGAGTACGATCGGGCGTTCGAAGATCTGAAGACATATTTGAACTCTCTCCCGGTACTAGCCAAGCCAACTATGGGTGAGCCACTTGTATCTACTTATCTTCAACCGAACAAGCAGTCGACTCGGCACTAGTTAGGGCGAGCGGAGAAGAGCCTGTATATTTTCTGAGCCATATTTTAAAAGATACTGAATCACGCTACACTGGGCTCGAGAAGCTGGCTTTCGCTTTGGTCCTCACCGCTCGGCGCCTCCGTCCCTATTTCTTGGCTCACACTATCATCGTCCGGACGAACAACCCACTGGGAAGAGTGTTGTTGAATCCCGAAGCGTCCGGGCGGCTCATCAAATGGACAACGGAGTTAAGCGAATTCGACATCCAATACCAGCCCCAGTCGGCGATAAAGGCGCAGTCCTTGGCGGATTTTGCCACCGAAGTACAAAGGCCAGAACCCGAAGCTATGTGAAAGATATTTGTGGATGGATCAGCCACTCGGCTCGGGAGCGGTATTGGTGTATTATTGCTTTCTCCCCAGGAAGAAAAGATGCATCTATCCGTCCGACTTGATTATAGAGCTACGAATAATGAAGCAGAGTATGAAGCCCTTATAGCCGGCTTACAGGCCGCCCGGCATGTAGGGGTCGGACGGGTGATGCTGCATTTAGACTCTCAGTTGGCCGCTCAGCAGCTCTCTGGTACCTTTGAGATTAACAACGCTCGGCTCAAACTCTACGCCGAAGCCTTTGAAAAACTCAAGGCCAACTTTAGAGAGGTTACTATCCAGAAGATACCCCGAGCGGAGAATCATGCCGCAGATGAGCTAGCTAAACTCGCAAGTTCAATAACGCCAGTCGTCATCCAGCAGCCTATTGAGCAAGTATCTCTGGTGGCGCACGTCGATCGGATGGAGGGCCTCGAGTTTCCGAGCGACTGGAGAACAGCCATCATGGAGTTTCTTCGATCGGAGGCAACACCATCCGATCGGGAAGCAGCCCAGCAATTAAGGAGGAGAGCCGGTCGGTTCACGCTTATTGGAGACCAACTTTACAAGAAGGCTTTCTCCCGCCCGCTATTGAAATACATGAGCTCGGAAGATGCGGCATACATCCTCCAAGAAGTGCATCAAGGATCGTGCGGGGGGCATCCGGGCGGACGATCGCTGGCTAAGAAGATCCTGCTGGCCGGATACTTTTGGCCAACCCTGCAAGCAGACGCCGCTCGGACCGTGGCGATGTGCCTTTCTTGCCAGAAGTACCATAACTTCTCCCACCGACCGGCGGAGGAAATGAAAGCAGCTACTGTGTCCTGTCCGTTCGACCAATGGGGAATGGATATTGTCGGTCTGTTTCCTATGGCGACTGGGCAGAGGAAATTTCTACTAGTGGCGGTCGATTATTTTTCCAAATGGGTGGAAGCCGAGCCACTGGCCAGGATCACCGAGCAGATGGTCAAGAAGTTCATTTGGCAACATATCATCTGCCGGTTCGGCATCCCCCGCCGACTCATCTCCGACAATGGGCGGCAATTCGCGGGAAAGTTGCTTGAAGATTGGTGCAAAAGCTATGGCATCGAGCAACACTTCACGTCCGTGGCGTATCCCCAAAGTAACGGTCAAGCCGAAGTAGCCAATCGGGAAATTCTTCGCATTTTGCGCGCTCGGCTCGACCATTTGGGAGGAAGCTGGGTGGATGAAGTGCCAGGCATCCTATGGGCCATCCGAACGACCCCGAAGGAAGGCACGGGCGTGACACCATTTCACTTGGTGTACGGCGGCGAAGCAGTTATTCCTGTCGAAGTCGGCGTAGAGTCCGTCCGGATCCAGAATTATGATGATGATAACGCCGAGCGGAGGAACCTGGAGCTGGATCTGGTCAAAGAAGAGCGAGCCAAGGCGTCCGTCCGGCTGATGGCGTACCGACAACGAATGAAGCAAAATTACAACCGACGCGTAATTCCTTGATCGTTCCAGGTTGGTGACCTTGCCTGGAAGAAAGTAAAGCCGGTCGGCGACGTCGACAAGCTGGAAGCTCCTTGGACGGGCCCCTTCAAAATCATCGAAAAGCTCCGCTCGAGCGCTTATTATTTGGAGGATGAAGACGGGCGGCAGTTAGATCGACCATGGAGCGCGAATCATCTCCAGCCATACCGAGCTGGGTAAGAGGTGTGCTGATGTAATTTTGCATATGCTTTGGTCGCCTATGTACTTGTAATGCAGGCATCAAAAATGATAAGGACGACAAATGACTTCGCCGAACGACAATGTTCAAATTAGCATTAAAGGCCGTCGAGCTCCGACGTTAAAAATCGAGAGACGAGCCGGCGTCTATAAACCCTCCGAGCGGAAGACCGTCGAGCTCCGACATTAAAAATCGAGAGACGAGCCGGCGTCTATAAACCCTCCGAGAGGAAGCCCGTCGAGCTCCGACGTTAAAAATTGAGAGACGAGTCAGCGTCTATAAACCCTCCGAGCGGCAGACCGTCGAGCTCCGACGTTAAAAATCGAGAGACGAGCCGACGTCTATAAACCCGCCGAGCGGAAGACTGTCGAGCTTCGACGTTAAAAATCGAGACGAGCCGGCGTCTATAAACCCTCCGAGCGGAAGACCGTTGAGCTCCGACGTTAAAAATCGAGAGACGAGCCGGCGTCTATAAACCCTCCGAGCGGAAGACCGTCGAGCTCCGACGTTAAAAATCGAGAGACGAGCCGGCGTCTATAAACCCTCCGAGCGGAAGACCGTCGAGCTCCGACGTTAAAAATCGAGAGACGAGCCGGCGTCTATAAACCCTCCGAGCGGAAGACCGTTGAGCTCTGACGTTAAAAATTGAGAGACGAGCCGGCGTCTATAAACCCTCCGAGCGGAAGACCGTCGAGCTCCGACGTTAAAAATTGAGAGACGAGCCGGTGCCTATAAACCCTCCGAGCGGAAGACCGTCGAGCTCCGACGTTAAAAATCGAGAGACGAGCCGGCGTCTATAAACCCTCCGAGCGGAAGACCGTCGAGCTCCGACGTTAAAAATCGAGAGACGAGCCGGCGTCTATAAACCCTCCGAGCGGAAGAGGGAAATAAGGACGACAAGTGTCCAAGGGACTGTTATCAAAGCGTCAATATCGTTCGACCGCTCCTGTATCCGATCCGCTCGGCCCTATACCCAAAGGTACTTCATTGGTATCTAGCCAACGATCTCTGCTAAGGGGAACGTTACATATTTAGCGAATGATCGGCATCTAAGTGTGATAAAAGGCGGGCGGTCGGCACACAAATAAACTTCCATTCGAGATATCATATCAAAGAAACAGCAAGCAAAAGGAGATTACATTAAAGAAAATAAGGCCGAGCAGCCAAATTACAAAAAGGGGGTAGTTTATAGCCGAACGGCTAGATTACATTTAAGCTTCTACTCTAAATAATCATAAAGATCCTTGGGGATATTGTCAAGGAGCACCACTTGATCTGCAGCCGGGATGGCGAAGGACTCGGGAAGTTTCCCCTTGGACTTCAAATATACGGTGGTGGCGGTCATGGCGAGGTCAAAGGCAGTGTACATCCGCTCGCAAACCTTCTCTGAAAATTCGGGCGAGCGGATGTAATTCTGTCTCAAGGCGGTGACACTACAAGAAAATAGATATTTTGCGATGATTTTTATCGTCGCAAATAACATTTTTTCGTCGCTAAAAAATATTAGCGATGAAATTTTATCGTCGCTAGAGTCGTCGTTATAAGCTTGTCGTAAATATATTTTCGCGACGAAATACGATTAATTCGTCGCTAATGTTTTTGCGACGTTCCACAATTGTCGCTAAAGTAAATTTTTTCGCCGTAAAATATTTAGCATCGATTTAATTAATATCGTTGCTATAGTTATTGTTAACGACGAATTTATTTATTACGTCGCTAAAATATTCGCTACGATTTATATATATTCGTTGCTAAAAATTTCGTTCCCCAGTTTCGGTATTTTCGGGGTACAGTTATGTTAGCGACGAATTTACTTATTTCGTCGCTAATCCTAATATTAGCGACGAATATATATTATTTCGTCGCTAATATTCGCCATTAGCGACGAATGTTGCATAATTTCGTCGCTAATATTAGGATTAGCGACGAATTTATATTATTTCGTCGCTAATATCTGATTTAGGATTAAACAGCTCCTCATTTACATCCTCTGTACAGATTTATATACAAATTCACAACTATAACAACAAATTCACAAATACTCTAACATTTAACTCATACTTCAACACAAATATAATAACAGTATTCACAATCCAAATTCAAGACATATTCATAACCAACAATCTAACCAAGTTCACAATCAAAAATCCAAACAAGTTCAAAACAATTTCAGAACATCATGTTTCTATGCAAAAGTCTACAACATCAAAGCCTAAGATGGAGGAGGAGGAGGTGGTGGAGCTGAAGATAAATCCTGGATCAAGGAATCTAATGCTCCAGGTGTCAATCGGTTAAGTATTTGTTTAAACATATTTTGTCTTGATTTAATTGATGCTAACTCATCTTGGGTGTTTGCTAGCTGAATTTTGGTGTTCGCTAACTCATCTTGGGTCGATTCAAGTCTTTCACGCAATGCAGCATTAGTTGATCTGGATGAGGATGTAGCATCTGAAGAAGTAGACCTAACTGGCTTCGGCCCACTTCCAAGTCCTCTGATGTATCCAGACCGAGTACCGAGAACCTAATACAAAATTTTGAAGATAATAAAACATATGATATGATATGATGATATATTGAGCATGTGGATAAGAGTTAAACTCAACAGTAAATAACAACCAAATCAGATATTTATCAATCAAAATTATATGCTGAGTGTAGAAGCAAAGAAGCATATCAACAAATGTTTATCAATCAAAATTATATCTTGATGAATGAGAATGACCAAGCACGAGTAAAGGCACTTTAGTGGTAGAGTAGCTAGATGTATGAGAATCATAAAAACACAATTACTATATCAAGGTAATAATCAAATTATGCCAGAGAATCATCTGGTGCATGGTGTGCCTAAACCCATTTTAAATTGACACTTTCAGAACTAATAATATGAATATGTACAAAATATTGGAGATTTTTTTTTCTTTTTTTGTATAACTCTACTAAAAAATTACACAGCCTAAAAGATTCCTGCACGACTACACGAGCTTCTGAGAAAAATCACATCCTTAAACAAGAATCACGAAGATGAGGGGAAAAAACAATTTTTACCACAAGATATAACCCAAAAACAAAACAAAACAAAACAAAAAAATGTCAGGCAACGTAATCAATTGAGAAGCTGAAGAAGGAAGCGAAAACAAGTAGGAACATTAGTTGATTTGCGCATTACTCACAGTGGGGAACTTATTGCTGGTGTAGCAGATAAGCATGCAGGTCTTGCCCACCGCCCCATCTCCAACAGTGACACATTTAATGAACTTGGTGGCACTCATCCCTGCCTCTGCTCGAGATCCCCTTTCCGCTAACCTTTGAGCGAGGAAGGGCGAGGGAGCAAGGCACTATAAAGCAGCGCTTGCTTCCCTTGGAAGGCAGAGGGAAGAAGAACAACCCAACAACAAAACACGAGAAGAGAATCGAGGTAAGCACTGCTGCAAAAGAGAGAGAAGGAAATCCCAAACTTGGAAGAGGACAAGGAGACTGGAGTCATATTATAAATAATTTTCATAGGGAACCATCCAAATTAAGAAGAGGAAATAAACCGTAAATCAAACTAATACACTAATAAAGTTTAGAAAAACAAAGATTGAGAAACATTTTTGTTTTAGAAGATGAGATAAAACTCGTACGAAACAAGTAGGGAAAAGCAATCATAATCACAGATGGAGATAAAGGATGTAATCAGAAAAGTAAAGCAAGATAGATCATCAAAAGAAATTCAGAAGCTTTGGGCAGGATAAGCCCTTGTTTGAAACAGGAAAGAAGGAAAATTTAGCCTGCAAGATGTGGATCACTAGCACAAGCAGGATTTTAAAACAATTACTTAAGCTCAAAGCTATTATTGCAATGTTTGTGAAAAGTTTGGAAGCAATCGATGTCCTGGACGATCTACAGCAAGTCTAAGCTTCATATAACCCATTTTAAATTGACACTTTCATAAAAATGATACGACACTAAAAAAAGAAGTAATCCATCAATGATCGTAAAGAAGGCAGAAGATCAAATCTAACAACATGACAGTATATGTATAGCAAGCAAACAAGATTGCATATTACTGCCTATTCACAGATTGCCTTAATCAATTAACTCAGCTGGAAAAAAAATATTTTTAATCCATAGAGATATTCAACTAAATGTATCGGCAGTTATTAAATAATATTCTCACGGACCTAATCACAAACTGTATCTGCAATTTGGACTACATCGATGACATCTTCTGGATTTTGTGATAGAATACACTCATCACGTAGTCTAACCATATCATCCTAGAAAAAGTAAATATGTCAAAAATAGTGTAAAAAATAATTATGCACGGTTAAGAATAAATTCACTAAATAAGATCATAATATACATATGCAGTTTTTGCCGTGTCCCCAATCCACCCTTTCTTCGAGCTATAATGGGTTTCATTAAAGACAGTAATCCGATCTTTTCTTTGTGACTAATCGGTCTAAAAAAAATAATGCGTTAGTATTTTAATCAACAAACAATATAAGATAATTATAAAATTAATACTTACACCATCGTAACTATACTGAATGAATGATTTAGAACCTCCGCGATGGTTATATGGGAGTTTTCCTCGATTTTCGACATTTATTGCGGATCGTTTCTACAACACAAAATTTTGTATAAACAAAACAATAGTTATAGAACAAATAGTTAAATTTTTATATAAATAAGACGTTTGTTATAGAATGAGTTACCTGAAATGCCTCAGATTCAAATAGAGTACACATGTAGTCCCAATCATCTTGAGTCTCACAGAACTCAATCGGAATATGCTGTCGGCGCTCAACAGGAGGAAGGTGCGATAGCTTCTTATAATGGTTATGCATTTTAGATCTATTGTCTCTATATCGTGCACTCATCAATCGGTCGATCTCCTTCATGACCGATGATGAACCCTCCTGAAAACTTATATCAAAAGCAGCTTGAAAAAAATAAATTTGTTTTTCACATGGTTAGTAATAAAGGAGTGGTTATAAATATGTTGAATTACTTATACTTACTGATATTCGATCGTATATCATCCTTTTATTCTCAGCGGGGATGTGCTTCCAGCTCTTAGCTTGTAAGGGAGCAAACTTCTTTACTGAGAGGCCTAATTCGGTCATAAATGAAGCTGCATTAGGGCCAATGGGATGCTCATCGCTCTGACGGAAAGTAACGGGCAATCTACCCCGATGACTTATCTGGCGTCGTAGCCGATCAAAATGTGTGCCACGTGTCTCCCTACGTATCGGCCGACCTGTAAATGTAATAGTGTTAACAATTAACAGCTGAAATATTTAAATAAAATTTTTGTAAATTAAATACAAAACAACTAACCACTGGAAGAACTATCATCTATAGGTGTCTCCAAAACTGGTAAATGCTCAATCCTCTTAGGCGGCATGGCTGTCGCATATTCATCATATATAGATTAACAAATATGCATCAACATATATAGACATCTACAAGTAATGAATTAAAAAAAAGAAAAACATATATACCATGTTCATAAAAATTAATCACCACTATCATCTGAAAGAGATAATTGATCATCTGTGTTACTATCAATTTCAGTATCTTCATCTTCATCGTTAAGAAAACTTTGAGCATCCCTAGCAAGCTCCACTTGTGCATTTGACATATTTATATGTTGATGCTCAACATCTAATCTACACAGTTGGAATATCTCTAATTCTTCACCAACTACTAAAGTTGCTTTATTAGAAGAATTATCTTGGTTAGTGTCAATATTGAAATTATTTTCGGATTCAATTTCTTCTGATACTTCATCAACTTCAGTTACTTCGTATATTTCTCGGTGTTGAACCTTCTGCACTACCGCCCAATGACCTCCACGCTTTATATCATTTAAATAATAAACTTGGTTTGCTTGGTTGGCCAAAATGAATGGGTCATCAGCGTACCATGTTTTAGAAGTGTCAATAGATAACAGACCAAACTCTTCAACTATTGATTTTTTTTTCGGATTACATTGGAACCATTCGCACCAAAATAATTGTACTTTATATCTGAAAGAGTAAAATAGCTGAACAACATCCTTCAATACTCCAAAAAAATCTAAATTGTCCCCGTCATCAGATGATGGTACGCTAACCCCGCTGTTCTGAGTAGTTCTGCGAGCATCACGAGATCTTGTATGATATCGAATACCATTTACAATGCATGCATCATACAATTGAACTTCAAGATCAGGTCTCATTGCTAAATAATATAACTCGTTTGTGATTTCTGAATTTGTTAAATTCTTTAACTTTATCATTCTATCCCTAAACCATTGTGGGAAATCTCGCTCATGGTATTGGAGAAGTTGATTTGAATGAACTTTATGTGACAGAAGTTGTAGATGTTCACTGTAGAAAAAAATAATTATTTGACAATTGTATAATGAAGTATAAACAATAAAATTACATAATGTAAAAACTTACTTTCTATATTGGTCAACTTCCTTACAATTGTTGAGAATATACCAATGTGCTTTCTTATACAAAGTCAAGGCAATTTCAGATTATGTGGATTGTCAAATACTCTTGTTTGTTGTGAGAAAACACTTAAATTGCATGTTACTGGTTGAACATCTTTATTTCGTTCTGGCCTACTAAATATTGTCTCAATTTGACTCATATATAAGGAATTGAAAGTCAATGCCTCATTTACAATATACCCTTCTGCAATAGATCCTCCAGGCCTTGCTTTATTACGAACATACTTTTTTAGTCTGCCCAAATATCGTTCAAAAGGATACATCCATCGTGAAGAAACAGGTCCAGCTAACATGGCTTCACGAGGTAAATGAACTGCCAAATGAACCATAATGTCAAAAAATGCTGGAGGAAATATTTGTTCCATCTTACATAATATGAAGATTATTTCCTCCTCCATTTTACATAAGTCCGCTAAGTGTAAAGATCTTGCAGTTAGCTTTTTGAAAAAATCACATAACTCAATTAGTGTGCCGCATATGTCTTTTGGAAAGAATTTCCGTACGGCCACTGGAAGTATTCTTTGCAACAAAACATGACAATCATGTGATTTTAGTCCATGTAATTTTCCATCATTTGCATTCACATTTCTAGATATATTAGCAGCATATCCATCAGGAAACTTCACGGATTTTAAAAATTGACAAAATTCACGTCTTTCTTCTAATGTCAATGTGTAACTTGCATATGGTTTACTAATTTGTCTCCAACTTTCTTTAAATGCAATTCACTTCTAATTCCCATATCCTGCAAGTCTAACCTTACTTTAAATGTATCCTTTGACTTTCCATCTATATTAAATAATGTGCCAACCAAAGCGTCGCAGATGTTTTTTTCTATGTGCATCACATCTAAATTGTGTCTCAACTTTAAATCTGGCCAATACTTTAATTCAAAAAATATAGACTTTTTTACCCAATTGGTTTCATCCAAAGATCGCTGCCGCTTTTTACTTAATGTAGGATCCTTACTGAATGTCACTTGGGGTAATGCATTTAACTGTGCTAAAATCTCATAACCATTAAGTCTTCATGGTGGTCCTTCTTGTTCAACCTTTCCATTGAAATTCTTATTTCTACGCCATGGGTGTTGCACATTCAAGAATCGACGGTGGCATGTATAGCATATTTTACTCCGTAATCTTTGGGATTTAGTTTCATCAAGACATACTGGACATGCTTTATAACCCTTTGTACTCCATCCAGATATTGTTCCATATGCTGGAAAGTCATGAATGGTCCACATCACAGTAGCATGTAATTGAAATACTTGTTCAGTCGATGCATCATATGTTTCCACCCCATCATCCCATAGCTCCTTCAGTTCGTTGATCAAAGGTCGTAAGTACACATCTATCTCTTTCCCAGGTGATTTAGGACCAGGAATTAAAAGAGACATTATCA
The DNA here is from genome assembly GCF_018446385.1 of Zingiber officinale. NCBI lineage: Eukaryota > Viridiplantae > Streptophyta > Magnoliopsida > Zingiberales > Zingiberaceae > Zingiber > Zingiber officinale. Next base: position 82,366,243 of record NC_056007.1, read on the forward strand.
AATATGATGGCTTCATCATTTTCCATGGTGGTAAATTATAATTTACAAGTATAACAGGCCACATACTATAAGCATTTGACATGTTTCCAAATGGATTAAAACCATCAGTAGCCAACCCTAAGTGAATATTTCGTGGATCACTAGCAAATATTTCATGTGATGTGTCAAAATCTTTCCATGATTCACTATCTGCTGGATGCCTTAATACACCATCTATTTCAACCCGTTTTTCTTTATGCCATCTCATATCTTGTGTTGTATGTTTGGCAATAAACAACCGCTTAAGTCTGGGCTTCAAAGGAAAATATCGAAGAATTTTCTGAGCATTCTTTTTTTCTTATTCATCCCATCATACTTGTATCTGGGCTCCTTGCACACTGGGCATATATCTTTATTCTCGTGCTCACCCCAAAATAATATACAATCATTCTTACATGCATGTATCTTCTCATATGTCAATCCTAACTCTTTTAACATTTTTTTTGCTTCATAATGAGAGTTTGGAATCGCATTCGGTTTTGGAAATGCCTCTTGCAATAACTGAAGTAACATATCAAAAGATTTATTGCTCCACCCATTTAACACCTTCACATGCATTAACTTGACCAAAAAACTGAATGCAGAAAAATTAGTACAATTGTGATACAACACTTTTTGTGCTTCTTCAAACATTGAGGTATAACTTCCTCTAATATCATCTGCATTAATATCATCTAATTGAGGTCCACTCGTATTGATATTTTCTGCATTTCTTAAATCAGTAAGCATATCTTCAAAATCATCTTCTTGATCATGTTCCTCTTCATTGACAATATTTATATTAATAGATGATGTAGTAGCTTCTCCGTGAAAGTTCCAAACTTTGTATAATTTATCAAATCCCCACCTATAAAGATGTCCTCGAATATAATCCAACTCATATTTAAACAAATTGCCACACCTTCGACATGGACAACGAATTTTAGATAAATTCAAACTTATCATATAATTCTCTGCCACCTTTAAAAACTGATTTAGTCCATTTATATATTCAGGCGCAATCCTATTCTCAATCATTATCCAAGTTTTATCCATATTTATAACCTGATTAATAATATAAAAAAAATCATATTATTCAATAAAATAATCCTAAAATTAATTAATAGCATCAAAAGAACCCTAAAATTATCATCTAAGCATTAAAATATTACAATTATAAACAAGGTAGGCAAGATTGACACAAAGCTAAGATTAATTTTAATTACCAAGCTAAGATTTGACACAAACATGAGTGGACGGGGATAACAAAAATGTAGGCAAGAGATCACCAAGGACTAAAGAACTAAACTAGACATAAGCACATAAAGATGAATAAAAATGAAAATATTCTTCCATTATCTTCTTGTAAAGCTTTTCGTGAATGTGTTCGTTTAGTTAGTGTTTTAGGTGTCTCTACTTTGATGTAGCAGTGCACAAGGGAAAGCAAGCATTCGGTGTCACTCTGAATACTGAATAAATTGTATAAAATAAACTTAAATGATGTTGAATCACAGCTCCTAGATAATTTCTAGTTTTTTTTTGGTGACGCAAAGAATACAGTTTAAGCACTCAGATAATTTCTAGTTCTTTTGAAGATATATATACGATAATCCTTAGCAAATGATCTTCTGTTAGGAGCTATTTTAGATTGTTAATGATGCCTATTTCTCTTCTGTGCAGTGTCTCATAGGATCGTCTCCATAAAGGGATATGTAGACACTTGAAATCTTTAGAGCTGATTGGTGATGATGAAGTTAATTGTTTGAGAAGTGTAGCTGATGGAAAATAATGTAATAGTGTTGTCAAACATCATTCTAAGAATCTTGGATGTGCGAACTAAGGAATAATAATAATGTATAGGGAGTAATAATATTAACAATCACTCACTGCCAAAATAACATCCCAATTTGCAATAGTATTGTTGATCTATTTTTAAAAATAGGCATACAAGAAAGATATAGAGGGCTTTCATGAATACTGTTTAAACTTCCTGGAGAAGTTTAGTCATTTTTGTAAAATTTTAAAATTAATATATATGAAATGATTTAACTGCACAAAATTCTGGTTACAACTTTAGCACATAATATACGCCTAAATCTGCATCTAGTCATTCAAAGCTTATAGCTGAGTAAAGGGCAACCTACTCTTGGAGTCATGATCTCATATTTCACAAGAAATACAACCTATGTCAATTCTAAAAAAATGTATATGCTGCTAGTAAATTAATGTTAAGCTTGAAAATGTTACAATGCAGCACAGATAGCATGAATACATTGTCGAGGAAGGAGGGAAGAGTCACCTCGCTGGAAGGAAGGAAGAGGCAAGGCGTTCGGTGCAGCGTTGGGGGAGTCTCGCCGGAGGAGGGAGGGAGAGCGCAAGAATGAGGGAGGAAGAATCGCAGAATCGAGTGCGTCGGGAGGAAGAAAGGGCCGGTGGAGTCTCGCCGGAGGAGGGAGGCCGCAGGAATGAGCGAGGAGGAGGGCGTGCGTCGGGAGAAAGAAATGGGTCGGGCAGATTTAGGGTTTAAAACGGATATTAGCGGCGAAATTTACAATTTCGTCGCAAACATTTATATTTTGCGGCGAAAAAACCAATTTTCGTCGCTAAGTTTTTAACGGCGAAAATTTACAATTTCGTCGGAAAAATTATCATTTGCGGCGAAACGTCAATTTTCGTCGCAAAGTTTTTAGCGGTGATTTAAATCGTCGCTAGAATCGTTGTAAACATTTTTTTTAAAAAAAAATAATAATTGGCGACAACCGTACTTAATTTCGTTGCAAACATTTTAGCGGCGATTTAATTCGCCGCTAGTTTCGTCGCAAATATATTATTTTTTAAAAATGGAAAAAAGTTTACGTCGATACTATATTTAGTCGCAAATATCGTTATTTAGCTACGATATTATATTTCGTCGCTAATATTTCGTCGCTATTTTCCTAAATTTTTGTAGTGTGACCCGGCTCGGCTTAGCCTCTTGATATTCTTTGAAGGCCAATTGAGACGCGTCGAGGGAATCCTGCAGAGTTTTCAGCTCGTCTATATGCTTCAGTGTGTCAGCCGAGCGACCTGCTTTCTCGCCATCGAGCTGGTCCATTAGCCCCTTTACTTTCTGCTCTAGGCCCCGAGCCTCCACATTCTTTTTCTCCAGATCGGAGATGGCCGTGTTTTTGCGAGTAGTGGCCAGGGTTATTTTTGTGTCGAGCGATTTGACCTGTCGCTCGGACTCGGCCAAGGCGTGGGCCTGATCGGCCATCTTCTTCTGCTCGGCCGCCAACAAATCTTGAGCTTTCTTCAGCTCCTTTTGCAGTTCGGCATACGAAGGGCCTTGAGAGCCGGACGGACCACCAGCCGCCTTCAGTTGTCTTAATTCCTCGTCCACCATCGCCAGGCGGTTGGAGACAGCTATCTCCTCCACCCATCTCTGGCGAGTGAATTAGAAGTTGTTAGTGACCGAGCGGAGATAATGCATACCAAACTTCGAAGAAAACAAACTTACCCCCGTGGCCTCCTGCATATGGCTATTAGCCAAATTTCGGAGGGGGATCAGTGCGACGCGCGCCCGAGCGTCGGCCCACATCTCAGCTAGGGGCCCCTTCAAGGTGATGGTGTGCTCGGGCACGGTTGGGCGGTCGGCCTCTGGCAGCAGCTCTTCAGTCGGGAGATAAAGAGAGACTCGTACAGTGCGGCCATGACCGGGGGTCGTCTGACCGGCGGTTGGAAGAGGATCAGAAGCCGGCGCCGAAAACTGAGAATGAATGGTTGAGCGCTGGACTGGTTGAAGAGCGGGCGGAAGGGTGCTGATCGGAATAGCCTCAATCGGGGCTGCCGGCTCGTCCCATTCAGAGGGCGTCCGGTCAGACGAAATGGCTTCGACTTCTGGAGCCTTGCCGCGAGTAGTGGCAGTGTCCCGCTCGGATGGTTGGATTGCGGAGGTAGCCGATCGCAGGGGAGTCTCCACCCGGCGCCTCTTTTGTCGAGGTTGCTCTTTCTCCCGAGCGGAACCTTCCTCTTGGGCAGTTGGTCCTCTGCTGGGGGTGGCTCCGCTTGCCACGTTCTGATGAGAGGCCTGAGTGGCCGACTCTTCCCGAGTCTCGCTTTCCCCTTCATGCGAGCCGACCGGCTGGATGCCGAGCGTCTCCATTTCTTTGGCTGCCGCGGCTTCTAGCGCCGCCGCCTTTTTCTTCAAGATGTCGGCCATTACCGACTCCATGACGATGTCCGCTGCAAAGGAAAGAAGAGAAATCAGTTAGCAATCAAAGCATATGCCCAATTAAAATTCTTACCGAAGCTGCTCGGAAGAGGAGTCCGTATGGGACTCAGGCCGAAGATGTACATCACTCCCTCGTGCAAAAGCTTAATGATGTCAAGTCGCAGACCGGCTAGCATATTTGCAGCATGGAGGTAATCCGGTCGGGTCTTGAATTTCTTCAGCTCAGGAGTGGGGGGTAGGTCGACCTGCCACTTGGTCCAGAAATTGGCCTGATCGGGCATACGAATATAGAAAAAATACTCCTTCCAATGTTTATTGGAAGAAGGCAGTTTATTAAAGAAGACTAAGTCGGGTCGAGCTTGGAACATGAAGGTGCCCGGCTCGGACTGCTTGGGGTAATAGAAATAATAAAAGACCTCTGGTTGGAGGGGCATGTTGTGGATCTTGAACAAAACAACAACACCACAGAGAAGACGAAAGGTGTTGGGTACTAGACTACCGAGCGGAACACCAAAAAAGTTACAAACATCTATAATGAAGGGATGTACAGGGAAACGCAGACCGGCAGTAAACTGGTCGCGGAAGACACAGAAAGCTTCGCGCGGCGGCCTATATGGCCGAGCGGAGGGACCGACTAAAAGAAGTTCAAAATCACCGAGGATTTCAAAATTATCTGTCAGAATATCAAAGTCACGATGATCGAATCGTGACACCATGGTAGTGTACCAGGGGCCGAGTGACTGGTCTTCAGGATGAGAAGAACTAGCCATGGTCCGATCGGAAGAAATCAAAAAGGCAAAGAAAGGCAGAAGAAAGACGACAACAAGCGAAAAGAGACCCCACGGATTGGAACTGGGGAAAGAAATGTAAAAGAAAGCAATGGAAACAAGGAAGGAAAGAAATATAGCCTTACTACGAGGAAAAGGATCAAGGAAGAGGCGCTGGAGATCGTCGGAGAGCAGGAGCAGAATCGCCGGAGCACCGAAACACCAGGGACGGAGGTAGAAGTCGCGAAAGCAAATGCGGTGAATAGAGGAGAATGAAGATTTTATAGGGCGGAGGTCGAGCGGCCTCCACCGTTGGATCCAGGTCACGGAAGCCAAAGCACGCATCTGGTCGTTCATCTCGAACCGCCTCAATCTCATCGTTCGACCACGCCGTCGCCGTACGATTACGACAGCACCGCCACGTGGCATTCAGCCACTGGGATGCATTTAATGCGCGCGTGCTCGGCCTTAATGATGAAGATTGGTGGAAAATTCGAAGTGATGCTGGGTAGCGGTGGCGTTGACTGGTGCTTTGGCTACCCTTGGTTTCCGAGTGGATGGTTGTTGCAGCGCTCCGCTCGGCTAAATTGACGGTCCAGTCAGTCGGACTAATCGCCTCCTTCGACTAGACTTGAAGGGGAGGCAAGAGAGACCCCCCCCCCCCCCGCTGAGGGAAGTCAACGCCACGTGGAAGTCAAAGGGCCGAACGGTCGTCCGGAGAAGAGGAGACCGGTCGGCCGAGCGAGGTCCCAGCGGAGTCAAAGGCACCCGGCGAGGATTGGGTTCCGACGCTCGTCAAACAGGATTGTAAGGCTGAGCAGATGACACGCTCAGCCGAAGACATAAGGTAGCATACTGCTAACAGTCTCCACAAAGCACATTACCGAGTATCTCCCAAGTAGATCACTATATATGGCCGGCCGGACGTAAGGCAAGTGCTGGCCGGCCGGACGCCCGACGGGGAGTAAGGAAGTGCTGGTCGACCGGACGCCCGACAGGGAGTAAGGAGAAAAGGACAAAGGACATATTCTGACAGCGGGCATACTTTATAATTCGGCCATACTCCAAATCTGACGACAAGGGGTTCCGCTATCCCATTGAAGACATGCTTGGACTGTAGCAGTATGGTGTCAGGTAAGCTTGCTGACAGGCCCTTACTGGGGTATGGGCTGAGGACACGTGTTTGCCTAGGTATGTGTGCCTGAGCTCCTCCCCAGCTCTATATAAGGAGCTTTGCACTTCACCAGAGGTACGCATGCTACGATATTTGGAGCCACTTCGTTACTTGCTTGCCTGACTTGAGCGTCGGAGGGTCGTCGCCGGGAATCCCTCCCCGGCCCGACTTCTGTGCAGGTTCGCCGGAGCGACGTACGACCGGTCGGAAATCTACGTCAGCAAAGAGAGCACCACGTGCCCAGCGTCCGTTGATTCAGCTTTCGGACAGGATCAGTCGCCATCGCCACTGTCGAAGGAAGAACTTAGCACAAGGGGGAAGTCGGGTGGGTGGGGAAATTTTAGGTTTTTTTTGCGATAAAAATAACTTTGTCACTAAATTTGTTGTCAAATCTACAATGAATCCATGGAGTTCTCGCAGAATGATCATTTTTTAAAAAAAAAATATGTCCGAAGCCAGTTGATGAACCTAGAGAACTCAAATGATATGAAATTAATTCTTATGTGTTTATCTAGTTCTCTTGATTATATTTTTGCCTTCAAATATTAATTTGACATAATATATTAAGATCAATAATTTTTTGAACATGAATGTGTCAAAAAATCTAATTCATATTTAAAAATCATTTATCTCAATATAACAAGTTAAATTGATGTTTAAAGGCATATATATAATTAGGAGAATTAGAGAAATCCATATAAACTCATTTCATATCATTCCGAGCTCTATAGGTTTATCAATCGATTTCAGACATACTTATTTTTTATTTTTGAAAATGGCCATTCTATAAAGAATCCATTAATTCATCACAGATTTGGCGACGAAACCATGGATTTATCACAGAATAACCATTTTAAAAATAAATAAATAAATATATTCGAAGCCGGTTGATGGACCTAGAGTGCTCAGAATGATATAAAATCAGTTTTTATATATTCCTCTAGTAGACCTAATTATATCCATATCTTCAAACATCGATTTGATCTAATATATTTTTTTTTCATAACTTAGTCAATTAAATGAACTTTAAACGACTGGTGGCTTGGTAAAAATACTAAAAAGAGTTATTGATTGAATATGTTAAAGTAATTTTGATGTTAAAAAATTATTGAACTTAATGTATTATGTAAAATTGATATTTGAAGATATGGATATAAATCTCCTGATTATATTCATTACTTCCAACATCAATTTGACACAATATATTGAGATAGGTAATTTTTTGAATACGAATTAAATTTTTCGAGCATATTTCTATTTTAAAAAATCACCGATGTCAATATATTGGGTTAAATTAATATTTTAAGGCATGAATATAATAAAAAGAACTAGAGGAACATATATGAATTGATTTCATATCATTCTGAGCTCTCTAGGTTCATCAACCAGCTTTGGAGATATTTATTTTTTTTAAAAAAAATGGTAATCCTGCAATGAATCCATGGAGTCATTGCAGATTTGGTGACGAATCCATGGATTCATCATAGATTTGGCGACGAATCCAGTGATGAATCCATGGATTCATCGCAGAATGACCAAATTTTTTTTTAAAAAAATAAATATATTCAAAGCAAGTTGATGGACCTAAAGAGCTCGAAATGATATGAAATTAGTTTCTATACGTTTCTCTAGTTCTCTTTATTATATCTATAGTTTCAGACATCAATTTGACTTAATATATTGAGATCAGTATTTTTTTTTAACATGAATTAGATTTTTCAGGCATATTGATGTTCAAAAAATCACTAATCTCAATATATTCAATAAAATTAATATTTGAAGGCATAAATATAATCATGAGAACTAGAGAGACACATAGGAACTAATTTCATATTATTTCAAGTTCTTTAGGTCTATCAATCAACTTCGGACATATTTATTTATTTTAAAAATGGTCATTCTACAACGAATCCATGGATTCATCGCAGAATGACCATTTTTTAAAAAAAAATAAAAATGTTGGAAGCTGATTGATGGACCTAGAGAGCTCGAAATGATATAAAATTAGTTTATGTATGCTACTCTAGTTCTCCTAATTATATCTATAGCTTCAAATATTAATTTGACATAATATATTGAGATCAATCATTTTTTGAACATAAATTAGATTTTTTAGGCACATTCATATTCAAAAAATCACTAATCTCAATATATTAAATCAAATTCATATTTAAAGACAAAAATATAATCAAGAGAATTAGAGGAACATATAAGAACTAATTTTATATTTTTCGAGCTCTCTAGGTCAATCAACTAGCTTTTGACATATTTATTTATTTATTTAAAATTGCCATTCAACAATGAATCTATGAATTCATTATAGATTTGGCGGCGAATCCATGGATTCGTCGCAGAATGACCAATTTTTTTAAAAAAAATAAATATATCTAAAGGCGATTGATGGATTTAAAGAGCTTAGAATAACATGAAACTAGTTGTTTTGTGTTCCTCTAGTTCTCTAGATTATATCCATATCTTCAAACATCAATTTGACATAATATACCGAGATCAATGATTTTTTAAATATGAATTAGATTTTTCATACACATCTGTGTTCATAAAATTGCTAATCTTAATACATTGAGTCAAATTAATATTTGAAGGCATATATATAATTAGAAGAACTAGAGGAACACATAAAAACTGATATCATGTTATTCCAAACTCTCTAGGTCCATCAACTGGCTTCAGACATATTTTATTTTTAAAAAATAAATTGGTCATTCTACAATGAATCTATGGATTTGTGGCAAATTTCATGACGAATCCATGGATTCGTTGTAGAATGGCTAGTTTACCAGTTTCTATATATTCATTTAGTTCTCTTGATTATATATATGTCTTCAAATATCAAATTGACTTAATATATTGATATCAGTGATTTTTTGAACACGAATTAGATTTTTTAGACATATTTGTGTTCACAAAATTACTAATCTCAATATAATGGATCAAATTAATATTTGAATGTATGAATATAATTAGAAGAACTAGAGGAACACATATGACTTAGTTTCATGTCATTCTAAACTCTTTAAGTCCATCAATCTATTTTAGACACTTTTATTTTTAATTTTTTTTGCCCATTCTGGGATGAATTCTTAATTCATCACAGAGTTTGCAACAAATTTTAATTTCGTTGGTTGCAATGAATATGGAATTTCATCGTAAAGTTTGCAATGAATATTAAATTTTGTTATTAATTGACAACTAATTTTGCAATGAAATATAATTTGTTGCCAATTTACGACAAATCTATTTCATTGCTAATTAGTGATGATATCTTGTTTTGTCACTAAATTTATTGCAGATTTGGGATGAAAATTTTTTTTTCCCTAAATTCAATTTTTTTTAGTGTCATGTTCTCAATCTCTCCAGCGTCCTACCCCCTCTCCTCTCGTTTTAATGTCATGAGAGAGCCAGATGTGAGCTTGTCTGACGTTAGACTTGGTCATGAGGCCTCAACCAAAGTAGTTGTAAGGTTTAGGATAAAATCCTAAATACTATATGTTAGATTTTAATCTAGTCTGGCTAGTTGTAGGGTTTCGAGTTAAAATTCTAACTCGACGAAAATCATTTAAAAATTTTTAATTTCTTTGATTGAGCAATTTCTTATATTCTTATTCTTTGTGTGTTCATGACATGCTTAGTTAATATATGGAATTATGTTTGTAGTATCTCTCTTGTATTGATGGATGCATGCTTAATAATATGCTTATATTGGTTATTCATCTTTTGAGATTATTCTCATTATTTGTTTGATACGGCAATGTGATATTTTTTGCCCATAACTTATATAAATTATTGCATAATTGTTACAGATTATCCATATAGATAAGTTAGGTCATGAATAGTTATGATAATTATTACACAAATTATTGCATAATTGCATAATTGATAAGTTTTGTAATTATGTTGGTAATGCTGGAAATTTTATTCTCATTAGGATACAATGAATAAAGCTTGGATGTATAATAGATTAGAAATGAATTTATCCGAGGTAAATATTTTATTGGAATTGAAGAGTTTGTGAATTTTGCTAAAAGTCATCTAGAATATATGCATGGTGTCGAATTACGTTGTCCGTGTAATCATTATAAATGTAGAAATAAAACTTTCTATGATAAGGATATCGTGAAAGTATATGATCTTGTCCGAAAGCGGGCGAGTGGAATGCTGGGATGTGGCGGTTTTGCTAACCGGATGTGGATTCCGCTCCGCTTTGCAAAACAAATGACGTCAGTGCCGAGCCAGGGAAGGGGTCTTCGGCGTTGGCCCTCCAACGCTCAAGTCAGTCATCGGAATGTGGAGAAGAAGTGAAGCAATAGTATAATTATGCACAAAAAGTAGACCATGTGTACCTTCGCCGGTGATGGATCCCCCTTTATATAGAGCCCTAGTGGGTGACGTACATGCTCCTTGAGGTGTGGTAACGTTCTTCGATATATTTGTTGTCACATTTTCCAACACATTTGTAGCCACGTTCTCCAACATATTTGGGGCCATGCCCTCCACTATGTCCTATGAAGGATATCGTGAGGACCATAGTCCTACTGCTTGGCCGAGCGGAACAGCCGCTCGGCTAGGACTCCGCTCTGTTTACGGTCAGGTACCGTTGCTCGGCTGGGCAGGTAGCCGCTCGGTCGGGAGTCCTCCGCTCTGTCAACTTCAGTTGTCATTCTGTGCGGTGTCTATGTAGTAACCTACCTTCCTCTGTTCGGACAAAATATCTAGTCTCCCTCAGCGTCTTGATAATATGACTTGAGCAGCTGCCTATGGCATTCTCCGAGTCGAAAGGATTGTCCGCTCGGACATGTCTCTCGCCGATCGAGGCCTACCTGTCCTGACCGGTCGTTGTGTTTATCCTCCATTCGACCCTTTCACACTTGGGCGTAGACCATCTTGACTTTGACCTCTACCTTGACGGTTGATCTCGTGCCATGTGGGCCTCCTCCTATTGTCGCATCAGTATATATATGTAGAAATGATTTTGTTCCAAATTACCACAACTGGTACTATCAGAGAGAGTCTTATTTAATTTGTCTCATCAAATTGGAACTTCAGTTGCTTCTTCATCCGACATAACTGCTGTAGGGAAATCATCATATAATGAGAATGCAATAAATGGTCATGACAAGATGAATATACTTGGTCATTCCAATATAAATGAAATACCAACACCCGAAGTTCAACTACTATATGACATTTTAAAAGCTAATGAAAGAAGTAAGGGAAGACATTCCATCTAGTTATTGAACATCAAGATAGAACATTATTTCTCATAACGATGTAATGATGGCATTTATCAATTGATGTCAAAGTTGCTCCTTACTAATCACCTAATGACTAATAACTTTTATAGTACAAAAAAATTGGTGAGAGATTTATGTTTGCTTGTAAAGAAGATTGATTATATTTTGGAATGAAGACAGTGAACCGATTGAATATAAAATTTGTATTCACTAGGGAAGAAGAAGAAAAAGACTGAATGGAAAGTTATATATTACTTCACATTAACTGCTAGACTTCAACGCCTATATGCATCTGCTACAACAGCAAGCCACATGAGGTGGCGTCATGAGCATGTGTACGAAGGAGGTATAATGTATTATCCTTGTGACTCTCTTACATAGAAACATCTCGATACAATATTTTTTTATTTTATAATGGAATCACGTAATGTGATACTAAGACTTTCTGTAAATGAATTTCAATCATTTAATCAGTCAAGACAACAACATTCATCATAGCCAGTTATATTAACATCATATAACTTACCTCCATGTATGTGCATGAAAGAGAAATTCATGTTTAGGTCCAACTAATCTAAAAGAGAAGATAGATATTTTTTTGTAACCTCTGATTGCCGAGCTGAATGAATTATGGAAGTAGGGACGGAGACTTTTGATGCTACAAGTAAAACTAATTTTACATTGTATGCTGCCTTATTATGGACAATCAACTATTTTCTAACATATTGAATGTTATCGTGATGGAGCACAACTGGTAAATTAGTATACAACATTGCATGATAGAGTCTGACACATTTTCATTACATTATTACAGTGGGAATGTATCTTGGTTTGATAATCATCATAAATTTTTATCAGTTGAACATCTTTCAGGTGAAATAAGAAAATTTTCATAAAGAATTTTGTAGTGAGAAAGCTTCTGCCAACAATCAAGTTATGTGAAAAAAATCATTCACCAAATAGATAACTATGAATTCCTACAATATCTAAGCTTGGTTTTGACGAGATAAATAAATATATTGTTAGGATGTGTAAATGTGGTTGGAAAAAAAGAAGCATTTTCTAAAAATTGTCATATTGAAAGTATATATTCATTCGACATAATTTAGATATGGATTTGTGAATGAATTATGGTGTTTTTATTGTTTATGTTGTCCATGTGTTGGATTAGATACTATATTGTTTGTGTTCTGAAAATCACCATTTGTGATGATGTGTTGTTTGTGACTATGTAAACAAAGAAAATCTAAAAACGAGGAGGGGCTGTCAAAATTTTAATGAAATTTAACAACGGAATATTAAATATCCATCGCTAATTGATGACAAATATTTTAATTTCTATTTCTAATTAGGGATGAAATTTTTAATTCTGTCTATAATATTAGCGATGGATATTTAATATCCGACTCTAATTATAATTGAATATTTAATATTCCGTCGTTAAAATTAGAGACTGAATTTAAATTTATGTCGCTAAAGCTATGATGAAATACTAATTCCGTCTATAAATTTAATGACGAAATATTAATTCCATCGTTAATATTGGAGACAGAATGTCAATATCTATCTCTAATTTTAGTCACGGAATTTATATTCCAATGCTAAAATTAAAGATGGACAATTTAATTCCATCTTAATTTACTACGGAATTAAAAGTCCGTACAATAATGACCAATTTTATGGAAACTGAAATAATCGGTTTCTAATCTCAAATAGCGACCGATAATTCTGTCGCTAATAGATATTTTTTTTTGGTTTTTTTAGTGAATTGACCATCAAACTCAGTTGCCATTTTAAAACATGGCCATATGACTAAACAAGGTGACCTCCAATCCATGAATGTTGTCAAAATGCTCGTTGAAAACAGAAAAGACTTCCAAGTCAAGCATTTATACTGGAATCTTAGAATGTTTGTAGAGGCCTATCGAACACTGTTGATCTGGAGTGCACATAGGGAATGAAATAGTCGATCTCCACAAATAAGTATGATAATTTCTTCTCCTTTTTTTTCAGTAGAGCAAGCATTTATACTGGAATCTTAGAGTTTACAAGGTTTCACAAAGAGCAAAGATTTCCAAGTCTAAAGAATTACCAACTTCATAAGGATCGGAAGACAATCACTTTCATAGACTCTGGGTCTCTGACCTCTTGAAACCATAATTCTCTTCTGCTGCCATGGTACATCTGAGCAATGCACAATGAAGGACCGCAAAGCCTTTGATGACCTAAGAAGCAGAGACCTTTAATCATCTAATATGCAATATAGAGTAAAATGAAGAATTTATTGTAAGCAATTTTATCTGGTCACACACACGACAGTAATTTTATAGTTATGCCAAGTTTCCTTCATGTAATAAAATTGATCATTTTATCAAAAAAAGAATAATAATTAATGTATAGTCAAATAATAATAATAATAACAATTTAACCCAGCTAGATTCTAGGTAAAGAAGATAATAATCAATAAGGATTACTAAATAATAGAATAATGAGATAGATAAAACAATGCGAGTGTAAGAACTACCAAATATAATAATTTAAAGTGATTAGCTTAAATACTTATGTTTAGGTTAATTGAAAGGATCATTATTGAAGGGGTCGTCTTATTCTCTCTTTTTTTTCTCTTCTCTCACGAGATGTTGCCCTAAATTGCAATCGCCTTCCTTCCAGTTGAATTTGTTTCCGGATTCTATAGGTCGCTCTATCAAGAAAAGGAGGTTCTTCATGCGATCAAAGACTATGAATGAGCATGTAAAAGTCTCTCAGGACATGGTTGAGTTGGTTACTGTAGAACAGATATTAATTACTACAATGAATAAAGGGTCGAATCGATAAAATTGAGAAAAATGTCCTTCCCACATTAGCCTAATTGTCATGAATATAATCATGTGGGTGGTTGAAATGATGAATTCCACCTTTTATTTATTTATATATATATATATATATATATATATATATATATATATATATATAATTTTCAACTACGGAGAGCAACCAACTCAATAAGGCCCGGGATCAAATTTTTTTTTCCAATGTATGGCATTTGAGAATGATCAAATGCATTGATTTGGATCACTTTTCTATTATACCCCTCCTTCTAATACTAACTTTCCACACTCTGATTTTCAATCCATCCGAGTAACATTTTCAGAAAATCTAATTCGAAAGTAACTTTTATGGTTAGGATATACATGCGTGCATCATGTCTCTCACCCCTCTCTACTATATGACATGAGTTTTGTGTTTACTATACCTGATCTCTTCATCTGGTTATAAATGCAAGGTTATCACGAATAAGACATGCAATAAGTAATGGAGGATATTGTTAGATTTCTTGTAGTTTCAGAAATTCATAGAACTTGAAATGAGTCCAATTAAATCTATCTAGATCCATTAATGGATTTTGATCGGAATCCATTGATGGATATAAATAGGTCTGTTTGGCTTCATTTCAAATCTTATGAATTTCTAATACTGTAAGGAGTCTAATAGTACCCTCTATTACTTATTTCTACATCTCCGGAGGTATTACAATATTATGCTAACTTTCAATTAGAATGTGATCTTAGTCTTTGGGAAATTAGACCCACATTGAGTCTGATCTGAATTAGATCAGACCTGTCGTAGTGTTGATTTAGATCCTCCAGCCCTAGTCTAATTCAGATCATACCCAACATGAGTTTGATTTCCTAGATACCAGGACCACGTTCTAGTTGAAAGTTAGTATAACATTGTAGTACATTCAGAAAGGTTGAAATAAGCAATGGAGGGTACCATTGGACTCCTTACAGTCTCAAAAAATTTATAGGACTTGAAATGAATTGAACTTGTCTAGTTCCATTAATGTGTTGGTGCAATCATTCTCGGGTAAATGTTGATCATTTTGACTAAGCTCGGATTGGTCTGAGTTTGAGTTTCGATGTTTGACAATATGTGTGAGAGAAGTAAAGTAGTTCAAGAGAGGATCAGATGTTTGACTGGGAAAGTACAAGCTGGAGGTTAATCAATAAAAAGCCCTAGATGGGAACTAGGTAATGGAAGTCCTAGTGGGGGCTAGGCAATGGAAGACCTAGTTGAGAACTAGACAATGAAAGTCCTAGCGGGGCTAAGCGATGGAATGTCCTAGTTGGGAAATAAGTAATGAAAGTCTTAGCAAGGCTAGACAATGAAAGCCCTAGTTGAGAACTAGGCAATGGAAGTCCTAGCGAGGCTAGGCAATGTAAGACTTAGTTAGGAACTAGGTAGTAGAAGTTCTAGTGGGGTTAGATAGTAAAAGACCTAGTTGGGAACTAGGATGTGAAAGTCCTAGCAAGGCTAGATAAGATAAAGTCCAAGTGGGTCAAAGGTTGACTAGACACTTAGTAGAAAAACCCTGGCAGGTCAAAGTTGATCGGATGTTAGACAACGAAAAGTTCCAACGAGTCACAAATGACTGGATGTTGGGCAAAGAAATCCTAAATTCAGATTTCAGGTATTAGGGTTGGACGATCGATTAGGGTAATCAATTGACCCAAAGCAATCTGTAACGAGCCGACCCCTCGGCCCCTTGGGCGGCCTAACTGGCGGCCCCTTGGGCGGCCCAACTGGCGGCCCCTTGGGCGGCCAAACTGGCGGCCCAACTAGCGACCCCTTATGTTGTCGACCGACGACCCTCGGCCGTGCCGTTACTCACTAGGTCTTCCCACCCCTGGCTAGTGGATTTTTGCCTTCCCCAGGATTTGAACTCTAGATCTCCAGGTTAAATACTAGAGTTTATGAATCCTGGTAGCCAGTGAGAGCCCCTTGGGGAAGGGGCCGAGGGGTCGGGTCGTTACAATAAAAGGCGCCTTTTATTGTAACGTCACGACCCCTTGGCCCCTTGGGTGGCCACACTAGCGGCCCCTTGGCGGTCCCTTGGGCGACCCAATTGGCGGCCCAAATTGGCGACCCCTTATGTCGTCGACCGACGACCCTCGGACGTGTGTCGTTACTCACAAGGACTTCCCACCCCTGGCCAGTGGATTTTTACCTTCCCCAGGATTTGAACTCTAAACCTCCAGGATAAGTATTAGAGTTTATGAATCCTGGTAGCCAAGTGAGTGCCCGCTCACTTGGCTACCAGGATTCATAAACTTTTTATTGTAACGACCCGGCCCCTTGGCCCCTTGGGCGGCCCAACTGGCGACCCATTTGGCGGTCCCTTGGGCGGCCCAACCGGCGACCCCTTATGTCGTTGATCGACGACCCTCGGCCGTGCCGTTACTCACTAGGTCTTTCCACCCCTGACCAGTGGATTTTTGCCTTCCCCAGGATTAGAACTCTAGACCTCCAGGCTAAGTACTAGAGTTTATGGGAGGCAAAAATCCACTAGCCAGGGGTGGGAAAACCTAGTGAGTAACGACACGGCGACCGCCAGTTGGGCCGCCCAAGGGGCTGGGTCGTTACAATAAAAGGCGCCTTTTTATTATAACGACCCGACCCCTTGGCCCCTTGGGCGGCCTAACTGGCGGCCCCTTGGCGTTCCCTTGGGTGGCCCAACTGGAGACCCCTAATGTCGTCGATTGACGACCCTCGGCCGTGCCGTTATTCACTAGGTCTTCCCACCCCTGGTCAGTTGATTTTTGCCTTCCCCAGGATTCGAACTCTAGACCTCCAGGCTAAGTACTAGAGTTTATGAATCTTGATAGCCAAGTGAGTGGTGCTCACTTGGATACCAAGATTCATAAACTCTAGTACTTAGCTTGGAGGTCTAGAGTTCGAATCCTGGGGGAGGCAAAAATCCACTGGCCAAGGGTGGGAATACCTAGTTAGTAACGACACGGCCGAGGGTCGTCGATCGACGACATAAGGGGTCGCCAGTTGGGCCGCCCAAGGGACCGCCAAGGGGCCGCCAGTTGGGCCGCCCAAGGGGCCGAGGGGCCGGGTCGTTACATAATCGATTAGGATAATCGATTGAGAGCTTTTTACTAAGCATTGTAGGATTTAGAATCGATTGACAATTGATTAGCAAAGGTTTACGTGAGAGCAAAGGAAGTACTGGAATCGATTGGGGCAATCGATTGAGGTTATGTCAATCGATTATGGTAATCAATTAGGCAATATTTTCACAAGAACAGAAAACTTCTAAATCGATTGGGTCAATCAATTAAAAGCTTCTGAATCAATTGAAATGACTCACCAATTAATTAGTCAAGTGAAAAAGAGTCATTTTATAGATTTTGAATGATTGAGCTGACATGA
Source organism: Zingiber officinale (assembly GCF_018446385.1). Lineage (NCBI taxonomy): Eukaryota > Viridiplantae > Streptophyta > Magnoliopsida > Zingiberales > Zingiberaceae > Zingiber > Zingiber officinale. Next base: position 82,383,883 of record NC_056007.1, read on the forward strand.
CAATTGATTGTGCATGAGGCCAATCAATTAGGAGGCGTCAAAAGAACCCTAGAAAAAGGGTTTATGTGGACATTAGAAGGCATTAGTTCTTGAAGTTTTGACGACAAGTGTTGTTGTACTTTTCAAGCATCAAGAGGATAACCAAAGTAAGGAAAGAACAAGCAAAGTAGGGTTTGTTGTTGCAATGTAGTTCTTGATTTCATTTGTAATCTTATTTGTGTTTCTTGTTATATTTTCTTGTTGTATTCTCGGGTTCGAGTTTGTACAAGGCTTCTCCAACTCCGAGAAGAATGTTTTCATAGTGAAGCTATGAGAGAGAGATGGAGCCTTGGATTAGTCACTTTAAGGAGGTGGATACCAAGTAAATCTAAGGCATTAGTGTTTTGGTGAATCTTCGCTTTAAGATTTCTGTTGCAACTCAAGTTAAAGATCGAGGTTATTCAACCCCCCTCCTAGCTCATAAGTGTCCTAACAAGTGGTATCAGAGTGAGACCGCTCTTTTTTAGACTAATTGCCAGAGAGAGTAAAGAGCTAAAGGAAGAAGAAGAAGTTGAAAGTAAAGCCCTAAATATCAACAAATCCAAGGACTCATCATTGAGAGAGTTTAACTTCAAAATGGATTCACAAGATGGATTTGGATACAAAGTCAAGGCACCCTCCTCCCTTTATAGTTAGAAGCTTCAACTTATGGAAGTCAAGAATAGAGAACTTTATTTATAATTGACATAGAGTAATGGTTTTCTCTAATGAAGGGATTTGAAGCTCCAATGAATAGAAAAGGAAAGTTTCTCAAGAAGAACAAATGGACCGAGGAAAAGTGAAGAGATCTATGGCAACTGATAAGTAACCAAAATTTTAGTTAATTTATTGCCTAACAATATTTTATGTAAGATAGGAAATTACAAGGATGCAAGTGAACCATGGAGTAAGTTGGCCAAGCTCTATGAAGATCCACTCTCAACGCAAAGTAACAAAAAAGCAAAGAGGGAAACTCTTTGTTTAAAGTATAAGAGGATTCGGAGATTGAGAGGTGTTCAACATCATAGGATAAAATTGAAGAAACATCCTCCTTAAGGATTGAGGGGGAGAGATCATTGACACCGAAAAAAGAAGTCTCGACATCCAGGACTAATGAAGAAGAATAGTGCTCCACTTCTACAAGTTAAGAGAGCATAAATCATGAAGGTATATTAATTTTAGTTAACAAAAATAAAAATTATATCATATGCTTTGAGTATAGGAAGAAGGGATATTATAGAGCAAGTTGTTGGTCCTTTGGAGGCCGACAAGAGAGGGTGAATTACTCTGTAAAGAAAATTAGCACTATCTTTTGCTTTCTATTTGGCAAAGACAAACACACATTAGTTAATAAAGAATAATAACATAACAAGTAAGAGAAGACTCCGAGTTTACTTGGTTTGCAATCAGGAATGTTGCTAATCCAAGGCAATCAAAGCTCCAGTAGAAAGTTCTCCTTTTATGAAGGCGGAGAAGTCTCTTACAGTAGTTTAAGCACAGAAGTTTAAAATAGGAATGAATACAGAGTGTGTTATTGTAAACCATTGAGACCAAGGCTTTATTTATAGCCCACTGGTCGAAACTAACTGTTGCTGACGTGGAACGGTTCAAGCACTTGGATGTGGATAAAGTTTTATCCGCGTCGCAACGGCTCGGCCAAGATAAAGTTTTCCTAGTCCCGGTGCCTGAACCAGGTCCAGGCGCCCTGACTGCCTTTGATCAGGGGCACCTCGCCAAAGCGTCCTGGTTGGACCAAAGAGGTCCGGGTACCCGGAGTGGCTCTGGGCACCCAGACTCTAGTCAACTCCAAGTTGACATTGTGTCCGGGTCTTCTGCTCTGGCTCTGCTCGCTTGGATGATTTCGACCATTTGGAATAGGGCTCACCCGAACCCATTTTTCGACATTCTCGAGCAGTCTTATGCTTCGGCTTCTCGTCCCTTGGACTCGCCGTGTGCCTCATTCTCGTCCGCTAGCGTACTTTTCTGCAATGCCTTGTGCCTCGGGCGCACCAAGCCCGTCGACTCTCTCCCATGTCGTCCTTCTCGTTAGCTGCATCTTTTGCTCGACTTCCTGCAATCCTAAGTTTCTACACATTTAGACACAAGACATTAAAAGACAATAGGACCTAACTTCGACTTGGTTGATCACATTAAAACTACCACGGGTACTTACAATCTCTTTTTTTTTTTTATGTGAGCAACTCAAGCTAAGTTAGGGTAAAAAAAATAAATAACAGTGAAAATAATAAGTACATAATTTAAAATATATATATATATATCCTTTCCCTAGACTTGACCTCTAATTCTTCTCCTTTGATTACATTAAAAATAGGGGTACTATTAAAATGACTTGAAAATAAATCTAAAACAGTCTCTAAGGGAAAATTGAATAGCTAAGGAAAATTGACCAAATAATGTATTTTTATAAAAATAATTATTTAAATTATTTTTAATTAGAAAAAATATCTAAAAACTTTTTATATTAGTTAAACATACATATCCAAAGCATTAATAAAAATTTGAAAAGAAACTGAAAATAATTTGAGTAGTAAAAAATTATTTTTTTAAAAAATATTTTTTTTTCTAAAAAAAATTCTTAAAAATAGTTTTTAAGATTGAAAAATTTTCTAGATATGTATTATAGCAAGTAACTTTGCATAAAAAATAAATTTTCAAAAAATAACTTTTTGAGAATTTTTAATATTAAAAGATAGCACTTGGATAAATAATTCATATAAAATTTAATAATGGTTAAAAAATTTTGAAAATGTTTTCTTGAATAGGGAACATGATAGCTTTTCACAGAAAAATAAAGTTTACAAAAATTACTCTACAAATTATTTTTAAATAAAAATATTGTTTTTATTAAAAAATTTATAAAAAATAGTTAGAAAAATTTAAAATTGTTCCTACAGATAAGTGATGAAAAATTTTTTTCTTAGAAAAATTAAAGAAGAAATTAATTTCTAATAAAAATTATACGAAACCACTTTTTTGTGGTCCAGGAGATGTGCCACTCGTATTTGCGATCGGATCGTGGCCGCGATCCGACCGCAAATGGTTGCGATCCCTTCTTGGGTTCATCGTCCCCACCAGGTTATAGTTTTTGTTCAGAGTGGGCGGCCGGAGGCCGCCCGGAGGACACCCTCGCTCGCCGCCCAGTAATCTGGTCACTTATCCACCATCGGAGGCCTCTGGGCGGCCTCCGACCGTCCGCTCCGAACAAAAACTATAACATAGTGGGGACGGTGAAGGGATCGCAACAATTTACGACCAGATCGCGACCACGATCCGACCGCAAATACGAGTGGCACATCCCTTGGATCACAAAAAAGTGATCTAGGAGATCTATCCGTGCTCCAATTTATTTAGATAATTCTAAGAAAATAATAAAAATTAAATCAATTAAAAGTACGATATGCATAAAAATTTAATATAAGCATGATTTTGAAACCCAATATAGGTTCTTCCCTACTTGATTAATTAGAATTTTTTTTTGAAATTAATTATCTTTCTACTTTTGCAATTTGGCCCTTGTGAAATCATAAATACCAATTTAGTTCTTTAAGTTTTGAATTTCGAGGAATATTCAAACATGTATAGTCATTTTTCAATTTATCTATTTGTGCTTTCAAATTTTTTATTTTCAATTTTCAAATTATCAAAATCTTATAGTCTGCATGCATTTGATAAAGCTAATTTTAACTTTGCATTTTTTTTTCTAAATTAATCATATTTTTAGAAATCATTTTAATGAACTCAAATAGTTCTTCAGGGGATTGGAAACGTACCTTACTTACTGTTATTATTTCGTTATTCGATGTTCCCCTTGTTGCTGCTTTCTTTCAAAAACTCTTCCTCTTCATTGATGCTTATCTCGGACGAGCTTTCTTTATCTTCAGGAAAGTATTTGGCTATAAGAGTTGTTTCGGCAATTTCCTCGATCTCGAATTCTTCTAATGATGACTCAGTGTCCATCGAGGAGTTGGATTCGGCTTCTTTTGGTTCTTCATAGAGCTTCAAAAACTTTTCCCAAAGTTCTTTTGCACTCTTGTAGTTGACAATTCTATCGAGATCCTGAACTGGTAATACGCTTATAAGACACCGGAACAAGAAGTCTCAACATCCAGGACTAATGGAGAAGAATAGTGCTCCACTTCTACAAGTTAAGAGAGCACAAATCATGAAGGTATATTAATTTCAGTTAACAAAAATAAAAATTAATTATATCATATGCTTTGAGTATAGGGAGAAGGGACATTATAAGAGCAAGTTGTTGGTCCCTTGGAGGTCGGTAAGAGGGGTTGAATTGCCCTGCAAAGAAAATTAGCACTATTTTTTGCTTTCTATTTGGCAAAGACAAACACACATTAGTTAATAAAGAATAATAACATAATAAGTAAGAGACGACTCTGAGTTTACTTGGTTTGCAATCGGGAAGGTTGCTAATTCAAAGCAATTAAAGCTCTAGTAGAAAGTTCTCCTTTTATGAAGGCGGAGAAGCCTCTTACAACAGTTTAAGCACAGAAGTTCGAAATAGGAATGAATACAAAGTGTGTTGTTCTAAACTACTGAGACTAGGGCTCTATTTATAGCCCACTAGTCGAAATTGACTATTGCTGATGTGGCATAGTCATGGTGCCTGGAAGGGGTCCGGACACCTAGGTGTGGATAAAGTTTTATTCGCATTGCAACGGCTAGACTAAGATAAAGTTTTCCTGGTCCAGGATCTTGGACCAGGTCCGGGCGCCCGAACCACCTTCGACCAAGTGCACCTTGCCAAGGCGCCTCGGTTGGACCAAAGAGGTTCGAGCGCTGATTGCGGCCCAATTTTGTCGCGAATTGGGCATCAAATAATGAAGTACCAAACCCCTCCTACGCTAATGTAGCATAGGAATGACTCGGGTCGTCCGCCAACGAAAGTAACGATAGGATGGTAATCTAGGATTGTATGTTATTTCTATTTTTGGGGTTTTCAATATGGAAAAGGAGGTTTGAATTTTAATTCTAAACCTAGCAAATTAAAAGCAAAGCAAGTAAGAAACTAATCTAATGCTGGAATGAAATCTAACTAGGTGAGAATAATTAATCCACAACGCATTGTCACTCTACGCTATGGGTTAATCATCAACACGATTAATCAAGAGAATGAAATGACAAAGCATTAAATGAAACCTAATCTAATAAATGAAAGACAATGCAAGTAAGAAAATTATGTCTACCCTAACTAACCATTGAAGATTTTCCTACATCGCATTGTCACACTACGATACAAGATTATCTATCAATAGGCATAACATGAAATAAAACATTAACGAAACCTAAGCAAAAGAAATCTAATCTAACCTAACCTAATTGCATTTAATCAAAACTAGAACTTAACGAAATTGAAAGTACAGGACAAAGCAAGAATTAAACAAACTAAAGTGTATTAAAATAAACCTAACACTTGGTTGAAGCAATTCATCGAACACTTTGTATGCGCTAAGCTAATTAAGCATAATATGTGCAATTTAAACATGGGGAATCAAGTTTGATACAAGCATTCAATCAAAGCATCAACACAAGTAAGCAAACATGAGCAATAAGCAGAATTAAACTAACTAAACCAAACACAATCCACACTTCTTCTTCGATTACCAATGACTACCCTTCGCTGTCACACGAAAGACCCGGCTTTGAACCCCCAAAGCCGGTGGACAAAGCACTCTACTTTGCTGGTTGCTGCTTGCTTCGACAACAATGGTGGTGAACGGATCTTCCACTGAGGAAACCCTCCTCGAATGGAAGTTACTGGAGATGATGGACTGCCGCACACTTCTCTGCCGCTGCCGCTTGAACCCCAAGTGGTGGAGCCTTGGAAAAGTGTCGGAAGGTGAAGGATCTCACCGGAGAACCCCTCCGACGAGGTGGATTTGGTCGGAATCGCAGCCATCGCTTGCTGCTCCCTGCCGTGTTCGCCTCTGTCGTCGCCGATTGGAATCGAGAAGCTGAGGAGTGTGGGCTGTGGATGGCCGGCCGGCGGCAGTGAATAGAAGAGGAGAAGCCGCCAGCCGGAGAAAGAAAGGAAGAAGAGAAAGGTGCGGTGTGGTGTCGAGTGAACCCTAGCCCGCAAGCAGAGCAAAATCGTGCGAACAGAATGAAGACCAGCTACTGTGTCGTGCGTGTGGAGAAGAAGAGGGGTAGGTTTCTTAATGGGTTTGGGTTTCGAGTTTGGGTCCATTAGAGCTTAGATCTGGATCTAATAATCAATAAGAATTGAAATTGGGTTTTTATAATTGGTGTCACGCCCCAGAGGAGTCCCTGTCCGAGAAAATTTCGGCAGCATCTCCCTTGTACCTCAGCCAATCTGAAACTTCTACATAACACATATACCTCAGCCACAGGCGGCTGGAATAATAACAATAAATAAAAATAATCACCACGCAGTTTATATAGATATTCAGCCTCTGGCTGTCACAACCACGCAGTTAATAATAGTAATCACGAACAATAGTACTCTGACTCGAAATCCACCCTACTCAACTACACTCGTAAAGCTCAAATCCGACAAACTCACCTCTTCTGTCGTCCAGGCAGGCATGTAGTAGAATAAAATCCAAATCATACCAAAAATCCATCAACATCTCAAAATCCATACAAAGTCCAAGTATCCAAGCAAACCAAGTCTATAACATAGTCAAAAAGGAAACAAACAAAACCAGTAGATCCGTAAGTCATCGGGTCTTCAGGGGACCAGCAACTAGAACTCTCTCCTGACAGCATCATCCTGAAATATAACAACAATGGAGGCGGGGTGAGTCCAACACTCAGCAGGTACAATTGATATGCAAAGTAAAGAAATAACACCTAGCACTAATCATGCGTACAGTCTCCTGATAAAAATAAAGATAAATGCAAACCGAAGTAGACATGAGAGAATCTGTACTAACCAGGACCCGGTATAAGGATAAACAGTCGAAGGTATAGAAGACCTAATGCATGTCAAACATAGTATCCAATATCATGCATATAAATGCAGCAAACACAATCACAAACAATAAATGCATCATGCATATGATGCCAATGTCATGGTCACCCCTGACGCCAGTCAGCCAACTCACAACAAAAGTGGGACCGAGTGGGTAGGGCTGTGACGACCGTGCACTCTGCATCACTACTCCTGATGAGTGACCGAGAGGACGGGATGCTGTCGGAGTACACACGTACTCCTACCCCAAATCATAAATGGGGGAGCGCAATGCTCTCATCTCCCGGTACGCTATGGCGTGGAGGGATCTCTAACGTGCTACACGCTGCGTCACACTACCCATGAGCGGACCAACGGGGCACCGGAAGAGCCAAACTGACGTGCTACCACGCTGTGTTACGCTACCCATGAGCGTCACAACGGACCACCGAACAGTGATGAAACTGGCAATGTGCTCAACAATAATGGAGCAATCTATCGCACAGCATGCGATCATGCAAATGGTGCATGTCACTAAGCATGGTAACATACTAAACCAACCTCTGGACATATAACAATGGGCACCATCGTGAATAAATCATATCAAGATATACTGATCAATAAGGTATCAAACCTAGGTCCTGAACATGTGAAACATGGTTATATCACTACCCATGAGCATGAAAAATCAGGTACGAGATCAATACGAGATGCAAACAAACAACCAATCAAACAGGTAACATGTATTGGGCAGTGATTAACCGAAACAAATAAGTAACACAATTAATGCAACATGTTAATTTCATTACTAAGCATATCAAAGACAATAAGTCAAAAGTACCCGCCTCTAATAGGAAATGTCCAATCTGGTCCGAATACGACGTCGAGATACTCGTCTCGCGTCAAAGTCCTGTGATATCAAACATACATTTTTATTTAGCTACAAATTAAACGAATAGCTAAATAAAAATCCTTAAGAATAATTTAGGGAAAAACCCTAAACCATAATCTCGTCCTACCTTAATTAAATCCAACAATTAACTAAGGTTAATTTCCTTTAACCCAAATCATAACATTAGATTAAAAGTCTAAAGCTAATCCAATCTACCTATTCCCAACATAAACACAATCAATCTACACGAAACTCAAAACCCTAAACCTTACCTCAATATCCCTGTCGTGGTCACTGATCTACTGCCAAAAGGAGTGGCTGCTGGACCAAAGAGCAGCCCACAACACCCCAAATTTCCAGATCCACCAAAACAGCACAACCTACTGAAATCATCGGATCGAAAGGTATCAAAAGGTCAGATCAAGCAGTGACGATTACAAACCAAACATTACCTAATTTCTACAAACCTATACAGAAAATGCAAACTACATTTCCTACCAAATCTGTTCTCAACCGCAGCTTACCTCAACTCAGTGTCGACAACTTCCTCCTTGCTGGAGAACCCACAGAACCTCTCTGACCGTGGAAGTTAGGGCACTAAGGGCTGCGGTCAGGTACGTAGGATGCTGGCGGTGGGTTTCAGGGTAGCGCACAGAGGAGAGGAAGAACTAGGTTCGGCGTGGTGGACACACTGTGCCAGTCGGCTGTGGGTGGCAACGGCGGCGCAAAATCACAAGGGAGGCCGGCGGTGACTTCTTCCTGAATGCCGAGGCGACGACGGCTGCTCAAAGACTAGGGCTCAGTGTCGTGGAAATCAGAAGGAGGGCCGACAATCGGCGTCGGCTCACAAGGACGAGCGGCGCGTCTTGATCCCAGCGGCGGAGAGGGCTCGGTTGACGGCGCTAGGGCAAAGGCGACAACGACGCTGGGTCAGATCTGGTGGTCGGTACAGAGGAGGTGGCCGACGACGCTCGAGAAGTTAGGGCAGGGGGAGACGGCGTCGGGCGAGCGGTTTCGGCAGAGGAAAGCACACGGGAGAGGGGAAAACGAAGGAAAAAGAAGAAACAAAATCAAAAGAAATAAAAATTTAAAAAGAAAATGAAACATTTCCTCCTTCAAAGGGGTAGCCAAAACAGGCTTTTCCGGACCCCGTTTCTATCCCCGTTAACTCGCTCGTACGAGCTCCGAAAATTTCTCGAAAAATTTCTAAAAATTCCGAAAAATTCCTTCCTTAATATTCACCTATTTTTCGGTATTTTACAATTGGGCTTTGGGTAAGGCTTAGAAGTGTAGGCTTTAGGAATGGGTTTGAGAATTGGGTTGAGTTTTTGAATTGGAGCTCCACTTCTTAGATGAACCCTTGGATGCCTTGATCTCGATCAACGGTCCAGATCGCTTTAAATCATGATGAAGGGTTGGATCACTTGATCTGATTGAAGGGGTAGATCTCTCTTGATCTGGATCAACGGTCCATATTGATTCATCTTGATCTCCTCTATTTGACCTCCAAATCAAACCAAATTCGATCCGGCTCGACCCTAATCCATGACTATTTGAATTGCCTACAAAATCACATAAAATATGAAATTAAATTTCATAATTTGTAGAAAATTTATAATTAAGTCCAAAATTAATTCTACTCACAAAATGTAGTATAAACATAAAATTAACAAGTGAGAAGATAAGAATGCTAAGTAATAAGAGCCAAAATAATGCACAAAAATACATATTATCAGGCGCCCGGAGTGGCTCTGGGCACTCAGACTTTGGGTGCTCGGAATTGCTCCGAGAAGTCTTCCACTCCAACTTCTCGTCCCTCAGACATGACACACATCTCCTTCTCATCCACCAGCATACTCTTCCACAATACCTCATGCCTCAGATGTACCGAGCCCGTTGACTCTCTCATATGCCATCCTTCTTATTAGTTGTTTTTTCCGCTCAACTTCCTGTGCTCCTAAGTGTTGGAACTCCAAGGTGTTTTGATGTGATCAAACAAGCTAAGTTAGGTCCTGGGTTTGTTTAACCCTTGTGTCTAAGTGTGCAGGAGCTTAGGAACACAGGAGGTCGAGCGGAAGACGCGGCTAGCGAGAAGGACGACACGGGAGACAGCCGACGGGCTCGGTGCGTCCGAGGGACGAGGTGTCCGCGGAAGAGTACACCGGTGGACGAGAAGAGCGTGCGCGGCGCTCGAGGGACGAGAAACCGGGAAGGAAGGCTGCTCGAGGAGAAGGCCGGAACATGGGTTCGGGTGAGCCCTATTCCGGAAGGTCGAGATCACCCAAGCTAGCGGAGCCGGAGCGAACAGACCCGGACCAAGACGAGCCGAACTGAGACGAGCTGAACCAGAGTCGAAAAGTCAACTTATGTTGACCTTAGGGCTCCGGGCGCCCGGAACCATTCCGGGCGCCCGAAACTGACCGGGGCGCCCGAAACCCTTCCGGGCGCCCGGAATCGACTTTTCAACAGAATCGAGTTTTGACTCGATCCGACCGTTGGGGGATAAAATTTATCCCCCCTAGGGCGCCCGGAACCCTTCCAGGCGCCCGGACCAAGACTATAAATATAGCCTTGGTCCAAAAGCTTAAACACAACGAACTACTTGTAATCCAGTGCTTTCATGTGTGTTATTTCTTTCTGTGCTTTCAACGCTGTAAGAGGCTACTCCGCCCAGAGGAGAATCAATTAGTGCGCCTTCTTTGCCTTGGATTAGCAATCCTCTGATTGCAAACCAAGTAATTCCTTTGTGTCTACTTTCTGTCTTAATTAGTCTCTGTCGTTTTAATTACAAGTTCTTTTAAGTTAGTTGAATATCCGAGAAGGGTTTTTGGTTTCAATTTTGTAGGGCAATTCACCCCTCCCCTCTTGCCGGCCTCCAAAGGGACCAACAAGTGGTATCAAAGCTGAGTACGCTTCAGGAGGACTAACCGCCGATCGAAGCAACAAGATGGCCGGACCAAGCATCGTCCCACCAAAATTCGAGGGGAACTTCGCAGACTGGAAGCGTCGTATGGAGGTATTCCTAAAAATAGATTTTGAAATTCGGTTTATCATGAAATATGGTTTTGTAGCTCCAATAGATAAAGATGGAAAAGAAAAAGAAGAGAGCGATTGGACAAAGAAGGAGCAGAATGAGTCGGTAGCAAACAGCTGTGCGGAACATCACCTGCTAAGCGTGTTACCGCCTCAAGAGCTCAACCGCATCAGAAACTATTTATCTGCTAAAGAACTTTGGGAGAAGTTCTTGGAACTCCACGAAGGCACGTCCGAAGCGAAGCTCGCTAGAAGGGACATCCTCCGCAACAAACTGATGAACATCCGTCTGGAGAAAGGTGAGAAAGTAGCTGGTCTACATGCGAAGGTAAAAGAACTAGTTACTTGTCTCGAAAACCTTGGTGAAACGGTAACAAACCGGGACACTATACGCTACGCGCTCAACGCGTTTCCAAGAACTCCGGAGTGGACATCAATCGTCGACGCCTACTACATCTCAAAAGACCTGGAGGTAAGTACTTTAGAAGAGTTGTTTTCTACTCTTGAATTGCATGAAACCAGGTGTGCAGGAACGACAAAGGATACAACCCAGACTATGGCGCTGAACGCAACCTAGAAGGATGAACTCGAGTCAGACTCCGAAGACGATCAAGAAGCATACATGGTAAGAAATTTTAAAAAGTTTTTTAGATCTAATAAATTTAAAATGCAGAATCAAAAGAATCAAAAAGGTAGAAGAAAGGTACGGTGCTACCAGTGTCAGAAGGAGGGACACCTAAGGGAAGAGTGCCCAGAACTCAAGAAGGTCAAAATGAAGACACCCAAGAAACACAACCTAAAAGCAACTTGGGATGACACTTCTTCATCTGAATCAGAAGCTCAAGAATATGCGGGGATTGCACTGATGGCAAGCCACGAAGGACAAAGCACATCAGAACCCAGCATCGATGAAGGGGGAGCGATGTCAGATGGAAGTAGCGAAGTAGGGGGAGATTCAAGCTTCAAGTCTGATATGGTAAGTGAGGTATGCCTCTTACCCCCTGATGAACTTTACTTTGGTATCAAAGCTATGACTAAATCCATGTATAAATTAGAAAATAAAAAAGCCAAATTAGAAAATGAAATTTTAGAAACAAAGAGAATTTTGGCAAAATCATGTCTTATAGAGGATTTTGAAAAATTGAAAATTGAAAATGAAAAACTAAAAGAAGAAATAGAAAGATTGAAAAAATCCAATGGTTCAAATATTTCAACTTTTAGAAATTATAGAGGTTTAAATTGGTATTATAGATTTCATCAAAGTCAAATTAGAAATATATCAAAAATCTATACACCTAGAAAATACTTGGTTAATCCTGTAGGTAGGAACCTCTACTGGGTTCCAAAAAACCTATTTAATTTAAAATTAAAATCAGACTTAGCATTTTCAGTAAGGAAATTAAACAACTAATTTCTTTATGAGGCTTTGTCTAAGGAAGTGGTTGTTGCTCCAATAACCAAGAAGGCCTAGTGCCTTGCCACGACCTGGAAGCCAAGTATTGAAATGAAGAGTTTAATTGACTAACTGAAAAAGCATTAATTTAAATTACTTAATGCTTTAAAAGAGTTATTCAATTTGTGTTTAAATTTTTTTTCTTAGAAATTTTTTTTATCATCTTAGAAATCTTTATGAAAATTGACTTAGAATTTTTTTTAAGTTATCTTAGAATTTTTTGCCTTATAATTTTCCTTAAAATTGACTTAGAATTGTTTCTTATGAATATTAACTTAGAATTTTTTTTAAATTAGAATTTTTTTTTTGAGATAAGTTTCAAAACTTAAATTTTTTAACACTTATGACTGTTTTATCTGAAAAATGTTTTACTTAAATATTTTTTTTCGAAAGAAAAATTCTGAAGAGTGTCTTTAAATTGAATTTTACTTAGACATTATTAAATATTTTACACTTAAAGTTTTTTTTAATTTACCTTAGACTTATTTATAAACCCCAATTTTTATGTGATCAAAGGGGGAGAAGTATGTTAAGTCTAGGGGGAGGTACTATAATTTTTCAATTGAAAAATACTTGGACTTATTTGAAAATAAATTTTTTCTTTTTGCATATATTTTCCCTAACTTAACTTGGGTTGCTCACATCAAAAAGGGGGAGATTGTTGGAACCCCAAGGTGTTTTGATGTGATCAAACAAGCTAAGTTAGGTCCTGCGTTTGTTTAACCCTTGTGTCTAAGTGTGCAGGAGCTTAGGAACACAGGAAGTCGAGCGGAAGACGCGGCTAGCGAGAAGGACGACACGGGAGAGAGCCGACGGGCTCGGTGCCTCCGAGGGACGAGGTGTCCGCGGAAGAGTACACCGGTGGACGAGAAGAGCGTGCGCGGCGCTCGAGGGACGAGAAACCGGGAAGGAAGGCTGCTCGAGGAGAAGGCCGGAACATGGGTTCGGGTGAGCCCTATTCCGGAAGGTCGAGATCACCCAAGCTAGCGGAGCCGGAGCGAACAGACCCGGACCAAGACGAGCCGAACTGAGATGAGCTGAACCAGAGTCGAAAAGTCAACTTATGTTGACCTTAGGGCTCCGGGCGCCCGGAACCATTCCGGGCGCCCGAAACCGACCGGGGCGCCCGGAATCGACTTTTCAACAGAATCGAGTTTTGACTCGATCCGACCGTTGGGGGATAAAATTTATCCCCCCTAGGGCGCCCGGAACCCTTCCAGGCACCCGGACCAAGACTATAAATATAGCCTTGGTCCAAAAGCTTAAACACAATGAACTACTTGTAATCCAGTGCTTTCATTTGTGTTATTTCTTTCTGTGCTTTCAACGCTGTAAGAGGCTACTCCGCCCAGAGGAGAATCAATTAGTGTGCCTTCTTTGCCTTGGATTAGCAATCCTCTGATTGCAAACCAAGTAATTCCTTTGTGTCTACTTTCTGTCTTAATTAGTCTCTGTCGTTTTAATTACAAGTTCTTTTAAGTTAGTTGAATATCCGAGAAGGGTTTTTGGTTTCAATTTTGTAGGGCAATTCACCCCTCCCCTCTTGCCGACCTCCAAAGGGACCAACACTAAGTTCCTACACACTTAGACACAAGACATCAAAAGACAACATAATCTAACTCTAACTTGGTTGATCACATCAAAATTACCACGGGGTACTCACACAAGTGCCCCATATTGATGAAGAAGAAGGTTTAAATGGCATTAAGGGCAAAGGAAAAATAAAAAGAGGCTAGAACCTCGATACGAAAGGGCAAAGAGCACATTATATGCTTATTATCCACTTACAAGGGACACTATCAGAATCAATGTCCAACAAGGAAACTTCAACAAAAAAAAAAAAAGAACAAGAGGGGAAGCTCACATCAAGGAGGAGCATCTAAGAGTAAAACTAAGGTGCCATTAGTTAGTGATATTTCTTTGTGCCATGATAAAAAGCATGCTAAAAATAAGAGTTATCATTTTAGTGATATTTATTATGAAAAGATAAAATATAATAATTCTAATGTGAATTATAAATTATTTCACACTAGAACTACCTTATCTAAGGATTGGAAGGTGGAAAACAAAAGTCCCTATGGGACGGACAGATGGTCATTGCATGGGGCATTCCCACCAAGATGTCTTGAGGTTAATTCTTGGCAGCAAAATGCTTGTCAAGTTCCTGCCATCCCCCATGCAATGGTCACTGTTCAAAAGGAAAAAAAACCTCCCATGATTTATCTCTCTACAAATGACTATGGGATCGACTATGTGGGACTCTTGGGGTGGGTCATCATGTGAACTTTTGCAACCAGGAAGGTAGAAAAAATCTAGGCAAGAACCATAAGGAAGTTAGACTCATGCCTAGAAAAAAAATGTCCAAAAGGAAAAGAAAAAAAAATCAAAGTTTGAGTACTTAATGTTTGAAAATCATGTTTTGAGGTCAAGAATTGAAAAATTGAAGAAGACCCTATAGAAAATGATAAATAATGTCAAAGTGTATAAGAAGCAAAGCTTAGGGCTAGGAAGACAACAGTCATTTATAGACAAGAAAGGTTTGGGACACAAACCTAAGTTCAAGGACAATCCGTTCTCATACCATAGAATCCATATATTTATGAAACTAACCCTAGGTCTAGGAGTCAAGTCAAAATTACAAGAAAAGTTATCCCTAGAGTTGATCTTAAGGAGACTAGTATGACTAAGGCTTCTAAGAAGCCTAGGAAAGTCATTAGAAAGATCATCCATTTTATACAACTTAAACCCTTTATGAGTTACAAATACTAACATCATCCTAATGGACTCCAATCGAGTTATGACTATATAAATTTCATCATAATCTAACCCTTCTACTTGGTTAAAGTCTCTAGCAATCAATCTAGCTTTGTTTCTCATAACCACTCCCTTATCATCAAGTTTATTTCAAAAAACTTACTTTATATCAATAATTGATTTTTCTTCGGATCTAGGAATTAAATTTCAAACTTGACTTCACTCGAATTGAGATAATTTATCTTGCATTGCTAAAATCCAATTTGCAAGGCATTATCAATAGTTTTTGGGTTCAATTTGGGAGATTAAGGCTATTTAACTTCCCTCATTTTGGAAATATGATCTAGTTCTCACTTCTTGTGTAATATCTCCCACTACTTGATCTAAGGGATGATTAACATTTGCCCTAGTGGATCTTGGTTCTTGAGTTATCGTGATCACATGCTCAAGAGTTAGTGACTCTTCTATTTCTTTACTCTTACTCTCTTGGTTTTCTTCCGCGTGATCATTTTTCTCATTTAGTGTTAATTTTTCCAATTCAAATTTTAATTCTCCCTTGGTTGTTTTAGTAGGGTTTGAAGATGGATTTTATTCAAAAATAACATTTAGGGATTCTTCAACTATTTTAGACTCTCATTGTAAACTCTATAGGTTTTGCTATGATAGAGTACCCTACAAGAATACCCTCATCCGCCTTAGTGAAGAATTTTTCCTAAGTGATTTTTGGTGTTTATAATGTATAGTTTACATGTAAACACTCTAATATGTTTAATTATGGATAATTTTCCAAACCACAACTCATAATGTTTTGTCCAAAAACCTATGTATTAGGGTTTGATTTTGCACATAGCATACTATATTTATTATTTTGGCCCATAGCTAACTATGAAGTGAATATTCATTCAACATGCTCCTAGCAACCTCTTGTAAAACTCTATTCTTTCTTTCAACAACTCTATTTTATTGAGGTGTCCTAGGGGTAGAAAATTCATGCTTCTAACCATTTTGTGAGCAAAAATGAACAAATCTATCATTTTCAAATTCACCTCCATGATAACTTTTTAATCAATTTATTTTCATATTTTTCTCATTGTCTGCTTTTCTATAAAAAATAATCAATATTTCTAAGGTATGGTCCTTATGTTTCAAGAAAAATACCTAAGTATATCTAGTAAAATCATCTATCGCAATTAAACAATATCTACTACCATTAAAGGAAACATGCTTACTACTATCAAACAAATCAATGTGTAATAGTTTTAATGCAGTAGATGTACTCAAAATAGTTTTACATTTATGGGTAGCTTTGATTTATGTACCCATTTGACATGAATCACACAATCTATCCTTTTAAAACTTTAAATTTGGCAATCTTTGCACTAACTCTTTCTTTGATAGCTTTTTGATATTCCTCATGTTGGTATGAGCAAGTCTCTAGTGCCAAAGTCAAGTCTCTTCTTCTTTAGACATGAATCACGTAGCAAATAGATTAATAGCACTAAATAATTCAACTTGATAAATATTCTCCTTCCTATACCTATAAGCATAGTAGTGTTTAGTTCACTATGCTCGATTGGACATTGAAATGAGTTAAACTCAACTATATATCTCGAAACACATAGTTGACTAACACTTGGAAGATTGAAAGTCATGTCTTTCACTAATAAGACATTTTTAATCATAAATTGTTCAAAAATTTAGAAGTCTCCTATTCCTATAGCATTAATTTCACCACTATTACCAGAAATGATACATTTATTTTTGTTCTTAAGTGATGAAAATTTTGATGAGTCCCCCATCATGTGCCTAGAGTAACCGCTATCTATAAACCATGTTCTTGGATGCTCCCCCTCAGCACATGTCTGTTCAAACACGATGAACTAAATGTTTTGTTACCCAAATGTTGGGTCCGGTAGCATCAACAATATATTTCTCGGGTACCCAAGCTTGCATAGTTTTAACTTTTGAAACATGATTTCAACTAATTAGGGACATAAATTTAATTTCTTTATGCTTTGGTTTGTACCCTAACCTTGCTTTGTTATAAACCATCTTTTGAGCTCCTAAAATCATGTTCAAATATTTAGAACTTGAAGTAAACTTTTCCAATGTGCTTCTAAGATCATCTACTTGCAGTTTCAAGAATGCATTTTCATTCTTGAGACCACCAAATTAACTAGTATCATTTTCATGATGCTTGCAAGTCTCACATGACACTTTTTCATCTCTAAATGACTTCAATTCATTTTGTAATTTCCTAACCTTACTTTTTGATTTTGACAAAGCATTTGTTAAATATGCGATAGTCACATACATCTTATTAAGATTGGGAGAGGTTATCTCATCATCACTAGATGATATATGACTTACTTGAGGATCCAACATCTTCACTGTGACTATCTTCACCTTCACAATTCTCTACATTGCTTAATGTCATGAGTGCCACGTGCCTTGAGCTCTTCCCTTCATCTTCATCTGATCAGCTTGAAGCGGAGTCATCCCATGTGGCTTTTAGGACCTTCTTCATAAGTTTCTCTTGTTGCTTCTTCAAGTTTGGACATTTAGATTTGAAGTGTCCTTTCCTATTGCACATAACAAACCACATGAATTTTAGACTTTGAATTCACTGAAGGTTTACCTTTTCTATTGTTATCATTAAAAATATTCTTGATATCCTTCTTATTGAATCTCCTAGAGTGTCTCATCATTTTCCAAACAAAGTTTATCATCTCACTTGATGATAGCTCCTCGTCGCTATCACTCTCTTGTTCGGATTCAGAGGAGGACTCTTCCTTCTTCTCCCTCTTATTTTCTTTGTTTTTCTTCTTACTCTTTTCACATGCAACCAAAGTTATACCTTTCTCCTTATGACTTATATTAGCTTGTTCATGCAATTGTAGTTCACAAAATAATTAATCCATCTTAACAATTAACAAGTCCTCTGAAATCTTATAGACATCAACCATTGATGACCATAGTGAGTTTTTTGGGAAGGATTTGAATGCATACTTGATGAGGTTTCAATTCTCCACACTTTCTCCAACCGAATGGTCTGAAAACCATTTAGAAGTTCCTTAAACCTCCCATGTAGTTGACTTACCGTTTCTCCTTCATTCTTTACAAAATTTTACATTTGGTTTATAAGAAGGTCCCTTTTTGCAGTTCTTGAGTCTTTGGTATCTTAATCCAACTCAATGATCTTGTCCCACAATTCCTTAGCACTCTTGAATGGACCAACTTTATTTAGTTGCAAACTTGGTCCACATTGAAAGGTTACGATAGCCTTAGCATTTGCTTATGCTTTCCACTTTTGATTAGTAGATCATTTTGAGGATTTCAAAATTTCTCCATCTTGAGTTGGCATAATGAAACCCTTAGTCACAGAGAACCAGTTATCTATTTCAATCATAAGGTAGTTCTCCATGCGGCTCTTCTAGTAGACGAAGTTGTTTTCATTGTAGTAGGGTGGTTAAGTGGCGCTATAACTCTCTTTCAAAGATATCTTTACAACTCTAAACTTTTTCTCCTTTGGATGTGAGTCCTCTAAAGTAATTTTGCTTTAATACCACTTGTTAGGACCTTTAGAGCTAGAGGGGGATGAATAACTTGCTTCACTTCTTCAAAGTTGGTGGGTGGTAGAAAACTTAAAGCAAAACATAATGCTAACACCTCTAATTGTATTTGATATCCGCCTCCTTGAGACGACTAATCTAAGAGTCACTCTGAGTTGTCTACTTCCACTATCACTTCTCCTTCTTGGATTAAAACTGAAGGTGGAGAAACTTTTTTACAATGAGATTACAAAGCTCCGCAAATGAAATAGCAATAGTAGAGAAGAAAAGAAAGATTACAAGTTTTTGGCTTAGATCTCCTTCTTTTGGTTGCTTAAAAATCTTGCAGATGGAAGCTTGACATTGAAATAAGCAGAAGAATAGCAATGGAACAATAATCTCTTCTCGTGCCCTATGTCCCTTTTTAAATGCTTTAGAATTGGGTCATTTATCTGCTTTCTAGTGGCAAGAGAAATTTTTTTTGGGAGCTCCATTGCAGAGTTCAGACTTAACCATTAATAGAGAAGCTATAGGAACGATGAAACCTGTGATTGCATAGGATTCTACTGAAAACAAATCCGAATAATTCATTGGGTGGGATGGTGGAATGAACCGAGAAAAAATAAATTTATTTTGAGAAGTCATGGATTGACCTAGAAATAACAAAAAGCAAAGAGTCAATATTCACCCGCGAAACTTTAGATTACATTGCAATATTTTGGCATCATTTAAGAAGAGTCAAAATAAGGATCATTATAAAATATAAAAAAAAAATTATAAAAAACATTATCCACTAATTGATTGGCAAAAACCACCAATCAATTATTGATTGTTTGACTATCCATTGAACAGTCAATGACTCCATATCAACGGCTGAGGTTATCCCATTTTGAATCCTAATCGATTGGTAATTCTAATTAGTCAATTAGATATCTTAATTGATTAACAATCGATTTGGAAATCTTCTGTTTCCTCGTGAAACATCTGTCATTCAATTGATCCAATCGATTAACAAGTCTTCATCGATGGGCTAATCGATTTGGGAGCTTTCTATACTCTTGAAGAACACTTTCAGATCGATTACACTAATCGATTGGTAGTACCCCAATCGATCAGTGAATCAATTTGAAATACTTCTATATTTGCGAAGAAAATTCCTAATCGATTGCACCAATCGATTAAGACTTATTTAATCGATTGGTTAATAGATTTGGAATGCTTCTGTGTTCACAAAGAAAGCTTCTAATCGATTGTACCAATCAATTAGGTAATTCCTAATCGATTGGTTGATTGATTTAGAATGCTTCAGTGTTGACGAAGAAAGCTCTTAATTGATTGCACCAATTGATTAAACAATTCCTAATCGATTGGTTGATCAACTTGGAATTTTTTTGTGTTTGCGAAGAGAACTCCTAATGGATTGCTTGCTTGATCAATTGATTTGAATGCTTATGTGTGCTCAATTTTAATTACTAATCGATTGACAATTCATGACAATCGATTGGTACACCTAAAATAGGGTTTTCAATCCTAAACCCTCAAACACATTACCAATCGAAACCAATTACTTTATGCCAGATGAACCTCCTGTTCCTTGCACTTTATGCTTGAACCTCCCTCATCTTTGGGTCTTCATCTACCTTAGCATTTGATCTTGCGATCTGCTCGGTTTCCTAGATTTTGCCAAGAATCAGGTCCTCTACCTTCTTGGACTTCTTTTGATTTGCATCTAGTCTTCCGATCTGCAAAGACTTTTCCTTGCTAAGAATCTAGAGTTTGACCTTCTTGGACTTCTCTTACCTTGCATCTAGTCTTCTGACCTGCAAGGACTTCTTCTTGCTAAGAATCTGATCCTCAACCTTCTTGAACTCCTCTTATTCGATAAACTTGTAACTCAAGTTAAATTCAACGTATTAACCTAAACTTAAATAATTGTCAATCATTAAAATTGTTGGTGCAGTAAGCACCAATGATCGAGCTTAGGTTTTAATGAATAACAAATAAATTAAAGTTAGATGTTGTGTTGTTTGACCTTGTTACTGTAAACAAGACTTGACGGGTCTGGAGGACCTAACACTAGGCTAAAATCCAGTTAGGTCTGTTAGACCTGATAGTTGGTGGAAAGAACAGATATATTAAGGAGTGACCTGATTTCTGAATGAAAGTTTGGCTGAGTCCGCGAGACCTGACAACTGGGCGAAGTCCAGTTGAGTCTGCAGACCTGACAACTAGCGGGAAGACCTGGTGGGTCAAAAGGCAAGTCAATTGATTGCAAATGGTAAGTTAGGTAATTCACTAGAAGAGAGAGATCTAGTGAGGATGAGTCCCTATGGGACTATAGGCGCAGTCCAACTTAGAGTTATTTGGGAAGTCTAAGTTAAAATCATGACTAGATCTTGGTCTTGGAAGGTAGAATCTAAGTCATAAATTAATCATATTTTTAATGTACTAACTCTATTTTATAGGATAATTTTTGTTGCTTAAATTGACATATTTTTACAGGGAATCAAAGCTATAATATGGCTAAAAAAGAGGCTCCAGACACCTAGACTGTGTTCAGACGCTCAGACATCTGGGCGCCCGGATGTCTCAGTGCCCGGAGATGCTTTAGGTGCCCGGACAAGGAGGTGAAGTAGCAGATGACTGGCTGAGGTGGTGCACATTGGTTAGCTGGCACACGTCAGGTCCAGGAGCCCGGACTGGTCTGGGCGCCCATAGATGGATGAAATTTTGATGATTGAGTTTCGCCAAGGTGCAACCATGCCATCAGTATTCTTGGTGCCCGAGGGTGGTCTGGGCACCTGGAAATGACCTACCTATAAAAGGCCTTTGACCAGAGGCTTCCACATATCATTCGCTACAATTTTCGTTCTTATGCGTTGCTCCGAGAAGGCTCTGATAATACTGAAAGGCTACTCCGACAACCTACGATCAAACTTCTACTTCTTATTATTGTTGGTATACTTGTGCATACTCGCATTGTGCTTAAACTCTATAATCTCTTCGATCTTATAGTGATTGTCCAACGAAAGCACTTACCGAGTGCAGACCTTAGAGTAGGAGTCGCCGAAGGTTCTGAACCAAGTAAAAAGACTTGTGTTAGCGATTATTCTTCTCTTCTTCGTTTATTTTCTGCTGTGTATTCTTCTCGTGATTCTAGAAAAAGTGACAAATGTTATTCACCCCCCCCCCCTCCTCTAGAATCTTTTTGATCCTACAGAAACTTCTTATCCAGAGCATGATTACACCAACACAATCACAATGAAAGCTAATGTACAAGTCATGCGCATTTAGCTCATAGATTATGGTTAGAAATTATTTTTGAAAATGATTTTAGAAAACTTTAGCAAAGTCTATTTATTGATAGAAATTACCATTGATTAGTTGAATATAAAGTTAGAGTAAAATATTGAAGTTTTCAATGGTTTTCTATTTTGTATTATTCTTTGAAAATAAAATATATTTTCATAGAAGTCTATTTTTCGATGATAATATGTGATATAAGTAATGTCTATGTAAAGTTTCATGATTTTTTGAATATCGTAGAATTATTTTTGAGTTTCTGAATTTCGTCTAAAATTGAATCTAAAATTTCAAACTCACCAATCGAAATGGTCTGATTTCAGCCATTTAAGCCATAGTTAGGTCATTTAACTATCCATATCCCTTTGAAGTGCTGGTGCAGGTTGTACTAATAATCAAATTCAGATTTTGATGTATGACAAAAGTTAAAGTTAGATTATGTTGTGATCTAATTCTTTTACTAAGTGTACAGGATATGAATTTAATGGGTCTAGAGAACCGAAATACTAGACTGAAGTTCACCTAGCTTGATAGTTGGCATGAAGTCCAGATTGGTTAACATTTGGCAGGAGAAAGACCAGTTGAGTTGACAACTTACTGAAGTCCAAATTGGCTGAGATTTGGCAGCAAGTCTTAGTGGGGTCAAGGGACCTTACATCAAGGAAGTCTGCGATTGGTAAGTGTAGGATCGAAAAGAATTTATATATCTCCACAATAATATGCTATTGTCCACTTTGGGCCCAAGTCCTCATGGTTTTGCTCTTGGACTCTACCCAAAATACCTCATATGAATGGAGATATCTTTTTCTTATAAACCATGATATTTTCCATGTGCTCTCAATGTGGGACTATGTTTGTAAGCTTGCAACACCAACAATCCCCCCTCAAACAAAGAACCACAAGCCCCCCTCAAGCATCGAGTCACTCTTAACTTGCTCAAGGTCTCCCCTCGAGTATCGGGTCACTCTTGACCTGCTTAGGGCCTCCCCTCAAGCATCAGGTCACTGACCTGCTCATGGCCTCCCCTACTTCATTTAAGGTTTCACCTACATGCTTCGATCTTGGATCATGGCTCTGACTGGTGCTTCTTCCGGCGGTTAGTTTGGTAAAGAGCGATCTCACTCTGATACCAATTGTAGGATCGAAAAAAATTTAGATATCTTCATAATGATATGATATTATCCACTTTGGGTCCAAGCCCTCATGATTTTGCTCTTGGGCTCTATCCAAAAGGTCTCATACCAATGGAGATATCTTTTTCTTATAACTCCATGATCTTTTCCATGTGCTTTCAATCTGAGACTATGTTTGCAACCTTGCAACACCAACATTAAGTGGAGGTAAGCAACTAGAGAAGAGATCTAGCAAGGACACATTCTCGGTTGAGGAAACATGCAGTAGGCGTTGATCTGACCTAGATTTTCAGTGAAACTCAAAGTCAGGATCAGACAATCTAGAGTTTGTCAAATATTTAATTATTACTCTTCTTTCCATATTATTGCTTGCTATACTAATCTTTTGATGCAGGAAAATCATGTAACTAAAAAAAGGAGGCTCCAGGCACCTAGACATAGTCCAGGAGCCTAGAGGTCCAGGCACTTGGAGGTGGTCCAGGTGCCTGGGTAAGGAGGAGAAGAAGCGGGCGACTGGCTGAGGTGGCGCATACTGGTTGGCCGACACACATTAGGTTCAGACACTCGGATTGGTCCGAGTGCTCGGAGATGGATGAAATTTCAAAGATTGAGTTTCGCCGAGGTGTAGCCATGTCATTAGCATTCCAGGCGCCTGGGGGCGGTCCGACCGCCTATAAATGACCTATAAAAAGGCCTTCGACCAGAAGCTTCAATATAACATTCGTCCTGACTTTTGTTCTTGTGCGCTTCTCTGAGAAGGCTTCGACGACACTGAATGGCTGCTCTAACAATCGAAGATCAAGTAATTGTGTTTATACTTTCTTGTCAGTAACATTTATTTTACAGTTCGTGTACTCAAATTTTATAATCCTATTTTTGAAATGATAATGATTGTCTAACGAAAGCACTTAACGAGTGCATGTCTTGGAGTAGAAGTCGTCGAAAGCTCTAAACCAAGTAAAAATACTTGTGTTAACACTTGTTCTTTGCTCTTTCTCTTTTTCATTGTGTTTGTTTTAACTCATTATAATTGAAAAAGTGATGAACGCCATTCACCTCCCCCCCTCCTCTTGCGTCTTTTCGATCTTACATGAAGTACTTAGTAAACATTTAAGAGTAATTTTCTTAATGAAAATGAGAAAGAAATGGTTAAAGAGACTAATGTGTAGTTAAGGAGGAGGTATAGATTCAAGATTGAATTTTAAACCTGATGATTTCAATTTTAAAATTTTCTAAAGGTTTAATAACTTCACATCATTGTTGGTGCAATGATAGAAGTTGGAGCATGTTTTAAGAGAGAGGTTCACCTTAAAGGTATGGTTTGAGTAAAAAAGGAGAAATTTATGATGGATGTATGCTCAAGGTTGAGCATTGGATACTATGAAAGGTATGAGCCTTTCATTGGGATGTTTGGAGGTTAAGAGGAATGAATTTTAGGAGAAGATTTTTTATGTGTATCAAAAGGAGAGAATGTAGGGTTTAAGTTAGGAGAAAACTCTCATTTATGCTTTGACATGAGAAAAAGTTAGGTCTATTGAGTTAGCCTAATTTAAGCATATTCTCAAACATAAAAAGGAAGAGATTATTGGTACAATCATCCTCGGATCAAAGTTGACAGTTTGACTAACTTGGGTTGGTTCATGTTTGAGTTTTGATATTTAATAATATATGTGAGAGAATTCATATAGGTCAAGGGAGGACCGAATATTTGACTGAGAAAGTACTAACTGAAGGTCAAGTAATTCTAGTTGGGAGCTAGGCAATGGAAGTCGTAGCAGGGCTAAGTGATAAGTCCTGGTTGGAAACTAGGAAATGGAAGTCTAAGTTGGGCTAAGTAATGGAAGACTTAGTTGGAAACTAGGCAGTAGAAGTTCTAACGAGGCTAGGCAGTGAAAGACCTAATTGGGAACTAGGCAGTGGAAGTCCTAAAGGGCCAGGCAAGGAAAATTCCAAGTGAGTCAAATGTTGACCAGACACTTAGTGAAGAAGCCCTGGTAGGTGGATGTTGGGAAAAGCAACAATAAACTCGGATTCCTAATGTTAGGGTTGAGCAATTGATTGATCCAAAGCAATTGATTAGGATAATTAATTGGGAACTTTTCATTAAGCATAGTAGGCTTTAGAATTAATTAGTTAATTAATTGGGGCAATCAATTGAGGCAATCGATTAGCAAAGGTTTTCGTGAGAGCAAAGGAAGTGCTGGAATAGATTGGGGCAATCGATTTAGGCTTCACCAATCAATTGAACTAATCGATTGGAGTCATTTTCGCATGAGAACATAAGTCTTGAAATCTATTAGGGCAATCGATTGAGGCTATGTCAATCAATTAGGTAGTATTTTTGATAGAACAAAAAACTTTTGAATCGACTGTAGCAATTGATTAAAAGCTTTTAAATCAATTGGTATGACTCATTAATCAATTAGTCAAACGAAAAAGAGTCGTTCTGCAACTTTTGAACGGTCGAGCCAACGTGACAATCAATTAGGGATGATGCTAATCGATTAAGAGGTGTCAAAAGAACCCTAGAAAAGGGATTTTCTTGGACATTTGAAAATGTTGGTTCTTAAGATTTTGGCGACAATTGTTACTACACTTTCCAAACATCAAGAGGCTAACCATAGCAAGAAAAGAGCAAGTAAAGCAAGGTTCATTGTTGTAAAGTAGTTCTCGATTTCATTTGTAATCATGTGTGTTTCTTATTGTATTCTCGTGTTTGAGTTTATACAAGGCTTCTCTACATCCAAGAAGGAGATTTTCATAGTGAAACTGTGAGAGAGAATCGAACCCTTAGATTAGTTATCTCAAGAAGGTGAATACCCAGTAAATCGTAGGTGTTAGTGTTTTGGTGAATCTTCGCTTAAGGTTTCCACTGCAACTCAAATTTGAAGATCTAGGCTATTCACCCCCATCTCCACTCTATCTCATAAGTATCCTAACATAGTGGGTTTTTCTGAGGCTACAAGGAATCCAACAGTATCCTTCATTACTTCTTTCATATCTCCTTCGTGATGATGTTACGTTTATAATAGCATAAAGAGATATGGTAAATACAGAGCTCAATATCATGTAGAGGAGAGAGAGGGTGAAAGACATATGATGAGATTATGTGCATTCAAAACACATAAATTATTTTCAAATTAGATTTTCTAAAAATGTAGCCCGGATGTATTAGAAATTGATGTATGGAAAGTTAATGTTGATAGGAGAGGTAGAACGGAAAAGTCATTCAAATTAATCCTTTGGTTATTTTATGATACATAATTTTGAGAATTGTTTAAATCTACGAGTGACCTTTGATAAATTCTCTTATAAAAAATATCACATCAAGATAACATTCACTATCAAACCAATTAAAGCATTATATCATTTCCCATATATTTTTAAATTTAATTTTAAAAAATATCTCTTTATATTATTGATTAATTACATTTCCAAGATGACATGCATTTATTAAATTCTTTAAATTCATTTTCTAACTGATCAAATTTTAACCATTTGAATTAATTCGCTTTAAGATTTCCGTTGCAACTCAAATGTGAAGATCTTGGCTATTCACCCCATCTCTCCTAGCTCATAAGTGTCATAATACAGTGAGTTTAAAACCTACTAATAGAGCTAGACCGATTTAATTGGACTTATTTCCAATTTTGTGAATTTCTGAGGTTACATGAAGTCCAACAATGCCTTCCATTATTTATTTCAGATCCTGATGATGTTGCGTTTATAATAGTAAAAAGAGATATGATAAATACGGAGTTCAATATCACGTAGAGGAGAGAGACGGTGAAAGATATGATGATCAAATCACATGCATTCAAAATACACAACTTATTTTCGAATTATATTTTTTAAAAATGTAGCTCAAATGCATTAGAATTGATTTATGGAAAGTTAATATTAACGGGAGAGATAGAACAGAAAAGTCATGAAATCAATTCTGGGTCATTGTATGATATATAATTTTGAGACATGAGATATTGTCATATGAGATCTTGGGTCAAAATTTAATGTGCATGAGTATATCTTCCTTATACTTTAACTATCTATATTAATGACTAATAATTATTCATGATTTATTTTTTTTTATTTTGATCTATGAATGAATTGACAAGATACGGACCGAGTGAATCATTTTTATCCCATGACATATAATTTTAAGAATTTTTTAAATCTACGGGCGGCCTTTGATAAATTCCCTTATCAAAAATATCCCATCATGACGCCATTCACTATCAAACCAATTAAAGTGCTGCATTATTTCTTGTTGGCCAGAATCTGGCCAGTTAGAAATCTGTATCACCCAATTATAATGCATGCATGTAATTAATATACACATCTGATATTACTAAAATGTCCCTGAATATACATGCATGTATACATTCTAGCTGGTCAGATTCTGATCATTTAGCACTACTCTTCCATAAAATATTGACTGCCGTCTATCTATCTAAGGCCCTACAACAGAATCTAAATTATTAATAATAATAATTAGAAGACAAAAGAATCCCTCCGCGAGATATCTTACAATTACCTAACTCTAGCCGCCGGATCAAAATCTGAGAGCCAACTAATAGTACAGACGTCGTGCAGAACATGAGCTCGCTGCACCAGATCCCCGTCCTTCAGCTCATGCATCATCCGTACAATTAAAAAAACTCCGCGTGCAAATCTAGGCCCTTGTCGAGGTTGCGGAATGGACGGGAAGGATCGCATAAATGTGTCGACTCGCAAGTGGGTGCGTGTCGCCATCAGCTGTCACTACCTTTCGGTCATATCGTGCCACGTTGCTCGTGACCACTTTGGGCAAATGCGTCTCTCTATGCTCTCCCTCTTTTATATGTACGCGGACAGCTGCGTACGACACCTGGCCATTCTCGACGCCGCGGATCGCAAGCTACGGAAGGGCGAGCGACGGGCGGAGTTACAGTGCTTTCGCCGCTATATCCAAAAACAAAACAGGTCTCTCTTTTTCTTCTCGCTGTTTTTTTTCTCTCTTTCTCACGCAGTTCTTGGAGTTCATAAAAACTTGTGAATTTGTATTTGCTGCCTTTGGCAAGTGCGATTTGCTAGGGTTCTTTTAAGGTGCTATAATCTTGAAAAATAGTAGGCAGCGAGCGTTGTCGCTGCTGGTCGGTTTGTGTTTGTGGGATAACTTTGTCGAGGATTTTTTTTTGTCGTGGAATCTAATTATATGATGTTCTTGTGGGTGTGCTTTGAATTGTCGGAGCGTAGGATTTGAGGAAGGATGGATTTTAAGGGGATGGGGGGAGCCGGCGGGGAGGTGCCGTTGCCGTCGACGACTCTGACGCGGCAGGGGTCGATCTACTCGCTGACGTTCGACGAGTTCCAGAGCACGACCGGAGGCTTCGGGAAGGACTTCGGTTCGATGAACATGGATGAGCTGCTTAAGAACATATGGACGGCCGAAGAGAGCTACGCCATGGCCTCAGCACTCGGTGATTCAAGTGGCGGCGCCGGGGCCGGACTCCAGAGGCAGGGCTCGCTGACCTTGCCCCGAACCCTCAGTCAGAAGACTGTAGACGAGGTCTGGCGGGACCTCGTCGGGCCTTCCTCGACCGACCAGAGGCCACATGTAGGCGGTGGCGCAGACATCCCGCGGCAACACACTCTTGGGGAGATGACGCTGGAGGAGTTCTTGGTGCGTGCTGGGGTGGTGCGGGAGGAATTGGCTCCTCAGGTGCCGCAGAGGCCGCCGGACAGCAAAAGTAACAGTGCCAACTTCTTTTTTGGCGATTTGTCGGGCGAGAAAGTGTCCTCTGCTCTTGCACTGGAATTCAATCAAGGTACAGTCCGAAGTGAAGGAAACATAGTGACTCCAATTCCTCAAGGTTCGGCTGCCAATTTGGGGATGGTGATCACTGCGGCTACACCTTATGCGCCTACCATGCCCTTGGGAAATGGCGTGGACTTGGGGAACCCGCAGGGCATGGCAAGTGGAGGACTTGTCGGCTTTGGTCATGCTGGGTTGAACAATGGAATGATAACGGGAATGGTCGGTCTCGGCACACCAGGAGTCATGAAGGCATCAGGATCACCCGTGAATCCTCTTTCTTCCGATGGATTTGTGAAAGGCAATGGGGATCTTTCGTCTGTATCGCCTGTTCCGTACGCGTTCAATGGTGGAGTAAGGGCGAGGAGGTCCAGTGGAACTATCGAGAAGGTTGTGGAAAGAAGGCAGAGGAGGATGATCAAGAACAGGGAATCAGCTGCCAGATCACGCGCTCGAAAGCAGGTCATCCTACTCTTCTAATTTGCTTTACTGTACTTTCCTTGCTTAAACCCAATGGCTATATTTTGTAAATCAAAGAGTAATAATACCTTTGTAATTTGATACTCCATTGTTATTTGTTAATAAATCACAATGTAAAGGAAAATCAATATTTTTTAATTTATTTTGGGTAAAGGAATATCATATGACATACTTTTAAAACAATATATAATAATAGGGATCAAAGAACAATTAATGTTTAAGCAAATATAATTAATTAACTAGCACCCCTAATATGTACTTGGCTGAAGGGTTTATTTTATCATCAGAGTAACTTAGAAGTATAAGATCAACTTGATAATCAACATAACAATAGATCATACTATATACAATATAATATTTTGCTACGGGCTCGAATCCTCAAAAGTAGTACTATAAAAGTCTTTACCTACATGTGTGTACTCTTTCCTGTAGATATTATGTACATATTGAGTATAGTTTTACATGGAACTTTCTTTTGTGTTCTATGCTGTCGACTTTATATGTTTTATAGGCTTATACTATGGAATTGGAAGCTGAAGTAGCAAAACTCAAAGAACAAAACCAAGAATTGCTTAAAAAACAGGTGCACTTCGTTGAACCAATTATCAATTATAATAAGTGTGCTTAGATTTCTTTTGGTCTATTACAAGGCTTTTCTCTTCTATTTGTTTCCATTTTTTTTTATTGTTCCATCCTTGTTTCTTTTGCCTGGGTGTTTATAAAACCCATTTACAATTTAGGCAACTATCTGAATTATTGTGGTTACAATTTGGTCATCCAATTACATATCTATTTGATATGTCTTCCTTGACAATTTAGTTAGGTGATGTCATTATCCCTTATTTTCTATTAGATGATAAAAAATTTGTGATGATAGTTGTGGAAATTCACATATTAGCCCTGATGCTACCAATTGTTCAACATTAATGAGCATATATGGCTGCATTGAATGTTTTTTTCCTCATATAATTTAGCATTCATGTTGCATCACATCTTGCGAAGTTCTACTAGGGTCAACATGTAGGCACATTCTGTGTCATTCGATAGCCATAATTTTGTAAAGTTTGTGGATTAATATGAAAATTCAAAATTTTGTTGTTGGATATGGCCCTTTTAACCTCTATGACATTGTTGTTTATTTCAGACTGAGATGATGGAGATTCAGAAGAATCAGGTAACTCTTTCTGCTTCAAGATTTTTTTCCCTACCTCTATGTAAATCATCTGCTCTTGTCTTGTTTATTATCTCTTTAATAAAAAAGATGATTACGCTCATCCCAAGCAGCCCTCACAGCCTTTCTCAAGGTTATATGAAGGGAGGTAAATCATAGGGGGTCAATTTACAGCCGACCGCCAAGTGACTAGGGATGAAGTGGTTATTATCTCTTTATAACTTTATGGTATGCCCTTTTGGATTCATAATTATGGGTTGTGATTTTGCCACTTTGGTATGATCTACTAATTTTTTTTAAAAAAAAGTACAGTGCACAATACTCTCATCAATCCCAGGGAAGAGTCTATTATATGCAGTTTTATCTGCTTTGCAAGAGGATGCTTCCGAGACTTGAATCACACGGCAGCAACTTTAGTTTATTGAACAACACAACTAAGTTTCCCAAATACCAAAATCACCCACCCTATTTCAAATTATCAAATAACGTACTGATTTTCCAAAACCCCTCAGGCCTCCATCATTTGACACTCGAACAAGTGGCCAAGGTTTCCGTGAAATCACGACCGAGTTGGCCTAATGGCTAGTTGACCGCTCAACCATGCATGCTGCTGTGAAATCACAGTCAGGTAGCTATGAATAGGCTACGATTTTGTCGTCGAATTTGCCACGAAATTCTAGCTAAGTGACCACTTGGCCATCTCTGCCACGAGTTCATGGCTGCCTTTGTTTTCTGTTCAAGTGTCACCAGCCGGACAAAGGCAGAGGAAGGCTGACGAAGGGCGGTGGAAAGCAAACAATGAAGGGTTGAAGGGTCTATAGATAAGGGGTATTTGGGAAAACTAACATGTAGTATGGTAATTTGAAAGATATGATGAGTGATTCGAGTATTTGGAAAACTTAAATATGTGGTTCAGTAAATTGCTGTTATATATTAGTCTTTTTAGTCAGAACTTTTTTTATTTTTGTTGTTTCTATTATGTTGAATATCAGCCGGTTTATGATGCCCTACATTATAAGCATATGAGCATTACCCTTATCAGAGTAGAAAAAAATGTTTCCTAATTCAACTGTAGCTGTACAGGATATATTAAGACTAACTAGATTGATTGAGTAAAGTGCAACCCTTCTATTTTATCCATTTATTCTTTCAACAAAAAGTTACAAGAATAACCTCCCACAAATGGGGTCAAATATTTACCAAATTTCTTGGTGAAGATATTTGGCAAGAGGATTCACAATTTGATTAGATGCATGCTAAAGGTTTGCTATTTTGGGATGTGGAAATTCATGGTACTGAAACCTGAAGAGTCTTTCTCAGTAGAGTTGATAATTGATGACAAAAAGTTATTCATTTTTTTTTTTTACTTATCACGTCTTTCTCAGATTTTGTTCATTAGTCATTATTTCATGCCACTAGTTGACTCTTTGTTCTCAGTTGATTTAGTGACCAACTTCACTTTGCACTTAAAACAGTATTAGTTTATGTAAGATTGCAAATTATGAATACCCTTACAAAGGACTACCAATATCCTTACGAATTGTCAATGCACGCTGGCTGTGGGGTTCTAAAAACCAGAGACACATGAAAGAAGAGAGAACACAGTAAGACAGCCAATGTAAGCCTCGGCTTAATTGGATGGGTAACTAGTACAGGAAAGTGAGTGGGAAGGAAAGTATACAAAAATGTATCCGGCAGTGCATGATTCATATGCAAATTTGAAAATGGTATTCCATCTTTCTCTCATCCCATCCCATCCCATTTTTTTCCCTCCAAGTAGATGAATCTTAGATCTTGATTACACCACCATTTTTGCTATATGCATGGAACTTGCTATTTGTTGGAGTTATGCTGACTCTACGTTTCCATTCTAATTATTTCTGGAGACAAATATACTTAATAAAATTTATTTGCTCGTTACAGATACTGCAGATGATCAATTGGCAAAATGAACCAAAAAAACGTTGCTTAGGGAGGGCACAGACAAGTCCATGGTAGAGAAAGGCATCAGAACTGCTACTGTCATCGCCATATTCTCGTTTGTAGGTTATTTTTGTATATGTGTAGGGGTTGGGTCACTTGATGTAAGCTACAAATCATGATCTTGTAGAAGAAGTTGCTTCTAGCCCGTCTTCTGTTGTAAGAGCGATCTTCTTTCTTGTATTCTCTCCATTTTAGAGGGTCATTTCGTACTTCCCTATAGGACTAGTTATTTTCATGCTCATTATGGCCTTCTCACATGCAAAGATCACTTTTTAAGGATCGCATGCTTGAGACTGGCTGCTAAAGATGGGCATATTGGTTTTCCAGTCCTCATGTGCTCCTCTAACGTATGTGTTCTTTGAGTTTCTTGTTATGTACCTGAAGCATCTAGGGAAGATGCAGATGAATGAGTAGAATTGGTGACTTTTGTCGTCTTAAGTTCTTGTGGTGTTTTTTGGACACTTGGCCACTTGGCTGTGTTATCATTTGGATACTGATTTTGTAACTTTGTAATCCAGTTTTATGAATAAGCTTTGATGGGTCCTTGTCGATGATCTACAGCAAAGAGGAATAGAATTTGAGGAATGTAATATTTTCATGTGGAACAATGAGAAATGTAGCATTTTCTATCAAATCATATGGAACAAGGAAAAGAAATCTTTATATAAAATTATGCGAAAGTATAATATTTAAAGGTACAAGAGTATGCCTAGTGTTCAGGATGTCGATATAAAGCATGCACTATAGTAACTGGTCTTAGTATCTTAGAACAATTTTATTCCATTTGGAAAGTCTTCGCAGTGCCTCAAATATGGAACTACTGCTCCGAGGTCCATTCTACTTCTTGATTTGCACTCAAAAGATGGAGGGAAGTGGAAGCAAGGTTCCATCGTCAAGGATTGCAGGCAAAGATTGTTATCATGCCTTACCAGCAGCCACGGTCTTATACCACCGAGACCTTGTGCCACATAACCAAAGGTAGAAAATGGACTAGTAATCAGTGAGTCGCTGAAGCTCAAAAGATATATCTCTGCAAGAGCCTTCATGTTGTGACTGAGCTTTTCGGTGTGCTGTCGCTCTTCGTGGCTCGGTTGGTACACGCCAATTACCTCTCTGGTCACCGCCGCATGCTCATAGTACATGTCCCTTAGCCTTTCGAAGTAGCCACTGCTCAAACTTGCCACTAGAACAGCTTTTGGATTCATTCCAGTGAGGTTTGAGAGAGCAACGTCTTTTGTATCAAGACTGGGTAATAGCTTCTTAGTCAGCGCACAATCGATTATATAACTGGAGTGACTGTTGAAATCGACCTCTCCAAGAAGTCTGATCTGCATCCCTAACCTTTCCTTTGCATTTGCTAGATATGCTTCATAGTACCTTGTTATGTAACCCCAAACCGAGTTGGATGGGTGGAACAGGTATCTTCCCAAGAGATGGAAGACGGTCATTCTCTGAGGGAAGAGTAAGCTTAGTTCCTTCTCAAATTTAGGCACGAGGAACAAAGCTGGCACGAAATATTGATTCGATCTCAGCAATATCCAGGGGAAATTTTGAAGTAGAAGCTGAGTTTCTTCGCAGTAGAACATCTTATCGTAGTCATCATTGTCGTGTACGAGGTGAAGATAGAGATAAGGCGGCAGGGAAAATGAACCGCTGGAAATTCTCATGTCATTGCTAAGTAAATGTTTCTTCAGCATGCTTCCATATCGATTTGGATCTTTGTTGAAGCTCCAGATCGATCGGATGTTCTTAATTGGGAAATTGGAAGGTAGTGCCCAAGTTGTGTCAGGAAATGGCTCACAGAAGAGGCCATTCATGTCTTCTGAAAGGAACAACAGAAGAACCTTGTCATTGAGGAGAGCATAGAGGAAAGCTGAGGTAATGCTAATGATCCTGTTGCCTAAGCCATCAGATGGCATCCAAACCACATAGTTGCATTCCATCGGCCCCGTGCTGCGATTGGACACCAATTGCTCTATGCTCTTGTTGTAAAGCCTAGTGTTTGGGCCACATTTTTTGTGGAGATCTTCATAGCTTCGTAGCTTCTGTAAGAGATATGGAGAAGTGGTGTAGTTTGATGACTTCCACAGTTTCCAAGACTCGAAGCGGCTTCGGCAAGAGGCTTCGTCAAATGCAAGGGAGAGCAAACCACCATGTGACTTGTCTATTGGAGGTTCCTCAGCGGAAGAATTCGAAGTACAAACAATACTGGAGACTGAACATTCAGCACAATGCACAAAAGAAGAAACTCCAATTAGGAGAAAGAGATGAACAGATCATTTGGGTAAGCATTAACCAGAAACAGATCATATGATATATTACGCAATCTTTCTTTGTCAACTTTTCAAGTTTCTACCAATCAGAAAAGAAATTTTCTAGTTTCTCCAACTACAAAGCTATCAAAATTCAAATCTGGGTGGAACTTATGCAGTAGCTCCCCGTGTTACTTCTATGAAAGCTACGTCGTTGCTTTAATCATACAAAAACTCTCCATCTAATAGACACTATCTGTAAAGTGTAAGGAACTGTATGCACGTTCTAATAAGATTCCTTTTGTTCTCAGCACGTTCAATTATATTGATAATTGCGAATAATGGTTTACGAGTAATCGGCGAAATCTCGGGAATTTTTCTTTACACAGCTAATAGCTAGCCATATAACGCCGTGGCTCTTCAACACCTAGCGCAAATGTCGAAGAGCCCTTCGTAAATTTTGTCGGCTACGACTGAGACGGGTTCAGTGGACCGTTGACGAACCGCCATCGGCGCCGCAACATCACAACGTAGCCGACAATGAGACAGGGTCCACGAGATCTATCTGTGCTGTGGTCTCTCGACCAATCTGAGTATGCCACCTCACATCGTCGATACACCCTTCATCCCACGAGAGACAGAAGCCGAGGAGCTCTCCGCACTCCACTGGGAGAGGAGGTAGACTGTTCAAATGAAGCCAACACTGGCGATGGATCCTAGAGTCGTTCCAGGAATCTCGACGGAGCACTAATTATCCGGCCGGCTTCAGTTCTAAGCCTTTTTCAGTCATCGAAATCCGTTTCCTTCCGGAACAACTATCGTATAAGCAAATCTTACGCCTTTGTAATGTATATCGTCGAATCATGGAACGAGAATGAATAAGACATTGGGACTTTTTCGGAGAAAACAGTCTAGAAAGCATCGAGGAAATGTAATCTAAATCAAAGGCATGCAGTAAGGATTCGAAAGAGGAACAAGGCATTTACCTCCTTCCGAAACTTCCGCCGGTCTCGAGAGGAGGGCATCGAAAGATTGTCCTCTGTGGGCTCCCGTGAGCACAGTGAGGAGCAGCACGAAGGTGAACAAAATGAACACCGCTAGTGGCTTCGTCCTTCTGAACCAAGCGCTAGATCCACCCAGCGGTAGCAGAAGAGGCGGCGGCGGCGGCGGCGGTGGCGGAGGCATTTCCATCTGCTTCATCATCTCCATTACATTTACAGCACCCTCCTGCTTCAGCGAAACCTGGTTATCTCCACACACTGACCTCACACTTGGAATGGTAAAAACTAAGTCGAAGTCGCACGAATTAAAGGAACGTGCTAGCGATGTGTATAGAATGGAGTGGATCCTCTTCTCATGGCGGCGTGTTCATGGTGTTCTATCTTGAATTAAGTAAGTTTAGTTAGAAAAAGTAAAACTAAAGAAAAATTTTCATATTAGGAAAGATTTTATTGCTTATTTTATTAAATTTTTTAAATGGAAGTGAACGTAATATATAAATAATTTTGAAGTTAAAAATAACGGATGGAAAATAAAATATATGTCCTTTTTCATTAATAAAATTATATTATATAAAAAAAATGACACATGTATTTTTTTTAAATTTATAAAATTATACTATGTACTTAAAAAAAATGTATTTATCCTTTTTTTTTATTATAAAATAGCATGTATCTTCCTCTATTAAAATAAAAAATAATAAAATACTCTTCTTTCTAAGATAATTTTTTTTTATAATTTTTTTTTCTCGTCTTCATCTGTACTTTAGAATTAACAGAGTAAAAGTATAGATTATAGAGTATAGCGCACAGATGCGCGGGGATGGGTATGCTGCAGGCGGCGGTGTTAAATTCAGTCGCACGTACCGTTCATGCTCTCATCTGCAGCTGGATCTCCTCGACTAGGTCTCTAATTGGATGGATCTTGTGTTAACTGTTAAGGCAGCATCTACTTGATGCCACAAAACAACTGGTCCCGGCTTTGTCCGGACCTGCGCCTCGGTCAAAAGTAGTGATTGGCTGGCCGGCAGCTCAATATTAATTAAACTTGACTTGATAATGAGAAATATAATAAGATTCATGTGTCTTAAAAAGAGACAAACATAAAATGATTAATTTTAGATATTGATCTTTTGCCGTAAACACGTGAGCTGGAAAGCTAGGATCCGTCAGTTTCGTTGATCGAATATGGATTCTATTTCGCTCTGTAAAATACATGGTGTTAATGTCGAGTTAAGAAAAGAATATCTGGTGTTGATTTTTCGACGCTCAAATTAGTCATTGAAATATAGAGAATAAGTGAAGCAACATTAGAATTATGCGTAAAAAGTAGACCATGTGTACCTCTGCCAGTGATGGATCTCTCTTTATATAGAACTCTGGTGGATGACGTGCACGTTCGTCGAAGTGTGGGCACGTTCTCCAATATATGTGTGGCCACGTTCTCCAACATGTTTGTGGCCACGCTCCCTACGTTCCAATGTGCACGGTCCGCCTGTCCTGCTGTTTGTCCGAACGGTTCAGCCGCTCGACACCAAGACTCCTCCGCTCGGTCGGCTTCGGCTACTCTTCTGTGTGATGATTCCGAGCGGTGACTTGTCCCTTTTGATCGGACAAGCTCTTCCATACCCTGTGCCTCAATGTTTCCTAAAGCGCTCGGTGTCGAGAGATGCCACCGCCTTACCCCTGAGCCGGACGAGTGATCCACTCAGACGAATCTCCCGCCGACCGGACATTGGTTCATCCGGTCAGCCAATGTAGCCACCTTCTACTCTTCTGAGTTCTGGCGTTGATCCCCTTGACTTTGACCTTCACCGTGGCAGTTGACCCATGCCAGGTGGACTCCTTATCGCCGCATCATATTAAGCTCCATTAAATGAATTCCGGTGATCGATTACCACGTGTTCCTCTTTCTGCTACCGCACGCTTGACGTGATAGGCGGATATCCACCGGTGACGTGATAGGGGCCTTTTCAAATTCAACAGCTGGATCTTCTCCTAGTTTGTCGCAACCCTAGATCGGATGGCTGTCGCCGATTGGCCGTGAGGTTTATAAGCCGCGTGTGTCGCCGTCTTCTTCACTTCGTGTGCCTTCGTCTTCGAGCTTCTCGACGACGTTTTGCTTCCTCTTCCTCTCCAATGACCTTTTCTGTAAGCTTCCTTTCCCCCACTCGAATCTTTTCATTGTTCTTAGCGTCCTCTCCCTTTCAATCGAACTTTTTCATTGTTCCTCGTCGACCTTTTTGTTTCCGATGGCAAGCTCCTCACAACCTCCCGTCTCCATCCTTGGGCTCTGTGGTACACGTCCATTGAATCTAGGTTCGACGAAGGCGACGCTAAGAGTTTGAGAGCTGCTTACGAAATTTCATCTAACTATCAAATCGCTCTTCCTCCTGCTTCCAACCTGCCGAGCGAATCACCGCCGGGTTTTCTATGCTTCTTTAGGGATCAGTTCACCACTGGTCTGCGGTTCCCAGTCCACCATTTCTTTTCCGTAGTTTGTAAATATTTCCATATTTCCCTCCATCAATTAGTGTCGAACTTCTTTCGGCTGCTGTGCAAGGTCGTCATCTTGTTCCGCTTGCACGACATTCCTCTAACTCCTCGACTCTTCCATTATTTCTATTATCTGAAATTGTCCGAGCCGGGGACTTTTCTCTTTCAAGCTTGAGTGGGCTTAGTTTTCTTTGATAAGATGGCATCCTCCAACAAGCATTGGAGAGACTACTTTTTCTTTGTTCATTTTCCCAAGCGACCGGACTTTCCTACTAGCTGGTAGCTAGAAGTGCCCCGAACCCGCCGGAACTCAAGAAGTACATGAGCCAGTTGGACTATCTCCATGCAACTTCAAACTTGGCTGGTTAGAAGTACCACATTCACAAGTTGCTGCATGAGGGAGTCCTCTACGTGTTTGGCTTGAGCTTGATCCGCACAAAGCTCCCGACCAGTCTAGGTATGCTCTTTCTCCTCCCAATCTTTAAATCTAACTGATTTCTTTCTTTATTTTGCAGCTCAAATCATGTTGCGCATGCGTCTGGCCGGCAAATGCAAACTTGTGGACGTGGAGATAAATGCTGCTGGCGTAGCTGAGGTGGAGAGCGGAGGCTTACAGCCGGTCGGCTCCCAAGAGGAGCCACTTGGCGAGAGCGAACGAGCGCCAACGTCCATTGAGTCTAGGTTCGACGAAGGCGACGCTAAGAGTTTGAGAGCTGCTTACGAAATTTCATCTAACTATCAAATCGCTCTTCCTCCTGCTTCCAACCGGTCGAGCGAATCACCGTCGAGTTTTCTATGCTTCTTTAGGGATTAGTTCACCATTGGTCTGTGGTTCTCAGTCCACCCTTTCTTATCCGTAGTTTGTAAATATTTCCATATTTCTCTCCATCAATTAGTGTCAAACTTCTTTCGGCTGCTGTGTAGGGTCGTCGTCTTGTTCCGCCTGCACGACATTCCTTTAACTCCTCGGCTCTTCCATTATTTCTATTATCTGAAATTGTCCGAGCCGGGGACTTTTCTCTTTCAAGCCTGAGTGGGCTTAGTTTTCTTTGATAAGATGGCATCCTCCAACAAGCATTGGAGAAACTACTTTTTCTTTGTTCATTTTCCCGAGCGACCGGACTTTCCTACCAGCTGGTAGCTAGAAATACCCCGAAGCCGCTGGAACTCAAGAAGTACATGAGCCAGTTGGACTATCTCCATGCAACTTCAAACTTGGCCGGTTAGGAGTACCACATTCACAAGTTGCTGCATGAGGGAGTCCTCTGCACGAAGCTTCCGACCAGTCTAGGTATGCTCTTTCTCCTCCCAATCTTTGAATCTAACTGATTTCTTTCTTTATTTTGCAGCTCAAATCATGTTGCGCATGCGTCTGGCCGGCAAATGCAAACTTATGGACGTGGAGATAAATGCTGCTGGCGTAGCTGAGGTGGAGAGCCGAGGCTTACAGCCGGTCAACTCCCAAGAGGAGCCACTTGGCGAGAACGAAAGAGCGCCAACGTAGGGGAGCGAAGGGGGAGCAAGCTGGACGGCTGGCAGTGGAGCGGTCGGTACAGCAGATCTTCCATCAGACCGGCCTCCAACACTTCCAGTCGACTCGACCTCAGAGTCGACTTCTTCTGGGGAGCCTCTGATAAATTAGAAGAGGCACCGCGCGGAGGCTACCACTCGATCCGCCACCTCTGCTATGCAGACTCCAACTAGGGCAAGCCCACGTCTTCCATCCGAGAGGGGAGAAACCTCCACACCTGCGCTCGAACAAGTGATGATCACCCCCCATACTTTGCTTTCATCCGATCGGACGCCATCTTTGTCTGGGTTGCCACAAGGAACCATCTGCGCACCGCCGGTTGCCTTCATGCCGCCTCCATCTTTGACAGGGCCCAGAAGCCATGCGTCCGACCGACACCAGCATCTCAGTTGGCTGACAGAACTACCTCCACCCAGTCCGATCTGAGCGGCCAGCGCCACATAACGACAATCATCCATCTACCGATAGACGAGTGGCCCGACCCAGACGACGCCGTATCCTGGGCCCCCGAGCACCAAATAATTATTCAAGGGCCGCTCGCCCAGATATGAGCCGATGCCCGAGCCCGTGCGACACTCATGCCTCCCGGGGCACTCGCCAATAGTCTACCCAGATGTCTACTGGGGTAAGTATTTAACGTTTATGGTTGTTTGCTCCTGCCCTTCTTTTAAAATTTTTTCTTTCCTTGTAGTATTGGGTAGAGAGTCTGGCCATGTGTCAAATGCTCATATTTTTGGAACATGAAAGTAGAGCTAGAAGCCTCCCGAGCGGCCCTAAAGACGTATCAGGGGGTCGAGTCTAGCAGATTCAAGCTCATGAAGTGGGCCTACATCCGCTCGGACGTCTTTAATGACAAGGTCACCGATCGGACACTCTGTCTTTTCAACCTTGCCATCGACGGGATGCTCGACCAACTGAAGGATGGTGACTACATTCCAACTGCTCTGACAAACAAGGTCATTAGTCGGGACAAGCTGACCGAGTCTCTGCCCGACGATGCTTTAGATTATCTTGAGTGAGCCTGCTTGTGTAAATGTTGCCTCATTTTGTATTGCCCTCCATGCTCTTGTAAGAATTTGCCCTAGTGTTAATGCGTAATCTCCCATTCGGTGAGTTTTTCTTGTTTGTTTGTCCCCATGTCGCCGTTCGATATTTTCTCTCCGGTCTGACTTGAAAGTGTGTCTTTTCCGACCAGCGACGAGCTACTCACTTTCACAGCCGATCGATCAATTTAGGCTTGTCGAACGACCAGCTTATTTTGAAAATTGTTGCTTTTGAGAGGCGCGTTTCCTGGTCGGCCATTTTCGTCGATATTATTTTTCATCGAAGTCTTGAGTTTAGGGTCGCCACTCGACCGTTGATGAAGATAAGGGTTTAAGGTCGCCGCTCGACCATTGATGAAGACCAGAGTTTAAGGTCGCCACTCGACCGCTGATGAAGACCAGAGTTTAAGGTTGCGGCTCGACCGTTGATATAAACCAGAGTTTAAGGTTGTCGCTCGACTGTTGATGAAAATCAGGATTTAAAGTCGCTGCTCAACCGTTGATGTAGACTCGGGTTTATAGTTGCCGCTCGACTTTTAACTCGGGCGATCAGAATAGGAGTCTGGAATACTTTGTATTATCCATTCATAGTTTTCCTACATTCACAAGGCACACTTATGTAGCTACATTGGGACTCATTCAAGCACCTCACCCGACTCTATAAGGTTGGAGATGATTCGCACTCCATGGCTGCTCGAGCCGTCTCCCGTCTTCATCCTCCAGGTAGTAGGCTCCCGATCGAAGTTTTTACACGACCTTGAAGGGGCCTCCCCATGAAGCTTCGAGCTTGGTGGCGTCTCCGACAGGCCTTATTCTCTTCCACACCAAATCGCTGACTTGGAAGGATCTTGGGATCACCCTTCGGTTGTAGTTCTGCCTCATCTGTTGCCGATAGGTAGTTAGCCGAACGGTAGCCTTATCTCGTGCCTCATCCACCAAGTCAAGCTCTATTAGCCTCCGGTCGGTGCTCCCCTCGTCATAGAGATGCACTCGGTCGGATTCCACTCCCACTTCCACAGGGACCACTGCTTCACCTCCATACACCAGTCAGAATGGTGTTACGTCAATCACATCTATTGGAGTAGTGTGAAGTGCCCACAAGACACTCGGGAGCTCATCGACCCAACTTCCTCCTGTGTGGTCGAGCTGAGCCTGTAGACCTCTGAGGATCTCCCGATTTATGACTTTCGCCTAGCCATTGCTTTTGGGGGTAAGCCACTGAAGTGAAGGCCTATTGGATGTCATAGCCGTTGCACCACTCCGCGAGCTTCCGACTGGCAAATTGCCTCCCATTATCCGAGACGAGCCGGTGGAGGATGCCGAACAGACACAATATGTTCTACCAGATGAATTTGATGGTCATCTTCTCACTATCTTTGCTAGCAGTTCGACCTCCACCCACTTTAAGAAGTGGTCTACCGTAACGAGCAGAAACCTCCATTGATCGGTTGCCATGGGAAATGATCCTACGATGTCCATGCCTCATTAGTCGAATGGGCAAGACACCGTGGATGCCTTCATCTCCTCGGTCGGTCGGCGTGGGATATTGTGATACCTTTGGTAGGACAAACAGTCAGCTACTGCCCGAGTGACATCCGCTTGGAGAGTGGGTCAAAAATACCCGGCCAGGAGAATCTTTTGAGCCAGTGAATGATCGCTCGAATGACTTCCGCAGGAGCTTCAATGCACTTCTTGGAGGATGTACTCTATATCTTCCGACTTAATGCACCTAAGTAGGGGTCTAGAGAAGGCTCGCTTATACAGCTACTCTCCAATTAAGGTGAACCGTCCGACCCTCTTTTTTAATAGACAGGCCTCTTCCTGATCGGAAGGTGTGACACCCGACTGGAGGAACTCTATCAGTTCCATTCTCTAGTCATCCATTAAAGCGATCCCTACCATCCTATCGATATGTGCCACTAACGGGACTTGCTCAATCAGTTGTTCCTTCACGATTGGCGTTAGGGAACTGGCTAACTTCGCCAACTTATCCGCGGCCTAATTGTCTGATCGAGGGATCTTCTGTACCATGACTTCTTGAAAATTTACCTTCAGCTTCTCGAAAGCTTCTCCATATAACTTGAGTCGGGAGCTGCTAATCTCAAACGTTCCTAATAGCTGCTGGGCGGCCAACTAAGAGTTCGAGTGAATGAGGACTTTTGTGGCTTCGACATGCTGCACTGCCTGTAAGCCAGCTATCAAAGTTTCATATTCGGCTTCATTGTTGGTGGCACGATAATCCAACCGAATGGAAAGTTGCATCCGATCCTCCCGAGGTGAAATGAGCAGAATGTCGATCCCGCTGCCCTACTGAGTGGACGAACGGTCAACCTATATTCTCCAAACATATTTCGGCTCCGTGTTCTGGTCCTCTGTGATGAAATCCGCAAAGGCCTGAGCTTTGATCGCCGTTCGGGACTGGTATTGAATGTTGAACTCAATCAGTTCAGTTGTCCACTTGATCAGCCGTCCAAACCCCTCTGGGTTAAGGAGGACTCTTCTCAAGGCGCTGTTGGTCATCATGATGATCGGATGTGCGAGAAAATATGGGTGGAGTCTCTGAGCGGCAAGTACCAATGCATAAGCTAACTTTTCAAGACCAATATAGCGGGACTGAGTGTCTTTCAATATATGACTTAAAAAGTATACAGACTGTTGTTCATGTCTGTTCTGCTTAACTAATGCCGAGTTGACCATATATTCGGTGGACGACAAGTAGATCCAGGGCGACTCCCCATCGCTCGGCTTAGCTAACACATGCAAAGAGTTAAGATACTCCTTGAGCTCTTCCAACGCCCGATCACACTCTGCGTCCAACTGGAATTTTGTCGCTCGGCGCAGCACCTTGAAAAAAGGTAGGCTTCGGTCAAATGACTTGGATATGAATTTGGACAGTGTTGTGATCCGTTTGGTCAGCCATTGGGCCTCCTTTAAGCTGCGAGGTGGGGGCATGTCCTACAACGCCTTCACCTTGCTCAGATTCACCTCAATCCCCCTCTCGGTGATGATGTAACCCAGGAATCGACCGCTCCTTGCGTCGAACAGGCATTTGTTAGGGTTCAATTTTATTCCATAGGCCCAAAGAGTTTGGCATGTCTCGTCGACATCTGCATGAAGGTCAATAGCTCAGAGCGACTTTATTAAAATGTCGTCAACATATACCTCCATATTATAGTCGATCTACCGTCAAAACACCTTGTCCATCAACCTCTAGTATGTGCCACCGACGTTCTTCAGTCTGAACGACATGAAGTTGTAGCAGTATGTTCCATCGGTTATAATAAAGCTGACCTTCTCCTGATCTTCTAGGGCAAGCGACACTTGGTGGTAACCCTGGTGCACGTCAAGCATGCATATCAGCTCGTAGCCCGCCGTGGAGTCCACCATCTGATCTATCCTGGGCAATGGATAGAAATCCTTCGGGCATGCCTTATTTAATTCACGGAAGTTGATGCAGACCCGCCAT
Source organism: Zingiber officinale (assembly GCF_018446385.1). NCBI lineage: Eukaryota > Viridiplantae > Streptophyta > Magnoliopsida > Zingiberales > Zingiberaceae > Zingiber > Zingiber officinale. The sequence goes on from NC_056007.1 coordinate 82,428,183, forward strand.
TTGTTGTCCGACTTAGAGACTAGCACCACATTAGCAAGTCAGCTCGGGAATTGTACTTCACGTATATGGCCGACCTCAAGTAGTTTCTCTATCTCCGTCCGGATGATCAGGTTTTACTCCGTGCTGAAGTCCCTTTTCTTTTTCTTCACCGGTTGATCGTCCGATCAGACATGAAGTTCATGCTGAGCCACTCTCGAGGAGATACTAGGAAGATAGTGTGTCGACCAAGCGAACACATCATAGTTCTGTCTGAGGTAGGCGACTGACTTTGCTTTCTTCGCGCTCTCTAGATCAGCGACGATAAAGGTGGTTGCCTCCGACCGACTTGAGTGGATCTGAACCTCCTCTTTTTTCTGTAAACCAACGTAGGAGGCTTCTTTGTGATAGTGTTCACCCCCAAGAATGGATTTTTTCTTTAGCGCCCCTTACTTCTGATTTGATCATCTTGATGTAGGATCGTCGAGTGGCTAGCTGGTCCCCTTTGACTTCCCCGACCTTATCATACACCGGGAGTTTGATCTTCTGACAGTAGGTGGACACTACCGCTCGAAACTTGTTAAGCGTCAATTGGCCCAAGATGACATTGTAGGCCGAGGGCGTGTCTACCACAATGAAGTTGGTGGTCCTTGTCATCTTCAGGGGCTCCTCTCCGAGTGAGATTGCCAGCTTAGTCTGGCTGATCAACAGCACTCCGTTGCCCATGAAATCGTAGAGCAGGGTCGTCATCGGCAGCAGCTCATTCCAGTTGATTTGCAACTGATTGAATGTCTTCTTGAATATGATGTTCACTGAACTCCCTACATAAACAAAAGTTTGATGAATTGTATAATTGGTGATTACCGCTCGGATGATCAATACATCATCATGAGGGATTTCCACTCTCTCTAAATCTCTTGGGCTGAAGCTGATCTCAGGTCCTTCGGCCTTCTCCTTACCGCACCCAACAATATGGATCTCGAGCCGCTGAGTATGCGACTTCCTCGCCCGGTTAGAATCACTGTCAGTTGGTCCACCGACGATCATTCCTATTTCTCCTTGAGCGGTGTTGCTCTGGTTCTCCTTCTCCTGTTCCGATGGTCTGATCTGCTCGATAGAGTCTCAGGTGGGACTCATGTTATTCCTTCCCGAGGGTTGATGATGGTGTGGCTTAGCCGTCCTCCTTTCCTCCCTTCAACCCGCAGATTGACATTTGTATCGTCGAACAGGAGATGGTGATCGACGACGGTATCCACGTGGGGCCAGTCTGCCAGTTATTGGCGTCAGATCGTAGCAGTCCAGTGTATTGTGTGTTGCCGACTAGTGGAACGAGTAGAAGAGTGGTGTCCACACCTTGCCTTTTGCAGCCTTTAGGCGACCAGCCGTCACATGCTGTACGCCATGTGCCCTTAGCTCTTAGTGGGATTGGGCTCCAATCGAGTGAGGCCCCTTCGGCGGTTGATGGTTACTTGGTGGCCTCCATTTGGGCGCGGTTGTTGGCTCGACATACATCTCTCATTTCTTTCTTCTTGTGCCTCTTCCACGTTAATGCACTTTATTGCCTTCTTCTGAAGATGTTCGAAGTCCTGTGGTGGCCTCTGAATGAGTGATCGGAAGAACTCTCTTCAGTGAGTCCCTGGGCGAAGGTGTTCACCAACACGTCCGAGGAGACCGCCGAGATGTCCATTGCCACCTTGTTGAAGTGCTTGGTGTAGGACCTCAGCGCTTCCCTGGGCCCTTGCTTCAGGGTGAACAAGTTAACACTCATCTTCTGGTGGCGACGACTATTGGAGAAGTGATGCAGGAAGGCCGCTCGGAAGTCCTTGAAGCTGTGGATCGAGTCACTTGATAACCGCTTAAACCAACGTTGCGCTAATTTGGATAGCGTGGTTAGGAAGAACCGGCACTTCTCCACATACTGGTGAAGTGTGGTCACATTATCAAATTTGGCCAAATGGTCGTCCGGGTCGGTCACTCCGTTATATTCCCCAATCGTCAGCGGGGTGTAATGCTTCGGCAGAGGGGCATCCAGAATCCCCTATGAGAACTATTGAATGATCCGCTCGGAAGAATAATTTTCCCTTTGTGCTTTTCTTTTTTGTGCTCCCCGAACGGGTGCATCATCCGAAGAAGATCCCCCCGGTGTTTGTCTACTTGACCCCTTTCCTCTGATGGAGTCCGGAATAGTGCTCGATGAAACGGGATCGGCGCATTAGGGGCTACCCCGTAGGTGCCGATCGACTTCTTGTTCTAACCCCAGTGATTATTTGGTCCACTTGCTCTACTCATTCGGCCAGCCGGCCTGCAGTTGATGCAGTAGGTTCTTGTGCTTGACACTCGACCAACGCTTGTTGCTGTTGTTGCTCCACTATTTTCGCTACTCGAGCTTATATCAGTGCATTAACCTCTTCTTGCGGCAGCGTCACCATGGTGTGTCGTCGAGCATCTTTCATCTCCTCATTTTTGATGTAGGCTAGATTCCCATAGATGGAGCCAAAATGATCCTGTCCGAAAGCGGGCGAGTTGGAATGCTAGGATATGGCGGCTTCGCTGACCGAATGTGGATTTTGCTTCGCTCTGCAAAATAGACGACGTCAATGCCAAGCCAGGGAAAGGATCCCCGACGTTGGCCCTTCGACGCTCAAGTCAGTCACCGAAATATGGAGAAGAAGTGAAGCAACAGTAGAATTATGCGTAAAAAGTAGACCATGCATACCTGATGTGCACAAATATTATGATCTTTTACGCATGTTTTAGCGCACATTCACTTGACTTATGCACATATATTCTTCACATGATCGCATCTTTTATCTTGTATGCATCATATCTATTGTCTTGTTCGGATATCTGCTCTTTGTTTGGTTTTATGTTGACAGGAAAGATTTTCGGAGCCTGAACGGAGAGTATTGATGCACCGGAACCAACTAGACAACATGGTCGTGCAACCCTGCACGACCGTGTGGCTAAACAGCAGAGGAAGAGCACACAGTCGTGCAACCCTGCACGGCCATGCGACCAAAATAGTGACCAGTCAGCACACGACCGTGCGACCCTGCACGCTCGTGCCACCCCAGGCAGAGAAGGAGATTTGCACGGCCGTGCACCCCTGCACGACCATGCCCTAGGAGACAGAGCCCAAGGGCTACACGGTCGTGCGACCCTGCATGGCTGTGCAGCCATGCACAGAACCGGAGAAGGGCACAGCCGTGCCACCCTTACACGGTCGTGTCGCCGTGGCCAAACCCTAAGGCTATATAAGGGTTTTAACCCTTTTTGCCAGGGGGAGGCGAGCCGTCGGGGAAAAAAAGATCTTGGAGCAATTCTACGCCACTTTGGACCGCCGTTCAGCGAACTTCTACCACCACATCGACTCTAGAAGCTGAGAGTTGGATCCGAAGGTCACTTTTCGACACCCGATAAGCATATTCCTTATTACTTGTTGAGAATTGTATGTTTATCTATACTATGTTTTCGGATATCTCTCTAGCATTCATGGAGTAGATCCCTTGTTCTGGGATTAGGGAGTAGTCGTGGTACGGATTGATGTAAAACTCAATTGTATTTATACTTGTTGGATGAACTTTCATGCTTTGTTTCAATTGTTAATTGCTTACCTTTGATTGAGAAGAACTTGTCAGCCTCGTAGAGGATTACCTCTAGATCGTATACCCAAGGGGCCCTAGTGACAGGGGTAACCGATTCACAGACATCTAGGATAGCTCCTTGAGAGGAAGACAGATTCTCCCCAAGGGAGCGAGAGACCAGGTTTAGCTCTACTCACTATTCTTAATTTACCAGTTAGAGTTATGTCCTCAAGATTTGTCGAGGTGCCCTAGTGACAGGGGTAAACCGTGACAGGACTTCTTAAGGCATTATCCTATTCTGGTGCTTGAGAATACCTACTTAGCTTCCGGCAATAGCAGGAATAAGGACAGCGAGAGTAAGACAAACCAAGACACATCAATACTACCACGACGAAACCGACCCCCTAGAACTCCTCATCGCCAAGTGAATACTTTGACCTTGTGACTCTCGACTCTCTCCCTCGATCTTTCTTTTCCCTTAGCCTGATCAAGACCATTGGTAGTCTAGCTAACCATAAGTGAGTGATTGCTAGTGCTTATAGCCAGTCCCTGTGGGATCGATATTTTTATTACTGACGACGAATCCGTGCACTTGCGGAAGCGTAACAAGTTTTAGCGTCGTTGCTGGGGACTGCGTCCATAACACTAGCTAAGTCATATTGGATTAAACTAGGCTTTGTTTTCTTTATTCTCTGCATATAAAAAAAATCTACTATTAATAAAATATTTTCACTCTTCTTCCTTACTGCATTCATTTTTTTTATTTCTTGCTGCTATATTTTCTATCTTGTTCTCTTTTCTTCTGCATGCGTAGAGCTAACCTTTTAGGACAACTGCTACCATCTGATCCAGAGATTGACAGGACCTTTCTGAGGAGAAGGAATTTACAGAAAGCTTTCCAAGCAGCAAAAGAATCCTCAGGAATGGCCGATAAACTGCTGAAAGATTATGCGACACCATATGCACGAGGGGTCCAATCCAGTATCACCCGACCACCCATCGATGCTAAAAACTTTGATATCAAGCCCGTAGTAATCCACATGGTCCAGCGAAATCAATTCAGAGGGGGACCACACGAAGACCCGAATCATCATCTAGAGTTGTTTTATGAAATTTGTGGCACAATGAAGGTGAATGAGGTTCCTCCACAATCGGTGAGACTATTTCTTTTCGGATTCTCTCTGAAAGACAGGGCCAAGCAGTGGCTGAATTCTCTACCAGCAGATAGCATATCATCTTGGGAGTAATGTTAGTAGAAATTCTTAAACAAGTTCTACCCCCCCCCCCCCCAAGCAAGACTGCCCACATGAGGAACCTGATTGTCAGTTTCAAGCAGATAGACTTAGAATCCCTATTTAAAGCCTGGGACCGGTTCAAGAGCATGCAGAGACAGTGCCCCTATCATGGCATTGAGAAGTAGCTGGTTCTACACACCTTCTACAATAGAATAAATTATCACACGAAGGTATCATTGGATTCTGCGGTAGGAGGAGCACTGATGAACAAAAGCCTTGATGAAGCTGAAGAGATAATAGAGAATGTGACACTAAACCACCATTAGTGGGCATCTGAAAGATCTAGCGGTGCTTTCTCAGGAAATCAGATGAAGGCGTCAGGAAAATTTGAGGTGGATGCATTCACACTCATGTCTGCAAAGCTGGATGCCCTGACTAAGAAATTTGAAGCCATGGGTAGCAACACAGCTGATGCAATAGTTTGTGCTTGCGACATCTACGAAAGTGCGGACCACACTCAAGATACTTGCCCCCTTGGGCCAATGCAGGCATAGATAAACCAGCTTGAGCAATGTGATGCAATAACAGGCTATAATCAGAGGTAAAATAATCCGTACTCCAACACATACAACCCTGGATGGAGGAACCACCCCAACTTTTCATACCGAAATAATCAGGACCAGGGGCTTGCACATCAGACCTACCAACCTGGACATCAGACTCATCAACAGCAGCAACCTACACAGTTATCTAGGATTGAAAAGATGCTTGAGGAAGCTCTCTCGGAGCAAAAGGAAATGAGGAGCGAGATCAAACAACTGACTCAGAGACCGGAGAACTCAGATAAACACCAGAAGATGCAAGAAAACCAGATAGCTCAGATAGCTCAGTCCGTCTCGAGAGCATAGGGTACATTCCCAGGGAAACTAGATTTAAATCAGGTGGAACATTGCAATCGCATTGAGCTGCGGAGCAGACGTACTGTGGGAAACCCCCAAATCATGACTCAGATGGAGCTTGACTCAGAAAAGGAACCCACTCCCCTAATGCCCAATCAGACGCAAAACAGGGATGAAGAAGTGGTTACTAAAAAAAACTAAAGAATCTCCTTAGACTACCCCACAAAATCGCACAATTCCTTTTCCTCAGAAGCTTATAGCATCCCAAAGGGATGAAGAGTTCCACCAGTTTCTGAAAAAGGTCAAAGAGATTTGCGTTGAAGTACCATTGTTAGATGTGCTGCACCAGATGCTGAAGTTCGTGAAATTTTTAAAGGGAATCCTATCCAATAGAAGGCAGAAGGGCGACTTCGAGACTGTAGCACTAACAGAAAATTGCAGCACCCTCCTTATCATGAGCATGTTTAATTTAGGTTCTAAGCTTCCTAGGTCTCTTAACTTGATTATGGTCGAAACTTGAGGAGCATGAAACTAGGTTACAAGTAACATAAAAGCAAGTGAACCCAAAACAAATTCCATATCATATACCACAAAGAACATGATGAGCATGTTTAGTTTAGGTTCTAAGCTTCCTAGGTTTTTTAACTTGGTTGTGGCCGAAACTTGATGAGTATGAAACTAGGTTACAAGTAACATAAAAGCATATGAACCCTAAATCAAATCCATATCATATACCACAAAGAACACCATGAGCATGTTTAATTTAGGTTCTAAGCTTCCTAGGTCTCTTAACTTGATTATGGCCGAAACTTGAGGAGCATGAAACTATGTTACAAGTAACATAAAAGCATGTGAACCCTAAACAAATTCCATATCATATACCACAAAGAACATCATGAGCATGTTTAGTTTAGGTTCTAAGCTTCCTAGGTCTTTTAACTTGGTTGTGGCCGAAACTTGAGGAGTATGAAGCTAAGTTCTAAACAACATACAAGCATAAGAATATCAAGCTAACTTCATATCATATCATAAGGAAAATCATGAGCATGTTAGATTCGATTTTAAGCTTTCTTAGATCCTAAAACTCATCATGGCCGAAACCCTTAAACCCTAAAGAGACATGTATCTAGATTACAAGCAACATTCAAGCATGAGAACCCTAAGTTAGCTTCATATCATGTCATAAAGAAAGTCATGAGCATTTTAGACTAGGTTGTAAGCTCTCCTAGGTCTTAAATCCCATCATGGCCGAAACCCTAAGGTGGTATACATCTAGGTTCCAAGCAACATACAAGCATGAAAACACTAAGAAATCTTCATACCATTTCATAAGGAAAGTCATGAGCATGATAGCTTAAATTTTAAACACATCTAGGCCTTCATTTCTATCATGGGAGAAACCCTAATTCCCTAAGGTGGCATGCATTTAGGTTCCAATCAACATACAAGTGTGAAAACACTAGGTACTCTTCATATCATATCATAAAGCAAGTCATGAGCATGGTAGACTAAATTTTTAACCTCTCCTAGGTATTTATTTCCATCTTGGCCGAAAGCTTTATGAACATGAATTTAAGTTCTAAGCATCATATAAGCATAAGAACACCAAACTAATCTCCTATCATAGGGCATATATCATAAGAACATAGTGAGCATGTTTAGTTTAGATCTTAAGCTTTCCTAGGTCTTTTATTCATACCTTGGCCGAAAATTTAATAGCATGAATCTAAGTTTTAAGTAAGCATAAAAATATAAGAACATTAACTAACCTCCTATCATAGGGTACATATCATAAGAACATAGTGAGCATGCTTAGTTAGGTCTTAAACTTCTCTAAATCTTTTATTCATGTCTTGACCGAAAGTTTCAAGAAGTAACCTTAGGTTTTTAAGCAATTTAATCTCATGGAAGAACACATGAACTACTTGTACCATAGGTGAGGGGATACTTACAACTTCTTGCTTAGTTTTTTTTTTCTTAAAGAAAGTACTCTTGTGAAGAGGAAGAAGAAGCTTCTCCTCCTAGTTCTCCCTTTTTCTTCTCTTGCTTGTAAGGAGTAGATCTTGAGGACTCCTTCTTGTGAATTAGTTTTCTTAGGAAGAAAACCTTATCTTGGATTTCAGAAATGAGAGAGAGGAGGGCTTTAGGTCTCGGTGGAGGAGGAAGAAGGAGGAAGAAGTAGCCAAAATTTTCTTTTCCTTCTCTTCTCTCATTCCTATTTATTCTCAATGAGGATGAAAATGTCCCAATTCATCCCCTTGACTCCTCTATTCTCTCACCCTCTTCATTCCCACGAAAATAGCAAGAAGGAAGGAGAAGAAGACAACTTGTCTTTGTCTTTTGCTTGCTTCTTTTCTTAACCAAGAGGAAGAGGAGGAAAGCTACTTGATTTTCTCTTGCTCCCTTCCTTAATCATACTCTTACTCTTAACTACAATTTCCATTCTTTTCTATTCATGTATCATTCATGACTCTAGTGGTTATCATGCACCAATTTAGCTTTATCTATTATGAGAGGTTCATGGTTCAAACCTTAACTTCTCTTTTTTTTTCTTTTTATTTACACTTGGTTCTATTTCCATTCCCTTTTATTCTAAAAGAGAATACCCATATGTATAGCTTAAATATTTCGTGGGTGTTACAGTACCCCATACCTCATAGAAAGTTCATCCTCGAACTTAAAATAACGACATCAGGTGGCACAGGACTTCTTGCTGAGTGCATCAGCCACTTTGTTCGCTTTTCCTGGATGATAAAAGATCTCACAATCGTAGTCTTTGACGAGCTCGAGCCATCTGCGTTGTCTCATATTCAGGTCTTTCTGTGTGAAGAAATATTTCAGACTCTGGTGGTCGGTATAAATCTTACACTGGGCTCCATATAAATAATGTCTCCATGTTTTGAGGGCGAAGACCATGGCTGCTAGTTCTAGGTCATGAGTGGGGTAATTTCTTTCATGTTCTTTGAGTTGTCTAGAGGCGTAGGCAATGACTTTGCCATATTGCATGAGTACAGCTCCAAGTCCTAATAGGGAAGCATCGCTGTACATATCGAAGCCTTTGTTACTTTCCGGAAGAATAAGGATCGGAGCACTGATCAGTCTCCTTTTCAACATTATGAAACTCTTCTCGCAGTCATCTGTCTATTCATACTTTTTGTTCTTCTTGGTGAGAACGGTCATAGGGGCTGTAATTTTGGAGAAGTCCTCTACAAACTTCCTGTAGTAGCCTGCTAGCCCGAGAAAACTTCTGATTTCACTGACATTCTTTGGCCTGCTCCAGTTACTTACAGCTTCGATCTTGTTCGGATCTACCATTACTCCATCCTTGGAGATAATATGACCCAAGAATGATACTCGATCGAGTCAGAACTCACATTTGGAGAACTTTGCATATAGCTGTTTCTCTCAAAGAATCTGGAGTACGGTATTCAAGTGTTCAGCATGCTCTTCTTGGGTTCTTGAATAGATGAGGATATCGTCAATGAAGACGATCACAAATTTATCGAGATATGCCGTAAACACCCAATTCATCAGATCCATAAATACAGCAGGAGCGTTTGTCACTCCGAAGGGCATAACTATGAACTCATAGTGTCCGTATCTCGTTCGAAATGTCGTCTTCGGTATATCATCCTGTTTCACTTTCACTTGATGATAGCCGGACCTTAGGTCAATTTTAGAGAAGACGGTTGCACCCTTTAATTGGTCGAACAGGTCGTCGATCCGTGGAAGATGGTACCTGTTCTTGATTGTCACATTATTCAGCGCTCGGTAGTCTATACACATTCGCATAGGCCCATTCTTCTTTTTCACAAACAGTACTGGAGCTCCCCATGGAGAGTGACTTGGGTGAATAAGTCCCTTGTCGAGTAACTCTAGTAGCTGTCCCTGAAGTTCCTTCAACTCAGCCGGCGCCATACGATAAGGTGCTTTAGAGATCGATTTAGTACCAGGAATCAATTCGATCTCAAATTCTATTTCTCTATCGGGGGCTAATCCTGGTAGCTCATCCATACGATAAGGTGCTTTAGAGATCGATTTAGTACCAGGAATCAATTCGATCTCAAATTCTATTTCTCTATCGGGGGCTAATCCTGGTAGCTCATCGGGAAACACCTCCGGATAGTTGCATACCACCTTGACGTTTTCTAACTTCTGGTCCTTGGTTTGACTTGTTTCGACCACGTGTGCTAGAAATCCAGTACATCCCTTATCTAACATCTTTTGTGCTTTTATGGCTGACAGGAATCTCTCTGTTTCTTTCCTTGGTTCCCCAACAAATTTGAATATTGGTTCAGCTTCAGGTCGAAAAATTACTTTTCTTTTACGACAATCGATCGTAGCACCGTACTTGCTCAGGAAATCCATGCCCAATATACTATCATAATCCTGCATGTCAAGCACTATCAGATCACAGTAGAGTTCTCTGCCTGCGATTCTGATGGGCGCGGCTTGCAACATATGAGTAGATGACATTACTTCTCCCGAAGGCAGGGTTGTTAAGAATTTGCCATTTAAGGCTTGTGGTGACATCTCTAACTTCTCCATGAAGGCTGTAGAGACAAACGAATGTGTCGCCCCAGTATCAAATAACACAGTAGCATACTGACTAAAAATAGGTAGCTGACCTGTGACAACTATAGAAGCACTCGTCACATCCTCTTTGGTGAGAGAGAAAACCCTAGCATTCGTTGTAACTGGCGGGGCTTCCAATCTCCCTTGGCTAATCGGAGTCCCTTCTATGGTAGCTTGCACCTGGTGTAGCTGTGAGGGGGCACTCCTATTCTGGTTATATTGCTGGGATGGTGTCTGGGACTGGGTAGGGCATTCTCTGGCCATATGTCCTTCCCGTCCATAATTGTAACACTTTTTCGTACCATTGTGGCATACCCCGGAATGCTGCTTCCCACAAGTGGTACACTGAGGGTACTTAGGTTGCTTATTCGCTTGACCTCCTTTAGTGTTGTTCCATTGCTTTCTCTTTCCATTAGGGTTTCCTTTCCAGCTTGCTCTGGTACCTTGAGGTTTTTGTCCTTCTGTCTGTGTTTGATTCTTACTCTCGTTCATCGCCTTCTGATAGTGTTCGGTGATCAGGGCACTGCTGACTAGTTCTTCTGTAGTCTGTGGTCTATTAATTCCGCCGGCCACATTCAAAGCTATCTCGGATCAGAGCATCTTCAGCATCAGTCTGACCCTTTCTCTTTCCGTGTTGACCAACTCTGGGCAGAGGCGTGCGAGACGATTGAAGTGCTTCACTGCTTCGTTAACTGATAAGTCACCTTGCTGGAACTCGGTGAACTCGTCGTAATGCCGGTTTGTTACCCGCATATGGAAAAACTCCTCGAAGAACTCTGCTTCGAAGTCCGCCCAGTTCATCTGATTAACTTGTCTCTTGACCTTAACCCTTTCCCACCACATTCTTGCGTCTCCAGAAAAGAGAATGGTACGCACTTGATCTTTTCCGGTACAGGCCAGTCCAGCAGTTCCACTATACTTTCTACCGTCTTGAACCAGGATTGGGCGTCCCATGGCTCACAAGTACCCGCGAAGTTCTCCGGCTTCAGCCTTAGCCACTGTATTAAATAAGTCTCATATCGGACCACTGGGGCAGGGGCTACCGGTGGTACTGGTGCAGCTGTAGGTATGACGGGTAATGTATTCTGATTTGCTGGTGGGGTGACAGGGTTTCCTTGCTGATTCATCAAGGCAGTGATTACTTGTTGTTGTTCCGTGATTTGACGTTGGAGGTCTGTGACTACCTATGTCAGATCTGATGGAGTCACTGTCTCATCGGTCCTGTTACCGCGTTTTCTAGCCATATCTATCTTCATAAATGACAATAAGACTAGCATAAGTCCATGGTCATCCCTACTTATATCCGTGCATATGAAAACACTACTTATCATACATAAAGGCAATTCATATAAGTTATACTTATGTTCATGCATACTAAAAGCATTTCTTATCATGCATAAAGAAAATAGAGTAAGTACAGAGATTCTTACTTGGAGCGGCAGGATGGAGGCTTGATGTGTGTGTAGCGGGAAGGCTAACCTGGCTCTGATACCAACTTGTAACGCCCGCCACTCCACCTGCTGGGTGGCGGGGTTACTTACTCATCATACAGGAAACATACATGCATATAAATCTATTTCTAAGCAGCGGAAGTATGTGTTTGTATAAATTTTAATTTCTTTTCTTTTAACCATAATAATTAATTATCTACACATTTATAGTCATGTGAGCATAATTTTCAACTTAAGAAGTCCTGATATCAATTTCTAACATAAGCATGCATAAGTGCTAAGTAATCATGCAAAAGATTAACATAAGTAAACATAGTTCATGTCAACATAAAATAACATAAGCAGGTCTCTTTTATTTTTTTCTTAGCCGAGCCACCACCACACACATCTCTTGCCCCGCCTGCTGCTCCTTTAGTTTATCCATCCTTTACCTTTATCTGTGGTACAAGAAAAGTAAGCTATAAGCACACAGGCTTAGTAAGATCCTTTCCTACTCACAAAAACCATATATCATAGCATAATCACATAAGCATGTAGCATGAAGACATAATCATCTAAACATCATATCATGTAAAAGAGCATCATAACATATCATATCATATCATAAAATAAAAGAGTATCAGGTCATACCATATCAGATCATAAAAGAGCATCATAACATATCATATCATATCATAAAATAAAAGAGTATCAGGTCATACCATATCATATCATAAAAGAGCATCATGTCATATCGTATCATAAAGGTATATGCAAATGTCTTTTGAAAGTATGTGTCATGTCATGTGCAAGATGTCTTTTAAAAACATATCATATAGTACTTAAACATAATCTCAACATGAGGGGGGCCCAACTATGTACCACATAACATAAATGCGCGCAATCCCTAGGACGGGGTAGCTAATCTCGAACCTACTAGGGATACTAGGTCCGTACTATGTTCGTCGACCTAGGGACGAACTAAGGAGCTCATCCCTTGGACACTAAGGTCCTGGTACAAGCCACATAAAAAGTAAAATAGCATGTCTTATTTACTTATCATATTATGAAGAGTGCTCTTAGTCCCAACAAGAAGGGAAGCAACTCTTAGGCCTTTACTTGTCATTTCATAAAGAGTGCTCTTAGTCCCAACTACTAGGGAAGCAACTCTTAGGCCTTTGCTTGTCATATCATAAAGCATGCATACTTGAACGTGTAGCACATCATAAGAGTCATCATCATGCATGGTTCATAATCATATATAAATGAGCATATTACTTGTCCTATCATTAAGCATGCATACTTGAGCATAAAACACTACATAAGAGTCATTATCATGCATGGTTCATAAGCATACATAAATGAGCATATAATATATCATAGGGAACATAATCATGCATGGAAAACATTAACTAGCATCTCCTAATTCATATCATAGCATGTGAGACACATAGTAAAATCATAATTGAGTCTCTAACCCTAATTCCATGAAGGGCCGAAACATACAAGACATTGTCCTATGTTACAAGCAACATAAAAGCATATGAACCCTAAACCATTTCCATATCATATACCCCAAAGAACATCATGAGCATGCTTAGTTTAGGTTGTAAGCTACCTAGGTCTTCAAACTTGGTTGTGTCCGAAACTTAATGAGTATGAAACTAGGTTACAAGTAACATAAAAGCATATGAACCCTAAATCAAATCCATATCATATACCACAAAGAACATCATGAGCATGTTTAATTTAGGTTCTAAGCTTCCTAGGTCTCTTAACTTGATTATGGCCGAAACTTGAGGAGCATGAAACTAGGTTACAAGTAACATAAAAGCATATGAACCCTAAACAAATTCCATATCATATACCACAAAGAACATCATGAGCATGTTTAGTTTAGGTTCTAAGCTTCCTAGGTCTTTTAACTTGGTTGTGGCCGAAACTTGAGGAGTATGAAGCTAAGTTCTAAACAACATACAAGCATAAGAATATCAAGTTAACTTCATATCATATCATAAGGAAAATCATGAGCATGTTAGATTCGATTTTAAGCTTTCTTAGACCCTAAAACTCATCATGGCCGAAACCCTTAAACCCTAAAGAGACATGTATCTAGATTACAAGCAACATTCAAGCATGAGAACCCTAAGTTAGCTTCATATCATGTCATAAAGAAAGTCATGAGCATGTTAAACTAAGTTGTAAGCTCTCCTAGGTCTTAAATCCCATCATGGCCGAAACCCTAAGGTGGTATACATCTAGGTTCCAAGCAACATACAAGCATGAAAACACTAAGAAATCTTCATACCATTTCATAAGGAAAGTCATGAGCATGATAGCTTAAATTTTAAACACATCTAGGCCTTCATTTCTATCATGGGAAAAACCCTAATTCCCTAAGGTGGCATGCATTTAGGTTCCAATCAACATACAAGTGTGAAAACACTAGGTACTCTTCATATCATATCATAAAGCAAGTCATGAGCATGGTAGACTAAATTTTTAACCTCTCCTAGGTATTTATTTCCATCACGGCCGAAAGCTTTATGAACATGAATTTAAGTTCTAAGCATCATATAAGCATAAGAACACCAAACTAATCTCCTATCATAGGGTACATATCATAAGAACATAGTGAGCATGTTTAGTTTAGATCTTAAGCTTTCCTAGGTCTTTTATTCATACCTTGGCTGAAAATTTAATAACATGAATCTAAGTTTTAAGTAAGCATACAAATATAAGAATATTAACTAACCTTCTATCCTAGGGTGCATATCATAAGAACATAGTGAGCATGCTTAGTTAGGTCTTAAACTTCTTTAAATCTTTTATTCATGTCTTGACCGAAAGTTTCAAGAAGTAACCTTAGGTTTTTAAGCAATCTAACCTCATGGAAGAACACATGAACTACTTGTATCACAGGTGAGGGGATACTTACAACTTCTTGCTTAGTTTTTTTTCTTAAAGAAAGTACTCTTGTGAAGAGGAAGAAGAAGCTTCTCCTCCTAGTTCTCCCTTTTTCTTCTCTTGCTTGTAAGGAGTAGATCTTGAGGACTCCTTCTTGTGAATTAGTTTTCTTAGGAAGAAAACCTTATCTTGGATTTCGGAAATGAGAGAGAGGAGGGCTTTAGGTCTCGGTGAAGGAGGAAGAAGGAGAAAGAAGGAGGAGGAAGAAGAAGGAGGAGGAAGAAGTAGCTAAAATTTTCTTTCCCTTCTCTTCTCTCATTCCTATTTATTCTCAATGAGGATGAAAATGTCTCAATTCATCCCCTTGACTCCTCTATTCTCTCACCCTCTTCATTCCCACGAAAATAGCAAGAAGGAAGGAGAAGAAGACAACTTGTCTTTGTCTTTTGCTTGCTTCTTTTCTTAACCAAGAGGAAGAGGAGGAAATCTACTTGATTTTCTCTTGCTCCCTTCCTTAATCATACTCTTACTCTTAACTACAATTTCCATTCTTTTCTATTCATGTATCATTCATGACTCTAGTGGTTATCATGCACCAATTTAGCTTTATCTATTATGAGAGGTTCATGGTTCAAACCTTAACTTCTTTTTTTTTCTTTTTATTTACACTTGGTTCTATTTCCATTTCCCTTTTATTCTAAAAGAGAATACCCATATGTATAGCTTAAATAATTTGTGGGTGTTACATCCTCCACCCAAGCTTTAGGACCTAGGAAATTTCTCCATACCGTGCAAAATTGGTTCTGAACTTAAACCAAAAGCTTTTTGTGACTTGGGAGTCAGTGTCAGCCTGCTCCCGTACTCTTTATGCAAGAAGCTGGGTTTCCAGCACATTAAATTGACCACGATGGCACTGCAGCTAGCTGACCATTCATGTAGGTACCTGATGGGAATAGTGGAGGATGTGCCAGTTGAAGTAGGTGGATGCATAGTTCCTACAGACTTCATTATCTTGGACATGGAGGAAGATTCCAAGATACCGATCATCCTTGGAAGACCATTCCTTCCCACGGTTGGGGCCATCATCGATGTAAAAAGCTATAAGTTGTCCTTGAAGATCGGTAAGGGAAAGATTGAATTTGATTTGTCCAATTCTGTTGGTGCAATGAGCACCAAATGATCGAGCCTGAGTTTTGATTATGACAAAGAGTTCAAAGTTAAACTGTGGTGTTATCTAACAAGGTTCATGGAGCTTGCAGGAAAGTCCTAAGTGATACTTAGGCAAAAGTCCTAGCTGCGGTTATGCAAGGTGAAAACCCTAGGAGGTAGTAACCCTAGCTCCTAAGGGGTGGTAACTCTAGGTGAAGGAAAATCCTAAGGGGCGGCAACCTTAGGTCCTAGGGGGTGGTAACCCTAGGTGAAGGAAAAAGCCTAAGGGGAGGCAACCTTAGGTCCTAGGGGGTGGTAACCCTAGGTGGAGAAAAACCCTAAGGGGCGGCAACCTTAGGTCCTAGGGGGCAATAACCCTAGGTGGAGGAAAATCCTAAGGGGGGTAACCTTAGGTCCTAGGGGGTGGTAACCCTAGGTGTAGAAAAATCCTAAGGGGGGTAACCTTAGGTCCTAGGGGGTGGTAACCCTAGGTGGAGAGAAATCCTAGGGGGCGGTAACCCTAGGTCCTAGGGGGTGGTAACCCTAGGTGAAAAGTCCAGTCGGTCTGAAGGACCGGACTGACATAAGGTAATCTCTCCTGAGGGGAGTAGGTGAGGACGCGTTCCCCGGAAGAGGGAACAGTAGGCGTCGGTTTGACCTAGGGGTTTTGGTAGGAAATCTGAAGTCAGAAATGGACAGTCCGGAGACTGTCAAAATATTCTATTCATATTATTGTTTTGTGCTAACTTTGTTTTGCAGGGTATTTTTGGGATTAACATACTTTGCAGATACAAAAGAGCACCTTAAGCTTCGGATGAACAATGTCCGAGGTGCCTCCATGGAGCTTGGAGGTGCCTCGGGTGCAGAATGTGAGCTGGCCGCGAAGCAGTGCTGGAGGCACCTTGGATGGAGCTGGAGGTGCCTTGGACCAAGGCTTGGAGGCGCCTTCAAGCTGATAAGGTGCGACGAGTTCAACAGTGATCCACACGGGTGACTCGAAGGCCTGGAGGCACCTTGGATGGTCTTGGAGGTTCCTCTAACAAGCTTTAAAAGGAGGCTTCGAGCAGTAGGTTGAACAACAATTCTAAAGTGACCTTTCTCCTGTGTGCTGCTAACAAACGACCCAGAAGTGCTACGACAAGTTACCGACGACCCGGAGCTGCGATTCTTCAATCTGTTGTTGTCGGTATTATATTTCAGTTTATTTTGTAGTAATCCTTATTGTACTTCAGTTGTAATATTTTTCGAGCTTATAGTTGTTTCCCACCGGAAGTGATCAGCGATCGTAGGCCTTGGAGTAGGAGTCACCACAGGCTCGGAACCAAGTAACTCCTCGTGTCCTTGTGTATTGTTTTTGTTCCCTTTTCTTTATTCCGCTGCTTAAACTTGTACGATTTACGAATTCGAAAAGAGTGAAAGCCACGAGCGCTATTCACCCCCTCTAGCGCTTTCGATCCAACAATTGGTATCAGAGCGAGGTTGCTCTGAATTGGTACAATTATCGTTCGAGCATTTTTTTTTCATCGCTTTCTCGTTCGTATAGGGTAAGAATATTTTCGAAAATTATTTTCATTTTTTCCCTCCAAAATTATTTTCGAAAAATTCATTTTCATCCCTTCACGATTTATTAGTATTAATAAAATATCGAATTTGGTAAATTTTGAAATAATATTTTTTTAAATATTTTTTAATAATATTTTAATAATATTTTATTATTATTTTTCGAAATTCATGAATTTCTATTTCTATCCTTCTACTACACTACTAATCCAGGATTAAGTCCTGAGACAAGTTTTTTGTTCACTTTTTCGTGCAAGATTCAATGGCTCTCCAAGAAAGCTATAGCACCACTCGTCCACCGCTCTTCTCCGGCGAAGACTTTAGCTACTGGAAAGGCCGAATGGAGTCGTACTTGCAAACCGAGTTTGAAGTTTGGATGATCACCAAGACCGGGCTCGAACTACCAACTGACAGCGCCGGCAAGCCACTACCGTACGAGAACTGGGACGCGAACCTTATCAAAAAGGTAGAAGCAAACGCAAAAGCAACGTATACACTTCAGTGTGACTTAACGAATAAGGAGCTGAATCGTGCCGGCCCATTCTCAAGCGCCAGGGAGCTGTGGGAGAATATGATTTAGTTACACGAAGGTACCCAAGTTAGTAAGCATAATTTAATAGATGATTTATTTGAATTAGATGAACAGTATGATACTACTTCGGCCGAGGAAGGTATTACGTTGGTTGCAAGTACAAGCAAGACAGAGGAAGCTAGAAAGAAACAGATGATGAAGGCAACATGGTCTGAGTCTTCAGACGAATCCAAGACTGAAGAAGAAGATCCGGCAAGCTTCCTCGCACTACTAGTACTAGCATCTGTGGCGGAAACTGAGTCCGAATACGAGACAGATACCGAGAGCGAATCTGGAACCGAGTCCGAGCGAAGCCACGGATCTGTATCCGTTTCTGAAGGTTCTAAACCCACTGTAAGTTCTTTAATTTCTAGTATTAACTTAGATGATTCAGAAAATTTAGTTCCTTACTTACTAAAGAAGTTGACTAAATCCAACGTCCGAGTCAAGTCACTCCAAAAGAAGGTAACAATCCTTAAGGAAGTGACTAACTCGAGTCCTTTAACTGAGCCAGTTCAAATTGGAAATTCAACCCAAGTCCAACAACTTGAGGAAGAAAATTTCAATTTAAAAACTCAAGTTAAAGAACTCAATAACATGTTGGAACGGTTTACTTTGGGTTCTAAGAATCTTGATCCGATTCTCGGAAAACAAAAAGCTATTTACAACCGATCCGGACTTGGAATCAAAACTAAAAGGAAATACCACTCATATTTATCACTCGTTAATAGATCAAATAGAAAGGTCGTCCAAGCATGGGTACCTAAGTCCAACCTGATCAATCAAGTTGGACTTGGTCAATATTGGGTCCCCAAGGATCAAGTCTATTACTTTGATAAACCATATCGAGGTTATGATCCAGGGGGAGCCAGAAGAAAAACTATCTTAATAAAAAGATAAACCATTAAAAAAATATAACTAAAATTAATTAAAAATTAAATTAAAACTTAAATCGAATTTATAAATTAAGTAAAAGTATACACAAATCCTAAAAGGTAAATCAATGTAGGAGGAGGCTTCAGAATAGCTAACACCTCAAAAATTAATTTACCCAATATGGTAACCCAAACCAAGATACCCGGCAGGGTAAGTAGAACTAATTAGAAAAGGAACAAGTTTAACTTGACCAATGGTACTGGTGAAGTTTTGGATGATAGTACGTTAGAGAAGCTTAGTCTATGCATGTCTAGGAAGATATGACTTCGACCTGGTGCATTTGGCTAAGTGGAACTGACCGAAGCTACCTCTTACGGATCCTAACTAGTTAGACCAAGGTTTTGTACTAAGTTCAGTGGAGAGGACTATTTGGAAAACCTTGAAAGCATGGTTACTCTAATGATGTCCAAGTGACTAACCATATCCCAGAAGTTTATCCAAAGAATACCTATTTGTTGAGCCCAAAACTAAACCTGAATCTAACAAAAAGTTAAACCAAACACTATAATTGAACCTAATTCATCTCACAAAATTATAGAATTCCCTGATTTAAAATTTAGATCGGGTGAGATGACTAAGGATTAAAATTAAATAAAATTAAATTAAAAATCAAATTGAATAAAATAATTAATAATCTTTTAAAAATTCTTTAAAAAACCTTTTTAAAATCCTTTAAAAAATCTTTTAAAAATTATTTTAAAAATTATTTGAAAAATTATTCAAATATCGTTTTAAAAATTATTTGAAAAATTATTTAAAAATCGTTTTAAAAATTATTTAAAAATCATTTTAAAAATTATTTGAAAATTTATTTAAAAATCATTTTAAAAATTATTTAAAAATTGTTTTTAAAAATTATTTGAAAAATTATTATTTGAAAAGTCTTTTAAAAATCATTTTAAAAATCTTTTAAAACTTAATTTCAAAATTATTTGGAAAATATTTTTAAAAAGCATATTTTAAAACTTAATTTCATAACTATTTGAAAAAACTTTTAAAAAATCATTTTAAAAATCTTTTAAAACTTAATTTTAAAATTATTTGAAAAATCTTTATTTTCTAAAGACTAATTAATTTCAATCAAAGTATCAATTATTTTAATTTCAAATTTCAAATTCATTATCTACAAACTTTTCATATTTTGAAATTTGGATTGTAAACTCAATTAATTTGTAACATATTTTAAAATCAAAAATCACTGAAAATACAAATTTATATGACAATATATTTAAATAGTGATAAAATTAAATTAATTCCATCTCACACTCACTCATTAGCTAAACAAGTTTGATAACCTAGAATGGGTGAGATGGAAAATTAGGAATATATATTATGTTTTTTTCATGCTTGGATTCTAGGACCCTAAGGACTTATTTTGGAATTAATTAAGGGGGTGAGTGGAGTCAAGCTAAGTTTCTTTAAAATAAATTGTGTGGTTTTAATTATCTTTTAAAAAGTTAAACTCTTTAAAAAAAAAATTAAAGCAAATCCATTTTAATTAAGCTTTAAACCTTTCATCATCTTATACTTAAAACTCTTTTTAAAACAAAGTTATTTTCAGAAAGCTACATAAAGTTTCTTTTGGCAATATTATTTTTCAGGAAAAATTACTAAGTATTTTTGTATTTTTAATTTATCTAAGCACCTTTCAAAACAATATCTTCAAAGCTGAAGTTTCTTTTCGGCTAAGTATTTTTCAAAAACATTTCAAATTTAGTTAAATATATTTTAAAGAATTTCAACTTTAGATTTTTAAATTTGACTAAGTTTTTTTAAGCAAAGGATTTGACTATGTTTTTATGACAAAATCCTTTTTAAGCTATGTACTTAATCAAATTTTTATCAAAATCTAAGTACTTAACTATGCTACCCTTCAGGGGGAGCTTAAAATTAAATAAAATATTTTTCTCTCTTCTTAATTATTTTTGATTTATGTCAAAGGGGAAGAGAAAAGTCAAAGTTAAGAAATCAAGAAATTAAACATAATGAAAGGGGGAGCATAAGCTTTAAATTTTATTTATGCATTGATGCTCATGGTTAACTTCTGTTATTTATTCCTTTATTTAATGTTATGTCTTACTTAACTTTGAACCAAGATTGACATAATCAAAAAGGGGAGATTGTTGGTGCAGTGAGCACCAGATGATCGAGTCTGAGTTTTGATTATGGAAAAGAGTTCAGAGTTAAGCTGTGGTGTTATCTAACAAGGTTCATGGAGCTTGCAGGAAAGTCCTAAGTAATACTTAGGCAAAAGTCCTAGCTGCGGTTAGGCAAGGTGAAAACCCTAGAGGGTAGTAACCCTAGCTCCTAGGGGGTGGTAACCCTAGGTGAAGGAAAATCCTAAGGGGCGGCAACCTTAGGTCCTAGGGGGTGGTAACCCTAGGTGAAGGAAAAAGCCTAAGAGGGGGGGGGGGGGGGGGGTAACCTTAGTGTTGGTTGCTACTCGGAAAACCTAGAGGTTCCACTGTACAAAAATTTTGTACAAAGGTCTGAACCTTTTCCTAGCTACCATGTGTTCTTTTAAATTAAATTTTGGATCGCCTGCGGAACTTAACACGTTTGATCCAAAACTTAATCTATTTGTTCTTTTAGGTTTTGACTTGGATCTCTGTTAGGATGTATACTAAAAGCCTAGCTTTTGGTATAAACATTTATTTAGAAATAAAAATCACATTGGTCAAATGTCTACATTTATGATAAATGTAGTTGTTCAATTAATTTATATTGTAGATAACATGGTGTGTGGTGTCACACACAGAGGATCATGTTATCAGTACCTTATAAATTATAAACAGTAGCTCACGGCCAAGATGGAAAGGAACAAACCATAGGAAGGTCGTAGTGTAATTAGGTATTAGTTTATCTTAAATATATAATTACACTAGTACACTTAGAGTGTATTGAGTAGGAATATTTGAGGTTGTTTCTTTTATACTGACTTTATAAAGGAACAAAGACCTCAGTTATTATGGAAGTGTGTGCTCTTAATCCTAATATAATAACAAGCACATATATTTGATATTTATTTCTTTAATTTATCAATGGGTGAGATTTAGTTCGATAGATCGATAAGCCCGATAAGTTGGGAAATGATATCACTTATAGTGTGTGTTGTTGATTATAGAAGGAAACTGTGTCCTAGTAATCTAGGTTGACAATGTCCCCAAGAGGAGCTCATAAGGATTGTCATGTTAAACCCTGCAGGTGGACTTAGTCCGACATGACGATGAAGTTGAGTGGTACTACTCTTGGACTAAGATATTAATTAAATGAGTTGTCAGTAACTCACTTAATTAGTGGACATTCGACATCTTAAACACAGGGAGACTAACACACTCATAATAAGAAGGAGCCCAAAAATGTAATTTGGGATTGGTGCGGTAGTTCAATAATAGTTCTTTAGTGGAATGAATTATTATTGATGGAATTAAGTTGTGTGTTCGGGGTGAACACGGGAAACTTAATTTCATCGGGAGACCAAAACTAATTTCTTCTCTCGGTCCCTATCGTAACCTCTTATATATAGAGAATTTTATCCATTCAAGCCTATCTTCTAGTTCATGTTGTTGGTGTTGCTTCCCATTGTTAATAGAATGGCAACTCACGGGAAGCTTATGAACGTTTTGCTTGCCAATTAAATCAATGTGAGAAGCTTTAGCAATTCACGTTCAATTAAATCAACGTGAGAAGCTTTAGCAATTCACATTTTTGCTTGCCAATTAAATCAACGTGAGAAGCTTTAGCAATTCACGTTTTTGCTTGCTAATTAAGTCAATGTGAGAAGCTTGCCAATGCTGATGTGTCAACGTGATCACATGGAATTAAAAGGAAAAGAGTTTTAATTAAAATCTTTCTTTGTGTGAAGACATATTTTAAAAGGATGATTTAAATTTTGGTAAAAATTTTTTTTTTTAATAAATCATCCATATGTTTAAAAGAGAAATTTTAATTTATAAAAAATTCTTTTTATAATCCACCATGAAGAAAAAAATTATTGGAGAAATTTTTATAAATTTCCGGAGACAAATTAGGAAGTTTTAATTCTTGTGTTAATTAAAACTTTCCTTATTTTGGAGATTAGTGGTCGGCCATTATTTTAATGAGAATAAAATTGTTTTTTAATTAAAATAAATTTTCCTTTTCATGGCAAAAGAATTAAGGAAATTTTTATTAAAATTTCCTTATTTGCCAAGACCAAGGATTATAAAAGAGGGGGTAGAGGTGCCTTCATGGTGAACAACTCTATTATTTTTCTCCCTCTTTTCTTCCTTGGTGTGGTCGGCCCTTCCCTTTCTCTTCTCTCCATCTTTGTGGCCGAAACCTTCTTTTCTCTTGGAGATCAAGTGGTGGCCGGATCTTAGCTTGGAGAAGAAGGAGAGAAAGCTTGCATCCCTTGGAGCTTGGTTGGTGGAAAAGGATTTTCTTCCTTTGAAAGTCTTGCTTGGCCGAAACTTGAAGGAAAAAAGAAGAAGGTGGTTTGGTGGTTCTCGTCTCGGAAGATCGTTGCTCACACAACGTCCGGGATTAGAAGAGGAATACGGTAGAAGATCAAGAGGTTTTTCTAAAAGGTATAACTAGTATTTTTCCTTTCCGCATCATACTAGTTATTTTTGGAAATAAATACCAAATACAAGAGGCATGCGATTCTAGTATTTCGAATTTGTTTTCGATGTTGTGTTCTTTGTTTTTTTCTTTTCCTTGTGATTTGATTGTTCCTTTCGGTTAACCTAAAGTTATTTTAGGAAATTAAATGTTAGCTTTCCTTAAAAGGTTTTGTCTAGTCGGTGGTGGTTGCTCCCATATCCAAGAAGGCCATGTGCCTCGCCACGTCAGTACTGGAACTAATTTTGGAAACTAATATTTAATGGAATTAATAACCTAGGTGATTTGGATCAAACGTGTTAAGTTCCGCAGGAGATCCAAGTCAAAACCTAAAAGAACAAATAGATTAAACTTTGGATCAAACGTGTTAAGTTCCGCAGGCGATCCAAGTTTAATCTAAAAGAACACATGGTAGCTAGGAAAAGGTTCAGACTTTTGTACAAAATTTTTTGTACAGTGGAACCATTAGGTTTTCCGAGTAGCAACCAACAATTGGTATCAGAGCTAGGGTTTTGCCTCTGTGTATTTGGTATTAGTTTAATTATGCACATGTCATACATAATTTAGGCAGGTAGAAGGATGTGCTAACTTTGTGGATGCAGGATCAAACTATTATGGCTTATAGTTATTATGTGTGTGATTGGACCCTTGGACATGTTAAGGGCATTTTATTGTGTGTGCATGATTGTATTATAAAATACAGCAGGAGCTGTATTTAGTTTTATTAGGATTTTATTTTTGATCTAGTTACATGTACATTCCTTTTATGGAATATAGGATCGATAGATGTAAATTTTATTTTATGTTCGATCTAGTTTACATGTACATTCCTTCGAGGAATATAGGATCGAAAAATGTAAAATTCTATTTATGTCGCGGATCGAATCTTACAAGGCGTGGAACCTTTTGAGGACCAGAGGCGCAGTGGAACAAGGAGCAAAATGGATGCGACAACTAGACCCGGTGGCGGTGGCCAAATATGGCAGCAGCTTGGGATGACAATACACGGAGGACAACTAGAGATAAAAGCCATAATAGTTGAAAATTAGATTTTCTATTTATTGCTTCTATATTGTGCTGTGTGTGCATGTTGGTTTACATATTTAGTAGGCTAGCATAGTTAAAATTCCTCATTTATAAATAACTAAGTGGGAGAGGGATTTTTAAGTAAATCCCATGATCTCCATTACTGGTTTGTAAGTGATGCAAACAAGCTTGCGCGCTGGCTCTGAGTGCCTTCCTCCATAACGGATGAGCTTGTTTGTGGATCACTAGAACAGACTTCCATTTTTGGATGACTATAGGAAGTTAATTAAGAGCGTGTGATCTTCCCCAACGGAAGGGGCATAATCTTATTAATAGACTTAGTGTCAAGTAATGGTATATACTTAGACACATCTAATAGTATCCTCCCCATCTGAGTCACTGTTATTATTTGTGTGACCAAATGATACCAACTATTAATTTTATTTGTCAAAAAGTTAGGTTGACAAGATAATAAAATTAATGGGTTAAAACCCTCCTTTTACAAATGTTGAATTTGTATACGTCCACACTAACGTGACATGCAAAATTCACGGTGTTTGAGGTGTTGGTGAATTTAAATAATATTGTTTGAGGAATCAATGTTATTTTAAATTCAAAAAGTTTTGACCAAATATTTGATCAAAGACAGATCAACTATTAATTTTATTCGTCATAAAGTAAAGTTGACGAGATAATAAAATTAATGGATAAAATCTCCTCTTTGATTTTGTATACGTCCACACTATCGTGGCATACAAAATTCATGGGGATTTTAAAGAATTGATCTTGACCAAATATTTTTGTGATTCTTAGGATTTAAAATGTTTGTCAATCCCCTAGTTATTATACTATAGAAAAGACTTAGTAGTCCCAATTGTAATGATTGGAAATGACACTTGGACATTAAGGTTGACTGTCTTCTTAGAACTAAGAACAATATAGGTGTATTTTTCATTAGTAGAAACATGTCTAATGGTGTTATCTACCAGAACCTGGAGTGTGGATACAGATGCCATTAATCATGTCTGCAATTCATTGCAGGGTTCCAGGAAACCCGACAACTAAATGAAAATAAAAACACCGTCCACATGGGCACTACTGCAAAAGTAGCAGCTGTTGCAGTGGGAGAGGTTTATTCTCTAATAGGAATAAAATATGGATTATTAGAAATTGTCTTTACATACTAAGTTTAGAAAGAACCTGATTTCAGTTTCTAAACTATTATAGAATAGATATTGTGTCTATTTTGATAACAAAGTTGTTATCAAGAAAAATAGGGAAGTTATCTATTCTGGTATGTTGGTTGACAATTTATAATCCAATAACTCTCATGATGCAACAAATGAAAATTAGTAACACATCTTCTAAATTTAAGAGAAAGCAACCTTCGGAAATGAACCAATTATATCTTTGGCATCTAAAGCTAGGTTATATTAACTTAAGTAGGATTCATTGGTAGCTGATGAACTTTTGGGTTCATTAGTAGTGGAAATCTTTTCAACCTGCGAGTCTTACTTGGAAGAAAAAATAACCAAGAAACTTTTAAGTCTAAGGGGTATGGAGCCAAAGATATGTTGGAATTGGTTCATTCTGATTTGTGTGATCCTATGACTATCCAGGCAAGAGGTAGTATCGAATATTTCGTCTATTTTATAGACAACTATTCAAGATACAAATACATTTACTTAATGTGCCGTAAGACTAAGTGCTTTGATTAGTTCAAAGAGTACAAGGCTGATGCGGAGAAACGTTAAAGTAAAAGTATCAAGTCACTATGGTAAGATCGTAGTGGCAAGTACCTCTTGGGACAATTTAGGAGTTACTTATCAAAAGTAGGGATTCACTCCCAACTAACTGCACCTGGTACACCCCAACAGAATGGTGTAGTAGAAAGAAGGTATATGACTCTTATGGAAATAAGTAGATTGATGATGAGTTATTTGGAAAATTACCAAATTCATTTTAAGGATATACTCTGGAAACAGAAGTGAACATAGTACCTTCCAAAGTCAAAACTCTCTACTCATATAGAATTGCTAAATAGGCATAAGCCTATTTTGAAGCATATTCGGATTCGGGTAGTCCAGCACATATGCTGAAGAGAGACAATGATAAGTTGGACAGGAATTCACTTGTTTATAAGTTATCCTAGAGAAATGAAAGTAGGTTTATAGTCTTAAAAATCAGAAGGTCATTGTTAGCATCAATGATCGATTTTTAGAAAAGGACTATGTAATAAACCACAAGCCCATGAGTAAATTTGTTCTTAAAGAAATTATAAAGGACATGTCTAATCTAGTACCAACTGTACAAGATGAAATATCACAAGAAACTGCAACACGTATCACAATTGATACACAATTATAGACAGTACATCATCGTAGTGGGAGGGTTGTCAAACAACCAAAAGGATTTATGTTTTGGGAAAGTTTTTGGACTTGATCCTAAATGAACATGAGTCTGATCCAGGAAATATGATGAAGCACTCCAAAATAAAGATGCAGCATCCTGGCAAAGAGCAATGAATACAGAATTAGAATATAAGTATTCTAATCAAATCTGGAAGCTTGTGGAACCACCGGATGGTGTAAAAGCCATTAGGTGAAAATATGTCTACAATAGGAAAAGATGGATAGACAGAAAGGTAGAAACTTTCAAAGCAAGGCTTGTTGAAAAAGGAAACTTTTTCACTGGTAGCCATGCTTAAGTCTATCCGGATTCTTTTATCTATTTGGCAAGTGGATGTCAAGACAGCATTCCTTAAATGGAAGTCTTGAAGAAAGCATCAATATAAAGCAACCAGAAGGGTTTATTGCAAAGGGCAAAGAGCATCTTGTATGCAAGCTCAATCAGTCTATGGACTGAGGCAAAGTTTCAAGGTCTTGGAACATCCGGTTTATCAAAGTAATCCAGACCTATGGATTTATTAAGTAACCGGATAAGTCTTGTGTATACAAAAAGTATGATGGAAACGTGGTGGTATTTCTTGTACTACACGTAGATAACATTTTTGGTAGTTGGAAACAATATCAAAGTGTTGTCAGAAGTAAGGGTATGGTTGTTCAAACAATTCGATATGAAGGACTAGGGAGAATGTATATATTCTTGGGATCAAAGTAATAAGGGATCACAAGAAAAGAATATTTTACTTATCCCAAGCTTCATATATCGAAAAAATCCTTGCTCGTTTTAAGCATGCAGAACTCCAAAAAGGTTTCTTACCTTTTGGGCTTGGAGTAGCTTTATCTAAAGACATGTCTTCGAAGACATCAAAGGAGATAGAGGATATGAAGACAGATCTTTATGCTTCGGCTATCGGAAGCCTAATGTATGCAATGCACGAGATCAAAAATCTGTTTTGCCAAGGGCATAGTTAGCAGATATCAAAGTAACCATTGATAAGGACATTGGACTGTAGTAAAGCATATATTGAAGTACCTTAGAGGCACTAGAAATTATATGCTAGCTTACAAGGCAGTTGATTTGGTCCCTATGGGTTGCACGGATTTTGACTTCCAATCGGATAGGGACAATAGTAAGTCAACATCGGGGTTTTGTGTTTACTTTAGGAGGTAAAGTCATAACTATGGAAGAGTGATAAGCATAAGTGTTTTTCTGGACTCCACCATAGAAGCTGAGTATATGGCAAGCCTCTGAGGTAGTCATAAAAGCTGAATGACTTAATAACCTCAAAGATAGACTTAGATATGATTTCTAGTTTGTCCAAAGATTATTACAATTTATTGTAATAATAGTGGTGCAGTAGCAAACTCGAAGAAACCATGAGTCTATAAGGCAAGTAAACACAATAGAGCGCAAGTACCACCCAATACGAGAAATCGTATAAACGAGGAGAAGTTGTTGCTGCCCAGATTGCATCAGATGATGACCTATAGATCTTTTCACTAAGGCCCTTAAGGCAAGAGCTTTTGATGGGCATGTTGAAGGGTTGGGAATCAGATGTATGACAGCAGATATAGCAGCTTAGTCTTTTAGTATAAGTGGGAGATTGTTAGGATGTATACTAAAAGCCTAGCTTTTGGTATAAACATTTATCTAGAAATAAGAATCACATTGGTCAAATGTCTACATTTATGATAAATATAGTTGTTCAATTAATTTATATTGTAGATAACATGGTGTGTGGTGTCACACACAGAGGATCATGTTATCAGTACCTTATAAATTATAAACAGTAGCTCACGGCCAAGATGGAAAGGAACAAACCATAGGAAGGTCGTAGTGTAATTAGGTATTAGTTTATCTTAACTATATAATTACACTAGTACACTTAGAGTGTATTGAGTAGGAACATTTGAGGTCGTTTCTTTTATACTGACTTTATAAAGGAACAAAAACCTCAGTTATTATGGAAGTGTGTGCTCTTAAACCTAATATAATAACAAGCACATATATTTGATATTTATTTCTTTAATTTATCAATGGGTGAGATTTAGTTCGATAAATCAATAAGTCCGATAAGTTGGGAAATGATATCACTTATAGTGTGTGTTATTGATTATAGAAGGAAACTGTGTCCTAGTAATCTAGGTTGACAATGTTCCCAAGAGGAGCTCATAAGGATTGTCATGTTAAACCCTGCAGGTGGACTTAGTCCGACATGACGATGAAGTTGGGTGGTACTACTCTTGGACTAAGATATTAATTAAATGAGTTGTCAGTAACTCACTTAATTAGTGGACATTCGACATCTTAAACACAGGGAGACTAACACACTCATAATAAGAAGGAGCCCAAAAATGTAATTTGGGATTGGTGCGGTAGTTCAATAATAGTTCTTTAGTGGAATGAATTATTATTGATGGAATTAAGTTGTGTGTTCGGGGCGAACACGGGAAACTTAATTTCATCGGGAGACCAAAACCAATTTTCCTCTCGGTCCCTATCGTAGCCTCTTATATATAGAAAATTTTATCCATCCAAGCCTATCTTCTGCCTATCTTCTAGTTCATGTTGTTGGTGTTGCTTCCCATTGTTAACAGAATGGCAATTCACGGGAAGCTTATGAACGTTTTGCTTGCCAATTAAATCAATGTGAGAAGCTTTAGCAATTCACGTTCAATTAAATCAACGTGAGAAGCTTTAGCAATTCACATTTTTGCTTGCCAATTAAATCAACGTGAGAAGCTTTAGCAATTCACGTTTTTGCTTGCCAATTAAGTCAATGTGAGAAGCTTTGCCAATGCTGATGTGTCAACGTGATCACATGGAATTAAAAGGAAAAGAGTTTTAATTAAAATCTTTCTTTTTGTGAAGACATATTTTAAAAGGATGATTTAAATTTTGGTAAAAATTTTCTTTTTTTAGTAAATCATCCACATGTTTAAAATAGAAATTTTAATTTATAAAAATTTCTTTTTATAATCCACCATGAAGGGAAAAATTATTGGAGAAATTTTTATAAATTTCCGGAGACAAATTAGGAAGTTTTAATTCTTGTGTTAATTAAAACTTTCCTTGTTTTGGAGATTAGTGGTCGGCCATTATTTTAATGAGAATAAAATTGTTTTTTAATTAAAATAAATTTTTCTTTTCAAGGCAAAAGAATTAAGGAAGTTTTTATTAAAATTTCCTTATTTGCCAAGACCAAGGATTATAAAAGAGGGGGTAGAGGTGCTTTCATGGTGAACAACTCTATTATTTTTCTCCCTCTTTTCTTCCTTGGTGTGGCCGGCCCTTCCCTTTCTCTTCTCTCCATCTTTGTGGCCGAAACCTTCTTTTCTCTTGGAGATCAAGGGTGGCCGGATCTTAGTTTGGAGAAGAAGGAGAGAAAGCTTGTATCCCTTGGAGCTTGGTTGGTGGAAAATGATCTTCTTCCTTTGAAAGTCTTGCTTGGCCGAAACTTGAAGGAAAGAAGAAGAAGGTGGTTTGGTGGTTCTCGTCTCGGAAGATCGTTGCCCACACAACGTCCGGGATTAGAAGAGGAATACGGTAGAAGATCAAGAGGTTTTTCTAAAAGGTATAACTAGTATTTTTCCTTTCCGCATCATACTAGTTATTTTTGGAAATAAATACCAAATACAAGAGGCATGCGATTCTAGTATTTCGAATTTATTTTCGATGTTGTGTTCTTTGTTTTTTTCTTTTCCTTGTGATTTGATTGTTCCTTTCGGTTAACCTAAAGTTATTTTAGGAAATTAAATGTTAGCTTTCCTTAAAAGGTTTTGTCTAGTCGGTGGTGGTTGCTCCCATATCCAAGAAGGCCATGTGCCTCGCCACGTCAGTACTGGGAACCAATTTTGGAAACTAATATTTAATGGAATTAATAACCTAGGTGATTTGGATCAAACGTGTTAAGTTCCGCAGGAGATCCAAGTCAAAACCTAAAAGAACAAATAGATTAAACTTTGGATCAAACGTGTTAAGTTCCGCAGGCGATCCAAGTTTAATCTAAAAGAACACATGGTAGCTAGGAAAAGGTTCAGACTTTTGTACAAAATTTTTTGCACAGTGGAACCATTAGGTTTTCCGAGTAGCAACCAACAATCTCCTGCGGAACTTAACACGTTCGACCCAAGTCACCTTAAGTTATTAATTCCATTAAATATTAATTTCCATAATCGGTTCCTAGTACTGACGTGGCGAGGCACATGACCTTCTTGGATATGGGAGCAACCACCACCGACTAGACAAAACCTTTTATAGAAATCTAATATTTAATTTCCTAAAATAACTTTAGGTTAACCGAAAAGAACAATCAAATCACAAGGAAAAATAAAACAAAAAAAAATACAACTTCGAAAAACATATTCGAAATACTAGAACGTAAGCCTCTTGTATTTGGTATTATTTCCATAAATAACTAGTATGGTGCGGAAAGGAAAAATTACTAGTTATACCTTCTAGAAAGACCTCTTGATCTTCTACCGTATTCCTCTTCTAACCTCGGACGTTGTGTGGGCAACGATCTTCCGAGATGAGAAACTACCACCTTCTTCTCCTCCAAGCTAGGTTTGGCCACAATAAGGAAGCTTCACCAAGGAAGAAAATCAAAACACCAACCAAGCTCCAAGAGATGCTAGCTTTCTCTCCTTCTTCTTCTTCTTCTCGAAGTAGTATCCGGCCACCACAAGAGCTCCAAGGGGAGAGAGAGGTTCAGCCACCACAAGAGGAAGAGAGGGAGAGGATGATGATGATGATGATGGCCGGCCACACCAAGGAACAAAAGAGGGAGAGAAATAATAGAGGTTGTTCTCATGAAGGCACCCTCACCCCTTCTTTTATATTCCTTGGCCTAGGCAAATTAGGAAATTTAATTACAATAAAATTTCCTTAATTTCCTTGACATGATTTAATTGAGAAAAAATAAAATAAAATTTCCAATTAAAACAATATTGGCCGGCCACATCAAAAGAAATAAATTAGACAAGTTTTAATCAACAAATTAAAACTTCCTAATTTGTTTCCAGAAATTTTAAAAATAAAATTTCTCTTCAAAAATCTCTTCATAGTTGATAAAATAAAATTTCTATAATTTTAATTTAACAATATGTGAATAATTTTTAAAGAGAAAATAAAATATCTCACCAATCTACAAATAAGGAAAGAGATCTAATCTCTTTCTTTAATCTTTTGTAGATCTTTTACAAGAGAGATATTTTAATTTTAATTCTCTTTAAATTATATCTTCCACATAATAAAAATTAAAATTAAAATCCTTTTTAATTTAATATGGTCGGCCCCTCTAGCTTGGGTTCAAGCTAGGGACGGCCATACCAATTTATGCTTAGGCCGGCCCTAGCTTGGTTCCCAAGCTAGCTTGGCCGGCCCCTTTTAGGTGGGTATAGAAAGTGGGTATAGGTGGGTATAGTACTCTATAAATAAGAGGCTACGATAGGGACCGAGAGGAGGAATTGGTTTTGGTCTCCCGATAAAATTAAGCATCCCGTGTTCGCCCCGAACACACAACTTAATTTTATCAATAATAATTCATTCCACTAGAGAACTATTATTGAACTACCGCACCAATCCCAAATTACATTTTTGGGCTCCTTCTTATTATGAGTGTGTTAGTCTCCCTGTGTTTAAGATATCGAATGTCCACTAATTAAGTGAGTTACTGACAACTCATTTAATTAATATCTTAGTCCAAGAGTAGTACCACTCAACCTTATCATCATGTCGGACTAAGTCCACCTGCAGGGTTTAACATGACAATCCTTATGAGCTCCTCTTGAGGACATTATCAACCTAGTATCTCTAGGACACAACTTCCTTCTATAATCAACAACACACACTATAAGTGATACCATTTCCCAATTTATCGGACTTATTGATTCATCGAACTAAATCTCACCCATTGATAAATTAAAGAAATAAATATCAAACATATGTGCTTGTTATTATATTAGGATTAAGAGCACACACTTCCATAATAACTGAGGTCTTTGTTCCTTTATAAAGTCAGTATAAAAGAAACGACCTCAAATGGTCCTACTCAATACACTCTAAGTGTACTAGTGTAATTATACAGTCAAGATAAACTGATACCTAATTACACTACGACCTTCTAATGATTTGTTCCTTTCCATTTTGGTCGTGAGCTACTGCTTATAATTTATAAGGTACTGATAACATCATCTTCTGCATGTGACACCACATGCTATGTTATCTACAATATAAATTAATTGAACAACTACAAACAAATGTAGATAATTTGACCAAATGTGATTCTTTATTCAAAACAAATGTTTACAAAAGCTTAGGCTTTCAGTATACACTCCAACAATCTCCCACTTATACTAATGACTAAGCTGCCATATCTTCTACCATACATCTGATTCTCATTCCCTCCACATGCCGATCGAAAGCTTTCGCCGGAAGGGCCTTAGTGAAAGGATCTGCCAGGTTATCCGCTGATGCAATCTTGGCGATGACAACTTCTCCTCGCTTCACGATATCTCGTATCAGGTGGTACTTGCGCTCTATATGTTTACTTGCCTTATGAGCTCGTGGTTCCTTCAAGTTTGCAACTGCACCGCTATTATCACAATAAATTGTGATGATTTTGGGCAAACCAGGAATCACATCTAAGTCCATTAGAAAGTTCCTGAGCCATACTGCTTCTTTAGCTGCTTCAGAAGCTGCTACATACTCAGCTTCCATGGTTGAGTCCGAAACGCATTTCTGCTTAACACTCCTCCATGAAATGGCTCCACCTCCTAAAGTAAACACATAGCCTGATGTAGACTTACTGTTGTCCCTATCTGATTGGAAATCTGAATCCGTGTAACCCACAGGGAGCAAATCATCTGCTTGATAAACTAGCATATAATCTCTAGTCCTTCTCAGGTACTTTAATATATGTTTTACCGCAGTCCAATGTCCTTTCGATATCTGCTAACCATGCCCACGGCAAAACAGATATCAGGTCTCGTACATAGCATTGCATACATTAAGCTTCCTACAGCCGAAGCATAAGGAACTGCTTTCATGTCCTCTATCTCCTTTGATGTCTTCGGAGACATCTCTTTAGATAGAGCTACTCCATGCCTAAAAGGTAAGAAACCTTTCTTGGAATCCTGCATGCTAAAACGAGCAAGGATTGTATCTATATATGAAGCTTGGGACAGACACAACATTCTTTTCTTACGATCCCTTATTACTTTGATCCCAAGAATGTGTGCACGATCTCCTAAGTCCTTCATATCAAATTGTTTAGATAACCATACCCTTACGTCTGATAATACCTTGACATTGTTGCCAATTAACAAAATATCATCTACGTATAGTACAAGAAATACCACCACGTTTCTGTTACACTTCTTGTATACACAAGACTCATCCGGACACTGAATAAATCCATATGACTGGATTACTTCATTAAACCGGATGTTCCAAGACCTTGAAGCTTGCTTCAGTCCATAAATGGACCGATTGAGCTTGCACACTAGATGCTCTTTGCCTTTTTCAATGTATCCTTCTGGTTGCTTCATATGGATGTTCTCTTCAAGACTTCCATTAAGGAAAGCTGTCTTGACATCCATTTGCCAAATCTCATAATCCATATGAGCAGCAATGGATAAGAGTATCCGGATAGACTTAAGCATGACTACCGGTGAAAAGGTCTCCTCATAATTGATTCCCTCTTTCTGAGTGTACCCTTTCGCAACAAGCTTAGCTTTGAAGGTTTCTACCTTCCCGTCTGTCCCTCTTTTCCTTTTGTAGATCCACTTGCATCCAACGGCTTTTACACCATCAGGTGGTTCTACAAGCTCCCAGACCTTATTAGAGTACATAGACTCTATTTCAGAATTCATTGCCTTTTGCCAAGATGCTGCATCTATATCTTGGAGTGCTTCGTCATATGTTCGTGAATCAGGTTCATGTTTACCCGGGATTAAGTCCGAAGACTCTCCCAAAAACATGAATCTTTCAGGCTGCCTTACAACCCTCCCACTACGACGAGGCACTGTCTGTGGTTGTGTATCATGTGTGACACGTGTTGCAATCTCTTGTGGTACTTCATCTTGTACTGTTGGTACTGAAGTAGATGTGTCCTCTCTAAGTACTTATAAAACAACTTTGCAACTGGGCTTGTGATCCATTATATAGTCTTCTTCTAAAAACTGAGCATTGGTGCTAACAATGACCTTCTGGTCTTTAGGACTATAAAATAAATCACCTTTCGTTCCTTTGGGATACCCTACAAACACGCGAACTTTTGTACGAGATTCTAACTTATCAACATCTGGTTTCAGCACATGTGCTGGACTACCCCAAATCCGAATATGTCTTAGACTGGACTTTCGCCCATTCCATAATTCTGTGGGAGTAGAAGAAACTGATTTAGAAGGTACTAAGTTCAGAATGTACACTGCTGTTTCCAGAGCATATCCCCAAAATGAATTTGGTAATTCTGAATAACTCATCATCGATCTAACCATCTCCATCTCCATAAGAGTCATATTCCTTCGTTCTGCCACACCATTCTGTTGGGGTGTACCAGGTGCGGACAGTTGGGATTGAATCCCAGCCTCTGATAAGTAATTCCTAAACTCTCCTAAGAGGTATTCGCCACCACGATCAGATCGTAGTGTCTTGATACTTTTACCTAGTCGTTTTTCCACATCAGCCTTGTACTCTTTGAACTTATCAAAGCACTCGGACTTGCAGCGCATTAGGTAAATATATCCGTATCTTGAATAATCATCTATAAAAGAGACAAAATATTCAAAACCTCCTCTTGCCTGGACAGACATAGGACCACACAAATCAGAATGAACCAATTCTAACACTTCTTTGGCTCTATAACCCTTGGCCTTGAACGACCTTTTGGTCATTTTACCTTCCAAGCAAGATTCACAAGTTGGAAAATTTTCCAACTCTAACGAACTCAAAAGTCCATCAGCTATAAGCCTCTGAATCCTACTTAAGTTAATATGACCAAGCCTTAGATGCCAAAGATATGCTTGGTTCATTTCCGAAGGTTCTTTTTTTTTATTAGAGTTAGAAGATGAGCTATAAATTTCCATGTTTTGCCTTGTGGAAGAAATTGGATTTAAAGTATACAAATTGCCAACTAATGCACCAGAACAGATAATCACTTTATTTCTTTTAATAACTACATCGTTACTGAAAGAAACTGAATATCCATCTAAAAACAGTTTAGAAACTGAAATTAAATTCTTTCTAAAACTGGGTACATAAAGACAATTTCTTAAAACTAAATTTCTATTTCTACTAAAAGATAAGTAGACGTCTCCCACTGCAACAGCCGCCACCTTAGTAGCATTGCCCATGTAGACGGTAATCTCTCCTTCAGTTAGTCGTCGGGTTTCCTGGAACCCCTTTGTTGTTCTGATTCCTACGAGGACAGTCCGCCTTCCAATGCCCTGACTGCTTGCAGATGAAGCACTTGCCCTTCGGCTTCTTCAATCCAGCTTTAAATCCTGTACTCTGAGTTTTATTCACTTTCTTTGCTGAGCCAGCTTGTTTCTTCTTCTTCTTTCCTCTCGGTTTAGAAGTAGAACCATTTTCAGCATAGTGAATTTGAGAATTGTGACGAAATAATCCTTCTGCTGCTTGAAGTTCTGTCAGTAGTTCTGCTAATGAATAAATCCTCTTATTCATATTATAGTTCAGGCGGAACTGCTCAAAACTTCTAGGTAGCGTTTGGAGGATCATATCGATCTGGGTTTCCCCATCAATTTCTCCTCCAAGTATTTGTATTTCATTTAGATAAGCCATCATCTTTAGGATATGATCCCTCACGGGAGTACCCTCTTGAATGGTGGCTGTCATTATGTTTCTCATGGCTTCTTGCCTAGAGGTCTGATCATGGTGACCAAAGAGTTCCTTGAGATTGTTCATAATATCATAGGCTGTTAGTAAATCTTGATGCTGATGTTGCAATACATTTGACATTGAAGCCAAAATGTAACACCGCGCCATCTCATCTGCTTTTACCCATTTCCTACGATATTCAATCTCCTCTTGGGTAGATTCACCAGTAGGTGCTTCAGGGCACGGCTCAGTCAGTACAAATTTATAGCTTTCAGCAGTAAGAACAATGTCCAGGTTCCTTTTCCAATCTATGTAATTAGGTCCAGTAAGTCTATTCTGTTGAAGTATGATGGACAGTGGGTTGAAAGTCATCCTAAGAATCACAAATAACTTTTGGTCAGAACTCTAAATTTAGAATAATATTGATTCCTCAAACAATATTATTTTAAATTAACCAACACCTCAAAACACCGTGAATTTTGTATGTCACGTTAGTGTGGACGTATACAAATTCAACATTTGTAAAAGGAGGGTTTTAACCCATTAATTTTATTATCTTGTCAACCTAACTTTTTGACAAATAAAATTAATAGTTGGTATCATTTGGTCACACAAATAATAACAGTGACTCCGATGGGAGGATACTATTAGATGTGTCTAAGTGTATACCATTACTTGACACTAAGTCCATTAATAAGATTATGCCCCTTCCGTTGGGGAAGATCACACGCTCTTAATTAACTTCCTATAGTCATCCAAAAATGGAAGTCTGTTCTAGTGATCCGCAAACAAGCTCATCCGTTATGGAGGAAGGCACTCAGAGCCAACGCGCAAGCTTGTTTGCATCACTTACAAACCAGTAATGGAGACCATGGGATTTACTTAAAAATCCCTCTCCCACTTAGTTATTTATAAATGAGGAATTTTAACTATGCTAGCCTACTAAACTTGTAAACTAACATGCACACACAGCACAATATAAAAGCAATAAATAGAAAATCTAATTTTCAACTATTATGGCTTTTATCTCTAGTTGTCCTCCGTGTGTTGTCATCCCAAGCTGCTGCCATATTTGGCCAAGCCACCGGGTCTGGCTGTCGCCTCCATCTTGCTCCTAGTTCCGCTGCGCCTTTGGTCCTTAGAAGGTTCACGCTTTGCAAGATTCGATCCGCGACATAAATAGAATTTTATATTTTTGATCCTATATTCCCTAAAAGGAATGTACATGTATCTAGATCAAAAATAAAATCCTAATAAAACTAAATACAGCTCCTGCTGTATTTTAATACAGTCATGCACACACATATAAATGCCCTTGACATGTCCAAGGGTCCAATCACACACATAATAATTAAAAGCCATAATAGTTGGATCCTGCATCCACAAAGTTAGCACATCCTACTATTAACCTGCCTAAATTATGTATGACATGTGCATAATTAACCTAATACCAAATACACAGAGGCAAAACCCTAGCTCTGATACCAATTGTTGGTTGCAACTCGGAAAACCTAGAGGTTCCACTGTATAAAAATTTTGTACAAAGGTCTGAACCTTTTCCTAGCTACCATGTGTTCTTTTAAATTAAATTTTGGATCGCCTGCGGAACTTAACACGTTTGATCCAAAACTTAATCTATTTGTTCTTTTAGGTTTTGACTTGGATCTCCTGCGAAACTTAACTCGTTCGACCCAAGTCACCTTAAGTTATTAATTCCATTAAATATTAATTTCCATAATCGGTTCCCAGTACTGACGTGGCGAGGCACATGGCCTTCTTGGATATGAGAGCAACCACCACCGACTAGACAAAACCTTTTATAGAAATCTAATATTTAATTTCCTAAAATAACTTTAGGTTAATCGAAAAGAACAATCAAATCACAAGGAAAAATAAAATAAAAAAAAACACAACTTCGAAAAATATATTCGAAATACTAGAACGTAAGTCTGTTGTATTTGGTATTATTTCCATAAATAACTAGTATGGTGCGGAAATGAAAAATTACTAGTTATACCTTCTAGAAAGACCTCTTGATCTTCTACCGTATTCCTCTTCTAACCTCGGACGTTGTGTGGGCAACGATCTTCTGAGATGAGAAACCACCAACCACCTTCTTCTCCTCCAAGCTAGGTTCGGCCACAATAAGGAAGCTTCACCAAGGAAGAAAATCAAAACACCAACCAAGCTCCAAGAGATGCTAGCTTTCTCTCCTTCTTCTTCTTCTTCTCGAAGTAGTATCCGGCCACCACAAGAGCTCCAAGGGGAGAGAGAGGTTCGGCCACCACAAGAGGAAGAGAGGGAGAGGATGATGATGATGATGATGATGGCCGGCCACACCAAGGAACAAAAGAGGGAGAGAAATAATAGAGGTTGTTCTCATGAAGGCACCCTCACCCTTTCTTTTATATTCCTTGGCCTATGCAAATTAGGAAATTTAATTACAATAAAATTTCCTTAAT
The DNA here is from genome assembly GCF_018446385.1 of Zingiber officinale. Taxonomy (NCBI): domain Eukaryota; kingdom Viridiplantae; phylum Streptophyta; class Magnoliopsida; order Zingiberales; family Zingiberaceae; genus Zingiber; species Zingiber officinale. The sequence continues at coordinate 82,467,341 of NC_056007.1, forward strand.
TTCCTTGACATGATTTAATTGAGAAAAAATAAAATAAAATTTCCAATTAAAACAATATTGGCCGGCCACATCAAAAGAAATAAATTAGACAAGTTTTAATCAACAAATTAAAACTTCCTAATTTGTTTCCAGAAATTTTAAAAATAAAATTTCTCTTCAAAAATCTCTTCATAGTTGATAAAAGGAAATTTCTATAATTTTAATTTAACAATATGTGAATAATTTTTAAAGAGAATAAAATATCTCACCAATCTACAAATAAGGAAAGAGATCTAATCTCTTTCTTTAATCTTTTGTAGATCTTTTACAAGAGAGATATTTTAATTTTAATTCTCTTTAAATTATATCTTCCACATAATAAAAATTAAAATTAATATCCTTCTTAATTTAATATGGTCGGCCCCTCTAGCTTGGGTTCAAGCTAGGGCCGGCCACACCAATTTATGCTTAGGCCGGCCCTAGCTTGGTTCCCAAGCTAGCTTGGCCGGCCCCTTTTAGGTGGGTATAGGTGGGTATAGTACTCTATAAATAAGAGGCTACAATAGAGACCGAGAGGAGGAATTGGTTTTGATCTCCCGATAAAATTAAGCATCCCGTGTTCGCCCCGAACACACAACTTAATTTTATCAATAATAATTCATTCCACTAGAGAACTATTATTGAACTACCGCACCAATCCCAAATTACATTTTTGGGCTCCTTCTTATTATGAGTGTGTTAGTCTCCCTGTGTTTAAGATATCGAATGTCCACTAATTAAGTGAGTTACTGACAACTCATTCAATTAATATCTTAGTCCAAGAGTAGTACCACTCAACCTTATCATCATGTCGGACTAAGTCCACCTGCAGTGTTTAACATGACAATCCTTATGAGCTCCTCTTGAGGACATTATCAACCTAGTATCTCTAGGACACAACTTCCTTCTATAATCAACAACACACACTATAAGTGATACCATTTCCCAATTTATCGGGCTTATTGATTCATCGAACTAAATCTCACCCATTGATAAATTAAAGAAATAAATATCAAACATATGTGCTTGTTATTATATTAGGATTAAGAGCACACACTTCCATAATAACTGAGGTCTTTGTTCCTTTATAAAGTCAGTATAAAAGAAACGACCTCAAATGGTCCTACTCAATACACTCTAAGTGTACTAGTGTAATTATACAGTCAAGATAAACTGATACCTAATTACACTACGACCTTCTAATGATTTGTTCATTTCCATTTTGGTTGTGAGCTACTGTTTATAATTTATAAGTTACTGATAACATCATCTTCTGCATGTGACACCACATGCTATGTTATCTACAATATAAATTAATTGAACAACTACAAACAAATGTAGATAATTTGACCAAATGTGATTCTTTATTCAAAACAAATGTTTACAAAAGCTTAGGCTTTCAGTATACACTTCAACACTTAGGTCCTAGGGGGTGGTAACCCTAGGTGGAGAAAAACCCTAAGGGGCGGCAACCTTAGGTCCTAGGGGGCGGTAACCCTAGGTGGAGGAAAATCCTAAGGGGGGAGGGGGTAACCTTAGGTCCTAGGTGGTGGTAACCCTAGGTGGAGAAAAACCCTAGGGGGTGGTAACCCTAGGTCTTAGGGGGTGGTAACCTTAGGTCCTAGGGGGTTACCCCTAGGGGGTGGTAACCCAAGGCAAAAATTCCAGTCGGTCTGGAGGACCAGACTGGCATCAGGTAATCTCTCCTGAGGGGAGTAGGTGAGGACGCGTTCCTCGGAAGAGAGAACAGTAGGCGTCGATTCGACCTAGGATTTCCGGTAGGAAATCCGAAGTCAGAACCGGACAGTCCAGAGACTGTCAAATATTCTATTCATATTATTGTTTTGTGTTAACTTTGTTTTGCAGGGTATTTTTGGGACTAACATACTTTGCAGGTACAAAAGAGAACCTTAAGCCTCGGATGAATAGTGTTCGAGGCACCTCCATGGAGCTTAGAGGCGCCTCGGGTGCAGAATGTGAGCTAGCCGCGAAGCAGTGTTGGAGGCAACTTGGATGGAGCTGGAGGCGCCTTGGACCAAGGCTTGGAGGCGCCTTGGATGGAGCTGGAGGTGCCTTGGAGTGGCTTGAAGGCGCCTTCAAGCTGATACGGTGCGACGAGTTCAGCAGTGATCTACACGGGTGCCTCAGAGGCCTGGAGGCGCCTTGGATGGTCTTGGAGGCGCCTCCAACAAGCTTTAAAAGGAGGATTCGAGCAGGAGATTGAACAACAATTCTAAAGCGACCTTTCTCCTGTGTGCTGCTAACAAGACGACCCAGAAGTGCAACGACAAGTTACCGACGACCCGGAGCTGCGATTCTTCAATCTGTTATTGTCGGTATTATATTTCAGTTTATTTTGTAGTAATCCTTATTGTACTTCAGTTGTAATATTTTTCGAGCTTATAGTTGTTGCCCACCGAAAGCGATCAATGATCGCGGGCCTTGCATTAGGAGTCGCCACAAGCTCCGAACCAAGTAACTCCTCGTATCCTTGTGTATTGTTTTTGTTCCCTTTTCTTTATTCCGCTGCTTAAACTCGTACGATTTACGAATTCGAAAAGAGTGAAAGCCACGAGCACTATTCACCCCCCTCTAGAGCTTTCGATCCAACAAATTCTTCTATATGCAACCCCTCTTCCCAGGGAAATTCTCACAAAATCAGCATATGCGAAGAAGGGAAGCACAGTTTCTATGAGAGTTCCCCTCCAGCAAGCAGTAAGAAATACATCTGTCCTGCACGAGCGAAACTGAAGGCGTAGGCTGGAGCATCAACCCTAGAAGGAGAGCCGTCCTCCAACGGGTTCAACCCACTGACTGAAACGGGGTCGAGCTAAAGACCTAAAACAAGCGCTTCTTGGGAGGCAACCCAAGGGTTTTCTTTTCACTTAGATTTATTGTCTCGTCATCCATTTTATTTCCTTTTATTTCTTTAAGTAGATTCGGTTGAGTAGCATTACTTAATTTGTGTTTATTTTCAGGATGTGCGTTATCTCCACGAGCTGGCCATAGGCGTTTCATGGGCGTGGAGGCATCAAAGGAAGCCAAAACAACAGAGGATGAGTCATCCTGCGCTTAAAGGAGGTGGTCGTGCGACCCTGCACAGCCGTTCGGAGCTTGTAGAGAGGCAGAAGCCACTGGTCGTGTACCATTGCACGACCATGCGGCTAGTGCAGAGAAGAGAAGGAAAGCGACCGTGCCACTTGGCACGACCGTGCAGGAGAATCCAGAGAGGAGGAAGCCCTGGGCCGTGCCATTCGGCACGGCCGTACGAGCCCGCCCGAGGGGAGGAAAGAAGAGGTCGTGCCATTCAGCACGCCCGTGCAACCCGGTTTAACCCGGCCGTGTCTATAAGACACGGTCGTGCCCCACCCTGTGCGGCGCCGCCTACCTCCTCCAAGAAACCCTAGCCTCTACCTTCCTCTCTCCCAAAAACCTTCCCCTCCCCAATACACCTCATCTAACCCTAATTTCTCCCTCTAGAGTCCACTTTTCCTTAGATCTACATCCAGATCTAACAGATTCCCAAGCCAAAACTTTGGAAAAAGAAGTTAATCCCCTACTCCTCCTCTCCCCTGCTCCTATCCTCTCACCATGTCGCAGATCTTGAAGAGACTTCGTCGAGGAAGTGGTGGATTTGGAGAAGGAGATGCACCGGGAGGTGACAAAGGCAAAGGGAAAGCTTCATCATCAAGAGGCAAAGGGAAGAGGGTAGCACGCGATGAAGGTAACGAAAATACATTTAATATTGTTTTTAGAAATCAAGATCAAAAAGCTAGATATGATAACCTTGTCGTTAGGAAAATTATATGCACGAAATATATGGATCCCGCCACTATGAATATGATAGGAATTAGGGATGATATTGATTGGATGATTAGCTCTTTGGATTGGAATGATATAATGTACTGTCATGTACTGACTTACCCTCGTCTAGTCCTTGAATTTTTGAGTTCGCTTGATGTTAAATATTCATCTGAAGAGGACTACATAGGGATCATAACTTTTAGGATGATGAACAAAGAAGTTCGGTGGACTTTTAATGATTTTAATGATTATTTTGGTTTACCTAATGGAGGTGCCCGAGGATTTGATAGTGGGATTAGATGGAATGAATTTTGGAGGTCGATAACCGGATCGAATGACCCTTATGAACCCTCTAGAGCCAAGACATCCCACATGCAAAACCCGACCTTTAGATACATGCACCGAGTGATGAGCAAAATAATTTTTGGTCGAGGAGATAGTGATGGGGTGATTAAAAAGATTGAACTCTATTGTCTTTGGGCAATATTGAAGAAAGTTGATTTTGATTCCGGGTTCCATTTCCTGCAAACCTTAGTAAGGGCAGCTAGGGCGTCTTCGGGGACAATTGTGTTTGGTGGATTGATTACTCCAATAGCACATAATTTAGGTTGTGAGCTTGATGGACTAGAGGTTATTCATGGCAATGACAAGATCGACATCGATTCTTGTCTTGCAATGAAGATGATTTGTCGGGATGAGCATGAGTTTGCCTTTCCTAGGGCCTTTGGTTTCCCTCTACCCCTTCCTTATCCCGAGCGCACTTCAGTTCACAATCCTGCAAATTGGGTGATCACTGATCCATCCCCCGAGAATGTACCTCCCATAGTAGAAGAACCCGAGTACCACCAGAAACCCCCGCCATCGGGTTTCCCGCAGCCTTCCAGACATTTGGAACCTCCTAGGCACTCTTTTTCCTATGGCAGGGGACCCTCTAGTTTTAATTTTTCTAACTTCCGTACCTCCTTAGAATCTCTTCATGAGAAGCACAATGCCCAACAACAGTTGTTGGAGGGTCGCTTCAAGTTTTCTGACGACCAATTTAGGGAGGTGAGAGATCATTTTCAGTTCACTAGAGACTTCCATAGTTAGGTGACGGGGTTCGTACAAGATTATGAGGTGGACCAGGAGAGAATGAGGAACTTTATGGATGATATGGATATCACTCGACAACAAGTAGATGCTTTGTATCAATATCATCAGCACATAGGCCATCTCCCTGGTTTTCCTAGATTTCCCCAGGGGCCACATCAAGGACCTCCTTATCCCCCACCCCCACCACCATATTGATTTCATCGGGGCGATGAAAAGTCTAAGTCTGGGGGAGGGTGTTGTTGCACAACCTGAGTCTAGTTGAGAGTCTTTCTTTTGTTTTTGCATATGTTATTTGCTTTCATTTTTCTGTTTAGTTTAGTTTTACCTATTTGCATTTTATTTGTTTCTGTTTGCACATTATTTGAGAAATCAACCATCTACTTTTTCGGCCACTTGTCCAATAGCAAAATGTCTAGCATTTTCTTAGTTTATGAATGGTCTAGATTGTGTTAGTATGTTTAGTGTATATCCTTTTTCTATCTTTAGTAGCATGAAATAAGCTAAGTATTGTACGGAGTTCGGTATAAGTTTTTTGGCCTAACCTTAAGGACTTATTTTCACTACACTTAAGTACTTAAGCTTGAATGGTAGACGTACTTTTGAAATAGTTATGATTCATCCAAATTGTTTAGTACTTGTGCTCCCATGGTGATTCCTTATTTATATTTTGGTTACTGGATAACCTCAGATCATGGAAGCTCATTCGGAAAAATCTAAATCCCAACATATGCATCGCATGCGTAATAAGTGCTACACCTTTAAAGCACTATATATATAAAAAAAAATAAGGGATAAAAAAATAGTTGTCGTGAGTGGAAACTAACAATTCACCCCTTTAAGACCGAGTTAGGTTACTGGGGAAATGAATGTTACGTTTCTCTTGATTCCGAGAAGTACCCTTTGAGACCTTGTGTAATTTAAGGAAAATGAACCAAGTGTGTGGCAGGTAAGTGTCTATCACCGGAAACATTAGGAACTCAATTGTATGACGACTTAACCAGGACAGAGAATGGAAACTTGAAGAGCTTGAGCTACTTACTGCACCGAGCACAAAGGACTTATGTTTAGGTCATACTTAGGTTACTCCATAGTCATGCTTATCAGTGAAACTAGATGATAGAGTTAGGTGAATGCACTAAGGATTATGAAACACTACAGGACTTCATGAACATAGTTTGTAGCATTTTGCTTGAGGACAAGCAAAGGTTCAAGTTTGGGGGTGTGATGTGCGCAAATATTATGATCTTTTAAGCATGTTTTATAACACATTCACTTGACTTATGCACATATATTCTTCACATGATCGCATCTTTTATCTTGTATTCATCATATCTATTGTCTTATTCGAATATCTGCTCTTTATTTGGTTTATGTTCACAGAAAAGATTTTCGGAGCTTGAACGGAGAGTATTGATGCATCGAAACCAACTAGACAACACGACCGTGCAACCCTGCATGGTCGTGTGGCCAAATAGGAGAGGAAGAGCACACGGTTGTGCAACCCTGCACGGCCGTGCGATCAAAACAGTGATCAGTCAGCACACGGCCGTGCCACCCCAGGCAGAGAAGGAGATTTGCACGACCGTGCACCCCTGCACGATCGTGCCCCAGGAGACAGAGCCCAAGGGCTACACGGCCGTGCGACCCTGCATGGTCGTGCAGCCACGCACAGAACCGGAGAAGGGCACGACCGTGCCACCCTTACACGACCGTGTCACCGCGGGCAAACCCTAAGGACGTCGTCTACCGACTTCACTCTCTTCCATACCAAGTCGCCAACTTGGAATGATCTTGGGATCACCCTCCGATTGTAGCTCTGCTTCATGCTCTATTGGTATCCCATTAGCCAAACATTAGCCTTTTCTCGCACTTCATCTATCAAGTTGAGCTCCATGAGCCTCTGATCAGTATTTCCATCGTCATAAAGCTGCACCCAGTCAGACTCTACTCCAACTTCCACTGGAATCACTGCTTCACCCTCGTACATCAAATGGAACATGGTTATGCCGATTGTCTCTCTTGATGTGGTGCGATAAGGCCACAATATGCTGGGGAGTTCATCGGCCTAGCTGCCTCCAGCGTGGTCGAGCAGAACCCGGAGTCACACCACTCTTTGTGCCTCCGTCCTGCGAATTATCTTTCGTTATCTGAGATGAGCCGACGAGGGATGCTGAACCGACACAAGATGTGCTTGCCATATAAATTTGATAATCATATGCTCAGTTATCTTGGCTAGCAGCTCGACCTCTGCCCATTTCGAGAAATAATCAACTGCCACGAGTAGAAACCTTCGTTGACCGGTCACCATGGGAAACAGTTCAGTGATGTCTATACCCCACTAGTCGAATGGGCAGGACACCTTTATGTTATGATACTTTTAGCATGACAAGCAAATGGCTACCATTCGAGTGGTGTCGTCTTGCAATGTGGGCCAGAAGTACCTAGCCAGCAAGATCTTATGGGCCAATGACCTACCGCCTGGATGACTATTGCAATAGCCTTGATGAACTTCTTGCAAGATGTATTTGATGTCCTCCGATCTGACGCACTTGAGCAACGTCCTTGAGAAAGCTCTTTTATATAACTGGTCACTAATCAAAGTGAACCACCGACCCTCTTTTTTAACAAACGAGATTCCTCCCGATCGACCGGTGTAGTGCTTGATCAGAGGAATTCTATCAGGGGCGTCCTCCAGTCGCTCGAGAAGTTTATCTTAGTCGTCCTGTTGATGTGTGCCACCAATAAGACTTGTTCAATCAGCTTATCAATGACGATCGACGATAACAAACTAGCTAACTTAGCCAGCTCGTCAGCGACCTGATTGTCCTACCGGGGGATTTTCTATATAATCACTTCTTGGAAATTTACTTTCAACTTCTCGAAAGCTTTATCATATAGCTTGAGCCTAGCATTACTTATCTCAAACGTGCTCAATAGCTGCTGAGCTGCCAGCTGAGAATCCGAATGAATGAGGACTCTTGTTGCTCCCACATGTTGAGCTGCTTGCAAGGCAGCTATCAAGTCCTCGTATTCGGCTACATTATTTATAGCCCAATAATCCAGTCGTACGGACAATTGCATCCTATCTTCCTATGGCGATATCAAGAGGATGTCGATCCTACTACCTTTCCGAGTGGATGAGCCATCTACATATATCTTCCAAGTGGCGTCCGACTTGGCGTTCTGAACCTCGGTGACAAAATCAGCTAAGGGTTGGGCCTTGATCGCCGTCTGCGGTTGATATTGCATGTCAAACTTGCTCAACTTTATGGTCCATTTGATTATCCATTTGGACGCTTTTGAGTTAAGGAGAACTCTTCCCAGTACGCTGTTGGTCATCACTACGATCGGATGTGAGAAAAAACATGGACAAAGCCTCCGAGCAGCGAGTACTAGTGCGTGCGCTAATTTTTCGAGACTGGTGTAGCGGGATTCTCCATATTTTAATATATGACTTAGAAAATACACCGGTTGTTGCTCAAAGTAATTTTTCCACACCAACTTCGAGTCAACTGCATGCTCTATGGATGACAAATAAATTCAGAGTGGCTCACCAACGCTGGGTTTTGCCAATACAGGTAGGGAGATGATGTACTTCTTAAGCTCCTCTAGCGCCCTACTCCATGCCCCACTGGAACTTTATCTCACGACGCAACACCTTGAATAATGGGTGACTCCGGTCGAATGATTTGGAGATGAATCTTGATAATGCAGTGATTTGTCAGGTCAATCGTTGGGCCTCCTTCAAGTTGCAGGGCGGGGGCATGCCCTGCATCTGAATTGGACTCATTGAGTTAGACTCAAATGGATCCAATTGTTGGATTGAGTCGAGTTGCATGAGAATCAATGGGTTGGACTCATTGGGTGAACTTGAGTTCACCAAGGAAGTTTAATGGTCAAAATTGAACCATTGGATTGAATGTTTAATTTTGAGCCATTGGATGGAAAGATGAAAGGCCAAAACCCTTTGTGTGTGTGTGTGTGTATATATATATATATATATATATACATACATATATCATTTGGATGATGTTTTTTGGTGTGTGAGACCTTTTGCATTCTTCTTCTTCCTCTTTCCCTATCTTGGCTCAAACACTCTTTGAGGTTGCTAGCACAACCTTGTGTGTTTTCTTCTCCATCTTGTTTTGTTTGTGAGACAAACAAAGACAAGGCTTGTTCGTGTGGATACCATAGAGGCGCGGACGTGTGATCGTGCTGAGATCTGAGCTGTTGGGAGATCGTGTGCACGCATCAAGGGTATAATTCTATCATGTAACTTAGTATAGATTGTTTGTATGCAATGTTTATTTCCTTCGCATGGATCTGCTGGATAGAGGATCTAATTAATTTCCGCTGCGCTTTCACTTGTTTAGCGCACTAGATCCCAACAGAAGTGACCTGCATAAGGAGGATCATTGATTTGCAAAATTGAACGTGCCATCGTGTTGTATGAAGCGATAGATGTCAGCAAACGTTGTGAAGAATGAGTAGTGGGGTCACGTAACATTCACCCATAAATAGGTATTTATGAGGGATATGACAAGTGAAATATTTTGTAGCTAAAAATACCTTTTTGCATGTCCTCGATACTAGCCCTAGCAGAGGTTCAATCATTTTTTGAAAAAAAAATATCAAGTATCCAAGGCATAACCAAGAACATGAGTTATAAGATAACCCTAGTATGAAAGATAAGTGAATGAAACTATAACTTGGATCCAGTCAGTCGACTACATTATCTTCGACTAGACTTGAAGGGAAGGCTAGTAATACGGATTGTAGCGAGCGGATCCAGAAGATGACTTAGTAGTCAAAGTCAAGGTGATGTGGTGGTCAAAGTCAGGATATAGGAGCATTCTACACCTGGTTCTGTTGATCACCCAGCCTCAAAGTTCTCGGGTTCTGCCCATGCGAACCTAAAGCATGAAGCTCGGATAAGGCTGACCGGCTACAAACCTGGTCAGATATAAGGGTTCTAGGGCTTTACTCTAAAACTAAAGAAATAATGCGCTCGGTCAATAAAAGGCCGAATGGGTCCAAAAGGAGCCCAGCTGGATGAAATACCGTCCGGGCTTAGTGCCCTTAGCCTCGTAAAGCTTCTAATATACGACTGCCAAAATAAGGGTCAGTCGAATACGAGGTTTTCTGTATGCACTTGGTCGACAAAGGTCGGTCGGGCTTAGTTCCCTTAGCCTCATAAAGCTTCTAATATATGACTGACCAGATAAGGGCCAACCGAACACAAGGCTTTCTGTGTGCGCCCAGTAGTGCAAAGGTCGGCTAGGCTTAGTGCCCTTAGCCTCATAAAGCTTCTAATATACGGCCGACCAGATAAAGGTCAATCGAGCACAAGGCTTTCTATGTGCACCTGGCCAGACAAAGGTCAGCTGGGCTTAGCACCCTTAGCCTCGTAAAGATCTTAAATCAGCCGAATGAAGGCTGGTCAAACCTAAGTTCCTCTGTCTCCGCCCAGCTAGGTAAAAGCCGACCGACCTCAAAGACATTCAGTCTTATAAAGTTCTCAATATACGATCGAGCGGAGAAAGGTCAATCGGGCTTAAAGGTAACTGTCCTCTAAAGGCTTCACGTGAACGGCCGATCGGGCAGAGGTTAGCCGGATTTAAGGTTACCTGATATCATATAGTCTCTTAAATACTGCTTTAATATACAATTAATCACATGACTTCTTAAATGGATTCTCAGCATACTTGAGAACCATATCAATCTCTAAATAGATTTTGTACCGTGTTTAGTACACGACCAAGCAGAATTATACAAAGGCAGGCATAAATCAAGTCAGCCTTGGAAATCGACCGAAATATACTCAGCAGACAACTTCTAATAACATTATAACAGCTTACCAGGACATGTCGGGGGATATTCCTTTGAAGCCTTCTTCGAAGGTTATTATATCTCTCATAATCCAGCTAATTATGATAGCATATTCTTTTAACCACCTCAATAATGACGTGGAGTATGAACGACAAAAGAGATGCATCAATGGGTAGATGAAATATTTCTCGTATAATTATTTCGCATTGTCTCGGTTTTTATCGCCTAACAAACTCTGATAACTTGAGCCACCTCATGATCACAGAGGTTATGAGAGGTGATATATAAAGGGCGGTCTTCTCCGTTGGCAAGGTATGCAATAAGCATCACCTGATCTTTATTCTTGCGTGAACACTTTCTCTACTCCTCCATCTGGTGTCGTACTGACTTGAGTGTCGAAGGACCTTGCCAGGGACCCCTTTAATTTCTTAATTTTTGGTCACTAATGTCTTGTTGGATCATCAAATTGTGCGCATGATCAGAGGAAATTCCCATTCTAAGTTGAAGAAATCTTCCATCAAACAACGAATCATCTATCAGAGCCAGCGCGCCATCTCCATGGTCTTGGATCAATCATATTGAATGATTCCTTTTAACTTGGGTTTTAGCCTCGGGGCCTGACAACGTTGAGAGGCTCTACAGCTCGGATTTGCAGCCGGAGAAAAGAAAAATGTGAGACAAAAAGGAAGGCAGCTTGGGATGACGGCGTTGACATCGGTGATCATAGCCCATAGCCCATAGCCCGGGATCAACCCGGGTAGATCAGCCATACGGGCTCCACCACTGTGTAGAAGCCCCCCATGTTACTTCTATGAAAGCTACATCGTTGTTTGAATCATACAAAATCTCTCCAATCTAATAGACACTAGCTAAGCGAGCAGAGCTGTCATTGCAACTTAATTATAATACGCACTCCACTACTTATTTTTGCATACATAGATCATAATATACGTGATACATGTGGACATGCACACGACTCCCTAACTGTATAATTAACTAGTAGAGAGCCCCTTGCTGTATGTCCCTCCCTTTAACATCGACGATATTCACAGTAAGGTCGATGTTCCAGTGGTGACTGGCATAGTTCTTGAGCACGTCCATCTCCTCGTTGCTGATGTAACCGTCGCGGTTGCTGTCGGCGTTACTAGCCGCCTTCCAACTGTGAATAAATACTGAAAAAAAATGGCCACCTAGAGTTTCACGGAGACCTTTCCGAAGCTCGCTGACGCTGATGCGCCCATCTCCGTTCCGGTCGGTGATCTTCACAGTGACCGGCTTATTCTTCTGACCGCCTTTATTCCACATTGTATTATCTTTTCTATATCTAATTATCCTGAACCCTCGAATTGGACTGATAAGCTTTGCAGGTCGAAGGCCGTCTATTTATAGCGATGTATAATTACAAGGTTTCATTAATTGTTCTTCCTTATCTCATGGGCTGGGAATCAAATTAGTGCATCTTTTGCAAGAATGGTTACAATTATTCTCGGCGCAAAAGAAGTGGCTTAGTTTTCATCCAGGAGAAAGTTGTTCTTACAGGAACGTAAGTATATATATATATATATATATATAATGATACAATATTACGCCATTCAAAAGACGTCATTAATATTTCTCGATAGAAAGAAAAATATTCTTTGTCTGGAAAAGCGATTTCCTTCTTTAATTCATTACCCCTCCTCTTTTTTATCCTCGTGTGACACGATTGAACTGAAAAAAACAAACTGCAAAAAGTGAAGTATAATGGAAACACATCCCTAATGCTTCAGTTGAGTCAAGACGGCGATGCATAGACTAAATTTCTGTAGTTTATAAAAATTGTTATGATAATTTTTTTAATTGGCAATCGTATATTCAATTTACAATTAATTTTGGGATAATTTATTTAACTCCACGAAAATTTTTCATCGATTATTAAGATAAATTAAAATTTTCTCATTAGAAGTGTTCATAGCAAATTGTTCATCAACTCGGCGTTCTAAGATCAATCGTATATTTAAAAAATTTATCCGTTAATTTACTAAAATTGAAATCCGATACTTAAATACTTAGGGAATTTAGAAATAGTCCTCTGCCACTACATGATTTTCCCCGGCTGAAAAATCTTATTTAGTTGTTCAATTGGGATGGATAAAATTTGAATGGTCGATGATGAAATGATAATTAATAGTCTAAATCTAAAAGGTTTTGCTAATAGTGATTCTTTGTTCTAAATCTTATGAATTTGTCTTTATAAAATGTGTATTCCGTGGATTTGGAGTTTCTTAATCTAAAACTATGGCAATGAGCACTTTTTCTTTTATTGCTTGGTTAATTAATTACTTAAATATGTATTAATTTAAAAAGATATGAAAATATTCTCAAGTTGCATATTACATATACAAATTGAATTTATGGATAGCAGGAATTTTAAAGATGAAAAGATAGGATAGCTAAGAATACGTAGAAGGGAATAAAATTGTTGGGGCCTATGGCATCAAATTATTGGAACACCTTTGGCATTCCAATAAATATGCTTGACCAAGATGCTTAATAATGTCCACTTTAAAATTGTGGTTGATCAACATACACATATTATTCCTTGATGATGTGGTGTAGTAAGTAAAAAACTTATAGAATACCGTAGATTTCAACAACCACAAAAGTATAATTAACCTGAAAACTATGCTAGAAAATTTCACCCCCGCTCAAACCAAACAAAATGAAAAGTTCAAATAACTATACCAAACTAAGAGAAGTGCTCAAATATCACCTCAGAACGGTACACTGGTTAAAGTTGTAGGCATCTTTTGGAAATTTTGATATGATCAATCAAGTTAGAGTTAGGTCCTGTTGTATTTTAATGCTCTGTGTCTAAGTGTACAGGAACTTAGAAGTATAGGAAGTCGAGCGAAAGACGCAACTAGCGAGAAGGATGGCACATGAGAGAGTCGATGGGCTCGGTACATCTGAGTGGTGAGGCGTTGCGAAAGAGTAAGCTGGCGGATGAGAAGGAGGCGTGCGGCGTTTCCAAGGGACGAGAAGCCGGAGTGAAATACTGTTTGAAGATCGGAAAATAGGTTTAGGTGAGCCCTATTCCAGATGGTTGAAATCACCCAAATAAACGAAGCCGGAGCGGAAGACTCAGACCCAAGCGAGCGGAACTGGAGCGGAAGACCCGGACCAAAAAATCAACAGGAGGCTGATTTTTTAGGCCCGAGCGCCTAGACCAAGTCCAAGCGTCCGGAACACAAAAATTATCATAATACGACGTGGCGCGATTCGTTGCGACTTGGATAAAATTCTATCCACGTCCAGGTGCATGGAACCTTTCCAAGCGTCCCGATTAGGGCTATAAATATATCCTTGATCTCAGAAGCTAAATAACAACATTTGTAATCAATTCTCTTTCTGTTTAGCTTTGTAATTGAGTGCTTCAACTACTGTAAGAGGTTTCTCCATCTAAAAAAGACTTTTAGTGAACTTTTTTTTACCTTGGATTAACAACTACTTAGGTTATAACCAAGTAAACAACCTGCCTCTTTCTTTCTTTAATTAAGTTTCTTTTTATGCAAGTGTTTCTTAATTTAGTCTAAAAAAATGAGAAATGTTTTATTTTTATTTCAAGCTATTCACCTCTCTCCTCTAGCCGGTCGCCAAGGGGCCAACAAGTGGTATCAGAGCAAAGACGCTTCAGAAGGACTAACCGCCAACTAAAGCAAAGAAACAATGGCCGAACCAAGCCTCATCACACCAAAGTTCGAGGGGAAATTCATGCACTGGAAACACCGAATGGAGGTATTCCTAAAAACTGACTTTGAAATTCTTTTAATAATCAAGTATGGTTTTGTAGTTCCCAAAGATTAGCAAGGCATAGAAAAAGAAGAATATCTCTGGATGAAAAATGAGCAAAGTGATTCCGTAGCCAACAGTAAAACGGAATATCACTTATTAAGTGTATTATCATCTCAAGAAGTAAATCGCATCGGAAGCTACACATCGGCAAATGACCTCTGGGAGAAGTTCCTGGAACTCCACGAAGGAACATCCGAAGCGAAGCTCGCACGATGGGACATTCTTCGGAACAAGTTAACAAACATCCATTTGGAAAGAGGTAAGAAGTAGCCCAACTGCAAGCGAAGATCAAGGAGCTGATAACTGGACTAAGCAACCTTGGTGAAATGATAACCAACCGGGACTTGGAATGCTACGCACTAAGCGTCTTTCCTAGAACCCCTGAATGAACTTCGATCGTAGGCACCTACTACATCTTGAAGGACCTGGGGGCAAGTACCCTAAAATAATTATTTTTAACTTTAGAATTACATTAGACTCGATGTGCAGGTACAACAGTAGAGTCAAGCTAGAATCTGGCACTAAGAGCCTCCAAGAAGTACAAACCCGAGTCAGACTCAGATTTGGAAGGAGACCAAGAAGCATACATGGTAAGAAAGTTTAAAAAACAAATTTAAGTCTAATAAATTTAAAGAATTGCATAACAAAAAAAATTAAAGAAATAAAAGAAAGGTTCGATGCTACCAGGGCACATAAAGGATGAATGCCCGAAGCTCAAAAAAAAAAAATGCAAAGTCCCTAAGCAAAACAAGCACAAAAATCTCAAGGCCACTTGGAAAGAAAGCTTGTCATCTGAGTTAGAAATAGAAGCATACGTCGGACTAGCACTGATGGCTAGTCACAATGAACAAAACTCCTCAGAAGCTAGTATCCATGAAGGAGGAGCGACATCAGACGAATACAGCGAAGCAAGGGGAGAATCAAGTTTCATATTTGACATGGTAAGTGACATATGCCTCTTACCTTCTGATCAACTTTACTTTGGTATTAAATCTATGACTAAATTAATGTGCAAATTAAAAACCAAAAAGGAAAATTTGAAAAAAAAAAAAAAACTTAGAAATAAAAAGAATCTTAGCCAAATCTTACTTAATAGAGGAGCTTGATAAATTGAAATTTGAAAATGTTAATTTAAAGGAACAAATAGAAAAATTAAAAAATTCTACATGCTCATATTCTAGATATTATGAAGGATTAAATTGGTATTTTAGATACCAAAAGGGTCAAATTAGAAAGTTATCATCAAAATATGTTCCTAAAAGATACTTGATCAATCCAGTAAAAAGAAACCTATATTAGGTTACCAAATCCTGCTTAAAATAAATTAATTTTTTTTTGAAAGTTACAATTTGCAAAAAGAAAATTAAATGTTTAATTTATTTAAAAGGTTTTGTCTAAAAGTGGTTGTTGTTCCAATATCCAAGAAGACCTAGTGTCTCGCCACAGCTTGGAAGTCAAAAAGGTCATTTTTAAAATTTTAATTTTTTTTTGGAATTTATTTTCTTCTTAAGTTAACTCATTTGTGTAAAATTTTATATCTACTTTATATATGTCTGTACAACCCCTATTAAAATTTTCAGAATTTTTCAATACGTAAAAATATTTTTCAAATTATTTTTTTTCAAAATTCATTTATAACTTATTAAAGTCAAAATTGTATTGAAATTAAAACTTTCATGATTTCCTAGATAATCGTTATAATAGTATTTTCCCTTATATTTTGTTTTGGCATTATTTCAAAGTACCCTATTTTGTATGTTATCAAAGGGGGAGAAGTGGAGGTTAAGTCTAGGAGGAGGGTATTCATTTAATTTTTGCACATTGTAAAATTTATTACCTAGTTATTAATTGTTTGTATTCTTTTTACCCTAACTTAACTTGGGTTATGTTGGGGTTGTAAAGTTGCAAACATAGTTCCACATTGAAAATACATGGGAAAGATCATGGATTTATAAGAGAAAGATATCTCCATTGGTAAGAGGTCTTTTGGGTAGAGCCCAAGAGCAAAACCATGAGGGCTTAGGCTCAAAGTGGATAATATCATGTCATTGTGGAGATATCTAAATTCCTTTCGATCCAAGGTCTTTTGGGTAAAGCCCAAGAGCAAAACCATGAGGACTTAGGCTCAAAGTGGACAATATCATGCCATTGTGGAGATATCTAAATTCCTTTCGATCCAACAGGTTGTTTACATAAAAAAATGGAGAGATTACAAGTACCCCATAGAGGTTTTGATGTGTTCAACCAAGTTAGAGTTAGGTTCTGCTGTGTTTTGATGCCCTATGTCTAAGTGTGCAGGAACTTAGGAGCACAGGAAGTCAAGCGAAAGACGCAGCTAGCAAGAAGGACAGATGTGTGTGAGGGGCGAAGCGCTGTGGAAGAGTACGCTGGCGGATGAGAAGGAGGCGCGTGTCATTTCTGAGGGACGAGAAGCCAGAGCGGAAGACTGCTCGAAGGCCAGAAATGGGTTCGGGTGAGCCCTATTCCGGATGGCCTAAATCACCTGGACCCAAGCGAGCAGAACTGAAGCAGAAGACCCAGACCAAAAAGTCAACAGGATGCTATTTTTTGGATACGGGCGCTTGGACCAAGTCCAGTCGCCCGAATTGGGTCCGGGCGGCCGAAACACAAAAATTATCACAATGCCACATGGCGCGATCCATTGTGCCTTGGATAAAATTCTATCTATGTCCAGGCGCCTTTATCAGGGCTATAAATACAGTTCTAATCTCATAAGCTAAATAACAATACTTGTAATCAATTCTCTTTCTATTTAGCTTTGTAATTGAGTGTTTCCACTACTATAAAAGATTTCTCTACCTGAAGAAGACTTTTAGTGAGCTTTATTTATCTTAGATTAATATCTACCTAAGTGTAACCAAGTATCCAAGTATATACGATTGTAACAACGATGGAATATATCCATTGAGTAATTAATTGGAAGAAAAATACAATATATTATATTTTAATTAATTATAGATTAAGTGCAAGTTGATATATCTATGAAAGTAAATTTCTAGACGTAGTGATTTTTTTTTGGTATATAGATTCTTATTATTATGGTTATAATAACCACACCCAATGATAATGAAGTATACACGTTGGAAGAATTAAAAATGTGAAGAAACTATATTATTAATATTTTATATTTTTATTATTCTATGCAGTAAAAAAATCCTCGGTCTAAAATAATTATTTTTTATTAAATACTTTGGTGCAATTCAATTCCGATCACGTTTGGGTTACCTTGAGCTTGGATTTCGGTATTTAATCAATATATTATAGAGAAGTCTAAGTGGGTCACTAAATACTAGATACTTGGTCATCAACAATCTAACAAGAAGTTAGTAAGAAAAAAATACAAGTGAGCTACAAAGAACTAGACACATAGTGATCGGAAGCCCAATAAAAAATTAGTAAGGGAAAAATTCAAGTGGATTGTAGAGGATAGGACACTTGGTGATCAAAAGTCCAATAGAAGGTTGGAAGAAAAAAATCTAAGTGGGTCATAGAGGATCAAACACTTGGTGATTGGAAGTCCAACGGAGAATTGACAAGAGAGAAGTCCAAGTGGATCACGAAGAATTGGACACTTGGTGATTAAAAATCCAACGAGGAGTTGACAGGAAAGAAATCTAACTGAGTCACGGATGATCGGACACTTGACATGAGATGATAAGTCCGAATGAGCCACATAGGATCGGACACTTAGCACAAGACCCTAAATCCAAGTGGATCATGGATGATCGAACAATTGACATAAAATTGAAAGTCCAAGTGGGTTAAAAGTTGATTGGATACTTGGTGAAGAAGCCTTGACAGGTTAAGTTTGATAAGATGCTAAACAACAAAATGTCCTAACAAGTCACGGATGACTTTAGAGTTGGGCAAAGAAAACTCTAAACTCAAATTCAGAGTTTAGGGTTGGGTAATCGATTAGTG
Organism: Zingiber officinale; assembly: GCF_018446385.1. Taxonomy (NCBI): domain Eukaryota; kingdom Viridiplantae; phylum Streptophyta; class Magnoliopsida; order Zingiberales; family Zingiberaceae; genus Zingiber; species Zingiber officinale. The sequence goes on from NC_056007.1 coordinate 82,485,860, forward strand.
TAATCAATTAGCCCAAAGCTTCAATCGATTGAGGGCTTATCTCAAGAGCACAGTAAGGTTCGAAATCGATTGAAGTAATCGATTGTGCTTAAGGTAATCGATTGGAAAAAGTTTTGTCAGGAAACAGAAGTCTATTGAATTGATTGACCTAATCGATTTAGTTTTGTCAATCAATTAGGCAGTATTTTATTGAGAGAATAGAATGCTTCAGAATCAATTGGAAGCTGGCAATCAATTGGTATGACTCACAAATCGATTGGTAGGGTGAAAAAAAAGGTTGTTTGGTAGGTTTGAATGGTCGGATCTAACGTGACAATCGATTAGGAGTAAGGTCAATCGATTGGAAAGTGTAAATCAACCCAAAAGTAACCTTAGAAAAATAGATCCCGTGGAGATTTGAAGCTGCCGGTTTTTGAAGATTCTGAAGTGAAGTACTAATATATTTATAAGTCAACAAGAGGTTTTTTCAAATAATAAGAGATCAAGTAAGTAAAGTTTTGATTGTAAAGTCATTTTTTTTATTGTATTTGTGTTTACCTTCTTATTTCTTGTTATATTCCGGTAAGAAAGAGTATGTAGAGGCTTCTTTGTTTCCGAAAAATTTTCAAGAAAGAGAGAGTTCATAGTGGAAGAAGATTGTTGGTATAGACACTTGGATTAGTCATCACGTAGAGATGAATATCATATAAACTAAGATATTATGCATGTAGAGTTGAATTTGAAATAAGATTTCCACTACACATTCAATGAATAGCACAATGCAATGATAAAAGGCTATTAAAGCTATGAGAAATGATATTCATCTAGAATTTTCATCTAAAAAATTCATCTAGATAGACACATAAATGATGGGCCCACAAAAAGTGAAATGGTGGGTCTCATCATTTATGTGTCTATCTAGATGAATTTTCTAGATGAGTATCACAACTCTAAAGCTATTCACCCCTTACTCACAAAATATACACGACTTAGTTGGATAAAAATTGAAGTACCGTTTAATTAAAAAATTTAAAAGAAACATTCATTTTTTTACCCTTTAATCCATCAATACTAATAATAATAATAATAATAATAATAATAATAATAATAATTAATTTTGAAAATGCTAAGATAAATAAAAAATTATAGATGAATGATGTAGCGTCATAAATAATTTTATAAAATTATTGAAGTAAGAAAAAGATGGCGATTTAAAATCATGAACTTCTCACTGTGCACTAATCTGACACGAGTACATAATTGACCGGAGGAAGATGGAGAAGAATCGTACCTAAGTAAAGAAAATAACAGAAGCTTAATTATTTTATTTATTTATTTTATTAATCTAAGAATTTAACGGTTCGAACGATTAATTTTGGAGATGAAAATGAAAAAAATTTATCCGTCATCCGCATAAATTGAACAAACATTTTTGTTTGTCCAACCTTCAATGTCCTTGATTTGATAAAAATCCCTCCCATATGATGTAGTTGAGAATTAAACATAGGTACTTGTAAGTTGGAACCTACTGAACATTTCTAGTGCTGCACGAAATAATTTTAAGAAGCTAAGCAACTTAATTCCGTAGCAAAAGGTGACTCATTCATCCTAAATATTTTTCATCTATCCCACGATAAGATAAAATGAAGAGAGTGAATCATGATGATGATCTCTCTAAATGGAAAAAATTTTATTCTCTTAAGAATGGTTCCCTTAAAAATTCAATACCTACATAATCTATCGTTAAAATACCAACTTAAGCCAAGACAAAAAAGCTTAATTAGCTTGTATAGCAGGCCGCTCTCCTCGGACTCTCCTTTGGCAGCAGGGGGAGACCTCGATATATAGTTACGGCTTGAAGGAGAAATGAAGCATTAATTAAATAGAAGTGGAAAGGACTGCACTCAAGTTGTCGTCCTAATCACCGAAAACTTGAGCTTCTTCGGTATGAGTCTCTTCAATTGGTCGTCCATCCACAAATATGGTGATGTCCCGGGCGCAGTTGAGCCGATAATTATATGGTAGATTTATTCCGGTGCAGTGTGAGTAAGGATTGAATTCAGATAAAATTAGTGAAAAATATCATTTTACATGGGAGCATGTTCGGTACTAAATTTACTCTTTCCTAATTGCGTGGAACAGTCATAGGGGCTGTTAGGATTATGAGTTTTACCTTTTTAAGCCTTAGCAATTTGCTCAGCCAATTATGTAAGTTCACTGAGTATTGCCTGAAATGTTGTCCGAAATAATCACTATTAAGATATAGATATAATTAAATAGGTTTATGCTCATAGCAATTAAATTCGATGCATTGGATGCCCTGTTTGGGTGCTTGTTAATGTTATTTTAGGATCGTGGTATGAAGAAATTGTCAATTGCATTTTACTTCAAATGTGGGTTGGCTACAACTATAGAAAGGAAGGGCTTCGATTGTTGAAGAAGGTCCAGTCCCTCTGTGTTAGTACTCATAGGTACATGGGCCTCAACAAGTGGGCCTGGACTGCAGGGCTCGTGCTGTGGCAGGGCTCCTGAGAATCATCAAAGAGTGAGATTAATTAAGCTCCTAATTATTATATAAAATATATAATTATATTTTATATCTTTCTTAGTTAAATACTCTGCTCTTGGTTACAAGATATTTAGGGATGATAATTTATATATATATATATATATATATAGAGAGAGAGAGAGAGAGAGAGAGAGAGAGTATGAGGATGAATATCTAATACCTAATAGATATAAAGATGGAGGATATAGAATTCAACCTAAATCGATCCATTTGTTGGGAGATTATTGGTGTAATCATCTTTTGATCAAAGTTGACAAATTTGACTAAGTTCGAGTAGAATCGAGTTTGAGTTTCGATGTTTGAATAATATATTTGAATAATATGTGAGAAGAAGTTAAGTAGTGTAAGTATTCTATGATAGTTTTGATGTGATCAACTAAGTCAAGTTAGGTCCTGTTATGTTTTGATGTCATGTGTATGAGTGTGCAGGAGCTTAGGAGCACAGGAGGTCGAGCGAAAGACCCAGCTAGCGAGAAGAACGACACGAGAGAGAGTCGACAGGCTCGGTGCGTCTAAGGGACGAAGCACAGCGGAAGAGTACGCTGGCGGACGAGAAGGAAGTGCACGACGATTTCGAGGGACGAGAAGCCGAAACGGAAGGTTACTCAAGAAGACCAGAAAATGGGTTCGGGTGAACCCTATTCCGGATGGTTGAAATCACCCAAGCGAGTGGAGTACACTGGCAGGTAAGAAGGAAACGCGTGGCGGTTCCAAGGGACTAGAAACCGAAGTGGAAGGTTGCTCGAGAAGACCAAAAAATGGATTCAGGTGAACTTTATTCCGGATGACCGAAATCACCCAAGCGAACGGAGCTAAAGTGAAAGGAGCTGAAGCGAACGGAGCTGGATCCGAAACGGAGGCAGTCAACAAGGCTGTTGATTTGCTAGACTGGTCCGGGCGCCCGTACCCCCCGGGGCAGCCAGGGCACCCCGAGCTCGTGCCCTGTCCGCAAGCTGATTCAGCTCGATCCAGGCACCCAGACCTGGTCCAGTGCCCGGACCATAAACCTTATAGCTTAGCCAGCTGTTGCGATCCGGTGTGACAAAGATAAAATTTTATCCACGCTCAAGCGCTCGTAACCCTTCTAGGCACCCGAATCAAGGTTATAAATATAGCCCTGATCCTAGTAGCTAAACACAACACTTGTAAGCGTTCTATTTTCAGTTTAGCTTTGTAATTGAGTGCTTTAATTACTGTAAGAGGCTTCTCCGCCTGAAAGAGATTTATAGTGAGCTTTCAACCTCTTGGATTAGCAATCCCCTGATTGCAAATCAAGTAAACCTCTATGTCTCTTTCTCTTTTTAATTAGTTTCTTAATCCTTTTGTACAAGTAGTTTATTATTATTTTCAAAGTCGAGAAAGGTGTTTGTTTTTATTGTGCAGGGTAATTTACCCCCCTCTTGTCAGCCACAAGGGACCAACAAGTAGGTCAAGGTCCGATATTTGATTAGGAAAGTCCTAACTGGATGTTAGATGGTGAAGTCCTAACTCAAGGGTTAGGAAAGAAGAAAGTTTAAGTGGATCAAGGATGATCGCATGTTGGTAAAAGAATGTCCAAGTGGATCAAGGAGAATCGCATGTTGTCAAAAGAAAGTCCAAGTGGGTAAGGGAGGACCGCACGTTGGCAAGTGGAAAGACCTAACTGCTGTTAAGTAAAGGAAAGTCTAAGTGGGTCAAGGAGGATTGACATTGGCAAGAGGAAAATCCTAACTGTGGTTAGACAAGAGAAAAATGTGGATCAAGGAGGATAGTATTTGATGATCAAAAATCTAACGGGAAGTTGACAAAGTCCAAATGGGTTAAAGGTTGGCAAGATACTTGGTGGGGAAGTCTCAATATGTCATGGTTGATCAGATGTTTGACAAGAAAAAACCCTAGACTCGGATCTAGTGAGCTAGGATTGGTAATGTAACGACCCAAATTTCCTCAATTAGAGTCCTAAAAGTAATTTAAAAATATTTAAAAATGCTATATAAATATTCTAGGGATTTTTAGAAATTTTTAGAGTATTTTTATGTAATTTTTGGAGGTCGTTTGGTATTTTTACTAAACGAAGGAAGTTTCGACAAAAAAATATCCAAGCCGAGAATTGAACCCACGACCTTTGGCTCGGTTAAAACCCAGCTGACCAGGTGGGCAAACAGATTTTTCTATTTAGAAAAAGCAGCGAATTTATTTAAGATAGTTAACAGAATATTGGATTATAAAAGGGATAAGTTGATGTTGGATTTGTCTGTTTAGAAAAGGTAGCGAATTTATTTAAGATAGTTAACAGAATATTATAAAAGGGATAAGTTGATGTTGGATTTGTCTGTTTAGAAAAGATAGCGAATTTATTTAAGGAGTTAACAGAAATATTAAGTTATAAAAAAAGATAAGTTGATGCTCTGTTTTCCCGTGACTTAAACCATTCTCTCCTTCTCTTCTGCGTATGATGGCGGAGCTCGGGCAGAAAATGAAAGGGAGTTAGGGCATCATCTCCAGCGGCCGACCAAAGTCCTAGAAGCCCTTTTTGTTCGGTTGTGAGTCCAAGAATCAAGGTAAGTGCTTCTCACCTGCAGTAGGAGTAGTTTCGGACCTTTGTTCTTCTTGAATTCGAAGCATAAGAAGCGCTTATAGTGCAGATTTTTAATTAAGCCTATAGTGTAGATTTTAATTAAGCTTATAATGTAGATTTTTATGTAGAGCTTATATTGCAGATTTTAATTAAGCGCTTATAGTGCAGATTTTTAATTAAGCCTATAGTGCAGATTTTAATTAAGCTTATAATGTAGATTTTTATGTAGAGCTTATATTACAGATTTTAATTAAGCGCTTATAGTGCAGATTTTTAATTAAGCCTATAGTGTAGATTTTAATTAAGCTTATAATGCAGATTTTTGTGTAGAGCTTATATTGCAAATTTTAATTAAGCTTATAGTACAGATTTTATGTTTGCATAGTATGCAGAAATAGTGTAGCATAGAATGCAGAATCTTTATTAGAATAATATGCAGAATTTTGATTAGCATAGTATGCAGATTTTTGTTTATGCATTTCAAAGTTAGAATTTATTTAAACATTTCAGTTTTTAAAGAAGCATTCTTTTACTAGAGGTATTAACAAGTATAAGAAAGATAAAAAAAAAAAAAAAAAAAAAGGCCAAGGCCTTAAGTAGATCCCAAAGTCAAGACTTTAGGGATTTTGGCACACAAGGTGTTTAAAGAAAATGCCGAGGCATTATATATTAGAAGTAATAAAAGATAACAAGCATTTTACTTTATTTAAGAGGCTAGTACCCGACTTCCGAGGTTGTCGTTAAACAAATCCAGGTGTCCAATTCCGAGGTCTTGGCCCTGGTAGACCGAGGTCTGCTCTTTTAGGATTGGTGGTTCGCTACCCCAACCTATTAGGGAACGCGCATAAAATGGTACTACGCCTGGGCCCAAGAAGAAAGTTGATTATTATTTTGAAGTATTAAAGTATAAGTTTTTAAACAAGTGAAATAAGATTCAGAAAGTGTTTAAAATTCAGCAAGATTATGCTAGCATGATTGTATAGATTTGTTTTACACGTTTAGCATTTCAGTATGTTTCTTTTGCTTATAGATGAGCATGAGTAATTTTCCTTTTGAGCATTCAGCTTTTAGATTTCAGTATATTCACATGCATATTCGAGTTTTGTGAGTTAGATAGCGCTTACTAAGCAATTTTGCTTATAGATGCATTTCCTCTTACTGCAGATAAAGGAAAGGAAAAGCTATAATAAAGGAAGGCGACAAGGCGGTGCGGATGGATGTGTGATGCCTGGACTATAGAAGCCTTGGGATTTAGCATCAGAATTTATTAACAAAGAGTTGAGTAGAATGTATTAGATGAGTCATTTAGTCTTCCGCTGCTAGTTAATTATATGTTTTGAGTTTTTTTTAGAGTTTATGTATTGATCTTTACATGTGAACAACTATAATTAAGTAAAGTTAGTAGTCCGTTAGCGCTCCGCCCTCACAGACCAGTAGTGAGGAGGGTGGGGTGTTACAGGTAATCAATTATGTCAATCGATTAAGCCAAGCCTAATCGATTAGGGCTCACTTGTCACGAGAGCACAAACAAGGGATGAATCGATTGACTCAATTGATTCAACCACTGTTAATTGATTGGGTCAATCAATTAGGCATTATTTTGTCGTGAGGAGAAAGGATTGATTGAGGAAATCGATTAAGAAGGCTTAATCAATTAAGGCATTTTCACTAGGTTGTGGAATCGATTGGGTAATTGATTAAGATTTTCTAAATTGATTGGGATGTCTCACCAATCTATTAAGGTTCAGAAAAAGAGTTTATTCTGTAGGTGATCAAACAGTCGACTGACGTGATAATCGATTATGGAAAAGCTTAATCAATTAGAGACGTCGAGTGAAAAATAGAAAAGGGTTTTCACCGAGATTAGAAGGCAATATAATGCTTACACACATCTTGGTCACTAATGCTTGGGTGTTTGGGAGAATAAGTGTTGTTACATTTTCCACCACCAAGAGATTATTCCTATCAAGAAGAAAGTAAGCTAAGCAAAGGTTCATGTTGTAAAGTTATTTTCAATTCTTTTGTAACGTAGTTTGTGTTTCTTGTTTATATTTCTTGTATTTGAGCATGTACGAGGTTTCTCTTCCTTTAAATCCGAGAATGAGTGATTTTTATAGTGGAGTGTATGTATTGTGTGAATCCTTGAATTAGTCATCTTATGAAATTATACTAAATAAATTTGGGTGTTAGCATTGCTTCGAGTTTATCCGTGATAATAAATCAACAAGATAAAATGATTGGAGCTAACCACCTTTTCTGACTCCCAAAGTATCCTAATATAATAATAAACACAATTAATCTCATTGACTAGCCTTGGGTGACGGATGACCCCCATTGAATTTTTCCATAGGGCACCAGGGTAAATCGAGAAGCGCTCGTGGTAGGTGATTAAGAGCTCCATCATCCTTTAGTTATGCGCCCCATTTAGAAAAAATTTTCCTACAAATTTATCATAACTGGAGATCGAACCATGAATATGGGGGGATCAAACCGTATTTTTTTTTTTGTTTCAAAGTATCCTAACATCATTGTCATAATAGTTAATTCTTTACAAAATAGTTTATGATTAGATTTTTACCATGAGACACTAGATTTCTCATCCGAATAAATTCTCTTTACTTACTGTCATTATACATAGTTAAACTCTGAATTTAATTAATTTTTAACTAAATTAAATTAAATAAGTATTCAATATACAAATAATATTTTATTTAAGGGCTATAATGCTTAAAAAATACCTTAAAACCCATATTCTAATTTATAAATTTATTTGCCCTTTAAAAACCTTTAAAAAATATCAATATAAGTAAAAGTAATAGCAATAAAATTTGAAGTTTAGAAACTCAAAATAAAAAATTTAGTAAGTTTTTCATTTACTCGGTATGGCAAATATATATAGATTCGAATCTTTCTATGTACATCACATAGCGTAACGCTCGGCCAGTTGACCCAATCAAGAACAAAGAATACAGCTACATGTCAAGCTTGCGACGGCGGGAAGGAGGTGGAGGAAGACCCGTAGTCGAGGGCGGCACCCGAACTGCCTCCCCTCGAGCTCTCTCCCTCCTCAACTCCCCTTCTCCTCGCCGACCAAGCCGGCGAACTCGCTGATAGGGACCGCAATAAGACCGATGGCCATTGGTTTCTCTCCGCCATGACGAACAGGTAGACGTCCATATCCAGCGTCGGAGTACGGACTGTCATCGAATGACTGGTCGAGTGCGACCGAGAGAACCGCGTCGGAGGCCTCCTCCCGGACCTCGACCTCGCCTCCTGCCTCTGCCTTCCCAGACGCTCGAGCTCGACGGCCTCCTCCGCTTCGCGCACCACGATCGCCAAGCGATCCTGCGACGAGCCGGCGGTCGTCGTCTCAGCCGGAATCTGGGCGAGGTTATCGCGGCAGACGGGGCAGGTGACGTGGGAGGCGAGCCAGGCGGTGATGCAATCCTCGTGGAACAGGTGGCCGCACCTCGGGAGGAGGCGCACCAGCTCGGCGTCGTCCACAAATTCGCTCAGGCACACTGCGCAATCCATAGGGAGCGAGCCTCCCTTCATTCCCTTCGCCTCCGCGTAGCTCACAATCGGCAGCTTCTCCATGGCCTCAGGGCTCAGCCCCAGCCCCCTCGACAGCGACTCGCGGCCTTCCCCTCCCGCACCGCCGCGGAGAAAGGTGCTAGCGAAGTCGTCTCCGCCGCTGCACCGACGGACGTAGATGGCGAAGAGGGCGAAGACGAAGAAAGTGGCGGCGATGACGACGATCACCACGGCAAACGTCGGGCTGAACCGTCCGTAGTAATAGTGATAGTTGTCGTTGCGGTTGTCGGAGGCCACTTGGGCGTCGGAGCACCGGACATTGAGGAGGAGAAAAAAAAGCAAGGCCACCATTCCGGTGGCCATCGATAGGGAAGTTGTGTGAGTGAAGCGCGAGATGGTTAACTTATAACAACCAGAGAAGTCGTGATAATTAATCCAGTTGACATTTAATATCCTACCCGCTTGTGTATCTTCCCATTTACTGGAGATTTCAGGTGGGCTCCTCTCTGGTTGGTCAACGATTTATGTCGTCTGACCGAAGTGTAAAAAAGAAGGGTGGGACTCGAAGGTTTTGTGATTGCCGCATGGTTACGGTTACGTTATAGTAATTCTAGATACGAAGAGGATATCGTGGAATCTCTACGATTTCCACCAACGCCGGGTTTGTCCGGGATGTTACTGGACCATGGCTTTATACGGTCGGAAAATTAATGTTTTTGAATTTAAATTTGAATTCAATACGGGATTTTATTAAATGCGAGATTGGGACGAAAAGAAAATTCGGTGCCATCAATATTTAATCGTAATCCTTTTCCTTTAAAATTAATTGTTCCGTTGAACAAGGCGTTCTTGAAGTTGCGAGCTTGGCCAACGGGGAAAGCGTGACAACCGAGTTGAAGTATCGTCCTTGCCAACTTCGTATAATTATTATTCTAATAAAATCTCCGTAAGTGAATCCGCCGGTTCAAACTTCAAACCGCAATTGGTTTCTTTTAAGCAAAAAAAAAAACAAAAAACGAGGCATCTAAGTTTACATGTGATCATAAAAGTTAAGATCACATGTGTTCTTTAAAATATTCATAATTGGCCAAACAAGTAGTGAATGAAAATTAATTCTAGTTGACTAATCAATCCATTGAAATTCATCAATTACTTTAGAATGATTGACCATCAAATGACATTATTGTGCACTCTTATCACTTAAAAACAGTCATTTAGGAACCAAGATTCACGACGAATAATTTTGATTCTAAATCTATGATGAATTTTACGATAAAAATAAATATTATTGCTAATCAGTAATTAATTTAGTAATATAATATTTCATCATAAATCAACAACAAAAATTATTTCGACGTTACATTTTATGACAAAAATGAATATTTATTGCAAAATCGGCGACAAAAAAAAATCATTCGTCACAATTTTTGGAACATAAAACTATTCGTTATAGATTTAGCAACGAAAATAATATTCGTTGCAAATTTTACAATGAATCTCGAATTCGTTGTAATTTTGCAACGAACCTCAATTCATTGCAAATACTATTTATATGAATTTTTACTAAGAATTTGAGATGAATAGGAGATTCGTTGCAAATTTACAATGAATTTCAAGATTTGTTGCAAACTTTGGTAATTAAAAAAAAACTCCAAAGTTGGTTAATAGACCTAGAGAATTCGGAATGAGATGAAACAAGTTTCTATGTGTTCGTCTTATTCTCATGATTATGTAAATGCCCTCAAATAATTTTTTGACCCAATATATTTTTTTCATAGCTAAGTCAAATAGATGGATTTCAAATGAAGTTGAAAATATTAAAGTTAGAAAGCAAATTGAATTACATTAACTTGTTAGAGTTACAAATTAATGTCAGAGATCTCAGAACGATACAAAATTAGTTTTTATGCGTCTGTATAGTACTCACAATTATATTCATATCTTCAAAAATCAATTTGACCTAATAGATTTGGATGTGTGGTTTCTTAAACGTGAATTATATCTTTCAGACACATAGGTGATCAAAACATTACTAAAAATATATATTAGGTAAAAAAAATATTTGAGGACATTTATATAATTAAGACAAATAGACAACCACATAGAAACTGAATTTATATGATTTCGAGCTTCGTTATAAATCTTGGTAATTATAAAAAACTCAAAAGCCGGTTAATGGAGGTAGAGAGCTCGGAATGAGATAAAACAAGTTTCTATGTGTTTGTCTTATTCTCATGATTATGTAAATGTCCTCAAATATTTTTTGACCAAATATATTTTTTTCATATATAGTAAAGTCAAATAGATGGATTTCAAATGAAGTTGAACATGTTAGAGTAAGAAAGCAAATTGAATTAGTTGAACTTGTTAGAGTTACAAATTCATGTCAAAGAGCTCAGATTTCTATGTGTCCATATAGTTCTCCTGATTATATCCATATCTTCAAAAATCAATTTGATCTAATAGATTTGTATGTGTGATTTTTTTAAACCTAAATTATATTTTTCAGATACATAGGTGATCAAAAAATCACTGAAAAAATATATTAGGTAAAAAAATATTTGAGGATATTTATATAATCAGGACAAATAAACGAATATACAAGAATTGATTTCATCTGATTCTGAGCTCTCTAAATCTATCAATCGGCATCGGACATACATAATCAAAGTTTGCAACGAATTTAGAATTCGTTGCAAATAGTAACAAATTTTAGAATTTGTTGTAAGCAAAAATTTGTAATGAATTTCTAGATTTGTTGCAAATTTGCAATGAATTTTAAGATTCGTTACAAACCTTAGTAATTTAAAAAAACTCCGAAGCCAGTTAAGGATCTAGAGAACTCAGAAGGAGATTAAGTTCTTATATGTTTGTCTTATTCTCATGAGTATGTAAATGTCCTCAAATAATTTTTTGACCCAATATATTTTTTACATAGGTAACTCAAATAGATGGATTTCAAATGAAGTTGAATATGTTAGAGTTAGAGAGCAAATTGAATTAGTTGAATTTATTAGAGTTACAAATTAATGTTAGAGAGCTCAAAATGACACAAAATTAGTTTCCATGTGCATGTATAGTTCTCATGATTATATCCATGTCTTTAAAAATTAATTTGACCCAATAGATTTGGACGTGTGATTTTGTAAACCCAAATTATATTTTTCAAACATATAGGTGATCAAAAAATCACTGAAAAATATATTAGGTAAAAAAAATATTTGAGAACATTTATATAATTAGACAAATAAACGAACACACAAGAACTGATTTCATCTAATTCCGAGCTCTCTAGGGCTATCAACTGACTTCGAACATATATAATCAAAGTTTACAACGAATTTAGAATTCATTGCAAATTTGCAACGAATTTCAAAATTTATTGCAAAAATATGCAACAAATTTCTAGATTTGTTGTAAATTTGCAATGAATTTCAAGATTAATTACAAACCTTGGTAATTAAAAAAGAAACTCTAAAGTCAGTTAATGGATCTAGAGAGCTCAAAATGAGATAAAACAAATTCCTATATGTTCGTCTCATTCCTATGATTATGTAAATATTCTCAAATAATTTTTTAACATAATATATTTTTTTCATAGCTAAGATGAATTTCAAATAAAGTTGAAAGGTTAGAGTTAGAAAGTAAATTGAATTAGTTGAACTTGTTAGAGTTATAAATTAATGTTGAGAGCTCAGAATGACACAAAATTATTTTCTATGTGTCTGTATAATTCTCCTGATTATATCTATGTCTTCAAAAAATCAATTTGACCCAATATATTTAGATGTGTGATTTTTTAAACCTGAGTTATATTTTTTGGACACATAGGTGATCAAAAAATCACTGAAAAAATATATTAGATTAAAAAATATTTAAGGAATTTATATAATTAGGATAAACAGATGAACACATAGAAATTGATTTCATCTTATTCCGAATTCTTTAGGTTCATCAACCGGCTTCGGATATATATAATCAAAGTTTACAACGAATTTAGAATTTATTGCAAATTTGCAACAAATTTCAGAATTTGTTGCAAAAATTTATAACAAATTTTTGAATTCATTGCAAATCTTGGTAACTAAAAAAAACTCCGAAGCTGGCTAATGGATCTAGACGACTCGGAATGAGATGAAATAAGTTTTTATGTATTCATCTCATTCTCATAATTATATAAATGTCCTCAAATAATTTGTTGACCCAATATATTTTTTTCATAGTTAAGTCAAATAGATGGATTTTAAATGAAGTTGAAGATGTTAGAGTTAGAAAGTAAATTGAATTAGTTGAACTTATTATAGTTACAAATTAATGTCAGAGATCTCAGAACGATACAAAATTAATTTCTATGTGTCCGTATAGTTCTCTTAATTATAACCATGTCTTCAAAAATCAATTTAACCCTATAAATTTGGATGTGTAATTTTTTAAACGTGAATTATATTTTTTGGACACATAGGTTATCAAAAAATCAATGAAAAAAATATATTAGGTAAAAAAATATTTGAGCGCATTTATACAATTAGGACAAATAAACAAATACATAAGAACCGATTTCATCTGATTCCGAGCTCACTAAGTCTATCAATAGGCTTCGGACATATATACTTTATTTAAAAAAAAATATTTGTAACTTTGCAACGAATCATTTGTTTCATTGCAATTTGCAATGAAAACACTGTTTTCGTTGCAATTTGCAACAAATGTATTGTTTCATTGCAAATTGCAATGAAACAGTGGATTCATTGCAATTTTGCAACGAAGTTAGGGATGAAATAATTTTGTCCCAAAAAATCCTAGTATTTTAACATAAGATCCAGATCTATCCTCTCCTCCTTTCCCTAGCATTTGTGTGGTGGCGTTTTCACCTTGCGGCAACATTTTCTCTCTTGCGGCGTTGACGATTTCTCTCGGCCATTAAATCTTTCCTTTTTCTTCCCCTCTTTTCTAATCTCCTAAGTTGGTTGCTATCGACCTCCACTACCGCTAGCGGCCTTCGTCGGTGCTGGCGGCCTAAAGCATCTGCTAGCGGCCTTCGCCAACCTCATGTGGGTCGCTACCGGCCTTCGTCGGCCGCCAGCGGTCACAGGCGATTTTCACCAGCCGCCAACAGTCGTAGACATCCTTTGCCGGCCTCCAGCAGCCGCCAGCAGTCGCAGGCGGCCGAGGCTGCCCCTTAGTGGGCTTGGCTACCCCCTAGCTAGCTTGGTCGGCCTCTGCCAACCTTGGCCGTGTTTGGCTTGGCCGCTGGCGGTCTCCAACGGCCTTGGCCGCCCCTGCAAGCCTTGGCGTTAGCTTGGCCGCTGGCGATGTCCAACAGTCGAGACCGTCCTGTGGCGAGCTTAGCGGTCCCCTGGCAACCATGGCGGGCTTGTCTTGGCCACTAGTGGCCTTCCTGGGCCTGCTTGGCTACGAGGTCCTGTGTCGGCCTTGCTTGGCTGCGGGGGGCTGGTGTTGACCTTGGCTATGATAGGCGGGCAAGATTATATTTGTTCATTTGTAGACTAGTATATTTGATTGTAATTTTATATTATTGTTTGTGTGGGTTTGTATTTGACGTGGCTTGGAAAGACTCATTTTTGTTCACCTTTATTAGGTGTATTTATTTACGCATGTATTTTAATAATGATAGTATTAGTGTTGGAATGATATATAGCATTAGTATAGGGTTGATATTTTTTGATAATGATAGAATAGTGTTTGAATGATGGAGGGAGGGAAAGCGCAGCTAGCCCCTATCGACCGCGGCATCCCTCTGTCCTTTTTTACCTTTGTTAGGTAATATCATCCACTCTTATTTTAATAATGATACCAATTTGTCTATTGTACTATCTCATATTTTTCTTTTTCTTTGTTATATTTAATTTTAATTTGTATGTGAACTAAGTACATATTGACTATTAGTGTGTTGTCTAGGAGTTTTTATTAATGTAATTTATTAGAAATAGGTAAAATGCAGAATGAAAGAAGTTGGATGTATAATAAAATTTACCTAAATATCAGGATTTAACTGATGAGTTTATCACTGGGTTGAGATAATTTTTAAATTTTGTATCTAGTAATGTTGAGTTTATGGATGGTAATCAGATACGGTGTCCGTGTAGAAAGTGTCATAATGGTAAATTTTTACCATCTAGTAAAGTTTCAGAGCATCTTTGTAGATTTGATTTTACTCCGAATTATTATAATTGGACATGTCATGGTGAACATCCTAATGTGTCATCCATCATATGTAGAGAGAGGTCAGGAAATTTTTGATAGAACAAATCTTGAATTTGTGAAGGAGACTCGAAACATTAGGTTAGATCTCTATGCCGACAAATTTGTTCCATTTGGTAAATCAGGAAGACAATATTCTTGTTGGCCAGTTATATTAACTCCATATAATCTTCCGCCTGGGATGTGTATGAAAACATCGTATATATTTTTAACATTAGTTGTGCCTAGCCCGTAAAATCCGAAGAAGTTAATAGATGTTTATATGCAGCCACTGATTGCAGAGCTAAAACAACTATAGGATGGAAGTTTTCCTACATACAACGTTCATACTAATCATGTAAGGTTTTCCGAGTTAGGTTATATATATATATATATATATATATATATATATATATATATTAAAAAAAAGGTCAATTAAGAAGATGTATTAGTAGTCTATTTATCCTGATATTGTTTTTCTTTCCTAACAGACTTGCCTTGGTATAGGTTGGCGTAGTCTATTTAGTTCTGTAGGTTATCTAAATCATCTCATAAATGACTGAAGATGTATTAGCAGTAATCAGTATAAAATTTCGGCGATTAAGCATGAATGTCTTTACAGTATGATTTGGTTATGGAAATATGTATGGACTTGTAGCTTTTCCACGCCTAGATGTGCAACTGCAAAATACAGTATACGTGTGAAATCACTGTTCTAGTTTCTATGTTTATTCGTTGCCAAGTTATCAAGTATTTCTGTCCATGAGTCTTAATTTCGGCTTTACACAAGAATGACTTTTCATTATGTTATGATTATGGAGAGTTTTGGACAGATCCAAAGGAATAGCAATGGGTGTGGTTAGGTGGCTTAGTAGATGATTTCATTATCCCCTTTATGATTCTTAGAGGTTTTCATTGTTCCCTTACAATACTGGATGTTTTCATTAATTGCTTATGATATAACGATAGCAAATACACTGCTTGAAATTTGGAGTTGAGTTCTTTATGAAAGACAGTATAAGACTGTGTATGTTAACTTGTAATCTATGATATGCATTGAGTCATGTTATTTCCTTTTATTTATTATAAAAATTAGACACTTAGGGGTATGTGTAGTAACAATACAGGATGAGTGCCCCGGGATGAGCTCCGGGGAGGGCTCCTCCATACAGATATGATAATATAAAATATGTTGGCTTAAGCCATATGAATATAAGTCTCCTAAGAGATACCTCTAGAGTTTGATCATGGATTAAATAAACAAGCTCAAATGACGGTTACCACTAATTTTCCTTAAGTACATGTTTAATAAGTTACACCTATGATTATATTTGTTTTTGCTTGTATATATTATTATTATCATGCTCCATGCTATCCAGCTTTTTTTTTCTCTTAAGCTAACTGTATGTCTTCATTCATGTATAATAGATATCTATTCTATGTTTCATACTTTACGTTCCAAAGTCGTTAATTATGTATATACCTACTAGTGGATTATGCTTGCTGGGTTGGTGGACTCATCCTATTGTGATTGCAGGTGAGGAAGATGCCATCCAGAATGAGACAGTGGGCCCAGAGGCGAAGTAGCCGAGGAGATGAGGTTGAATGCATCACACACTGTCTAGGGGCTCTAGATGTCTGTTATTAGTCCTTTTCCTTTGATTGCTACGTTAATATGAGATGGAGACTACTTGTTAGCTTGCTTTGGTAGGAGGTCACAAATGTTTCCTGTAAGATGTGTTTCTCTTGACATTTTATTTGCAAATTTTGGACAAATGTGTGATGCAAAGATGTTTCCTTTCAGTGTACAGTTTGTGGTTTAGTTTCTAGCAAATCACATGCCAGTGTATTTTATTTTATTTATTTTTCTTTTCTCTGATGTTGTATGATTCAATCATACATAAGTAGTTAGGGTTGTCTCAACCCAGATGTTTGTAATAAAGGTTGCTCTTCTTTGGACTATAAATGACTTTTCAGCTTATGGTATGCTGTTTGGTTGGAGTACTGTTGGAATCTTAGGATGCCCAATATATATAGAGAGATCAAAGTCATTCAGATTGAAATATGAAAAGAAGTTGAGTTATTTTGATTATCATAGATACTTTTTACCACTAAATCATAATTTCAGAAAGAATAAAAATGAATTTAGTAGAAATAGAATTGAAAGAAAACCTCCACTATTGAGATTGACAGGTCAAGATATTTGGTACAAAGTACTTCACTTTCTATTTATTATTGAAGAGCCACATAGTACAATATATGAATATGAAAGTACACATAAATGGACTAAACAGAGTATATTATAGGATTTATCATATTGGTATAGTAATTTGATTCATCATAATCTTGATGTAATACATATTGAGAAAAATATTTTTGATAATCTCATAAATACAGTGATGGATATCATCGAAAAATAAAAGATAATCTGAATGCAAAAAAAGATATGTAACTCATTTGTGAACGACCCACTCTTGATGTGGATGAAAGTAGTAGGGGATTAAAGCCAAAAGCAATTTATATATTGAATAAAGAACAAAGACTTGTTGTTTAATTGTGAATGGTTGAAATCAGTGAGATTTCCTAATGGGTATGTCTCTAATCTTGGAAGATGTGTCGATATCTAGGAATGCAAATTGATTGGTTTGAAAAGTCATGATTATCATATATTCATGGAAAGACTAATTCCTATTATTTTTAAGGAACTCTTACCAAATTTTGTATGAGGTGATATTACAGAGTTAAGCATTTTCCTTCATGATATTTACAACAATTTTGAGATATTCATATATGGAGAAGTTAGAGAGAGAGAGATTCCAATCATTTTGTGTAATTTAGAAATAATCTTTCCACCATCATTTTTTGATTCAATGGAACATCTTTTAGTTCACTTGTCATATGAGGCCAAAGTTGGAGGACCTGTTCATTTTCGTTGGATATATCCATTTGAAAGATATAATTTGCATCTTCTATACTTTGTTATTAATGCATAAAAATTGATAAATTTTTGATATATTAATATCTAATACAAATTGTTATATTACAATCAGATTCTTATATCATTTGAAAAAAAAGGTTAAAAATAAGACACATGTTGAAATCTCTATTGTTAATGCATATATTGTGGAGGAAATGACAACATTTGTATCATATTATTTTAAGTCTCATGTTCAGACTAAAGATGGAGATCGGGAAGAAATGATGAAGGTCCTATTGATCCCAATTTGAACTCATTCTCAATTTTTAACTATTTTGGTCGACCAAGTGGTTCATGCAAGCAGAAACTTAACTAATCAAGAATAGCTGACAACCCAGACATATGTTTTACTTAATTTTCCAGAAGTATCATCATATTTCAAGTTAATATATAGTTTCTATTTTTTTTTTCTTATTTCTAAATTATTAGTGTTATAATTTAATTTTTTATGATAGGATTTTTTAAAATTTATATTCTGAAATGTCGACACTAGAGTTTGAACACTTCTGCGATCAAGAATTTGCATCATGATTCAAATCATATGTAAGTAGTTTTATTTAAATTTGACCTACATATATCTTAACTTTTAAATGAATAATATATTCATTTGAGTTTAGGATTATCCTAATCAAGCTCACATTGAACAACAAATGCTATTCCATCTATCATGAGGTTCAAAAGTAATGGTACACACTTGGCCAACATATTTCATAAATGAATATAATTTTCATACTCAAGAATATAGAAAAGGAAAGACTACCATGAATAGTAAGGTATGTGTTTAGTCATCCAATGATAGAGGTGCAGGCAATGATTTTTATGGGTTGCTGGATGAAATTATAGAGCTAGAATACCCTGGCCTAGAGATGTGAGTTATCTTATTTATGTGTCGCTGGTTTGACCCTGTTAAAGGGATGAAGGTGTATTAACAGTATAATTTGGTTGAAATAAATTATAAAAGATTGTATAAGATATATGAACTATTTATTTTGGCACAACAAGCGATTTAAGTTTTCAATGCTTCATATCTTAGTTTGAAAGGTGATAAAATTGACTGGTGAGCTGTTTGTAAAACAAAACCCAGAAAAAAAAATGACGAATGTTAGGAAGACATTGCATATCAACAAGAGGAAGTTGCAAATATATTTCAAACCGAGGAATATATTATTCCAACATTACGAGATCTCAGTGGAGTAGTGATAAACGTGGATGCTAGTGAATTTCATGAGAACGATGATGATGATGATGAGGAGGAGGAGGAGGAGGAGGAGGATGAGGATGATAATGAAGATCATTTTTTATATGTAGGGCATTTTTTTATGATTGAATTTAACTTTAATCTACAAATTTATAAAATTCGTAGCTTAATTAGTTGTTTATATACTGTCACATTATTAAATTTATATATTTTATCTATTTATGCTGTGTATTTTTTCCGATAGATCAGTAGAGGTGGCATTATCATTGTAGATTCTTGCACTCTCAGATCTTTATTATGCATATGGTAAGTTTTTATATTTGGTCTTCATTATAAGAATCAAATTTTTAGTTGCTTTATTTTAATTTTGATTTTTTATTGCTAGTTTCGACAGGGTGGTCATAGATGACAGAGGTCTAGCATTGGCCAGACTGATTCATCGTCTCCCGGCACGGTACCTACGCCCCCTAGGCAGGAGTTTCACATGGTCAGTCGCCGGCAGGACACATGACCAGTTGTTGGCAGAACCTTCACATGGTCAGGCACTGACAAGACCTTCACATGGCTAGTCAGGACCTTCCTATTAGGGTCAGTTTGTGCTAGAGGGAGGGGAAGGCGAATGGCTCATCGTGCGCTCGTCGTTGGCTTGCTTCGTGATGATTTGCAACGGTATAAAACTAGAAGCACTCTCTAATGCTAACACAAAGGATTTACTTGGTATCTGCCTCAAAAAGAGGTGACTAATCCAAGAATCCACTCATGACACGCTCTCCACTATCAAAAACACTCCTTCTCGGTAATTACCGGAGGTGGAGAAATCTCGTACAATACTCACACAACAAATACAACACACACAAGAAGAAAAAAATATAAGAATTCAGATACAAACTCTTTTTTAGCTTACTTGTTGCTTGTTGATGTCTCTTAAACCTTGGAAGTGTAACTTCAAGAGCTTCCAAGAACTGGCGGAGAGTGTCGTGGAAGAACGCGTGAAGATAGGGGAGAAGGAATGGAGCATTTGAATGCTTCGTTGCCTTTATATCTGCACTTCTAGGGCTTCCAATCGATTGGGGCTCCTCTTAATTGATTGCCACGTTAGATTCTAACAATCTCGGCCATCTAAAACCTACATCCTACTCAACAGTCGTATCTCAATCGATTGATCAATTGATTGGGGAGGCTTGAATCGATCGGCTGATCGATTCAGAGCGCCTCTGTGCTCTCGCTGGAAACTTCTAAATTGATCGATCGATTCAGTGTTTATCACGACGCGTGTGATTTCCAGCACCCCAATCAATCGACCGATCGATTGATGATACCCAATCGATTGGCTGATCGATTGGGGACCATTCTATTGGCGCAATACAAGTGCCCAATCGATCGGTTGATCGATTGGGCTGCTGTTTATCACAGTACTATGCCCAATCGATCAGCTGATCGATTGGGCTTGGTCCAATTTGATCACTTGATCAAATTGACCAACCCTAACTCACCCAAGTCAAGTCTAGGGTGCCCTAACCCAACATCCAGTCACTCATGTCCTATTAGAACTCCTCATTGTTAGAGTGTATACTAAAAGCCTAGCTTTTGTAAACATTTATTTTTGGAATAAAAGAATCACATTGGTCAAATGTCTACATTTATTTGTTAAGTGTAGTTGTTCAATTAATTTATATTGTAGATAACATGATGTGTGATGTTACACACAGAAGATCATGATATCAGTTCTTTATAAATTATAAACAGTTGCTCATGACTAAGATGGAAAGAAACAAACCGTTGGAATAGTCGTAGTGTAATTAAGTATTAGTTTATCTTGATTAATAAATTACACTAGTACACTCTGAGTGTATTGAGTAGGACCATTTAAGGTAAGTTCTTTTTATACTGACTTAATAAAAGAATAAGACCTTAGTTATTATGGAATTGTGTGCTCTTAATTCTAATATAATAACAAGCACATATATTTAGTATTTATTTCTTTAACTTATCAAAGGGTGAGATTTAGCTCGATAAATCAATAGGCCCGATAAGTTGGGAAATGATATTACTTATAGTGTGTGTTGTTGATTATAGAAGGAAACTGTGTTCTAGTAATTTAGGTTGAGAATGTCCCCAAGAGGAATTCATAAGGATTGTCATGTTAAACCCTGCAGGTGGACTTAGTCCGACATGACGATGAGGTTGAGTGGTACTATTCTTGGACTAAGACATTAATTAAAATGAGTTGTCAGTAACTCAATTAATTAGTGGACATTCGATATCGTAAACACAGGGAGATTAACACACTCATGATAAGAAGGAGCCCATAATGTAATTTAGGATTGGTGCGGTAGTACAATAATAACCCTCTAGTGGAATGAGTTATTATTGATGAACTTGAGTTGTGTGTTCGGGGCGAACACGGGATACTCGAGCTCATCGGAAGGCCAAAACCAATTTCTCCTCTAGGTCCCTGTCTTAGCCTCTTTAATGCCACAAATCCATCCATATAAAGCCCATCTTGGTGTCCAAGAGGGGGCCGGTCCAAGGCTTGGTGACCAAGCCAAGGGCCGACCACTATTCTTTCTAAGGGGGCCGACCACAATTAGTTTTGAGGGGTCGGCCACCATATTTCAAATTAGAAGGGGTGTTTTGAATTTTTAAAATCTTCTCTTTGTAGATAACTACAAGTTTAAAAGAAGAATTTTAAATTTACAAAACTTTCCTTATTTGAATTGGGTCACATGGTTTAAAAGAAAGTTTAAAAGTTTTAAAACTTTTATTTTTTAACCATCCTCATGGTTGTTGGAAAAAAGGAAAGGAGTTTTAAATTTGAAACTTTCTATTTTTGTAACAATGTTAAAAAAGGAAATTTTAGAAGAGAGGTTTTAAATTTTAAAACTTGGTTTTAATTTTTAAAACTTTCTTTTTTTAACATCCACATTAGGAAATTAAAAGAGAGCTTGTAAAATTTTATAAGAGCTTTCCTCCTTTGCTTATAAATTTTTTTACAAGATTATTTTCTTCCTTTAAAGGGCCGACCACCCTTGCTTGGTGCCCAAGCAAGGGGCCGACCAATCAATGATTGAATTAATCAATCAATTAAAGAGGAGGATAAGGAAAATAAAAAGGGAAACGGAAAAACAAGAGGAAGATTTTAATTTTTTGTAAAAATATTTCCTTATTTGCCTTGGGCAAGTAATATAAAAGAAGGGAAGGAGAGGCTTCATGATATATCAATTCTTATTCTCTTGTTGGTGCTCTCTATTGTGGCCGGCCCTCTCTCCCTTCTCTTTTTCCTTGCTCTCTTTGGTTTCTTGGTGGTGGTGGTGGTCGAATACTAAAAGGAGGAGGAGCTTTTGGGTGGTGTTCATCTTGGAGGATTGTCGCCCACACAACATCTAAGAGGAGGCGAGGAATACGACAGAAGATCTCGAGGTTATTAGCATATAAAGAAAAGATATAACTAGTAATTATTTTCCACATCATGCTAGTTTGTTTTTCTTTATATGAATTCCAGACACAAGAGACATTAGATTCTAATTTTTTGAATTGGTAATTCAAGTTTGTGCTTTTTTTTTGTCTTTCAAATTTGTGATTCGATTATTCTTTTTGGTTAAACCTAGAGTTATATAAGGAAATTAAATATTAGATTTCCTTAAAAGGCTTTGTCTAGGAAGTGGTGGTTGCTCCCATATCCAAGAAGGCCTAGTGCCTCGCCATGTTTAACTTGGAAGTCAATTTTGAAAATTAATATTTAATTGAATTTATAACATAGGTGGGTTTGGATCAATAATGTTAAGCATCGTTTGCGATCCAAATCTAAACCATTAAGAATAGATAAGTTAAATTTGAAATAAATAATGTTAAGTTCCGTTTGCGATTCCTAATTTAATTTCTAAAGAACACAATAGGTTGTTTAGGAAATGTTCGACACTTGTACAAAATTTTTGTACAGTGGAGCCGGTACGATCTTCTTAGGACCAAACAACACTCATGTCTAGCATCCGGTCAACCTTGACCTGCTGGGACTTCTTCGCCAAGTGTTCGGTCAACCCTTTGACCCACTTGGACTTTTCTTCTCGTGCCAAGTATCAGGTTAACCTTGACCCACTTGGACTTACCGTCTCGTGCCAAATGTCCGGTCTTCCATGACTCACTTGGACTTCCACCAGATGTTCGGTCAACCTTAACCCATCTGGATTTCCTTGTGCCAAGTATCCAATCAATTCTTTGATCTATTTGGGTTTCCCAGCACCAGGTGTCCGGCCAACCTTGACCCACCTGGATCTCCACGTGTCTAGCTTCACTGACCAGGTCTTTCCTGATAGAACCTTTGCGTACGGCTAGAGGGGGGGGTGAATAGCCTTTCTTCGATTTTTCACCTACAACTTGTTAGCGAAAGCAAATAGAGAGAAATGAAAGACAAGAAAAATAAGAAAACAATGCTAACTCCTTGGTTTACTTGGTCTCCACCTCCTTGAGGTGACTAATCCAAGGCACACACCCACACGATCAAGCTCTAATATGAACTTCTCCTTCTCGTTATCACAAACGAAGGTGGAGAAACCTTTACAAGGTTGTCTCTTCCTCTTACAAGATGAGATCTAGGCTTAGGAGGAAGAGACTCAAAATCTTTTGCTTTGAAATCACTTGGAGAGCTCTCTTTTTGCTTAGCACAATAAGTATTCAAGTGTTATGTTTGCTACAGTGCATCTCCCCTTTTTATTTGTCTTCAAAAGTAGTCGTTTCTCACGTGATCGTTGTCGTCGATCGATTGAGCACATCTCCAATCGATTCAAATATAGCCATTGAGCGTTGTCACGATCGATTGGGCCAATACTGGATTGATTCAACCGCATATTTCATAGGTACAGAAGTGGATTCAATCGATTGGCCGATCGATTGATTACCTCCAATTGATCGGTTGATTGATTCAAAATCGCACTGCTCCTTCGTGCAGAAACCTTGTGAATCGATCGACCGATCGATTGGTTATCTCCAATCGATCGGCTGATCGATCCAGGTTCGCACTGTGTTCTTGCGCAGAAAGCATGTGAATCGATCGGCCGATCGATTGGATTCCTCTAATCAATCGGCGAATCGATCCAAGTTCCTTCTGTGCTCTCGCGGAGAGGTTATCAATCGATCATCCGATCGATTAGTTTTCTCCAATCGATCGGCTAATCGATTCAGCAGTATTCTGTTCCATAGTTATGCACCTCAATCGATTTACCAATCGATTGCTTGTTGGTTTCCCAACTAATACCTCGTGCCAGATGAACGCATCCCTGGACTTTCTTACCAAGACTCTGGTCCTCGACCTTCTTGGACTTCTCTTGCCTTACTCCCGGTCTTTTGACCTACAAGGACTTTTCCTGCCAAGACTCCGGTACTCGACCTTCTTGGACTTCTTCCTGCAAAACTTGCAGCACACGTTAGATCCAAACGTATTAACCTAAACTTAAATAGTTGTCAATGTTAGTTAGAGTCCTAGAGCCAATCATATGATGATTGTTGTATGAACTCGTTGTATTATATTCTTGTATATAAATAAAGGTATTTCTTTATGGTTATTATACTTACTTGTATTGGTGCCAAATAACTAAGTATAATAGCGTCCTTGAGTAGAATGTTCTTATCTATATCAATCGATTGGTTGAATCGATAGTGAGATGATATAGAGAACACTACTCTTAATCATTCCTAGTCAAGTATTAACATTCAGGGACAATGTTAATGCGACGAGACTAGCATGTAGGTCAACTCGATGACTTGATCTCACAAGTCATGGATATAGAGATATCAAGTTGACACATGAGTATGTATTGGAGAATGTATACTGAATGACCCGCCATGAGAAAATATCATGGATCGTTATATGAGTATCATATACTTTCTCATGTGGCTATTAGTATGGCTATTAGTCCTTGGACATGAAGTTACCATGGTTCCCTACATAAGGAGTTGCATACTTTGGCTTCGTCAAACGTCACCTGTAAAGGCGATTACTGGGTATGTAACAAATTATGCGGAGGGATGTGAGTGATGTAGATGGGATCTATCCCTCCTATATGACGGGAGTGACATCATTATTCTTGATAGAGTGAGATCACTAAGTGCATGGTCATGCCCAAATGAGTCAATATGAGATATTGAGCTCATTTGATTAGAGTCAGTCTAGTTGGAGTTCAAGATATAGATTGATTAGAGGATGACACGGTCTATGCCTCAAATTGATTAATCTAGATGTTAAGGATAGAAGGACATTGTCACATATTGTGAGAGTCACAATTAGTAGTCACAAGGTGATGTTGGATCTCAACATTCTTGTAACTTGGGTAGTAATGATGTGTTGCTAGATACCGCTCATTACTTATGCTTCTAAATGGGTTTAGGAGCATTGCCAACGTTACAAGAACCTATAGGGTGTGTTTGGTTCGGGGTTATCCTTGATGACCTTGGTTATCCATCCAAGATTATCAACGAAAATCCTGTTTGGTTTAGGTAATCGATGATTCCCGAGTAATGTTCCATGCCTAACACGTCAACAAAAGGGGCATGCAATCCGGAATCGAAAAACCTTGAAAAACTGAGGTTTTTCTTGATTTCGGGGTTAACGAATTTTTTTACCCAAAATACCCTCGAATAAGAGAAAAATATAATAAAAAAGAAAAATGTAAAGAAAAAATAAAAATAAAATAAAATAAAATAAAATAAAAAACTCTAAAAAAAATGTAAAAAAACATTTAAAAATTTTAAAAATATAAAAAATTAAAAAATAATAAAAAACTGTGAAAAAACATAAACATAGAAAAAATGTAAAAAAGTTTTAAAAAAATAAAAAAAACATAAAAAATATATATAAAAATAGAAAAAACACATAAAAATTAGAAAACATAAAAAATAAAAAAAACATAAAAAAATTTAAAAAATTTAAAAAACTTTAAAATACAAATAAAAATAAAGAAACCGTGAAATAAGAAAAATGTAGAGTTTAAATAATAATAATAATAATAATATATGGTTGATTTTGTAACTAAGGGTAATATAGTAAAATATTAAACTAAGTTATTCTTTAAAACTTTCAAACAAAAAAGTTTTTATTGCATTACCTAGGTTGAACCAAACAACATTTGGTTATGTTTTATTCCCCATAACCTTGGTTATGTGATTACTTGGTAATCACATAACCAAGGTTATGTATGATAACTTGAACCAAACACATCCATAGGGTCACACACAAAGAGCAATTAGATGGAGAATAGGTTCATATGATGAACCAAGAGGATTAGGTTCATGTGATGAACCAAATTGGATTAAGAGTAATCCAAATTAAACTAATTGAGTTGGACTCAATTTGATTCATGTGTCCAATGAGTCTAATTTAGATTATGACTCATTGAATCAATTTAATTTAATGAATAGAGATTCATTAAATCAAATTGGATTGAATCAATGGTTAGATTTGATCAACCATGGGAGAATTTAAGTTAAGTTTGACTTGACTTGAGAGGGAAGATGAAGAGTCATGTTTGACTTGACCTTAACTTGACCAAATGCCATGTCATTATGACTTGGCATAGGGCCGACCAATGATGATGTGTCACATCATCAAGGCAACTTCAAGTGAGTGCCACCTCATAAGGAAAACCAAGAGCCATGACTCTTGGTATTCCTTTAGTGGCCGACCACTTAAAGAGATGAATTAGCATTTGCGTGCTAATTCAAGGCAATTGATTTCTTCTTCCTCCTCTCTTCTTTCTTTCTCTCCCTTTCCTCCATTGTTGTGACCTTCTAAGGGTGCTAGCACACTCTTAGTTGTGTTTTTCTCCACCTATTGTTCGTGTGGATACACATAGAGGAGTGTACATTTGACACTCTCGAGATCCGAAGAATCTTGGACGAGCGGGATTTGCGAAGGGCTTCGCTTCAAAGGTATAAACCCCTTTCTTGTAGATCTAGTGTAGATCTAGGATTAGGAAACATGTACATGAATTTATTTTAATCTTCGCACGGATCCGGTGGCAAGACTTCGGGGTTTCCGCAATGCAAAAAGCGGTTTTTGCAGCCCAAAAGTCCCAACAGTCAATACATTGAAAACATCCAGGGCATGATTGCACCAACAATCTCCCCCCTTTTTGATGTTTGACAATCTATTTAACTTTAGGCTAATTTCCAACACACCATAATAAGATGATAAGCAGTAAATAGCAATAGACATGAGCTAACAGTAAATGACAATATTGTTATTAACTACGCATAAAATTCATCTTACTTGATCATAAGCAATAATAGCAAATTCATATATGACTAAGCATGAATCTCCTTCCTAATTAAGCATAAACTTCAACTTACTTCTCCCCCTTTGTCAAATATCAAAACAAAAACTCCCCTTTAATTGGTGCACTAAACAAACACGATAAACCCGAGGGGTAGTCCCGCTAAATCACACAAATATCAACATAAGATAATAATCTGGATTCGAAAAATGAAAGATAATAGAGAGAAGCAGTATATAATATATCCAAAATAAAGTGAAGTTCACAAAAGGGACTTCACAATAAACATCCACACAACGTACAAAATCACGTGTCATAGAGATACAGGGAAATCAAATGTATCATCTCCTAGAGGAGTGGGAGCAGGATCAGAAGCAAGTGCAAACGTAGTAGCCGGGGCAGGAGCTGCCGTAGAATCAGCACTAGGAACAACCTCAGCACGCGGGACAAGACCAGTAGAAGGAACAGACCGAGATGGACGACCCGTCACCCAAGAGCTCACCAAATCCACTAGTGTGTCTAGATTCGCCTGCATCGCAGTCTGGCGATGGCCCATGATGTCCATCGTGGTGCGTAGGCGAGCTACCTCCATGGTCAGCTCCTCAAGGTGGGTATCTACAGTCTCCTCGAATGTCGGAGAATCAGGCTCGGCGATATCTTCCTCAGCATCAGCCCCCGAAGGAACTAGCGCCTGTGTGGCCCCCTTTCGACGAGCCCTTGGGCCTTCACCCAGTGCGCGCCCATCGAGCCACCGGACTCCTGCAGGACCAACCCCTAAGCCTGTCTTCGTGAAAGATCGGGAAGATATCCGGGAATACGCAGCGGACATGGGCTCCAGTCGACCTCGAGTGACATCAATCCCCATAGACTTGAGCCAGGCAGTGATGAGATGGCCAAAAGGCATGTGGATCGTCTGCTGCACTGGTTGGATGAAATGAATGATGCAATGAAAGATGTTTAGAGAAATGTTGATGTCAAGGGTCTGCCGCATAGCGTACAACAAAAACATGTGGGAAGGTCGAAGAACAGCGAGGGCACGCGAGACAATGGGCAAAAGGCAGTTAACAACCACTTTGTAAAGTGCGTTGTCCCTAGCTGACACCTCGAGAGAAGAAAAGTTTGTGAGCTGTGCATTTGGACCGTCCAGACGAGGACGACCAAACAAACTTTGATGCATAGTAGCAATACTAACGTGCTCAAATGGAGGAGGCAAAATATCAGGGAGTGAAGGATAGAATACAAAATCATTAGTGGAGGGGCGACATCCCAAAAATGTTTGAAGGATCTTAGGAGAAAAGTCTAGACTTCGTTTCGCAACACGAGTGCGATACGAAATGCTGTCAGAAGTATGCAGGTTGTTGTAAAATTTGGACACAAGAGCCACATTTATACTTTACTCACAAGAGAGTATGAAGTCAAGGTTGTAATGCACAAGGAAATTGTAGACCTCCACACAAGAATCCCTATAGAATGGAAGATCAATAGACCTAGTAGGGATAAGCTTAAATGTGTGCTTGCTAAAGGCTTGCTGTGTCACGCCCCGGAGGAGTCCCTGTCCGAGAAAATTTCGGTAGCATCTCCCCTGTACGGTGGACAATCTGAAACTTTTCTACATCCTCATATACCTCAGCCACATGCGGCTGGAATAATAACATGTAAATAAACCATCACCACGCAGTTTATATAAATATAAGCAAACCAAAGCAGTAATACCATGACTCAAAAACAACCCTACTCAACTACACTCGTAAAGCTCAAATCCGACAATAAGATCAACTCACCTCTTCTGCCGTCCAGGCAGACATGTAGTAAAACATATCCAAACACCAAAAATCCATCAAACGATATGAATCCATACAATATCTATAAATAAAACATTACAAGACTAAAAACAAAGTCTGATAGAGAAACTAAGATAAAATAACAACTCAAGACCAGCAGAGGACTAGCACTACGTGAAGATAGGGACTAGCGACTGGAACTGCTTCGGACAGCCTCAACCTGAAAATATAACAACAATGGAGGTGGGGTGAGTCCAACACTCAGCAGGTACAATTGATATGCAAAGTAAGGAAATAACACCTAGCACTAATCATGCGTACAGTCTCCTGATAAAAATAAAGGTAAATGCAAACCGAAGTAAACAGGAGAGAAACTGTACTAACCAGGACCTGGGTATAAGGACAAACAGTCCGAAAGGTATAGAAGACCTGTATGCATGTCAAACATAGGTATCCAAACAATATGTAGCATATAAATGCAGCAAACACAAACACAAGCAATAAATGCATCATGCATATGATGTCAATGTCATGGTCACCCCTGACGCCAGTCAGCCAACTCACAGCAAAAGTGGGACCGAGTGGGTAGGGCTGTGACGACCATGCACTCTGCATCACTACTACTCCTGATGAGTGACCGAGAGGACAGGATGCTGTCGGAGTACACACATACTCCTACCCCAAATCATAAATGGGGGAGCGCAATGCTCTCATCTCCCGGTACACGATGACGGGGAGGGGTCCCTAACGTGCTACACGCTGCGTCATACTACCCATGAGCGGACCAACGGAGCACCGGAAGAGCAAACTGACGTGCTACCACGCTGCGTCACGCTATCCATAAGCGTCACAACGGAGCACCGAACAGTGATGAAACTGGCGATGTGCTCGACAATAATGGAGCAATCCTATCACACAGCATGCAATCATGCGAATGGTGCATGACACTAAGCATGATAATATACTAAACCAATCTATGGACATATAATGATGTGCACCATAGTGAACAAATCATATCAAAGTACACTGATCAAATAAGGTATCAAACCTAGGTCCTGAACATGGTGAAACATGGTTATATCACTACCCCTATGAGCATGTGTAATCAGGTACATAACAACACGAAATGCAAAACAAACAATCAATCAAGCAGGTAACAGGTAATCGGGTAGTGATTAACCGTAACAAATGAAGAACATAATTAACGCAACTTGTTAATTTCATTACTATGCATATCAAAGACAATAAGTCAAAAGTACCCGCCTCCAATCGAAATGGTCCAATCTGACTCCGAGATACTCGTCTCGCGTCAAAGTCCTGTGTCACCAATAAATATATATGATTATTTAGCTAAATTCCTATAAATAGCTAAATAAATTCTTTAACCCTAAATTAGGACAAAAACCCTAATTTCAAAAACACATAAACCTAATCGACATTCACATGATCGTCCAACTACAAAACATATCAAATTCCTGTGTACGCTAATAAAATTGAAACAAGTCCTCTATTCATCACCTCAACACTAAACCTCTCCGGTTAAATCACAGCCAGACAGGTCAGTCACCAGCAACTGCTAGAAACCCAAGTAAAGCCCTGCAATTCATTGTCCAGATCATAAAATGGGGTTCAAGAAATTAATTTCCAACAGATACCCCAATTCCCAGAATAACCTAAGCACCTTACCTTACTTTTCAACAGGGATCTTGCTGCCAGAGAAAGGTAGTCGCTGGATGGTGGCCACCGGACCCAAGAAAAGGCCTTAGAACAACTCCTTGCAGGTTTTTCCCTTACTGGTCGGACATCAAACATGAGATCAAAATGGAGATCACAATGCAACAACAACCTAATCATCTTACCTTGCTGTCACACTGCCGAACCACTTCTGCTCTGAGGGGGAGGCAAGTTTCGGAGGTAGGGTACAGGAGGCGTGACCACAGTGAGGGAGACGATGTGGAGGCAGTAGCGAGATGGAAGAAAGACTCACCGCTGGATGCTAGTGAACCGGCGCTAGGGCAGAGAGGGACGACGATCGGCTGTGCTCGGATGTCGCCGAAGAGATGGGTGTCGCGGCTGAGGCTAGGGCTCGGCTCTCTAGTGAAGGGGTGGTCGGCGCTAGGGTCGAAGACAGCGGCGTTGGCAGAAGGAAGGCCGGCGGTGTCTCGTCGGACCAGAGGAAGGAAGGGAAAAATCCGGAGGCGGCGTCGGCGGTGACGCTAGGCACAGAGGCGATCGGCGCTAGGCGGGAGGGCTCGACTTCACAGATAAGAGGAGAAGATGAAGAGGAGGGCTCGGCGGAGGGGTTGTATGCTCGAGGAGGAGTAACCGCCGTCGGTGGTTAGGGCAAGGAGGAGAAAGGAAGGGCAGCGTCGGGATGGCTCGGGTGCGAGGAGGGAGGCTAGGGCATGCGGGGAGAACTCGGGCGCGAGATTTCAACAAGGAAAAGA
Organism: Zingiber officinale; assembly: GCF_018446385.1. NCBI lineage: Eukaryota > Viridiplantae > Streptophyta > Magnoliopsida > Zingiberales > Zingiberaceae > Zingiber > Zingiber officinale. Next base: position 82,517,367 of record NC_056007.1, read on the forward strand.
AGAAATAAAAACTAAAGAAAAGGAAATAGAAAAAGAATTAAGAATATAAGCATTTCCTTACTTAAATGGGTAGCCTAAACAGGCTTTTCCGGGTCCCATTTTTGTTCCCGTTAACTCGTCCATACGAGCTCCGAAAAATTTCCAAAAAATTTCTAAAAATTCCGGAAAATTCCCTTATTAATATTCGCCTATTTTCAGTATTTTACATTTTCCCCCACTAATAAAAATTTGGTCCCCAAATTTCGTTATCTACCATCAGCAAGTACTAACAACAGGTAAAGAGTATAAATGCTGAACGGTAAACTAAATCACATTTCTCAAGTAAAAAGATGGAGATATCGAGCTCGGATAGTATCCTCGAGCTCCCAAGTAGCCTCCTCGTTCGAATGATGCTGCCATCCGACTTTAACCAGCCTGATAGTCTTTTTCCGCAACTGACGCTCTTTCCGGTCGAGAATTCGTACCGGAACCTCCTCATATGTAATGTCTGGCTGAACTGGAACTGGAATATCTGGCAGCACATGCGTCGGGTTGTGCACGTATCTCCGCAGCATAGTTACGTGGAATACATCGTGGACGCCTGCCAGTGACGGTGGTAGTGCTAACCGGTAAGCTACTGCTCCGATCCTCTCCAAGATCTCGAAAGGGCCAATATACCGCGGAGCCAGCTTACCTCTGAAGCCAAATCTCTTCACCCCTTTCGTGGGTGAAACTCGCAGAAATACATGGTCGCCAATAGAGAACTCTAGTGGTCTGCGTCTTCATAACTCTTCTAGCGGTCCTGCGCCTCTGACATCCTCCGTCTGATAGTACGGACCAACTCTGCATCATGTTGAATTCTATGAGGTCCCAACAACTGGGCCTCTCCAACCTCATCCCAGAGGACGGGTGTCCGACAAGGTCTACTATACAGCGCCTCAAACGGTGCCATCTGGATAGCCGAATGAAAGCTGTTGTTATAGGCAAACTCTACCAACGACAGATGGTCCTCCCAACTGCCTCCGAAATCCATAACACATGACCTCAGCAGGTCCTCTAAAGTTTGAATGGTCCGCTCTGACTGTCCATCTGTCTGTGGATGGAAAGCTGTACTGAAACGGAGCTGTGTGCCCAAGGCCTGCTGCAGACTCTGCCAGAAACGAGACGTGAACCGTGGATCTCTATCCGAAATGATACTCAACGGAACACCATGTAGTCTGATAATCTCCCGACAATACAGATCTGCCAATCGATCTAGGGGATCAGTCCTCCGAATCGCAAAAAAATGCGCGGATTTGGTTAATCGATTAACGATTACCCAAATCGTGTCATGACCTCGTCGTGTCCTCGGCAACCCTACCACAAAGTCCATAGTAATGTGATCCCACTTCCACTCAGGAATAGGAATCCGCTGAAGTAACCCTGCAGGTCTCTGGTGCTCAGCCTTCACCTGCTGACAAACAAGACATCTAGCTACGAAATCTGTGATGTCTTTCTTCATGCCGTTCCACCAATAGGAACGCCTCAAGTCTCGATACATACGGGTCTCTCCTGGATGGATCGCAAATCGAGAACGGTGAGCCTCCTGGAGTAGCTCCTGTAAGACTGGATGAGACTAAGGTACGCATAATCTGCCTCGGAAGTATATAACACCCTCCTCATCTCGTGTAAACTCGGTCTGCTGTCCGGAAGCAATCTGACTGCCAATAAACTGCAAATGCTGATCACTGGCCTGGGCCTCTCGGATCCTCGTCCTAATCGACGACTGAGCAACCATGGTAACCAAAATATCCTGCTCTGTCGGTCCCTGCTCCTCAAGATCTAACTCAGAGAAACCCTGAATCAAGTCCGTGACTGAAGTCCGGTGGCAAGCCAAAGTCCCTCTGGACTTTCTGCTGAGTGCATCGGCAACCACATTAGCTTTTCCCGGGTGGTAGCTAATGGTACAATCGTAGTCCTTCAGGAACTCCATCTATCTCCTCTGTCGGAGATTAAGCTCCTTCTGAGTGAAAATATATTTGAGACTCTTGTGATCAGTGAGAATCTCAAATGTAATACCGTATAAATGATGCCGCCAAAGCTTCAGAGCAAAGATGATGGCAGCTAACTCCAAGTCATGAACTGGATAGTTCTTCTCATGCTCCTTGAACTGACGCATAAGCAGCCGTGCTGCATCAGTACAACACCCAAACCCTGTAGAGAAGCGTCGGTGTAGAGTACAAATCCGTCCTCTCCGAAGGTAAAACCAAAACTGGAGCCGACACTAATCTCCGTCAGCTCCTGGTCTCGTACTCCTGACCACGTGAACTTCACGCCTTTCCCGGTAAGGCGTGTAATAGCAATACGCGAGAAACCCTCGACAAAACGCTCGGTAATATCCGCCAATCCTAAAACTGTGGATCTCTCGAATCGACTTTAGCTCCCAACCGGTGACCTCGATCTTCGAGGATCTATGAAATACCTTTGCTCGAGACCACATGTCCCGAAAACCGATGAAGATAGCGAATGCACACTTGTGAACTTCGACAAATGTGATGTCGTCAAGAATCTCCAAAACTATCTGAAGATGATGTGCATGCTCCTCCTCCTGAATGCGAGTAGACCAATATGTCATCAATGAAAACGATAACAAACTGGTCCAGATACTCCAGAAAGATGCGTTCATCAAGTCCATAAACACCGCTGGAGCATTGGTAAGCCCAAATGGCATTACCAAAACTCATAATGACCGTATCTCGTACGGAAAGTCGTCTTCTGGATATCTAGTCTCAATCGATGATATCCGGATCGCAGATCAATCTTAGAATACACCGATGTACCTCGAGATGATCAAACAAATCCTCGATCCGTGGTAAAGGATATTTATTTCGGCGATCACATTCAGCTGTCTGTAGTCAATACATAACCTCATAGTGCGGTCTTTCTTGACAAATATCGGAGAACCCCATGGAGAAACACTAGGGCGAATAAATCCCCTATCCAAAGCTCCCGGAGTTGAACCTTCAGCTCGCTCAACTCTTTTGGTGCCATACAATAAGGAGCTTTCGATCCCGGAATCAGCTAATAGCGAACTCCACTTGCCTTGGGAGGCAAACCGCCTCCGAAATACATCCGGGTACTCCGACTACAGAACGTGAGAGCGCAAACCACCGCCCCGGTACTAATCGAGATAATAAGAAACCATGACAGCCGTGATGCGCCTGAATCACCGAGATAATCGAGATGCCGTCGTCTCTGATGCCAGTGAAACTCCACGAGGGTTGGTTCGGAGGTCGGAAAGTGACCACCCTCGTCTGGCAATCAACGGTAGCATGATATACTGACAGCCAATCCATACCAAGAATGATATCAAACTCGACCATCTCCAATACTAGAAGATCTACCGTAAGTACCATGTTGCCAAAGTCTAATGGGCAACCTCTGATCTCCTGGGTGACGTCTAAAGTATCACCGGATGGTAGGGAGACAGTCAATCGCTGCAGTCTAATAGTAGGTAATCTACCAATCTCCCGCATAAAGGTACGGGATATAAAAGAATGCGAGCTACCAGTATCAATCAATATATCAGCGGTAAATGCATAAATGAAAATCATACCGCGGAAAATGGATCCGTCGGCTCGCTGCGCATCCTCTCTGGTAATCGCATGAACACGTCCTATCTCTAGCGGAGGAGGAGGTGGTAACACTGCCAGCGGCTGCTGCGGCTGGGCAGAAGCCTACCACTGAGGCGCTGCTGGATAATGTGCCAGAGAAGACTGAGAAGACGGCGACTGATACTGTGTCGATGGCTGGGACTGAGTCTGGTAATGGCCTAAAGGCTGAGGCTGCATCTGATATTGCCCCTGCGTCGGATAATAAGGTCCCGGAACAGAACTCTGGGGTGCTATGGAAGCACCGGAGTACTCCTGTCCATGCATGCCAAATGCTGCTGCAGGTGAAGCTGTCCCCTGCTGATGATGTGAGGGCTGGAATCTCCGCCCTCCTCTTCGAGACCCTGACTGACTGTGCTGTCCTCCCTGAGCAGTAACTCCGGGAGCAGTATGCTGAGCCTTTAGTTGGCAATCTCGACTCTGGTGCTCAGGCAGTTTGCAATAAAAGCAAACTGGCTGCTCCATAGTACAGGCTGTGGTGATGTGATCTCTGGACCCACATTTGAAACACCGAATGTCGCTGGCGGGTTGTTTCCGGTTCTGCTGTGGAGACCGGAAACGTCCTGAAGAAGACTGCCCTGATTTCTGAGGCCTACGAGATACCCCAGAAGTACCCTGATCTGACCGACTGCGCCTGCTCTGCTGTGGTGTAGCCTGTGACTGCTGGATCTGTCCAGATGTCTGACTCGGCTGCTTCCTTTTCCTATCCGGAAAAACTCTTTGCTGAGCTGACTCAATAATGAGGGCTCTGTCCAACATCTCCGCATAAGATGTGATACCAAGACCGACAAGTCTTAGTTGCAAATGTCCATCCAGCCCCTGAATGAACTGCTGCATACGTGAACTGTCCTCATTAACTAGCTCTAGACAAAATCTGGCCAATCTGTCAAACTCTGTACTATACTCTGTCACCGATCGATTGTTTTGTCGCAAACTCAGAAAATCCTGCCGGCGAGCCATCTGATAAGCTCGTGGAAAGAAACGGCTCTCAAAAGCCTCTCTGAATCTGGCCCAAGTGGTGTTCTGCTCACCGATGATAGAACGCTGAGTAATCCACCAGGTGTCGGCCGCGTCCCGTAAATGAAAAGCAGTCAGCTCTGCTTTCTCCCTCTCGGAGCAAGCCATATAAAAGAAAGTCCGCTCCATAGTCTCAATCCAAGACAGGGCCACACTCGGATCACGGTCTCCTCGGAAGAGTGTGAATCGACTCTTCATCGACTCTGCCAACACTGGAATCCTGGCTCGTGCCGCAAAAATGTCAGTGAGATGTGTCGGAACGACTGTCGGAACTGGCGGAAACACTGTAGCTGGTGCTACAGGTGGTACCGGTGCATAAACCGGAGGAGGTACTCCCGGTGCTGCTGGGTAAACTGGAGCATATGCCGTCGATGGAACTGTAGGGTGAACGTAAGTGGCCGCGGCTGGATGTACGGTAGGCAATGGTACCGGATGTGGAGTAGCCGGTATCCCTAATGCAGGTGCTGCTGGGTACACTGTATGTACTGGGGGCACAGGTGCTGCTGATGCCGAATACACGGTGGGTCCAGGTGGCGGTGGTGCCGGGTACACCGTAGGCTGCACTGGAGCAGGTGTCGGGTATGCCAATGGTACCCCTGGTGGTACCGAAAATACAGTAGGAGTAGATATTGTCGGTGCAGCTGAGGTAGGTACCTCTAAGGGAGCAATCGGGGTCTGAGAGCCCGACGCGCCCGCAGCATGCTGAGTCTATCCCTGGCTGACAGGCTCATCAACAGAAGACATCTCTGGCATATCCAGATATCCCGCGGTCCCCGTACGTGGTCGTCCAGTGCCACTTCTCGCAGCAATATGCGTAGATCGCCGCATATCTGTTAAATTATATTACAGATATTACTACCAGTATAACCAATTACAAAAATAACATCATACCTAATTGCTGTCTGGAGATGTTCCGTCGCTGTCCAGTCCCCAAATTGACCTCGGAATTTCGTACAAGAAAATCACTGGAAATCCATAATAAAATCCAAAACGAAAGTCCAAAACATATACGTAATGGAAAATCCGTGCAACCAAAAATAACTACCCAGTTTGACTCGCAAACTTGGGCTAGCACAATATATCCAGAATACTAAAAGCAGGTAACACACCCTGCTCTGATACCAATAAATTGGTATCAGATATATCTCGAAAAATTCAACACACGGAAACCAAACAAGTATCGCCAAACTTTGGCGCTCTGATACCATATCAATAGGTATCAGGTTATCCCAAATATCCAAAATACGAAAACAACGATCATAAAACCTGGCTCTGATACCACTAAATTGTCATGCCCCGGAGGAGTCCCTGTCCGAGAAAATTTCGGCAACATCTCCCCTGTACGATGGACAATCTGAAACTTTTCTACATCCTCATATACCTCAGCCACATGCGACTGGAATAATAACATGTAAATAAACCATCACCACGCAGCTTATATAAATATAAGCAAACCAAAGCAGTAATACCATGACTCAAAAACAACCCTACTCAACTACACTCGTAAAGCTCAAATCCGACAATAAGATCAACTCACCTCTTCTGCCGTCCAGGCAGGCATGTAGTAAAACATATTCAAACACCAAAAATCCATCAAACGATATGAATCCATACAATATCTATAAATAAAATAATACAAGACTAAAAACAAAGTCTGATAGAGAAACTAAGATAAAATAACAACTCAAGACCAGCAGAGGACTAGCACTAGTGCAGATGGGGACTAGCGACTGGAACTACTCCGGACAGCCTCAACCTGAAAATATAACAACAATGGAGGCGGGGTGAGTCCAACACTCAGCAGGTACAACTGATATGCAAAGTAAGGAAATAATACCTAGCACTAATCATGCGTACAGTCTCCTGATAAAAATAAAGGTAAATGCAAACCGAAGTAAACAGGAGAGAAACTGTACTAACCAGGACCTGGGTATAAGGACAAACAGTCTGAAAGGTATAGAAGATCTGTATGCATGTCAAACATAGGTATCCAAACAATATGCAGCATATAAATGCAGCAAACACAAACACAAGCAATAAATGCATCATGCATATGATGTCAATGTCATGGTCACCCCTGACGCCAGTCAGCCAACTCACAGCTAAAGTGGGACCGAGTGGGTAGGGCTGTGACGACCGTGCACTCTGCATCACTACTCCTGATGAGTGACCGAGAGGACGGGATGCTGTCGGAGTACACACATACTCCTACCCCAAATCATAAATGGGGGAGCGCAATGCTCTCATCTCCCGGTACACGATGACGGGGAGGGGTCCCTAACGTGCTACACGCTGCGTCATACTACCCATGAGCGGACCAACGGAGCACCGGAAGAGTAAACTGACGTGCTACCACGCTGCGTCACGCTATCCATAAGCGTCACAACGGAGCACCGAACAGTGATGAAACTGGCGATGTGCTCGACAATAATGGAGCAATCCTATCACACAGCATGCAATCATGCGAATGGTGCATGACACTAAGCATGATAATATACTAAATCAATCTATGGACATATAATGATGTGCACCATAGTGAACAAATCATATCAAAGTACACTGATCAAATAAGGTATCAAACCTAGGTCCTGAACATGGTGAAACATGGTTATATCACTACCCCTATGAGCATGTGTAATCAGGTACATAACAACACGAAATGCAAAACAATCAAGCAGGTAACAGGTAATCGGGCAGTGATTAACCGTAACAAATGAAGAACATAATTAACGCAACTTGTTAATTTCATTACTATACATATCAAAGACAATAAGTCAAAAGTACCCGCCTCCAATCGAAATGGTCCAATCTGACTCCGAGATACTCGTCTCGCGTCAAAGTCCTGTGTCACCAATAAATATATATGATTATTTAGCTAAATTCCTATAAATAGCTAAATAAATTCTTTAACCCTAAATTAGGACAAAAACCCTAATTTCAAAAACACATAAACCTAATCGACATTCACATGATCGTCCAACTACAAAACATATCAAATTCCTGTGTACGCTAATAAAATTGAAACAAGTCCTCTATTCATCACCTCAACACTAAACCTCTCCGGTTAAATAACAGCCAGACAGGTCAGTCGCCATCAACTGCTAGAAACCCAAGTAAAGCCCTGCAATTCATTGTCCAGATCATAAAATGGGGTTCAAGAAATTAATTTCCAACAGATACCCCAATTCCCAGAATAACCTAAGCACCTTACCTTACTTTTCAGCAGGGATCTTGCTGCCAGAGAAAGGTAGTCGCTGGATGGTGGCCACCGGACCCAAGAAAAGGCCTTAGAACAACTCCTTGCAGGTTTTTCCCTTACTGGTCGGACATCAAACATGAGATCAAAATGGAGATCACAATGCAACAACAACCTAATCATCTTACCTTGCTGTCACACTGCCGAACCACTTCTGCTCTGAGGGGGAGGCAAGGTTCGGAGGTAGGGCACAGGAGGCGTGACCACAGTGAGGGAGACGATGTGGAGGCAGTAGCGAGATGGAAGAAAGACTCGCCGCTGGATGCTAGTGAACTGGCGCTAGGGCAGAGAGGGACGGCGATCGGCTGTGCTCGGATGTCGCCGAAGAGATGGGTGTCACGGCTGAGGCTAGGGCTCGGCTCTCCAGTGAAAGGGGCGGTCGGCGCTAGGGTCGAAGATGGCGGCGTCGGCAGAAGGAAGGCCGGCGGTGTCTCGTCAGACCAGAGGAAGGAAGGGAAAAATCCGGAGGCGGCGTCGGCGGTGACGCTAGGCACAGAGGCGATCGCCGCTAGGCGGGAGGGCTTGGCTTCACAGATAAGAGGAGAAGATGAAGAGGAGGGCTCGGCCGAGGGGTTTTATGCTCAAGGAGGAGTAACCGCCGCCGGCGGTTAGGGCAAGGAGGAGAAAGGAAGGGCGGCGTCGGGATGGCTCGGGTGCGAGGAGGGAGGCTACGGCACGCGGGGAGAACTCGGGCGCAAGATTTCAACGAGGTAAAGAAGAAATAAAAAATAAAGAAAAGGAAATAGAAAAATAATTAAGAATATAAGCATTTCCTCGCTTAAATGGGTAGCCTAAACAGGCTTTTCCGGACCCCATTTTTGTCCCCGTTAACTCGTCCATACGAGATCCAAAAAATTCCCGAAATTTTTTTAAAAATTCTGGAAAATTCCCTTATTAATATTCGCCTATTTTTAGTATTTTACATGCTGCATAGCAGTATTAGGGAAATGCTAATCAATGGGAGGGAGAGGACGAGGTGGCGTCCGAGAAGAACCCTCACCTGACCCGCGGACCTTCTGTTTCTTTCTAAGGGTAACCAATGAAAAGGAGCAAGCAATAGCAATGGCAAGAGCCGTGCAGGGCAACAGAGAATGCAGGGAAGAAAATGCATGAAAATGCAATGCATGAGTGAAATGCAATGCGCCACACACAAACACACAACACATAGGTAAATTAGCAATCTAGGTTTAGAAGCAAGAGCCAAAGAGAAAACAGTGAAGATGTTACCTAGGGTTCGGAGGCCGCATTTTCTGTGCGACGTAGAGACGAGGAAGAAGAAGCGGCCCCGGTCGTCGAGAGAGGAGGAGCGGAAGTGGGAGAGAGACGGAAGAATGCCCTTCGCCGGAGAGGACCGTCGGAGAGGACGACCGATGCAGGCGGGAGATTCGCCCAGGCTAGGGCACGGATCGAGTCGAAAGGAAAACGAGAGAAAGTGAGGGTGGACTTAGGTCAACAGTGATTTAAGTTGGATTTTAAATACCCAATCGATCGACCGATCAATTGAGAGCAAGTGAATCGATCGTTCGATCGATTCACGAAGTCTCTGTGAAATGTCGGAAACTCATCTCAATCGATCCATCGATCAATCGAAACCCGCTGAATCGATTCATTGATCGATTCAACTGCCCTTTATGGTGAAATCCGAGCTTCCCAATCGATTGACCGATCGATTGGGAATTCTGATATTACTGCATTTCTGAACACTTTCAGATCCAAGTTTTGGAAATGCACAAATAATTGTACACTACTCTAAAATTCATGAAATTTTATGTAGGCACTATATATGTCTCATATTATCAAGAAAAAATAAATTTTGACAAAAATGGACTCTTATTAGCGAAGATTGATACAAAATTGAGAGTTGTCGAAAACTTCAATATTTTGGTACGTTCGTGTCTAATTATTCAATGCTAACTCCCATCCAAAGACAAACTTCAACAAGGGTTTCAAAAGTAAGGTTTATATGTATTTTAAATTAAAATTTTCAATCATAATCGTAGGGCTAAGTGCACATGATGTGTACACTTGCTTTCCCTATGATTGGCCCAAAGTAATGTAGGATTAATGTTACTAGATGTCATATTGGCTCAAAGTAATGTATCATGACTAACATGTTGAACCAAAAGCATCATCCTAATCATCTCACATAATGTCTAATTGAAGAAATACACAAGTAAGGCTTCTTAGGTCTAATGTGAGATGTAATGAGATACATTCTTAATGTGATATGGCATCATGTAATGCTATACTCACTATTCTACAAAACACATACCAAGTTCTCTCCTAAGTGAGGTAAATTTCGCCTCGGGTAGTGGTTTGGTAAATATGTCGACAAGATTTGACTTAGAATCAACATAATTTAGTATAATGTCTCCTCTTGTCACATGATCCCTAATGAAGTGATGTTTCACTTCAATGTGCTTTGTCCTAGAGTGATGCACCGAATTTTTGGTTAAGTTAATGGTGCTAACATTATCACACAATACCTTAACTTTGGAATAGTGAAACTCATAATCTTCTAAAGTATGCATCATCCAAAGTAATTGAGCTACACAACTACCCATAGCTACATATTCGGCCTCGGTGGTAGACAAAGCGACACAAGGTTGTTTTCGACTACTCCAACTTACTAGGGAGGATCCAAGAAATTGACATCCACCACTAGTACTTTTCCTATCTAATTTGTAAACCGCATAATTGGAATCGGAGTATCCAATCAAATCAAAATTTCGAGTCCTAGGGTACCAAAGACCTACATTAAGGGTACTCTTGATGTATCTCAAAATTCTCTTTACCGCCACTAAATGAGATTCCTTGGCACATGATTGGTATCTTGCACACATACCTACCGCAAAGAGTATATCCGGTCTACTAGCAGTTAGGTATAACAAACTACCAATCATACTTCTATATTGCTTTGGGTCTACTAATTTTCCTTCTTGATCACTATCTATTTTGGTATTAGTTTCCATAGGAGTAGATACTACCTTAGCATTTTCCAACCCAAATTTCTTGATAAGTTCCTTAGCAAATTTTGTTTGATAGACATAAGTTCCTTCATTGGTTTGTTTGACTTGCAATCCTAAGAAGAAACTTAGCTCTCCAACTAGACTCATCTCAAACTCACTTTCCATATGTTAATGAAGTCTTGAAGAAGTTCATTATTTGTTGAACCAAAAATGATGTCATCAACATAAACTTGTGCAACAAAAATGTCTCCATCCTTAGACTTTAAAAATAGGGTTGGGTCAATTGTTCCTCTTCTAAAGTCTTTGGAGAATAAGAAGGATGAGAGTCTTTCATACCAAGCCTGAGGAACTTGTTTTAACCCATATAAGACTTTCTTAAGTTTATAAACATGATTTGGGTAATCAATGGCTTTAAATCCAGGTGGTTGTTCCACATACACTTCCTCCTTAATAAATCCATTTAGGAATGCCAATTTTACATCCATTTGATAAAGTTTAAAACACATATAAGCGATATATCCTAATAATATTCGAATGGACTCTAATCGAGCAACCGGAGCATAGGTTTCATCATAGTCAAGTCCTTCAACTTGATTAAAGCCCCTAGCCACTAATCTAGCTTTATTTCTAGTGACTTTTCCTTGATCATCCAATTTGTTTCTAAAAACCCATTTTGTTGTAACAATTGTTATCATTGGGTCTTGGAACTAATTTCCATACGTCACTTCTCTCAAATTGGTTCAACTCTTCTTGCATTGCTAGAATCCAATCCGTATCAACTAAAGCTTCATCAATTGATTTCGGTTTAAATTGTGATATTAGAGCGATTTGACTAGTATGATCTCTAAAGTATGATCTCGTCCTTATCTCTTGGGTCACATCTCCAACAATTTGATCAATAGGATGACCCAATTGTTGGATAATAAAAAATTCCTTAATTCTTTTGTCATAAAAAAGAAAAATTATTTTAAAAAACAATTTTCTTCTTTTAATAATAATGGTCGGCCACTTCTAATTCCCCAAAACAAGGAAAATTTAATTCACACAAGAATTAAAACTTCCTAATTTGTTTCTAGAAATTTATAAAAATTTCTCCAATAATTTTTATCCCTTCATGATTGGTTAATAAAAAAGAAATTTTATAAATTAAAATTCTTCTTCTAAACATGTGGATAATTTTCAAAAGGAAAGTTATCTCTAAAAATTAAAATCTCTTTTCAATCTACAAATAAGGAAAGATATCAAATCTTTTCTTAATCTTTTGTAGAAACTAATAAAAGAGAATATTTAATTTTTAAACTTCTCTTTTAAATTATTATCATGGTCAAAAAGGAAAGTTTTTCTTAAAAATAAAATCTCCTTTCAATCTACAAATAAGGAAAGATTTCAAATCTTTTCTTAATCTTTTGTAGAAAGCTTTAAAAGGAAAGATTTAATTTTAAACTCTCTTTTAAAACTATGATATCCACATAAGAAATAATTTTTAAAAAAAATCCTTTTAATATGATGTGGCCGGCCACCTAAACTTGGGCTCCAAGCTATTGGCCGGCCACCTTAAGGCCAACCTTTAGGCTTGGCCGGCCCTAAGCTTGAGCTTCAAGCTTAGCTTGGCCGGCCCTATTGGTTGGGTAAGAAGGTGGGTATAAATCTCTATATACAAGAGGCTACGATAGGGACCGAGAGGAGGAATTGGTTTTGGTCTCCGATGAAATTAAGCTTCCCTTGCGAACACACAACTTAATTCCATCAATAATAATTCATTCCACTAAAGAACTATTATTGAACTACCGCACCAATCCCAAATTACATTTTGGGCTCCTTCTTATTATGAGTGTGTTAGTCTCCCTGTGTTTAAGATGTCAAATGTCCACTAATTAAGCGAGTTACTGACAACTCATTTAATTAATATCTTAGTCCAAGAGTAGTACCACTCAACCTTATCGTCATGTCGGACTAAGTCCACCTGTAGGGTTTAACATGACAATCCTTATGAGCTCCTCTTGAGGACATTCTCAACCTAGATCACTAGGACACAGTTTCCTTCTATAATAAACAATACACACTATAAGTGATATCATTTCCCAACTTATCGGGCTTATTGATTCATCGAACTAAATCTCACCCATTGATAAATTAAAGAAATAAATATCAAATATATGTGCTTGTTATTATATTAGGATTAAGAGCACACACTTCCATAATAACTGAGGTCTTTGTTTCTTTATAAAGTCAGTATAAAAGAAACGACCTCTAATGGTCCTACTCAATACACTCTAAGTGTACTAGTGTAATTATATAGTTAAGATAAACTAATACCTAATTACACTACGACCTTCCAATGGTTTGTTCCTTTCCATTATGGTCATGAGTTACTGTTTATAATTTATAAGGTACTGATAACATGATCCTCTGTGTGTGACACCACACACCATGTTATCTACAATATAAATTAATTGAACAACTACATTTATCATAAATGTAGACATTTGACCAATGTGATTCTTATTTCTAGATAAATGTTTATACCAAAAGCTAGGCTTTTAGTATACACTCTAACAATCTCCCACTTATACTAAAAGACTAAGCTGCCATATCTGCTGCCATACATCTGATTCCCAACCCTTCAACATGTCCATCAAAAGCTCTCGCCTTAAGGACCTTAGTGAAAAGATCTATAGGTCATCATCCGATGCATTCTAGGCGGCAACAACTTCTCCTCGTTTATACGATTTCTCGTATTGGGTGGTACTTGCGCTCTATTGTGTTTACTTGCCTTATAGACTCATGGTTTCTTCGAGTTTGTTACTGCACCATTATTATTACAATAAATTGTAATAATCTTTGGACAAACTAGAAATCATATCTAAGTCTATCTTGAGGTAATTAAGTCATTCAGCTTTTATGGTTTCCTCAGAGGCTTGCCATATACTAAGCTTCTATAGTGGAGTCCAGAAAAACACCTATGCTTATCACTCTTCCATAGTTATGACTTTACCTCCTAAAGTAAATACAAAACCCCGAGGTTGACTTATTATTGTCCCTATCCGATTGGAAGTCAAAATCCATGCAACCCACAGGGACCAAATTAACTGCCTTGTAAGCTAGCATATAATCTCTAGTTCCTCTAAGGTACTTTAATATATGCTTTACTGCAGTCCAATGTCCTTGTCTAGGGTTACTTTGATATCTGCTAACTATGCCCTTGGCAAAATAGATTTCTGATCTCGTGCATAGCATACATTAGGTTGTCTAACTGCCGAAGCATAAAGAACTGCCTACATGTCCTCAATCTCCTTTGATGTCATCGGAGACATCTCTTTAGATAAAGACACTCCATGATTAAAAGGTAAGAAACCTTTCTAGGAGTTTTGCATGCTTAAAATGAGCAAGGATTTTTCCGATGTATCAAGCTTGGGATAAGTAAAATATATTTTTTCTTGCGATCCCTTATTACTTTGATCTCAAGAATATATACATTCTCCCAAGTCCTTTATATCGAATTGTTTGGACAACCATACCCTTACTTCTGACAACATTTTGATATTGTTTCCAACTACCAAAAATGTTATCTACGTATAGTACAAGAAATACCACCACGCTTCCATCACACCTTTTGTATACACAAGACTTATCCGGTTACTAAATCCATAGATCTGGATTACTTTGATAAACCGGATGTTCCAAGACCTTGAAGCTTTACCTCAGTCCATAGACTGATTGAGCTTGCACACAAGATGCTCTTAGCCCTTTGCAATGAACCCTTCTGGTTGCTTTATATGGATGCTTTCTTCAAGACTTCCATTAAGGAATGCTGTCTTGACATCCTCTTGCCAAATAGATAAAAGAATCCGGATAGACTTAAGCATGACTACCAGTGAAAAAGTTTCCTTTTTCATCAAGCCTTGCTTTGAAAGTTACTACCTTCCTGTCTATCCCTCTTTTCCTATTATAGACCTTTTTACACCCAACGACTTTTACACCATTTGGTGATTCTACAAGCTTCCAGATTTTATTAGAATACATATATTCTAATTCTTTTATTCATTACTCTTTGCCAAGATGTTGTATCTTTATCTTGGAGTGCTTCATCATATGACCGGAGATCAGGTTCATGCCCTCCAGGGATCGAGTCCAAAAACTCTCCCAAAACATGAACCTATTTAGGTTGCATAACAACCCTCCCACTACAATAAGACACTTTCTGTAATTGTGTATCAATTTGTGATACGTGTTGCAGTTTTCTTGTGGTATCTCATCTTGTACAGTTGGTACTAGGTTAGACATGTCCTTTATTATTTCCTTAAGAACAAATTTACTTATGAGCACATGGTTCATTATATAGTCCTTTTCTAAAAAATCAGTCATTGATGCTAACAATGACCTTATGATTTTTAAGACTATAAACCTACTTTTGTTTATCTAGGATAATTTACAAACAAGTGAACTCCTATCCAACTTATCATTGTCTCTCTTTAACATATGTGCTGGATTACCCGAATCCGAATATGCTTCAAAATAGGTTTTCACCTATTCAGCAATTCTATATGAGTAGAGAGTTCTAACTTGGAAGGTACTATGTTCACTTTCGTTTTCAGAGTTTATCCTTAAAACAAATTTGGTAATTTTCTGAATAACTCATCATCTATCTAATTATTTCATAAGAGTCCTTTACCTTCTTTTTACTACACCATTATGTTGGGGTGTACCAGGTGCAGTTAGTTGGGATTGAATCCCTACTTTTGATAAGTGACTCCTAAATTCTCCCAAGAGGTACTTGCCATTACGATCTTACCATAGTGACATTTACTTTAACATTTCTCCGCATCAGCCTTGTACTCTTTGAACTAATCAAAGTACTTAGTCTTGCGGTACATTAAGTAAATTTATTTGTATCTTGAATAGTTGTCTATAAAATAGACGAAATATTCAATACTACCTCTTGTTTTGATAGTCATAGGATCACACAAATCAGAATGAACCGATTTCAACATATCTTTGACTCCATACCCCTTGGACTTAAAAGCTTCTTGGTTATTTTCCTTCCAAGTAAGACTCGCAGGTTGGAAAGATTTCCACTACCAATGAATCCTACTTAAGTATAACCTAGCTTTAGGTGCCAAAGATATAATTGGTTCATTTCCGAAGGTTGCTTTCTCTTAAAATTAGAAGATGTGTTACTAATTTCCATTTGTTGCATCGTGAGAGTTATTGGATTATAAATTGTCAACCATCATACCAGAATAGATAACTTCCCTATTTTTCTTGATAACAACTTTGTTATCAAAATAGACACAATATCTATAATAGTTTAGAAACTGAAATCAGGTTCTTTCTAAACTTGGTACGTAAAGACAATTACTTAAAATCCATATTTTATTCTTATCAAAGGATAAACATCTCCCACTGCAACAGCTACCACTTTTACAGTAGTGCCCATGTGGACGGTGATTTACCTTTCATTTAGTTGTCGGGTTTCCTGGAACCCTGCAATGAATTGCAGACATGATTAATGGCATCTTGTATCTACACTCCAGGTTCTGGTAGATAACATCACTAGGCATGTTTCAACTAATGAATTAAATACACCTAAATTATTCTTAGTTCTAAGAAGACAGTCTACCTTAATGTCCAAGTCCTATTTCCAATCATTACAATTGGGACTACTAAGTCTTTTCTATAGTATGACTACTAGGGATTGACAATCATCCTAAGTGTTGGAGTGTATACCGAAAGCCTAAGCTTTGTAAACATTCATTATGAATAAAGAATCACATTTGGTCTAATAATCTACATTTATTTGTAGTTGTTCATTTAATTTATATTGTAGATAACATAGTATGTGGTGTCACATACAGAAGATGATGTTATCAATACCTTATAAATTATAAACAGTAGCTCACGACCAGAATGGAAAGGAACAAACCATTAGAAGGTCGTAGTGTAATTAGGTATTAGTTTATCTTGACTATATAATTACACTAGTACACTCAGAGTGTATTGAGTAGGACCATTTGAGGTCGTTTCTTTTATACTGACTTTATAAAGGAACAAAGACCTCGGTTATTATGGAAGTGTGTGCTCTTAATCCTAATATAATAACAAGCACATATATTTGATATTTATTTCTTTAATTTATCAATGGGTGAGATTTAGTTCGATGAATCAATAAGTCCGATAAATTGGGAAATGATATCACTTATAGTGTGTGTTGTTGATTATAGAAGGAAACTGTGTCCTAGAGATACTAGGTTGATAATGTCCCCAAGAGGAGCTCATAAGGATTGTCATGTTAAACCCTGCAGGTGGACTTAGTCAGATATAACGATAAGGTTGAGTGGTACTACTCTTGGACTTAGACATTAATTAAATGAGTTGTCAAGAACTCACTTAATTAGTGGACATTCGATATCTTAAACACGGAGACTAACACACTCATAATAAGAAGGAGCCCAAAATGTAATTTGGGATTGGTGGTAGTTCAATGATAGTTCTCTAGTGGAATAATTATCATTGATTTAAGTTGTGTGTTCGGCGAACACGGATGCTTAATTTTATCGGGAGACCAAAACCAATTCCTCCTCTCGGTCCCTATCGTAGCCTCTTATTTATAGAGTTCTATACCCACCTATACCCACCTTCTATACCCACCCAATAGGGGTCGGCCAAGCTAGCTTGGGATCAAGCTAGGGCCGGCCTAGGTATGAGATTGGGTGACCGGCCCTAGCTTGAACCCAAGCAAGTAGGGCCGGCCAAAATAAATTAAAAAGAAATTTAATTTTAATTTTTATTATTATGTGGAAGATATATTTTAAAGAGAATTAAAATTAAAATATCTCTCTTGTAAAAGATCTACAAAAGATTAAAGAAAGAGATTAGATCTCTTTCCTTATTTGTAGATTGGAGAGATGTTTTATTTTTTTCTTTAAAAATTATTCACATGTTGATAAAATTAAAATTATAGAAATTTCCTTTTATCAACCATGAAGAGATTTTAAAGAGAAATTTTATTTTTTAAAATTTCCGGAAACAAATTAGGAAGTTTTAATTGTTGATTAAAACTTGTCCTCTTTTGTTTTCCAATGATGTGGCCGGCCACTTGAAATTAATTGGGAAATTTTATTTTATTTCTCTCAATTAAATCATGTCAAGGAAATTAAGGAAAATTTATTGTAATTAAATTTCCTAATTTGCCTAGGCCAAGGAATATAAAAGAAGGGGTGAGGGTGCCTTCACAAGACACAACATCTATTATTCCTCTCCTCTTTTGTTCCTTGGGCCGGCCAACCTCTCCCTCTCTTCCTCTTGTGGTGGCCGAACCCTACCCTTCTATTGGAGCTCTTGTGGTGGCGGATACTACTCGGAGAAGAAGAAGAAGAAGGAGAGAAAGCTAGCATCTCTTGGAGCTTGGTTAGTATTTTGTTTTTCTTCCTTGGTGAAGCTTCCTCTTTGTTGGCCGAACCTAGCTAGGAGGAGAAGAAGGTGATTGGTGGTTTCTCGTCTCGGAAGATCGTTGCCCACACAACGTCCGAGGTTAGAAGAGGAATACGGTAGAAGATCAAGAGGTTTTTTTTTTCTACAAGGTATGACTAGTAATTTCTATTTCCGCATCATGCTAGTTATTTATGGAAATAATACCAAATACAAGAGGCTTACGTTCTAGAATTTCGAATATGTTTTTCGAAGTTGTGTTCTTTTGTTTCTTTCTTTTCCTTGTGATTTGATTGTTCCTTTTGGTTAACCTAAAGTTATTTTAGGAAATTAAATATTAGCTTTCTATTAAAGGTTTTGTCTAGTCGGTGGTGGTTGCTCCCATATCCAAGAAGGCCATGTGCCTCGCCACGTCAGTACTGGGAACCTTTTATGGAAATTAATATTTAATGGAATTAATAACTTAAGGTGACTTGGGTCGAACGTGTTAAGTTCCGCAGGAGATCCAAGTCAAAACCTAAAAGAACAAATAGATTAAGTTTTGGATCAAACGTGTTAAGTTCCGCAGGCGATCCAAAATTTAATTTAAAAGAACACATGGTAGCTAGGAAAAGGTTCAGACCTTTGTACAAAATTTTTGTACAGTGGAACCTATAGGTTTTCCGAGTAGCAACCAATACTAAGAATCTCAAAAATATTTGGTCAAGATCAACTCCTTAAAATCTCCATGAATTTTGTGTATACAAAATCAAAGAGGAGATTTTATTCATTAATTTTATTATCTCGTCAACTTTACTTTATAACGAATAAAATTAATAGTTGATCTGTCTTTGATCAAATATTTGGTCAAAACTCTTTGAATTTAAAATAACATTGATTCCTCAAACAATATTATTTAAATTTACCAACACCTCAAACACCGTGAATTTTGCATGCCACGTTAGTGTGGACGTATACAAATTCATCATTTGTAAGAGGAGGGTTTTACCCATTGACTATCTTGTCAATATAACTTTTTGACAAATAAAATTACCTCAAACACCATGAATCTTGTATGCCACGTTAGTGTGGATGTATACAAATTCAAACATTTGTAAGAGGGGTTTATTAATTTTATTATATTGCCAATCTAGTTTTATGACAAATCAATAGTTGATTTCCTTTTGGTCACACAAGTGATAGTAGTGACTCCGTTGGGGAGGATACTATTAAATGTGTCTAAGTGTATACCATTACTTGACACTAAGTCCATTAATAAGATTATGCCCCTTCCGTTGGGGAAGATCACACGCTCTTAATTAACTTCCTATAGTCATCCAAAAATGGAAGTCTGTTCTAGTGATCCACAAACAAGCTCATCCGTTATGGAGGAAGGCACTCAGAGCCAACGCGCAAGCTTGTTTGCATCACTTACAAACCAGTAATGGAGACCATGGGATTTACTTAAAAATCCCTCTCCCACTTAGTTATTTATAAATGAGGAATTTTAACTATGCTAGCCTACTAAATATGCATACTAACAAGCACACACAACACAGCATAAAAAGCAATAAATAGAAAAACTAATTTTCAACTATTATGGCTTTTATCTATTGCTGTCCTCCGTGTGTCACCAACCCTAGCCGCTGCCATCTTTGGCCACTGCCACCGGGTCTAGTTGTCGCATCCATCTTGCTCCTTGTTCCGCTGCGCCTTTGGTCCTTAAAAGGTTCCACGCCTTGCAAGACTCGATCCGCGACATAAATAGATTTTACATTTTTCGATCCTATATTCCTCGAAGGAATGTACATGTATCTAGATCAAAAAATAAAATCCTAATAAAAATAAATACAGCTCCTGCTGTATTTTATAATACAATCATGCACACACAATAAAATGCCCTTGACATGTCCAAGGGTCCAATCACACACATAATAACTATAAGCCATAATAGTTGGATCCTGCATCCACAAAGTTAGCACATCCTACTATTAATCTGCCTAAATTATGTATGACATGTGCATAATTAAACTAATACCAAATACACAGATGCAATACCCTAGCTCTGATACCAATGGTTGGTTGCTACCTGGAAAACCTAGAGGTTCCCCTGAAAATTTTGTACAAAGGTCCAACCTTTCCTAGCTACCATGTGGTCTTTTAAATTAAATTTTGGATCGCATGAACTTAACACGCTTGATCCAAAACTTAATCTATTTGTTCTTTAAGGTTTAGACTTGGATCTCTTGCGGAACTTAACACGCTTGATCCAAATCACCTAAGTTATTAATTCCATTAAATATTAATTTCCATAATTGGTTCCCAAGATTGACGTGGCGAGGCACATGGCCTTCTTGGATATGGGAACAACCACCACCGACTAGACAAAACCTTTTATGGAAATCTAATATTTAATTTCCTAAAATAACTTTAGGTCAACCAAAAAGAACAATCAAATCACAAGGAAAAGAAAAATAAAAGAACACAACTTCGAAAAACATATTCAAAATACTAGAATCGTAAGCCTCTTGTATTTGATATTATTTCCATAAATAACTAGCATGATGCGGAAAGGAAAAATTACTAGTTATACCTTCTAAAAAGACCTCTTGATCTTCTACCGTATTCCTCTTCTAACCTCGGACGTTGTGTGGGCAACGATCTTCCGAGATGAGAACCACCAAGCACCTTCTTCTTCCTTGCAAGTTTCGGCCACCACAATTCTCCAAGAGAAGTAGAGGTCCGGCCACCACCACCAAGCTCCAAGGGATGCAAGAAACAAAACCACCTTTCTCTCCTTCTTCTCCTAGCTAGAACCGGCCACCATCAAGAGCTCCAAGAGAGGTTGCCGCCGGCCATAAGAAGAAGAGAAGAGGAAGAAGCTAGGGCCGGCCACCGAGGAAAAGAGAGGAGAAGAATAATAGAGTTTTTTTCACCCGTGAAGGCACCTCTACCCCCTCTTTTATAATCCTTGGTCTTGACAAATAAGGAAATTTTAATAAAAAATTCCTTAATTCTTTTTTCATAAAAAAGAAAAATTATTTTAAAAAACAATTTTCTTCTTTTAATAATAATGGCCGGCCACTTCTAATTCCCCAAAACAAGGAAAATTTAATTCACACAAGAATTAAAACTTCCTAATTTGTTTCTAGAAATTTATAAAAATTTCTCCAATAATTTTTATCCCTTCATGATTGGTTAATAAAAAAGAAATTTTATAAATTAAAATTCTTCTTCTAAACATGTGGATAATTTCCAAAAGGAAAGTTATCTCTAAAAATTAAAATCTCTTTTCAATCTACAAATAAGGAAAGATATCAAATCTTTTCTTAATCTTTTGTAGAAACTAATAAAAGAGAATATTTAATTTTTAAACTTCTCTTTTAAATTATTATCATGGTCAAAAAGGAAAGTTTTTCTTAAAAATAAAATCTCCTTTCAATCTACAAATAAGGAAAGATTTCAAATCTTTTCTTAATCTTTTGTAGAAAGCTTTAAAAGGAAAGATTTAATTTTTAAGCTCTTTTAAAACTATGATATCCACATAAGAAATAATTTTAATAAAAAATCTTTTTTAATATGATGTGGCCGGCCACCTAAACTTGGGCTCCAAGCTATTGGCCGGCCACCTTAAGGCCAATCTTTAGGCTTGGCCGGCCCTAAGCTTGAGCTTCAAGCTTAGCTTGGCCGACCCCTATTGGTTGGGTAAGAAGGTGGGTATAAATCTCTATATACAAGAGGCTACGATAGGGACCGAGAGGAGGAATTGGTTTTGGTCTCCCGATGAAATTAAGCTTCCCGTGTTCGCCCCGAACACACAACTTAATTCCATCAATAATAATTCATTCCACTAAAGAACTATTATTGAACTACCGCACCAATCCCAAATTACATTTTGGGCTCCTTCTTATTATGAGTGTGTTAGTCTCCCTGTGTTTAAGATGTCAAATGTCCACTAATTAAGCGAGTTACTGACAACTCATTTAATTAATATCTTAGTCCAAGAGTAGTACCACTCAACCTTATCGTCATGTCGGACTAAGTCCACCTGTAGGGTTTAACATGACAATCCTTATGAGCTCCTCTTGAGGACATTCTCAACCTAGATCACTAGGACACAGTTTCCTTCTATAATCAACAATACACACTATAAGTGATATCATTTCCCAACTTATCGGGCTTATTGATTCATCGAACTAAATCTCACCCATTGATAAATTAAAGAAATAAATATCAAATATATGTGCTTGTTATTATATTAGGATTAAGAGCACACACTTCCATAATAACTGAGGTCTTTGTTTCTTTATAAAGTCAGTATAAAAGAAACGACCTCTAATGGTCCTACTCAATACACTCTAAGTGTACTAGTGTAATTATATAGTTAAGATAAACTAATACCTAATTACACTACGACCTTCCAATGGTTTGTTCCTTTCCATTATGGTCATGAGTTACTGTTTATAATTTATAAGGTACTGATAACATGATCCTCTGTGTGTGACACCACACATCATGTTATCTACAATATAAATTAATTGAACAACTACATTTATCATAAATGTAGACATTTGACCAATGCGATTCTTATTTCTAGATAAATGTTTATACCAAAAGCTAGGCTTTTAGTATACACTCTAACAATCTCCCACTTATACTAAAAGACTAAGCTGCCATATCTGCCATACATCTGATTCCCAACCCTTCAACATGTCCATCAAAAGCTCTCGCCTTAAGGACCTTAGTGAAAAGATCTATAGGTCATCATCTGATGCATTCTAGGCGGCAACAACTTCTCCTCGTTTATACGATTTCTTGTATTGGGTAGTACTTGCGCTCTATTGTGTTTACTTGCCTTATAGACTCATGGTTTCTTCGAGTTTGTTACTGCACCATTATTATTACAATAAATTGTAATAATCTTTGGACAAACTAGAAATCATATCTAAGTCTATCTTGAGGTAATTAAGTCATTCAGCTTTTATGGTTTCCTCAGAGGCTTGCCATATACTAAGCTTCTATAGTGGAGTCCAGAAAAACACCTATGCTTATCACTCTTCCATAGTTATGACTTTACCTCCTAAAGTAAATACAAAACCCCGAGGTTGACTTATTATTGTCCCTATCCGATTGGAAGTCAAAATCCATGCAACCCACGGGGACCAAATTAATCGCCTTGTAAGCTAGCATATAATCTCTAGTTCCTCTAAGGTACTTTAATATATGCTTTTGCAATCCAATGTCCTTGTCTAGGGTTACTTGATATCGCTAACTATGCCCTTGGCAAAATAGATTTCGATCCTGCATAGCATACATTAGGTTGTCTAACCGCCAAGCATAAAGAACGCCTACATGTCCTCAATCTCCTTTGATGTCATCTGAGACATCTCTTTAGATAAAGACACTCCATGATTAAAAGGTAAGAAACCTTTCTAGGAGTTTTGCATGCTTAAAATGAGCAAGGATTTTCCGATGTATCAAGCTTGGGATAAGTAAAATATATTTTTCTTGCGATCCTTATTACTTTGATCTCAAGAATATATACATTCTCCCAAGTCCTTTATATCGAATTGTTTGACAACCATACCCTTACTTCTGACAACATTTTGATATTGTTTCCAACTACCAAAAATGTTATCTACGTATAGTACAAGAAATACCACCACGCTTCCATCACACCTTTTGTATACACAAGACTTATCCGGTTACTAAATCCATAGATCTGGATTACTTTGATAAACCGGATGTTCCAAGACCTTGAAGCTTTGCCTCAGTCCATAGACTGATTGAGCTTGCACACAAGATGCTCTTAGCCCTTTGCAATGAACCCTTCTGGTTGCTTTATATGGATGCTTTCTTCAAGACTTCCATTAAGGAATGCTGTCTTGACATCCTCTTGCCAAATAGATAAAAGAATCCGGATAGACTTAAGCATGACTACCAGTGAAAAAGTTTCCTTTTTCATCAAGCCTTGCTTTGAAAGTTACTACCTTCCTGTCTATCCCTCTTTTCCTATTATAGACCTTTTTACACCCAACGACTTTTACACCATTTGGTGATTCTACAAGCTTCCAGATTTTATTAGAATACATATATTCTAATTCTTTTATTCATTACTCTTTGCCAAGATGCTGCATCTTTATCTTGGAGTGCTTCACCGGAGATCAGATTCATGTCCTCCAGGGATCGAGTCCAAAAACTCTCCCAAAACATGAACCTATTTAGGTTGCATAACAACCCTCCCACTACAACAAGACACTTTCTGTAATTGTGTATCAATTTGTGATACGTGTTGCAGTTTTCTTGTGGTATCTCATCTTGTACAGTTGGTACTAGGTTAGACATGTCCTTTATTATTTCCTTAAGAACAAATTTACT
The DNA here is from genome assembly GCF_018446385.1 of Zingiber officinale. Taxonomy (NCBI): domain Eukaryota; kingdom Viridiplantae; phylum Streptophyta; class Magnoliopsida; order Zingiberales; family Zingiberaceae; genus Zingiber; species Zingiber officinale. Next base: position 82,542,023 of record NC_056007.1, read on the forward strand.
TATGAGCACATGGTTCATTATATAGTCCTTTTCTAAAAATCAGTCATTGATGCTAACAATGACCTTATGATTTTTAAGACTATAAACCTACTTTTGTTTATCTAGGATAACTTACAAACAAGTGAACTCCTATCCAACTTATCATTGTCTCTCTTTAACATATGTGCTGGATTACCCGAATCCGAATATGCTTCAAAATAGGTTTTCACCTATTCAGCAATTCTATATGAGTAGAGAGTTCTAACTTGGAAGGTACTATGTTCACTTTCGTTTTCAGAGTTTATCCTTAAAACAAATTTGGTAATTTTCTGAATAACTCATCATCTATCTAATTATTTCATAAGAGTCCTTTACCTTCTTTTTACTACACCATTATGTTGGGGTGTACCAGGTGCAGTTAGTTGGGATTGAATCCCTACTTTTGATAAGTGACTCCTAAATTCTCCCAAGAGGTACTTGCCATTACGATCTTACCATAGTGACATTTACTTTAACATTTCTCCGCATCAGCCTTGTACTCTTTGAACTAATCAAAGTACTTAGTCTTGCGGTACATTAAGTAAATTTATTTGTATCTTGAATAGTTGTCTATAAAATAGACGAAATATTCAATACTACCTCTTGTTTTGATAGTCATAGGATCACACAAATCAGAATGAACCGATTTCAACATATCTTTGACTCCATACCCCTTGGACTTAAAAGCTTCTTGGTTATTTTCCTTCCAAGTAAGACTCGCAGGTTGGAAAGATTTCCACTACCAATGAACCCAAAAGTTCATCAGCTACCAATGAATCCTACTTAAGTATAACCTAGCTTTAGGTGCCAAAGATATAATTGGTTCATTTCTGAAGGTTGCTTTCTCTTAAAATTAGAAGATGTGTTACTAATTCCATTTGTTGCATCGTGAGAGTTATTGGATTATAAATTGTCAACCATCATACCAGAATAGATAACTTCCCTATTTTTCTTGATAACAACTTTGTTATCAAAATAGACACAATATCTATAATAGTTTAGAAACTGAAATCAGGTTCTTTCTAAACTTGGTACGTAAAGACAATTACTTAAAATCCATATTTTATTCTTATCAAAGGATAAACATCTCCCACTGCAACAGCTACCACTTTTACAGTAGTGCCCATGTGGACGGTGATTTACCTTTCATTTAGTTGTCGGGTTTCCTGGAACCCTGCAATGAATTGCAGACATGATTAATGGCATCTTGTATCTACACTCCAGGTTCTGGTAGATAACATCACTAGGCATGTTTCAACTAATGAATTAAATACACCTAAATTATTCTTAGTTCTAAGAAGACAGTCTACCTTAATGTCCAAGTCCTATTTCCAATCATTACAATTGGGACTACTAAGTCTTTTCTATAGTATGACTACTAGGGATTGACAATCATCCTAAGTGTTGGAGTGTATACCGAAAGCCTAAGCTTTGTAAACATTCATTATGAATAAAGAATCACATTTGGTCTAATAATCTACATTTATTTGTAGTTGTTCATTTAATTTATATTGTAGATAACATAGTATGTGGTGTCACATACAGAAGATGATGTTATCAGTACCTTATAAATTATAAACAGTAGCTCACGACCAGAATGGAAAGGAACAAACCATTAGAAGGTCGTAGTGTAATTAGGTATTAGTTTATCTTGACTATATAATTACACTAGTACACTCAGAGTGTATTGAGTAGGACCATTTGAGGTCGTTTCTTTTATACTGACTTTATAAAGGAACAAAGACCTCGGTTATTATGGAAGTGTGTGCTCTTAATCCTAATATAATAACAAGCACATATATTTGATATTTATTTCTTTAATTTATCAATGGGTGAGATTTAGTTCGATGAATCAATAAGCCCGATAAATTGGGAAATGATATCACTTATAGTGTGTGTTGTTGATTATAGAAGGAAACTGTGTCCTAGAGATACTAGGTTGATAATGTCCCCAAGAGGAGCTCATAAGGATTGTCATGTTAAACCCTGCAGGTGGACTTAGTCCGACATAACGATAAGGTTGAGTGGTACTACTCTTGGACTTAGACATTAATTAAATGAGTTGTCAGTAACTCACTTAATTAGTGGACATTCGATATCTTAAACACAGGGAGACTAACACACTCATAATAAGAAGGAGCCCAAAAATGTAATTTGGGATTGGTGCGGTAGTTCAATGATAGTTCTCTAGTGGAATAAATTATCATTGATAAAATTAAGTTGTGTGTTCGGGGCGAACACGGGATGCTTAATTTTATCGGGAGACCAAAACCAATTCCTCCTCTCGGTCCCTATCGTAGCCTCTTATTTATAGAGTTCTATACCCACCTATACCCACCTTCTATACCCACCCATAGGGGGTCGCCAAGCTAGCTTGGGATCAAGCTAGGCCGGCCTAGATGGGTGGCCGGCCCTAGCTTGAACCCAAGCAAGTAGGGCCGGCCAAAATAAATTAAAAAGAAATTTAATTTTAATTTTTATTATTATGTGGAAGATATATTTTAAAGAGAATTAAAATTAAAATATCTCTTGTAAAAGATCTACAAAGATTAAAGAAAGAGATTAGATCTCTTTCCTTATTTGTAGATTGGAGAGATGTTTTATTTTTTCTTTAAAATTATTCACATGTTGATAAAATTAAAATTATAGAAATTTCCTTTTATCAACCATGAAGAGATTTTAAAGAGAAATTTTATTTTTAAAATTTCCGGAAACAAATTAGGAAGTTTTAATTGTTGATTAAAACTTGTCCTCTTTTGTTTTCCAATGATGTGGCCGGCCACTTGAAATTAATTGGGAAAATTTTATTTTATTTCTCTCAATTAAATCATGTCAAGGAAATTAAGGAAAATTTATTGTAATTAAATTTCCTAATTTGCCTAGGCCAAGGAATATAAAAGAAGGGGTGAGGGTGCCTTCACAAGACACAACATCTATTATTCCTCTCCCTCTTTTGTTCCTTGGTGTGGCCGGCCAACCTCTCCCTCTCTTCCTCTTGTGGTGGCCGAACCCTACCCTTCTATTGGAGCTCTTGTGGTGGCCGGATACTACTCGGAGAAGAAGAAGAAGAAGGAGAGAAAGCTAGCATCTCTTGGAGCTTGGTTAGTATTTTGTTTTTCTTCCTTGGTGAAGCTTCCTCTTTGTTGGTCGAACCTAGCTAGGAGGAGAAGAAGGTGATTGGTGGTTTCTCGTCTCGGAAGATCGTTGCCCACACAACGTCCGAGGTTAGAAGAGGAATACGGTAGAAGATCAAGAGGTTTTTCTACAAGGTATAACTAGTAATTTCTATTTCTGCATCATGCTAGTTATTTATGGAAATAATACCAAATACAAGAGGCTTACGTTCTAGAATTTCGAATATATTTTTCGAAGTTGTGTTCTTTTGTTTCTTTCTTTTCCTTGTGATTTGATTGTTCCTTTTGGTTAACCTAAAGTTATTTTAGGAAATTAAATATTAGCTTTCTATTAAAGGTTTTGTCTAGTCGGTGGTGGTTGCTCCCATATCCAAGAAGGCCATGTGCCTCGCCACGTCAGTACTGGGAACCTTTTATGGAAATTAATATTTAATGGAATTAATAACTTAAGGTGACTTGGGTCGAACGTGTTAAGTTCCGCAGGAGATCCAAGTCAAAACCTAAAAGAACAAATAGATTAAGTTTTGGATCAAACGTGTTAAGTTCCGCAGGCGATCCAAAATTTAATTTAAAAGAACACATGGTAGCTAGGAAAAGGTTCAGACCTTTGTACAAAATTTTTGTACAGTGGAACCTATAGGTTTTCCGAGTAGCAACCAATACTAAGAATCTCAAAAATATTTGGTCAAGATCAACTCCTTAAAATCTCCATGAATTTTGTGTATACAAAATCAAAGAGGAGATTTTATTCATTAATTTTATTATCTCGTCAACTTTACTTTATAACGAATAAAATTAATAGTTGATCTGTCTTTGATCAAATATTTGGTCAAAACTCTTTGAATTTAAAATAACATTGATTCCTCAAACAATATTATTTAAATTTACCAACACCTCAAACACTGTGAATTTTGCATGCCACGTTAGTGTGGACGTATACAAATTCATCATTTGTAAGAGGAGGGTTTTACCCATTGACTATCTTGTCAATATAACTTTTTGACAAATAAAATTACCTCAAACACCATGAATCTTGTATGCCACGTTAGTGTGGATGTATACAAATTCAAACATTTGTAAGAGGGGTTTATTAATTTTATTATATTGCCAATCTAGTTTTATGACAAATCAATAGTTGATTTCCTTTTGGTCACACAAGTGATAGTAGTGGCTCCGTTGGGGAGGATACTATTAAATGTGTCTAAGTGTATACCATTACTTGACACTAAGTCCATTAATAAGATTATGCCCCTTCCGTTGGGGAAGATCACACGTTCTTAATTAACTTCCTATAGTCATCCAAAAATGGAAGTCTGTTCTAGTGATCCACAAACAAGCTCATCCGTTATGGAGGAAGGCACTCAGAGCCAACGCGCAAGCTTGTTTGCATCACTTACAAACCAGTAATGGAGACCATGGGATTTACTTAAAAATCCCTCTCCCACTTAGTTATTTATAAATGAGGAATTTTAACTATGCTAGCCTACTAAATATGCATACTAACAAGCACACACAACACAGCATAAAAAGCAATAAATAGAAAAACTAATTTTCAACTATTATGGCTTTTATCTATTGCTGTCCTCCGTGTGTCACCAACCCTAGCTGCTGCCATCTTTGGCCACTGCCACCGGGTCTAGTTGTCGCATCCATCTTGCTCCTTGTTCCGCTGCGCCTTTGGTCCTTAAAAGGTTCCACGCCTTGCAAGACTCGATCCGCGACATAAATAGAATTTTACATTTTTCGATCCTATATTCCTCGAAGGAATGTACATGTATCTAGATCAAAAAATAAAATCCTAATAAAACTAAATACAGCTCCTGCTGTATTTTATAATACAATCATGCACACACAATAAAATGCCCTTGACATGTCCAAGGGTCCAATCACACACATAATAACTATAAGCCATAATAGTTGGATCCTGCATCCACAAAGTTAGCACATCCTACTATTAATCTGCCTAAATTATGTATGACATGTGCATAATTAAACTAATACCAAATACACAGAGGCAATACCCTAGCTCTGATACCAATTGTTGGTTGCTACTCGAAAACCTAGAGGTTCCACTGTACAAAAATTTTGTACAAAGGTCTGAACCTTTTCCTAGCTACCATGTGGTCTTTTAAATTAAATTTTGGATCGCCTGCGGAACTTAACACGTTTGATCCAAAACTTAATCTATTTGTTCTTTAAGGTTTAGACTTGGATCTCCTGCGGAACTTAACACGTTTGATCCAAATCACCTAAGTTATTAATTCCATTAAATATTAATTTCCATAATTGGTTCCCAGTACTGACGTGGCGAGGCACATGGCCTTCTTGGATATGGGAACAACCACCACCGACTAGACAAAACCTTTTATGGAAATCTAATATTTAATTTCCTAAAATAACTTTAGGTCAACCAAAAAGAACAATCAAATCACAAGGAAAAGAAAAATAAAAGAACACAACTTCGAAAAACATATTCAAAATACTAGAATCGTAAGCCTCTTGTATTTGATATTATTTCCATAAATAACTAGCATGATGCGGAAAGGAAAAATTACTAGTTATACCTTCTAAAAAGACCTCTTGATCTTCTACCGTATTCCTCTTCTAACCTCGGACGTTGTGTGGGCAACGATCTTCCGAGATGAGAACCACCAAGCACCTTCTTCTTCCTTGCAAGTTTCGCCACCACAATTCTCCAAGAGAAGTAGAGGTCCCGCCACCACCACCAAGCTCCAAGGGATGCAAGAAACAAAACCACCTTTCTCTCCTTCTTCTCCTAGCTAGAACCGCCACCATCAAGAGCTCCAAGAGAGGTTGCCGCCGGCCATAAGAAGAAGAGAAGAGGAAGAAGCTAGGGCCAACGAGGAAAAGAGAGGAAGAAGAATAATAGAGTTTTTCACCCGTGAAGGCACCTCTACCCCTCTTTTATAATCCTTGGTCTTGACAAATAAGGAAATTTTAATAAAAATTCCTTAATTCTTTTTCATAAAAAGAAAAATTATTTTAAAAACAATTTTCTTCTTTTAATAATAATGGCGGCCACTTCTAATTCCCAAAACAAGGAAAATTTAATTCACACAAGAATTAAAACTTCCTAATTTGTTTCTAGAAATTTATAAAAATTTCTCCAATAATTTTTCCCTTCATGATTGGTTAATAAAAAGAAATTTTATAAATTAAAATTCTTCTTCTAAACATGTGGATAATTTTCAAAAGGAAAGTTATCTCTAAAATTAAAATCTCTTTTCAATCTACAAATAAGGAAAGATATCAAATCTTTTCTTAATCTTTTGTAGAAACTAATAAAAGAGAATATTTAATTTTAAACTCTCTTTAAATTATTATCATGGTCAAAAAGGAAAGTTTTGCTTAAAAATAAAATCTCCTTTCAAGCTACAAATAAGGAAAGATTTCAAATCTTTTCTTAATCTGGTGTAGAAAGCTTTAAAAGGAAAGATTGAATTTTTAAACTCTCTTTTAAAACTATGATATCCACATAAGAAATAATTTTAATAAAAAATCCTTTTTAATATGATGTGGCCGGCCACCTAAGCTTGGGCTCCAAGCTATTGACCGGCCACCTTAAGGCCAACCTTTAGGCTTGGCCGGCCCTAAGCTTGAGCTTCAAGCTTAGCTTGGCCGACCCCTATTGGTTGGGTAAGAAGGTGGGTATAAATCTCTATACACAAGAGGCTACGATAGGGACCGAGAGGAGGAATTGGTTTTGGTCTCCCGATGAAATTAAGCTTCCTGTGTTCGCCCCGAACACACAACTTAATTCCATCAATAATAATTCATTCCACTAAAGAACTATTATTAAACTACCGCACCAATCCCAAATTACATTTTGGGCTCCTTCTTATTATGAGTGTGTTAGTCTCCCTGTGTTTAAGATGTCAAATATCCACTAATTAAGTGAGTTACTGACAACTCATTTAATTAATATCTTAGTCCAAGAGTAGTACCACTCAACCTTATCATCATGTCGGACTAAGTCCACCTGCAGAGTTTAACATGACAATCTTTATGAGCTCCTCTTGAGGACATTCTCAACCTAGATCACTAGGACACAGTTTCCTTCTATAATCAACAACACACACTATAAGTGATATCATTTCCCAACTTATCGGGCTTATTGATTCATCGAACTAAATCTCACCCATTGATAAATTAAAGAAATAAATATCAAATATATGTGCTTGTTATTATATTAGGATTAAGAGCACACACTTCCATAATAACTGAGGTCTTTGTTTCTTTATAAAGTCAGTATAAAAGAAACGACCTCTAATGGTCCTACTCAATACACTCTAAGTGTACTAGTGTAATTATATAGTTAAGATAAACTAATACCTAATTACACTACGACCTTCCAATGGTTTGTTCCTTTCCATTATGGTCATGAGTTACTGTTTATAATTTATAAGGTACTGATAACATGATCCTCTGTGTGTGACACCACACATCATGTTATCTACAATATAAATTAATTGAACAACTACATTTATCATAAATGTAGACATTTGACCAATGTGATTCTTATTTCTAGATAAATGTTTATACCAAAAGCTAGGCTTTTAGTATACACTCTAACACTCACATCATCGGTCATGTATCTTGAGCAACCGCTATCCACAATCCACATACTTGCATCCTTCTTCTCTTCTACCTAAACAACATAAAACACACAACTCTTTGGTACCCATGCACTTGATTCATAAATGTCATTCAAATATTTCTTAGGCACCCAAGCTTGTTTTACCTTGCCTTTAAGATTCTTCTTGACTTTGTTTCTAAGTGCATCATTTATAGTACCATTTATTAGAGGCATATATGCAACTTCTTTTTCTTTAGGTCTATATCCTATTCCGGCTTTATTGTAAACGACTCTTTGATCTCTAATAATCATATCTAGATACTTAGATCCATTTGTAAATTTCTCTAAATATGCTCTTAATTTGATCATGTCATTCTTCAATTTTTCATTTTCTTCCTTGAGCATTTTTGACTCACTAGACATGCATGCATCATTTCCAATGGTCCTAAGGTTTCTCTTCAAGGTCTTCACTCTAGATTGTGACTTAACAAATGCATTCTTGAGATGAGCAATTGTTTTGTAAAGAAATTCTACTTTGGGAGATTCTTTTACCACATCGTCACTTGATGATGATTCATCACTTGACTCCTCCTCACTTGATGAATCCTCTTCGCTTGACACTTTCTCTTGACTTGACTCTTCTTTGTTATCTTCAAATGCCATAAATTCCATATGTCGGGTCACATGACATAATTCATCCTCATCCGATGAGTCAACGTTTGGTGTATCCCAAGTAGCTTGAGCCACCATGACTTCCCTCTTCTTTTTCTCCTTCTTCTTCTCCTTTTCCTCTGTCTTCCTCAATTTCGGACAAGTTGGCTTGATGTGTCCTTTCTTGTTACATCCATAACAAATGACATTAGTATTAAAACTTGAACTTTGACTACTTTTACCTTTTGAAGGTTGAAACATTTTCTTCACATCCTTTGTTGTGAATTTCCTTGATCTTCCCATCATCTTCTTGACACAATGTGCCACTTTACTTGCCGACATTTCATCATCACTATCCGATGATTCTTGCTCGGATTCGGATGATGGGGATTCCACCTTATTTTCTTTCTTCTTTTTCTTTTCCTTCTTTTCTACAATAAAAGTCATACCTTTCTCTTTTGAAACCACATTAGCTTGTTCATGAAGTTCAAATTCATAAAATAATTCATCAAACTTAACTAAAGAAAGATCCCTAGATACCTTATACGCATCAACCATTGATGCCCATAAGGTGGTTCTAGGAAAAGATTGAAGAACATACCTTATTAGAACCCTATTGTCAATTTTCTCACCTATTACATGGAGTCCATTCACTATCTCCTTGAATCTTCCATGCATTTGACTCACGGTCTCATTGGTTTTCATGGTGAAGGTTTGAAGTTGTCCCAACAAAAGATCTCTCTTGGCCCTCCTAGATTCGCTTGATCCCTCATTTAATTCAATGAGCTTTTCCCAAAGCTCTTTGGCGGAGTTGAATGGTCATACTTTGTTTAATTACTCCTTTGAGAGCCCACATTATAATGTTGTTGTGGCTTTTGCATTTGTTTGGGCCTTCTTTGCCATCTCTTTTGTCCAATCCTTGGTTGGAAGAGGTGCTCCCGATCCGTCTTTTGGTTTCTCAAATCCATCTACAACACTAAACCAATTTTCAATATCATTCATCAAATAATATTCCATCCTACCTTTCCAATATGCGAAATCATTGTCATCAAAGAAAGGTGGTCGAGCGGTGCTATATCCCTCTTGAAACGCCATCTTGATGCTTCGGTTGATGATGAGTTCTTCCGATGTGTTCCTTGCTCTAATACCAATTGATAGGACCTTTGTGTATGGCTAGAGGGGAGGGGGGTGAATATCCTTTCTTCGATTTTTCACCTACAACTTGTTAGCAAAAGCAAATAGAGAGAAATGAAAGACAAGAAAAACAAGAAAACAATGCTAACTCCTTGGTTTACTTGGTCTCCACCTCCTTGAGGTGACTAATCCAAGGCACACACCCACACGATCAAGCTCCAATATGAACTTCTCCTTCTCGTTATCACAAACGAAGGTGGAGAAACCTTTACCAGGTTGCCAGCTTTCTCTTACAAGATGAGATCTAGGCTTAGGAGGAAGAGACTGAAAATCTTTTGCTTTGAAATCACTTGGAGAGCTCTTTTTTTGCTTAACACAATAAGTATTCAAGTGTTATGTTTGCTACAGTGCATCTCCCCTTTTTATTTATCTTCAAAAGTAGTCGTTTCTCACTTGATTGTCGTCGTCGATCGATTGAGCACATCTCCAATCGATTCAAATATAGTCGTTGAGCGTCGTCACGATCGATTGGGCCAACACTGGATCGATTCAGCCGTATATTTCATAGGTACAGAAGTGGATTCAATCAATTGGTCGATCGATTGGTTACCTCCAATCGATCGGCTGATCGATTCAAAATCACACTGCTCCTTCGTGCAGAAACCTTGTGAATCGATCGACCGATTGATTGGTTATCTCCAATCAATCGGTTGATCGATCCAGGTTCGCACTGTGTTCTTGCGCAGAAAGCATGTGAATCGATCGGCCGATCGATTGGATTCCTCCAATAGATCGGCGGATTGATCCAAGTTCCTTCTATGCTCTCGCGCAGAGGCTATCAATCGATCGGCTGATCGATTCAGCAATATTCTGTTCCATAATTATGCGCCTTAATCGATTTACCAATCGATTGCTTGCTGGTTTCCCAACTAATACCTCACGCCAGATGAACGCATCCCTGGACTTTCTTGCCAAGACTCCGGTCCTCGACCTTCTTGGACTTCTCTTGCCTTACACCCGGTCTTCTGACCTGCAAGGACTTTTCCTGCCAAGACTCCGGTACTCGACCTTCTTGGACTTCTTCCTGCAAAACTTGCAGCACACGTTAGATCCAAATGTATTAACCTAAACTTAAATAGTTGTCAATACATTGAAAACATCTAGGGCATGATTGCACCAACATTTCCTTCTGCCTAGCTTCACTTACTAGGGCTTTCCATTTGCCTGACTTCACTCACCAGGACTTTCACCTAGCTTCACTCACTAGGGTTTTCACCTGGCTTCACTCATCAGGATTTTCCCACTGCCAGACTTCACTCACCGGGACTTTCCATCTGCCTAGCTTCACTCACTAGGTCTTTCACCTGGCTTCACTCACCAAGATTTTCCCACTACCCGACTTCACTCACCGAGACTTTCCATCTGCCCAGCTTCACTCACTAGGTCTTTCACTTGCCTTCACTCACCAGGATTTTCAAACTGCCTATCTTCACTCACTGGGTCTTTCACCTTGCTTCACTCATCGGGATTTGTCTTTGTCTAACCTCCAGTTAGGACTTTCCCAGTTAAGTATCCGGTCAACCCTTTGACTTACTTGACTCTTCTTCACATCAAACTGGTCATCCCTTGACCAGAGAGAAATTGCTCCAACAATTTCCTCAATCGGACAATTGCACCTGTAATCTCCATATATTGTCAAATATTGAAATCCAAACATCAAGACTTAAGCTTGAGCCAACTCAAGTTTAGTCAACCTGGTCAACCTGGCCCAAGGGATATTGCACCAACACTTCCCATTCGCTTTCCCCACTCCATTCGCCGGCAGGACCTTCCTATTCACCTTCGCCACATCAGTCGTCGATACCCGCCAAACATTCATCTATTGAGATTATTGACACTCGATCATATATAGTCCCTTTGGGTGACTCATAAGTATTTAAAATATTATAATTTTTCAACTGTCTTAATTATTTAATGTTGTTTATTTATAACTTTATGATAAGTTTAAAAATTCTGTAAGTGTTATTTGTGAAATTAATCAAAGTGTGAATAACTATTAGAGAGGGGACTCAATGTCATATTCATGCACTCCATGACCCACAAAAGAACTCTGATGGTCTGAGTTTAAGGTATAACTGGTTAATTTTATATTTAAAACAATTAAGTAAATATATGATCTTTTTTTTTTTTGATTTTTAGCTCTTATTCACTTAAGACCTTTATTAAGAGATAGAAATTAGAAGATTTTTTTAAAAAAAATATGGTGATCACATTTGGCATGTATTAAATTATACCAAGAATAGGAAAAAAGCCTTCTTTCATCACGTCAGACAATTGGAATAAGATCTCCAATTATTGACAAAGCGATGAGAGCAAAAAAAGGAGTCACTAGAATAAAATGAATCAAGCATATAATTCTAGAGAGTCATCTGCAATATATCCGAGAGGATCTATAAATATCGAGGAACATTCATGCAGATTAGTAATTTTTTTAACTCAACAACTAGTTTTTTAATCTATTTCAAGTTGTTATATTATTTCTAACCATATTATTTTTAGTCCAAGGAATTGGGAAAAGAGATGGATTTTATAGATACTTTCGTCCAGACTTTTCAAAAAAAATAAATAAATAAAACTTGGACCAGAGATAGAGCTAAAACTATTAAGGTTTGAGTTAATCTATTTGTAACTTAAATTTTATTAATTTTGTACCTACTATAATTAAAATTTTGATTTTTCATAGAAGAGATATGATCAACTATCGCTATCCCAGAGAAGTTTAGGTGATGGCGATGACAATGCCCTATCTGAGTCGTCTGTTACTAATAATTTGGTATTATGGCTAGAGGTGTCTAGGGGAGTCAAAGGGGGATGGAATGTATGAGTTCTATGAGCATAACCCATAATGTTCCTCATATATCTTTTTCTTCTTCTACCCCACCAGTAGTAACGACACAGATCCATGACTTAACTGAAGAAGTTAATAATTTAAAAGGCATAATGCATGAAAGCGATCAGCAAATTCAAGAAAAATAACAACAAAACTCACAAAGGAATTAGGATATAATAACAATGTGCCGATAACAAAAATTTATTATGCGACAATTTTAGCAGTTTAGTTCTGGTCCAAGTTATATTCCTCCCAATACTAGCTATGATGCCGATGACGATGATGATGACGATATTATATGAATATTTGTAATTAGTATTTTTAATTTTTTATTTTATTTTATTGAGTTTGTAAATCCTTCATGTTTATATTTTTTATTAGTATTGTTATTTTTGTTTCAAGCAGGGTTAGTAAGGCTAAGCCCATATAAAAATAAGTAAGTCTTTACATATTTATTTGTATGTTACTTTATAGAATTTTATTTTTGTTAAAAATAATACTTTTTATTTGTTTATTTTCTAATGCATGATGCAGGTAGTTGAAGAAAATTAGAATGAGAAGGATCTCGTACCAGAGTATCTTCTATTTCATCTTTCCCGAGTTTTGAGACATTATGGTATAAGATTGTTGGATATTATGTTTGTTGTAACTTGGTTGTATTTCTTTTTTGTTGTTGTATTGTTGACTATTCTAACTTGGTTAGTTGTTAGCCGTATCTTGTATTGAAACTTGGTTGATGAAACATATTGTTTGTTAGTTGTATTCTGAGATATGGAACATGTTTGGATATATTGTTGACGATGGATATTTTGGTTTATGTTATTGTTGTGTTTGTATTCGTTTTTATTGTATTTGTGTGATAATTCACGAATTCAGAATTCATTGTAAACTGCGACAAATTTTGATTTTTGTTGCAAATTGCGACGAATTTTGATTTTCGTTGCAAATTTGCAATGAATTTAGAATTTCATTGCAAAAATTAGATTTTCGGTTGCAGGGAAGTTTGCAATGAAAACTTTTTTTCTCACAAAATCAACGATGAATTTTGCAACGAATAGGATATTCGTTGCAAAATTTGTAACAAATTTTTAGTTTTTTGTCGCAAAATTTAGAGACGACTTATTTACAATGAGATTTATAATGAATCTTTTCGTCGTAAATTTCATCGCAAATGCATTTTACAATGATTTTTTTTAAAAAAAAATCGTTACAAAATTCGTCTCTAAATGACTGATTTTTTTTAATTATTATCCCTTTAATTTATCCATATTTAATTTATTTTATTTTATTTTTAATTAAATAAAACCATCAAACCCTTTTAATAATCATAATATTATGAAAACATTTAACTTTTGAGACTTAAAATTTGTGCTTTTGGAGTACTCATGCACATTTTGTGGTGTTTTTTTTACAACTACTAGTTAATTGTCGGTCATCAAATACCTTTGATCAAAAAGTACCCTAAATAAATATTATTTTATTTCTAATATTCTTTTTAAACTCTATAAAACCATCAAAATCTTTTTGTTGAAAGTGTTTGATAACTTAAGAAACCTTATATTCGTATACCAAATAGATCGACATAATTGTGCTATCAATGTTTCTAATTTATTTATATTCATTTTTCTTTATTTTAAAATTTTAAAATTATATAATCATTAATATATTTAGCTAATTTGTTTTTTTTGACAGATTATCAATCAACTAAAATCATTTTAATTGAGTAACCAATTAACTGTTAGTTTGGACGACGTTAATGTGCTAGATGATTGAAAGCCTAGATGACCATTCATCTCTTTAAAAGTTTTCATCCTTAAAAAATAAATAAATAATTTATCAATAGAAATATCATCTCAATCAATGGAGTCGCGTCAAAAGTTTCTGTACAGCCGTAAAATCTCACTGATTTAATCGCAGCCACTCGCGGTAATCCGCCATTGGTGCAATCCGCGTTGAAGTAGTCAAATTCGGAGTCGTCGTTCAGTAGAGCTTATCCAGCGTCCAACCTTTCCTTCTCCGATTCTTCCTCTGTTCCTCATCCCCCAACTCCCATCTGAAGATCTTCAAATCAGCCTCGGTCGTTGACCAATCGAGCAATGGACTCGCCCGCCGCCGAAACCGAAGAATGGACGCTCGTCGATGCAGAGTACTCAATCTCCATATCTCAGAGAATCACTTTCTTCCTTCTTGTCGATTTAGCTATGTGTCGGATAACAGTTTGTCAATTCTCATGCTTTTTAATCTGGTTCTAGAGACGCAACCTCTTTCCCTGATGCGACTGCAGATTCTCGTTTCAAAATTGGGTCATCTGGCATCTCGATCTGGTAAGAGAGAGACTCGATCAGACTTGTGTTTGAAATTTCAATTCCCCTTCATCTCTAAGCATCTGATGGAGAAATCCTTGTTCTTGAAGGACTTTGTGGGCGGTCGGATCGGTGATAGATTTTGCTGTTCCCCTGTACAGAAGAATTTTAGGAACAGAAGGTTCTGCAACAATATCTAATTCGTCCTAGTAAAGCATATTTGCTCTCTTTTCAATGATGATTAAGTAACGTTAAATGTTCAGATGCTATAGAGAAGACTGCTGAGAGCACTGCAGAAGCTGTGGAGAAGATAGCTAAGATAGCAGAAGAAGTAACGTCTGCCATCGCCAATGGACTCCCTGATGGCGTAAGGCTCAAGAAGACCGCTTTGCAGATGGAAGAGATTTGCGAAATTGTTGACAAGGACGCAGTAAAAGCTGAAGCCTTTATTCAGAAGGTCCTTGAACTTCTTTTCCATATGAAAATCGTATCACTTCTCTGTATTCATTCCTATCAATGGTAGATGGTAATTAGATTGTGCATTTTTCTCTTGTGGTGATGGCAGGTTGATCATATGAAAGTGCAGGTAGATGCAGTGATTGAGCCCATCATTGAAAAAGCAGAAGAACTAGAGAAAGAAATCCGAGAAAAGGAGACCGAGCCAAATGCTGTTCCTGATCAGGCAAACTAGTTGCTTGATATATCAATGAATGATGGTCATTAAAATTCAGAAACTCGTCATTGTTCGATGCTCGCATGTCCTCAACTTTCTGTACATAGATTTAGCTTTGTACTCAAGATTGTAAATAATTGGGATGTCTAAGTTAATTTGCATTGAATGCTAAAGTTGTGTGGCGAATGGTAGATGCAGGAACAAGCTTGAACTATTCAGTAATTGGCATTGGAATATATATTGTTTGCACTTTTAGATACAAGTGGAGCTTCTGCTGATGAATGTGTTCATTCGGATCTCTGGATTGGCTGGGTATCAACCCATGCTCATTTCGATTCAATTTAGATTATAAGTAATGCTATTAAAATTTGGAAACGGCCAGCCATTTCAACCAAATCAACAGAATTTTTAGATTGTTTTTCCTTTCATTCACTTAACTGTTACTATAGCAGTTTGAAATCTTCATGGTTAACCACTTAACCCGTTGATTGATTCTCTACAATTTATATAATAACCACTAATTTAATAGTTTTACCGATTCAACTTTCAATTAAATTTTTTAGACTCAAATTAATTAGGCCAATGATTGAATAAATCCATCAAGTATTGGGTTTAGTAGGCCAAACATACCAATTGGAATGGCGGGTCGAATGAATGAATCGAGTTTTGTCAGATATGGTGTATTAGTGTCTCAATTTAGTTAAGAAGAGGTGAGTGGATTTGTTAATTGAGGAAGCTACACTAACTATATATATAGAAAAAAATGATTAACTCGGCAGAGTATCGTTGAGTTTGGGATGATTGGTCTGAAATTGACACACTCTCCTTTAATTGACACCTTTTAATCATGGATTCGAACTTTGAGTCGGATGAACTGCAACACCTTCGCCAGCAGCTGGCTCATATGACTCAACTGCTTGCCCAGAAGGATATTGCCTTAGCCGAGATGACGCAAGAGGACCTTCAGTTTTCCCTTTGTAGGAAAATTGAAGAACTTTGGCTAGCTGCTAAATCGCGGGCCCGTGTTGAGGTAGCGTTGAAATAGAAAGCTTATTCAGACCTGGAGAGCCAAGCTCAATTCATGACCTACTTGAAAGAGATATATGCTTCTTCCATGTCCCTTCTATAGGAAGAAGCAAGGATTAAGATGCAACCATTGCTCAAAAACCGCGCACTCTTTAGTTGACTCAGGCTGAGTTAGAACAGACTCGAATCCATCTTGAGCATGCAGGTCAAGCAGAACGCTAATGCTCGGGGTGCCGACTCATAGCTGGCCCCGGAAGAGAGTTCTGAGCACTTAGATGACTCCTATGTTTTTACAGATTTAAGAATGAGATTTTGTTTGAGGGGTGCTTCCTTGTAATTTATTAATTAAATGTGGATTTGATCGGGTTTCAGGTTTTATTCATGTCTCTTTATTTTTTTTCCCTACTAGAACTTTCTTGCTTCCGAGAGGTTGCTGGTCGTGAATGCTGGTCATGCGAGCAATCTTACTTATAACTTGCATTGGAGTGAGAGTCTGGAACGTCGACCGAGAGGTCGTTGGTCGTGAGAGCATGCTCACTTATAACTCGTGCTGGGGTGAGAGTCTGGATCACCGACCGAGAGATCGTTGGTCGTGAGAGTATGTTCACTTATAACTCCCGCTGGAGCGAGATTCTGGATCGCTAACCGAGAGATCGTTGGTCATGAGAGTATGCTCACTTATAACTCGTGCTGGGGCGAGAGTCTAGAGTACCAACCAAGAGGTCATTGGTCGTGAGAGTATGGTCACTTATAACTCGCGCTGGGACGAGAGTCTGGATCGCTGACCGAGAGGTCGTTGGTCGTGAGAGCATACTCACGTATAACTCGTGTTGGGGCGAGAGTCTGGAGTACCAACCGAGAGGTCATTGGTCGTGAGAGCATGCTCACTTATAACTCGCACTGGGGTGAGAATCTGGATCGTCGACCAAGAGGTCGTTGGAGCTTGAAGGAAATGCCCCCGTGGTCTTAGCCCCATTCACCTGTGATCATGAAGCGTGTTACATAAGACATTAGTCAAATTTGAATCATACTCTGATTTCGAGGCGGGGATGAGGCACCAAATTTTGATCAACGCTTCCCGCTGCCTCCTACTCCATTTCTCGAGGTAGCCGTATAAAATTTTCAATCCTCGAGGCATGGTACCTGGTGTCGGCCTTTTGCATGTCACAAGGCGCTCCAAATTAATAAAGATTGGAACTCATTTAAGTTAAAACTAATATTGTAGTAACGAGTCCCAAGTCGTATTTTTCCAAGGTTAACTAGTGAATGTGTGTATATCCTAGAATTAGTTCCAATCAAAGTATTACATCACAAGATCAAAGAATAAGATCTAATAATATTCACTCTCATCTAAACATGATCCATTTCCTTCTCATCAAATAAGCATCAATTAAATTCAGATTTAAATGCACCATTGAATCAATTAACATACCTTCTATTTAAAGTCACAATAACAAAGTATTCCAAGCATTCTACACTCACCTTCTCAGAAACAATTTGAATCTCAAGTTGAGCATTCATCATCATAGCATGTTCACAGTTACAACAATCAAAAGTTAAGATCAAGGAGTTTTGATATAGGAATGGATTAAAGGCAAATAAAATTATGAAACTTCAAATCTAGATCAGATTACAGAAATTAAGAAGCTGAACAAAATTTGGATTACAGCAGTATATCAAGATCAGGTTAGCAAGTAGAATTTCAGAATTGGGATTGCAAAGAAGAGCAAACAGAAATTAACAAAATATGAAGTAAGAAATATAGAACAAAGATTAAAACACAATCTAAACTATCAAATCTTCAAATCTGAGCATGTTCAAGCAAAATTCTAAAACAAGATAAAGAAATCTAAAACCCTAGCATTCCACAATCCGGATCCAAACTCAACCTCCTCCAATCTGCTGTAAAACCAACAGAAATGCTCTCGGAACCCCTATAAGCATTCAACAACAATCAAACAAGCTTCCTTCTATTACCAGGAGATGTTCATAGCTCTGGGAAACCTCCTCTCAGCTCACACCCGCCTGGTAATCTCATCAACCGAGAATCAGAGCAAGAATTCTGTGGATTGCAAAACTAAGTCGATTGATCAGATCTACTTAGCTTCACTTCGGAATGGAGATCGGAACAAGATCAGAAGCTCTCAGGAGACCTCCCTAGAAGCTCTGGTGGATGCGAAATTCGCTGATCGGGAAACCTCCCCTCAGGAACGTGGCGGCGGACAGAATTCAAGTCGCCATCGGGAAACCTCCTTCAGAGCTCTCTGGTCATCGGAAGATGAACGCCGGCAGCTGGAGATCGTCGTCGTTGAAGAAGAGGAAAAACTGGATCTGATTTGAGGAATGGGAGCGTCGGCGCCGCAAGGAAGAAGAAGACACACTGTAGCTCAAAATCGCGAAGCCGAGCCCAGCTACTGTAGCTTCTCACGCAGGTTTTTAAACCTCCTCAGTTCAGATCCAACGGCTGAGATTCATTTGGGCTAGATCAACGGTGGAAAGTCATCCAAAATCCGATCTGAATGTACTGATGTTGATCTAGGGTCTGGATCTACTCTCCTGTAGGTCGGATCGATCAGATCATCACTGGATGGTCCAGATCAGCCCAGTCTTCAATGAACGGTCCAGATTAATCCGGCTGGATCAATGGCTGGATGAACTCAGATCTGGATCAAAACTTCTGGATCTTCATAAATGGCTCAGATCTGCTCCCCTTTAAGTTGGATCGGCCATATCTTCAACGGATGGCTCAGATCTACTCAATCTTGGATGAACGGCCTATAATGCTCCGAGGCTTGATCTTCTTGTTTAGCCCTTGATTTGAGCCCAAATGCAGCCTGATCTGATCGGGTCCATGACCCTTTTGATGCCTACAAAATAATAAGCAAATATTAGCATCAAATACCATGAAAATAGACTAATTTGCAATTAGTTCCAAAATTGATACAAAGTATAAAAATGTAGTGTAAATGTGGATTCTATATATGAAAACTACATCAAACCATGATTGTGTGAATGAGAATAGTATAGTAAAATCATGGTTATCAAATTCCCCCACACTTACTCTTGAACGTCCCGTGAAAGTAAAGAAAATTAAAAATCATCTCCATAGAAAATTCCCTAGCAATACCTAAAAGATAGTAAAAAGAATTTAACTAAGACCATATTAAAGATCACAACAATCATGAATACAATCCAAACAATATAGTAGGTATGGTAGTTTCAATCCAATTGAAAAAATTAAGCAAAATGCAATCTCACAAGGGATTTACCTATTCTAGCTCTCACACTCAAAATATGTATTAGTGGAGTTTACTCAATGTCACTCACAACATTTCACTACCATAAGCTTGCTTATTTTCTAATTCTCCACCACTATAAAACATTGCATACATGAATCAAAAAGAATTTATCATGAAGAATTGAAATGGAAGCAAAAGAACAATTAAAGTGGATGAAATAGGCAAAAAAAAAAAAAAGGCAATAATGAAGAAAATTGAGAAGATGAGAGTATTGGAGGAATATACTTGATGAGTTGACCATTTTGATGTAAAAAGAGATGAATACCATTTGTTATTACCAATTCAACATATCAAGCTAACCTCTCCTTCAATTTGATGGCAAACAAAGAATCTTGATACTTTATCTCCAACTCTGATACTCTCTCTTGAATGTGCCATTTTTTTCTTTCTTCACTATTTTTACTGTTTTTTTTTGTTTTTTGTTTTTTTTTTTCACTTCAATTCTATCACTTCAAAGCTCAAACCATCTCACAACGATTAATCAATAATAATTCCCTCCCCCACACTTAAAATTTGGTCGTCTCGGACAAAGGAATACATCATGCATTTGCAACTCTTTAACTACTGTTTCTTGTGTTTGTCTTCCTGCTGCAGGTTTTTTAATATGTTTCTATTCTTTTGGAACTCAAGTAACCAAACCATTATGATTTAAAACCTCAATTCCAGCAGGAACTCAGATTATCACAGCTATCAAAGAATAAGAATTTCAGCAACTTGCATTTCCAGATTGTGCAGAAATCTCACTGTCTCAGAGCTGCAATTTCAAGATAACTGCAACTAAAACCATTTAGAGTTCAGTTTACCAAAGAATAACATGCAATATTATTCTAACAATTCATTTCCAAATTAACTCAATCCAATCTAAGTTGATACAGAAGTTCCATATCTGCAGAAATCAATATCACAAAAGTTTCAGTTTGGATTCTATAAAAACTTCCTGCGTTACAGATAATCCAACTCACTGAATTCATCTCTGAAGCACAGTCGAATCTTCATGTTCAGAGCACTACACAAAGAAATCATACTCCAAAAATTTGAATTGGCACCCATATAAATCAAAAGTAAAGGTTGAGTTCTAGTTTTCCAGATATCAGTCCAGAAATTGGATTTCAAAGTTACTTCAGCACAACAATTCTCAATCTGTATCCTATATACTTTTCTTACATCAGAATCTAGGACTCAAGTTACAGAATTCAAAAACTAAGATAACTCCAGCTGCGTTATGAAAATTCCAGGTTAGCAAAGATTCTCATTGCTTCCTTATAAACAGAATCAACAAAATCTGTTTACAGAGTATTATTCCTTGTTTTCAGCAACTTCTGAAATTTTTGGACAACATTCCAACATTGGCACATTAACACAGCTCCAGAAATGCACATTCATTTCTTGCAGCCTCAAAGTTTCGCACACAAAAGACTTGCTCTTGGTAATTAGTAAATACTTCCACAGCTTCAATTTGCTGGGTACAGGACACTTTTAGTACAGAAGTTTCAATTTCAGGATTGAATACTTTGAAATTTCAGAAATCAGATCCTATGAAATATTCAACTTAAGCATCAAAGTGATTGGAGCTTCATTTCAAAGCACTGTTAATCAGTCTCTACAGAATCTGATCTTTGCAGAAATTTTCAGTTTCAAAAATTGAAATGCAAATGTTGAATTGCCCATCCACAGAATAAACTTCAGAATCAATTTAAAAGACAGAGACAGCAGCAGGTTTTGGCAATATGCATCACTAACAATTAAATGGGATGATGTTTTGGTTTCTACAAGTTGTTTAGGAATTTAGAGCTTTCTTGTTACTGATTTACATGTTGTTTCTGATTTCCGATACACCTTGATACTCCACAGTTACTAGAAGGTGTTATTCTTGACAGTTTTGCATTTGCTAATTAAAAATTTGCAAATAGAATTCACAGCAATCCAAAAACTGGCCCTTGTTGATACATTCATGGACCATTTCATTCCTTCAAATTCAGTTCAGTTTAATTCATCACAATCAGCACAGAATTCCTTCATTCAAACATTTCATTTCTGCACATTCCAGTTTTTACAGCTTACTGCATCTTTCCAGTAATTTGGAGTCAGAAACTATAGTTGACAATCTGATGTTCTTGGTCCTGTTCCTTTGAAACCTTTTCCAGTAGCAACAACATCAGTGTCAGTCTTATAATTCAGATTCCAAAATGTCACTAATCAGAATGTCCAGAAACTGGACAGTATCAGAATTCAAGTACACTGAAATTATATGTTCTGAGCCATGTAAATCTCAGAAAGAAGACATCAACAAATGGTAATGGAGTGGTAACAAGTTTGATTAAAGTTATTTCCAGCTAGAGACTTTCAGAATAGATTGGCACAATTCTTACTCCTCAAGAGCAGGTCAACACAAAACTGAATACTCCTGCATTTAAATACTGAAATTCTGAACAGGTGTCCAAACATTAGAAATAATCTGTTCATACAGCTCTTGGAATACATCTTTAGCACCAAATATGGACTGCTATTCAGTTTGTTCCATTACATTCCTGCACTTCTTCAATTCCAGAATAGAACTGCTATTCAACAATAGCATACAAAATTGGCACCAACAGAATTTCAATACAAATTCCAGAACTCAGATTTACAATTCCAATTGTGCCATTCAAAACCTACACTTAAGTTTCAATCCTTTTACTTCTGTGGAACTTCGAATTTCTGCATTTAAACTTATCTTTGAACATTCAATATTCCGGCCATTAAAAAAAAATGCATCCCAACATTTAAAAACACTACACAACAATCTTAAAATTCCCAATCTCCATGAACTTTGATCATATGCAATCTCATCATACTCAAAATATTGAGCCATCATTGAACAATCAAACTCATCAAGATAATCAACCAAAACCCTCAATGAAATGGACCAAGCAAAGATTATCAAGGGTTTGATTAACAGATAAAATGAAAATGTTTAAAGAAAATTGTGGGGAAGAAATTAGAATTTATGATGGAACAAGAATGATAAGTTTCCTTTATCTCCATGCATAATATGCTATTGTGACTTTGAAAAGAAGCAAAGCAAGTTCTAGAGTTTCAATTATTGTGAGTGCATGTCACACAAATAAAATAATCGAGTGTAGGCTTAAAGTGGTCCTCACTAGGTATTTTTTTTATGCAATCATGCCTAATTGATCAAATTGAAATCCACCACCAAATTAACCAATATCATGTAAGAAAAACATCCCATCATGTCAAATGATCTAATATTGATGATCAAATTTAAGAAGCTTTTACCATCTTAAAAATATTACTAGAAAATTCCATGGAGACTTTTATTTAAATGGAATGCTATATATACTTGACAAAATGCAAAGTATGGAAGCAATTGTGTGGAAGCAAAATGCAAATATGGGAAAATGAAACTAAAGAAATGCATCAAAAGAATTTATTAACAAAGCATGAATTAAAATGCAAAATAAAGCAAAATTAGAACCAACTCCCCTTCATTCCGGTGGTCGAAGAAGATTGAGAAGAATAATCCATGCCGGAAATGGAGTAATCGTGGTTGCAATCAATTTCTTTTTATTAATCATTTTTCCAGCGAAAGTTCCTTCTGGAGGTCTAAGGCGGTTCAGTTCAAGCATCCACTCCGGGAGCTTGTATTCTCCTACAACATCATTAAAAGAAAAGTACTCCCAAATTTTGGCGCCGTTGCCGGGGAGCAACTAACTAGTAGTGTGTGTTTATTTTAAATTGATGTATTGATTGATTTTATTTGTTAGCATGTTGATTGATTTGATTGCTTATTTCTCTTTTGTATTTTCATGTTGGGTTGTTCTTGAATTATTAATTGCTTTTATTGTTCATGTTTTCATAAGATTGAAACTTTATGCTCTAGAATCTTCTAACATTGATTTGTAGTGTTGTTTTGAAAGAACAGGAGATTTCTTTAGCATGAATCCATATTTTCAGAATTTTGAAGGTGGAATGGAGAGTTATCAGTGTTTTCAGCCTGAGTATCAGTTTTACCCAAATTTGGAGCAACAAAATAGGTATGAATCATTTTCTAATGGTTTTAATGCTAATTGGGTGGATAATTCATGTTTCAGGTATGAAAGTGCACAAGAACCATTTATTGAGCCATATTCTATCTACCAGAGTTCATATGGGTTTCAAGAAGTTTCAACAAATTTTATCCCACAACCTTTTCAACAAAACGAACCCCGGAGTGGATACTCCTACTCCTACTCCTAATTTTATCCCAAAAATTAGGTTAGCGCAGCGGAAATAAAATAATAGAAACGAGAACGAGAAGATCAAACCTTAGACGCAGCGATGTAACGAGGTTCGGAGATGATACTCCTACTCCTCGGCGTGTCCGTAAGGTGGACGAAGCCTATCAATCCGTCGGTGGATGAAACCCCGGATAACCGGCTAATATGAACTCCTTTTGGGTGGAGTAACCTCACCACAAAGTCTTTGCAACAGCAAAACAGAGGAGTACAACAATAGAGGAAACAAACAAGAACAATAGAAATTGTAAACACACTTGCTTGCCTTCTCGTCGGAGTCCGTTGATGAAGCAGCAGCTTCACGGCTCTAGCAGCTAGAAAACCAGCACGAAGCTCACGCGAAGCTTCAGCAAACCGAGAGCTCAGCAAAGCTCAAATCGCAGTTAGGAGGAAGAAGCAAGAACTGTTACTGTCGAGGCCCTCGACCTCGATATCTCCAGAAGAAGCACATTAGCGGGGTCAACAAGCCTGTGCCATCGAGGCCTCGACCGGAGCCGATGTTCCTCGTGCTTGCCGCCAGGCTCTTTGCCGATCTCCCTCACACTTGCAGCCTTGAGCAGCTGTTGCTGCTGCTACCACAGGGATCGGTCGCCATCCTCCTTTCTTCTCCCGACCTCGCCGACACCACCCCATTCCGATCTCCACCGCCGACCACAGTACTTGATCGTCACCCTTTTGCGGTTGTTGTCCTGCGACCACCGCCACTAGCCATAGCCGTGGCCATGCTGCCAACCATAGTCCCATCCAAATCACTGAGTTGCTAGAACCGTCGGCACGAGCCGGCCTCGAGTCTCTCTCCAGATCTGGAGAACGAGCTACCGAGCCCTCTCTGACCTAGTCCGGAGAACGAGCTGCCGAGCCCTCTCCGACTTCGCATGCCAAGCTTCCATACTTGGACTTTTCCCGTGCCAAGCTCCCTGCTTGGACTTTTCCGTGCCAAGTCTCCATACTTGGACTTTTCCCGTGCTAAGTCTCCATACTTGGACTTTTCCCGTGCCAAGTCTCCATACTTGGGCTTTTCCGTGCCAAGTCTCCATACTTGGAATTTTCCCGTGCCAAGTCTCCATACTTGGACTTTTCCGTGCCAAGTCTCCATACTTGGACTTTTCTCGTGCCAAGCTCCCTGCTTGGACTTTTCACCAGATGTCTGGTCAACCTTGACCTATCTGGATTTCCCTTACCTGGCTTCACTTACCAGGACTTTCCAACTGCCTGGCTTCACTCACCAGGACTTTCCCTTGCCTGGCTTCACTCACCAGAACTTCCCGAATCAGGTCGACTCACCTCGGGTCAACCAGGTCAACCTTGACCAAAGATTGCACCCACAATCTCCCAAGTTTATATTCTGTCAAACATCAGAATAGAACTTTTCTATTCTCGTCAAACATCAGAATAGAACTTTTCTATTCTCGTCAAACATCAAAATACAACTCGAGTCAAGTCAACTCGAGTCAGGTCAACCAGGTCAACCTTGACCTAAGATTGCACCAACACCCCGGAGGCATGGTGTCACTGTTCCCATATCAACTCCATGATTTCCCTGCCCTTTCCATCATAAATGTCACTTCATAGGAAGCTAACATGTGTTCCACAAACTTCCCTTGATATGATGCTCAACGCACGCTTTCTGCACACGACCCGATGGTGCTGCTCTCCATTGATCTGACGACTATCGTGAGCTCCGTTGTTTCGATTGTCCGACTCAAATCTCCATGCTCCTTAAGAGTTTTGGTTTAAAAACCCTAAAGGCCTCCAACAACTGTTCATCGGCGCTTCGTCTTCCTCGACCTTTCTTTTCTGCTTGCCTCTGCTCATTCACTTTCTTCTTCGTGCATCTCCTTTGTAAATGCTTCTCCTCCCTCACCCTCTGCTCCTTCGTTCTTCGATTTGAGAATGGCTGGAGAAACGATAGTACCATGGTACGCGTATTTTCGTTCTGATTTTGATTGGAGTGACCTCAGAGCGATGCAATCTAACTTGCAACTTTTTGAAGCATACCAACTTCCCGTTCCCAGACCCAATGACCATCCTTATCCTCCTCCCACCGACTTCATGACCTTCTTCAAAGACCAACTTCTTGGCGGTCTCCGTTTTCCTATCCCTTCTTTGTTTGCCTCCTTGAGTCGGTACTTTAGTATTCCCTTATCCCAGTTCACCCCCAATGTTTTCCGCGCCATGTGTGGAATGGTCATCTTATGTCGCCTGAATGAGATTCCTTTGACTCCTCAACTTTTTCACCATTTCTATTCCCTTAAGCGATCGGAGTCGGGTGTCTTCATGGTGAAATCTAGGACCGGGTATAAATTTTTTGAGGGCATGCCGTCTTCCAATAAAGGTTGGAAATCTCGTGTCTTCTATGTCTAGTTTCCTGAGTCCGTGACTTGGCCTGTTGAGTGGCGTCCCAATCTTCCCTCTCCTTTTGAGTCGAGCGACCATCAACATTAGCCTGCCTGCTTCCTTGCTTTTGAGAAATTGGATGGAGTGCAACTTCGACTCTCCTCTTTGCTATAGGAGAGCGCATTGTATATTTTCAGGATAAACCCCATCCAGACGCCTTTAAGTGCACCTTTCGGTAAAATCACCCGACTCTCCTTTCATTTCTTCATTAACTGAGGTATTTTCGTTTGCCTGCAGAAGTCATCATGTTTCGAGCCTTCTCCCTTAGCTCCTCTACAATGCCTAGCGAAATCCTGCGAAGCAAGGCAGGGAGATTAGGTCTGATCAGGAGGTCCTTTAGGCTAGCACCTCAGCAGGGGCCTCTTCTCAATAGTCGGGGGACCCTGAGGCCCCCGAAGAGGAATCGCTTCCTATCGAGACAACTGGCGGCAAGCAAGCTTCCTCTCCAACTCCCGAGCAACACTTACACCTTTAGCACAAGAGATGATGGGTTACTCCATCAGTTCAATCTTCACCTCCCAGACCTCCTATGTCTCAGGCATCTTCCAAGACCAAAACTCCTGCCCGGGTAAGCACTTCGGCTTCACCAGAGGCTGCAGCCTCATCTCTTGTCCCTGTCCCAGTCTAGGAGCAGACAGCCTCCCGAGCAAAAGGCTAGCCCGGGACTTCTACACCTTCTGCTCATCCATCCTTGAGCCAGCAACCGCCTTCAGCTCCTGCTTCTTCTTCTCGTCCTAAGGAGCACCCCAAATGATGGTATGCCTTCACTTTTTTATTTCAACTTCCATCTCTCCAAGTGTTGGGTCCCATCCCTTCCTTCAGCACTTCTTCCAATTGCAGTCAGGTGAAACTTCATGGTGCCCTAGCTAATTCATGGAAAAGCACGGCCAACCAGATTTTGGAATGCCCCCAACTGGATCTGGCCGACCAATTCTCTCAACGGCTATTGTCGGTAAGTTTTATCTGTTTCCTCTTCATGCCCCTGGAATACCGCTAATCCTTTGTCCTTTGCAGACCTGCGTCATGGGCTTGAGCCTCACCCAGTATGTAGTCGGTCTACATCGGGAGAACGAATCCTTGAGGGCTCTAATTCAAGAGATGACGTCTCCTATGACTGCTAGTCGTGCTTTTGACCTGGCAACCATTGAGAACCTGATCCGGTCTCATTTACAGATGACAAAGGGGCAAACTTGAACTGCCAAGGGCCTGGCTCATATAGAGTCAGAGAAGGTGGAGTCCTTGAAGACCGCCCTGAAGACCAGCGAATCCAAGTTTAAATTTGAGGGGCGCGTTCAGATCCTGGATGACTTGGAGGCTAGGGACGCAGAGGTCACTACCCTCTCCTCATAGCTACGGGAGCTCCAAGAGGCACACGCCTCTCTGAAGATAGACCTAGCGGCCAAAACGGTAGATTTGTCTGCCAGCATGAATTGTGAGACTTCCCTTCAAAAGAAAGTGGATGTGGCTCAGGCCACCCTCAAGTCTGGGCTGTTGGAGATCTTAGCGACCAAGGCAGAGACAATGGCTACACGCTAGGAGTTGGCTAAGGCACGGGATGACACAGACAAGGCCAGGGGAGAGCTGAAAGACTACCAGGCAGGCAAGGACTCGCGTCTGACAACCCACAAGACCTCCTTCCTAGCTTCCAAAGATTTTGGAGCTAAGATAGGCCACCTTATTGACCAAATGCTGTATTATGGTGGCGCAGGGGCCTTGCTGCAACTGCAAGAGAAAGGCTTGCTCCAGTCGACTCCCTCTAAAAACTTCCTGGACCGAACCCGCCTTCTCAATGAGCTCCCTGACGAAGCCTTCCCTACCTTTGAATAGTCTCTGTCTCCTTATAACTGCCTTTGTTTTGTATGATGATGTAAAGTTTCAAACCTTTCTATGACTATGAACTTGAAATTTCTCTAAGATGAGGTGTAAGTGTTGTGTAAATGGCCATGTGATTAGTGCAATGTGGTGCTTAAATGTCTATTGGGCCCATCCAAGACCCTAGACATTTCACCTTGTATGCTTAAGTGACTTGTTAAATATTTGTCCCCTTTGTCAATGCCTGGTCGGCTTAGTACTCGGGCAAGCCTCAGCAAGGGTCCTCTCACCTGATCGGGCGTTAATCCTTACTGGCCACTCCATCTCCCTGAATGGGTTACGTGGTCTAAATACTCGATTGGTCACGAGCCACAGTGATTCCAGGGTCCTCTTACTTACTCGAGTAGGAATTACTGTAGCATCATCTATCCCCGGTGTTATAAAGGCTTCCAACTTCTTTTTAACACGTGTCCTTCGACCTAGCTTTTTCTGACAAGACCCTTCTTCACAATTTTTGAAGGTAATCCAAGGGCCAACATCACTTACGCGCCTACCTTTGACACCACATACATCATCTACGGAGCGTATGATTAGTGCTAATATCGAGGCATTTCTTCTAGCGTCCCTCTTGATAGCTATAAATAGTCTACTCTATGCCTCCTTTAGACTCCCTATTGTTAGCTTGAGCCCTCTGCCCTTCTCTTCTTCCTTCTGCGTTATCGCCTTCTCACATTCCTTTTTCCCTCCATGGATCCTTCAACACCTAGGCCTACTCCGGGCGTGTCAACCTTCAGCGGCGTGGATCTGGACGATCTTTGCTTCAACTATGAAGTGTCCACAACCATGCACATCATCAGACCCTCCGAGGTTCATCAACTCTCCCGACCTCCTCAGGGTTATGTAACTTTCTTCAAAGAACAGATTGTAGCTGGTCTCTGCTTTCCTATTCACTCTTTCCTCTGTAACGTGAGTCATTATTTTCGCATTCCCCTTTGTCAACTTACCCCTAATTCCATCTGGATTTTGTACGGCTTCATTCTTGTTTATGAGTTATGTGATCTCCATTGGACTCCTCGCTTGTTTCACTACTTCTTTTCCCCTCGACACCCCACCGAGGGATTTTTCGGCCTCCAGGCCCACCTCAGGACCATTCTCTTCGCTCCCTTACCCTCTTTAGGGTCGGAGTGGAAAGCAAAGTACTTCTTCCTTCGCTTTCACACTGCCATAGGCTGCCCACTAAGCGAAGGTCCGCTGTCACACCCCAGGTAGTCTCTGCCAGAAGAAATTTTGGCAGCATCTCCCTTGTACAAGTGACAATATGAAACTTCACTACATCAATCCAGATACCTCGGCCAACACGACCGGAATATATGTATAATAACATACCACACAGTTTAGTATCACAATCCACTAAAACAACGATAAGGAAAATCATCCCAAATATCTTACTCCACTACACTCATAAAACTCAAATCTTATTCCTACTCAACTACACCTACAAAACACAAATCACAACGACGCAAATAAAATCAACTCACCTCTTCTGCCGTCCAGGCAAGCATGTAGCAGAACATGTCCAAATAAACCCCCATCGACAAATAAAGGAAAAACCATACAATATCCATAGAGCAAAACCAGAACAAGTCTAAAACATAGTCTGGATAGTATAATAAGAAAACCAAAAGACTAAAGAACATCCTTGCGATCTGCAGGGGGGACTAGCGACTGGAGATCTCCGGACAACCTCAACCTAAAAATGGTAATATCAACGGGGTGAGTCAACTCCTCAGCGGGTAACTACTGACATGCATAGCAAGAAATAACAACTAATAATAAATATACGT
Organism: Zingiber officinale; assembly: GCF_018446385.1. NCBI lineage: Eukaryota > Viridiplantae > Streptophyta > Magnoliopsida > Zingiberales > Zingiberaceae > Zingiber > Zingiber officinale. The sequence goes on from NC_056007.1 coordinate 82,572,075, forward strand.
ACAATCTCCTGGATATATATATCATATGAAAAATGTAAAACAGTAAGGAGCAGGAGTATCTATACTAACGAGGACTTGGGTATAGGGATAACAAGGTCGTCAGACCGAGAGTATCATAAATCTTGTATGCATGTCAAACATATGCATCCACCAAATATGCAGCATATAAAGTGCAGCAAACACAAGCAATAAATGCATCATGCATATGATGTCATGACATGTCCTGGTCACCCCTGACGCCAGTCAACCATCTCACACACGATGGTGAGACCGAGTAGGTAGGGTTGTGACAACCGTGCACTCTGTCATCACTGCTCCTGAGTGACCGAGTGGGCGGAATGCTGTCGGAGTACACTTATCCTCCTTATCCCAAATCATAAGTGGGGGAGATCAATGCTCTCATCTCCTTGAGCCAGTCCAGAGGAGGGATCCCTGTCCTGCTACAACAATGCATCACACTACCCTTGAGTGGACCAATGGAGCCCTTGACAGAGCAACCTGTTGCAACACACCCTGCCTGATAAAAAAAACCACTAACCCATGAGTGGTTGTGTGTGCAGATCCATCTAACTGGCGATGTGCTCAACAATAATGGAGCCGACTATCGCACAACATGCAATCATGCGAGATGATACATGACACTAAGCATGACAATATCCATATATAAAATGTGTACCCTAGCATCGATGAATCAAATCCGAAGATCTAAGGTACACAGGTCAGGTATGATAAAAAAAATCTAGGTCCTGAATATAAATAAGGCATGGTATATCATTATCTTAAGGTTATATATAATCAAAGGAACATGAATGCAACAGCAGGAAATAAATACAACATGCTCAGGTAATAGATAATGACATATCGATGCAAAAATGAACATAAATATTACTAAGCATATCAATATGACATATCAAAATAGATAAGTCAAGGTACCCGCCTCCAATAAGAGGATCGTATCCGAAATAGATCGCTCATCGAGACACCGTCTCGAATCAAAGTCATGTGATATCAAACATAATGTACTTAGCTATATAGCTAAATAAAATCTCCAACCCTATTTAATAATCTTATCCTTCCTTTATATTTAAAATCCTTGAATTAAACAAATTCTAACTATTTCACCTTCCAATTAGGATTTGCAACTAGCATTATCAACCTAAACTTAATTAAATTCAAGTATAATTTATCATTATCCTTTCCTAGCTTCAAACCTGTGTATGCTACAACAATAAAACGATTCCTCTACTTCTTACCTCCACACTAAACCTCTCCTGTTGATCCTCCCAACCACCTACCCAGCTCTGTTATGGTTAACCACTTTATTAGAACACACCCAAACTCCTAAATCCAGTTTTAGGAGGGAAAACCTACCTCAAATTTGGCCGTTGTAAACCCTAGATCGGCAATGGCAACAAGCAACCAACCAGCAGTGATGCGCCTGTGGTGCTCGCGTGAGGAAAAGAGGATGTAGCTGGCAGATCGGTTTACTGGCAGTGTCTCAAGCTTCTGACGGTGATAGGAGAGATATCCCCTTGCCCTAAGCGTGCTGGTGGTGGATCGCAGCGGCGTGAGAGAAAGAGGAGACAGTGTGCTGTCTAACAAATGAAAGAGGTGACCTTGGCGACCGTCGTAAAGTGGGTTGATGTCGTGCCCAAGAGCTGATTGGTAGGGAAAGGGTGTCGTGTCAAGATCACCAACTAGCAGAATCAGGCTAAGAAGAAAAGGGGTGGCGATGAATCAAGCTAGGGCTCGGCATTGGTGAGGAGGATCCCGACGATCGTTGACTACTCAAGCAAGGAACAAGGCGACGTTCCACGAGGATTCTGAAGGAAGGAGGCGTCGGCGACTAGAATCTCCACGGTGAGGGGCGACAGATAGAGGAGGGAAACCGGCAGAGGCGAGAGGAAGCGGCGAGGCTTCCCTTGACCATCGATTTTTTTATCCACGAGGAAGTAGTAACCGTCGCATGTGGCACCGGTTACGAAAGGGAGGAGATGGTGTCGCAAGGCTTAGGGCACGGGCACGCAGGGGAGGAAACGAAGGAAAAAGAAAATAAAAGAAAGAAAAATAAAAAGAGAAATAAAAAGAAAATCAACATTTCCTCATTTAAATATGGTAGCCTAAATAGGCTTTCCCGGGGCCCAATATTTACCCCCGTAACCTACACCATATGGTCTCCGAAAAATTTCCAGAAAATTTCTAAAAATTTCGAAAAATTCCTTTATGGTGATTCGCCCATCTTCAGTATTTTACATTCTCTCTCACTAATAAAAATTTGGTCCCCAAATTTCGTTATCTATCATCAGCAAGTACTAATAACAGATAAAGAGTATAAATGTTGAATGGTAAATTTAGCCCACATACCTCAAATGAAAAGATGAGGGTATCAAGCTCGGATCGTATCCTCGAGCTCCCAGGTAGCCTCCTCGTCTGAATGATGCTACCATTTGACCTTAACCAGCCGGATAGTTTTGTTTCGCAGCTGACGCTCTTTCCGATATAGAATCCGTACCGGAACCTTCTCGTAGGTAATGTCAGGCTGAATAGGAACTGAGATATCTGTCAGCACATGTGCCGGGTCGGATACATATCTCCTCAGCATAGACACATGGAATACGTTGTGAACGCCTGCCAGGGACAGTGGTAGTGCCAAACGATAAGCTACCGCTCCAATCCTCTCCAAGATCTGGAAAGGTCCAATGTATCGCGGAGCTAGCTTACCTCTGAGGCCAAATATCTTCACCCCTTTCGTGGGTGAGACTCATAGAAAAATATGGTCGCCAGTAGAGAACTCCAGGGGTCTCCGTCTCCGATCAGCATAACTCTTCTGGCGGTCCTGCACCTCTGACATCCTCCGTCAGATAGTATGGACCAACTCTACCTCCTGCTGAGCTCTATGAGGCCCTAGCAGCTGGGCCTCCCCAACCTCCTCCCAGAGGGTGGGTATCCGACAAGGCCTACCATACAACGCTTCAAACGGTGCCCTCTGGATAGCCGAATGAAAGCTGTTGTTGTAGGAGAACTCTACCAATGGCAAATGGTCCTCCCAACTACCTCCGAAATCCAATAAACAAGACCTCAGCATGTCCTCTAGAGTTTGAATGGTCCGCTCTGACTAGCCATCAGTCTGCGGATGGAAAGCTATACTGAAATGGAGATGAGTGCCCAAGGCCTGCTGCAGACTCTGCTAGAATCGGGACGTGAACCGAGGGTCCCTATCCGAAATAATATTCAAAGGAACACCATGTAATCTGATGATCTCTCGGCAATATAGATCTGTCAATCGATCCAGGGAATCAGTCTTCCGGATCGCTAAGAAGTGCGCCAATTTGGTTAATCGATCAACGATTACCCAAATCGTGTCATGGCCTTGTCGTGTCCTAGGCAAACCCACCACAAAATCCATGGTAATGTGTTCCCATTTCCACTCAGGAATAGGAATCCGCTGAAGTAATTCAGCAGGTCTCTGGTGCTCAGCCTTCACCTGCTGACAGACAAGACATCTAGCTACGAATTCCGCGATGTCTTTCTTCATACCGTTCCACTAGTAGGAACGCCTCAAATCTCGATACATGAGGGTCCCTCCTGGGTGGATAGCAAATCATGAGCGATGAACCTCCTGAAGTAACTCCTCTCTGACCGGGTGAGATGGAGGTACGCATAATCTACCTCGGAAATATATAACACCCACATCATCTCGGGTGATCTCTGTCTGCTGCCCGGAAGCTATCTGGCTGCCAATGAACTAAAAATGCTGATCACCGGCCTGGGCCTCTTGGATCCTCGTCCTGATCGACGACTGAGCAACCATAGTAACCAAAACACTTCGCTCTGTCTGTCCCTGCTCCTCAAGGCCCAACTCGGAGAACCCTGAATCAAGTCTGTGACTGAAGCTCAGTGGCAAGCCAAAGTCCCTCTGGACTTCCTGCTGAGTGCATCGGCAATCACATTAGCTTTCCCTGGGTGATAGCTAATGGTACAATCGTAATCCTTCAAGAACTCCATCCATCTCCTCTTTCGGAGATTAAGTTCCTTCTGGGTAAAAATATATTTAAGACTCTTATGATCCGTGAGAATCTCAAAGGTAATGTCGTACAGATGATGCCGTCAAATCTTCAAAGCAAAGATGATGGTGGCTAGCTCCAGATCATGTACAGGGTAGTTCTTCTCTTGCTCCTTCAACTGACGAGAAGCATAAGAGACTACTCTATCGTGTTGCATCAGAACAGCGCCCAAATCCTGAAGAGATGTGTCAGTGTAAAGTACGAATCCATCCTCTCCAGCGGGCAAAACCAACATCGGAGCCGACACTAATCTCCGCTTTAGCTCCTGGAAGTTGGTCTCCCAGGCCTTAGACCACGTGAACTTTACACCTTTTCTGGTCAGGCGTGTCAGTGGCATAGCTATGTGGGAGAAACCCTCGACAAAATGTCTGTAATATCCTGCCAGTCCCAAGAAACTGCGGATCTCCTGTACTGATTTCGGATGCTCCCAGCTAGTGACAGCCTCGATCTTCTGAGGGTCTATTGAAATACCTCGGCTAGAGACCACATGACCCAGAAAATCGACTGAAGATAGCCAGAAGGCACACTTGCTGAACTTCGCGTATAGCTGATGTCGTCGAAGAGTCTCCAAGACTGTGCTAAGATGCTGTGCATGTTCCTCCTCAGAACGCGAGTAGATCAATATGTCATCGATAAAAATGATAACAAACTGATTAAGATATTCCAGGAAGACGCGGTTCATCAAATCCATAAATACCGCTGGAGCATTGATAAGCCCAAATGGTATTACCAAAAACTCATAATGATCGTATCTGGTATAGAAATGTTGTCTTCTGAATATCATATTCTTTGACTCTCAGCTGATGATATCCGGACCACAGATCAATCTTAGAATACACTGATGTACCTCTGAGCTGATCAAATAAATCTTCGATTCGAGGTAAGGGGTACTTATTTCTGACGGTCACTGCATTCAGCTGTCTATAATCTATGCACAACCTCAGAGTACCATTCTTTTTCTTGACAAATAAAACCGGAGAACCCCACGGAGAAGCACTAGGGCATATAAATCCCATGTCTAAAAGCTCCTGGAGTTGAACCTTCAGTTCGTTCAACTCTTTTGGTGTCATACGGTAAGGAGCTTTCGATGCCGGCGCGGTTCCCGGAATCAACTCAATAGCAAACTACACTTGCCTTCTGGGAGGCAACCCTGGTAGCTCCTCTAGAAATACATCCGGATATTCTCGGACTACTGGAACGTCGGAGAGTTGAGAACTACTGTCGTCTTCAATAGTAATCATAGATAATAGAAAACCCTCACAGCCATGTGACAGCAGCTTCTGAGCCTGAATCACCGAAATAGTCGATATGCCGTCATCTCTGATGCTAGTGAATTCCCACGAGGGTTGGTTCGGAGGTCAGAATGTGACCACCCTTGTCTGACAATCAACAGTGGCATAATATGATGACAACCAATCCATGCCAAGAATAATATCAAACTCGGCCATTTCAGTACTAGAAGATCTACCGTAAGTATCATGTTGCCAAAGTCTAATGGGCAACCTCTGACCTCCTGGGTGACGTCCAAAGTATCACCCGACGGTAGAGAGACGGTCAGTCACTGCGGTTTGAAAGTGGGTAATCTACCAATCTCCCTCATAAAGGTACGGGATATAAAAGAATATGAGCTACTAGTATCTATCAGCATATCAGCAAATAAGGCATGAATGGAAATCGTACCGCAGAAAATGGATCTGTCGGCCCGCTACGCATCCTCTCTGATGACCGCATGAATCCGTCCAGTCTCTGGCGGAGGTGGAGGTGGTAGCACTGCCAACGGCGGTTGCATCTGAGCAGGAGCCGACCACTGAGGTGGCACTGGATATTGTGCCAGAGGTGGATTTAACAGCTGCGACTGATACTGTATTGGTAGCTGGGACTGCGTCTGGTACTGAACCAGAGGCTGGGGCTGCAGATACTAGACTAAGGGCTGAGGTTGTAGCTGATATGGTGATCTCATGATAGAACTCTGTGGTACTATGTAAGCACTGGGGTGCTCCTGTCCGAGCATGCCATATGCAGCAGCTGCAGGGGGAGCTATCTTCTGCTGGCGATGCGAAGTTTGGGCTCTGTGCCCTCCTCGCTGAGTCCCTGTCTGACTGAGCTGAACTCCATGACCAGAAACTCCGGAAGTAATATGTTGAGCCTTCAATGAACAATCTCGGCTTATATGCCCAGGCAGTTTGCAATAATAGCAAACTAACTATCACAGGGTGCAGGCTGATGTGGTGTGCTCTCTGGACCCACACCGGGCGTAGTGGATGTCACTGACGGGTTGTTTCCGGGTCTGTTGAGGAGGCTGAAAACGTCCTGATGAAGACCACCTCGACTTCTGAGGCTAACCAGATGCCCCAGAAGTTCCCTGACCTGGCCGACTGCAACCACTCTGCTGCTGTCCGGTCGCCTGTGCCTACTGGATCTACCCTGATGTCTGACATGTCTGCTTCCTTTTCTTGTCCGGATACACACTTTGGTGAGCTGACTCAATCATAAGGGCTCGGTTCAGTGTCTCTATGTAAGATGAGTTCCCAAAATCGGCAAGCTTTACTTGCATATGTCCATCCAGTCTCTGAATAAACTAATACATACGGGAATTATCCTCAACAACTAGTTCTGGATAAAATCTGACCAACCAATTAAACTCAACATTGTACTCTATCACCGAGCGGTTGTTCTGCCGCGGACTCAGAAAATCCTGTCTGTGAGTCATCTGATATGCCCGTGGGAAGTAGCAACTCATAAAAGCCTCTCTGAATCTGGCCTAGGTGATGTTCTGCTCGCCTATGATGGAACGTTGCGTAACCCACCAGGTGTCGGCCTTAGAAAATCCTGTTGGTGAGTCATCTGATATGCCCGTGGGAAGTAGCGGCTCTCAAAAGCCTCTCTGAATCTGGCCCAGGTGATGTTCTACTCGCCTTGCTCGCCTATGATAGAACGCTACGTAATCCACCAGGTGTCGGCCTCATTCCGTAAATGGAAAGCAGTCAGCTCTGCTTTCTCCCACTCAGAGCAAGCCATGTAGAAGAAGGTCCGCTCCATAGTCTCAATCCAGGACTGGGCCACACTCGGATCAGTCTCTCCTCGGAATAGTGTGAATTGAATCTTCATCGACTCTGCCAATGCTGGAATCCGGGCTCATACCGCGACAATATCAGTGAAGTGCGTAGGGATCGACGCGGGAACTGGCAGAATCCCTGGAGCTGGTGGAATCCCTAGAGCTGGTGGTACAGGTAGTACCGCTGGATAGACCGGGGGAAGTACTCCCGGTGCTGCTACATAAGTTGGAGCATATACCACTAGTGGTACTGCAAGGTCGATATGAGTGGCTGCGACTGGAGGTACGGTAGGTGGTGGTACCAGAAATGGAGCAACCGTTACTGCTGGTGCGGGTGCTGGGTACACTGTAGGCACTGGGGGCGCGGGTGCCGCTGTTGCCTGGTACACGGTAGGTCCAGGTGGCGGTGGTACCGGGTACGCCGCAGGCTCTGCTGGTGGAGGTACCAGGTTTGCCACGGGTGGTACAGTGTATAATGTATGGGTGGGTACCTCTAACGAAGCCACCGGAGTCTGAGAGCCCGATGCACCCGCAGTATCATGAGTCTGTCCCTGACCGACAGGCTCAACCCCAGTAGGCATATCTGGCAAGTCTGTTGCCAGAGATTCCAAAGTCTTCTTACGTGGTCGTCCAGCACCACGTCTCATTGCAGATGCACATGTAGGTCTCCTCATATCTGTTAAGTTATAACTCAGATATTACTACAAGTAACAAAATTATAAAATTACCTTTTTACCTATTTACCGTCAGGAGATGTTCCGTCGTTGTCTAGTCCCCATATATAACCTCGGAATCCTGTACGAGAAAATCTATGAAAATCCGTACAAATCCAAACGGAATTCTGAAACATGAACATGGCGAAAATTCGTACAAATCCGAAAGTACCCAGTTTGACTCACAAACTTGGCTCTGATACCAAATAAATTGTCACACCCAAGTAGTCCCTGTCAGAAGAAATTTTGATAGCATCTTCCCTATACAGATGATAATATGAAACTTGACTACATCAATCCAGATACGTCGGCCAACACGGCCGGAACATATGTATAATAACATACCACACAGTTTAGTATCAAAATCCACTAAAACAACGATAAGGAAAATCATCCCAAATATCCTACTCCACTACACTCGTAAAACTCAAATCTTATTCCTACTCAACTACAACCATAAAACTCAATCACAACAACGCAAATAAAATCAACTCACCTCTTCTGCCATCTAGGCAGGCATGTAGCAGAACATGTCCAAATAAAACCCCATCGACAAATAAAGGAAAAACCATACAATATCCATAGAGCAAAACCAGAACAAGCCTAAAACATAGTTTGGATAGTATAATAAGAAAACCAAAAGATCAAACAACATCCTTCCAATCTGCAGGGGGACTAGTCACTAGAGATCTCCGGACAACCTCAACCTGAAAATAGTAATATCAACAGGGTGAGTCAACTCCTCAGCGGGTAACTACTGACATGCATAGTAAGAAATAACAACTAATAATAAATATGCGTACAGTCTCCTGGATATATATATCATATGAAAAATGCAAAATAGTAAAGAGCAGGAGTATCTATACTAATCAGGACCTGGGTATAGGGATAACAAGGTCGTCAGACCGAGAGTATCATAAATTCTGTATGCATGTCAAACATATGCATCCACCAAATATGCAGCATATAAAGTGCAGCAAACACAAGCAATAAATGCATCATGCATATAATGCCAAAGACATGTCTTGGTCACCCAATGACGTGCATAGTAAGAAATAACAACTAATAATAAATATGCGTACAGTCTCCTGGATATATATATCATATGAAAAATGCAAAATAGTAAAGAGCAGGAGTATCTATACTAATCAGGACCTGGGTATAGGGATAACAAGGTCGTCAGACCGAGAGTATCATAAATTCTGTATGCATGTCAAACATATGCATCCACCAAATATGCAGCATATAAAGTGCAGCAAACACAAGCAATAAATGCATCATGCATATAATGCCAAAGACATGTCTTGGTCACCCATGACGCCAGTCAGCCATTTCACACACGATGGTGAGACCGAGTGGATTGGGTTGTGACAACCGTGCACTCTGCCATCACTACTCCTGAGTGACCGAGTGGACAGGATGCTGTCAGAGTACACCTATCCTCCTTACCCCAAATCATAAGTGGGGGAGCTCAATGCTCTCATCTCCCTGAGCCAGTCCAGAGGAGGGATCCCTGTCCTGCTACAACGCTGTGTCACACTACCCTTGAGTGCACAACGAAGCCCTTGACAGAGCAACCTGCTGCAACACACCCTACCTGATATAAAAAACCACTGACCCATGAGTGGTTGTGTGTGCAGATCCATCTAACTGGCGATGTGCTCAACAATAATGGAGTCGACTATCACGCAGCATGCAATCATGCGAGATGATGCATGACACTAAGCATGACAATATCCATATATAAAATGTGTACCCTAGCATCGATGGGTCAAATCCGAAGATCTAAGGTATACGGGTCAGGTATGGTATAAAAATCTAGGTCCTGAACATAAATAAGGCATGGTATGTCATTACCTTAAGGTCATATATAATCAAAGGAACATGAATGCAACATCAGGAAATAAATACAGCATGCTCAGGTAATAGATAATGACATACCAATGCAAAAATGAACATAAATATTACTATTTGTTAAATATTACTAAGCATATTAATATGACATATCAAAATAGATAAGTCAAGGTACCCGTCTCCAATAAGAAGATCGTATCCGAAATAGATCGCTCGTCGAGACACCGTCTCGAATCAAAGTCCTGTGATATCAAACATAATGTATTTAGCTATATAGATAAATAAAATCTCCAACCCTATTTAATAATCTTATTCTTCCTTTATATTTGAAATCCTTGAATTAAACAAATTCTAACTATTTCACCTTCCAATTAGGATTTGCAACTAGCATTATCAACCTAAACTTAATTAAATTCAAGTATAATTTATCATTATCCTTTCCTAGCTTCAAACCTGTGTATGCTACAACAATGAAATGATTCCTCTACTTCTTACCTCCACACCAAACCTCCCCTGTTGATCCTTAGCCAGGTAGGGTAGCCGTCGAAATTGAGTAGCTGCTGGAAACCACCTGCCCAGCTCTGTTATGGTTAACCACTTTATCAGAACACACCCAAACTCCTAAATCTAGTTTTAGGAGGGAAAACCTACCTCAAATTTGGCCATTGTAAACCCTAGATCGACAATGGCAACAAGCAACCAACAGTGATGCGCCTGTGGTGCTCACGTGAGGAAAAGAGGATGTGGCTGGCAGATCGATTTATTGGCAGTTTCTCAAGCTTCTGACAGTGATCGGAGTAGATACCCCTTTGCCCTAGGCATGCTGGTGGTGGATCGTAGTGGCGTGAGAGAAAGAGGAGATAGTGTGCTGTCTAACAAATGGAAGAGGCGACCTTGGCGACCGTCGTACGATGGGTTGATGTTGTGCCCAAGAGCTGATCAGTAGGGAAAGGGCGCCATGTCAAGATCAGTGACGAGCAGAATCAGGCTAAGAAGAAAAGGGGCTGCGATGAATCAAGTTAGGGCTTGACATTGGTGAGGAGGATCCTGGCGATCCTCGGCTGCTCAAGCAAGGAACAAGGCGGTGGTCACCGAGGATTCAGAAGGAAGGAGGCGTCGGCGACTGGAATATCCACGGCGAGGTGCGACGGATAGAGGAGGGAAGTCGGTAGAGGAGAGAGGAAGCGACGAGGCTTCCCTTGGCCATCGATTTTTTTATCCGCGAGGAAGTAGTAACCGTCGCATGCGGCGCCGATTACGAAAGGGAGGAGATGGCGTCGCAAGGCTTAGGGCACGAGCACGCAGGGGAGGAAATGAAGGAAAAAGGAAATAAAAGAAAGAAAAAGAAAAACAGAAATAAAAAGAAAATCAAACATTTCCTCGTTTAAATGGGGTAGCCTAAACAGGCTTTCTCGGGGCTCAATATGTATCCCCGTAACCTACACCATATAGTCTCTGAAAAATTTCCAGAAAATTTCTAAAAATTTTGGAAAATTCGCTTTTGGTGATTCACCCATTTTTGGTATTTTACATCCCCGCTTTCTTCAGCGCCTTTCCTGGGCAATTATCACACGGACCCTATGTTTATGGAAGCAGAGGTGTAACTAGCGGGCTAGCGCTTGGACCTACGTGTGCTACTGACGGAGGGTGTGTTGCACCTGTTTGGGTTGAGCATCGTTCCTTCGGAGATTTCGCATTCCCTTGGTAAGTATTACCTTTATCTTAATTTTCTTTGGCCTTCTTATCCTGACCCTTATTTTGCTGCAGCGGATACTGATCCGGCGGTAAGAATAGGGGACCCCCTTTTTTGAGGAGTCAACGCCATGTGGAGGTCAAAAGGTTAAAAGGATTATCGGAGAAGGGTGGGCCGACCGGCCTACCAGAAAGGGTTGAACCGACCGGACTACTAGAAAAGGGTTGGATGACCCGGCCAACCGGAGTCTAACTGAAAGCAAATGCACCCCAGCGGGAGTCGGGGTTCCGACGCTCATGTTGAACCAGGTCATATGGCCGAGCAGGTGGCTCGCTCGGCCGAAGGTATAAAATAGCAATACTGCTAATAGTCCACGGAGCACACTACTGGGATTCTCCCGAGCAGACCGATCGGCCGGACGAGATGGAACTGTCGACCGGCCGGACGCTCGGCATGAGGTAAGAAGAGAAAAGGACAAGGGAACATCTTCTGACAGCGGGTATGTTCGACGAGTAGGCCATACGCAGAATCTCATGACAGAGGGTTCCGCTGTCCCATCAGAGACGTGCTCAGACTGTAGCAGTATGGTGTCAGGTAAGTTTGTCTGACAAGCCCATGCTGAGGTATGGGCTGGGGACACGTACGCGCTTCGGTATGTGTGCGCGAGCCTCTTCGCAGCTCTATATAAAGAGCCTCACCCTTCATTGGAGGTACGCGTTCTTAGATATTCGAAGCCACCTCTTTGTTGCCCATTTGCCTGACTTGAGCGTTGGAGAGTCGTCGCCGGGAACCCCTTCCCGGCCCGACTTCTTTGCAGGTTCGCCGGAGTGCCGTACGACCGATCGGAGATCTACGTCAGCAACTAGGAGAGCGCCACGTGCCCAGCGTCCGTTGATTCATCGATTCGGACAGGATCAATTTGGCGCCATCTGTGGGAACGCTCCTGCATCCGAGCGGAAGCAATGGACGAAGCTGGACGACCGCACTCGGTGATGCTCTCCACAGAGGAGCTCGACGCTTTGATCAAGACAAGAGCCACTAAGCTTGTGGAACAGAGACAAAAGTCGCAAGCCGAGCGGGTTGAACAGCAAGCAACATCAGCATCAGGGGGCCGAGCGGAAGCCCCTCATGCCACGGTTCCATTTCACCGGGCCTTATTCCGCATGCCTCCTGAAGCCGTAGCAGTGAATCGTGATCAGGGATCTTCATCATATGAAGTACCAAGATGAGACAGCAGGAAAGGCAAGGCTCCCCGAGCGGATGCCTCGCCCGAACGGATCAACCGTCAATTCTCAGAGGCCATCCTGTGGGACCCTCTACCGAAGCACTATGTGCCTCCAGCGATCGGTGAATACAACGGAACCACCGACCTGGACGATCATTTGGGTAAGTTCGACAGCACCGCTACCCTTCATCAGTACACAGATGGAGTGAAGTATCGAGTTTTCCTTACCACCCTCTCGGGATCGGCTCAACGGTGGTTTCGGAGGCTACCGGATGGATCCATCACAAGTTTCAAAGACTTCTGAACGGCCTTCCTCCACCATTTTGCAAGCAGTCGGCGCTACCAGAAGACTAGCATGAGCTTATTCGCCATCAAGCAAGAGCCCAGAGAGCCGCTCAGAGCTTATATCCAGCGATTCAACCGGGTGGCCATGGACATTCCAACGGCCACTTCCGAGACAATGATGAACGCATTTACGCAAGGCCTCGTGGACGGGGACTTCTTCCGCTCGCTCGTTCGGAAGCCGCCCCGAGACTACGATAGTATGCTACACCGGGCTAATGAGTATATCAATGTGGAGAAAGCCCAGGCAGCCCGGAAGAAGGAAACTCCAACCGAGCGTCCACCACCTGCCGAGCGGAAGTCACACACTGCTCATCAGCCGCCCAGAGGACCGCGAGCTGAAGCAGCCCGCCCCCAGCAACATGCAAGATCCCACGCCATTCAAGAAGTATTTGTCGAGCGGCCCAAACCTAAAAAGAAGGTATGGACCCCAATATTTTGCTCATTTCACCGGACGGACATGCATAATACAAGAGATTGCCGAAGCATTCCCTTGATCGCCCACCCCGTGCCCCGGGGTGGCCGCCGTCGATCACCATCATCCGACAGGCAACAGCGCCCTCGGGAAACCGATCGGATGGTACCCAACAGGCAACAAAGGTAGACTCCCGAGCGACATCATACTCCGAGACGTGAGAATCCCCGGATGTCTAGGGAGCGGCATAGACCGTCCGCTCGGGAAGAAGAAAATAGAAGCAACACTTCCCGAGGTGAAATCAACATTATAGCTGGTGGGCCGACCGGAGGTGACTCTAATCGAGCAAGGAAGGCGAGCGTCAGACAACTTCAGATCCACGCGGTCGGATGTAGCCAAGAACGGGCGAGCGGCCCCGAAATCAGTTTCGGGCCCAAGGACTTAGAGGGAGTTGAAGTATCGCATGACGACGCTCTCCTCATCAAAGCGGTAATAGCCAACTACACTATTCACTATATTTTTATTGATACAGGGAGCTCGGTCAATATTATATTCAAAAAGGCCTTCGACCAACTACAAATCGATCGAGCCGAGCTGCTGCCCATGACAACCCCCCTCTATGGGTTTACGGGCAATGAAGTTTTGCCGATCGGACAGGTCCGACTGGCTATCTCGCTGGGAGAGGAGCCGCTCAGAAGGACGCGGACTGCAAACTTCGTCGTGGTGGACTCTCCGTCGGCATACAACGTAATATTGGGACGACCGGCTCTCAGTGAATTCCGAGCGGCCGTCTCCACTTTCCACCAGAGGATCAAGTTCCCGGTTGAAGACAAAGTGGGAGAAGTACGAGGAGATCAACTGGCAGCTCGGCGATGCTACGTCGAGATGGTGCGAGCAGAAGCCAATTCTGTTCGGAAGGCGCCCCGGATTGAGGTAAACGTCATAACTGAAAAACCTCCCTCTTTGGTGTATGAAGAAAAAGAGAAAGTACAGATCCATCCGACCCGATCGGAGGCCACTACATTCATTGCGGCCGATCTGGAGGAAAGCCAGAAAGAGGAAGTGGTCAAATGCCTCCAGAGAAACTGTGATGTCTTCGTCTGGTCGACTCATGAGCTGCCCGGAATTTCACCGAGTATCGCATAGCACGAGCTCCATGTCCGACCGGACTCTCGGCCAGTGAAGCAAAGGAAGAGGGACTTCAGCGCCGAACAAAATGCAATCATCCGAGCGGAGGTCGAGAAACTCCTGGAGGCCGGCCACATACGTGAGGTCCAGTTCCCGAGCTGGTTGGCGAACGTGGTACTAGTCTCCAAGCCGGGCAACAAGTGGAGAGTGTGTATCGATTTTAGGGATCTTAACAAGGCGTGCCCAAAGGATTTTTATCCTCTGCCCCGGATCGATCAACTGGTGGACTCCACAGCCGGCTGCGAGTTGATATGCATGCTCGACGCTTATCAGGGATACCATCAAGTGCCGCTCGCCCGAGAAGATCAAGAGAAAGTTAGCTTCATTACAGCCGACGACACGTACTGCTACAATGTGATGTCGTTCAGACTGAAGAACGCGGGAGCAACTTACCAACGCTTGATGAACAAAGTGTTCAGGGAGCAGATCGGACAAAATTTGGAGGTATATGTGGACGATATTCTCATCAAGTCCGGTCGAGCGGCCGATCTCTTTAAAGACATGGAGGAGACTTTCAGAACGCTAAGGAAGTATGGAGTTAAGCTGAACCCTCAGAAGTGTCTGTTCGGGGCAAAAGGCGAGCGTTTCTTGGGTTACATAGTGACCGAGCGGGGCATCGAGGTAAACCCCAGCAAGGTGAAAGCATTACAAGATATGCTGCCCCCAAGAAATCTGAGGGAAGTCCAGCGTTTGACCGGTCGAATAACAGCATTGTCCAGGTTCATCTCGAAGACGGCCGATCGGAGTCTCCCGTTTTTCAAAATCTTGCGCAAAGCCACTAAGTTTCATTGGGACGAAGAATGCGATCGGGCGTTCGAAGATCTGAAAACATACTTGAACTCTCTATCGGTGCTAGCCAAGCCAGCTATGGGTGAGCCACTTTGTATCTATTTATCTTCAACTGAGCAAGCAGTCGGTTCGGCACTAGTAAGGGCGAGCGGAGAAGAACCTGTATATTTTCTAAGCCATATTTTAAAAGATGCTGAATTTCGCTACACTGGGCTTGAGAAGCTAGCTTTTTCTTTGGTCCTCGCCGCTCGGCGCCTCCGTCCCTATTTCTTGGCGCATACTATCATCGTCCGGACAAATAGCCCATTGGGGAGAGTGCTGTTGAATCCAGAAGCGTCCGGACGGCTCATCAAATGGACAATGGAGTTGAACGAATTTGATATTCAATATCAACCCCGCTCGGAGATAAAGGCACAGTCCCTGGCAGATTTTATTACCGAAGTGCAAAGGCCAGAGCCCGAAGCTATGTGGAAATTATTTGTGGACGGATCGTCCACCCGGCTCGGTAGCGGGATTGGCGTGATATTGCTCTCTCCCCAAGAAGAAAAGATGCACTTATCCGTTCGACTGGACTATAGAGCTATAAATAACGAAGCAGAGTATGAGGCCCTTATAGCCGGCTTACAAGTCGCCTAGCATGTGGGGGCTGGACGGGTGACGCTGCATTCAGACTCTCAGTTGACCGCTCAGCAGCTCTCTGGTACTTTTGAGATTAACAACGCTCGGCTCAAACTCTACGCTGAAGCCTTCGAAAAGCTTAAAACCAATTTTAGGGAAGTCATTATCCGGAAGATACCCCGAGTGGAAAACCAGGCTGCAGATGAGTTAGCCAAACTCGCAAGTTCAATAACGTCGGTCGTCATCCAGCAGCCAATTGAGCAAGTATCTTTGGTGGCGCACGTTGATCGGATGGAGGGCCTCGAGTTTCCGAGCGACTGGAGAACAGCCATCATGGAGTTTCTTCGATCGGGGGCAACACCATCCGATCGGAAAGCAGCCCAGCAATTAAGGAGGAGAGCCGGTCGGTTCACGCTCATCGGAGACCAACTTTACAAGAAGGCTTTCTCTTGTCCGCTTTTAAAATGTGTGAACTTGGAAGACGCGTACATCCTCTAAGAAGTGCATCAAGGATCGTGTGGGGGGCATCCGGGCGGACGATCGTTGGCTAAGAAGATCCTGCTGGCTGGATACTTCTGGCCAACCTTGCAAGCAGACGTCGCTCGGACCTTCGCGACGTGCCTTTCTTGCCAGAAGTATCACAACTTCTCCCACCGACCGGCGGAGGAAATGAAAGCAGCTACCGTGTCCTATCCGTTCAACCAATGGGGAATGGATATTGTGGGTCCGTTTCCTATGGCGACCTGTCAGCGGAAATTTCTACTAGTGGCGGTCGATTATTTTTCTAAATGGGTGGAGGCCGAGCCGCTAGCCAATATCACCGAGCAGATGGTCAAGAAGTTCATTTGGCAACATATCATCTGCCGGTTCGGCATCCCCCGTCGACTTGTTTCCGACAACGGGCGGCAATTCGCGGGAAAGTTGCTCGAAGATTGGTGCAAAAGCTATGGCATCGAGCAACACTTCACGTCCGTGGCGTATCCCCAAAGCAATGGTCAAGCCGAAGTAGACAACGGGAGGGTGTGTTGCACCTGTTTGGGTTGAGCATCGTTCCTTCAGAGATTTCGCATTCCCTTGGTAAGTATTACCCTTATCTTAATTTGCTTTGGCCTTCTTATCCTGACCCTTATTTTGCTGCAGCAGATACTATTACCAGGATGTCTCTGATCAAGCCTCTTCCACTGAGCGATATGGAAATAAAGCGTCGAGGGCACACAATCCTAAGCATGCGACGCCCCTCATTTTCGAATCCGACCACTCCCGGGATGACTACAGATAGTACTGCATCTCATTCTGCCGCCCCTCCTGCGACACATCTTGATAGCTCTATCCCCCAACCCATTTAGCAAATCCTTGTGTTCCTCTTGCTCGTCGCCCTCTTCCTTCGGAAGAGAGGTCAGACTCAGATGACCAACCACTTTTAGGTCGGCCAAGGCGTAGGTATCCTGAGGCTGGCCATGGAGTCAGGGCCTCCCCTGCGACTCAGGTGCCCCAGTCAGTGATAGCCTCTATCCCAAAACCATAATTTCAAGGCAGCCCTTCCATTCCTCTAGAAGCTCGATCAAGGCTTGACCGAGGGAAAACCCTTATCGTTAAAGAAGACATCAATCCAGAGGGAAGCTCCATACCAGCTGCATCGGCTGGGCCTTCCTCTCCTTGACCATCTACCTCCACTCGTCCTCCTCCCAGCGGGACCGCTCCCAGATCCTCCAGGTCCAGGGTGTTCCACTTTCATACCAATATACCTTTTGAGAGGGGGATACGCCATGAGCCTTATTCTAGTACTAGTACCGTCCTACTTTGGGGGAAACTGGCAACGGTCTGGAAAGATGCTTTGGATCAGGCAGAGTCTCTCCCCATTCATGGCTGAGTGGACTTGTTCATTGAAGATGCTACTGTGGTCCATCCTTGATTTCTTTTTGTTCCTCTCTTCCAATTCTGATTATCCCTTTCTATGACTAGCTCTATGCCACGATGTTTCACTTGGGTCCGATAGCCGTGAACCTGTATCAGCATAATAAGATTCTGAAGGAGTGCATTGAAGAGTAGGAGTCTCCTCCTTCTGACCCTCCTACAG
Organism: Zingiber officinale; assembly: GCF_018446385.1. Lineage (NCBI taxonomy): Eukaryota > Viridiplantae > Streptophyta > Magnoliopsida > Zingiberales > Zingiberaceae > Zingiber > Zingiber officinale. Next base: position 82,590,108 of record NC_056007.1, read on the forward strand.
AGTTACATCAACTAAAGGTGAAAGTGGTGTTGGTAGATCGGTGGCCGGCTTGAAGGGGGGTTGGATAGCTAGGCCATCCCCAAATCGATTTCTTCTCTACAAAAGGTTAGTGCGTAGAAGAAATATAGAAATTAAAACAATGGAACACAAACAAGAATACAAACGCTAACACGCTCGATGTAACGTGGTTCAGAGATTGCTTACTCCTACTCCACGGCGTGTCCTTGAGGTGGACGATCCCTTGATCCTTCGGTGGATCAGTCCCCAACAATCTCCGGCTAGAGCTTCTCCTTCTCGGTGGAGAAAACCTCTCACAAAATGATCTCTTCCTCTTTACAATATGGAGTTTAGATTGGGAGGAAGAGAATTGAACTTGGAAGCTTTGGGCAAGACTAAGAAGGTTTACAATTATCACCAGCAACCCTCTTCAAGCCCCAAAGCATTCCTTAAATAAGAGGAGAGAGTTGATCACAAATCAACTCAAACCCCGACAGCAGTCGACTGGTCCAAGCACCAGTCGACTGGTGTGCTGTTGGACCCAGCCAACGGCTCTTTGCAGAAAGCCAAATTCTACCAACGGCTATGTACCAGTCGACTGGTCTTAGGACCAGTCGACTGGTCCCCGTAGCCGACAAGCACAGAATGCTTCTGTGCATTCTGTGAAGCTGGATCAGTCGACTGGTCACATGATCAGTCGATTGGTCCCAGTACATTCACTCCTCTCATCTTTTCCGGAGTCGCCTTTGAAGCCCTCTTCCTCGGCCTTCGTCCTTCAGATGCACCCGAACCCGCGGCTCCTCTCCGTGCCATCCTTCACGTTTCCTTGAAGTCCGCTTCCCTCGGCTCCACTCCATTGCTCCTTGTCCGGCGGTCCCTCGGATGTCTTTCCACACCATCCTTCACCGACTCAAGGATCAGAGCCCTTGGATGAGTTTCATACACTTGGCCGCACCAAGTTCTCATGTGTTTCACCAAGTCCTGCAAGACTCAAACACATATCAAATACATATGAAAGTCTAACTTAAACTCTTTGACACACACATCAAAACCTAGGTCGATTGCACCAACAAGTGGCATCCATAGAAAAGTTGAATGCTTCACAGGAGCAGCTTCTCAATGAGGCCTTACTGGAAGCCCGACAGTTACGGGATGACAAGAAAAAGCTTGAGGCCCTCCATCAGTCAACTGATGCAAAGTATCAGGAGGAGCTGACCTTCAAGGAAAAGGCCCAGACAGAGTTGGCTCAACAAACTACAGTCTTGGAGAACTTTAAGTTCATGCACAAGCAATAGATAGATCGTCTAACTAAGGAACTTAATGCCAAGGACGTGCTCCTCATAGACCAGAGAAGGGATTTGGAATCTCAAATTATAGGGCTAGACTCTTTATGGGCAGAGCTGTCTCAAGCCCGATCGACGTTGTCTCAGTCAGCCCATGCCTTGGAAAATTATAAGCCGGGAGAGAACGAGCGCCACTTGACCGATCTGGCAGAGTACCTGCGCTCTCTGAAGTTTGGCTCTCAGGTAGGAGATTGCTTCCTTCAATCGCTGGCACATGGAATAGTAGGATTAGTCCAACAACTCCAAGAGGGAGGGTACTTGTCGTCCGACTCTCGTGAAGATTTTCTAGACCATCATCGGATTATTAAAGAAATATCTGATGATGTTTTTGTAGAGTTTAAGTGACTCAGCCCATGTGCTGCTTTGTTTTTCTGTTACATCCTTTGTTTATAAGAGCTTGCTTCTAGCTCCTTAGTCCCCGCTCTTCATTGGGATTTTCCTACTTTCCTTAGGCTAGATTTGTGTGTATAAGTGAGGCAAAGCTCGTTAGGCCGAGAGCCAAAAGAACTTATTGTGAGAGATCTTTTAGATCTTTGCCCATCCTGGCTGGGATAGCCAGCCGGGAGCTAGAAGAGCTTTATTCGAGGCTTTCACAAAGAGCGTAGTAGGACATAACTAAGTCCTGCATCCGTGACTTGAGGATTTTCGAAGCGCCTCGTTGAAAGAACTAAGCTAAATCTGGGTCAGGATTACCCGACTAGGTTTTTGTGCATTTGCCTGTAGTGCTCATTCTTTGACCTTGGATCTTTCTCTCCAACAACTACTGTTATAAGGAATAACACCCTTAGGCATGGTAAGGATGGAGGTAATTAACACTCCATGGATGGTCCAACCTTCTACCTTGAGCGTCTTGTAGGTAATAGACACCGGACGTTAATTTCTTAATGACCTTATAAGGGGCATCCCACTGAGGTGCTAACTTGGTTACCTCCCCTACTGGCTTGATCCTTTTCCATACTAGGTCCCCTTCTCCGAAGAAGTGGGGGATCACCTTCTTATCATAGGTTTGCCGCATCCTTTGTCGGTAAGTTGTCAACCAAGCGGTCGTCCTCTCACGAGTTTCACTGATAAAATCTAGCTCTAGCAGCCATCGCTCAGCATTACCAGGGTCATATAGTAAATGCCAAACGAATGGAACTTCAACCTCGATTGGCACGACTGCTTCATTACCGTAGATGAAATGGAAAGGAGTAAGTCTCGTACTCTCTCGTGGAGTCATTCGATATGCCCAAAGAATGATGGGGAGCTCGTTCACCCAGTTGCCACCCACATGGTCCAGCTTGACCTTCAGCCCGTGAACTATCTCTCTATTAGTGACTTCGGTCTGTCCATTGCTCCGCGGATACGCCACGGAAGCGAAGGCGTGAGTGATATCAAACCCTCGACACCATTCTTGGATCCTGCGCCCTTGGAACTGTCAACCATTGTCTGACACTAACTTGTGAGGAATTCTAAATCGACACAAGATGCTCTTCCATAGGAACTGGATGACAGCTTCTTCCGTTATCCTAGCCAGGACTTTTGCCTCAACCCACTTAGAGAAATAATCTACCACCATAAGTAAAAAGCGCCTCTGCCTAGGAGCCATGGGGAAATGTCCCATGATGTCCATACCCCATTGGTCAAAGGGACAAGAGACTATTGAGGTCTTCAAAATCTCGATCGGCCGGTGGGTCATGTTTTGATACTTTTGGCAAGAGAGGCAAGTGTCTACCAGCCGTTGAGCATCTCTCTGCAAAGTAGGCCAAAAATACCCGACCATGGGCTAGCATCCTTCCTCTTACATGACTGCCGCAACATCCTTAGTGAAATTCTCGCAAGGCATACTCCACTTCGTTCGGACCTAGGCACTTGAGTAGTGGTCGAGAGAATGTCTGCTTGTATAATTGATTCCCAATTAGTGTGTATACATGAGCCCTCTCTCTAATCGATCTGCCTTCTTTAGCATCGGCCGACAAAACTTGTTGTTGAAGATAAATGATCATTGCCGCTCTCCAGTCAATTGATTCATCCAAATTGTTCTACAGGTCAATCTGGGCTATCAAGAAGCTTTGAGCTATCGACCTATCTAACATCCAAGTGGTCAAAGAGCTGCCATTTTGGCTAGTTTATCTGCTCTTTGGTTGTCTGCTCGGGGAATCTTGGTCACTATAACTTCCTTGAAGCCCTCCTTCATTTTCTCATATGCTTCTCTGTATAGCTGCAACTTCTCATTGTTGATTTCAAAGTTGTCAGCCACTTGTTAAACTACTAGCTGAGAATCTGAATAAATGACTACCCGGGTTGCCCCTATATGCCAAGCTGCCTGGAACCCCACCAATATTGCTTCATATTCTGTCTCATTATTGATAGCTTTAAAATTTAGCCTAACGGCTAGTTCCATGATGTCTTCCTGAGGAGATATTAGAAGTATCCCTACTCTGCTCCCTTACTGAGTGGATGACTCATCCACATATATTTTCCATGTTTCCTTAGCATCACCTTGATGGATTTCTGTTAGGAAGTAATCCAGGGCTTGTGCTTTGATTGTTGTTCGAGGCTGATATTATATATTATATTAGCATAACTCAGTGGCCCATTTGATGAGGTGGCTGACTATCTCCATGTTGGTAAGAGCCCTCCCTATGGTGCTATTGGTCAGGACAGTAATTGGTTGTACCAAGTGTTGGATCGGATGAGTGCGATAGAGGGGGGGGGGGTGAATATCACACTCTTAAAACTTTTCTTTTACTTTAAAAATAAAGTTATGCAGCGAAAAGTAAAAGGGACTCGTTCGGTTACTTGGTTCGAAGTCTAGGTTGACTCCTACTCCAAGGGTCGCGATCCTTCGCCACACTGATGGGCAATCCACTATAACCCTTCTTTTTGAAAACCTCGAAAAGAAGCAGTGTGTACAGATAAGCAAGATAGTAACAATCTACTATCTTACTAATGAAAGAATATAATGTAAGCTAAAAAATGATATACTGACAAATGTAGAAATTGAAGCTCGGTCGGTACTTCCGGACGGAGTAGCTTGAAGAGTTGTAGAAAGACTTGTAGCATGAGCAGCTTGCGCAGAGGAGAGCTTTGAGATGATCAGAAAGTATATATTTTAGCCTCAGACCTTGAGCTACTTTTTATAAGATCGTCAATGTTCGATCGACCGATCCCGGGTTCGATCGACCGAACCAGCTTCCTTCCTTCCTAGCTGAGATCTGATGCCGATTCGATCTTCGGCATTAATTGATCATTAAGGGTTCGGTCGATCGATCCCTTTGTTCGGTCGATCGAACAGACTCCTTCCTTGTTCGTCGAGATTTGCCGTGATTTGCATTCACTGCACCTTTAATATTGATCGTTCGGTCGACTGATCCTCTGATTCGATCGACCGATCAGTGCAGCTTCCTTCTTCTTTTGATCGTTGCTGATTAAACTGACCTGTGCTGAGTCATCCTGGTTCGGTCGACCGATCCCTACATTCGGTCGACTGATCCGGCCGAACCTGCAACACAGAGTTAAACAAAGTATCCCTGCAACACATAGGTTAGCACAGTAATATATAATGTATGAGTAATATTAAACAGTAGAACTGTCTTAATCTCAACTTGAAAACCTTCCCAGTTTCTTCAATTGGATCAGCGACCTTAGGTTGTTCCTTTCAGGAACCCGACCTCACTGTCGCTCCTCTAGTTGTTTACCTCAACTTACCTGCCAAACATGGTCCTCCAGACATGTTTGGACTTTGCCTGCTCAATGTCTGATCGCCTGATCCACTAAGACCTTTCCTGCAATACTATATTAGCCAACTGCAATAATAATGCAGAATACAATGGTAAACCTAAACCTAGATTTACCGAGATCCGTTGGTCCGGTCAACCGTGACCTTGCTTGGAGTTCACTCCTCCAAGACTTCTCGTTACCTAAGGTTATCTCCCCCTAGGTTTTTCACCACTTAGCTTCACTCACCAAGACTCAGTATTCGGCTACCCAGGGATCAGGTCCTTCAAACCTATCCACCTGGCTTCCTTGATCTACTGAGATTTCCCTTGCCTCAGTATTCGGCTACCCAAGGATCAGGTCCTCCAGACCTATCCACCTGGCTTCCACGATCTACTGAGATTTCTCTTGCCTCAGTATTTAGCTACCCAGGGATCAGGTCCTCTAGACATATCCATCTGACTTCCACGATCTACCGAGATTTCTCTAGCCTACAACTAGGACTTCCCTTGCCTAGCCTACAACTAGGACTTCCCTAGATCAAACTCCATACTTAAGCATACTTAAATATATTTGTCTAACATTAAAACCTTGGAGGTCGATTGCACCAACACCCAGAAGTAAGGTCTTAAGCGGCGAGCCATGAGTACCAATCCATAAACTAACTTCTCCAGGGTCGTATATCGGGACTCGGACCCTTTTAATAAGTGGCTGAAGTACACTTACCGATGTACATCATCCTACTTTTTTACCAACACTGTCTCCATGGTCTCAAGGGTAGCTGACAGATATACCCAGAGCGGTTCTCCAACAATAGGTTTAAACAACAAAGACAAGGTCTTTAGATGTTGCTTCAGTTCCTCAAAAGCTTTGTTGTACTCTTCATCCCACTGAAACTTAGCAGCCCTTATGAGTACCCAGAAGAAAGGGAGCGCCCGATTTACAGATCGGAATATGAACCGAGAGAGTGTTGTAATCCTGTCCACCAGCTTCTGTACTTCTTTCAAATTCCTGGGCGTCTACATGTCTCGAAGGGCCTGAACCTTCTCTGGGTTAGCTTCGATTCCGCGCTCAGTAATGAGGTACCCCAGGAATTTTGCCCTTTGAACTCCGAACAAGCACTTCAGTGGGTTTAACTTTAAGTCATACTGCCGCAGGGTATCACAAGTTTCCTCCACATTGGCTATAAGGCTTGTTGCTGTAGTAAACTTAATGAGAATGTCATCTACATAAACTTCAACGTTTCGCCTAATCTGCTTCTGGAAGATCTTGTCCATCATCCGTTGATAAATAGCTCCTGCATTGCGTAGATCGAATGGTATAACTGTATAATAGAAAGTATCATCGACTGTGATGAAGCTAACCTTCTCCTGATCTTCTTGAGCGAGAGGGATCTGGTGGTATCCTTGATAGACATCAAGTATGCAGATCCTCTCACAACCCGAGGTGGAGTCCACCATCTGGTCGAACCTTGGTAATGGGTAGCAGTCCTTAGGGCTGGCTCGGTTGAGGCACTACAAAAAAACTGGACATTAGGACCGCAATATTAGCAGCGGTTGATAAAGCGGTTGTAAAAACAGACTCAATAGAATCGGTCAAGTTTAACCGTTCTTAAAACCGCTTCAATTGAGTTTTTTTTAAAGCGGTTGGTAAACCGTTGCTATTGGACACATATAGAACCGGTTATTAGAACCGTTCCTATAAATTACTTTTAGAAGCGGTTTAGAACCGCTTCTAAAGGTTACATACGACCGCTTCTAAAGGGTACATAGGAGATTAATAAAAAAAACATGCTCGCATCTCATATTATTTTCATAATTCCAGCAAACCTTTCTATTTCGACGACCCTCTTTGTTCTAGCGAGCTTCTCTTTTCTATCGACCATCTATGTTCCAACGATCCTCTCTATTCTAGAGACACATCAGATTAATTGCACCCTAACATCATCCTTCGACATCCACATCATAAATCGCCTTTGATTTTGTTTCTTGAGGTAATTTCTTAGTTTAGTTTTTGTACGGTGATAATGTTTTTATATGTTAATGGTGATAAAAATTATAATCGATTATGGTTTAATTTTTGTTGGCCGGTAGATTTGTAAATTTTTTCAATGAATCCCTTAATTTAATTCGTCTTTTTTCTACAAGTTATCCCTATTATTTTTCAAGTTTATTATTATAGTTTGCTTACAGCGTGTCTATGATGTTAAGCTTCATTTTTATATTTAGGAATTGTATTTATATATGTGTTTTTTGAATTTTTTGAAATTTTATCTACGAAGTTTCTTTAATTTTGATAAATCTTGCTTCAATGTGTTAACTTTTATAAATGATTGAACAACATCAAATTATGCAGAAGCAATGGATGGCTGCGCCACATGGCAGTCTTGAGTATCGGGTGGGAATCCTATATTTTTTACGTTATGCATTTGGTGATGCGGCTCCAGATGTTACGAGACCATGTCCTTGTTGCAAATGCATAAACTCATTGAGTCATGATCGTGAGACAGTACACGAACATATGATGATAAATGGTATCTTACAAGATTATCGCATTTGGAATTTTCATGGAGGTTTCGTTAAAATGTCGCTTAGTTTACATTATTTTTTTTGTTTACAATATAAGCAGGGCACAAGGATAAATCTTTTTTACTTGTCTTCTTAATTTGGATTGTCGTTAGTTATTGAAAATGTGTTACATTATATCAAATCTAACCTCGTTACAATTCATATTACAATCATAGGAAATAAGTCTGGATTATTTTTTTAATTACATGCGATAGTATCCTTAATTATTTACATTCCCTATTTTTTTTATTATTATTATTCTTTTTGTTTAATTTTATAAAAAAATGATAATTATAAATTTTATTTTCATGATAATTCATATTTTTATCAATTTATTTGTTATTAGACATTATTAGTGTTATTATTACATTTTTATTTAAAAAGAAAAAAATAGTGCCAAGAAGATTATGTTATCATACTACATCAAGTTTTAACCTAAAATTGATTAACCATTTTAATTGTTATTATTTTTGTTTAATTTTATTTAAAATATTAATTAAATAAAATATTAATTTTAATAAAATAAAAATAGAACTTTATATTAATTTTCCTCACTCAAATAACACCCAAAATTGCCCTACACGTTCCTGCTATATCTCCCTCCCCCTCTTCTTACTCCCGCGATTTCTGATTCTGCCAAAATGTTCGTCGCTTGCTGATGTGTCGTCGATCGCTGTCAGATTCATCCCATCGCTGACGACCAGCCTCCGACCTCTGCCTCCTTCCAGCCTTCGACCTCCACCTCCTTCCAGTTACACAGCCAGGAGAACGATCGTCTCCTCCCAGGTACGCAGCTAGCATAACCTCCTCCTCCTTCAATGTACACTATTTGACCTAGCTATCGTCCCCAATTCCTTCCGTCACTGTTTTCAAGTTTTTATTTATTTTGTTTCTTATTGATTTTGGAAGCCTTCTACAGAGGATTTGACCTATTTCCTACTCCTATCTGCTGTTAGGGTTTTTAGGTCTTGCTTCATGTGTCTTACAAGAACCTATGATTTCCTGATGCATATAAGTAAACCTATTGTTACTTTTTTCTATTCTGGATGACCTGTTCCTCCCATTCTCAGTCCTGCATTTAGATGGTTTTATTATTGTGATCTTACTTTGATGAGATAACTGTGCATGCTTTAGATCTTGAAGATGCTTAGAAACTAAGGATTTGAAGCAGAAAGGGTAATGTATTAATTGTTATTTGAACAATAGAAAAGAAACAGAGGAACAATTATGTAATCTTGGATTTTTAATTTGACAAAGGAAAAAAAGCTCCTTTTGGCTTCTACTGAAGCAGACAAGGGATTTGGTTGCTTTCTTTCCTCCCTTCTATCATCTGGGCTCCCTTCCTCTCAAGTAGACACAAAATAAATGTTGGCTTGTATATTTGGAATGCAAATTTATGTTAGCTGTCATGTTTATTGGTTTAAGATTGTTTTTACATAGGCTCTCTAATTCCTACTTAAATTATGTCTCAAATTGCCATTCTAATAATCATACATTTACATTTTTCATTTCAGGAAAAGTTGAAGGAGAAAAAACCAACTCTAACTAATGCTTTGTCTTATAACCAACATATTGCACAATTCTGTGTGTCACATCTGATGCATGAATCATTTATATTTTTAAATTTGGGTATTTTTTTTCAATTAGTAAATACCAACTATGGCTATATTTATACTGATTTCAAACACTCGATTATGCTAATTCTATGCACTTGTTTTGAATAACCAATTTTCCATGTTTATATCGTGATGACAGATGTTCAGTAACTTTTTTGTTTTTAACCTTTATGTTTGATCAGATATGGAATCTGTACTTGAATCCTTTGTCTTTCTCTTGAAAATGAATAAGTCTTCTTTGTATAGGTTTAACTATTGCATCTTAGAGAGACCATACAACTGGTTTTTTTTTTTTAATTATGCAGCAGAAGGATGGCATTCTATAAGCTAACCCCTATTACCTTTATGTTTTTTTTTGTGATGAAACTAGTAATTCGTATGGTTTGTGATGAAATTAGTAACTCATTGTCATCTTCAGCAGCTTTCTAAATAACCAATTGCTTGATTTTAGTCAAATGCAGCATAGAAATTAACCCATATTGTCTAAATCTTTCGTGATGAAATTAACGTGTTTCATCACCATCATTATGATTTTTCCAGCAACTTGGGTTGGCTGCATTAGTCATATCCCTCCATCACGATCATCAATTTATATCTCTACTTCTAGTTCATGACTACTTCTAGTTCATTCAAATATGTCATGTTATTGATCAATGCTTCCAAGTGTCTGTAGCTTACTGTATGTGACAGGCTTTTTGAACTATTACTACTTACGAATTTTTCATGTTATTGTGTTCACAAATAAAATTATGAATGTAGTTCTCGTTGTACACTTCAAAGTTCATTCATATTTCTATATTGTGTTATGTAGGTAACTTTTGAAAATGGCAAATAAAAGAATGCGAAAGCTAATCCAAAATAACCAAAGACGATCTAGGAGAGAAGAATCAAGTAACAGAGGAGTTGATGATGAAAATGAATCACAATACACAACATCCCATTCACCATTAGAGATACAAAATGAGGAGGTTAATGAGCAAAGTGAAAAATATTTTTGGATATGAACAGTAAATTTTTTTTGCAACACTAAGTGCAAATTGCTTTTTTTCAGTTGAAAATGAGGTCATGTCTTCATCCCAAAGTCAGCAAAGAAAACGTGGCAAGACTATCATGAGAGAAATTCATGCATTACATCTCGATCATGTGCTCGTAGTTGAATTCAATGAAAGGGGACAACCTTACGGTGATCTACAACCGACGCTTGCAAATTTTATTGGGACTATTGCACGGAATGGACTTGTGTTGCCCCTACACTTTTTAGATTGGAGAAAAATGCCGACAAATCGCTTGAATGATGCATGGAAACTTGTTACCGTAAGTGTACAAGTGTTTAGCTTCAATTTTAAATTTAAAGCATGAACACATTTCATTTTGTGTTTATTGGCATGTTTCTATATCCCCAATCACCATAGAAGAGTTATAATGCAAATGATGGGGGCCGCATGGAGACGGTGGAGGACTGAAGTGAAAGCTACATCTTATGATTCAAATACTCCACTAGAAGAGCTTGTTGCAATACAGCCCATTCCTCATGGATTGACACCTCAAACTTGGGAAGTTTTATGTAACTATTGGAAGTATACTGAGGTATAACTAGTATGAATTATTTTTGACATATGTTTATAAATGTTATAATTTCATTATAAATTTTTGTGCCAGAAAATCTCAAAAATCAATAGAGAAAATGCAAACAAAAAGAAAGGGACTCATGCACAGGGACGTACTAATATTCCGTCATTGGAATATAAATTTGTAAGAATCAAAATTATTTATTTTCTTTCTTATAGTTAGTTTCTCACTGTTCATTTATTGTTTTATACTTTAATGCTCTTATCCTTGAAGTTCCAAGGTTTTATGAGATTCTAAATATTGATTACAAGCAATGTATTAGTTAGCTTTTGATGGAATGTGTAAATTAGCAATATAAGTTGTTGCACATATAGAATAATTTATTCTATTAATATTTGGTGTTAAATATGGATTTCTTATCTTGTTAGTCTCAGGAGAATGGTAGAAAATCAAGTCGTATTGAAATACAACAACTGAGTCGGAGAAGTAGAAAGAAAGGAGGTGCCGCTGTTGATGATGAGGCAATACGAATTGAGGTAATAATTTTTTACTTTTTAAGTTAACTTTTAAATATTTTTTTATTATATTAACAATTTATTTTCTTGTTAGAATTTACTTAAAGAGGTTGTAGATCATCTCCTCCAAGATAAACCTGAAGGAACACAACCACTAGAAGTCCATGAGGAGGCATTTCGGTAACAATTTGCTTATAATTTTATTTCATTTTTGTAAAAGTTGTTAAATATGGTTCGACTTTAATTATATTCTTTATATAGTGAGGTTTTTGGACCTGAGCATTCTGGTCGGGTACGATGTTTAGGAGCTGGTGCGCTGCCTAGCCAAGTGTTCCCAGAGCAATGTAAACGCAGCTCAATGTATTGGCAAGATTATCACTCTAATTCAGATTTGACAGACAAATTTAAGGAAATGAGAGAGACAATTTAAGATACGGAGTTGTGAGAAGCACAACGACAAACGGAAATAGAGCAGATGAAAAAACAAATGCAAGAAAATGATCAGCTCCAAAATTTTGCACGAGTAATGTTAAGTATGATATCGGGAAGTGTTGGGGGCTCTCGTGGACCCGAATTATTACCGGCACAAGTAATAATATTTCTCATTAAAAAAATAATTATTTAAAATTATTTGTATAGTTAAGAACATTAATAGCAAATTTATTTATTTTTATAGATGACAGCTATGTTTGTAAATATTATGCAACAATAAGTTTCATCCACCATGGAAGAAGATAGGTGTAGATCCTCTCGATCACCAGAATCAGATAATAATTAGAGAGGTTGATTTTTAATTACAAATGTTCTTATTAGAGTATTTTTTACTTTATTTTTTTTTTAAAATTTATGTTTAAAATAAAGTTAATTCATAATTCTAGGCATATGAGTTTTTTTATACTATTCTTACATGCTTGTTCCTCTGAATCTTACTTTTCAATAATGCCACCTTGAGAGAGGTCCCCCATGAGCGGCATGATCAGCCAACCTTTTATCTTCAGGGCCATTCCCCCTCCACAAAATTATTGTTCTTATCTGCACCACTTAAATGTTGCTGCTAGCTTGAAGCATGTGTTGTAACTTGTAAGGGTGACCCAACACCAACCACGCACATTCTGATCTTGCATTAACATCACATATATATATATAGCTACAGTTTGTTTCATGCTCCATGAGGAGGCTGGGGAGCTCCCATGTGGCACAACCCATACGGTAGAGCATTTATGGAAGGATGGATGGACGAATCATTAATTAATCAACCTCTTAGCTTCCTCCTAGCTCCCTCCTAGCTCCCAATTCATGTTGTCAATATCAGGGCACAAGAAGCTATTGTATCAATGCTACTGGTGCGTGCACGGTTCATACTTCCAAGCGTGCCAAGACCCCACTCGCAGCTCTAGGATTGAGAGCTAGCTAGCACGAACTCTCTCATATGTTCATATACACTGCTAACCTAATTCCAGTCTCCTAATTCACTTCCAAGTGAACCCTTCATAAGTAATTTAAGTTCTATATTTTCGTATGAGTTTCCACATGTTTGAGCTGTAATTGTTTATTGGATTCTAACCAATGACTTTTTTTTCTCAATCAGCTATCTATATTGTTACAATTATCACTGTTTTTGTATTTGCATGTTGTTTATAATATAATTTGGTGGTTCTATTGAAGGTTGCTATTGAAGGTTGTCACAAATGCTTTTTGTCGCTTGAAGCACTTGTCTTTTGTCGTTTGGAGCGCATGCCTTTTGTTGTTTGGAGCACATGTCTTTTGATGTTTTTTTGGTGAAGAAAACTTGTTATTGAAAGTTGTATATATTTTGGAGATTGAAGAAAATATTATGTTTGTGTTATAGTGTGGAGTTAAATGTTATATGTTATGAATATTTTGAAATGAAATACAAATTCTATGTGTTGATTTGGTAATCAAATTTATATTTATGTGTTATGGAAATAAATTAGATTTGTGAAATGAAATATGAATATTGTCAATTGATTTAATTTGAGCATGTGATTTGGAATTCTATAGGTACAATAAAAAATAAGATTTTTTTTTTATAAAATTGGTAATTCAATGATAGCAGCGGTTTTAACCGTTCCTATAACTAGACCTTTAGAACCGGTTATAACCGCTTCAAAAGGGCAGTTTTTTAGAATGGAAAATTCTATAGACGGTCATGACCGCCTCTGAAGGGTGTTCATTTGCATCTATAGGTATCCATCAGGATCGGTTAATAACGGCTTCTATAGGTATCCATCAGGAGCAGTCATTAACCGCTTCTATAGGTATTCATCATGATCGGTCATTAACCGCCTCTATAGGTATCTATCAGGATCGGTCAAGACCGCTTCTATAGGTATCCATCAGGATCGGTTATAAACCGCTTCTATAGGTATCCATCAGGATCGGTCAAAAACCACTTCTATAGGTATCCATTAGAATCGGCTCTTAATCATGAACCACCGGTCAGCTTTACCGCTTCAGTTGGTTTTAGCGTCGCCAACATTCGCATCGATTTTGAACCGGTGCAATAGAGTTAGCAGCGGGTGAAAATCGTTGCTATAGGTGCCTTAAAACCGCTTCTAAAGGTTTATTTTTTTGTAGTGAGGTCTCGGAAGTCGATGCAGACCCTCCACTTATTGTTAGGTTTGGACACCAGGACTACGTTAGAGAGCCAGGGCGGAAATTGGACCTCTCTAATGTGTCCTGCTTTCAAGAGTTGATCAACTTCAGCTCGGATGATTTTATTTTGTTCAGTTGAGAAGTTCCGCTTCTTCTACTTGACCGACCGAGAATCAGGCAAGAGGTGTAGCTTGTGCTCAGCTACCTCGGGCTTGACTCCCGGTAGCTCCTCGGGGGGTTGGTGAAGACGCCCCTATTGCGTGTCAGACATTTGACCAAATCTGTTTTGATCTCGATCGATAGATCGCCTGATATGTGGGTGATGCTCTCCGGACGCTCTGGATAGAGCTGAACCTCCTCTCAACGGATGGATTCCTTTGCTATAGGCAGAGGTTCCTCTTGGATGACATGGATTCTTCCATCCTGGGTTCTTTGAGGTTTACAAGCCTCCGCTTTCATCATGTTGACGTAGCACCTACGGGAGACCAGTTGCTCGTCCTTGACTTCCCCGACCTGGTCACCCATATGAAATTTCATCTTTTGATGGAAGGTGGAGACGACCGCTCGAAACTCGTGCAGTGCGGGTCTTACTAGGATAACGTTGTAGGAGGATGGAGAGTCCACTATGATGAAAGTACTCCTCTAGGTCCTCACCAATGGTTCGCTACCCAAAGATATGGCTAGCTTAATTTGGCTCATTGGTCGCACCTCATTACCAGTGAACCTGTATAGGGAATTAGCCGTGAGTTGGAGCTCACTAGCGTCGATTTGCATGCCTTCGAATGCATTCTTGAACAGCACATTGACAGAGCTTCCGGTGCTCATGAAAACTCTGGCCACGTAGTTGTTGGCGATGACAACCTTAATTATGAGGGCATCATCATGAGGGAGCTCCAATCCCTCCAGGTCTTGTGGCCCGAAGCTGATTACGGGCCCTGCAGCTTGTCCTCGACTAAATCCTATCGCATGTATCTCCAAGCGACATTCATGAGATTTCTGAGCCTTAGAGGAATCTCCATCCGTGGGCCCTCCGGAGATCATGCTGATCTCCCGAATAGCAACATTTCCCCTGTTCTCCTCCTCAGGGGATTCCATCAGCTCCTTGCCCCGACTTGACTACTGAGTTCTCTGACCTGTATTATCGAACGAGGGTTTACCTGATTGCCCTATGGCAGCAAGTGAGTTGGCTAGCATCTTTTGAAGCTGAGGCACAATCTCAGGCGAGGGCAGGCCTAGTTCAACCACCCTACGAGAAATTCGGGCGAACTGGACACACTCTCCAGTGGAATGGGTGTGAGACCTGTGGTAGATGCAATAACAGGGCCGCCACTCACCGAGTTTGGGGGCTTGGATAGCTTCTACCCGTTGCACCACCCTGGAATCCTGACCAGGCGAAAATCCTGGTCGGGCATCCTTGGAGCAGGGAAAGGGTCGAGCTGGAGGTTGGGGCGGCCTTTTCTCCAATTTATTGGCAGGAGCAGGTGCCTTGTTTGCTTTCCGCCGAGCCACTTGGGCTTCTTCTACATTGATGTAGTTGGCTGCCTTTCCCAGCATCTCATCAAAATTCTTTACTGGCTCCTGGATGAGAGCCTGGAAGAACTCCCCCTCCATCAGACCGTGGGAGAAGGTACTCATCAATATCTTTGATGTAGCGGACGGGGCGTCCTGAGCTACCTGGTTGAAGCGTTTGATATAACTTCTCAAGGGTTCCGTAGACCCTTGCTTGAGGGCAAAGAGACAGTGGTCTATCTTCTGATACTTCTTGCTACTGATGAAATGATGCAGGAAAACGGACTTGAAGTCTTGAAAGCAGGTGATGGACCAGTTTGACAATTCATCGAATCAATTTTATGCCGAGCCGGACAGAGTGTTTAAGAACACTCGACACTTGATAATGTCACTGTATTGGTGCAGGAACGCAGTATTTTGAAATTTTCGGAGATGATGCTCTAGATCCTTGCTACCATCATATTCTCTAATAGCTGGGGACTTGTACCCCTTCTGTAGCTTTTCCTCGAGTACCTTTAGAGAGAAGTGTTGGTGCAACCTTAGGTCAAGGTTGACCTGGTTGACCCGACTCGAGTTGACGTGACTTGAGTTGTATTTTGATGTTTGACTTGGGAAGATTGTCGGTGCAACCTTAGGTCAAGGTTGACCTAGTTGTGTTGCATGTTGATGTTTGACACTCGTGAGAGAGTTCTATTCTTGATGTGGGACAAGAATAGATGTTTGGGAGATTATTGGTGCAACCGTAGGTCAGGGTTGACCTGGTTGACCTGATTCGGGAAAAGTCCAAGTATGGAGACTTGGCACGGAAAAGTCCAAGTAGGGAGCTTGGCACTGGAAAAGTCCAAGTATGGAGACTTGGCACGGAAAAGTCTAAGCAGGGAGCTTGGCACGCGAAAAGTCCAAGTATGGAGACTTGGAAAAGTCCAAGTATGGAGACTTGCATGGAAAAGTCCAAGTATGGAGACTTGCACGGGAAAAGTCCCAGTGAGTAAGGCATGGGAAAGTCCTAACTGGATGTTAGGCGGTGGGAAAGTCCCGTGAGTGAAGCCAAGGAGAAAGTCCTAACTGGATGTTAGGCGTGTGGAAATCCTGAGTGAGGCAGGTGAAAGTCCCGTGAGTGAAGCCGGGCAAGGAAAATCCAGATGGATCGGGGATGATCGGACTTCCTGAGTGAAAGTCCAAGTAGGTCAAAGGATTGACCGGACACTTGGCAGGAGTTCTAGCAGTCAAGGGAGTGACCGGATGCTTGGGATGAAGTACCAATAGGTCAAGGTTGACCGGATATTGGTTTGAAAGTCTTGGAACTTGGTTTGGGCAAAACAAGCTCGATCGGTCACCGATCGATCCGGATACTGTTTGCTCGACGGCCGGTGACCGATCGACATCGAATAAACTCTGTTGCCATCGATCCGGTGACCGATCGCCAATGAGGCGAAAGAAGCAGCCGATCGGTCCACGCATCGATCAGATGTCCCGATCGGTCCTGGGACCGATCAGAGACGATGTCGCGGAAGACAGCTGGGATCGGCCGTGGACCGATCCAACAGAGCCCGATCGGTCCACGCATCGACGTAGTACGCACGTAAGGTTACAGACTAACCGATCGGTCCGGGACCGATCAAGACAGGCCTGATCGGTCCGTAGACCGATCGGGGTTCTAGCCGTTGCAACGCTAGTTTCTTCGCTATCTTCTTCGCAGTATAAAGGGGTCGAGGGCTGCTGCGCGAGAACTTCTTCCTCTTCTTCAGCCATGAGTCGCTGCTCGTGTTGAGCTCGTTGAGTTCCTTCCTCGCAGCTTCGTGAGCTTCCTCGATCGAACAACTGCCGTTAGGGTTTTTGAAGTCGCCGCTCATCCGGACTCCAGTCGACGAGAAAGCAAGATTGGTAGAGTGCTTGTGTATTCTTACTGTATTTCTTGCTTATTCTTTGTACTTGTACTCTTTGTTTGCTGTTGCAAACGTTTGTGGCGAGGTTTCTCCACCCACAAGGAGTTGATATTAGCCGGTTCTCCGGGGACTCATCCACCGACGGATTGATAGGGCTCGTCCACCTTACGGACACGCCGAGGAGTAGGAGTATCATCTCCGAACCTCGTTACATCGCTGCGTGTTGAGGTTTGATTTCTTCTTCTGTTTTCTTTCTACGTTGTATTTCCGTTGCACTAACGAATTGTAGGAAGAAACGCGATCGATTTGGGGCGGCTATTCACACCCCCCCCCTCTCTAGCCGTACGAAGAGATCCTAACAAGTGGTATCAGAGTCAGGCCGCTCTTCGACGGATCAACACCCGTGGGAGCAAAGCTAGAGAATGGATCTCTATGGAGAAGATGTCACCATTCCACCTTTCTACGAATGCGGCGACTTCGCGTATTGGAAGGTAAGGATGAAGTATTTTCTTATGACTAACATAATGAATTGGTTTTGTGTACAAGAAGGTTTTACTCCTCCGGTGGATGAAGAAGGAAAACCACTTGAGAAGAAGGAGTGGACAAGAGAACAAATTCACAAATCCGAAATCAACGAAGAGGTAACGAGAATAATTGAATTTTCATTGCCTACTAACATTTTGTGTAAGATAGGATACAACAATGCCAAGGAGTTGTGGAACAACTTGGCCAAGTACCATGAGGAGAGCTCCACCTCAAGACATGAAGAGGAGCCTAGTGAGCCAAGTAGCTCACATCATGGAGGGAGCGAATTGGAAGTTGAGGGCTACTCAATATCCAAGGAAGAAGAGGAGGAGAGTTCCTCTTGTTCAAGTTCGGAGCAAGAAGAAGAAGTTTCCACCTCCGGAAGGGTTGAAGAAGAAAGCTCACACCCATCCCCAAACCTAGGTAACTCAAGCATCTCAATTTCAAATAAGTTACATATAATATGCTTTGAGTGTAGGGAGTGTGGACATTACAAGAGCAAATGTCCAAAGAGAGTTAGGAAGACTCCACCGGCACCAAAGGTCAAGGAAGCCGGAATCCCAACACGCAAAGGCAAGAAGCACATGGTGTGCTTTCAATGCAAGCAACGGGGACACTATAGGAGCCAATGTCCGAAGAGGAGGAAACCTCACAAGGACAAGGGATGCACATCGATAGGGGGAGCTAAGGCAAACCCTAAGGTAACCTCTAAGGTTCATTATTGCAATTCTAATAAAACTCATGCTAGTAGTTTTGTTGCAATTGTTAATAATGATAAGCATGTTAACTTTAGGAACCAATACATGTGCTTAGGAGCTAAACATGTTAGCCTAGATAGGGATACTACTAGGAATGCTAACCCTAGGATTAACACTTCTAAGGTTAAGGAAAACCTAGGTAGAAACCCTAAATCAACTAGACATATGCCTAGGAATACCTCAAGGAAGAGTGATAAATCAAAAATTGAGGTATTAGAAAAGGAGAATCAAGTCTTGAGGTCAAGGCTTGATACCCTAGAAAAGGCCCTTAAAAATTTAGAGAAGTCAACTCTAGGGCCTAAGGGTCAAAAGTCCAAGGACAAGAAAGGTTTGAGTCACAAACCTAAGTCCCAAATGGTCAAGCCCACATATCATGATGTTCCATTCGATTATGGAACAAAACCTAGGGCTAGGAAGACCAACACCAAGGTCACAAGGGGAGTCACCCCTAGAGTTGATCTTGATGAGTCCCAAATGGCCAAGGCTTTAAAGCCTAAGAGGGTCATTAGGAGGGTTGCTAGGGAAGTTATCCCTAGTGAATATTTAGTGAACCCAATGAGCTCAAGTAGGTATTGGGTTCCTAGGAGCATTTTCTCTACCCCATAGATGGGTTAGAGAGTGTCAACTCCAATAAGAAGGGTAGTTAACCCAACTTTGAGGAAATTGACACTCAAGGAGCATTTTCAAGGTTTTGATAACCTTTGAAAATGAAAAAGGATTATTATTTACTCCTTAAAGCGTAAATTGTGCCATATTTGAAAAATATCGATTTCAATCTTATTTGGCATAATTTAAGAAAACCTAGAGAAATACCATAATTGGGATTTTGGTTTTCTCTAAGGGATATATGGGCAATCTAGGGTTAGATTCTAAGTTAGCTAAGGCTAAGGATACTTAGATAGGGAATTTAGGTATTTTATTTGTGCTAACTTCCCATGATTGGTTGCCATATGCCATGCCATGACATCATACTTATTTTATTATCATTTGAAATGTCATGATAATGCTTAGGTTATCTATATGTCATGTGTTAGTTTCGTTTCAAACTTTATGCCATGACATCATGACATTGGCACATGTTTTCATTTATGTTATTAATTTATGCCATGTCATCATCTCTTGCATTAAGAATCAATGAAATTGATTTAAGGATAAAAACACATTTTGGTATTGAGATCAAAGTGTAGTTTAGAAAATGCATGAGAACTTAGCCTAAGTTGACCTTAACCCATATCTCACATCAAATTGACTTGAATGTGGTTTGATACACCTTAGATGTGTGTGAGATATTAGGATCATGAGTTAGGATCAAGGTGCATAGTTTTTGTACCTAGATGAGCCTAATTCAAGAAAAGGAGGATCATAGGGAAAGCTTGTGTACAAGTCATGTACAGATAGCCCTAAGATTGTGGTCCCAAATTAAAGGGTTTGAAATCATTTCAAAATTGTTTTGAAAAACCTTGATGAAGCTTTCCTAGTGATAGCATTCATCATTGAACATTGTGATACAAAGTTGACTTAACTTTGAACTATTTCAAAGTTTTTGAATTTTGTATCAAGATTTGAAAATGGAAGTTATTCTCATAGAAAACTATTTTTCCATGATAGTATATGTTATGAGGAATGTATCCTCAAAATTTCACATTTTTTTCGAATTTTCTGGAGTTTTTTAGGAGTTTCTGAATTTCCGGGAAGGGAAATCAGAAATCTCTGATTTCAGAGTGTGGATCGGTCACCGGACCGATCCAGGGAAGTTCTGATCGGTCTGGTGACCGATCAGTGACGATCCAGTGCGATCAGTGAAGCGTGGATCGGTCTGGGGACCGATCCAGGGGGATTCTGATCGGTCTGGGGACCGATCAGTGCGTGTGTTGATCTGAAATTTCAGCTGGAAGTTGGGTTTTGTGGATTTCTAAAGGTTTGAAACTCGCCAAGACATTGTTGGTGCAATGGTCAAGGGGGAGTTGACCTTTAGGGGAAGTTTTACCTAATTGTCAAGGGGGAGTTGACTTTTAGGGGGAGTTTTTACTCCAAAAGACTTTTAAGGATTAGTGATATGGGATTATCACTAAGTTGATTGTTGAGTTTAGTATCAAGGGGAAATTAAGAGTTTCAAATGAAAGGTATGAGACTTTCATTAGAAGAAACTCTTGACCTTGATACCCTCCTTTTCCTTTTGATGTGTGTCAAAAGGGAGAGTAGTCATGAGAATTATTGGGAACCCAAGTTAGGTTATCAGGTTAACCTAAGCTAGGGAAGAATGTCAAGGAATGTTCAAGGAAGAATATTGGAATTCTTTTGATGTGTCAAAAGGGGAGAATTATTGGGGAACCCAAGTTAGGTTATCGGGTTAACCTAAGTTTGGGGAGAAACGTTCAAGGGAGAATATTGGAGTTTGGAAAGAATGTTCAAGGAAGAACATTGGAGAGTTAAGAGGTTATCGGTTTAACCTAACTTGATTATGGTTTTGTCAAACATCAAAAGGGGAGATTGTTGGTGCAACCTTAGGTCAAGGTTGACCTGGTTGACCCGACTCGAGTTGACGTGACTCGAGTTGTATTTTGATGTTTGACTTGGGAAGATTGTCGGTGCAACCTTAGGTCAAGGTTGACCTAGTTGTGTTGCATGTTGATGTTTGACACTTGTGAGAGAGTTCTATTCTTGATGTGGGACAAGAATAGATGTTTGGGAGATTATTGGTGCAACCGTAGGTCGTGGTTGACCGGTTGACCTGATTCGGGAAAAGTCCAAGTATGGAGACTTGACGGAAAAGTCCAAGCAGGGAGCTTGGCACTCGAAAAGTCCAAGTATGGAGACTTGGCACTGAAAAAGTCTAAGGGAGCTTGGCACGCAAAAGTCCAAGTATGGAGACTGGCATCGAAAAGTCCAAGTATGGAGACTTGCATGGAAAAGTCCAAGTATGGAGACTTGGCACGGGAAAGTCCCGTGAGTGAAGCCAAGGGAAAGTCCTAACTGGATGTTAGGCTGGGAAAGTCCCGTGAGTGAAGCCAAGGAGAAAGTCCTAACCGATGTTAGGCGGTGGAAATCCCGTGAGTGAAGCGGTGAAAGTCCCGTGAGTGAAGCCGCAAGGAAAATCCAGATGGATCAGTGATGATCGGACTTCTGTTGGAAAGTCCAAGTAGGTCAAAGGGATTGACCGGACACTTGGTGGAGTTCTAGCAGTCAAGGGAGTGACCGGATGCTTGGGATGAAGTACCAATAGGTCAAGGTTGACCGGATATTGGTTTGAAAGTCTTGGAACTTGGTTTGGGCAAAACAAGCTCGGATCGGTCACCGCATCGATCCAGGATATTTGTTTGCTCGATCGGTCCGTGACCGATCGACATCAGAACTTCGCTGGCATCGATCGGCCCGTGACCGATCGCCAGTTTAACAGAGGCGAAAGAGGCAGCCGATCGGTCCACGCACCGATCAGTTATGTCCCGATCGGTCCGGGACCGATCGGAGACGATGTCGCGAAGACAGCTTGGGATCGGCGGACCGATCCAACAGAGCCCGATCGGTCCACGCATCGATCGTAGTACGCACGAAGGTTTCAGACTAACCGATCGGTCCGGGACCGATCAGGAGGTCCTGATCGGTCCGTAGACCGATCAGGGTTCTCTTCTCGACGCAACGGCTAGTTTCTTCGCTGTCTTCTTCGCAGGTATAAAGGGGTCGAGAGCTGCTGCTGCGCGAGAACTTCTTCCTCTTCTCTTCAGCTACAGAGCTGCTGTTCTGGTGTTGAGCTCTGTTGAGTTCCTTCCTCGCAAGCTTCGCGTGAGCTTCCCCGACTGGAACAGCTGCTGCTGTTAGGGTTTTTGAAGCTGCTGCTTCATCCGGACTCCAGTCGACGAGAAAGCAAGATTGGTAGAGTGCTTGTGTATTCTTACTGTATTTCTTGCTTATTCTTTGTACTTGTACTCTTTGTTTGCTGTTGCAAACGTTTGTGGCGAGGTTTCTCCACCCACAAGGAGTTGATATTAGCCGGTTCTCCGGGGACTCATCCACCGACGGATTGATAGGGCTCGTCCACCTTACGGACACGCCGAGGAGTAGGAGTATCATCTCCGAACCTCGTTACATCGCTGCGTGTTGAGGTTTGATTTCTTCTTCTGTTTTCTTTCTACGTTGTATTTCCGTTGCACTAACGAATTGTAGGAAGAAACGCGATCGATTTGGGGCGGCTATTCACACCCCCCCTCTCTAGCCGTACGAAGAGATCCTAACAAGAAGGGCACCTGCTCTTCGAGCATCTTCTTCGGCTCTTCCCAGAGGACTATGACTTTCCACTTCTTCGAATCTCGGGGCAGGAACTCTCGGCCATGGAGGCCTGCGGTTGCTCTTTCTTATTATAACAGTCTGGGCCCTTGTTATAATAGTTCGGGCAGGGCTCATGATAGAAGGCTTGAGGGAAATCCTTAGGTTGTTTTCTCTTAGATCCCCTATCTGAGACGCAGGTCTGATCCTTGGAAATTGCTGGCATCTTGTGTGTGTGTGAAGCAGTGGTGTTTTTTCAGAAGCCGCTCGCCTCTTGGCCTCCTTGAACAGTTCGTACTCTCCTGCTATCATGGTGACGTTGATTCTTCCGGTATCCTCCATCGTCACGTTCCAGAACAGGTGAAGGAAATTCCCACAGACGACACCAAATTTATCCTGCCCAGAATCTGAGTTAAACGAAGGCCAGCTGAGATGGCGTCGGTGTTGATGGAGAGACGACTTGGACACACCTAGCGTACGGGCACTGGAAAGGCAGACCCCCATGTGGAGCTGATGAAGGATAATGGTGA
This sequence comes from Zingiber officinale, assembly GCF_018446385.1. NCBI lineage: Eukaryota > Viridiplantae > Streptophyta > Magnoliopsida > Zingiberales > Zingiberaceae > Zingiber > Zingiber officinale. Next base: position 82,613,498 of record NC_056007.1, read on the forward strand.
TGAAAATGGCGGTACTTAGGCTTTGCGCACACTCAGACAAGCACCCAGAACATTAGAGATCAGAAACTAGGGAAAAAGTCTCTGGCGCAGGCTCTCCGATGCTCAAGTTAGGTATTTTTCCCCAGAAGAACAGTGTATGAAGGAAAAAAGAACTGTAGAAGATGAGCGCGAATGTGTGTGTGCGCATTCCTGGCTAAGGGAGAGGACCTCCTTTTTTATATGACAATGTGTACCTCTCGAGACTGATCGATGTCAGAGAATGTTGGGTGTTAGAGCTTGTCGGGTGATGGAGGACACGTGGTATCCTCTCATTGGTTGAAGGAATGTTCCATTTGCAGATGATAGCAGACCACCAGAATATTTCCTGATGCATGACAGTTATTCTCTAACAGGCGACTATGATTCCCTGCCATTGTTGTCGCCTAGTGCTTTTCTGTCCCGCCCAGGTTTAGCTATGGATTGCTTGATACGACCGTTCGGGTGAGCCACCTGATTTGAGTCTTGATAAGGGAGACGAGTTGTGGTGTGGGCCCCATCTTTCCTGCTGGGTTCGCTAGGGGGCCGACCGAGAGTTGTCTTATCGAGAATACCAGGTCTGGCTATGCAGATCGGGCTAAGGAAACCCAACCAATCAGGAAAGGTCAGGTCTTACTTCAGGCTACATATTATGTCTCTGATCTCAGACCCTGATCTGTTTGTACCCGACCGGGAATTATGCGGCTGATGACGTCAGGTGGTCTAACTCCTTCTTTCCCCTAACTGTTGACTGTCACGTCTCTTTAATTTTTAACTGTCGTATCTCCTTGACTTTGGACCATCCTCAACTGCCACGTCTCTGACTGTCTGATCTTATCGAGCCTCATCTTTATATACTGTATCACTTAACAACTAGTCTAATCAATCCATTTAAATTGGTATAATGGGCTAGTTAAGCATAATAGCTCATGGATTGATTAATTGAGCCAATAAAATTAAACAAATCAATTGAGCTGAACTATTCCCCATCTGACCCACCGTCAACACGAGTTAGAGAGAGTTAAAAGTAGGAAAGTAAAATATGGCAGGTAATTAAAATGTGATCGCCGGGACCATCAAACAATTCGGACCTGCCGACCACTCCACGCTCGATTCCACGATTCCTCTCGTCTTTTTATGGTTATTTTCCCAATAAAATCCGGACCCAAACGTCGACGTCCGTGGACCATAATGGAAACCCTAAATTATATCGTTCTCCAACTTTCTACGAACCCAACGCCATGTCCTTTCTTTTTCCCGCAGCACCAGCCTAAAACCTGCCATTCACTCTCCACCACTCCGCTCCTACTCCGTGGCACGCATTATTCATGTGGCCCGGAAGACTAGTTTCGGCGACGGTGGGGACGTATTTAAAAATTGAATATTCAGTTAAAATTAAATAAATTATAAATCAAATTTTTTAATTGTTTAAGTTTTTTTTAATCAATTAAACTGATTAAATTTAAATATTAATTAATTTAATTTTAATCGAATTAATTGATATTTGAAAAATTAAAATAATTAAATTTAAATTTTATTTAATTAATTATATTTTAAATAACAATAATTAAACTAATATTTTTATTCGATTTAACTAAATTATGAATTTTAAAATTAATTCGTAGCCCGCATCCAAAGTAATCCGTAGCCTTACGAAAATGACACATTTTAATTACAAAACGTTCCTTGCTCGTCGATCGGGACCCACGGCACTACATCCGACAAAGAATGATGGGATTCGCGAGGATGGTAGGGTCGGTTGGCACGTGTGTAAAAAAGGGCGCGCACACGACTTTTGAGGCGAGGGCAGCTTCCGCGCTCGTGTGATTCCACCGGCCGTTGCTCCCTTGCTAACTGCCGATTACTGCAGTATTATTTTCTATAACTAACGATACTGAATCTTTCGAACCCAAGAGTTCACCCATTCTATCGTTTGATACGCGTGCAATCGAAGTGTACAGTCGTGGGATCATGTAATCAGAAAAAGTAATGGACTCGTCGTTTTCGGCCCAAAGTAATTGATTTTGACCTTTTTTTTTAATATTGTTTTAATCCTCATCGTCCGAACGAAGGAATTAAGGAGGTGTTGGCAATTAATACAGCAGGGGTTTGACTTGGCATTCCTCGCCCAGCGACGTGGGCTTTCTCAATTGAGTCCGAGTCCAATCCAACCGTCGCCAGCATGGATTTGGCCTCCTCCGTGTCGTTCTCATCCACGAAGTATCCTCGAAGGCGGTCGATCCCAAGGCACCTTCGCAGCTTCTTCTCTTCCTATTTATATATGTATCTTCCCTCGGCTCATGCAACAGCCAATAGTAGTAGAAGTTGAATGATGGGGCGGCCATCGACGAGCGCGGAGCAGGGAGGGCGGTGCCGGCGTCACCCGAGACACCGGCAGGCCACCGGCGTCTGCCCCTATTGCCTCCGGGAGTGCCTCTCCCGCCTGCCTCACCACCACCACTACTCCTCCACCGCCGCCTACCTCCGATCCTCGTCCGTCTCCTCCTCGCTTTGCTCCTCGGACGACGACGACGACGCAGAGGTCTCTTCCTCGGAGGACTCCTCGCCCATTCACAGCCATAGCCCGGAGAGTACTGCCAGGGTTTCCTTTCCTTTCCGACGAGAGATTTGTGTGGTGGCGAGCGGGCTGACAAGGAGTCAGTCCCTGGTTTTCTTCGAAGCCGACGGAAGGAAGGAGGGGGAGGAAGAAGAAGAAGAGAAAGGGAAGAAAAAGGAGAAGAGTGAGAAAACGAGGAAAAAGGAGAAGGTTTGGTGGAAGCTGATGAGTGGATCGAGGAGGTGGTGGAATAACAAGAAGGAGAGCCGCGGCGTATCCAATTTGATGCACTCGCAGACCTTCAAAGAGAAGCCCTCGGCCAAGTGGGTCTTGTTTGTTTAATTAACTAACCAGAGAGAACTACTAGTTGTTCTTTGCTTCTTTGATATATTGATTTCTTCAGTGCGTGCTTTGTTTCGTCGTAGTACTTTTTATTTATGTACCTTTTGTAAACTCGATCGCAATCGCTGTGTGTTTCATCCTAAAAGGGTGTATCTGTTTCTGTTTCTGTTTCTTTTCTTTCAATTGTACAGAGGACGGAAGAAATGAAACATTGTTGCACAAGCATGATGAAAGGTCCTTTTCCGTTTTTTTTTAAGAATTGTATTGTGGATGAAGATGACTAAGTCATTACCTTTGTTCTTATCGTCCGTCAGAGTATTATTCCAGAAGATAGTCCCTTTTAATATGTATGGGTGGAGATTTACGAACCCGCTAAAATAGATAGGGATCATCAATTCCCAAGAACATTAATAAATTATGTTAACTATAATGAATGTTATAGATTATATATATTTATTTATTTATAATATTTAGGATAATTTGATTTTTTTTTTTTATATTTAGAGTTTAGTGTTTCTTAACTTAACTATATATAAGAACATCCACGTTAATTTTTCTATCACTATATCTAAAATTTAGGATAAATAACTTCCTTTATTAAATTTAGATAATTATTTTTCACTACACAATACATCAACTACCCTAAAATTTCTATTATCTTTAATTTTTTATTATTTTTTCCTCTTTCTTCTATTTTTTTGATTAATATATTTAGGAATTAGTAAGCAGAGAGAGATTGAAAAGAATGAGTAAAAGGAGAGAGATTGAAAAGAAATATTATTTTACTTTTAGGATAAAGGTTTCATTCTCTAAATTTAGATAATCACTATTCATTAAATCTAAATTTAGAGAATAGATAGGGTAGTTATGTAAAGGTTTTTTAGCTACTTTATGTAAAATTTAGGATAAAATCTTTGGATATGATAGTTGATATAGATACTCTAGGACTTTATACTCTGTATTTATAGTATTAATTTTGGATTCAATAATATGACTAGTTTTTTCTTTTTTCTTAATTTCTACGTTGTATCAGAATGGTTCTCTTTATCTAACTTAAATTTTCTGCCGCCCCTGTTACTGCTTCCCGTTGTCGTTGTCGTCTTCTACTACTGTTGCCAATTTCGGCGCCAACACTCTTTTCTACCGATTTTGGCATTTACACCCTGTGTTGCTGATTTCGACGTCAACTCTCTTTTTTGAGGATTTCGGTGTTGACGTCCTATATTGTCAATTTCGATGCTGACATCTTTTTCTACCAATTTCGGCGTTGACACCTTGTGCTGCCGATTTCGACGCTGATGCTTTTTTCTATCGATTTCGACACAGATGCCTTGTGTTACCGATTTCAGCATCGACACTTTTTTTTACCGATTTTGACACAGATACCTTGTGCTACCGATTTCTACGCGGGCATCCTTTTCTGCCTCGAATTTTTTGTGTGACCACAGGTCATCCTGACACCAATTTTTACGGATCGTACAAATGTGTCTCCTTATAGTTTGTTTATTCTGAGCATTATTCGTTATGTCATCATGCCTGATTGTACAAATGCTTCATGAAAATTTGATCCGTATATGTTGGAGCAGTTTCAATAGTCCTTTGCCTCACAGTTCTCTGTCATGTCAGCTTCCTCTCATATTGATTTGTTATCATTTGGTATTTCAGGTATATTTTCATTCTTGTAGATTTTGGACTCTACTGTTTCCCATCATATGTCATTTAATTTATCATCTTTTGTTTCTTTTTTCTCTCAGTGCATCTATATCTATTGTGACTGTTGATGATATTCTTATATCATTAGTAAGTGTTGGTTCAATTGTCACATCTTGTTTATCACTTATTGATGTTTAGTATATTTCGAATCTTACTTTAAATCTTATTTTTTTAGTCAATTATGTGAGTCTGGATACTTATTCTTTTTCTCTTCATCCAATTGTTATGTTCAGTACCCACAATCTCTGAGGCTAATTGGGGCATGTCATTGGCAAAGAGGACTCTATGTTTTAGATCAACTTAAAGTACCAGAAGTTGTAGTTTCGAGTGTCGATTTATCATCTTTTCATTTGAGTTGTTCATCTTGTGATTTTTATTTACGACACTCTCGTTTAGGTCATATTTCAGCATCTCATTTGCAGTTTTTAGCTTCTACAAGAGTATTAGGACCATTAAAAAGTTCTGATATTTCTAATTGTAGTGGTTGTAAACTGGCTAAATTTTCTACCTTATCATTTTCTAAAAGTCTTTTTTTTTTCTTTTGCTTCATTAGATCTTATCCCTTCTGATGTGTGGGGACCCTCTCCTATTCCTACAAAAAGGGGTCAAGGTATTATGTTTCATTTATTAATAATTGTTCTTGGGTTTATCTTATGAAACACAGATATGATTATCTTATCATTTTCAACAACTTTAGAACTCTTATGAAAATTTAATATTCTAGTGTCATAAAGTGTTTTCGTTGTGATTTGGGGGGGGGGGGTGAATACAGTTTGAATCATTTTTCATATTTACTTACTTCTGATGGTTCTATTCACCAAACCCTGTGTACAGATACTCCTGAATAGAATAGTGTGGCTGAACAGAAACATAGGCTTCTTGTTGAAACAACTCATTCATTTTTATTATCTACAAGTATTCCTAGTACCTTTTGGGGGTAAACAATCCTTACTGCTACTCACGTGATTAATAGAATTCTAACCTCACACGATTCAGGCTTGTCACCTTTTGAAAAATTGTATGGGCATGCTCCTCTCTATTCCTCTTTGCATATTTTTTATTGTACTTGTTTTGTCCTTCGTCCATATGTTGATCGCCATAAGTTAGCGTCTCAGTCTACTCTTTGTGTCTTTTTGGATTATAGTGTTAGTGAAAAAGGATATCATTACTTTGATCCTGTTAATAAAAAATTGTATGTCTCTTATCATGTTGTGTTTCTTAAGCATATTTCATTCTTTTCTATTCCAGCTAGTTCACATAATATGACAAGTCAGATCTACTTTACATTGATCCTTTCAATACCAACATTGAGAAAGTTTCATCCACTGCTCCTACTGGTAACTCAACTGAATTTGGTACTTTGTTTCCCGATATATCCGCTCCACATGCTCCTTCTGTCACTACCCAATCATCTCCTGAGATTGCAGATGATCCTTATCTCCACCGTCGTCAATCTACTCATGTTCATAAGTCTACTAAACTACTAGATTTTGCTTACTCTTGTTATTCTCATTCTTTTTCTTCATTTGTTGGATTTGTTCATTGTCTTTTTGAGCTTGTATCCTATAGAGAAGTTATTTGTAACCCACTTTGGTAGAGTACTATGGCTGATGAACTAATTGCTTTGCATCGCTATTAGTTCTTATTGGGTATATAAGATCAAAACTAAATCTGATGAATTTATCGAACGATACAAAACTCGTCTTGTTGCTAAAAGTTATTCTCAGGAGTATGACATGGATTATGAGGAAACATTTATTCCTATTATAAAAATGACGACTGTTCGTACTCTGATTGTTGTTGCTTCTATTTATCAAAGGAGAAAATCTCATATGGATGTCAAGAATGCATTTCTAAATAGTGATCTTCATGAAGAAATTTACATGACACCTATGTTGGATCGAGACGCACGAAAGAAAGGGGGATGAATAACGTTATTTTAAAAACTTCTTTTCAGTTTTATAAAGACAAGTATGCAGCTGAAAAACTAAGTATAAAAGCAAAAAAGAAAACTCGATCGGTTACTTGGTTCGGAGCCTTCGGCGACTCCTACTCCAAGACTCACAATCCTTCAGACCGTATCGATGGGGAATCTACTATAATCCTCTTCCAGAACCGTCGGAAGAGGGAATCGAGTACAATAAAATCAAAAGGACAAGTGTAACAACCTACACTTTTCTTAATGCAATAATTAAACAATTAACAATACTTTCGTTACCCAACACGTGAAGATTCTTGGATCAAGCTCGGTGTCGGACTGTTTCCTTGTAGTAGTAGGGCATAGCAGAATCATAGTATAGTGAGAGGATAAAGTCGGAGCAGTCGGGAATTCAAAAGATCGCTTAAAGAAGTCGTGAATGAGTTGTGACTTGAATGTTGCTCGAACAGAGCTTATATAGGCTATGGAAGGCGCCTTTAGCCTCCTCTGAGGCACTTTCACAAGCAAATTTTATCCCCTATCTTTGGTGATGATAGAATCTACAACCTTTGATTTTTATCCTCTGGAAGGCGCCTTAAAAGTGTTGGGGTTGCAAGGTTACAAAAATAGTCTCACATTGAAAACACATGGGAAAGATCATGAGTTTATAAGAGAAAAGATATTTCCATTAGTATGAGGCATTTGGGGGGGAGCCCAAGAGTAAAGACATGAGGACTTAGGCTCAAAGTGGACAATATCATACCATTGTGGAGATATCTAAATTCTTTTCGATCATACAAATGGTATCAGAGCCCTGACTGCCAGAAGGTTTAACCGCCGACTGTGCACAAGAGCTATGGTTTGATTGAGTCATGTAGGTACAATATTGACCTCGAACAAAGAAAGTGGGAGCTCCTATGTTCGGATCAAGAGGACCAGACATCAGGCAGGAAGTTCTAGTTGCGGTTAGGCAAGGAAGTCCTAGTAGGTCGGGTGGACCGAGGGACAGGAAGACCTGGTGGGTCGAGGATCGGACGTGGGAAGCCTGTGGTCCTTTGTTTTAGGGGGGATTGTTGGGGTTGCAAGGTTGCAAATATAGTTCCACATTGAAAACACATGGGAAAGATCATGGGTTTATAAGAGAAAAGCTATCTCCATTAGTATGAGGCCTTTTGGGTAGAGCCCAAGAGCAAAATCATGAGGGCTTAGGCCCAAAGTGGATAATATTATACCATTGTGGAGATATCTAAATCCCATTTGATCCTACAAAAAACTCTTCAAGCTGCCTTCCAACAAGCTCAAGGCGCCTCCAGAAGCATGCGAGGTACCTCCAACTGTTGGTTTGACATAGCAATCTTCCGGAGGTTATATCTTTTGACTCTGAACTCGAAATCAAGAAATGTCAGTTGTCATGCGTGCAAAATTCAAAAATATATATTTTTCTCTACAATATAAAGTTAGAAAATATATGCATAAATAGTTTATATAGATTTATGAGTTAGATCCTATCTCACCGAGATCAGGATTTAGTCATGGTCTCAGTTTAGGTTTTCCAAAATGGACCTAAACTAGACCAATGCCTACTGTCCCCTCAAACAGGAACATGTCCTTACTAAGTCACTCTCCTCTAGTGACTTGCCTTCACTTACCAAATGTTGAGTTACCTCTTCGACGTTTAATCTGATCCACCAGGTCTTTCTGTCGGAATTACACATCCGGACTTCGTCAATTCGAGAATCGAACATCCGAACCTTCTATCGGAATCGCACATCCGAACTTCAATCTATTGGGAATCGAACATCCTGACCTCTTGTCAGAATCCCACATTAGAGTTCATCAATTGAGAATCGCATATCCCGACTGGACTTCCTGCCTGGTGTTTGGTACTCTTAATCCATCAAATTAGTCAACCATATATACTCAGTAACAAAATTAGATTAACAACAACTGGGCTTCCTACCTGGCGTAGCTAATACTGGGCTGCACTGGGCTCTAGCCCAGTGCAGCCCAACAACTTTTAACACACTAATCCCTATTATTTTTTTGCCGCCCAGTGTAACTCCACATCGAGCCGAGTGCAGCAGGCGCTAAAACCTAAACCAAGTGACTTTTTCGCCACCCTCCTCCTCTGGCACGAAGTACACATCGAGGTGGTGACCGTCCTTGAGCGCATCATCTCCTTCTTCAGCCACTGGTTCTCCTCACTCATCCACTTGCAATAGCTTTTCAAGCATGGGTAAGTCACGTAAGTGGTAATCTCCGTCTACATCTTGTTCGTCTTCTTCGTCCTTCGTCAAAATCCAACCTGTTTCCATCAATTTTGCCTATTTCTCTCCAAATCAATCGAAATAGGGGGGCAAGAAAATGAATTGGGTTGCACCTCACCTGGCTCTCCTGTTCTGCAGATGAGCAGATCTACAGCAATTTCCATTTTTTTTCTTTTTAATGGTTTGTGATTGCTGTAATTAAATTCTTTGCCAATCGGCCAAGTCCTGCTTTTGAGACTACAATCTCAAACCATTTAAACAACAATTAGAAACTCAAATTCAATAATAAAAAAAGAAAATATTTTTAACACGTTTTATTTCTTTGGATGAGTTCAAGGGGCTTAGATTACTTCTAAATTCCCACAATTATTTCTTTTTAAGTCCTTTATTTTTGTTTTTGATTTTAGGTATTTCAAGTTTCAGCTTAGCACAGGAAGTGGACTTCTCTTTATCTTGAAGTGATAAATCACAAGTAATTTTAAATTTTTAGTTGTGATTTTATTTGAAATGATTTGAATTTTAAAAGTATCTAAAAATTATGGTTCTGATACTTGGGAATGTTGTGATATTATAAATTGATTTATTATTGTGTTTGAGTTTATTTTAAAATGAATAATATGATTGAGTTTGTTATAATTGATTGGTAGTTAGTTTTTTGTTCTTAAGTTATAAATAATTATTTTATCATTGTTTTTTCCTTATGTTTTAAATGGAATACCAACAACCTTCAAATAAAAAGCCAAAAATATTACTGTCATTTTTTAGGAAAAGAGATGACCAATCTGAATATGATAATCAATTACAATGTGATATACCTCTTAGACCAACAGTTGGATCCTCGACTTCCGATTTACAGTCTCCTTTTGTATCTAGGCCAATAGAACAAAGAGAAGAAGAATTTGATATTTCTTCTATTGAACAAGATCCAGGATTGCGAAAATTGATTTGTGAATACTCTGTTAATGAGCGGGATGAGATTAGAAGAGCATATATCAAAGAAGGGTCTTATCAACCCAAGCTTGTTGAGTATCCAACAACAAAAATTGGAAAGAAAAATCGTCGATTTCAATATGTTTGGTTTAAACAATTTCCTTGGCTAGAATATTAACCTTCAAAGGACAAAGCATATTGTTTTCCATGCTTTCTTTTTGAGAATACAAGTAATCCAATGGCTCGTTCTGCACTTGTTTCTGAAGGGTTTAACAATTGGAAGAGAGTTAATGATGGGGGAAAATGTGCATTTCTTATTCATGTTGGTTTATTGTCTTCATCACATAATAGATATGTGAAATGCGTTCAGGACTTGATGAAACCAAAGCAAAATATTGACAAAGTGATGAATGCTCAATCTATGGATGAATTATAAAGAATATGTTGCGTCTAAAGGCAACAATTGAAGGTTTATTATGACTTACAACTCAAGGATGTTCTTTTAGAGGTCATGATGAATCAGAGAGTTCCTTAAATCATGGAAATTTTATTGAATTATTGAAATTTCAAGCACATTTAAATGATGAAATTGCAAAAGTTGTGTTACATAATGCCCCGCAAAATGCTAAATACACTTCTTCGCAAATTCAAAAGGAAATATTGCATATTCTTGCTAATAAAGTGAGAACAATGATTCGAGATGAATTGGGAGATGTCAAGTTTTGTATTCTTGTTGATGAAGCTCAAGATGAATCTAAAAAAGGGCAAATGGCCCTTATTTTAAGATTTGTTAATAATTCTGGTTTTTTGGTGGAACGTTTCTTTGAGATTTTGAGTGTTGATGACACAACATCGGTAAATCTTAAGAAATCAATTTCTGACATTTTTGTTCAACATAATATTCAAATCCACAACATGAGGGGACAAGGGTATGATGGTGCAAGTAATATGCGTGGTGAATCGAATGAGCTTCAAGCATTATTTCTTAGAGATTGCCCATATGCCTATTATGTACATTGTTTTGCTCATCGTTTACAGTTAACATTGGTTGCAGCTGCTAAGGATGTGCCTTCTATTTGGTAATTCTTTTCTTATTTGACTTCTATTGTAAACTTCGTCACCTCATCTTCTAAACGTCTTAGTGATTTACAATCTGCTCAACAAGAAGAGATTACATATATGTTGGCTATTGGTGAGTGTGAGTCTGGTACAGGAGCTAATCAAATTGGTACATTGCATAGACCCGGTGCTACTCGTTGGAGCTCTCATTATGATTCTGTTAGGAACTTGATAGACATGTATGCAACAACTTGTAAGATCCTTGGAAATCTCAATGACAATGGACCAAATGGTACAATACGTGGGAAGCTTATGGTTTATGCAACATAATTATGAGTTTTGAATTTGTATTTGTGTTGTTTTTGATGGAAAATATCTTAGAAACCACTGACATTCTTTGTCAAGCTCTATAAAATAAATCACAAGACATTGTGAATGCTTTAAAATTTGTCTCAACCACAAAAGTCATCCTTCTAAAATTTAGAGAAGATGGTTGGGATAATTTTTTTTTAGAAAGTAAAGACTTTTTGTGAACGACATAATATTAAGATGTCTGATATGAGTTGTTGTTATAAAGTTAATTGTTATTGTCAACAACGGGATCATGTCACAGTTGAACATCATTATCACTATGATATTTTTAATGCTGCAATAGATTTTCAAGTGATGGAACTAAATTGTAGATTCAGTGAAACAACAATGGAACTTCTTACTCTTTGTTCATCTTTGGATCCTACTGATTCATTTAAAAAAATTAATGTGGGCGACATTTGCAAGCTTGCATCAAAATTTTATCCAGCTGATTTTACTCAACAAGAAATTCATGCTTTGAGAGCTGAATTGGAACATTATCAACTTGACATAGTTTGTAATCGTGAGTTTCAACAAATTTCTACTCTTTCTGCATTATATAGAGAAATGATTGTGACCAAAAAGGCTGAGAGTTATGTTATGATTCAGAGATTGATTCGTCTTGTATTGACTCTTCCTGTATCAACTGCAATGGCAAAGAGAGCCTTTTCATCCATGAAATTTCTCAAAACGACACGTCGCAATAAGATGGATGATGATTTACTTTATGATTGCATGATTCTCTATATAGAACGACAATTGCCTGAGAAAATAGACTTGGAATCAGCAATAGATGAGTTTTATACTCTAAATCCTCATCGAGCACAGCTTAAGTAGATATTGAAGTATTTTGCATGAAATTTAAACTATGTAAAAGGATATTGATATATAAATGTTATATGTTTGTTAAATGTTCAATATACATATATGCTTTATTATTATTGTAATTTAGCCTAGGGCATTTGAAGACCCTGGCTACGCCATTGATCACGAGTTTCTATCGAATGAAGAATTAAACGGCAAAGAAGAAGAAGAAATGAGAAAATCAAGAGGAGAAGGATCTAATTTCTTTAGCTTTTATCAAAATTCTTGCTGACTCTCTACCACGGTTCTTTACTCAAGATGAATTCTCTTGTATATAAAGTTTCAACAACATTCTTGAGCAACCAGCAATAAGTGGCTTCAGCAACAAGCCAACCTTTCTTGAGCAACAAGTAAAGATATGTCATAAAACACTAGCTAAGCCACTTGTGTTCAAGCATACAAAAGATAATGGTGACAAATACAGCTTGATCCACGTGGACACAATGTGCCCTAATCGATCCGCTCTAAGGAGTAGTGTTGACATCAGAATCATTTGGGCTGGTACAATTTGGCCTGAGAATTACACCCTACTTGCTCTAAATATCATCGTTAATGACACTCAAATATTTAATTCACATCGAAGGTTATTTTTATGCCACTATGTTCTCTTCATATTTTTCCAACAGAGAATAATAGTTGAAACTTGTGGATCAAGATTTATAACTCCTTTTTACAATACATATATAACTAAAGGTGGAAAATAGGAGTTCGGATCCTCTGCCCTCAAATTTTTCTGTCCCCGTGTCTCCTTGCTAATCGGACGGATCAGATTACATCTCAAGGATGCCTTGCATATCACGAGGATACTGCACACATCTTAAGGATGTCATGATGCCTTGAGATGTAATCTGATCCGTCCAATCGGCAGGGGATACGAGGACAGAGAAATTTGGGGACAGAGGATCCGAACTGAGCAAATAGAGACTCGTAGGAAGCTGCATGATATTGATACTTGGAAAATGGACATGTACAAGGTTAATATTAAACATGACTAATAAATGCTCCATAAGTAACTAATCTTCTATGTAGGTGAAACATTCACATTCAATTTAATCTACCTATGTTACAACGTAATCAGATGGGCTTTAGGTTTTCAAGCCTACGACAAGCTTGATGCATGGCGCTTGATACAGAGAGTGTCAGAAGCCTCCACATCCCTTACTCTACACTCCGCACGCTCAATTATCCTTAATATTTTCAGTTGATCGGTCTCCCTGACTCCAAGGGCTCAACTACCCAACTCAGAGGCTTAACTCCCCGACTCAAGGGCTCAACTACCTAACTCCAAGGGCTCAGCTTCTCGACTCCACACTCCGCTCAATTAGACCAAATATTTCTAGCTAATCGGTCTCCCCGATTCCATGGGCTCAAATCCCCGACTCCACACTCTGCTCAATCAACCCAGATATTTTCAATCGATCGGTCTCCCCTACTCTAGGGGCTTAGCTCCCCACCCCCACACTAATCAGCCAAAATATACTTGGGTTCCTTAAAGATGAACAGATCACCTTGACTTAAGGCTATATTCAGTCAAATCAGATCGCTTGACTCCAGGGGATCTATTCCCATGGTCCACTGCTCTGCTCTGCTCTGCCTAGAGTCATCGGCCCAACTTGGCCCCTCTTAAACGGGCTAGTTGATAATTCATTTATTTAACACATCTTTTTTTTGATGATGTTGGGTGATTTTTGAGCTAATTACATTTACTAATCACCGCATTTTAGATGTCTATACATTGAGAATTGCTCTAAACTTAAATGTATGTTTATTCTTAATTCATGATATATTTTTATTAATTTGAATTTATTTTTGTAGGACATTTAAATTGATACATTATTCAAAGGGAGTCAAGTCAATTCAAGGGGAGGCTTGGTTCATTTAACCAAATGAAGAAGCACAATCCCTACTTTGGTTTAATTCAATTCAAGCCCACCAAACCAAACCCAAGTCTGATCTCTCATCAATTGCCCTAAAAATTTCACTTGAGCCCAACCCAAGTCCACTGTGCTGGATCGAAACAAACTCGAGTATAACAACCAGGTTTTGGCACAGTGAACAATAGCTTGCGCAACTATTCACCGTGTCATCTTCTTCTTCTCACGATGGCACAACCCCATCCCGATGCCAGATCTTCATTCCAGTACTCATTCATCAGCGTTGAGATCTCCAGCCACCGATGACTAGCTTCCGATCATTAGGAACTATCAGTGAGAGGTTTCTCGGCAGTGATTCCATTTCCGTGATTCCTTGTTTCGGCCACTAATTGGAGGCGTTCCTCTAATCTAGTGGTTCATCTTCACCTTAGCAATGCAGGTCGTGTTCTTCCAGTGTTATTGAGCTTCCTCCAACGACAATCCATCCTCCACAGCCTTCATCAAAGTTCAGCGACTCTAGATTGAAGAATTCCATATTTTTGGTTGTTGACAATCCCGATTGGTCTTTGCTCACTCAGCGAGGTTCTTGGGCGTTCTCAGCTCTTCAGGACTAAGCTGGTAGCTAAGGTTCTCTTCTCCCGACACCTCGTGAAGTTGTCATTGTGGTTCTTTGTGTGACAACAAGGAGAAGAAGAGTTGGAGTGTGATTAGGGATTTGGGATGTTTTATTTCTTTAGATTCTGAATTTGTGTTGATGCAATTCCATTTTCATTTCTGCAATTTCAATTCATTTTCAGCTTCTGCACACTTAGTTATGCAATTGCAATTCTATTTTATTTTTTTTTTGCTTCTTAGAATTTGAATTCTATTTTCTACTTTTCAATTCTGCATTCCTTGTTAATTTCCGAATGGATCTTGCTACAATTGGTTAGTTTGATTCTTGATCTTAATTGTTCTTTAGTGTCTTTCAATTTTGGTTAGTTAGTTTAGTTGTTACTTTAGTTTCGTTAGCTTAGTTCTTGTTAATGAACAGCTAGGGTTAGTTAATTCATGTTGAGTTTTTAGTTGTAATTAGGGTTCGTTTCTTCCTTTGGTTCAGAATGTACTTAGTTGCAATTAACTTCCCTTTACTTGCATTGTCTTTCATTCACTAGATTAGGTTTCATTTAATGCTTGCTATTTTATTCCTTAGTTTAATTCTATTGATGGTGAAATCATAGCGTAGAGTGACAATGCATTGTGAGTTCACTATTAATAGGAGATAGGTTGTTGTTCATTTCATTAGGGTAAATTTCATACTTATTTTTCTATTTCATTTGATAATCTTTAATCCAAAAACCAAACAATCTCTATGTTTATGATGAAAACCCCAAAAATAGTTCTAAATCTAAGACAAGCATTTGATTGTTAGTTCCTCAAGAGATTCGACCCTAGGACCTTTATTACAATATCATCATGTATTTAAGGGGTTCATTGAATATAAATTGTTAATTTGATAAGTCCACTCATGACGCTTAATTTGGACTAATCAAGTTTTGGTGTTGTTGCCAGGGAACTAATAGTGTGTGTGTTTGTTTAGATTGTGCATAGTTTTATCTTTTATTTGTTTCCATTTTCTTGATCTCATTGTTTATTTACTTGTGTTCTAATCGTTGAATTTTTGTATGACCAGGTCTTCAGGTGAAAACTATTTGACTTTGATCCGAAGATTAAGAGAACTTTTAGAGCTTTAAGGATTCAGGAGAGGATGATAGAAATTTCTAAAAGTAATCCTCAAGTTTTAGTTACTTCAACAGCAAAGAACAACCTGACGATGAAGGAGTTTGTGCCTCTTGATATGACTTACAAGTACTCTTGCATTACTTATCTAGACCTGGTAATGGATTTTGAGCTCAGATCAGGGTTAATTCATTTACTTCCTAAGTTTTAAGGTTTATCAGGGGAAGATCCCAATCGACACTTACATGAGTTTCATGTGGTTTGCTCTATTATAAAGCCTCAAGGCATTTCAGAGGAGGATATCAAGTTGAGAGTCTTCCCATTTTCTTTATCAGGAGTAGCGAAAGAATGGTTATATTATCTTCCAGCCGGATTCATTACGTGTTGGATTGATATGAAGAGAGCATTTTTAGAGAAATACTTTTCAGCTGCTAGAACCACAACTATAAGGAAGAGAATTTGTGGTATCCAATAAGTTATGGGGGAGACTCTCTACGACTATTGGGAAAGATTCAAAAAATTATGTCCAAGTTGTCTTCAACATCAAATCAGTGACCAATTGCTTGTCTAGTACTTCTATGAAGGGTTACTCCCCATGGATAAGAGCATGATTGATGCAGCATCTGGAGGAGTTTTGGTTAATAAGACTCCAAAACAAGCTAGAGAACTCATTGCAAATCTGATAGAAAATTCTCAACAATTTGAGAGTAGAGCACTTACTACAAGAGGGGTCAATGAAGTTCAATTGGTATCTAATGAGCAAAAGGAGATCAAGAGTTCATTGTTGGAGTTGACATCTTTAGTCAAACAAATGGCGTTGAATAGTGCTAGCCAAACTTCAACTTTTTCAATTCAAATGATGACGGTTTGTGGCATTTGTTTGAGTCAAGATCACACTTCATATTTATGTCCAAATCTCCATCAAGATGAATCATTGGCATGTTTAATCGAGCTTGAGTCGAGCTTTGACCGAGCTGCTTGTAACGACCCGACCCTTTGACCTCTTGGGCAGCCCTTGCGGCGGCCCCTTATGTCATCGGCCCATTTGGCAACCTCTAATATCGTCGACCGATGACCCTTGGCTGTGTCGTTAGTTACTAGGACTTTCCACCCCTTGCCAGTAGATTTTTGCCTCCCATAGGATTCAAACTCTAGACATCCAGACTTAAGTACTAGAGTTTATGAATCCTGGTAGCCAAGTGATCGCCGCTCACTTGGCTACCAGGATTTATAAACTCTAGTACTTAAGCTTGGAGGTCTAGAGTTCAAATCCTGGGGGAGGCAAAAATCCACTGGCCAAGGGTGGAAAGTCCTAGTGAATAACGGCACGGCCAAGGGTCGTCGGTCGACGACATTAGAGGTTGTTAAATGGGCCGACGACATAAGGGGCCGCCAGTGGGCCGTTGCAAGGGCCGCCCAAGAGGCCAAAGGGTCGGGTCATTACAATAAAAAAGACGCCTTTTATCCGTGTATGCGTGTGCCAATTACAGTTTGCAAAGAAGTAGCTACGGATACACTAATTGCCGGGGAAGCTACCTCGGAGGGTTCAATCTTATAGGTGAGTGAGGGAAGCCCAGGCTCTCTCTTTCTCAAAGCGAGGTCAGACGGACGACATAGGAATGAATCCAAGCTAGCGTCAGAAGTGAATCAAGTCAAATTGGGCTCTATCCGGACCCGGGAAAGAAGAAGACTGAACTCTCACTCGGTGCGTAGTGAATCCGAATCAAAGGCTGACCCGGCAGAGAAGGGGTGCTTGCGACTCTGCTCCGAAACTCCCAGGCTGCGAGAGAAAGAAAGAGGACAAGGCCCACGTAGCGGAATTAATCTCCCCCAGGCCACCTCTCCTTTGCACGCCTAGCAATAGGAATGCATCGCTCTATTCACCACTCACTGTTCACTACAGAAAGAAGAGATCGAGCGAGAGAAAGGGCTAGCGGAGGAACAAACTTCAGTCCCAGGTTACGATCTACCAGCTCGTGAGACCAATGGAAAGCAACTCGTGAGGACGCTCTAATAGTGGGCGCCTTTTTTATTGTAACGACCCGGCCCTTTGGCCTCTTGGGCGGCCCTTGTGGCGGCCCTTATGTCGTCGACCGACGACCCTTTGGTCGTGTCGTTACTCACTAGGACTTTCCACCCCTGCAGTGGATTTTTGTCTTCCCTAGGATTCGAACTCTAGACCTCCAGGCTAAGTAGTAGAATTTATGAAGGATTCATAAACTCTAGTACTTAAGCCTGGAGGTCTTGAGTTCGAATCCTAGGGAAGGCAAAAATCCACTGCCATGGGTGGAAAGTCCTAGTGAGTAACGGCACGGCCAAAAGTCGTCGGTCGACGACATTAGAGGTAGCCAAATGGGACGACGACATTAGAGGTCGCCAAATGGGCCAACGACATAAGGGGTCGTCAGATGGGCCGCCACAAGGGCCACCCAAGAGTCCAAAGGGTCGGGTCATTACAATAAAAAAGACACCTTTTTATTGTAACGACCCGACCCTTTGGCTTCTTGAGCGGCCCTTGTGGCGGCCCACTGGCAGCCCCTTATGTCGTCGGCCCATTTGGAGACCTCTAATGTCGTCGACCGATGACCCTTTGGCCGTGTCATTACTCACTAGGACTTTCCACCCCTGGCAGTGGATTTTTGCCTTCCCCAGGATTCGAACTCTACTTAACCTGGAGGTCTAGAGTTCGAATCCTGAGGAATGCAAAAATCCACCGCCAGGGGTGGAAAGTTCTAGTGAGTAATGGCACAGCCAAAGGGTCGTCGGTTAACGACATTAGAGGTCGCCAAATGGGCCGACGACATAAGGGGCCGCCACAAGGGCCGCCCAAGAGGCCAAAGGGTCGGGTCGTTACACTGCTTGTGAGTGGTTTGACTCATTTGTGTTGGGGTTGCAAGGTTGCAAACATAGTCCTATATTAGAAACGCATGGAAAAGATCATGGGTTTATAAGAGAAAAAATATCTCCATTGGCATGAGGCCTTATGGGGAGAGTCCAAGAACAAAACCATGACGGCTTAGGCCCAAAGTGGACAATATCATGCAATTGTGGAGATATCTAAATTTGTTTCGATTCTACAATTGGTATTAGAGCCCGAACTGCCAGAAGGTTTAACCGCCGACTGTGCACAAGAGCTATGGTCTGATTGAGCCACGTGAGTACAATATTGACCTCGAACAAAGAAAGTGGGGGCTCCTATGTTCGGATCAAGAGGACCAGACACCAGGCAGGAAGTCCTAGTTGTGACTAGGCAAGGAAGTCCTAGTAGGTCGGGTGGACCGAGGGGCAGGAAGACCTGGTGGGTCGAGGATCGGACGTAGGAAGCCTATGGTCCTTTGTTTGAGGGGGGATTGTTGGGGTTGCAAGGTTGCAAACATAGTCCCATATTGGAAACGCATGGAAAAGATCATGGGTTTATAAGAGAAAAAATATCTCCATTGGCATGAGGCCTTTTGGGGAGAGCTTAAGAACAAAACCATGAGGGCTTAGGCCCAAAGTGGACAATATCATGCAATTGTGGAGATATCTAAATTCTTTTCGATCCTACAATTTGCACCCCTAATTGTATCCACTGACATTTGGTAAATAAATACTGATGCTATTATTCATATAAGTGGCACTATGCAGAGTTGTCTCAGAAGTCGTCTTCCTCTTGATGGTGAAAATACATCTATACGAGGAATGGAAAGAAGGCTAAAGTCAAATCTATTAGTATTAGTATTTTATGCTCTATTTAAGAACTGATATCTATTTGGATTTAGAAAATATAGTTATTATATCAATTTTTTTATAGAATTTAATTTCAATTTCTTGTTTGGACAAATCAAGTTATTCTTGTTTATTTGAAAATAGAATTTTCAACATTTTCTTACGTTCAGTATTGATTAGAAATAATTCCTTGGTTAATAAGCTTTATAAGTTGAACATCATAACTCCTACAGTTGATAATATAATAATGCATAGTATAGGTACAAAACATAAATTAACAGATGAGAATTCTGCTATAGTGTTTAGGACATATATCCAAACAACGCCTAGAAAGGTTAATATCACATGGAATTATGATTCCCTTAATATGTCAAACTTTGATATCTGCATAGAGTGTGTTAAGGGAAAGACCGCTAACAAAAAGAACAAGGGGCCTAACCTTGTAGTGACATTTTGTAGTTAATACATACAAATATTTATAGATCATTCCCTAAAGCATCTTGAAATGGACACACATATTTTATTAGCTTCATAAATAACTATTCCAGATTTGACTATCTGTACCTTATTCATGAGAAATCATAATCTATGGACATGTTCAAAATTTTTAAAGTTGAAGTTGAACTTCAAGTAGGTAAAAAAATTAAAGTTGTCTGATCCATCCATGGAGGTGAATATTGTTGGTGTAGGTTGTCCTAACAGTCTAACTCAGATTTGATAAATGATAAAGTAAGTTAAGTTAGGTTTAATGTGATCTAACGATTTAACTAAGTATGCAGGAGAAGTCCAGATAGGTCGACGGGCTGACCGGATATCTGACAAGAAATTCAGCTAGGTCGACGGACTAACTAGATAGCCGGTACGAAGTCCAGATAGCTCGACGGGCTAACCGGATATCTGTCACAAAGTCCATCTTGGTCAACGGACCGATCGGATAGCTGGCATGAATTCTAGATAGGTCGACGGGCTGACTGGATGTCTGGCAAAGCGGTAAGTTAAGGTAAGTCACTATAGGAGAGTGACTTAGTGAGGACGTTTTCCTCGTTTGAGGAAATAGTATGTGTCGATTCAACTTAAATCCATTTGAGAAATCTAAGTTGAGATCTTGACTAGATCCTGGTCTCGAGGAGATAGAATCTAATTACTACTCTTGACTATAATTGTACTAACACTTGTTTGTAGGGTAATATAAGTTTTATTATCTTGGACTAACTTCATTTTGGAGGAAATAAAGGCTGCTGGAAAAGTTAGTCTGGGCGTCCGGAAGGGATCCGGGCGTCCGGAAGGGATCCGGGCGCCCGGAGTGGTTCGGGTGCCTGGAAGCGGTCTGGGCGCTCGAAATGCCCAAAATCAATCTTGTCGCCAGCTTAGAGCATGTTAATTGGATGGCTGACGTCACGGTCCAGGCACTAGGAAGGAATCCAAGCGCCCAAAACTACCTATATAAGCAGCCTTCCACCAGGAGCACAAAACACAACTTCTCTTTGCAACTACTTTCTTGCACACTGCTCCAAAGACACTCATGTGATACTTTGAAGCTTCTCCAACAACTTACGACTCAGTTTTTATTTTCCTTTTTGTCAGTAACTTTATTTTATAGTTCTTGTACTTATTATGTAACTCTTTTGCGAACTATTAGTGGATTGCCCAATGAAAGCACTCTCACGTGTGGGCCTTAGAGTAGGAGTCGACGAAGACTCCGAACCAAGTAAAACTTGTTGTATTAGCATTGTTTTTGTTATTATTTTCTGCTGCGTACTTTGACTCGATAACGATTTTTCAATGATCACTATTCACCCCCCCCCCCCCCCCCCTCTAGCATTCTTTTTGATCCAACAAATATTACAGTCGATATGATAGATCATGTGAACAACATCCAGAACCTTTTACGAATTACCTTGCTAAGTGTGAGATTGTGCCTCAGTATACCATGCCGGTTACTCCCAGTCAGAATGGTATAGCTAAACATCGTAATCATACCCTAAAAGACATGGTAAGAATTATATGATGACTTTCACTTCTCTACCGGAGTCTTTGTGGGGTGAAACACTCAAGACTGGAGTTTACCTACTCAATAGAGTATCTAGTAAGGTAGTAACTAAAACCCCATTTAAGATGTGGATGGGTAGACAACCTAGCATTAGACATTTACATGTTTAGGGTTATCTAACCAGGGCTAGGTCTTATAGACCTAATGAAAAGAAACTTGACTCAAGGACTGGTAGCTGTAATTTTTTAAATTACTCTGAGAAGTCAAGAAGGTATAATTTTATGATCCCTCTAATAGATCTTTCTTCGAAAAGGGAAATACTAAATTCACTGAGAACAGTGGGAGTGATAAGGTCAGGAAAATATCTTAAAGGAAAGTATTGACGATCCTCCTATGGTCTCTACTAGTGCGATCAATAGCAGTGTGGTTACCATACCATACATTATGGATAACATGCATCCAATGAGTATAATGAACCAAGATATTTCCATGATATCTAATGTAATTGGAGAAACCTATCACTCTAAGTGAGATATTACCTTATATTGATGAGTAAATACCTCAACCACCTCAAGGACAAGTGCCTTTGAGGCAATCCACTAGGGATAGGAGATCCATAATTTCTCGTGATTATGTTTATCCTTAAGAGAACAAGTTTGACATTAGATTGGAAAGTGATCTTGCATCTTTCCAAGAGGTCAAACAATATTATAATCTTGAAAGGTGGATTAAAGCCATGAAATAAGAGTTGAAATCTATGATAGACAATGAAATTTGGAAATTTATCGAATTGTATGAAGGTATAAAACCGTTGGTTGTAAATGAATATTTAAAATCAAGCGAGATTCAAGGGTAATGTCGAAAAGTATAAGGATCATCTTGTCCCTAAGGGATTCACTCAGAAGAAAAATATTGATTACAAGGAGAGTTTCTCACCTGTATTAATGAAAGACTCCCTTAGAGTAATCATGAGACTTGTAGCTTATTATGATTTGAAGCTACACCCAATAGACGTAAAGATTGTATTCCTCAATGGAGATATAGATGAATCTATATATATGATGCAACCGAAGAACTTGAGTCCTCAGACTCAAAGCACCTAGTATGTAGATTAAAGAAGTCCATTTATGGTTTGAAACATGCATCCCATCAGTGGTATGATAACCATGATTTTGGCACACTATTTTGATTCATAATGCATGTTTTTAATGATCTTGTTCATAGATGAAACCTATATTGACATCATATTTCATGCATTACATTTATCTTGGACTTAATTGCAAATTAGTTTATTTTCATGGTATTTGATGCTAATATTTTTATATTTTCTTTGTAGGCATCAAAAGAGTCATGGACCCGATCAGATCAGACCACATTTGGGCTCAAATCTAGGGCTAAACAAGTCGATCAAGTTTTGGAGTAATTTAGACCATCCATTGAAGATCAGAGAGATCTGAGTCATCAATTGAAGATCCGACCCGTCCAACCTAATGAAGAACAGATCTTAGCCATAGATGAAGATCTAGAGGTTTTGATCCAGATCTGAGATGTTTCCACCGTTAGATAAGATCAGAGCATCTTGGACCGTCCGATCAGATTGGGAGAGGTTTAAACCTGATAAGCTACAGTGCACTTGTTGAGCTCGGGCATCCTCGTGACTTTACGGCACTGTTCATCTTTATCCCGCATCTCCCGTTCCACTTCCCGATCTGTGAGCAAGTCTTCTTCATCGCCGGGGATACCTAAGCTTCCGGCGTTCGTTGTCCGGGGTCAGAAAGCGGTAGAGGGCGTCCCAGTCTGTGAGCTCAAGTTTCTAATTTCCTTCCCGCGACCACAGATTTGAGGGTGTTCCCTGATCTGTGACTTCCATCAACCAACGGAGCTCGAAGGGCGTTCCCAGAAGCTTCAGATTTCATTCCATCTTCCATTTCATCTACTACATTCAAACCAATCTGATCAATTGATCGGATGAAGAAAATTCTAGATTCCAGAATCTGTTCACCGGGCAATGAGAGTGCCAGCCAGTCCATGAGCTCGAAGGGTGTTCCCATAAGCTGTGATCGTGAGCTTGCGCTATCTGGATGCTTGTTTCTTCACCAGTGAGTGCTTGACGGGCGTTCCCTGATTCATCTCTGTTTCACAGTAGAGAGGAGAGGTTTATTAAGAGATTTTAGGTCGTGGAATGCATTTGAATTGTTTTCTTTACTTTACATTACTTATATCTGCTTAGATCTTATGATCTGATTCTTAGCTTGCAATTCCATTTTGGTTACTTAGCTTGCTATTTGATTTCTTTTGAATTTTTGTAATTTTAAACCCATGTTCAGCTACTTAAGGTGTTAGCAATTTATTCTATTTTAGTTTAGAAGTTCTAATTAACACAAGTTGTTAAGTGTTGGTTATTTAGTTAGCTAATTTTGTTCACTGCATTGCATCTATTGTTGCTGAGATTGATTGTAATTGTTGAATGCTTAACTTGTGAATTTGATTATTACTTCTATTCAACATTATTTGGTTAGAACATTTGAGTTTAGTTGTTAAATTTGATTATGAATGTGAGTGGAATGCTATTTTGGCTTCTACAAGTTTGTTTGGTGATTATGTCTGTTGTTACTGAATTGTGAATGGAGGAATCCGAATTTAGTTGAAACTAACTTGGTGAGAAGGAATTGGATCATGTTTTGCAGAGAACAACCTTTCTTTGACTCTATTAGTGATTTTATTAGATGACACCAATTTGTAATGTGAATCAAATGGAAAAGCTTAATTGACCTTGTTGATGGAAATTAAATTTGAATCAATTCTAGAATTCATACACATTCACTAGTTATCCTTGGAAAAAAATATGACTTGGGACTCATTGCTACAACACTTGTCTTAATTTTAAGGAGTATCAATTTTAATTAATTTGAAGCGCCTTGTGACATGTGAAAAAGGCTACTGCCAAATTTTGACGTCGTTACCGGGGAAACTAACTGGTAGTGTGTGTTTATTTTAGATTGAGCATTGATTGATTTATTTTGTTAGCATCTTTATTGATTTGATTGCTTATCTTTTGTATTCTCATGTTGGCTTATTTTTGAATTGTAAGTTCTTTAATGTTCATATATTCATTGTGTTTGAAACTTTATGTTATTGAGTCTTCTAATTTTGAGTTTAGTATTGTATTGTAAGAACAGGAGATTTCTTTAGCATGGATCCATATTTTCAGAATTATGGAGGAGGAATAGAGAACCAGTATTTTCAGCCTAAGTATCAATTTTACCCAAACATGGATCAACAAAATAGGTATGAGTCATTTTCTAATGTTTATAATGCTAATTGGGTGGATCATTCACATTTTAGGTATGAAAGTACACAAGGATAATTTATTGGGCCATATCCAGCCTACCAAAATTCATATGGATTTCAAGAGGTTTCAACATCTTTTATGCCATATTCTTTTCAACAGAACGATCCTCAAATTGAAGAGTCAACATGGAAAATCAAGGAGATTATGCAACAAATGAGAGAGCATCAAGAGCAACAATTCTCAAGGATACAGAATATACAGAGTCAATTAGATCAAATTGCGTCATCCATCAATCAGTTGCAAACATAAAACTCCAGTGGGGAGATGGATAGTAGAGATTCTGTCAGACCTGACCCTACTCCCATTTCTTCACAAGAATTTTCTAGTATTATTTGTGATGATGATGTAGTTGTTCAAATTTCTGATTCTACTAATGTTTTGCTTTAGATGATGTGAATGATGCAGATACAGATGCAGAAGATGATTTAAGTGTAGGGGATTGCTTACTGGAAGCATTACCTCAAGAATCACCAAGAATAGAGGATGTAAGTGTAGGGACTTGTGCTATGGAGGCAAGAACCCAAGAATCACTACATGAAGTTGTACATTCACCTGAACCAGAGCCTGACCCATTATTTGATGAAAATGAGGTAACAATCACCACTCCAGGTACCTTTCAACTCGACAAGGTCAATATTTCTTGTGATACATCAGAAAAATTCATAAAGGTACCATTCATTGATTTCATTAGATGTGATTCATTGTTTGATACATTTTCTACCAAGACTAATATTCTCCTATGCTTTTCTCATCCCATATGTGAGTGGGAGAGATTCTTTTTTTATTGATGTTGTAGGAGAATATAAGCTTTCGGAGTGGATGCTTGAACTGAACCGTCTACGTCCTCCAGAAAGAATTTTCAAAGGAAAAACGAAGAATAAAAAGAAGTTGAGTGTAACCACGAGTACTCCACTACCGGCATGGATTCTTTTATTAAACCTTCTTCAACCATCGGGAATTAAAGAAGAGTTGGTTCAAATTTCGCTTTCTTTTGCATTTTAATTCGTACTTTGTTAATAAATTCTTTGTGTGCGACTTTCTTTAGTTTTATATTTTCTTACATTTGCATTTTACTTCCACATTTTATATTTTGTTTAGTATATAGCATGTCATTTTGAATAAAAGTCTCCATGGAGTTGTTCTAGTAATATTTTTAAGATGGTAAAAGTTTCTTAAATTTGATCATCAAGTTTAGGTCATTTAATATGATTGGATGCTCTACTTACAGGATATTGGTTAATATGGCGGTGGATTCCATTTTGATCAATTGAGCTTAATTGTATGAAAATTACCTAGAAAGGACCACTTTAAGCCTATACTCTATTATTTTATTTGTGTGACATGCACTTACAACAATTGAAACTCTAGAACTTGCTTAGCTTCTTTTCAAAGTCACAATAGCATATGTATGCATGGAAAGGAAAGATATTTGTCATTCTTGTTCCCTCATAAATTCTAATTTCTTTCTCACAATTTTCTTAAAACCTTCTCATCAAGCATTCTTATTATTGATCATCTTTGCTTGTCATTCTTCTATTGAGAGTTTTGGTTGAATCTTTGATGAGTTGGATTGCTAAGATGGACAAGGTTTTAAGTGTGGAGGGAGAGATGATGAGATGATAAATTTCTAGAAATATTAAAGGTGTTGCAAGAACTTGATGTTGAATTTTGATATGTAGAAAGGAGTCAATGTTGAAAATCTGTACCAAAATAGGATGCAGCTATAAATGCAGGAATTTAATTGCATTTCCAGGAATTTAGAGCTACTAAGATGGAATTCTTATTACTAATCTCCAAAAGATGCAGAAATGAAGAATGTTGTAAGTTGTAATAGTGAGATGTGCCAGTTTGTGCTAACCTTTCAACTCGTTGCTGATAAGAAACAATGTGTAAATTCTGTGATCAAACTGTTGTAAGTGAACAAAAGTGTGGAGCTGAGTTTAAAACAAAAATGCATAGGTGAAGTTTGAAAATGGATTTTGAAATGTTGTTAAGTTAACTCACAATTTCTGTAACTGGAATATGAAATAGCAGATTACATAAGCCAATCTCAGATTCGAGTTTCTGAAATGGACTTCCAAGAGACTGAGGATCTACTGCAGTTCTGCATTCATTGTAGCCACATCATCCTCAGTTGGTGTGGAGTAGTTATGAACCTGAAGTTATAGACAAGTTTTGCTACAGATGGAAACTTGTGTTCTAATTCTGGCTATCTTGGTAACATGAAGAAGTGTGACAACATTTTCTATTCTATCAAGATGTTAAATATGAAATTCCTTGGTCTGTAATTTTAATTAGTGTATGTGAAAAGGTTGCTGCTATTTTTGATTAGCAACTCCTTCAATTGATGCTACTATGAAGTGTGCAGAATGTTAGATCCTGTGGTTGTTTTGATGTGATCAGCCAAGTTAGGTTAGGTTCTGCTTGTTATTTGATCCCTGTGTCTAAGTGTGCAGAAACTTAGGAACGCAGGAAGTCGAGCGGAAGACGCAGCTAGCGAGAAGGACGGCACGGGAAGGGAGCCGATGGGCTTAGTGCGTCCGAAGGACGAAAGAGCTGCGGAAGAGTACACCGGTGGACGAGAAGAACGTGTACGGCGTTCGAGGGACGAGAAGCCGAGTCGGAAGCCTGTTCAAGGAGAAGGCCGGAAATTGAGTTCGGGTGAGGCCTATTTCGGTTGGCCGAAATCACCCAAGCGATCGAAGCTTCGAAAGAAGAGGAAAAAGAGAAGTTGGAAAATATTTATACCATGCAGTCCGAGGTGCCTCAGACCAGTCCGAGGTGCCTCAGACCAGTCCGAGGCGCCTCCAACACCTTGAAGGCGCCTCAGACCAATCCGAGGCACCTTCAAGAGCATTGGAGGTGCCTCAGACCCAATCTTCATGACCGTTTGCAACCGGATAGAGCTTTATCCGGTCAAACTGCTTGGAGGCGCCCTCAACCCTCTTAGAGGCACCTTCAACACTCGAGATAAGATTTCCAGAAGCTATATAAAGACCCTTGGAGCTAGGAAATTAATCAATCAACTCAGTATTCAATTCATATATAGCAATATTTTAGAGCTTTCAGTGTGTAAAATGTTTCTCCGCCTTCAGAGAAGGAGATCTTTCTGAGCTTTTTCATCGCCTTGGATTAACAACCCCCTGGGTTGTAACCAAGTTAAATTCTCTGTCTCCTCTTTATTTCTGTTAGTTTATTTCTTTATTATTATTACATTTTTTGAGTTGAAAGAAACGAGGAGGGTATTTTTATTGTGCAGGCAATTCACCCCCCTCTTGCTGGCTCCACTACACCAACAATTGGTATCAGAGCCCGACAGCCTCAGAAGGACTAACCGCTGAATGAAGTACAAAGATCAAAATGATGGCCGGCGCGAACATTCATCCCCAGAAGTTCGACGGAGACTTCGCTACGTGGAAACGCTGAATGGAGGTATTCTTTAAGACTGAATTTGATATACTTTTAATAATGAAATATGGATATGCAGTGCCAAAAGACAAATAAGAATACAACTGGACAAAGAAGGAGCAAGCCGATTTCGTGGCCAACGGAAAGGCAAAATTTCACTTGCTCAGCGTTCTGCCGCCCCAGGATGTAAGTTGGATCGGAAGCTACGACTCCGCTAAAGACCTCTAGGATAAATTCCTGGAGCTCCACGAAGGCACCTCAGAAGCAAAGTTAGTAAGGTGGGACATCCTCCGGACTCAACTGACGAATCTCCGGATGAACACCGGTGAGAAGGTAGCGCAACTCCAAGCGAGAATCAAGGAGTTGATAACGCAACTGACAAATCTCGGCGAATTGGTAATGAACCGAGACTCTATCTGGTATGTGCTCAACGCCTTCCCTAGAACTCCAGAGTGGGCGTCCTTTGTAGATACTTACTACATCTCTAAGGACTTTGAGGTAAGTAGTTTAGAAAGTTTATTTTCTACTTTCGAACTTCATGAGTCTCGACTTGCAGAGCCTAAACAAGTAGAGAAGTCGAACCTTAACATTGCCATACAAACCGAAAAGGACGATCCCGACTCCGAAGCATCAATTGACAAAATCGAAGCGACGCTACTGGTAAGACGGTTCAATAAATTTCTTAAAACTAATAAATTTTGATCGTAGTCAAGGAAGAATCAACGCAACAAAAGGATGGTTCGATGCTACAACTGCAATGAGGAAGGGCACATCAAGGATGACTGCCCCAAAATAAAGAAAAAGGAAAAGGAAAAGTCTCGAAGACCGACGCCCTCGAAGCGCAAGAGTCTGAAGGCTACATGGGATGAATCATTATCCTCGAAATTCAAAGTCGAAGCCTTCTCGGGATTAGCATTGATGGCCAACCATCTTTTCGAAGAAACCAGCTCGGAGATGAGCATAGATGAAGGGGGAGGATCATCAGAAGAAGAAGAAAGCTGCGACGAAGGGGGAGCATCACCAAGTGAGGTAAGTAAGGTACGTGATCTCTGTTGGTGCAGCGGAGGCTGGCAAGAGGGGGGTGAATTTCCTGCACAAATTAAAACAACCCTCCTCGGATCTTTCAACTCGAAAGTGCAATAGCAATAATAATAAAATAACTAAAACAATAAAGCAAAACAGAAGGATAGAGAAGACCGAGAGTTAACTTGGTTACAACCAAGAAGGTTGTTAATCCAGGGCGATGAAAAGCGCGCACTAGAAAAATCTCCTTCTCTAAAGGCGGAGAAGCCTTTTACACTTTGGAAGCTTAGAGCTATTGCTAGGAAAGACTACACAATCGATTGCTTGAGTTGTTCTTTATTTCCTAGCTCCAGGGGCCTTTATATAGCTCCTGGAAAGTCTATCCCGCTGGTCCAAGACGCCTCCAACAAGGTTCAAGGCGCCTCCAACTCGGTCAGCGGATAAAACTTTATCCGCAGCGAAAACGGTCATTTTGACCAATCGGAGGCGCCTTAAACCAGATTGAAGGCGCCTTCACTGTGGAGGCGCCTCCAATGCTGTTTAAGGCGCCTCCAAGGTGGAGGCGCCTCCAGCACTGGTTTAAGGCGCCTTGAGCTTTGTTTTCAGCCCACTTTCTCCTTTGCTTTGACTTCCGATGCTCTGATCTTTTGGGTGATTACGGCCAATCGGAATAGGGCTCACCTGAACCCAATTCCCGGCCTTCTGCTCGAGCAGTCTTTCTCCCCGGCTTAATGTCCTTCGAACGTCGCACACGTTCTTCTCGTCCACCGGTGTACTCTTCCGCAGCTCTCTCGTCCTTCAGACGCACCGAGCCCGTCGGCTCCCTTCCCGTGTTGTCCTTCTCGCTAGCTGTTTCTTCCGCTCGACTTTCTGTGCTCCTAAGCTCCTGCACACTCAGACACAGGGATCAAACACAAAGCAGGACCTAACCAACTTGGTTGATCACATCAAAACACTACGGGGTCCAACAATCTCCCCATTTTTTATGTGCATCAACCCAAGTTCATGTTAGGGTTAAAAATAGACAAAAAAATAATTTTAAAGGAAAATTACTAAACTAACATGTTAAGCATCAGTTTGCAATAAATAAAATTGCAACTACTAAGTTAAGAGTTAATTAGAATTTTTCAAAAATATTTTTAATTTTAAAAAAAATTATCTCCCCCTAAACTTATACTTCTCTCTCCCCCTTTGATCACAGCAAAAACGGGGTAATAAGAAGAGAAAAATGAATTTAGCAAATTTTAAGTTAGAAATTTTTTTGAGCAAGATGAATATTTTTAAAAAATATCTTAGCAAAAATGAATTTTTAGAATTTTTAAAGTAATTTCTAAGTAAATTTTTTTTTGAATTTTTCAAAATAATTTCAAAGTCAAAATGAATTTTTAGAATTTTCAAAATAATTCCTAAGTCAAAATTAATTTTTAGAATTAAAAAAATTTCTAAGTAAAACTTTCAAGAGACATTTTTCTAGAAAATTTTTTTAAAGAATTTCTAAGGAAATGTTTAAAAAAACTTTTTAAAGCATTAGTTAATTAATGATTTTATCAGAAAGTTAATTAAACATTTTTATTTCGATATTTCGGCTTCCAGGTCGTGGCGAGGCACTAGGCCTTCTTGGTTATTGGAGCAACAACCACTTCTTTAGACAAAGCTTCCATAAAGAAACTCAATGTTTAATTTTCTCACTGTAAGCTTTTAACTAAAAGAGAAATTTTAAACTAGCAAAGATTTTGGAACCCAATAAAGGTTCCTTTCTACAGGGTTGGTCAAAAACTTAGGGGGTACATATCCTTTAGGTATTCTTCTAAGTTGGCCCTGATGTTTTCTTATATACCAGTTCAATTTTCCATAAATTCTTAATTTTAATTTTGGAAATTTATTTAAGTATGCATTATTATCTTTGAATTTCTCAATTTCAACTTTTAATTTTTCATTTTCTAATTTTAGATTATCATACATTTCTAGTGGGCATGCTTTTGCTAGGTTCAATTTCAATTCAGCATTTTCTTTTTCTAATTTGAATAAGTCTTTAGAAAGAGACTTAATAAAGCGAAAAGACTGAGTCGGGGTTAGATTACGTACCTTACTTACTTGACTTGGTGAGGTTCCCCCTTCATTGCAGCTTTCCTCTTCTGATGTTCCTCCCCCTTCATCTATGCTCATCTCTGAGCTTGACTCTTCTTTTATCTGATGGTTAGCCATTAGTGCTAACCCCGAGAAGGCTTCGATGTCTAATTTGGAAGACGGTGAATCTGACCAAGTGGCCTTCAAGTTCTTGTGCCTGGAGGATTCTGGCTTCTTGTACTTGACCTTTTCTTTTTCTTTCTGCTTGCTCTTTAATTTCGGACAGTCATCCTTGATGTGCCCTTCTTCGTTGCAGTTGTAGCAACGAACCGTTCTCCTTTTTCGCTCATGCTACTGCGATCTAAATTTGTTAGATTTAAAAAACTTATTAAATCGTCTTACCATTAATGCAGCTTTGGATTCGTCGATCGAGGCTTCGGAGTCAGAATCATTTGTTCTTGCCTTTAAGGCAATGTTCTGACTTGCTTTCTCCACTTTAATGGGCTCTGCAATCCGAGATTCGTGAAGTTCAAATGTAGAAAACAAATTTTCTAAAGTACTTACTTCGAAGTCCTTAGAGATATAGTACGCATCTACTAAGGAGGCTCATTCTGGAGTTCTGGGGAAGGCGTTGAGCGCGTACCGGATAGAGTCCCGGTTCGTTACTTCTTCTCCAAGATTGGTTAGTTGTGTGATCAGCTCTTTGATCCTTTCTTGGAGTTGCGCTACCTTCTCGCATTGGATCATCCGGAGGTTCGTTAATTGGGTCCGGAGGATGTCTCACCTCGCTAGCTTAGCTTCCGAGGTACCTTCATGAAGCTCCAGGAATTTTTCCCAGAGGTCTTTCGCGGAGTCATAACTTCCGATTCGACTTACCTCTTGTGGTGGCAGCACGCTAAGCAAGTAGAATTCTGCCTTTCCGTTGGCGACAAAATCGGGTTGCTCCTTCTTGGTCCACGTGTTTTCTTCTTTATCTTTTGGAACTACATAGCCATATTTCATAATTAAGCAAATGTCAAATTCAGTCTTGAAAAATACCTCCATCCGGCGTTTCCACGTCGCGAAGTCTCCGTCGAACTTCGGGGGATGAATATTCGCTCCGGCCATCGTCTTGATCATTGTGCTTCAGTCGGCGATTATTCCTTCTGAGGTGGTCTGGCTCTGATACCACTTGTTGGTGCAGCGGAGGCTGACAAGAGGGGGGTGAATTGCCTGCACAAATTAAAACAACCCTCCTTGAATCTTTCAACTCGAAAGTGCAATAGCAATAATAATAAAATAACTAAAACAATAAAGCAAAACAGAAGGATAGAGAAGACCGAGAGTTAACCTGGTTACAACCAAGAAGGTTGTTAATCTAGGGCGATGAAAAGCGCGCACTAGAAAAATCTCCTTCTCTGAAGGCAGAGAAGTCTTTTACACTTTGGAAGCTTAGAACTATTGCTAGGAAAGACTACACAATTGATTGCTTGAGTTGTTCTTTATTTCCTAGCTCCAGGGGCCTTTATATAGCTCCTGGAAAGTCTATCTCGAGGGTCCAAGGCGCCTCCAACAAGGTTCAAGGCTCCTCCAGCTCGGCCAGTGGATAAAACATTATCCGCAGCGAAAACAGTCATTTTGACCAGTCGGAGGCCCCTTAAACCAGATTGAAGGCGCCTTCAATGTGGAGGCGCCTCCAATGCTGTTTGAGGCGCCTCCAAGGTAGAGGCGCCTCCAAGGTAGAGGCACCTCCAGCACTGGTTTAAGGCGCCTTGAGCTTTGTTTTCAGCCCACTTTCTCCTTTGCTTTGACTTCCGACGCTCCAATCTTTTGGGTGATTACGGCCAACCGGAATAGGGCTCACCCGAACCCAATTCTCGGCCTTCTCCTCGAGCAATCTTCCTCCCCGGCTTAACGTCCCTCGAACGTCGTACACGTTCTTCTCGCCCACCGGTGTACTCTTCCGCAGCTCTCTCATCCTTCGGACGCACCGAGCCCGTCAGCTCCCTTCCCGTGCCGTCCTTCTTGCCAGCTACGTCTTCCGCTCGACTTCCTGTGCTCCTAAGCTCCTACACACTCAGACACAAGGATCAAACACAAAGCAGGACCTAATCAACTTGGTTGATCACATCAAACACTACGGGGTCCAACAATCTCACCCCTACTCAGTCTTTTGAATTTATCAAAGTACTTACAAAAGATCTAGCGAAATTAGAAAAAGAAAACGTTGAATTGAAATTAAAATTAGCAAAAGCATGTCCACTAGAAATGTATGATATTTTAAAATTAGAAAATGAGAAATTGAAAATTGAAATTGAAAAATTAAAAAATAATCAAGCATGCTTAATTAAATTTCCAAAATCAAAACTTAGAGTTTATGAAAAATTAAATTGGTATATTAAAAAGCATCAGGGACAACTTCGAAAAGTTCCTAGAAACTATGTACCCCCTAAGTTCTTAATTAATCCAGTAAGAAGGAACCTTTACTAGGTTCCAAAATCATTTCTAGACTAAATATTTTTTTTTTAAGTTAGAGCTTACAGCAAGAAAATTAAACAATGAGTTTCTTTATGAGGCTTTATCTAACGAAGTGGTTGTTACTCCAATAACCAAGAAGGCCTAGTGCCTCACCACGACCTGGAAGCCAAAATATTGAAATAAAATGTTTAATTAACATTCTGGAAAAGCATTAAAATTGGAGTTAAATAATGCTTTAGAAAGTTTTTCTTTAACATTTTTTAATTCAACAAAAATATTTTTAAACTTAGAAAAATATTTCTTGCATAAAATTTCTACTCAGGAAAATTCTCAAATAATATTTTTTCCTAAGTTAAAATTTCTTCTGAGATTAGAACTAAATTAGAAATTTTTTTTCTCTTACCTAAGTTTTACTTAGAAAATTCTTAAATTGTTTTTAACTTAGAAATTCTTTCAAAAGTCTCAGAAATTTGTTTCAAAAGATTTAAAATTTAGTTTGAACATGTTTTATACCCTATTTTTGCTATGATCAAAGGGGGAGAGATAGACACAAGTTAAGGGGGAGTCAGAAATATTTTCACATTCTATTTGAATTTTTGTAAAATGATATTCCTTTTCAAAAATTGGTGTCAGATAGAACTAAATGTTATGTTATAATTTATTTTAATTGCAAATTTATGCTTAAACTGGTAGTTTTATAATTTCTTTAAATTATTACTTATTTTTTTTACCCTAACTTAAACTTGGGTTGATGCACATCAAAAAGGGGGAGATTGTTGGACCCAGTGGTTGTTTTGATGTGATCAACCAAGTTAGGTTAGGTCTGTTGGTGCAACATCCCTCATGTCAAGGTTGACCTGGTTGACCAAGCTGAGTCTTGGTTTGAGTTTAGATGTTTGACAATAAGATATTGATTGAAGAAGAGTCAAGTAGGTCAAGGGAGTGACCGGATACTTGACTGGGAAGTCCTAGTGAGTGAAGCTAGGCAGATGGAAAGTCCTAGTGAGTGAAGCTAGGCAGATGGAAAACCCTAGTGAGTGAAACTAGGTGAAAGTCCTGGTGAGTGAAGCCAGGCAAGGGAAAATTCAGATGGATCAAGGATGATCGGACATCTGGTGTTGGGAAGTCCAAGTAGGTCAAAGGATTGACTGGATACTTGGCATGAGGAAATCCAAATGGGTAAAGGTTGACCAGACATCTGGTGGAAGTCCAAGTAGGTCAAGGGAGTGACCGGATACTTGGCACGACTAGAAAAGTCCAAGTGGGTCAAAGGGATTGACCAGACACTTGGTGGGAAGTCCTAGCAGGTCAAAGGAGTGACCAGATGCTAGGCATGATGTACCAACGGGTCAAGGTTGACCGGGTGTTGGTTTGGTAGGCTTGGGACTTGGTTTTGGGCAAAAACCAAGTACTGGATCGATCAGTGGATCGATCCAAGCCTTTCCTAGCGAACAGAGATCCTCTGGATCGATCCTCTGGATCGATCCGTGGATCGATCCAGATGTCCTAATCGATCAGTGGATCGATTGGGACGCGGCTGCTTCGCGCGATAAGCGCTGGATTGATCCATGGATCGATCCAGGCGTTTTTCCCAGAGCACAGAGGCGCTCTGGATCGATCCGTGAATCGATCCAAAGCCTCCCCGATCGATTGGGAACATTCGAATCGATCGGGATCCGACCGTTGGCGTCGATAAAGGCCGCAGGCGCACGATTCCTTCGGCATCGCTTCTCCGATTCACTCCAGATCTCTCGCCAACTCCTCCACAGCGCTCTCAAAGATCAGATCGCCAGTTCTTGAAGGATCTTGGAAGCTTTCCAAGTCAAGAGGCGGATCAAAGGCAAGAAGAGAAGCTAGGGTTAGGGTTTTCTGTACTCATTGTAAGCTTTGCGCTTGTATTTTGTTTCCCTTTCCTTTCTTCTTGTACTGAGAGTCTTGTAGGGCTTCTCCGCCCTCGGTAGTTACCGAAAAGGAGTGTTTTTCATAGTGGAGGGTGCGTGCGTGGTGTGGATCCTTGGATTAGTCACCTCTTGTGAGGTGGATACCAAGTAAACCAACCTTGTTAGCGTTGTGTGTTTGTTTCTGTTATTTTCCGCTGCATATCCTTGAAGAAACAAGCCACGCCGAGCGATGAGCACGCGACGAGCTATTCACCCCCCCCCCCTCTAGCTACTTTTGGTCCTAACAAGTGGTATCAGAGCGAGGCCGCTCTTCACCGGAATCATCGCCGGAAGGGTCAAGCATAACAAGAAAAGCTAGAGGGTGAAGAAGTTGGAGCAAATTCTTCAAGTTCAAGACTTTATCAAGCTCAACTTCAAGATGCAATTCCAAGATGGACTTGGATTTGACACAAGGGTGGCTCCACCATACACTTCTACGAGTTTCGATTCTTGGAAATCAAGAATCGAAAATTTTCTTATGATGGAGATAGAGCAATGGTTTGCTCTAATGGAAGGCTTCAAGGCTCCAAGAAATTCAAAGGGTAAAGTTCTCAAGAGGAGCAAGTGGAGCCAAGAGCAAGTCCAAAGGTGCGAGGCTAATGACAAAGTGACCAAGCTTTTGGTCAATTTATTGTCAAGCACCATCCTTTGCAAAATTGGAGAATTTGAAGATGCAAAGGAATTATGGAGCAAATTGGACAAGCTTCATGAAGAGATCCCCTCCATTGTACAAGATCATGAAGAATCCAGAGAGGGTGACTCTTTGGAGCAAGACCAAGAGGAGGACTCCGAGGTTGAGAGATGCTCAACCTCCGAAGAAGAGGAAATCCAAGAAGCTTCATCCTCAAGGGAATGCAACGAAGGGAACAAGGAGGGAGCATACTCCTTGTTTCATGTTCAAGATGATGAAGCCTCCACCTCTAGGATTGAGGGGGAGCAATCCTTGGTGACGCCGGATCAAGAAGAAGGAGAAGCTTCGACATCCGGGTCAAGTGAAGAAGAAGAAGGTGGTGCCACCTCCGAAATTCAAGAAATAGCAAATGGAGGAGGAAGTGCCATCCCTACACAAGAAGGTATAAATGTTTCAATTAAAAATAAAAATCATATAATATGTTTTGAGTGTAGGGAAAGTGGGCACTACAAGAGCAAGTGTCCCAACTTGGCCAAGAAGAAGGACCAAGTGGCAAAAAAGGGCAAGGAGAAGCCTAAGGAGACCATCCCCGGAACAAAAAGGAGCAAGGAGCACATTGTGTGTTTTTCTTGCAACCAAAAAGGGCATTACCGAAGTCAATGCCCCAAGGGGAAGAAGATGGTCAAGGCTCAAGGAGGCATTAGTCAAGGGGGAGCCTCCAAGGTAAAGAAGAAGGTAACATTTATTGAGCCTACCCCTTTACATTATGGTAAAAAACATGATAGTTCTAACTTTTATCATTTTAATGCAATTTACCATAAGAATAGGAAGCATGAGGGCTTTAAGGAAAAGCATGTGGCCCTACATTCCAAAACTACTACACCTAAGGCTAGGAATGTAGGTAAAAGTCTAGGCAAGAACTCTAAGGATTGTAGCTACAAGCCTAGAAACAAAAATGCTCATGAACTTAATGGAAAAACAAAAACTAAAGACTTAGTGATGGAAAATCAAGTCTTGAGGTCAAGACTTGATAAAATGGAAAAGACCCTAAAAAGGATGGAAAATATCCTATTAGGGCAAAAAGAGCATAACCTAGGTTTAGGGGTACAAAAGTCATCCAATGGCCATAGAGGTTTGGGATACAAACCAAAGGCTAAGAAGGATGTGCCCTCTTACCATAGAGTTCCATATACTTATGGAACAAACCCTAGGTCTAGTGGTCAAGCCAAAAATACTAGGGAAGTCATCCCTAAGAGTATTTTTGCAATAAATGTGACTAAGGCTTCTAAGAAGTCTAAGAAAGTCACAAACAAGGTCACAAGGGAGGCTATCCCTAGAGTTGACCTAGAAAGTGTGACCAAGGCCTCCAAGAAGCCAAACAAGGTCACTAGGAAGGTATCTAGGGAAGTTATCCCTAGTGAATACCTAGAGCATCCAAGGAGCACCAATAGGTGTTGGGTTCCTAGGAGCATCTTCTCTACCCCATAGATGGGTTAGAGAGTGTCAACTCCGATTAGAAGGGTAGTTAACCCAACTTTGAGGAAATTGACACTCAAGGAGCATTTTCAAGGTTTTTGTTAACCTTTGAAAATGAAATGAAATTATTATTTACTCCTTGAAAGAGTAAAATGTGCCTAATGGTGGAAGAATTGATTTTAATCTTAAATGTCACATATTGGGAAATTCATAAGAACTACCAAGTTGGGATTTTGGTATGCTCTTAGGAAATCTAAGGCAATCCGGCCCTTAATTTAACTGTGCTACTCTTGTGGAAAAATGAAATATGCCAACATTTGAGGAATATGCTTAATTTCAATTGGCATAAATTAATCAAGGGAAGTAGAAATGCCAATTTAGGCTTTGGCATTTTCATGAAGCACTTTAGGGCAATCTAGGTTTAAGTTGTAAGTTTAGCTAAGATTTCAAGGATACTTAGATAGTTAATCTAGGTATATTTTATTTAGGCTA
Organism: Zingiber officinale; assembly: GCF_018446385.1. Lineage (NCBI taxonomy): Eukaryota > Viridiplantae > Streptophyta > Magnoliopsida > Zingiberales > Zingiberaceae > Zingiber > Zingiber officinale. Next base: position 82,651,651 of record NC_056007.1, read on the forward strand.
AATCTTGCCATGATTGTTTGCCTATCATATGCCATGACATCATGTCTATTTTTGCATTCATGTTTTATTATGAAAAATCCAAAAATACCATGTCATGACATACATACATCATGTAGTTATAGGATATTTTCTTTTGAAAATTATTTCATTTTGATGTATGCCATAACATAATCATGCATTAAGTTTAATTCCTTGTAATTAAGGACAAATGGCATTTAACAACACTTATTAACGAGTGACATCCTAGGTGGATGTCTAATATCTCTAAAATGCCTAGATAGATATGCATGATCCCTAGTTCAGGGCAAAACCAAAATCTACATCTCACAAAGACTATAAGGTGACTTGTATGTGGTTTAGTGCACATTAGATACAAGTGAGATGTTAGGATGATGAACAAAGCTTAAGATGTTGATTTAGTGCATTCTTTTGAGTTTTTAGGTTCATCAAAACACATAGTTATGTGTTTTTCCCATCATTGGGAAAGCTAATATACAAGTCATGTGCATTATTCCCAAGGAACATGATGGGATATTGGTTTTGAAAATGTTTTTAAAATGTTTTTGGAAAACCTTGGTGAAGACTATCTTTTGATAGTAATCACCATTGAATAGTTAGACACAAACTTGAAGAAAACGCTAAAGTTTTTGTAAGTTTTCAAGTTTGTGTCAATCTTTGAAAATATGAAGTATTTTCATAGAAAACTATTTTTCCATGATTAAGTATGCCCTAAATAATGTCTAAACGAAATTTCATGATTTTTGGATTTTTGTAGAATTTTCTAGGGGTTTCTGAAGTTGGCTGAATTTAAAATTCAGCAACTATCAGAGGCTCCGATCGATCCATGGATCGATTGGAGTGCCTGAATCGATCCGTGGATCGATTCAGAAGGCAACTCTTGCGAGCAGAAGCTCGCTGGATCGATCAGCCGATCGATCCACACATCCTGAATCGATCAGTGGATCGATTCAAATAGGTTGAATCGATTGGAATCCAAGACGCTGATTTTGGCTGGGAATGTCTGATTTCAGCACTCTAAACCTATTTTAGTCTAGGTAACCATTCCAAACCCTTAAAATATATTTGTATACATAAAAAGGGTGTTTTCGTGTTGAAAACAAGGATGGAATGGTTAAGGAAGACTTCATTGAAGTTTAGGTTGAGGTTTGTTTCAAATTTTGAACATTTGAACCTCAAAACTTCTAAATCTGGGTTTCCTAAAGGTTTAGGGATTCCAAGTCATTGTTGGTGCAATGACAGAAGTTACCACCATGTCTTTAGGGGGAGGGACTCTTTAAAGGCATGAAAATTATTTTTCATGAACCTTGGAAGGTGGTTAACCTTCTTTAAAGAAAATACTCATGGACGAGCTTTTGAACTTGAAATGGGGAGTGGATATCCTCATTATTTCAAGTGGAAACTCAAGTGGTTAGAAAATGCTCAAGGTTGGGTATTTGTCTACATTGAGGGAGAACTTAAGGATAAATGAAGGGTATGGGACCTTCATTGTCGTGTTGATCACAACGAGTGATGTTGTGAACAACGATGAGCAACTCTTCAGGGGGAGAGTTGTCAACAAATGGATTTGTTGATGTATACCCAAAATTGGGGCATGGGTTGATGTGTGCCCAAAGATGGGTTGATGTGTTTTATCAGTAGGGGTTTGATGTGTGCCAATAGGGGGAGAATGAAAGGACTTGTGAATGGGAGTAAGTTAGGCTTTCATTACCTAGAGGGAGTTTGCCCTCTTAGGGGGAGAATGAAGAGTCTAACTTATGTGTTCATTACCTAGTGGCATGAAGAATGAGGCTATGGGATTAGCTTAACTTACATGTGGTATTGTAAGTGTTATTGTGGTATTGTCAAACATCAAAAAGGGGGAGATTGTTGGTGCAACATCCCTCAGGTCAAGGTTGACCTGGTTGACCAAGCTGAGTCTTGGTTTGAGTTTAGATGTTTGACAATAAGATATTGATTGAAGAAGAGTCAAGTAGGTCAAGGGAGTGACCGGATACTTGACTGGGAAGTCCTAGTGAGTGAAGCTAGGCAGATGGAAAGTCCTAGTGAGTGAAGCTAGGCAGATGGAAAGTCCTAGTGAGTGAAGCTAGGCAGATGGAAAACCCTAGTGAGTGAAACTAGGTGAAAGTCCTGGTGAGTGAAGCTAGGCAAGGGAAAATTCAGATGGATCAAGGATGATCGGACATCTGGTGTTGGGAAGTCCAAGTAGGTCAAAGGATTGACTGGATACTTGGCATGAGGAAATCCAGATGGGTCAAGGTTGACCAGACATCTGGTGGAAGTCCAAGTAGGTCAAGGGAGTGACCGGATACTTGGCACGACTAGAAAAGTCCAAGTGGGTCAAAGGGATTGACCAGACACTTGGTGGGAAGTCCTAGCAGGTCAAAGGAGTGACCAGATGCTAGGCATGATGTACCAACGGGTCAAGGTTGACCGGGTGTTGGTTTGGTAGGCTTGAGACTTGGTTTTGGGCAAAAACCAAGTACTTGATCGATCAGTGGATCGATCCAAGCCTTTCCTAGCGAACAGAGAGCCTCTGGATCGATCCGTGGATCAATCCAGATGTCCCAATCGATCAGTGGATCGATTGGGACGCGGCTGCTTCGCGCGATAAGCGCTGGATCGATCCAGGCGTTTTTCCCAGAGCACAGAGGCGCTCTGGATCGATCCGTGAATCGATCCAAAGCCTCCCCGATCGATTGGGAACATTCGAATCGATCGGGATCCGACCGTTGGCGTCGATAAAGGCCGCAGGCGCACGATTCCTTCGGCATCGCTTCTCCGATTCACTCCAGATCTCTCGCCAACTCCTCCACAGCGCTCTCAAAGATCAGATCGCCAGTTCTTGAAGGATCTTGGAAGCTTTCCAAGTCAAGAGGCGGATCAAAGGCAAGAAGAGAAGCTAGGGTTAGGGTTTTCTGTACTCATTGTAAGCTTTGCGCCTGTATTTTGTTTCCCTTTCCTTTCTTCTTGTACTGAGAGTCTTGTAGGGCTTCTCCGCCCTCGGTAGTTACCGAAAAGGAGTATTTTTCATAGTGGAGGGTGCGTGCGTGGTGTGGATCCTTGGATTAGTCACCTCTTGTGAGGTGGATACCAAGTAAACCAACCTTGTTAGCGTTGTGTGTTTGTTTCTGTTATTTTCCGCTGCATATCCTTGAAGAAACAAGCCACGCCGAGCGACGAGCACGCGACGAGCTATTCCCCCCCCCCCCCCCCCCTCTAGCTACTTTTGGTCTTAACAAGGTCCTGCTTGTTATTTGATCCTTATGTCTAAGTGTGCAGGAACTTAGGAATGCAGGAAGTCGAGCGAAAGACGCAGCTAGCGAGAAGGACGACACGGGAAGGGAGCCGACGGCCTCGGTGAGTCCGAAGGACTAAAGAGCTGCGAAAGAGTACACCGGTGGACGAGAAGAACGTGTACGACGTTCGAGGGATGAGAAGCCGGGTTGGAAGCCTGCTCGAGGAGAAGGTCAGAAATTGGGTTCGGGTGAGCCCTATTTCGGTTGGCCGAAATCACCCAAACTATCAGAGTTTCGGAAGAAGAGGAAAAAGAGAAGCCGGAAACTATTTATACCATGCAATATTTATACCATGTAGTCTGAGGCGCCTCAGACCAGTCCGAGGTGCCTTCATCACCTTGAAGGCTCCTCAGACCAGTCTGAGGCACCTTCAAGAGAATTGGAGGTGCCTCAGACCCAATCTTCATGACCGTTTGCAACCGGATAGAGCTTTATCCAGTCAAACTGCTTGGAGGCGCCTTCAACCCTCTTGGAGGTGCCTTCAACACTTGGGATAAGATTTCCAGGAGTTATATAAAGGCCCATGGAGTTAGAAAATTAATCAATTAACTCAGTATTCAATTCCTAGCAATATTTTAGAGCTTCAGTATGTAAAAGGTTTATTTGCCTTCAGAGAAGGAGATCTTTCTGAGTTTTTTCATCGCCTTGGATTAACAACCCCTGGGTTGTAACCAAGATAAATTCTTTGTCTCCTCTTTACTTCTATTAGTTTATTTCTTTATTATTATTGTATTTTTTGAGTTGAAAGAAACGAGGAGCGTATTTTTATTATGCAGGCAATTCACCCCCTCTTGTTGGCCCTGTTGCACCAACACAGAAGTGGAACTCTACAGCAGCAAGAAGTCTAGAAAATGTGTATCATTTACAGTTGTGTCGAGTTCTTGTGCAACTCTCTAATTAGTGAAAGATTCAAGTTAAATTCTTGCTTATTTATATTCCATATTAGAGTGTTCACATATGATGTTGGTGGGGATGCTAAAATCATTAAGTATCAAGTAGCCAGATCAAGAACAGAAAAAATAGAGATGCTGAATCAAAATTCTATGAAGCTTGTTCTTTATCCGTAAATTTGCAGCAATTTGGATATTTTATGTGCAAAGTCTTCTCATAGTGTGATCAATAAAAACTCCAATTGAAGTTCTTGCTTCCCTATTGTCTTCCTTACCAAATTCCTTTGTGGTTTAAAATTTGTAAATCTAGGAAGCTGACTTTTGGATTTTTCTGAGACGTTGAATTCTGAAGTGGATTTATGAAGCTTTCTAACTTAATTGCAGTGCATGGAAATTAGAGTTCTGAAGTTACAGTTATTCAGATGTCACAAGTGAAGCAATTGTGGAGTATGCATTTTTTCATAACATTACAGAATCTTAGAGTTTTGAAGTTTAAGCCAAACAACTTAGTTGATTTTTAAAATTTTAATACAAGAAGTGAAGTGAAATTTCTTATACTAAAATTTGGAGCTGAAGTTTGAAAACCATAATTTAGCTATCAGATTTATTTATTTTTTAATCTCTTTGACATGTTGTTCTGAAATTTTGGACAGAAAATGACAGGAACAATAATTTTGTGTTGTTATGACCTGCACCAATCTGAATTCATCTTCCTATCATCTCAGTGCTTAATGATTCCTACTTTCCAGTTGAAGTTGTAATGAATTGAGTTGAAGTTGCATTGGAATTCCAATTTTGAAATTGAAGACTAAAGTTACAGAATTTAAAAGCTGGCCTCAATTGGTTTAGAACCTGTAAATGTAGAAATTTTAAAACCATGTCTTTCAGCAGTCAGAAGTTTGATATTGATGGTTAAGGAAAAAGCTGATAAAGAACTTGTCGGATGTCAATTCTGGGATTTGATTCAAGATCTGTCAACTCCAGGAAGTTGAATTCTGAATTCAGATTTTTTTGGAATGGAATCCAGGTCATGTTTTGCTGGATATGAAGTCGAAATTCCAGAGATCATGAGAGATTAAAATGCAGGAATTGTTAGTTGATGTGTGAATTGTAAGAGCAGGACTTCTATTTATCAAAGCATGTATCAGATTTTTGTAAATTCAATGAAACTAAATTCTTAAATGTGTAGCTGCACATCTGATTGATTGAAATTTGGGTAAATTATGAGAAATCCCAGAACTTGATAAGAAAATGAAATATATGGAGCTAATCTATTGCATGCTAAGTTTTCGCATAGCTTTGCTCACAACTGTGAAGCCTTGATGTTGGAATTTTTAAAAGCAGTTTACAAAAACTAGAACAGAAAATCTATTGCTATTTTCTGAATTTGATGCTAGGAATTTGATTTCTGAAATTGGTTAGTTGGTTTGAGAGCTAAGTGATGGTATTGGTTTACTTTTGGAAACATAACAAAAGCAGAAATTGAAGAGTTCTGAATTGTAGGAGAATATTGAAGAGTTCTGAAATTGGGTATCTAACTCCACACAAACCAATTCGATTGCTGAACTGATTGTGATACAAGTCTAATTCAAGAAGATTTTAAAAAGGATAGATGTTATAATTAACCCAGTTTTCAGTTGTATCAAAGAATCTGTAGCCATTTTGAATGGACATGTGAGTAGCATTTCTGAAACTTAATCCAGAAAGTTGATACATGTTTCTGATTTCTACAATTGACAACTAAGATGCAGCAAAATTTGCAAGTATGTGAAGTTGTTTGTGCCAAGATTTCTTTTGCAAACCTCAGGACCACAGTTTCTGAAATTTTCAGAAACTAAACATTAATTCTTATTGCAATTCTCAAGTGTAGTGAAAAGTAGTGTAAACAACTTGTTGGATTGTTGGAATTCATGGTCATTAGTGAAGATCAGTGAAGCTGAATCTAATTTCCTGGATTTTGAAGTGCAGGTATTCTCTTAAAGAATATGAAGTTTGAAACCATGAACTTTTGGAAGCTGCAACCCCTGGAATTATTGTAGAATTTGATTGCTGAATTGCTGAAATATAAATATCTCATAGAAACAAAATTCTGAAAATTTTGAACTGAGTTCTCAATTCTGAAATTCTGAGATGGTTATTATATTCATTGATGTATCAGCTTGATATGTTGTGTATCAAATTTAGTTGGAAGAATTCAGTGATGTACCAGATGGTTATTATATGTTTTGGAGTTTTGCAAGTAGCTTTAACTCTGATTTTGAAATCGAATTCTGCAACCCAAAATTCAGATATGTAAGAGCAGAAACAGAGAAGGAATGCAGAATGTAAAAAGAAAGAAAAATAGTGGCAAGAAATGTATCAAATATTTGGATAACATAATGTTTTTCATTGCCCGAGACTGCCAATGTTTTAAGTGTGGGGGAGGGAACTCTTCTCCATAAGTTGATTTGGAATTATCTGAGTTTTCAAGAGATGGAATTTAAGTGGAAAAACAGTAAGAAGAAAAAAAAAAGTGGCAAGACTAAGTGTATCAAGTGTGAAGATAGAGTATAGATTTTTGGATTGTCATCAAATTGAAGGAGAGGTTAGCTTGATCTTTTGAATTGGTAATGATAAATGGTACTCATCTCTTTTTACATCAAATTGGTCAACTCATCAAGTATATTCCTCCAATACTCTCATCTTCTCACTTTCTTCATTTAATTCTTTTCTTTTGCTTACTACATTCATTACATTTGTTCCTTTGCTTCCATTTTAATTCTTGATGATAAATTCCTTTTGATTCATGTATGCTATGTTTTATAGTGGTGGAGAATTAGAAAATAAGCAAGCTTAAGGCAGTGAAACGTATTCATGATTGTTTGTGATCTTTAGATGACCTTAGTTAATTACCATTTACCATCTTCTAGGTATTGCTCGGGAATTTGTGTGGAGATGATTTTTAGTTTTCTTGACTTGAACGGGACATCCAAGATTAAGTGTGGGGGATTTGATAACCATGATTTTGCTACACTATTTTGGTTCATAATGCATGTTTTTAATGATCTTGCTCATAGATGAAACCTATATTGACATCATATTTCATGCATTACATTTATCTTGGACTTAATTGTAAATTAGTTTATTTTCATGGTATTTGATGCTAATGTTTTTATATTTTCTTTGTATGCATCAAAAGAGGCATGGACTCGATCAGATCAGACCACATTTGGGCTCAAATCTAGGGATAAATAAGTCGATCAAGTTTTGGAGTAATTTGGACCGTCCATTGAAGATCAGAGAGATCTGAGCCATCAGTTGAAAATCCGGCCCATCCAACCTAATCAAGATCAGATCTTAGCCATAGATGAAGATCTAGAGGTTTTGATCCAGATCTGAGATGTTTCCACCGTTAGATGAGATTAGAGCATCCTGGACCGTCCGATCAGATTGGGAGAGGTTTAAAACCTGAGAAGCTACAGTGCAATCATTGAGCTCAGACATCCTCGCGACTTTGTGGCACTATTCATCTTCATCCCGCAGCTCCCGTTCCACTTCCTGATCTGTGAGCAAGTCTTCTTCATCGCCGGCGATCCCTAAGCTTCCGACGTTCGCCATCCGAGGTCAGAAAGCAGCAGAGGGTGTTCCCCAGTCCGTGAGCTCGAGTTTCTGATTTCCTTCCCGTGACTACAAATTTGAGGGTGTTCCCCGATCTATGACTTCCATCAACCAACGAAGTTCGAAGGGCGTTCCCAGAAGCTTCAGATTTCATTCCATCTTCCATTTCATCTACTGCATTCGAACCAATCTGATCAATTGATCGGATGAAGCAAATTCTAGATTCTAGCATCTGTTCACCGGGCGATGAGAGTGCCAGCCGGTCCATGAGCTCGAAGGGCGTTCCCAGAAGCTGTGACCGTGAACTTACGCTATCTGGATGCTTGATTCTTCGCCAGTGAGTTCTTGATGGGCGTTCCCTGATTCATCTCTGTTTCACAGCAAAGAGGAGAGGTTTATTCAGAGATTTTGGGTTGTGGAATGCATTTGAATTGTTTTCTTTACTTTACATTACTTATATCTGCTAAGATCTTATGATCTGATTCTTAGCTTGTAATTCCATTTTGGTTACTTAGCTTGCTATTTGATTTCTTTTGAATTTCTACAATTTCAAACCCATGTTAACCTACTTAAGGTGTTAGCAATTTATTCTATTTTAGTTTAGAAGTTTTGATTAACACAAGTTGTTAAGCGTTGGTTATTTAGTTAGCTAATTTTGTTCACTGCATTGCATCTATTATTGCTGAGATTGACTGTAATTGTTGAATGCTTAACTTGTGAATTTGATTGTTACTTCTATTCAACATTATTTGGTTAGAACATTTGAGTTTAGTTGTTGAATTTGATTATGAATGTGAGTGGAATGCTATTTTGGCTTCTACAAGTTTGTTTGGTGATTGTATATATTGTTACTGAATTATGAATGCAGGAATCCGAATTTAGTTGAAACTAACTTGGTGAGAAGGAATTGGATCATGTTTTGAGGAGAACAACCTTTCTTTGACTCTATTAGTGATTTTATTAGATGACACCAATTTGTAATGTGAATCAAATGGAAAAGCTTAATTGACCTTGTTGATGAAAATTAAATTTGAATCAATTCTAGAATTCATACACATTCGCTATTTATCCTTGGAAAAAATATGACTTGGGACTCGTTGCTACAACACTTGTCTTAATTTTAATGAGTTTCAATTTTAATTAATTTGGAGCGCCTAGTGACATGTGAACAAAGGCTACTGTCATGGTACCATAAATTTAATCAAGTGGTAATCTCATTTGGATTTAGAGAAAACTCTATTGATCAGTGCATATATGTTAAGTTCAATAGGAGAAAGTTTGTTATACATATTTTGTATGCGGATGACATATTACTTGCGAGCAATAATAAGGATCTGTTGCATGAAATTAAGTTATTTCTATCTAGTAATTTTGAAATAAAAGATCTTGGTAAAGCGTCTTTTAAAATGTCGTGATCATTCAAGAGGCATTCTTGGACTTTCACAATTGACCTATATTGAAAAGATGTTTATAAGGTATGACATGTAGAAATGTGTACTTAGTGATGCACCAGTGTCTAGAGGTGATAGATGTTGGTTGCTACTCGGAATACCGTCCTAGTTCCCTTGTACAAAAATTTGTACAAGCATAGAACTATCCTAGCTACCCATGTGCTCTACCGAAGTTAAATTTGGATTACAAATGATGCTTAACATTATTAATCCAAATTGTCCTTCAGAAGTTAAACTTGGATTAGAAACGATACTTAACATTTTTACTCCAAATTAAACCGATGTGATCTTCCTAAGTTAAATCATATTATAGAAGTTATCAAATATCTATTTCAAAGATCGGCTTCCAGGTTAAACATGGCGAGGCACTAGGCCTTCTTTGGTATGGGATCATCCACCACTTCCTAGACAAAGTCTCACAAAGAAATCAGATATTTAACTTCTTACAGTAAACTAGGTTTAACTATAGAGACCTCAATAGAAACACATTATCAAAACATGAAATCGAAAAATAAAATTGATAACAAAAATGATAACTTAAAATCAATAGCCTCTTGTGTTTGGTTTTTCAAGATCTATACAAAGAACATGAACTAGTTATGATGCGGAAACAAATAACTAGTTATACCTTTCTTTGTAGTTTATAGACCTCTTGATCTTCTGTTGTATTCCTCTCCTTCTCTTGGACATCGTGTGGGCAACGATCTACCAAGATGAAATCCATCCAAGCTCCTTCTTTTCCTCCAAGACTCTTGAGCCACCAAGGGATGCCAAAATAGGAAACTTTCTTCCTTTTTTCTCCTTCTTCTTCTCCTTCTAGTAACCGGCCACCTATGTAGAGTCTTCTCCTTTTTTCCTTCAAGTTTTGGCCACCAAGGAATATGGATGCCGGCCTTAGAAAGAAGAAAAGAAGAGAATAAGGAAGGTGTGCCACCAGCCTAAGGAAGAGAGAGGGAGGAAGGGGTCGACCACACCAAGGAAAAGAGAGGAGAGAATAGGGTTATGTTATCTCATGAGGCACCCTCTCCTTCTCTTTTATAATCCTTGGTCAAGGTAAAAGAGGAAAGTTTTAAATATAATTAAAACTTCCTTATTTGTGGTCTCCCTTTAAAAAATAAAATTTTAACAATAATTAAAATCTCTCTTTTCTAAATTTCCTATTGTACATGGCAATAAAGGAAAGTTTTAAAATTAATCTCTCTCTTTTAAAACATGTAGACAACTATAAAAAAAATTAATTAAAACTTCTCTTTTTAAAACACGGTTACTAAAAGAAAAGTTTTATCAAAAATTAAAATCTCTCTTTTAAACATTATAGATAAATACAAATAAGGAAAGATTTTAACAAAATTAAAATCTCTCTTTAATCCTTTGTAGATAGCTATAAAAGGAAAGATTTTAAAATTTTAAAACTCTCTTTCAAAACCATGTGATTGGCTATAAAAGGAAAGTTTTTAACAAAATTAAAATCTTTCTTTTAACCATTGTAGATAACTACAAAAAAGGAAAAATTTTAACAAAATAAAATATATTTTTTAACCATTGTAGATTACTACAAATAAGGAAAGATTTAACAAAATTTTGTTTACAAAACTTTCTTTTATTTTACTTTGGTCGGCCCCATACTTGGTCACCAAGCATGGCTTGGTCGGCCCCTACTTGGGCTCCATGAAGGGCTTGGCCGGCCCTAGCTTGGGCTCCACGCTTGGCTTGGCTGTGTTGGATCGAAAAGAATTTAGATATCTCCACAATGACATGATATTGTCCACTTTAGGCCTAAGCCCTCATGGTTTTGCTCTTGGGCTCTACCCAAAAGGCCTCATGCCAATGGAGATATCTTTCTCTTATAAACCCATGATCTTTTCCATGTGTTTTCAATATGGGACTATGTTTGCAACCTTGCAACCCCAACAATCCCCCCCTCAAACAAAGGACCATGGGCTTCCCACGTCCGATCCTTGACCCACCAGGTCTTCCTGCCCCTCGGTCTACCTGACCTACTAGGACTTTCTGCCCCTCGGTCTACCCGACCTACTAGGACTTCCTTGCCTAGCCGCAACTAGGACTTCCTGCCCCTCGGTCCACCTGACCTACTAGGACTTCCTGCCTGGTGTCTGGTCCTCTTGATCCGAACATAGGAGCCCCCACTTTCTTTGTTCGAGGTCAATATTGTACTCACATGGTTCAATCAGACCATAGCTCTTGTGCACAGTCGGCGGTTAAACCTTCTGGCAGTCCGGGCTCTGATACCACTTATTGGATCGAAAAGAATTTAGATATCTCCACAATGACATGATATTGTCCACTTTGGGCCTAAGCCCTCATGGTTTTGCTCTTGGGCTCTACCCAAAAGGCCTCATGCCAATGGAGATATCTTTCTCTTATAAACCCATGATCTTTTCCATGTGTTTTCAATATGGGACTATGTTTGCAACCTTGCAACCCCAACAGGCTGGCCACAACAAGATGGGTAAGAAGTTTGGCTTTAAGTGGATATAAGGCTTTATAAATAAGAGGTTACAACAGGGACCGAAAGGAGAAATTGGTTTTGGTCTCCCGATGAGCTTGAGCTTCCCGTGTTCGTCCCGAACACCCAACTCAAGTTCATCAATAATAACTCATACTACTAAAGAGTTATTATTGAACTACTGCACTAATCCCATAATACAATATGGGCTCCTTCTTATCATGAGTGTGTTAGTCTACCTGTGTTTAAGATATCGAATGCCCACTAATTAAATGAGTTACTGACAACTCACTTAATTAATATCTAGCTCCAAGAGTAGTACCACTCAACCTTATTGTCATATCAGACTAAGTCCACCTACAGGGTTTACATGACAATCTTTATGAGCTTCTCAAGGGGACATCATCAACCTAGATTACTAGGATACAGTTTCATTCTATAATCAACAACACACCATATAAATAATATCATTTCCCAACTTATCGGGCCTATTGATTTAATGAACTAAATCGCACCCTTTGATAAATTAAAGAAATAAATATTAAGTATACGTGCTTGTTATTATATCATGATTAAGAGTATGCACTTTCATAATAACAGAGGTTTTATTCTTTTATGTAGTCAGTATAAAAAGAAACTACCTCAAATGGTCCTGCTCAATACACACATAGTGTACTAGTGTAATTTTATAGTTAAGATAAACTAATACCAAATTACATTACAATCACTCCAATGGTTTGTCCCATTACTTCTTGGTTATGAGCTACTATTTATAATTTATAAGGAACTGATAACATGATCTTCTGTGTGGTACCTCACACCATGTTATCTATAATATAAATTAAATGGACAACTACACTTAGCATAAATGTAGACATTTGACCAATGTGATTCTTATAAATGTTTATACAAAAGCTAGACTTTTAGTATACATCCTAACAATTCAGTTTACAGCAGTGTCCACGGCTTGAACTTGAAATAAAGGAGATAGAACAATTCTCATATGCGTCAACAATGGGAAGTCTCATGTATGTATAAGTTTGTACTTAACCAGATATTGCATTTATAGTAGGGATGTTAAGTAGATACTAGGATCATAACACTGGAAAGCTGTAAAGAGGGTGATACAATATTTGCAGGAAACTAATGGACATATGCTCACACATTAGAGGTCAGATCACCTAGAGGTGATTGGATATTCGACTCTAATTTTGTTGGATGCTTAGATAGCAGAAGGTCCACTTTAGGCTATATTTTCATGCTGGCTAGATGAGCTATATTTTGAAAGAGAGTTAAACAGACACTAATAGCTACTTCTACTATAGAGGTAGAGTTGATAGCATGCTATAAAGCATCCAATCATGGAATTTAGTCACAGAACTTTATCACAGCGTTGCAAATCATTGATGGCATTAATAGATCATTAAGGATCAACTGTGATAATAAAGCTGTAGAATTATATACCAAGAACAACCGCAGTTTATCAAAGTCCAAGCACATCCACATTAAGTTTTTGGTGGTTAAAGAAATAGCTCAGAGTCATCAAATTATGATAGAGCACATCAGCACAGATTTCATGTTGGCAGATCCACTCACTAAAGGTTTTGTGCCTAAACTATTTCATACGCATGTTGTGGATATGAGAGTTTTTCTTATGGAAGAAGAATTTATCTAGTTGGAGTTTGTATTTATGTTATTGCTCTATATTAATATAGATAAATATTTTATTTTGATTATTGTACATACTTAAAGTTCAAAATATTAATATGAATTTATATGTTTGTTTAACACTCTGAATATGATATCATGATTTACTACTGCTGTTTATCATTTAGTATTTGTAAATATGATACTGATTTATTTTGGAATCATAAGCTTTGGATCATGATTTGCTATTGCAATTTAGCATAAGGTATTTGCAAATATGATTAAACTCTTTTGGGTCACTTTGGACTAGTTAAAAATTGACATGTACTGATCACACTTTATATAATTTCCACTCTATACATCCACATCTTGATCTATGTCATTACTGACATTGGTATTGTGATTACTATTGGGGCTTATTACATGCATATATAGTAGTTATGACCTATTTAGTCCTATACCAATGAAGTTAATAAATTAGATTGTTTACAGGGGTATTCTGTACCCATAAAGTTTGATATCAACTAAACTTATATTTGTATTTTATTTACAACTCACACATAACCCAAGTGGAAGATTGTTAGATATTTCCTTTAGGTGGGGCTTATTTGTAAGTTGTATATATGAATACGAACTGAACCTGTTTACGTGATCAAACTTGAGTTCATTGGGTTTCGGGTTATCAAATATGGATTCTATGTATAGAACCCTTTAGATTGATTCATTATCATCTATGAGCTGATAACATATTGGTTTACTATATAAGGGAGAGGTCCTCGATGGATTAGGCATCTTGACAGAACCTGACGAGTGTTTATGTAGCGTCGTCATTCCTAATTCCCTCAGAAGAGCTCTCTCTGTTTCCTTCCACTTCTTCTTCCTTAGGGACTTGGATAATGCAACGCTATAAGATAAGGACTATGACACTACATTCAGGTTCCTTGTCATTATAGTTTATGCATTACTTTGTTTTACCATGATTTCATATAAACAAGATCCTATTCATATACTTGTATTTTTCCTATTCAAATTCTTATTTGGTTCTTAGAATTCATATGACATAGGATTATTTCAAGTTCTTTCAGGCTTGTCCTATTTGTTAGGATTGATAAATCTAGAGGGAGTGGCGGCGAATAGCTCACTACGATTTTTCTTTGCAGCGAATATTTGAAGCTAAGAACACCACAATGCTAACAACTTGATTTACTTGGTCTTCACTTTCTTGAGGTAACTAATCCAAGGGTTCACACTAGTAGTCATAGATTCCACTATGAACTATCCTTCTCAGAACAAACCGAAGGTGGATAAACCTTTCACAACAAGCTTTCAAAGCTCTCAAAAGAATATAGCAATAAAGGAGAAGAAGAAAGGAAAGATTACAATTTTTTTGGCTTGGTTCTCCTTCTCTCGATTGCTTGAAGATTGAAGATGAGAGCTTGGCACTGGGATGAGTAGAAGAATAGTAATAGAACAGTGTTATTGCTTCGTGCCCAAATCTCCCATTTTGAACACTTCAAAATCTAGTCGTTTCTCAGCTTTTCGTCGTCGTTAATCAATTAGCAAAACTCCCAATCAATTATAGATTTTTTTGACTTATCCGTTGGACGGTCATTGACTTCAGATCAACGGCAGAGATTACTCCATTTTGAGTCTTAATCGATTGATGGGAGCCCCCAATCAATTTGCAGTCTAAATCAATTAGCCGAATCGATTAGGAGACCTTCTTTTATCATGAACAAAGATACCAATCGATTGCACCAATTGATTGGTAAGATCCTAATCGATTGAACAATCGATTTGGAAAACTTTTGTTTGTGAAGGGAACTCCAAATCAATTGCATCAATCAATTAGCTTCTTCCTAATCAATTTGGAAAGCTTCAATTCATGAAGAGAACTCCAAATTGATTAAACCAATCGATTAACTTATTCTTAATTGATTAGTCAATTGATTTGGAAAGCTTCTGCAGTGCAAAGAACTCTAAATCGATTGCATCAATCAATTAGATTCTTCCTAATTGATTGGCCAAACGATTTGGAAAGCTTCTATTTGCAAAGAGAACTCTAAATCAATTACATCAATCAATTAGCTTCTTCTTAATCGATTAGTCAATCAATTTGGAAAGTTTATGTTCATAAGAGAACTTTACAATCGATTACACCAATCAATTATGCAATGTCTAATTAATTAGTTGATCGATTAGGTTGCTTCTTTCTGCTCGAGTTAGATTGCCCATCAATTAGCACAAATTTCTAATCGATTGGTACACCTAAACCAGGGGTTTTCAACCTTGATCCCTCGAACATATTTCCAATCGAAACCAATTACCGCATGTCAGATGAATCTCCTATTTCCTGGACTTTGTGCCTGTATCGTCCTCATCTTTGGTCTTCATCTATCCTAGCTTCGATCTCGCGATCTACTTAGGTAGCTTTTGCCAAGAATCTGGTCATTGACCTTCCTTGACTTCTCTTACCTTGCATCTAGTCTTCCGACCTGCAAGGACTTCTTCTTATCAAGAATTTGGTCTTTGACCTTCTTAGACTTCTCTTGCCCTACAAACTTGTAACTTAAGTTAGATACAGTTATTAATCTAAACTTAAATAATTGTCATTTATTGAAAATTCTCATCTAGGGCATGATTGCACCAACACTATTCTGACACATCAATAACCAAAGAGAAAGGAATAAACTACTAGAGTTTGACTTTGAGAGAAAGAATGTTTAGAGGGGGTGAATAGCGATTTCAAAAATTATGATTGAAAATGAGTTATGCAGCTGAATAAAAAAATAGAAAATAATGCTAAAACAAATGGTTTTACTTGATTTAGAGCCTGTGACGACTCCTACTCCAAGGCTCGCGATCGTTGATCTCTTTCGTTGAGTAATCACTATCAGTTTGTAAAAGGATTACAATGATTGAGTACAAGAATTGAAAATTAAATTTATTACTGACAAACAAAAAGGAAAATGAAGTCTCTTGTTTCTCGAACTTTAGAGCAGCCTTTCAATGTTGTCAGAGCTTTTTATGAAAGTTACAATCAATGTTGTTCTGAAGCTGCTGGTCGAATGCCCTTATATAGGACCATTCCTGACTCCTAGAACTCCTCCAGTCACCTAGACTGTTGCTGACATGGTGATCTCTCATTGAAACTTCATCCGCGAATTTTATCCACTTTCGGGCACCTGGACCGTTGATGTGGGTTCGGCTAGTCGTCGCGCTCCAACTCAACTTTGAGATAACTTTTGTGGTTTGGGTGCTTGGACCAATTCCGAGTACCTGGACCACTCGGGTGCCTGCGGCACCCGCTCGGGCGAGACTGGTCCGTGCGCCCGGAGTCTGAGCGCCCGAACCACTTTTTGTCTCTTTTCTTCCCTGTAATAAAAAGTTAGTCCAGGCAATAGAAAAATATATTTATCCTGCAAAATAGAGTTAGCACAACATTAATAAGATAAGAGTAGTAATTGGATCCTATCTCCCTTAGACCAGAATCTAGTCAAGGTTTCAGCTTTGGTTTTTCAAATGGACCTAAGCTGGACCGACGCCTACAGTTCCCTCAACGAGGAATGCGTCCTCACTAGATCTCTCCTCAAGTTGCTTACCTCCACTTACCAACTGTAGTTGCTTGACTTGCCTTTGATCCACCAGGTCTTCTCGCCAATTATCAGATCAGCAGACCCAACTGGACTTCGATCGGTTGTCAGGTCCCGTAGACCCAACTAGACTTTTCGTCAGATATCGGGCCCTGTGGACCTATCTGGACTTCCCACCATCTATTGGGTCCCGCAGAGCTAGCTGGATTTTAGCATGGTATCAGGTCATTCAGACCCATCAGCTCTTACACACTTGGTAAAGCAATTAGATCACAAAATACTCTAACTTTAATCCACATGTCATTCATCAAAACTTGAGTTGAATCATTAGTATAAATTGTACTAACACTCATCTAGGGCATGATTGCACTAACACTATTCTGACACATCAATAACCAAAGAGAAAGGAGTAAACTTCTAGAGTCTGACAATGAGAACAAGAATATTTAGATTTTATTTGGTAAAATATATTGATTCTCTAGGGGTGTCAAAAATAAATTCAACATGCCAATCCAATCTGAGTCAATCTAAAAAAAATATAGGGTTCAGATTTTAGATTTTCAGATTCTGGTCGAAGTGTTTTTGGATTGGAGATTTTCAGATCGGATTAGGGTTGACCTAGGTTGTTCCGAATTTTAGATTTAGTAGATTTTTTAGATTAGATTAAATTTTATTTTAAAAATTAAGATGCTTTTGTATATATCAATATCAATATTAGTGCGATACTGATGAAATATTATGATAAAAATAAAAAATTATAGGGAAAATAACAAAA
Organism: Zingiber officinale; assembly: GCF_018446385.1. Taxonomy (NCBI): domain Eukaryota; kingdom Viridiplantae; phylum Streptophyta; class Magnoliopsida; order Zingiberales; family Zingiberaceae; genus Zingiber; species Zingiber officinale. The sequence goes on from NC_056007.1 coordinate 82,669,388, forward strand.
AAAATTATTTTTAATCGAGTTATTTAGATTGATCGGGTTCAGATTTTGGTCGGATTCGGGTGGACCCGAGTTGACCTGAATTTAGAATTAAGTGGGGTTTCTTTTGGGTTAAATCAAATTTTATTTTAAAAATTAAAATATTTTTATGTATATTAATATCAATGTTAATATCATACTTATGGAATATTGAGATAAAAGTAAAAATTTATATAGAAAATAGTAAAAAAAAGTCATTTTAATCAAGTTATTCGGGTTGATCTGATTCATATTTAGATTTAGGGGTTTAAGGGTTTCAAGTTGTATTTGGGTTCGAGTTGAGATTTTTTATAATTTTTTTCAATCTGACCCGAACCCGATCCGATCCATCTAAATTGACATCCCTACTCGTATGTATCAAATTGAAATAGAGTCGATTGTTGTGCTCCTGTCGACAGTTGTAATTTGTCGAGAATAGGGATGACAATTTCTTATGAATCCGATGGGTAATTCAATATCCAATCTCAATGGAGGAAGATATGGAGGGAATTTTTAAACCTGGTTAAATAATCATGTATAAGTATTTTTGGGTTCGGATATGGAGGCAGATGTAGTAAAATTCTACCTATATATATATATACCCATTCGGTGCACACTCCTTGGTGACCCTCACATGTCCGGACGCTCGGAGCCCCTCCTTGGTGCCACAATTCACTTTTGAGAATTAGGGCACCCAGGAGGGCATCCGGGCGCTTGGACATGTGAGGGTTGCCTAGGAGTGTGCACTGAATGGGTATGCAGGCTAATATATATATATATATGCTCTATTGCGAACCTTTCGTCGTGCTCCTATGCGCGAAACTAGTCTTGGCACTTGGAATGAATCCAGCCAGTTGGATTCATTCAGTAAGTTTTTTTGTTTTGTTTTGGGGTATATTATATGTATTTAGGGTTCAAGATTTTAGGATTTAGGTGTTGGGTTATAATGACTTTGAGTTAATAAGCTTTTTCTTTTAGAGTTCAGGTTTCCCTCTTGGTGTTGTGCCCAAAGGATGTCCACATATCTCTACAATGGTATGATACTGTCCACTTTGGGCCTAGACCCTCATGACTTTTCTCTTGGGATCTCCCCAAAAGACCTCATATCAATATAGATATCTTACATCCTTTTAAACCCATGATCTTTTCTAAATCTTTCCAATGTGGGACTTTGATTGAATCCCAACAATCCTCCCCTCAAATGAAGGATTACCAATACTCTCATGGTCCGGGCCTCCCCATGAACATCTGATCACTCTGACCTGCTCCACTCCAGGTCTCCCCACGAGCATCCAATCATCTTGACCTGCTCCTGAACCTCCCCGCAAATATCCAGGCACATTGACCTGCTTTAGGTGTACTCTCAACTTCGTTCAAGGTCACTCCATATGGCATCTGGTCTGGACCATGACTCTGATATCAATTATTGTACCCAAAGTATGTCCACATATCTCTACAATGACATGATATTGTCCACTTTGGGTTTAGGCCCTCATGGCTTTGCTCTTAGACTCTCCCCAAAAGGCCTCATACTAATGGAGATATCCTACATATTTTTTAAACCCATGATCTTTATCAAATATGTCTAATGTGGGACTTTGATTGAACCCCAACAATCCTCCCCTCAAACGAAGGACCACAATTACTCTTATGGTTCAGGCCTCCCAGCGAGTATTTGGTCACACTGACCTGCTCTAGGCCTCCCCGCGAGCATTCCTTGACCTTCTTCGGGTCTCGCTGCGAGCATCTAATCACCCTAATCTACTCGCCTCCCTATAAGTATCCGGTCACCCTGACCTGCTCAAGGTCTCCCCGCAAACATCAGTCATCCTAACCTGCTCCGGCCCTCCCCTCGAGTATCCGGTCATCTTGACTTTCTCCAGACCTCCCTGTGAGTATCCAGACACTCTTGACCGGCTCCAGGCCTCCCCGCGAATATTCGGTCACTCTTGACCGTCTCCGGGTCTCCCCACAAGAATTTGGTCAACCAGACATGCTCCAAGCCTCTCCATAAGTATCCGGTCATCCTGATCTACTCCAGGTCTTCCCACAAGCATCCGGTCACTCATGACTAGCTCCGAGCGTACCCTCAACTTCATTCAAGGCCACTCACATTGCATCTAATCTGGACCATGACTCTGATACCATTTGTTGCCCAAAGAATGTCCACATATCTCCACAATGGTATGATACTATCCACTTTGGACCTAGACCCTCATGGTTTTGCTCTTGGGCTCTCCCCAAAATGCATCATACCAATAGAGATATCTTACATCCTTTTAAACCCATGATCTTTTTCAAATCTTTTCAACGTGTGACTTTGATTGAATCTTCCCCTCAAACGAAGGATCACCAATACTCTCATGGTTCGAGCCTCCCCGTGAGCATCCGATCACTCTGACCTGCTCCAAACTTTCCCGCGAGCATCGAGTCACTTTGACCTGCTTTAGGCCTCCCCACGAGCATCCGGTCATCCTGACCTACTCTTGGGCCTCCCCGTAAACATACAATCATTTTGACCTGCTCCAGGCGTACCCTCAACTTCGTTCAAGGCCACCCCACATGTTATTTGGTCTGGAACATGGCTCTGATACTAATTATTGTACCCAAAGGATGTCCACATATCTCTACAATGGCATGATATTGTTCACTTTGAGCCTAGGCCCTTATGGTTTTACTCTTGAGCTCTCCCCAAATGGTCTCATGCCAATAGAGATATCCTACATCCTTTTTAAACTCATGATCTTTCACAAATCTTTCTAATGTGGGACTTTGATTGAACTCTAGTACTTGGGTTATAGTTTTCAAGATTAAAAATTTTAGATGCTCACAGGGTATATTATATGTATTTAAGGTTTAAGATTTTAGGATTTAGGGTTGAGTTATAATGAGTTTAAGCTAATAAGATTTTCCCTTTATGGTTTAACTTCTCTCTTTGGTTATAGTATTCAAGATAAAAAAATTTTAGATGATCACGGAGTATCTTTAAGGAAATGTCGATTTTTTTTAAAAAAAAAATAATTGAATCCAGGTGACTGGATCACTATAGCGTAGACGGGCACACGACGTATGGTCTACAGCAGATCATCTCATTGAATCTAAGCGCCTCGATCATTGTTGCGGATGAAGTCCGTAGCACTTCGTCCGCATCATATCAATTTACTATAATATAAGTCTCGTTTTTATACGAAAAAACTTTAGCTTATTTTTCGTTAGGGGTACAAATAAGCAAAGTCGCTTGTGAATCGCTCACGAGTGACTTGGTCAAAACTCGACTCGAGCTCAAAGTCAAACGAGCCCATAATAATATATATTGTTATAATATATAATATATAATATATAATATATTTATTAAAAAATTCAAGCTCGAGCTCGAGCCCAAGCCCATAATTAAATATCAAGCTCGAGCTCAAGGTCAACTCTATAGGGTCAAGCGAGCTCGAGCTCAAGTGGAGCCAGTACAAATCGAGTCGAGCTGACCTCGAGCCTAGGTTGGTTTGAACTCAATTCATTTATAACCTTATTTTCTGTCTTAAAAAGAAATTTAGTTTATCTTTGTATTCAGTTGTCAACGTGTATTTATCATTTTTTTTAAAAAATTATAGATAGTAATAAGATACTAGATAAGATATAAATATTTAATCCTCTGATGGATATAAGGATATGAATAAAGATGAAAATTAAATACCTTATGGGATGAAATCGGTATAAAGATAGATATACTAAAGAGTAAATTTTGCTGGTCAGAATCTGGTCAGATAGAAATCTCTATCTCCCAATTAAAATGCATGTATGGACATGCATATAATTAATGTGGTCATATGAAATTACTAAAATACCCATGCATATGCATGTATGCATATATTCTAGCTGGCCAGATTCTGATCATTTAGCAATATCCTATACTAAATGGACAGGAGAATATAAAATCCGATTTAAATCCTGCCTCGTCCTAATCGAGAATGCGCCAGCATCCGGATAGGTGTATGAACGTTAAATTGTGGCCAGAGCAGTCATTTTGAGCAGTCCAAAGCTGCTTAAATGGATTGATCGATTTGAAATCCCAAAGCTTGTAAACTTCTTGTCCCACTTTGTTTTGGAGCGTTATCGATCCTTTTCTGCGGATCAAGTACCAACATCTTACTCTGTACTCTCACCTAATCCTATTAATTAAGCATTCAATTATAACTCGAAAACCTGCATACTCAATTAACGCAACTTATGCCGAGTTTTTTTTTTTTTTCTATCGACCGATAAATGTCTCATAAATCGCCTGCTTTGTTATTCTTTTGGCCACTAGAATTCTAAGTTTGCGGCACGGAGCGTTCTCTGTGAGTCCACCTCATTTAAGACTTTTGAAGCCATACGGACCCCACGGGACCGACAACAATCGCCCATCTCTCCGACAGCTCCCCTTCATTTTACACGGAAAACCCACAACGCTCACCTAGCAGGGATCTGTATGTCATCTGCTAACCGCTGTCCGTTTCTCTTCCCTTTCGTAACAGATACGTGGTATTTAGCTGGTGGATTTTGCCGGGGTGTTTTAAGCTCTGCCATTTCTTTTCGTCGTCCTCGAAAAGATTCTTCCAGGCACGAGCGGCCCACGCCAAGTCACGTCGCGTCCGGTGAATGAGACGCGTTGCTGCTTCCTTGTGTTGTGTGTCGATCCATAATTCCCAAATACTGACAAACACTCCAGTGATCTCATACAAATGTCACGAGCAGCTCATTCATAGGCACCAGACTACGCCTTGGATAAGTGTGATATACTAACTGGCGATCCCACTACACGAAAGGCTCGCATCGGTGCAGCAATAATTCAAGTACTGGAGGCATGCAGTGGTGAAGATAAGAAAGCAATTTCATGAATACTTTCTGAAGGAAAAAAAACAAATTTTATTACATATATCAGTTCTTCAGATTATACAGTAAACCAGAGACATGATTTGTCGATGCGGTAAACTCTTAATCAGATTGCAGAATCGAAAGAAGAGATTCTACATTCGTTCACAATCCCATTCGACAGGCAAAGCAAAGTTACAATGGATTCAAACCTTTTAGTTACATTATGTGACAGACTTTTATGGGTAGAAAAAGGCAAGCATTGCAGCAACGAAACTATCCGATATACTTAAAAGCATTGAGCATACTCATGGAGACGGAGGCCAATCAAACCCAGTGACTACGTCACTGAAGTCACCTCCATAGAACCTTACTTGAAAACCATCCAATTGAATTCCATTCTCATTTTCCCAAATGACATCATCATCATCAAAAGCCTCTTCGTAGCCATCTTCATCGTCAACCATAAACTCCCATGAGTATACAGAAGAATCTGAGTAGGAGTCCGCACAGTCATTCCAAAAGCTTTGTTCATATCGGTCGACAATGTCCGGTCCCAGCACCTTGAGACCGGAGTGCCTCTCCTTCAGGTACTTCTCATCTAGTTTCACATCCCAACAACCTCTTAGGTCTAAGTACTTGAGATTCCTGCACTTGGAGAGGATTTCGAGTATAGCTCGTGTCGTCAAGGGTTGGTAGGACATTTCCAAGTGGCACAACTTGGTCATTGTTTTGGCAATGGCATATGCCTCTTCTTCATGGCAGTCGAAGTCCCTGAGGACCTCTGCTGGATGCATTGTACGCCGGAAGACAACTAGGGACCTACAATGTTTGCCAAATGCTTCGATGGCACGAGCACTAATCTTTGAGCAGTAGCTGACGTCCAAGTATGTTAAATTGCACAATTTTGGCGCAACAAGTTCAGCAATTGAATCATTCATTTCACTTCTCGGAAGTTCCAATCTCTGAAGGGAGCCAGCACTAGACAAATCCAAGCAATAAAAGAAACGCCCATTAGTTCTCACCTAACTCAAGAATAAAAGTGTTATAGAAATTCCATATAGAATATGAAGTTACCGTGAGAAACGATCAAGACAAAGTGGAAAGAAAAGAAAATGACATTTCAAAAAGAAAATCACATCAAGCATTCAAGTACGTTGTCATTGCCAACTGTGTTACTAACAGTTACTCTCCCTGTTACTCCTACATCAAGTTACAGAGAAAGCTCCAAAGAAAGCATAATTTCATGGAACTTTGCCCCCACAAACTTGAGATCAACAGTAGTGTCATCGTATTCATGTGCTTTATCTATCAACAGTTTATAAAATTGATAGTGATAACGATAGCCTACTAATTGAGTCACTGTTTCACCAAGTTATCTTCGCCCATTAAGTAGATGCATTAAATGCAGAACCATACTCATGAGGACCAGAGGCATGTTAGTGGATTAAAAAAATTTTGAATCTTGAAAATTAGAAGCAACAACATAATTGGGATGAGATCTACATACTGGTCTGCGATGAATGTGAACATGGATTCAGTGTGGAGGCCGGAGACACTGAGCCTGCGGAAGGAGCCACAGCTGCGATCTATGAGCATGTGGAGCATTTGATCGAGCTGCTCTGGCTTGCAGCGCTGGCTCCATTCATCGATGTCGATCTCCTGCCAGCAGTAGGGGCCGGACACTGTTCGTGACCAAGATTTGCAGACCCTGGGGATGACGGAGAGGATCTCCTGAAGGGGGAGTTTGCTGAAGATGAGGCCCAGGGCATCAGGGATGAGCTCCTCCCACGCCCTTACTTCGCTGCCTTCAGCCATGTCCTCGGAAGAGAGTGGAATTAACCTGCATTCCTGTTCGAGCAGCCATGTCAATCAGTTTTTTCTTTTTCTTTTTGTTTAAAAAAGAATTCCAAGCACCAAAAAACAAATTTTGGCATGAGTGTAAGAGTTAACAAATGGGATGAAGTTAGATTCACAACAACAAATAGCGAGTTAGAAACCAAATCAATGCGAAGATTGAAAAATGGGACAGATCCATAGGAACATTGAAAAAGAACCCTAAATCTTCGTAATGGAATCTTGGGCAAGTGGCGGAAGGGAACTACCAGTAGTGAGAACGAGAAAAGGGGCAAACTAAGGGAAAAGCAAAGGGCTTGTGTTCAATTGAGCTCCTTGAAGTTAAATGAGGGCGAATATTAACAACAATGAGGACAAAGAATATCATAGAACAGGAATCTTAGATGCGAGATGAAGAGATTCTGCCTTAGATGCACAAATAGCTGATCTTTGCCCGAGATATTGTATAAGGAAAGCTCCTGCATTAAAGAAACATGTTCCCGGAGGACGCAACCCCAATTCAGGGAAAAGCAACTGCAACAGCAGGACAAACAAGCAACAAGACGAAGTTTTAATCGTAAAACATCGCTTCCGACAAATAATCCACGATGAACAACAAAATCAAACATGAAACAAAAATGGGGGAAAAAAAAATCGAGGCTTGCGCGTTCAGTCTTCCATTACGTGAACCAGAACGGCAAGGGATCCACAGCCAAAAGGAAGAAACGCCAAATATTGCGTCTTTTATCCCTTTCAGTCAAATTGAGAAAACAATGGGGAAAACAAGGCAAAGTGCGATTTTGTTACTTCCAGATCAAAGTGAAGAAGCTGCCAGCATACGAACCATGAAAGAAAAAAAATGCCATCTTGAGTATTCCTAACCATTCAAGACGAGAAGCCCTCGCAGAACCATATTTATCATGGCAAATAAACAAAGGAATACTAAAAAATCATTTTTAACGGAACGAGAAGAGGAAGAGAGATGAAGAAATACCAAACGTCAAACACACAAGAAGAAGTATTTGGACGAAATCAGCAGCTCCGGGCGAAAATGAGAGAGAAAACACCCGCAGAGAGAGAGGAACTGAGGCGAAGAAGGTAAGAAGTTCACACTGAACCGAAGAAGGCAGAGGGAGTGCAGGGATTGCCAAAGCCCGAAGACGGCAAAATGACTTCAATATTACAAAAAACAAAAACAAAAAGAAAAGGAGAGAACGATTTTATAGTTTGATTTTGCTGTCTGCGCGTCCTGATCTGTGTCTGCGTGGACATAGTTCTTTCGGAGTTTATTTATCAGTATATATATTTTTTTCCTTTCTTGAAATTGAATAATCATTTTAGCTACCAAAGAAAAATAGATCTGTCAACTCAATCAGTGTATTTTCTTTTTCTTTCTTTCTTAAAATTAAATATTGATTCAGACGTTAAGGCTCTTACATCCTGATTTTGCACGATCCAGCACAATTTAAGTCGAGTTGATCTACTCAAATCCTGCTCAACCTCAACTAGACACTTTCAATCAGATTTTAACTTAATTCTCGAGCCTTCACTAGGAATTGGGATGCCGTGGTGGTGCAAGGAACCATCCTTAGCCTATCCTGATCTGAACGAAGGTAGGATAGGAATCAGACAGCCAACTACCAGCTCTCAGTTGAAATGTAGATGAAGGCAACTTGTTGCAAGGAAGGTAGCCAATTGGCCCACTTGTTGCAAAGAATCTCTTCCATTTTTTAAGTTGTCTAAACTCAACGAGGCGTGCTCATCCAATTTTCCCATGTCCAACAACTATTGTACAATACAATCCTAGCTGATTGTAGGCGCCATTGACCTACCAATTGTTTGTTTAAATAAATTAAACTTTACCCTCTCTCACTCTGTCTAACCAAGTCTCGGGCGAAGTGGTCAAAAGGCCAGCCTAGGCACCCCACTGTGGAAGATGGTTAAACATTCAGTAATAATATTATTAGGCTATCCAATTTAAACATTAATAGCTATATGTTATCTTTTTAAAAAATATATCACATACTCTTCTTTTTATTACCACATATATTTATTTTAATATTAATACTTAAGTCTCACTGTCTACTCATTTATTTTTATTTTTATTTTTCATACCTAAATTTATTTTCTTATTTTCTAGATTTTTCTTATAAAATATGTTCATTAATTACGTTCAAAAAATTGAATACGGTTAATATATGGGTGTTATAACAATTACCCATATTGATTGTAATACCATTTGAATGTTATAACATCTACTTATTAACATCAATGTGAATGCTTAGAGCATCTACAATATTAATATTAATATGCGGGTCTTATAACATTCAATTAGTATTTATAATTGTGAGTAAGTGTTAACACTGATGGTGTTCAATTCTTTAAACACTATTAATGAACATATTTTATAAAAAATTTTAAAAATAAGAAATTTCCAACTGCCTCAATGATCATATATTATAATAAAAAAAAATCCAAAACATGATAAATTTCCAACGGTTTTTGAATGATTAGATATTATAAAAAAAATTCAAAAAAATGATAAATTCCAATCAACTATGTATAACAATCATTCAAATAAAATTTGAAAAATTCCACCATAAATACTCATCTATTTGTACCGATTATTTCATTCATCCAAATATATTATTCTACATGATAATCACTTCCAAAATCTCTTCTATGCTATTGTGATCATCTCAAATCTATTTTTAATTTTTATTTCTATATTTCTATTTTTTTTATTCTAAATGGATGAAAATAACATAAGATTTTTTAGAAATTTGTGAATTCTCAAAACATGCCAAACTCTTCTCAAAATATACAAATTCTACCAAATTATCAATATTCTTAATTTGCTTCTTCTATTCAATTTACAAAGTTCCTATTTGTTCCACAATATAGTCAAAATTTCTATGATTTTGAAAATTTCCCCTGAGCTCCATACCAAATGCCTACACTTGAATATTAGAAAGCTATGAGCAATTCATATTTCATGTCGTCTACTTTTTATGGATTGCATTGCCCTCTACATCTCCGATAAGAAAAGAACTTACAACACCGATTTCAATCCCATTGACTCAAATCTACGAAAGTGAATCCCCAATTGACATCACAAATTTGAAAAAGATGGATTCAGTCATTGATGATAGGAGAAAGCGGTTAACTTGGAGAAAGGTTAAAGACAAGATCTATTGCCACTATTAAAGATGACTCAATCATTGACAATGATCAAAATGTGAATGCTTTATGGGGACATGTTGCAAGCTACTACAATGAGAATCATTTTGTAAGTTCACCGAGCAGAAGTGTAAGCGTGATATAATTGCACTGGCACAATACAATCCAAAAGAAGGTATATATTGCTTCAACGTAAATTACAATACTATTTACAATAAGTAGCAAAGTGGTCACAGTAATGAGGATATATTACAACTTGTATGTGAAAAATATCATGAGGAAAATATGACACTGCTTTTAATCTTGAGCATGTATGGAGAATCGTTAAAGATTGTTCAATGTTTACTCTATAATCTGTTGATCACCTTGTTGGCATGAAGAAGGCGTGGACCTCGGAGTCAGGGCAAACAACACCTCATCCAACAAAGATGCGAGTCTAGATATAGACCTAAACAAAGAAGACATTCGTCCAATGGGTCAGAAGGCAGCATAAAGAAAGGGGAAAGACAATCAAATCGGCCATGGAGGATATGATAGTAAACTACAACAATGTGTTTGCAAAGTTTACTGAGTATACAAGCATAAAAAAGGATCGAATTTGAAGGCAAATAAAAACAACTCGAAATAGAGGAGACGAAAGCTAAAGTTTCCTTAGCCAAATCTAAAGTAAAAAATTGCCAATTTAAGATGAGGAATATGTAATCCTTTCCAAAGACACTTTGCAGATGATAGAAAAGTAGCTTATCATTCATGAACGCCTATGTCAAGAGATTAGGCGGAGTTGGAATATCTAAAATGTGGACTTAACCTTCAATTTTTAGTATTATTTCATTTTCAGTTAATATAATTTACAATTAATATAATTCTCCTCGTCATTTAATGAAATTTTCAATTAATGTAATGTAGCCATTCAAATTTTCAATTAATGTAATGTAGCCGTTAAAAAGTACCTGTTGCAAAGTAGCCGTTAGAAATTAACCATTGGAAACTAGTTGTTACATGATAAAAACAATATATATCAACATCTTGTTTTAGGCAATTCTTTATTCTAAAAATGAAACATTTGGCAAACACATATCCTTAATTTTGTTTCCTCCAAAATGTCTCAAAATTCTAGCAGCTCTAACTCTAGCTCTAGCTCCACAAGTGAAAACAAAGTCCAAGTTGAAGTTGATGACCAAGGGTAGATCCGGGGGAAGAACTAATGTTATTGATACTTCAACAAAGTCAAGAAATACTTGAAACATATCAAAGTAATAATGAGATGCGGCGAAGAAGAAGGTTCATCCAAAAAAATCGTTAGTCTGACACATGAGGCTCGTTAATGATTATTTCTACACAAATTTGATATATCCAGATCAAATATTTTGAAGACGATTTCACATGCAAAGAAAGTTATTCCTTCGCATAGTGAATGCACTTGAGAATCATGCATTGTAGTTCAACATAGGGATGATGCTGTGAGAATAAAAGGCTTATCACCACTAAAAATTGCACGGTTACAATTCGTTAATTGGCTTATGGAGTCCCTGCCGATCATCTTGACGAGTACCTACGTATGGATGAATCAACTACTATCAAGTGTCTTTTTAAGTTTTACAAATATGTTGTTGAACTATTTAGTGATCAATATTTGAGAAGACCGAATATTGATGATGTTCAACGTCTTCTTTAAATGCATATTGAGAGACATGACTTCCCTAGCATATTGGGCAGCTTTGATTGTATGCACTGAAAATGAAAAAATTACCTAGTTACTTGGAAAGGACAGTTTACAAGAGGTCATGGGTCACCGACAATCATGTTTGAAGTGGTCGCATATTAATACTTGTGGATATGCCATGCATTGTCGGTTCACACAATAATATTAATGTGTTGTACAAATCTCCCATATTTAATAACATTTTGTAAGGAAATGCCTCGGAGATTAATTTCACGATGAACGACACTCAATATACAAAGGGGTATTATCGAATATTGTTGATAAAATTAGTGTGTTAGTGGGCATGTTTGAATTGAGTTAGTGGAGAGAAATAATAGGATAATGGTTGTAATGTGGTGTTAGTGGGTTAATGAGTTGCCAAGTTGAGTTAGTGGTGGAGGATAATGGTTGTAATATGGTGTTAGTGGTTAATGTTGTGGTGTTAGTGGAGTTAGCGGGTTTTTTAATATGTGTGATGTATTAGCCTATAAATACGATATGTAATGATCAATGAAGGTGTGTGAAAAACTTCTTTTTTTTATCCTCCTTGTGTCCTCGACTCGTCTATTTTTCTTATCAGTGGTAACATAGCAAGGTTTCAAAGAGAGTTGTGTCTTCCAAAAGTTTTGTACAACCTGCCATTCATTGATTTGATGGTCACTATGACCATTGGAGCATGCTCATGGAGAATTTTTTAAGATCCAAAGATATTGGACAGTCGTGATTTCTGGAGTAGTAGAACCGATAGAAGGTGTGTGCTAACATATGCGCAATTGAAAGATCTTAATTCAAAGAATTATCTCTTCCAAGCTATTGATCGCTTAATCGTGGAAACTATTCTCTACAAGGATACTGCCAAAGATATATGGGATTCTATGAAAAAGAAGTATCAAGGTATAACAAGAGCTAAGAGGCAGCAACTTCAAGCACTTCGTTCAGAGTTCAAAATGCTCCAAATGAAATCAGGAGAATCAGTTTCAAATTATTTTTCAAGAATGATGGCAATCATCAACAAAATGTGAGTCCTTGGGGACAAGAAAGAGGATGTTCTTATCATCGAAAAAATTCTTCGATCTATGCCACCAAAATTTAATTTTGTTATCTGTTCCATTGAAGAAGCAAATGATGTAAGTCTACTTTCAATTGATGAATTACAAAGTTCATTATTAGTTTATGAGCAAAAAATCAATCAATATAAAAAAGAGGAGCAAGTATTGAAGGCTTTATCAAAAAATCACTCTACAAATGGTAGAAGTGATAGAGGACGATGAAGAGGTAGAGGTCGAGGAAGAGGAGGTAGAAACAACAATGATTATGGGAACCAACAACAAAATCAACACCAAGAAAGCTATTTTCAAAGAAGAGATAGAGGACGTGGAGGCCATTATTCTACAACTAATAGAACAAAGTCAGCAAACAAGTCCAATGTTGAATGTTACCGATGTCATAGGTATGGCCATTATAGATCAGAATGTTATACTAATTTGAAGAAATAAAATGGAGATTATACTACCTTTGCAGAAGAAGAAGAAGTGTCCCTTTTAATGGCATGCCTTGAGAAAGAGAAAACACAATGGAATATATGGTATTTAGATATAGGATGCAGCAATCACATGTGTGGAGAAAATGATACATTTTTAGACTTAGATGAATCCTTTCGTAGTTCTGTCAAATTTGGCGACAACTCTACAATTTCTGTTATGGGAAAGGAAAGGTAACCATACAAGAAAAAGAAGATTCTACCCATATTATCTCTAATGTTCTTTTTGTGCCAGATTTAAAAACTAATTTGCTTAGTGTGGGTCAATTACAAGAAAAAGGATATGAAATTTCTATTAAAGAAGGAGTTTGTCAGATTTAAGATGCAAAGTTGGGCTTAATTGTGCAAGTTAATATGACATAAAATTGTATATTTTTGCTTTATCTTAATACTATATCACATTCATGTTTTTCAGCAAAATTTGATGATGAGGCATGGTTATGACACTTTCGCTACGAACATCTAAATTTTGGTGGATTGAAAACACTAAAATAGAAGAATATGGTGATCGGTCTTCCTCAAATTACAACTCCTTCTCAAGTTTGTGAAGAGTGTGTTGTTAGCAAACAACACCGTAATCAATTCCCACAAGGAAAATCTTGGAGAGTAAAGGTGGCATTGGAGCTTATTCATTCAGATATTTACAGACCAATAACACCCAATTCTAATGAAAGTAAAAGATACATAATTACCTTTATTGATGATTATAGCCTTAAAATATGAATTTATTTGCTGCAAGAAAAATCTGAAGCCTTTTCAGCTTTCAAAACTTATAAAGTACTTGTCGAGAAAGAAATTGACAACTATATTAAAGTTCTGCGTACAGATCGTGGTGGAGCATATAACTCACATGAATTTACAAATTTTTATGAGAATTATGTGTTGGTCCAATATCCCCTATTGACCAGGCTGACTAGGCTTGAGGTGGCTCAAGCCTGAGTCTGAATGTTTGGGTTTCGATATTTGACAATACATGGAGACTGATAATACGTGGAGATTGCAGGTGCAATCGTCCGATTGGGGAGATTGCTGGTGCATTTCCCCTCTAGTCAGGGTTTGACCAGTTTGGTATGAAGAATAGTCAAGTAAGTCAAGGCTGATTGGATACTTGACTGAGAAAGTCTTAACTGGAAGTTAGACAGATGGGAAGTCGTGGTGAGTGAAGCCGGGTAGATGGGAAGTCCTGGTGAGTGAAGGCAGACAGAGGAAAATCCTGGCGAGTGAAGCCAGGTGAAAATTCTAGTGAGTGAAGTTAGGTGAAAGTCCTTGTGAGTGAAATCGGGCAATGGGAAAATCCTGGTGAGTGAAGCCAGGTGAAAATACTAGTGAGTGAAGCTAGGTGAAAGTCCTGGTGAGTGAAGCTAGGTGAAAGCCCTGGTGAGTGAAGCCAGGCAGGTGAAAGTCTCGGTGAGTGAAGCCGGACAGTGGAAAAATCCTGGTGAGTGAAGCCAGGTGAAAATCCTAATAAGTGAAGGTAGGCGAAAGTCCTGGTGAGTGAAGCCAGGTACGTGGAAATCTAGGTGGGTCAAGGTTGATCAAACACCTGCTGTTGGGAAGTCCAAGTAAGTCAAAGGATTGACCGGATACTTGACACGAGGAAATCTAAATGGGTCAAGGGTGATCGGATATCTGGTGGAAGTCCAAGTGGGTCAAGGTTGACCGGATACTTGACACGAGGAGAAAAGTCCAAGTAGGTCAAAGGGATTGACCGAACACTTGGTGAAGGAGTCCTAGCAGGTTAAGGTTGACTGAATGCTAGGCATGAGATTCCAACAGGTCACAGTTGACCGGATGTTGTATTTGGGGACCTTGGACTTGAGTTTAGGCAAGTCAAAGGTGGGTCAATCGATCAATCGATCGATTGAACCGTAGTCCAATCGATCAATTGATCGATTCGATGTGTGTCACGAAGAAGGTTTGGCCCAATCGATCGACAGATCGATTGGGAGTAATTGTCGCGAGCATAGAACCTTTCCCAATTGATCAGTCGATCGATTGGGCACCTCCAATCGATTGACTGATCGATTGGGAAGCTGGAAATCGCGCGATAGAGGCTGAGTCAATCGGGCAATCAATTCAGGGGTTTTCCGGAGAGCACAGAGGCACTCTGAATCGATCAGTCGATCGATTTAAAGCCTCCCCAATCGATTGAGAGTCATTCAATCGATTGGGATCCGACCGTTGCGCAGGTTATAGCCGTTGGCGAGTGTCTTCTTCGGGCATTCCTCTCCAGCGACTATAATGCAATCTCAACGAGCTTCTCCTCACTTTCACAGCCAGTTCTTGAAGGCTCTTGGAGATAAGTGTAGTCACACTTCCAAGGTTCAAGAGGCAACAACAAGCAACAAGTAAGCAAGAAGAAAGAATTTCCATTTGTATCTTTTGTATCTTTTGTATTTTCTTCTTGTGGGTGTTGTATATTGTTGTGTGAGTTTGTACGAGACTTCTCTACCTCCGGCTGTGACCGAGAAGAAGTGTTTTTATTAGTGGAGAGTGTGTTGTGTGTGGATCCTTAGATTAGTCACCTCTTCTATAGGTGGATACCAAGTAAATCATTTGTGTTAGCGTTGTAAGTTTGCTTCGAGTTCATTCCATTACATATCATCATCAAAGAAGCAAGCAATCAAGCGTGACGAGCTATTCACCCCCCCCCCCTCTATCATATTTTGACCCTAACAAGTGGTATCAAAGTGAGGCCGCTCTTTACCGAAATCATCACCGAAAGGGGCAAAAAGGCTAGAGTGTGAAGAAGTTGGAGCAAAATTTCATCAAGTCGAAGACTTCATCAAGAGCTCAACTTCAAGATAGAATTTCGAGATGGACTCGGATTCGACACAAGGGTGCCTCCACTATTCACAATGACGAGCTTCGATTCTTGGAAATCAAGAATCAAAAATTTCTTGATGATGGAGATCGAGCATGAAGGTGCTGGAATTCCGTTCTATTTAAATTTCCCTGTACAAAAATTGTACAAGTACAGAACTTTTCCTAGCAACCCGCATGTTCGATCAGACATGTGTTTGATCAATCAAGCAAGTTCTTGAATGATCAAAGCACACCTTGATCAAAGTACAAGATCGCTGGCCTCTTGTGTTGGTATTCCAAAAATGATACAAAGAAAACTAACTAATTACGCAGCGAAATTAAAGAACTAGTTGTACATTTTCTTTGTAGCTAAAGACCTCTTGATCTTCTGCCGTATTCCTCTCCTCTTCTTGGACGTCGTGTGGGCGACGATCTACCAAGACAACACCACCCTCCTTATCTTCTCGATTTTCAAACCGTCGATTACAAAAGGAGGCTCTAGGATGGGGCACCTTCTAATCTTCTTCCACTTCTTCAAGCTGTCGACCACCAATGGATTGCTAGGAAGGGGCACCGGCCCTAGCTAGGAGAGGAAGGGGGGCGCCGGCCCTAAGCAAGGAGAGGAGGGGGGTGGCCCTTGCAAGGTGAGGAAGGGGCAGCCCTAGCAAGGTGAGGAGGGGCGGCCCTAGCAAGGTGAGGAGGGGCGCTGACCATAAAGAGAGAAGGGGATTGTGGAGAATTAGAAAATTAGGTTTTAGGTTCCACCACCTACTCCTTTTTATAGGCTTGCCGTCGGTTATAAAGAAAGAAAAAATAACAGAATTTTGTTTAGAAAAAATCTCTCTTTCTATAATCGAATTCTGTTTAGAAAAAATCTTTCTTTCTATAACCAAGTTAAACCAAACCAAGTTAAGTTAAACCAAACCAAGTTAAGTTAAACTAAACCAAGTTAAGTTAAACTAAACCAAGTTAAACCAAACCTAATTAAACCAAACCAAATTATGAATGGGTGGATGTGAGGCTTTATATAGAGGCTACAACAGGGACCTAGAGGAGGAATTGGTTTAGGTCTCCTGATGGGCTTGGGCTTCCTGTGTTCGGCCCGAACACCCAACCCAAGTTCATCAATAATAACTCATACCACTAAAGGGTTATTATTGAACTACCGCACCAATCTCATATTACAATATGCGCTCCTTCTTATCATGAGTGTGTTAATCTCCCCGTGTTTAAGATATCGTATGTCCGTTAATTAAATGAGTTACTACAACTCAATTAATTAACATATGATTCCAAGAGTAGTATCACTCAACTTTATTATCATGCCGGACTAAGTCCACCTGCAGGGTTTACATGATAATCCTTATGAGCTCCGCAAGGGGACATCATCAACCTAATTAATTAGGACACAAATTCCTTCTATAATCAACAACACACCATATAAATAATACTATCTCCCAACTCATCGGGTCTATTGATTTAACGAATAAATCTCACCCATTGATAAGTTAAAGAAATAAATATTAAGTATACGTGCTTGTTATTATATAAGGATTAAGATGATGCACATCCATAATAACAGATGTTCTGTTCTTTTACGTAGTCAGTACAAATCGAACAACCTCAAATATTCCTGCTCAATACACACATAGTGTACTAGTGTAATTTTATAGTCAAGACAGACTAATACCAAATTACACTACAACCGTTCCAATGGTTTGTCCCAATCCATCTTGGTTGTGAGCTACTATTTATAATTTATAAGGAACAAATAACATGATTTTCTGTGTGGCACCACACACCATGTTATCGATAATATAAATTAAATGGATAATTGTATTGACATATATATAAATATAAAATGTAAACATTTGACTAAAGTGATTCTCATTTCAAAACAGATGTTCATACAAAAGCTAGGCTTATAGTATACAGCCCAACAGAGCAATGGTTTGCTCTCATGGAAGGCTTTGAAGCTCCAAAAGATTCAAAAAGCAAAATTCTCAAGAAAAATAAATGGAGCAAGGAGCAAATTTAAAGGTGTGAGGCAAATGACAAGGTAACCAAGTTATTGGTTAGTCTATTGTCAAGCACAATCATTTGCAAAATTGGAGAATACAAGGACACAAATGAACTTTGGAGCAAATTGGTCAAGCTTCATGAAGAACCCTGCACTGTACCAACTCAAGAGAAATCCAAAGAGGCAAACTCATTGGAGCAAGACCAAGATAAGGAGGACTCAAAGTTTGAGAGATGCTCAACATTCGAAGAAGAAGTCCAAGAAGCTTCATCTTCAACAAAATGCAACGAAAAGGACAAAGAGGGAGCATACTCTTTGTTCCAGGTACAAGATCAAGATGAAGAAGCCTCCACCTCAAGGATTGAGGGGGAGCGACCTTCATTGACACTGGATCAAGAAGAAGAAGAAACTTCTACTTCCGGGTCAAGAGAAGAAGAAGATGGGCCAACCTCCACAACACAAACAAAATCAAATGGAGGATCAAGTGTCATCCCTACACGTGCAGGTATAACTAGTCCAATTAAAAATAAAAATCATATTATATATTTTGAGTGTAGGTAACATGGGTATTACAAGAGCAAATGCCCTAAGTTGACCAAAAAAAGGAGGCAACCGGCACTAAAGGGCAAGGAGAAGCCCAAAGAGACCGACCCCACAATAAAGAAGAGCAAGGAGCACATAGTGTGCTTCTTGTATATTTATTGATGCAATTCCTCTTAGAAACGATAAAGAGCATGCTAATTCTAGTTTATATCATTTTAATGTCATTTACCATAAAAATATAAAGCATGATAGAATTAAGGAAAAACATGTAGTTCTTCATGCCAAGAATACCTCACCTAAGGTTAGGAAGGTAGATAACAATCTAGGCAATAACTCTAAGCATCTTAGGTATAAGCCTAGAAATAGAAATGCTCATAGGAATCAAGAAAAATCAAAATCTAAGGATTTATAAAAAGAAAATCAAGTCTTAAAGTCAAGGCTTGATAAAATAGAAAATACCCTAAAGAAAATGGAAACGTTCTTAAGGGCCAAAAAGAGCATAACCTAGGTTTAGGAACGCAAAAACCCTCAAATGACATTAGAGGTTTGGGATACAAACCTAAGACCAAGAAAAATGCGGCTTCTTATCATAGGGTTCCATATAGTTATGGAACCAACCCTAGGTCTAGTGGTCAAGTCAAAAACACAAGGGAAGCTATCCCTAGAAGTGTTTTTGCAATGACAAACGTGACTAAAACTTTTAAAAAGTCTAAGAAAGTCACAAAGAAGGTCATAAGGGAAGCTATCTCTAGAGTTGACCTAGAGAGAGTGACCAAGGCTTCTAAGAAGCCCAACAAGGTCGTTAGGAAGGTAACTAGGGAAGTTATTCCTAGTGAGTACCTAGAGCATCCAAGGAGCACCAATAAATTTTGGGTTCCGAGGAGCATTTTCTCTACCCCTTAGATGGGTTAGAGAGTGTCAACTCTAATTGGAAGGATAGTTAACCCAACCTTGATGAAGTTGACACTCGGAGAGCATTCTCAAGGCTATTGTTAACCTTTGAAAATGAAGTGGATTATCATGTACTCTTTGGAAGAGTAAAATATGCCAAAACTTGAGGAATTGGAATTCGATTTAAATTGGCATAATTGGGAAAAGCATAAGAAATACCAAGTTGAGACTTGAGTATTTTCTTAGAAAATTAAGGGTCAATCTAGGCCTTAATTTAAAATGAGTACTCTTTGGAAGAGTAAAATGTGTCAAAAATTTGAGAAATATGCTTAATTTTAAATTGACACAATTAATCAAGAGGTAAAGAAATGTCAAGTTGGGTTTTAATATTTTCTTGAAGAAAAAGGTGGGCAATCTAGGATTTAATTTTAAGTTAGCTACGGATTAAGGATACTTAGATAGATCATCTAGGTATTTTATTTAAGCTAAATTACCATGTTTTGTTTGCCCATCATATGTCATGACATCATATTTTGTATTCATGCTTTATTATGAAAAACACAAAAATATCATGTTATGTCATACATACATCATGCAGTTATAGCAAATTTTCTTTTGAAAATTATTCATTTTGATGTATGTCATAACTCATCTTGTATTATTTTTAATTCCTTGCAATTAAGGATAATGACATTTACTAATAAGTAACATCCTAGGTGGATGTTCACAATCCAAAATGCCTAGATAGATGTGCATGATCCCTAGTTTAGGGCAAAACCAAATCTACATCTCACAAAGGATCATAAGGTAACTTGTATGTGTTTTAGTACACATTAGATACAAGTGAGATATTAGGATGATGAAAAAGACTCAAGATGTTGATTTAGTGTATCTATTTGAGTCTTGATTTCATCAAAACACATAGTTCTATGTACTCTAATTATTGGGAAGGCTAATGTACAAGTCATGAGCATTGAGCCTAAAGAACATGATTGGATATTGATTTTGAAAATGATTTTAAATATACTTTGGAAAACCTTGGTGAAGACTATCTTTTGATAGTAATCATCATTGAAAAGTTAAACACAAACTTAGAAGAAATATTGAAGTTTTTACAAGTTTTCAATTTTGTGTAAATCTTTAAAAATAAGATGTATTTTCTTATAAAACTATTTTTCCATGATAGTATATACCCTAAGTAATGTCTACATGAATTTTCATGATTTTTAGAATTTTGCAGAATTTCTAGGGCATTTCTGAATTTCGCTAACATTAGATTTTAGGAAATCAGAAATCCAATCGATCAGCCGATCGATTGGAAGGTCTCAATCGATCAGTCGATCGATTGAGAATGCATTTTCCACGACCAGAATGTCGCAGAATCGATTAGCCGATTGATTGACCCTGGCTGGATCGATTCAAGGGCAATTTTTTGCTAACAGAAGCTCGCGGAATCGATCAATAGATCGATTGAAATGATTTCAATCAATTGAAACCCAACTTCAATCGATTGGGAGTGCTAATTTTGGCTGGGAAAGCCTAATTTTAGCATTTTAAATCATTTTTAGTCTAGGTAATCATTCCTAACCCCTTGACACACATTTGTATATATTTAGGAAGAGTTTTCATGATGAAAACAAGGATGGATTGGTTAAGGAAGACTAAGTAGAAGTTTAGGTTGAGGTTTAGTTTCAATATTGGATTTTTGAACCTCAAAACTTCTAAATTTGGGTTTCCTAAATATTTAGGGATTCCAAGTCATTGTTGGTACAATGACAGAAGTTACGAACATGTCTTTAAGGGGAGTTACTCTTTAAGGACATGAAAATTAATTGTTCATACACCTTGGAAGGTGGTTAACCTTCCTTAGCGTAAATGCTCAAGGTTAAGCATTTAAACACAATGGAGAGTGTATATCTTCATTGTTTAGTTGTTAATACTCCCGGATGAGCATTGGATACAATGAAGGATATGTGACCTTCATTGTTGTGTTGTGAACAACGAGTGAAGTTGTGAATAACGGCGAGTAACTCTTCGGGGGGAGAGTTTTTGATGTGTGTCATTAGGGAGAGAAATGTAAGGTTCAAGTTAGGCTTTCGTCCCTCTAGGAAAGTTAGGGGGAGAATGCAGGGTCTATACTATGCCTTCATTACCTTAAGAAGGAATTTACCCTCTAGGAAAGAGAGAGAATGAAGGAAACCCTCATTCATGCTTTGGCATGAAAAAGGAAGTTGAGGCTATGAGATTAGCCTAACTTAAAGGTATTGTTAAACATCAAAAAGGGGGAGATTGTTGGTGCAATATCCCCTGGGTCAAGGTTGACCAAGCTAACTAGGCTTGAGGTGGCTCAAGCCTGAGTCTGGATGTTTGGGTTTTGATGTTTGACAATACATGGAGACTGACAATACGTGAAGATTGCAGGTGCAATCGTCCAATTGGGGAGATTGCTGGTGCATTTCTCCTCTGGTCAGGGTTTGACCATTTTGGTATGAAGAAGAGTCAAGTAGGTCAAAGCTGACCGGATACTTGACTGGGAAAGTCCTAACTGGAAGTTAGCCAGATGAGAAGTCTTGGTGAGTGAAGTTAGGCAGATGGAAAGTCCTGGTGAGTGAAGTTAGGCAGATGGAAAGTCCTGGTGAGTGAAGCCAAGCGGAGAAAAATCCTAGTGAGTAAAACCAGGTGAAAATTCTAGTGTGTGAAGTTAGGTGAAAGTCCATGTGAGTGAAGCCAGGCAGGTGAAAGTCCCGATGAGTGAAGCTGGGAAGTGGAAAAATCCTGGTGAGTGAAGCCAGGTGAAAATCCTAGTAAGTGAAGCTAGGTGAAAGTCTTGGTGAGTGAAGCTAGGCAGGTGAAAGTCCCGGTGAGTGAAGTCGGATAGTGGAAAAATCCTGGTGAGTGAAGCCAAGTGAAAATCCTAGTGAGTGAAGCTAGGCGAAAGTCCTGGTGAGTGAAGCCAGGCACGTGGAAATCCAGGTGGGTCAAGGTTGATCAGATACCTGCTGTTAGAAAGTCCAAGTGGGTCAAAAGATTGACCGGATACTTGACACGAGAAAATTCAGATGGGTCAAGGGTGACCAGATATCTGGTGGAAGTCCAAGTGGGTCAAGGTTGACCAGACACTTGGCACGAGGAGAAAAGTCCAAGTGGGTCAAAGGGATTGACCGGACACTTGGTGAAGGAGTCCTAGCAGATCAAGGTTGATCGGATGCTAGGCATGAGGTTCCAACAGATCACGGTTGATCGGATGTTGGATTTGGGGACCTTGGACTTGAGTTTAGGCAAGTCAAAGGTGGGTCAATCGATCAACCGATCGATTGAACCGTAGTCCAATCGATCAGTTGATCGATTGGATGTGTGCAGCGAAGAAGGTTTGGCCCGATCGATTGAGAGTAATTGTTGCGAGCACAGAACCTTTCCCAATCGATCAGCCGATCAATTGGCCACCTCCAATCGATCGGTCGATCGATTGGGAAGCTAGAAATCGCGCGATAGAGGTTTTCATTTGTATATTTTGTATTTTCTTCTTGTGAATGTTGTATATTGTTGTGTGAGTTTGTACGAGGCTTCTCCACCTCTGGCTGTGATCGAGAAGGAGTATTTTCATTAGTGGAGAGCGTGTCGTGTGTTGATCCTTGGATTAGTCACCTCTTCTTGAGGTGGATACCAAGTAAATCCTTTGTGTTAGCGTTGTAAGTTTGCTTCAAGTTCATTCCGCTGCATATCATCATCAAAGAAGAAAGCAATCAAGCGCGATGAGCTATTCACCCCCCCCCCCTCCTCTCTCTAGCATAGTTCGACCCTAACATCATGGAATCAAGAGGTAACTTACAACAGCTTACACATCTCAACAAAATGGTGTATGCGAGAGGAAGAACCACACTATTATGAATATGATGCGAAGCCTTCTGACGACAAGTGGTATTCTTAAAAGTTTTTTTTTTGCCATAAGCAGTTAATTGAAGCATCCATATATTGAATAGAAGTCCTACATTATATGTTCAAAATATGACACTAGAGGAAGTCTGGAAGGGAAAAAAATCGACTATTGATCATTTTCAGATTTTTTGGATGTATCGCTTATGCTCATATTCCAGATGAAAGGAGAAAGAAGCAAGACAGCAAAGGTGAAAAATACATTTTTCTTGGTATGAGTAATACATCAAAAGCTTATAGATTATATAATTCCTGCACTACGAAAATCATTATAAGTCATGATGTTATTTTTGATGAAAAAGACACTTGGTCATGGAATCAAAATGGCATTAAAAAAATTATCCCTATTGATTTTGATGATGATGAGAAAGTACAACAACTTATGGAGGATGAGCAACATGAGGAAGTCTCTCAAAATATTCCTATAGCAGATCAAAGTTCAGTTGAAGCAGAATCACAAAGGCTACAACGTGTTCGAAGAAGACCAACATGGATGTCTAATTATGAGGTGGCTGGAATTGATCAAGGTGATGATCCTCTTACACATTTTGCTTTATTTTCATATTGTGACCCCACTATTTTTGAAGTTGCTGTTAAAGAATTAAAATGGAGAAAGGCTATGGATGATGAAATTCTAGCAATTGAAAAAAATAATACATGGGAGTTATGTGATCTTCCTAAAGGGCAAAAGACAATTGGTGTAAAGTGGGTTTACAAGACAAATTTAAATGAACATGGTGAGATTGACAAGTAAAAAAACACGCTTGGTGGTGAAGGGCTATAAGCAAGAGTTTGGTGTTAACTATAAAGAAGTTTTTTCTCTTGTAGCAAGGCATGATACAATCAGAGTGGTGATAGCGATGACAGCACAAAATTCATGGCTTATCTTTCAATTGGATGTAAAATTTGCATTCCTCCATGGAGATTTGAAAGAAGAGGTATTTATCGATCAACCTCCAGGTCATGTGAAATTTGGTAATGAGCATAAAGTTTATAGATTAAGGAAAACTCTATATGGATTAAAACAAGCCCCACGAGCTTGGTATAATCGTATAGAAACTTATTTTTTGAAGGAAGACTTTCAAAAGTGCTCTTATGAACATTCTCTTTTTATTAAGATTGATGATGGAGGAAAAATATTGATAGTTTGTTTATATGTAGATGACTTAATCTACACTGGAAATAGTACATCTATATTTGAAAAAAAAATAAAAATCTATGATGAAAGAATTTGAAATATCTAATCTTGGTATGATGCGTTATTTCCTTAGTATTGAAGTTGTGCAAGCTTCTGTTGGAATTTTTATTTCTCAAAGAAGATATGTGCAAGAAATTCTGGACATGTTTCAAATAAAAGATTGCAATCCTGTAAATACTCCTTCTGAGTTTGGAGTGAAGTTACATAAAGATATTGGAGGAAAGAAAGTTGATGTCACACTTTACAAACAGATAGTGGAGAGTTTAATGTATTTGACAGCGACGAGACCTGATATTATGCATGTTGTAAGTATGATTAGTAGATATATGGATTGTGCTACAGAAATGCATCTCTTAGCTGCAAAAAGAATTTTTCGGTACTTGCAAGGTACTAAAGAGTTTGGGTTATTTTATAAAAAGGGAGAAAAGTCATATCTGTTTGGTTTTACCAATAGTGATTATGCAAGAGATCTAGATGATTGAAAAAGTACATCTGGGTACATTTTTATGTTGGGTACAGGAGCTATTTCATGGTCTTCAAAAAATAATCAATTGTTACATTATCATCCACGGAAGCTGAGTTTGTTGCTGCAACATCTTGTGCTTGTCAAGCTATTTGGCTAAAAAAGATTCTTACAGAATTATATTTCAAAAAGGATGGACCTATTCAGATTTATTGTGACAACAATTCAATAATAAAACTTTCTAAAAATCTAGTGCTACATGGTCAAAGTAAACACATAGATGTGAGGTATCATTTCCTAAGAATTATCACAAATGATGAAATCATTAATCTTGTTTACTACAGAAGCGAGGATCAAATTGCTAATATACTAACCAAGCCTCAAATTTGCTACATTTCAAAAGCTCAGAAAGCTACTTGGTGTTTCTACATAGAGTTTGAAAGTTTGACTCTTTTTAAATTGATTATTACATTTAAAATATCAGTTTAAGGGAGGGATTGTTGATAAAATTAGTGTGTTAGTGGGCATGTTTTAATTGAGTTAGTGGAGAGAAATAATAGGATAATGCTTGTAATGTGGTGTTAGTGGGTTAATGAGTTGCCAAGTTGAGTTAGTGGTGGAGGATAATGGTTGTAATGTGGTGTTAGTGGTTAATGTTGTGGTGTTAGTAGAGTTAGTGAGTTTTTTAAAATGTGTGATGTATTAGCCTATAAATAGAATATGTAATCATCAATGAAGGTGTTTGAAAAACTTTTTTTTTTTATCCTCCCTGTATCCTCAACTCGTCTATTTTTCTTATCAGATATATGAAATATATTCGGAATGGGTACTTTCATGAAGACTTTTCCATCCCCGAAGGATCCCAAGAGGAGGTTATTTAAGGAAAGACAAGAGGCTATAAAAAAGATATTGAACGAGCATTTAAGATGCTTCAATATCCATTGCTGATTGTTAAAGGTCCAGCTCGTTATTGGTACAGAAAAAAATTAAAACATATTATGTTAGTATGATTATTTTACACAACATGATCATTAAAGATGAGGGGTCACGTGATAAATTGGTACACTAATGAAGGTGACGAACTCGCACAACTCGTCCAGGCCTCAAACCGAGAATTTGATGATTATCTCCGGATAAATTCTCAACTATGTGACAATCAAGTGCATTACCAACTTCGTACCAACTTAGTTAAGTATATTTGGATATAACATAATGACAATATGTGAATTAGTATTTTATATATTTTGAAATATTTAATTTATATGTTAGTTTTTAATTTTACGCAAGTATGATTTTTTTTTTCTATCGACTCCATTTCAAATTTATAATAAACTTTATTTTTCAATAGACAACACTAGTAAAAGAAGATGAAATTTTTTTAAGTAATAAATATATTTAAAAATAATAATATTATGAATTTATTTAATATCAAATAAGAATAAATATGAATGTGAGTGTGTGTAAGAAAGTTCAAGTCAATCAGGTGTATGTTAAGGACATCTATAATCAGGGGTGGATTTAACGGGGGTGGCATCAGAGGTCGTCCCTTTTTGTCGGCGATGGAACTCTTAATATTATAGGATTTCACCGATAGAGATAGAGGATATCATCCCTTATTCCGTATAAAAATCACCTCTCCATATTTGAATTCCTGGATCCGTCATTGTCTGTAATGGAGTATATTTGAAGGGAATATTTTTCTAAATATCTCTATATTTTTCTAAATATCTCTCATTAGATGAGTATATTTGAAAGGTATTAGAAATTAGCGGGCACAAATTCTTTAGTAGCATGTAAACGGACCCATCCGATAACTTTTTATTTTTTTTTTTTGTTTTATTTTGGTAGATGGGATTTGGAAGATGTTTGATAAGTAAATCCATAAATAGTTATGGAAATATTTGATGATGTAATTTGAGATATTTGAAAAATGAGATATTGAATTGATAATATAAATATGCGGACCATAAATATTTGGAAAAAATTTGTTACTCATAATCTAATGACAGAGATATGTTAATTTAATGGGTACGGGACATATGAATCCTATATTTTTCAAAAATTATGAGATATATTAACATTTAAACAAATACTGATGTAGTTTTGATCTCTATTAAAATTCAACGGACAATTGAATTCAATTCACTGACAGGTAGCATGATGTCATCTAAGTTAAGAGCAGATTTTTTAGGTCGTAAATTACGGTTCAGATAATAAATTATTATATTGATTGATTGATTTATATGAATTTCATCTGCTAAATAAGTAAGATTTATTTAAATTAATTAATAAATTTTTATGGTACATCTTTTTGTCCACAAAATACGGACCAGAAGATCTACCTATCTAAATTGCTTTGTCCTTCAACAGATACAAACTTCTTGATAAGTTAGACAGACTTCCAGGAGCAATTAATTTCTTCTTCATTGGACTGTAGTTTTGTAAACGAATTGAGTCATTCCGAACTACCGATGCACAAACTCGTTCACTCATGCTATGTTAATACATACAATTTAAAGGCTTAAAACTTTTTGAATATATATATAAAAAAAACAAATCTATAGTATTCTGGATACGTAGAAGGATGGAAGCAGCCGACGTGCTAACATTATGCGATTTATCAGGTATTTTTTTTATCATTTAAAAAATTTCTTTACAAGGCTATCGATTACAGGCAACATAAACTACAAACTATAAATATATAGTTCAAACCAGAGTGGAGCAAGCGGAGGTAGCGGGGTCAAACAGAGCAGGAAGCAGGTATTTCCTACCGTCGACCCCATTCGCGTTGTAGCTGGCCCCAGTCGACGGGTCCACCCTCAAGTCGCCGGCGTAGCCGGGATAGGATCCCTTCGCGTACACCCCGGGGCACGCCGTGGCCGCCTCCAGCGGAGCCGACTTGGGACCCTGGTAGAATCCGTCTCCATATGGGTTGCTGACGGCGCCGGCCACCATGCTCGCCAAGTTGATGATCATGCCATCGGCCCCGACGTCGCCGTTAGGCGCTACCAGTGGCGACGTCTGCGGACCATAAAGGGGCTGGTGGAAGGGCCAGGCGCACTGCCCCGGGCACTGCTTCGCGGCGTTCCCCACCCAGATGTAGGCCGTGCCGGACTTCCGGTTCGACCCGTGCGAGCCGCACCGGTTCATGCAGAAGCCCTCGACGGCCACGTCTTCGCCCGTGAAAACCACGGCGATGCCGCCCTTCTCGAGGCGGGACTTAGCCGCGAGCTCCGACACCTGAGACATCTTGAGCGACTTGCCCAGCGAACAATCCTCGTCCGAGACTTGGCCGGCGACGACGATGCTGGTTTTCTCCCTGTTCCCGGCTTTGCACAGGTAGAGTTGGTCGATGGTGTTCCACCATTGGGGCACGGAAGGGGCTACTAAAGTCTGGGAGGTGGGCGAGAGGGAGTGGAGGAAGTCGGTGATGATGGCCTTCTCCGAAGGAGCAAAAGCCCCATACCACATGATGGAAACAGGGATGTGGCCATGGAGCACTGCCCCATTGTGGTACGTGAGAAGCTCCTCCGGCTGTTGGACTAAGCTTGTTAGCCCTCTCGCTCCCATACTCGTCTGAACACAGATCACAAGAACAAGCAACGCTAGCCTTGTTTTCGAAAATCGCAAAGAAGACATTGTAGGAAAGATGAGCCGAATATTTGAGTCTTGGTGCTGAGTGAAAGGTCGAAGGGGAGGAGTATTTATAGGTTAACAAGCATGAAGCTAATTCTTCACCTCAGCTCGACACCTGGGGACACGAATGCATCGTCATCCACTGTTCCAACCTATAAACTGCTGGCAAACCTCGCCGCGTTTTTAAAATATTGAGGTGGTCCAGAGGTCGATCGAAGTAAAATGGGGGAGGCCGATCACGCAGATACCGCCGCCGATTTATACGGTGGGCGGCTGAGATTTGCATGTGAGAGCGGAAGGTTACTACGAGCTCCCCTTAGCGGACCGCCCCTTGACAGCTGACATTTAAAAAAAAAAAACAAATTAGATCGAAGAGGACAGCCAACATTTTGAATTAGTATTCAAGCTCGTTTAATTTCCTAAATGTACCCTGTGCATCAATTATTTGATGTTTAGTAGGACGAAAACAGAGCAAGAATTATATTAAAGGAAGCATTAAAATCATGATTAGTTGACAGCTAGAACGCACACTGTCTGCATTCCATGGACCGTGCTTGCAGGTCCACTCTTCCAACTCCCAATGCTCTTAACGTGCGTTACATTGCAGCTTCACTGCACTCCAGTCCAAAAAGAATTCACATAAACACAACGCCTTAAATCCCTGTTTAATATGATCTTAACTTTTGTGCACAGAGAAATCCAGACCGAGGGGGACGCGTGCAATGAAACAGAATATAAGACTGTAGGGTGCCCTTGGAAGGAACCCATCAAATATTAATTTTCTTAGATTCCATCAATTATTAATATATTTAAATAAAAAATTTAGTCTGTATATATACCTCCTTCATATCTATAGAATTGATACTAATTAAGAGAACCGCTAAGATAAGAAATCTACTCATATCGAGAAATGGAGCCAGCCGTATTTGGTTGAGATTGAGACAAATATTGGGTAAATTCATTATTGCCGACGTCAAAGTGCATGGCACCGCCCCAGCTCCTTCCTCTTTGTTCCATGCATCGTAATTTACAGTGAAGTGGTTGTGGTCGGTTCGCCTCACCTTCCTGCGGCGCTTAAATTAGATTAACGCCCAAACTCGAGGCGTAGCAGGTCATCTTACCAACTACTTGGTTTGGATAAGGATCGATCGAGAATTTCTACTTAAATTGGACTTTAAAGTATAGTATGCCACATTAACTCTTCTCCAAGCTAACGATCAATAAGAGTAATGGTGAATCATATTATCATAGGAGGACCAACAAGTGACTAGACAACGATGAGAACCCAATTACACATTTGTATTTGACACTAATTAAACACTGAACAACTGAACTGCCAAAATCCATCCATACGATTGTTTACAGAGGATCCTCCTCTATAAGATTTGTCTTATCGCTCAATTAACTGCCATTTATCAGAGTGGCATCTCTGAACAGCTAGAGAATTATCTCTCGTGTCCACTAAAATCTGCTGTCAAAGCTGTGGTATGGCGTAGAGGATGCCATTGCACAGCAAAGCTGTCGCCTCCGAAGAGCTTTGTAGCTTCCGTGAAGCTGCATCATGTCTCAAGGGTGCAAGCATCTCGCAAACTAGAAAAACCTTTCAATTTGGTTCACGCGTCTGGACGTTGACTTGGAGGCCAATAATAATGCCACAGAATTTAAGTTAAATTGATTCTTTCATAGCTGTCTCTCAAACTCCTATCAAGATCTATCTACTGCATTAGTATTTGAAGTTGGTAAAGGTCCAGATCTTTTAATTTACATCTTGTGCAATCTTTTTTTCAAAAAAAAAAAAATCTAAAAGAATAAGAGGAGAAGCTGTAAAACTTGCTAACCGATATACCACAAGGCTTTTAGATTCGTCAAAAACCATTGAAGCAGCTGATATGCATTGTTCTGTTATCTACATTTCTCACTGCACAAGCTGAAGCTGTATAAAACATAAAAAATTTGTTATATTAATCGTTTTAAAAATGCATGCATCTGCATAGGGATCACTGCTAATGGTTTCTTAAAACACAAATCTCAACGAATAAATAAAGCACCCATCAGGATCCATCTGACCTTCTACTAACCCAATTGTAATCATTCATTAATAAATAACTACGGCTGTCTCCTCCTCCACCTGTCAATTGAAATTAATTCCCCCATATTAAGCCATTACGCTGTATCATGCCATAGGAAGCTAATTCGAAGGTTCCTTTTTCTTTGTTCTCCTAGCGGACCGCCTATTTATATTCCCCTGCCTCTGTTTCTTTACTCCACCATCTCCAATTCAAGCTTCGTCATTTCCTCTTGGCATTGTTCTCTTCAATGGCTTCTTTGTCCTCGATCCTTGCACTGCTTGCTCTTGGGAGCTTAGCTCAAGTGAGCCTGGGAGCAAGAAGGCTAACGAGCTTAGTTGAGCAGTCAGCGGAGCTCCTCACGTACCACAATGGAGCAGTGCTCCATGGAGACATCCCTATTTCTATCATGTGGTACGGGGGTTTTACCCATTCGCAGAAGGCCATCATCTCCGATTTCCTCCTCTCCCTCACGCCCAACTCCCAGCCACAACTGGTAGCTCCTTCCGTAGC
Source organism: Zingiber officinale (assembly GCF_018446385.1). Lineage (NCBI taxonomy): Eukaryota > Viridiplantae > Streptophyta > Magnoliopsida > Zingiberales > Zingiberaceae > Zingiber > Zingiber officinale. The sequence continues at coordinate 82,700,574 of NC_056007.1, forward strand.
CCAATGGTGGAGTACCATCGACCAACTCTACCTGTCCAAAGCCCGGAACAAGAAGAAGACCAGCATCGTGGTGGCCGGCCAAGTGTCGGACGAGGGGTGCTCGCTGGGCAAGTCGCTCAAGATGTCTCAGGTGACGGAGCTGGCGGCGAAGGCCGGTCCCAAGAAGGGCGGCATCGCGTTGGTTTTCACGGCGGAAGACGTGGCGGTCGAGGGCTTCTGCATGAACCGGTGTGGTTCACACGGGTCGAACCTGAAGTCCGGCACGGCCTACATCTGGGTGGGGAACGCGGCGAAGCAGTGCCCGGGGCAGTGCGCTTGGCCCTTCCACCAGCCACTGTACGGCCCGCAGACGCCGCCACTGGTGGCGCCCAACGGCGACGTTGGGGCCGATGGGATGGTGATCAACCTGGCAAACATGGTAGCCGGAGCAGTCACCAACCCATTCGGAGACGGCTTCTACCAGGGGCCGAAGTCGGCGCCGCTGGAGGCGGCCACGGCGTGCCCTGGGGTGTACGCGAAGGGATCCTACCCTGGATACGCCGGCGACTTGAGGGCTGACCCGTCGACCGGGGCCAGCTATAACGCGAATGGGGTCAACGGTAGGAAATTCCTGCTTCCTGCTCTGTTTGACCCCGCCACCTCCACTTGCTCCACTCTCGTCTAGACTCTGTTTCCTTATTTGTATTTGCTATTGCTAACTTTGGTGTACATAGTTCTAGCTCTATCAAAGATTGCTTAATTCTTTTTTATTAATAGCTATTAATCAAATAATCTCTTCCTTTCGAACTTAAATCCATCAAAAAAAAAAAAAAAAAAAGCAAAAGTTGAAAGAGCATCTGTTTTTACTGAATCCTCAAGGGGAAAAGTCAAGAGGAAGTTCTCAGCCCTATTTGGATTTTTTTTTATCAAAAGTATCCTTTTCCTCGGGGTTATGGTGCAGCGATAGGATATCTAGATTATCACCTAAATATTCACGGTTCGAGCTCCAGTTATGATGAATTTGTAAGAATTTTTCCTCCAAATGAGACACGCAACTAAAGGATGCTGGGCTCCTTGGCTGGCCGCTGCGAGTGCTTCCCGATTTATCCTAGTTGTCGGTGGAAAACTTCCGTAGGACCGGGCCGGTCACCCCAAGCTCGACGTTACCTAGCCTGGTTAATCAATTTTTGATTAGTTTCTAGATTGGTTCATGTTAAAACCCTAAACCGGTTGGGTGGGCAGGGAGGGATTCAGGATATTAAGTTAGTTGGGCGTGTGGGAATAAAATCCAATATATTTAGGGTGTGTTACATTTAGGGTATATTTAGTTGAGGGTTATATTTGATAATCTTAGTTATCCATTCAAGGTTATCAATGAAAGAATGAACTATGCCCTGCTACATCACTAAAATGTCAGCAAAAGGAGGAATCCAATTACCTTGGAAAGCTTAGGATTTTTCTTCATTCCGAGGTTAACAACAACATTTTTTTAAAATTACCCTCTTGGTTCCATGCGCAAAGGAGGTCAGACAGTCGTTAGGCTTGGAAGGAGCAGAGGCAGGGCATAGCTACATGGGGTCGAGGGGGTACGATCGGGGAAAATTAATACAGTGATTTTAAAAAAAGAATGATTTAGTTATAAATTCTAAAAATTTCAGGATTTGTTCACAAAATATTCAATTAAAACAAACAAGAACTCAAACCTTTTTTCCTCTCCTTCTGTCAATCCTTTTTTTCTCTCTCGATATTTTTTTTCTCTCTCCCATTACTCGTACTTTTTCCCTTCTCCCCTCCTGTGTTTTCTTCCTCCTCCTAATCCCCTCTCCTTTTTTCTCTCCCATGGTCTTATTCCTCTCATAATTCTCTTATTATTCTTTCCCTAGCCTTAATTTTACCCTCAAAATTCTTTGCTGCATATTGATGTCGTTGCCATCCACGCACGTTGCTATCGCCGCTATCACCAGCACCGATGTCATTTGCTGCCAGCGCTGTCGTTGTCGCTTTGCCGACGCTCCACAGTAAACGTGTTTTGATTGAGGTAAAGTTTTCTTGCTTTATCTCTTTCATTACGAATTTAAGTGTTGGAAAAACATATAGTGTTAATTTTTCATATATTATAATTTTATTTGCTAGTTAAGTATGCCAAATATGTATAGAAATTGAGATCTTCTATGCATTTAATGTTTGATTTGTTATATGAAGATGATCAATTTCATTGACGTTCAAAATTTTATCAATTAAATCATATAATTCACTACAAGAAAACATGCAATTAAGTATTAATTAGCAACTGAAATAAATTATGGTCAGTAATTTAGCGATAAAAATTAAATTTCACTGTCAATTTCATCTCTATACTTATTGAACCTATTTAATTAGCTACGAAAACTTAATTCCCTCACTATTTTAGCAACAAAATAAGTTTTTGTCGCTATTTTAGCGACTCAATTAAGTTTTTATCACTAATTAAGTTTCTAATTAAGGTTTTTATTCTCGATTTTTCTTCCCAACGCCCTAAAATCTTCCTCTCTGATCGACCTTCTCTCTGATCTTTGTCACACTCCTCTCCTCTCCTCTTCGATCTCCGGCACTAGCATGCATCTCGTCAGTATGCATGATTGGGCATACTATGAACAACGTCATCGAAGACAACATGATAATGGGCAGTGACATCGGAGACAACACCGGTGGTTTGCAGAGGAGGTAGTGCTACCAGCTTGTAGAAGAGGCGGGATTGACAGCTTGGGGAGGAGGTGGCACCAGCGATCGTATGAGTGGAAGTAGCGAATCGGCAACCAGGTAAGATGGAAACCTTTAATTATATTTTAAAAATACATAAGTTTATTTTAAAATTATAAATTAATTATATTTATTTATTATATATTTATCAACTTATTAATTAATATTATTAATTAAATTTATTTTTTAAAAAATAATTAAATATCAAATTGAAACAAGAGGTAATACAATAAATGTTAAATTAGGTTATATCATTATCTAGGGTTGAACCAAATAATATTCAGTTTTGTTTTGTTCCCTATAATTTTGGTTATGTGATTACCTTGTAATCACATAATCAAGGTTATACATGATATATAACTTGAACCAAACGTATCCTTAATATTTTATGCTTCTTGAAAAACTTAAACATTTCAAACTCTCCTTTGAAATCTCTCGTTCTCCCTTCATCATCTTTGCTAATCAACTCCACCGCACCGTCTGTCGGCCTCCTCCTTACCTTACTCTCTAAGCTTGTCTAAAGCTATCAAACATTCCAGAAAAAAAAACCTTATTCTTCCTTGTTCATCTATAATGTATTCTCATGTATATGCTAATCTTCTATTATTTCTTTTAATTGTTTGTCGCCTCATGTTATTATTTAGGATTTAGATTTTAGTATCAGTTCAGTTCCATTCAAGTGATTGAACATCTTCCTCCTTAGTAGTAGACATTTAACTGTCATTGTTGTAGCAGATATATATCGTTGTAGAAGTTATGATTTCATAGCTTCTACAATATTGTAGTCTATGATTTAAGAACTTTGTAGCAATCACCGAATAATAGCTATTATAATGTTCTGGTCTTAATTAGTTGTAGTAGCTACTGAATTATAGTTGCTATAACTTTTTGATGTTAGTATGTTGTAGTAACTACAACCTTATAATAGTTATAATTTCATAGCTGCTACAACGTGTTAAGACTAGAATGTTATAGCAACTATAATTCTGTAATTGCTATAGCGTTGTAGTAACTACGCTTTCATAGATGTTATAATATTATAGCTAATAGTGTTAAATTATTTGTTGTTTGTAAATTATTTTATATTATTTCCTTTTCGTAACTCACTTTATTTATTTTTGGGACTCACCAATTTCTACTGATTTACTATCTTATATTGATAATATCAAACAACAATGGATGTCTTCCTCATCTACTAGACAAACCATCAATTAAAAATGTTATTGTGAGTCAAAAGCACAAAATGTACATGAGGTTGCACTGTATTCCAATACACCACAAGTTGACATTAATATTTTAGCCGAGGAGGAAGATGAATCATAGCATCAGTTAGATGAGGACACATACAACTTAGAAGAGGATGTAGATTATTTTAACTTTGTGTCCTTAGAAGATGAAGACCATTTGTATATAAGCAACAAGAAAATGACTACTTAAACACCAATGATTTCTATGCATCTGATATTGAGACTAAAAACTTTAGTATGAATAAGTCAAACCAAATTGAGATGACAATCCAACCTAATGTAGTCGAGAATCTAGCACAATTGATTTATCTAATAGATGAGGAGAGCAATGGTAAATCACCAAAAGTTGGCCAAGTGTTCTATGATGAAAAAAGGTTTAGAAAATTTAGAGGATTATGTGATATATAAAGACTTTAAGATCAGACACATGGAGACAAGAAGTTATCAAATGAAGTCTATTTGTAAGGTTAGTCTTGTGCTTGGAGAATTGTTACTAGAGGGCCTAGAAATTTTTGGATCATTGTGTTTAACAAATTGTACGCATGCTCATTACCTACAAGGAAAGGTAGAGACCACAAAAATTGTACTAGTTATTGGGTTGCTTGTGAGATTCAAAAATAAATCATAGCTAATGAGAAGTACAATCCAAAGATGATTATAACAGATATTAAAAAAAAAATTGGAGTGATAATATCATATCAGAAAATATTGAGAGCTAACTCTAATCAATGACTAATGTACATGAGGATTATGCGAATCATATAATGATCTATATGCATTTTCTAGAGAATTAAATATTTAAGATAATCAAATGATGGTACAAGTAGGGTCTACACATGATGGTCATTTTTGGCCTATCATTTGGTCTATTGGGGTTCATATGTGTATATTTGTTGAATTCCAATGCCCAGTTACTAGTATTGATGCTTGCCACCTTATAAGGAAGTATTCTGGAGTTCTTATGATGACAACTGATATGGATGCGTCCAATGAATTATTCCCAATAGCTTTTGCAGTTGCATAAATTGAGAGTAGGCTTGCTTGGGAATGATTTTTGTTCGAACTTCGAAATGAGATAATAGGGGATAAATGCATATCAATTATAAGTGATAGAAATCTTAGCATACTACATGTTGTTAAGGATGTATTTCTAGAATCAAACCACGGTTACTATCTTGTACACCTATCCAAGCACTTGGGTGGCATTTGGTTCTTTCCTAGGAATCAAAATGAGAATGAGAATCATAATATTATAGAATGAGAATGGGTATGAGCATGAGTATCACTCTTAAAAATAATGTTTGGTTAGTTGAATATTTTCTATCGGAATAAATCTAAATTTTCTTTTTTACCCTTAGAGAAAAAATTAAATATGAAAGAAAGTTGCATGTGAGAGAAAAATATGATGAGAGAGAATGTTGAAAGAGAAAGTATGATGAGAGAGAAAGTGTGATGAGAGAGAAAATATGATAGGAAAGAATGAAGAGAGAGAAAGTGTGATGAGAGAAAATCAGAAAAGAGAGTGTGATGGGAGAGAGCATGGTGAGAGAGGATGAGGAGAGAGAAAGTATAATGAAAGAGAACGAAGAGATAGAAAGCGTGATGAGAGAAAATGAGGAGAAAGAGTGTGTGATGGGAGAAATTAAGGAGAGAAAAAGTATGATGAGAGAGAAAGTGTGATGAGAAAAAATGATGAAAGAGAGTGTGATGGGAGAGAAAGCATGATGAGAGAGGATGAGGAGAGAGAAAGTATGATGAGAGAAGATGAAGAGAGAGAAAATATGATGAGAGAAAATGAAGAAAGAGAGCGTGATGGGAGAGATTGAGGAGAGAGAACGTATGATGAGAGAGAAATCATGATAAAAGAGAACATGTTATAAGAAAAAAATGATGAAAGAAAGTGCGATGGGAGAAAAAGAGCATGATGAGAGAGGATGAGGAGAGAGAAAGTATAATGGAATAGATGGGAGAGAATGAAGAGAGAGAAAGTGTGATGAGAGAAAATAAAGATAGTGTATAATAGGAGAGATTGAGGAGAGAGAAAGTATAATGAAAGAGAAAGTGTGATGATAGAATGAGTAGAGAAAAAGTATGATGAGAGAGAACAAGGAGAGAAAAAATGATATGCAAGGAAAATTGAACAAATATATTAAGGGTATTTTTGTCCATAATTTAATTCTCATTCCCATCAAAATTTAATTCTCATTCTCATTCCCATCAAAACTTGGTCCTTATAATTTTGTTTTTGTTTTGTCTATTAAACTTTACCTCCGGGAAATAAGCTCGTCGTATAGTGATTCGGCTAAGTTAGTAGATGGAGTCTGTAGAATGTTGACTGGAATTATGAGCATGTTTTGTATATAAAGACATTTTTCTAGGAACAAAGCATATATCAAATTCCTTGTCTATTTTCAACATTTGTCTAGACAAGTTCTTGTCATTTTGTCAATCCTGCCTATAATTCAGAAAGTCTGCATCCTAAATCGATATTTGAATAGCTGATTTGTTATGACCTCCTGCAGGCTCCAGGTTTAGATGCATTTTTTGCAGGTTTTGATGATTTCTTATTGCCACCACGAGTATATTTTAAGAATGTTCTTGACTGATTATTTATAAACTCAATGGCAAGGTCAATGAAATTCATTGATCGAATATAAACTTATTCTGCGAATTTAAAGCTACGTGCATAAGCTTTCCAATGGAAGTTACCAAGACAACTCTAAGTTGGTTAAATTGCTTGTATTGCATAAGTTTTATTTCTTAGAGACTATAAGTTTGTATTGAATAAGTTTTTTCTCTTCCGTTTTGCAGACATTGAGTGTAGTCCTAGAATTATGGAAATCCTTCTCTCATGTCCAGATATTAGAGCTATGCGAAATATTTATTCTCTGGTTACAGTTCATGTAGTACTTACTACAATTCTCTTTTTCTTATATTTTATATTTTTCTTTGATAAGTTTTGTTTAATTTTTCTCTTACAGGTACGAAACTCAGGCAATTCGTGAGGCTTGAGATTTTTGATGCAAGGAGTGAGCTTTGTTAGGTTCTAGTTGCCTTGCAAATGTGTAAAAGTCATATGGAGAACAGTAATGGAAAACATGTGATTTATGGTTTGATACTACTAAGTTTGATGAGTACAACTTATTTTATATATTTTAGCAGGCATATTTTGGATTGAATGTAGTAAATATTTAGTTTTATATTGGTGGTTTGCTTATATTAAAAAAAAATTGGTTGTTTGTTATTATCATGTTACAACATGAATATTAAAGACAACGGTTAGAAACGTTGTAAAAAGTATGTAATCACAACGATTTTTTTTTTTGTGAAAAGTGATAAAAGACATATGTTTTATCCATTATAAAACATATTAAAATTATATACCACAACGGTTTATAATTGTTGTAAAATTTAAAACCACAACGTTTTAAATTATCTACCACAACGGTTTATATCTGTTGTAAAAAGAGTCTACCACAACGGTTATATCTATTATCGAAATTATCTACCACAACGGTTTTAAAATGTTATCATATCAGGCAAAAACATTTTGAGCATATAAACAACAACGGATAAAAACTGTTGTTGAATGTCTACAAAGACAACAGATTCAAAACTGTTGTCATAGGGCAATGTCTTTTACAACACAGTCAGTTACAACGGTTTTTTGACCCTACAACAATGGATAATATCCGTTGTCATTTGCAATTTTTGTTGTAGTGTTTTTCAAGGCCTGTTAGATGGGGATTTCTTCTGAGCCCTCATTCATAAACTCGCAAAGGACTTCGACGATTTACTGGGGAAAGAGGTCAAATACATTAATGTGGAGGAAGCTCAGGTCGTCTGAAAAAAGGAAGTAAAGCCCACTCCAACCTGTTGAGTAGAGAGGAGACCACCACCGCCTCTTTTCTGATCTAAGGACCTCCGTCTGAATTTCCCTCTGGTTCAAGGAGCAGGGGTGGCACAATGGGTCAAGGTCGGTCGAGCCCCTATCGACAACCTTCCCCGTGGGAAGAGCAGTACTACACTTATCATTGGTCTCACACTCACGACACAGAAAATTGCTTCTAGTTCGCTCCGGGACTCCTGCCGAGCAGCTGAACTGGGACTCCCCCCATCTAAAATCGCGCCTCAACTCCTGATGTAGGATGCCACTAAATCCAACATCTCTGCCCGATCGACCAATCCGCCTTATGGGAAGGAAGATCTGGGTGGCTCGTCAGGCGGCAAAGGAAAGGAGCTGAGGGAGACCCGAGAGGAAGAGAACTGGGGAAATATCAAAATCCTAAAAATTATGTAGACGGGCCCTCTACTTGATAGAAAAGTTGTGTAGGGCTGATCAGAGATGTAACTAAGCTAGTATCCAAAGGGGATGGGCTGTATAAAATCCTTAAGAAACTTTTGTCCAATGATCACTGTCTCTAAAATGTCAATGGTGAGAGGCTGGATTGCCCATGGGGTATGAAAACCTTATCACAATCGAGGAGCATTCTCTATCTATATTAACTTTTATCTAATGAGCATGTCCCAGACTCTCGTCCCAATGTGAGTTATAAGTGAGAAGAACTCTCGTGTCCAACGACTATCCAGTCGAAATCCAGACTCTCACCCTAGTGTAAGTTATAAGAGAGCAGGGCTCTCGCGTCCAACGACCATCCGATCAGATTCCAGACTCTCGTCTCAGTGTGAGTTATAAGTGAGCAGGGCTCTTACGTCTAACGACCATCCGGTCAGATTCCAGACTCTCCCCCAGTGTGAGTTATAAATTAGCAGGGTTCTCGCGTCCAACGACCTTTCGGTCGGATTCCAGACTCTCCCCCAATGCAAATTATAAGTGAGTAGGGTTCTTGCGTCCAATGATCATCTGGTCAGATTTTATACTCTCACCCCCAATGTGAGTTATAAGTGAGAAGGGCTCTCGCTTCCAATAACCATCTAGTTAGATTTCAAACTCTCGCCCCAGTGCTAGTTATAAATGAGTAGGGTTCTCATGTCTAACGACCATCCGGTCAAATTACAAACTATCGTCCCAGTGCTAGTTATAAGCAAGCAGAGCTCTCACATCTAACGACCATCCGGTCGGATTCCAGACTCTCTCCCTAGTGCTAGTTATAAGCAAGCGGGGCTCTCGCGTCCAACGATTATTCGGTCGGATTCTAGACTCTTGTCCAAGTGCGAGTTATAAGAAAGTAAACTCTTGCATCTAATGACCATCCGATTAGATTCAAGACTTTCACTCCAGTGTGAGTTATTAGCAAGCAGACTCATGCATCTAATGACCATCCGGTCGAATTCTAGACTCTCACCCCAATATAAGTTATAAGTGAGCAGGACTCTCGCATCCAACGACCATCTGGTTGAATTCCAGACTCTCATCCTAGTGCGCGTTATAAGAGAGCAGGACTCTTGCATCTAATGATCATCCGATCAAATTCCAGACTCTTGCCCTAGTGTGAGTTATAAGCGAGCAGGAATCTCACGTCCAACAACCATCTGGTCAAATTCTAGACTATCATCCTAGTGCGAGTTATAAGTGAGCAGGGCTCTCACGCCCAATGACCATCTGGTTAGATTCCCGACTCTCATCCTAGTGCGAGTTATAAGTGAGTAAGGCTCTCACGCCCATTGACCATCTGGTTAGATTCCAAACTCTCATCCCAGTGCGAGTTATAAGTGAACAGAGCTCTCATGTCTAACAACCATTCAGTCGAATTCTAGACTCTCGCTCTAGTGCGAGTTATAAGCAAGCAAGGTTCTCGCGTCCAACGACCATCCTGTTAGATTCCAGACTCTCACCCCAGTGTGAGTTATAAGCGTGTATAGCTCAAGCATCTTCTAGACTCTCATCCCAGCAATGAATTATAAGCGTGTATGGCTCACACGCCTCAATGACTTCCTGATCGAGTTTACGCTCTGCTGGGCTCCTATGTCAATAGTCTCTCTACCCAGCTAATATCTCGATAGCCGCTCTACTCGGCTCCTATCTCAATAGCCGCTTTGTCAGACACCTATTTCAATAGTCGCTCTACCCAGTTTTTATATGAATAGTCACTCTACCTGACTCCTATATCAACAACCACTCTATTCATCTCCTATCTCAATAACCGCTCTTCCCATCTTCTATCTTAATAGCCGCTCTACCTAGCTTCTATCTCAACAATAGCTCTATTCGGCTCCTATCTCAATAGTCGCTCTATCGAGCTCTTATTTCAATAGCATCTCTACTCAGTTCTTATCTCAATAGCTGCTCTAATCGTCTCCTATCTTAATGGTCACTTTGCCCAGCTCCCATCTCAATAACCACTCTGCCCAATTTTTATCTCAATAGTCGCTCTATCCAGCTCTTATCTCAATAGCCACTTTACCCGGCTCCTATCTGTATAGCCACTCTGCTCGGCTCCTATCTCAAAAGTTACTCTGTTCGGCTCCTATCTCAATAGCCACTCTACTCGGCTCTTATCTCAATAGTCGCTTTGCCCAGATACCATTTCAATAGCTGTTCTTCCCGACTCCTATCTCAATATCTGCTCTGCCTGGCTACCATCTGAACAGTCGCTCTGTTCGGCTCCTATCATAATAGCTACCCTATCTAGCTCCTATCTCAACAGCCACTTTATCTAGCTCCTATCTTAATATCCACTTTACCCTGGCTCCTATCTCAATGGCTACTCTGCTCAGCTTATATCTCAAGGGTCGCTCTGCCTAACTCTTATCTCAATAGTGCCTCTGCCCGGTTGCCAACAGCTGCTCTATCTGGCTCCTATCTCAATAGTCTCTCTATCTAGCTCCTATCTCAACAGTCGCTCTATTTGGCTCCTATCTCAATATTTGTTCTCCTATCTCAAAAGACATTCTATTCGACTCATATCTCAATGACCGCTCTGCCTGGCTCTGAACGTTTAAACTCGAAAGATAATTATTTCACTATAGAAAGGGAAAGGCAAACAAAAAGGCAATCAAAAATAATGTGACAATGCAAGAATCAATATTTCATTATCCAAAGTCATTAACAAGTACATGATATAAAGGTAGTTTGGTCAATCAAATTCAAAGAAAGTATCCTCTGGCCTCTCTCCTATAATTTTTTGGTAGTCTAAAAATTCCTTGAGTGTGTCTGCCATCAAATATCATGCATAAAGTTGTCGGACTGCTCCTCCAACCCCAGGTGAAAGCGCGGGGCTGAATCGCAACCTGAACAAAAATACGCGGCTCACCTTGCCTTCAAGCGTTCATTTTCCTTGGCCTTGTAGACCTATAGGGCAAGCTGGGAAGCTGCCAACTCGGACTTGGTTTGTTCTAGTTCGGCTTGGGCGGAGGCTTGCTCGGCTGCTTATAAATCCAAGGTTCATTGTTGTTGCAATATTGTCAAGTCCTTGGCCTTTACCTCCCTGGTCGTGTGGGACATTGCGGAAACATGCGTCATTTTCAAGTCACGTTGTTCCATTATCTTTTGCACTAAGTCTGATGAGGCTTTATTCTTCAGGGCAACCTCAGTTCAAACTCTAAACTTGGTGGTATGTAGGCGCAACTTGAGTTCCTGCTGAATCGTGTGGTGGAGATCCTTGACTTGCAGCGCCTCTGCTAAGGCTTTCTCCTTCTCAATGAGTACTTGGGTTTGGTGTTACATTTCTCATCATAGCTGCTAGATCTCTCGAATCATGGTCTAGGGATGAGATTCTGACTTTATTACTGTGGTGGGATTCGCCAAAGGAAGATGAAAAAGAGTCACAATGGAGATAAGGGATATGTCAGTGTTAGAAGGCGTTGGTCCTTTTAAAGAGGGAGCGTGAGACACAAACCATACGATTGCATCGAGAGATGAGCCACCCCTAGGACCACTGGATCAAGGGGTAGATGAATCATCATCTATATAGGATGTCGCGTGTTAGCTGTCTAGCCTAGAAAAAGTAAGTCGAACAAAAGCATCATAACATTGGAAAGGAGGAATATTTATGACAGCTGCAGAAGGCAAAGAGGCATGCCATCCTGAGGTTCTTTTCCTACATTTATGACACTTGCAATCTATCAAGCATGATTGGAAATACATGATCATCTCCCTCTAGGCTAAATAGCAAGATAGCAAATAGACTCAAGTTTAGTTAGTTGATCAAGAGCCTCCTTCGACTAGAGTTGAAGGGGAAGCTTGTGATATAGGGAATAAAGTGTGACCCCAGGGATAGTATGCGAATGACAATCAAGATGACGTGGTAGTCAAAAGTCAGGAAAAGGTAGCGGTCAAGCTCAAGGACTATGTGTCCAAGCAGGCCACTCACATAAGTTCGACCGGCTCCATGCTGATCGGACCCTACTTCTCCTAAGTATAGCTCTTAGTCTACGCCAGACCGACTCTATGTCGGTCGGATCCCATTTTAATTTACGTAGTTTCCAGTCTACGCTCGGCCAGCTCCATGTCGATTGGACCTCATTCTACTTTTTATAGATCTAGTCTACACCCATCCTGCTCTATGCCAGTCAGAGCTCATTCTACTTTGCATAGTTTCCAGTCTATACCTAGCTGGTTCCATGCGGATCGAACCCCATTCTACTTTGTATTGCTCCCAGTCTATGCTCGGCTGACTCCATGCCAGTTAGACCCCATTCTACTATGCATAGCTCCTAATCTACTCCCAATTGGCTCAAGGCCGATCTAACTATTGCTAGGAGACAAAGTTGTCAGGGAATCACAACCACTTGTCAGAGAGTAGCAGTTGTTCGTTAGGAAATATTCTGATACTCTGCTATATGCATGAAGCGGAACCTTCCTCCACCCAATGGGAGTTCATCGTACATCCTCTATCACCCAACATACCCTGATACTCACATTCTCTAATGCATGATGATTGCGGAAGTTACGAAAGGTAGTATAAAAGGGGAAGTCCTCTCCATTAGCCAGGTACGCACGCTCACTCGCTCACATATACACATCTACTATAATTATACTTTTTCATACTTTTTCCGTTCAACCTCTTTCTGACTTCAGCGTCGGAGGGCCTGTGCCAGAGACCTTTTCCCTAGTTCTCGCTCTAACGCTCCTGGGTGCTTAGTCTGTGGTGTTAGGACATTGACATTCGTTAGAGGGGGTGAATAGCTTCCTATAATTGTTAGTTATAACGGAAATAAAAATACTAACAAATAAAAGGAAAGGTAACTCTAGAAAACAATAAACAAGAAAGCAAACCAATACACATTCATTTAACGTGATTCGGAGATTAGCACTCCTACTCCATAGCATGTTCGTAAAGTAGACGAAACCTCAATCCGTCAGTGGATCAATCCTCGACAAACTCTGGCTAGCACACGTAGCTCCTTAAGGGTGGAGAAATCTCACCACAACTCGCACAAGACCACACTAGACCACCTGAGCATTTAGAGACTCTAATTAGGGTTAACCACCACTAATTTTGTCAACAATGCCCAAGCACCCCATGCTCTATTAAATAGAGCTCGGGAGGAAAACACTAGGTTATTTTCCCACCACCAGTCGACTAGTACAACCACCAGTCGACTGGTCCTAAGTAAATTTGATCGTTACAAGCCAACAGTCAGCTACCAGTCAACTAATGAAAAAAGCAGTCGACTGCTACAATAATGCTACAGTAGTGCTATATTAACCAGGAATTTTACCCTGAGTACAGTCTCTCATGCACTCATCCTTGCACGCACAACCTAGACCTAGCATTCTAGCCTTCTCCATTAGCCTCGCGCCCCTCGGATGTCTCCCCATCCTTCACGCCTTGCCTTTTGGAGCTTCCATCAGCCTTGTTATTATTGTCGGGTCTTCCTTTGCCAAAAGACCGCGCCTCTGGGATTTCATCCATTGTGAAGTCATACTTGGACTTACATTGCCAAGACTACATGCTTGGACTTACACCACCAAGACTCACCCTTGAATTTTCCTCTTTTGCCAAGATCACACTTGGATTCTCCTTATTATACATGTATCCTGCACATTCACAATGTATATCAAATATAACAATAAATCTATCTTAAACCTTTGCCTAAACATCAAAACCTAGGGTATCCAGATTGCTCAAACAATCTCCCCCTTTTTGATGTTTGACATCCCATTTAAGTTAGAAAAATAATATAGCAATACATATGCAAATCAACTTGTGTATAAATAATAGAACCTAAATCCTTAGGCTCCCCCTTTATCTAAGCTCCCCTTGAGCTATGGTTTCCCACAAAGGTAAACTTCTCCCCCTTTGTCAATAAATGAGCAATTGCTCCCCCTTCACCTAAGCTCCTCCTTGAGCTAGGATTTCATGCAAAGATGTGTAGGTTTCCCACTTAAATCTAACACTTCTACCCCTTTACCATACATCAAAAAGAGCTTCAATAATATCCTAATTATTGGAGTCTTTAACCTTTAATAACTATAAACACTATGTATTAACCACTCATAAAATTACATACTTGTTCATAATCCTTTTGGTCATTTCCTATTGTTAAAACATATTTTCAGACTGTATCTATCAACTTTCATTGATCCCAATCGATTGTCCTCTTCAAAACAAGTTTACAGAGACATTCTATGCTCATGAATAGTTTTACCAGTAACTGTATCAGTCAACTTGTATACTATTTTAGCCAAAAATAGTACTTTTGACCCAACTTCATAAATGCATCAAAAATTTTACAAACCTCTAAAAATTTCTAAAATTTGTCGAGAGATTTATTTTACCAATGTCTACTTGGAAAAAATATATAAAAATACATATTTATCACAGATCCTAAGATTGACATAAAATTCAAAATTAGCCTAATGATTCAATTGAACCTTGACCTAAAGTCCTAGCTTCCTCTTGATGTATCTGCCCATACTAAGCAATAATACATTCCTAGCATTAGTTTATATGATATATATATATATATATATATATATAATTCCCATGTAATATGAACTCAATTCATATTTTCATGCATAATACTATCCCAATTGTGTCAAACCACTAGGTTAGAGACTTAAGTCCGTCTCCTAATCACTTGGCACATTTGATATCCCATCTACCATGGGTCCCAGAGGCTCTTCTTTAGGAATCTTAACCTTAATTACCTCCCTAGGTGACTCATCTACTATGGCTACACTCACATGGTGTACCTTAGTATACTTCTTCTTTTTAACCTTAGGTACCTCATCCTTTGCACAATCATATGCGACCCTTGCATATTTCTTATCATGGACCTTGGATGATTCTCCCTTGCCATTGGTCACTCCTCCCTTACCATTGTCATGTGTCACCGTAGCACTTGACATCCTCTTAGTTTTGGAGGGACCCAATTTGATATATTTAGGTGTTTGACCACCCAAACACATGTCAAACCCTTTAGGTCTAATAATGAATCTATCTAGGACTTTTTCTAACCTATCAAGCTTTTCCCTTAAAGCTTGATTTTCTAATTCTAGGTTTTAAACCCTAGAATCAACATGTCCATCATGGACATTCCTAGATCTATCCTTTCTAGACATGTGTCTCTCATTTTTGGGATTAATGCCTAGTTTTTCATCCACTTTCCTTCTCTTATGTAAAGTGGTTTGAGTCTTATTAGATCTAACCTTAGTACATGGTTTTCTAGGATTATCTACTATGTTAACCCTATTCCTATCATTATACTTAAATCCATAATTATGCATGGGTACATAATTTTTATTTTTCCTAACAAGCATGTAGGAATTTGAACTTGGATTAAACTTCAAAATAAGGATTACCTTCCCTTTTATCTTTGAAGCTCCTACTTGATTTGAGTTCCTCTTCTTTTTCCATTTCTTCAAGTGCGCAAATTTCTTGAGCTCTCATTTCCTTGGGCACTTCGTGTGGTAGTGTCCCCACTCACCACATGTGAAATATCTAATGTGCTTCTTTTCCTTGACTCCATCCCTACAACCCACGTTAGTTCTTAAAGCAATTTTACTGGGTTTAGGGATTACCTCTTTTATCTTTTTGAGTGAAGGACACATACTCTTGTAGTGCCCCATCTTATCACACTCAAAGCATTTAATGTGGTCCTTTGTGCTCCTCTTGATAGTTGAGGTGGAGGGTCAAGCTTCCAAGATCTCCTCTTCCTTAGATTGCTCTTCTTCCTCTTCACTTGAAGATGTGGACGATTCCACTTCTTCCTCCCTTGAAGATGTGGATGATACCTCCTCATCTTCCTTCTCCTCCTCGAATGTTAAGCACGTGTCAACATCTATTAGTCCTTCCCTTGGACCAATTAACCCCTCTCCTTGGGTTCCTCCACTCTTTGGAATTGTATACTATCTTCATGGAATGCAATCACCTTGCTCCAAAGCTCATGAGAACTCTTGTACTCATCTACATTCAATACCACATTAGGAGGTAATAAATTAATTAAAATTCTAGTTACCTCCTTGTCTGCTTTCGATTGCTCTCTTTGCTCCTCGGTCCAATACTGAGGCTGGAGGTTTTTTTCCTTCTTGTTGGTTGGAGTCTTGAATGGCTCCTCCAATGTCATCCAATGGTCCCAATCCATTTGGAACTACGTCTCCAACCGCGACTTCCAATAGCCGAAGTCTTCGCGCTTATATGGAGGTGGGATCCGGATGTCCCATCCGAGAGGTCCCTCTGACTCCATCTTCTTCTCTAGTGGTTGCTCCTTTAGAGATTAGTCCAACAAAGAGTGACTAAGCTCTGATACCACTTGTTGGGACCTTGACGTCCACTAGAGAAAGGGTGAATAGCTTTCTACAATTATTAGTCACAGCGGAAACAAAAATACTAACAAACAAAAGGAAAGCTAACTTTAAAAAATAATAAACAAGAAAGCAAACCAATGCATATTCGTTTAACGTGGTTCGAAGATTAGAGCTCCTACTCCACAGCGTGTCCTTAAGGTGGATGAAACTTCAATCCGTCGATGGATCAATCCCCAGCAAACTCCGGCAAGCTCACGTATCTCCTTGAGGGTGGAGAAACCTCACCACAACTCGCACAAAATCACAATAAATTACTTGAGCACTTGGAGAATCTAATTAAGGTTAACCATCACTAATTTCGTCAACAATGTCCAAGCACCCCGAGCTCTATTTAATAGAGCTCGGGAGGAAAACACCAAACTATTTTCCCACCACCAGTCGACTGGTACAACCACCAATAGACTGGTCCTAAGTAAAATTTGATCGTTACAAGCCAACGGTCGGCTACCAGTCGACTGATGAAAACATCAATCGGCTACTATAGTAACACTACAGTATTGCTTCAATAACCTTGAATTTTATCCTGAGTACAGTCTCTCATGCACTCATCCTTGTCCGCACAACCTAGACCTAGCCTTCTAGCCTTCTCCATCAACCTCGCGTCCCTCGGATGCCTCCCCATCATTCATGTCTTGCCTTGTAGAGCTTCTATTGGCCTTGTTATTATTATTAGGTCTTCCTTTGCTAAGAGGTCACACCTGTGAGACTTCATCCATTGCCAAGTCACACTTGGACTTAAGTTGCCAAGACAACATGCTTGAACTTACATCGCCAAGACTCACCCTTGGACTTTCTTCCTTTGCCAAGATCATACTTGGACTTTCCTTGTTGTACATGTATCTTGCACACTCACAATACGTATCAAATACAATAATAAACTTAACTTAAATCTTTGCCCAAATATTAAAACCTATGGTATCTAGATTGCTCCAACGTGTGGTGTGCGTAGGCTCGTGGGTACCATCAGTAAGCCCTATTCTGCACAAAGGTGGAGAGCCTACATCGAATCCTCTGGCCCTAGGTCAAAATCTTCTACCCATCAGCGTTCCTACCCTTGTCACCAGCTCCCACCATTTGACTCAGCTTCCGAACGGGATCAGTTATCATTCCACATACAGTTGAAACTGTACAACTGGAAAGAGTAGCTGACCATTATATTTCCATGCCCCCTACAATTCAATTGGAAGGTACATAGACTCAAATAGAGGTATTCTCTCCTAAGGTTAAGCATAACTCCCAACCACCTCAAGATCATATGTCACTAAAGAGATCCATTAGAGAATGGAGATCCACGATATCTTGTGATTATGTTATGTATATATCTAAAAGCATGAATTTAACATTAGGCCGAAAGATGATCCTATATCCTTCTAAGAAGTTAAACAATGCTCTCATCTAGAAAAAATGGATCTAAGCCATGAAGGAAGAAATAAAGTCTATGGCGGACAACGATATTTGGAAACTTATAGAATTGCTTGAATATGTGAAACCTATTGGTTGTAAGTAGATATTTAAAATCATATGGGATTCACATGACAATATCAAAAAGTATAAGGCATGCCTAGTCACTAAGGGATTCACTAAAAAGGAGGACATTGATTATAAGGAGACCTTTTCACTGGTTTTGACAAAAGACTCCATAGGGTAATCATGGAACTTGTAGCTTATTATGATCTAGAGCTACACCAAATGGATGTTAAGACTGTGTTTATCAATAAAAATATTGAGGAAACTATATACATGATGCAATCGGAGAACTTTGGGTCAGGAGATTCAAACTACCTAGTATGTAAACTAAAGAAATTCATTTATGGGTTAAAGCAAACATCTCGTCAATGGTACTATAAGTTTAATCAAGTGGTTTCTTCATATGATTTTAAGGAGAATCCAGTTGATTAATGTTTATATATCAAGTTTAGTGGGAGCAAGTTTATTATATTTATTTTATATGTGGATGATATGTATTTTTTGCAAGCAATGATAAGGGTCTTTTGCTAGAAACCAAGTCATTTCTATCTAGTGAATTTGAAATGAAGGATCTTGAAGATGCATCCTTTGTCTTAGACATACAGATTATATATGATAATTCAAGGTACACACTTGGACTATCACAAAAGGCCTATATAAAAAAAGATGCTCATTTGGTATAGCATGAAGAATTGCACTCCCGGCAACACTCACTAAGCTTGCAACAATGTCCATGCCATAAACTTGAGATTAAAGAAATACAGCAATTCTCCTATGCATCGGCAGAAGGGAGTTTGATGTATGTTCAAGTATGTACGTGTCCAAATCTTGAGTAGATTATGGGGATACTGGGCAGATATTTGAGTAACTTTGGACTAGAGCATTGGAAAGATGTAAAGAGAGTTATGCAGTATTTGCAAAGAATGAAGGATTACATGCTCACATATCAGAGATTAGGTCATCTGGAGATTATTGTATATTCAAATTTTGATTTTGTTGGATGCTTGGATAGCAAGATATCCACCTCAGGTTATGTCTTCATAATAGCAAGAGAAGTTGTATCATGGAAAAACATCCAACAGATGCTAATAGTCATTTCTGTTAGGATCGATGATCGGCTAGAGAGGGGGGGTGTGAATAGCCGTCCCAAATTCTTCGCGTTTCTTCCTACGATTAGGGTTAGCGCAGCGAAAATAACTAAATAGAAACGCAAAAAGGAAAGATCAAACCTCAAACTCGAACTCGACGATGTAACGAGGTTCGGAGATGAAACTCCTACTCCTCGGCGTGTCCGTAAGGTGGACGAAGCCTATCAATCCGTCGGTGGATGAGTCCCCGGAAAACCGGCTAATAAGAACTCCTTCTGGGTGGAGAAACCTCACCAAAAACTTTGTAACAGCAATAAGGAGTACAAGTACAAGAAGCACAGCAAGATACAAATATAAAGATGAATGTAACAACTCTTGCTTGTCTTCTCGTCGTCGACTGAAATCTGTAGATGAAGCACCAACTTCACAGAATCACAGCAGCAGCTGAAACCAGTCGAGGAAGCTCACGCGAAGCTTCGGAAGCGAGCTTAACAAAGCTCTAGAACAGCAGAAGTAGAAAGAAGAAGAGCGGCTCTGTAGAAGCCCTTGAACTCCTTTTATAACCTGCACTCACCTGCGAAGAAGAAGCTAGAAGACAGCAGAAGACAGAAGACCGTTGTGAGCCAACGGATAGTTCTGGACCGATCAGGACATAGCCTGATCGGTCCACACTATCCCTGATCGGTCTTGGGGACCGATCAGGCTAAGCCTGGACCGATCAGGCTATGTCCTGATCGGTCCAGGAGGAGTCTGATCGGTCCCCAAGATCGATCAGCCTTTCTCCTTCTTCTCTTCTGTTTGCTTCCTGATCGGTCTTCAGACCGATCAGATAACCCACAGAAGCATTATGTTTGGTTACTGATCGGTCACCAGACTGATCAGCCGTATCACTGGATCAGTCCCCAGATCGATCCAGAGCTTGGTTTTTCCCAATACCAAGTCCCAAGTCTCACACACCAACATCCGGTCAACCTTGACCTGTTGGTACATCATGCTTAGCATCCGGTCACTCCCTTGACCTGCTAAGACTCCCCACCAAGTGTCCGGTCAATCCTTTTGACCCACTTGGTCTTTCCAACACCAGATGTCCGATCACCCTTGATCTATCTGGATTTTTCCCTTGCCCGGCTTCACTCACCAGGACTTCCCAACTGCCTAGTTTCACTCACTAGGACTTTCCCTTGCCTGGCTTCACTCACCAGGACTTTCCAACTGCCTGGCTTCACTCACCAGGACTTCCCAACTGCCTAACTTCACTCACTAGGACTTTTCGACTGCCTGGCTTCACTCACCAGGACTTCCACCAACTGCCTGGCTTCACTCACCAGGACTTTCCAAACTGCCTGGTTTCACTCACCAGGACTTTCCGAACTGCCTAACATCCCAGTTAGGACTTCCCAGTCAAGTATCCGGTCAATCCTTGACCTACTTGACTCTTCTTCATCCAACCTGATCAGACCCTGATCAGTATCTCTCCGCATGGACAACTACACCTACATTGTCCATGTCTACATGTCTTTCTGTATTGTCAAACATCGAAACCATGACCAAGGTTTACGCTTGGTCAAGGTCAACCTTGACCTACTGGAAATTGCACCAACAATCTCCCCCTTTTTGATGTTTGACAATACCTTTAAGTTAGGCTAATCCAATAGCCTCAACTTTCTTCATGCCACTAGGTAATGAAACATAAGTTACAACCTTACATTCTCCTTCTAAGAAGGCAACCTCCTTCTTAGATAATGAAGGTCTAACTTAAACCCTTCATTCTCCCCCTATTGGCACACATCAACAAACTCTCCCCCTGAAGAGTAAGTTGTCGTTGTTCACAACTTCACTCGTCGTGATCAACAAACTCTCCCACTAACTCCAATGTTCTTCCTTGAATATTCTCTAGACATTCTTCCCCTTTTTGACACACATCAAAAGGAGTGAATCAAGGTCAAGAGTTTCTTCCTAATGAAAGTCACATACCTTTCATTGAAACCCTTAATTTCCCCCTTGATACTAAATTCAACAATCAACTTAGTGATAATCCCATATCACTCATCCTCAAAAATTTCGACGAGTAAAAAACTCCCCCTAAAAGTCAACTCCTCCTTGACTAATAGGTAAAACTCCCCCTAAAGGTCAACTCCCCCTTGACCATTGCACCAACAATGTCTTGGAGAGTTTCAAACCTTTAGAACTCTAAAACACCACTTCCATAGCTGTAATTTCAGACAAATAGTCGAAATTCAGCAGGTTGGCACGCCCTGATCGGTCACCAGACCGATCAGGCTCCCTCTGGATCGGTCACCAGACCGATCCATACTCTCCTGGATCGGTCCTAGTGACCGATCCACACTTTCCTGGACCGATCAGAATCCTCTCTGATCGGTCCACAAGTCTGATATCAGAATTTCTGATTTTCCTCCCGAAATTCAGAAACTCCTAGAAAATTCCAGAAAATTCTAAAAATTGTAAAATTTTGAGGATACATTCCTCATAACATATACTATCATGGAAAAATAATTTTCTATGAAAATAACTTCCATTTTCAAATCTTGATACAAAGTTTAAAAACTTTGAAATAGTTCAAGTTTACCTCAACTTTGTATCAACTTGCTCAATGATGAATGCTATCACTAGAAAAGCTTCATCAAGGTTTTTCAAATCAATTTTGAAATAATTTTAAACCAATTCAATTTAGGATCATAATCTTAAGGCTAAATGTACATGACTTGTACACAAGCTTTCCCTATGATCCCCAATTTCGAATTAGGTTCATCTAGGTACAAGAACTATGCACCTTGATCCTAACTCATAATCCTAATATCTCACACACATCTAAGGTGTATCAAACACATCCAAGTCAATTTTGATGTGAGATATGGGTTTAGGTCATCTTAGGCTAAGTTCTCATGCATTTTCTAAACAACAATTTGATCTCCATATCAAATTATGTTTTTGTCCTTAAATCAATTTAATTGATTATACATGCAAGAGATGATGACATGGCATAAAATAGTATCATAAATGAAAATATGTGCCAATGTCATGATGTCATGGCATAAAGTATGAAACTTAAATAAAGCATGACATTTAACTAACATAAGCATTATCATGACATTTTAAATTTTCATAAAATAAATATGATGTCATGACATGGCATATGGCAAACAATACATGGCAAATAATATATAAAGGTATAGAAAATACCTGATTCTAGCCTTAGTTGTCATTTTTGATAATTTTGATCATTTTGCCATAAATTCTATATTCCTAAGTGTAATAGACCTAAAATCATATCCTCAAGACTTTTAGATCACTATGTGCCAACTAGATTGACTCTAGAAAAATTCCTCAAATGTGATTGGCACATCCTAATCACCTTAGGAATAATTTTCAATTTCATTTTCAAGGCTTGATTGCACCTTGAAAATTCCTAAAGTGCCACCTTTTGCCATGATTAGGTTAACTACCTATTCAAGTAAGGTTGGCACACCCTAACTAATCTAGCGTGATGAAATCACGCTCCTAGGAACCCAATACCTATTGGAGCTCATTGGGTTCACTAAATATTCACTAGGGATGACTTCCCTAGCAACCCTCCTAATGACCCTCTTAGGCTTTAAAGCCTTGGCCATTTGGGACTCATCAAGATCAACTCTAGGGGTGACTCCCCTTGTGACCTTGGTGATGGTCTTCTTAGCCCTAGATTTTGTTCCATACTCGAATGGAACATTGTGATAAGTGGGCTTGACCACTTGGGACTTAGGTTTGTGACCCAAACCTCTCTTGTCCTTTGTCTTTGGTTTTTGACCCTTAGACCCTAGAGTTGATTTCTCTAAATTCTTAAGGGTCTTTTCTAAAGTGTCAAGTCTTGACCTCAAGACTTGATTCTCCTTTTCTAATACCTCACGTTTTAATTTGTCATTGTTCTTTGAGGTACTCCTAGGCATATGTCTAGTAGTTTTGGGATTTCTACCTAGGTTCTCCTTAGCCTTAGATGGGCTAATTCTAGGGTTGGCTTTCCTAGTGTTATCCTTATCTAGGCTCACATGTTTGACACCTAAGCATGTGTATCGATTTCTAAGGTTATCATGCTTGTTATTATTAACAATTGCAACAAAACTACTAGCATGTGTTCTATTTGAATTGCAAAAATGAGCCTTAGAGATTACCTTAGGGTTTGCCTTAGCTCCCCCTATCGATGTGCTCGGTCTCTTGTCCTTGTGAGATTGCCTCCCCCTCGGACATTGGCTCCGATAATGTCCCCTTCGCTTGCATTGGAAGCACACCACGTGCTCCTTGCTCTTGCGTATCGGGACTCCGGCTTCCTTGATCTTTGGCGCCGGTGGAGTCTTCCTACCCCTCTTTGGACATTTACTCTTGTAATGTCCAAATTCCCTACACTCAAAGCATAATATATGCAATTTACTAGAACTTAAATTTCTTGAGTTACCTAGGGTTGAGGTGGGATGTAAGCTCTCTCTTTCATCCCTTCCGGAGGTAGAAGCTTCTTCTCCTTGCTCCGAACTTGAAGAGGAACTCTCCTCCTCTTCTTCTTTAGATGTTGAGTAGCCCTCAACTTCTAAATCCATCCCTCCATGATGTGAACTCCTTGGCTCACTTGACTCCTCTTCATGGCTTGAAGTGGAGTTCCCCTCATGGAACTTAGCCAAGTTGTTCCACAACTCTTTGGCATTGTTGTATCCACCTATCTTACATAGAATGTCATTAGGTAATGAGAATTCAAATACTTTCATTACCTCATCGTTGATTGTGGAATGGTGGATTTGTTCCCTTGTCCACTTCTTCTTCTCGAGTGGTTTTCTTTCCTTATCCATTGGAGGCTTGAAACCTAATTGAACACAACTCCAATTTTCAAGGTTAGTCATAAGAAAATACCTCATTCTTACCTTCCAATACGCGAAGTCGTCGCGGTCATAGAAAGGTGGAATGGTGATGTCTTCTCCGAGTTGATCCATCTCTAGCTTGTGCTCCCTCGGGTGTTAATCCGGCGAAGAGCGACCTCGCTCTGATACCACTTGTTAGGATCGATGGACGCGGCTAGAGAGGGGGGGTGTGAATAGCCGCCCCAAATTCTTCGCGTTTCTTCCTACGATTAGGGTTAGCGCAGCGGAAATAACTAAATAGAAACGCAAAAAGGAAAGATCAAATCTCAAACTCAAACTCGACGATGTAACGAGGTTCGGAGATGAAACTCCTACTCCTCGGCATGTCCGTAAGGTGGACGAAGCCTATCAATCCGTCGGTGGATGAGTCCCCGGAAAACCGGCTAATAAGAACTCCTTCTGGATGGAGAAACCTCACCACAAACTTTGCAACAGCAATAAGGAGTACAAGTACAAGAAGCACAGCAAGATACAAATATAAAGATGAATGTAACAACACTTGCTTGTCTTCTCGTCATCGACTGAAATCTGTAGATGAAGCACCAACTTCACAGAATCACAGCAGCAGCTGAAACCAGTCGAGGAAGCTCACACGAAGCTTCGGAAGTGAGCTTAACAAAGCTCTAGAACAGCAGAAGTAGAAAGAAGAAGAGCGGCTCTGTAGAAGCCCTTGAACTCCTTTTATAACCTGCACTCACCTGCGAAGAAGAAGCCAGAAGACAGCAGAAGACAGAAGACCGTTGTGAGCCAACGGATAGTTCTGGACCGATCAGGACATAGCCTGATCGGTCCACACTATCCCTGATCGGTCTTGGGGACCGATCAGGCTATGTCCTGATCGGTCCAGGAGGAGTCTGATCGGTCCCCAAGATCGATCAGCCTTTCTCCTTCTTCTCTTCTGTTTGCTTCCTGATCGGTCTTCAGACCGATCAGATAACCCACAGAAGCATTATGTTTGGTTACTGATCGGTCACCAGACTGATCAGCCGTATCACTGGATCGGTCCCCAGATCGATCCAGAGCTTGGTTTTTCCCAATACCAAGTCCCAAGTCTCACACACCAACATCCGGTCAACCTTGACCTGTTGGTACATCATGCTTAGCATCCGGTCACTCCCTTGACCTGCTAAGACTCTCCACCAAGTGTCCGGTCAATCCCTTTGACCCACTTGGTCTTTCCAACACCAGATGTCCGATCACCCTTGATCCATCTGGATTTTTCCCTTGCCCGGCTTCACTCTCCAGGACTTCCCAACTGCCTAGCTTCACTCACTAGGACTTTCCCTTGCCTGGCTTCACTCACCAGGACTTTCCAACTGTCTGGCTTCACTCACCAGGACTTCCCAACTGCCTAGCTTCACTCACTAGGACTTTTCGACTGCCTGGCTTCACTCACCAGGACTTCCACCAACTGCCTGGCTTCACTCAACAGGACTTTCCGAACTGCCTGGTTTCACTCACCAGGACTTTCCGAACTGCCTAACATCCCAGTTAGGACTTCCCAATCAAGTATCCGGTCAATCCTTGACCTACTTGATTCTTCTTCATCCAACCTGATCAGACCCTGATCAGTATCTCTCCGCATGGACAACTGCACCTGTCACGCCCCAGAGGAGTCCCTGTCCGAAGAAATTTCGGCAGCACCTCCCTTGTACGGCGGACAATATGAAACATTACTACATACAAAATATACATCAGCCACACTCGGCTGGAATATATATATACCATACAAAATGGAAACAACACCACCACGCAGTTTAATATACTCAGCCTACTCGGCTGGACAAAAAAATAAATAAAATAAGCACAACGGAAAGAAAACGAAGAGAAAACCCACAAATTGCAAAGTTATCAAAACATCACAAATACCAAGTCCACACAACAAGTATCAACATAGTTCTCACAACACCAAATCCAACGAATACGAAATGCAAGTAAAGAGAAACAGAACCAAAATCAATTTTCGAATATGACGCAGGACCCAGGACTGGCAACCGGCATCTCTCCAAGCATCCAAGACTCATCTACTGCTACCTGGCGAAAGAAAACCAATTTGCGAGGTGGTGAGTATTGGAACTCAGCGGGTATAGAAAGATAGTGCATAAATATAACGTACAACTAGAAAGTGAGCCAAGAGTATACAGTCTCATAAAGGAATAGCAGACACTAAAATAAAGTCATTATGCTTATACCTGAAACCATATCCTATGCTAGGTATAGTAGGTCAGAACTGGTACTAAACTGCTACAGTACTGCTCATACTACAGAGGTAATAAGCAAGGTATATACATATTTCCAATGACTAAACATCTACAATGAGAATATATATCAACCTAAGACAGCATATCAACATAAGTGAACAACAGCAAGAAGCAACGACATCATAAATATACCACATTAGCATAAGAAAGCAATAATAACATAAGTAAACAGCAGCAACCAAAGCAGGCATAATAACAGCGTATGCACGGATGGTCACCCCGCCCACCTCTCTGCACCATGACCCATGTATGGTCGAGAGGCCGGATCAATGACAACTGTACCACCCAAAGGCCGCCACTCCCGCAAGTGACCGGATGGACAGGTGCTGAGTAGCTAACTAGCTACACAGCGAAGGGGGTCCCTGCTGCTCGCAACTCCAGCTACCACTACCCACGCGTTGCCGAGTGCGGCACGACAGGACAAGCGGCATCAACTCCAGCTACCACTCTCTCAAGTGGCCGAGGATGCGGCATGCATGCAATGACATGATGCAAACAATGCAACAGTCATCATATATATAAGCAGAAACAGGTATGCTACATGAAGCCAACATGCTCAATATCGTACATAAATAAGCAATAGTCAAGCATACAAACATGGTATCTAGTATCTGCTACTGATCATGGGCAACAACAAGAGACTGTATAGATATGGAACGAATTTCTCAAAAATTGCGTGGAAGTATCAAGCACAAGAAAAATAAGAATGGAGTCAAGGTAAACAGTCCTTATCCAAAATGATTCATGCACTAAGGTCAAAGTACTAAAAGAAAGCAAAGCAAGACGTACCCGCCTTATAAGAAGATCGTGACCAGAAATCCTACATCGAGACGCTCGTCCCGAATCAACGTCCTTTCGTTTCGCTTCTTCTCCGACAGCATAATTACCTGCATTCCAAGGGAAGTCAGCGATGGCGCGAAGGTGCTAGTGGCGGTGGAGACCACGGCAAGAGGGATTGTGCACCAGGGTGGCGACGGCGTCGATGTACACGAGGAAAGGGAGAAAAGAGATAACGTGCCTTCTTATCAACTCTTAGGGTTTGATTAAATATAAAGTTAATAAATCCAATTAATTTCAATAAAGTCCCTACACGGATTTATCTCACTTTATCTTACAATCAATTATTATGATAATAATTAATATTACTAAATTATTTCAACTTATTCTAAATGGACAAATTCAAATAATCCTATCCGATACTAATAAAAATTCAATTTTAACCCATTTACTTAATATTATAAATTTAGGTATCTTTGACTAAGTCTAGATTAGTTTCTCAATCAACTCTTACTTAATTGGGATACCTAAACGAACTCTCCTATAATCTAATAATTGATCCCCTTAAAATATGTCATACGAGCTCCGAAAAATTCTCAGAAAATTTCTAAAAATTCCTAAAAATTCCGTTAAGGCTATTAGCCTATTAAACCTTATTATTTAATTATTATTTAGTTCAGTATTTTACAGCACCTGCATTGTCCATGTCTACATGTCTTTCTGTATTGTCAAACATCGAAACCATGACCAAGGTTTACGCTTGGTCAAGGTCAACCTTGACCTACTGGAAATTGCACCAACAATTCTACTATGGAGATAGAGTTTATAATCTGCTATGAAGCTTTCAACCACATGATATTGATGTGGAACCTTATCATAGGTTTACAGATCATTAGGAGTATTGATAGACCATTAAGGATCAACTATGATAATAAAACTATAGAGTTGTATTTCAAGAATAAGTCCAGTTCGTCAAAGTCTAAGCACATCGACTCAAAGTTTTTGATAGTTTAAAAAAGAATTGTAAGGATAGATTCTATGTTAGCGATCTACTTACAAAGGGCATGTCACCCAAGGTGTTTCATCAACATTTGTTGAGTATGAGGGTTCTTCTGTGTTCATGAAGAACCCATTATGTAGGAATATGTCTTTTGTGTAATATTTTATGTTCATAAACACACATTTTGGCTCATTGTATATATTACATATTTTCTATATATATGTATGGTTTTGACTTTCTCTAACATATGGATATCATATTTACTATTATGATTTTATATTTAGTTGTTGTAAATATGATGTGGACTCTATTTAGAGTCATAAGGTTGAATCATGATTTACCACTTCAGTTTAGCATAATATTTTGGTAAGTATGATTTGGATATGTTTTGGATCATAAGGACTTTTGAAAATGGACATGTGCAAATCACATTTCATGTCATTTTCATACTACACATATATCCACATTTGATCTATGTAAATAATGATATTAACACTGTGATTACTGTTGAATCTTAATACAGTTATAGTAACTTTGACTTCTTTAATCATGCACTAATTGATTTAATAGATTAGGTTGTTTAAAGGGATATTTAACCCATAAAGTTTGACATGTTGAGCTCAACTAAGGGATTGTGTGATGTATAAGGAATCAAGTAGACTCCAAATGGGAGATTTAGGATTAAGTCCACATGAACAAACTAAATCCAATCAAATCCACATGAGTGGACTTAATATCTATAAGGTGGACTTACGCTTGATTAATACATACAACTAATTGTCATTAATTGTATATAAGGGAGGTTTGGATTAAATGGACGTGGAGTTAATACGTAGATCCATTAACCAGATTCATTAATATTGATGGACTTTTAATGAGGATGAGGTTTATGGTGAATAGTCTCCATAGATTAGGCTAAGTATATAAAGGAAGAGATATGATTCATTTAGGACAAGTTGAATTGTGCTCTTTCTTCTTCCCCATTAAGAATGACCTAAGGTTGTTGGCTCAATCCTATGGAAGACATTGATCCACTGTGTTTGCAGGGTCTCCGACGACAAGTAAAAAGTAATAGTCTTGCTATAGATTCATATCAACTCTTCGCTAGCTATTGTTTCAATTTTAATATTACTTTAGAAATTGATGATAGCTCGATCCTTTTATATATGTATCCTTTAATTTATTGTTGATGTATCACAATACTAACATCAAAATATTTGGATTTTTTAAAAGCATAAAATACTAAATGTACTAGATTTTATTTTTACCTGTTCAACGGTCCTAAAATCCTAAATACTAAATGCAAGTTTAAATCTACATCACCTGCTAGAAATGTCTTTTCTAGTAGGGAAGAAATCCATTGCACTCTTGAAGAAAACCATGCATGAAGTGATTGGTGGGTACTTGTACGGACATATCGATCGCCAACAATTGGCAGGGACTCAAAATAAGCTCGTCACTAATTACCTACGTAATCAAGATGCAGGAGGAGGTTTAACGGAGCACCGAAATATATCCTGTCAGTGTTTTGTTCATTTGGGTAAACGATGTTGTTTAAGTGGGTTTTAATCGAGGAGGCCTAGGCAGGCGGCTGCATTTACTCGGTCAAACTCCAATTCCGAAGTCGATGGATGGGGTTGTGTCCCGGCCCCCTCAATCCCTGAACTGATTTGGTGAGGCATCTGTCACCTGCTCGTACTTCTTTTTATGTGGAAACATCCCATTTGTTGCCATTCCTATGCCTTGCGCTTTCCGATTGCTCTCCTCTCCTTCCTTTACAAAAGGACACAGAGTAGACCACGAAGTGAACTGATCAGCCCCTCCCTCTTTCCTCCATGGCAAGTTCACTTCACAGCCACGGCTTCCTACTTCTCACACTGCTGAGTCTTCTTCTTGTGCTTCCCTCGCCGGCCTCCTTCCTCGATGATTCGCTGCTGACTTCTTCTTCTTCTCAGGTACGCATTTGTGTTGATCACCGATTCATCGATCTGCTTGTGTTTGCTAGTGTTAGATTCATGTATAATATCATTGGCAACAGGGAATGCTGGCGGATCAAGAAAAGGTTCCTCTGGGGTCTGCGCCGCCCAACTGCCGCAACCGGTGCAACCGCTGCTCGCCATGCACGGCGGTGCAGGATCCGGCGCCGCCGTCCGGGTTACGACCGGGGAACAGTGGCTGTTCGTTGTCTGTGAACCAGTACTCTAATTACAAGCCGTTGGAGTGGAAGTGCAGGTGTGGCGATCGCCTGTACAACCCTTGATTAATTTAAGGCATTGTGGTTAATTGGACAGATTTCTCCGTTATCGTACAATTCTTATTAATTTAAGTTGAAGAACCCATAAAAAGAAAAGAGCAGCTGGCAATTCTTGATCTGTACTTGAAATGAAAAAAAAAAAAGAACCCAACATATCTATTGACAAAGCGATTGCGAGAACGAGGAGCTGTCTTAGGAAACTTGGACGTTATTGCTAACAAAATCAATCACTTGATGACCATCCTCTTCCAGAGTCAAACAAATTGTCACGCCCTAAAAAAGTATCCGTCAGAAAAAATTTCGACGGCATCTCTCATGTACAAATGACAATCTGAAATTTATCTACATAGTCCTCAAGGTTCACAATCATCAGTCAACACGGCTGAAATATATATCATACAAAAATGAAACAAACCACACAGTTATAATATATCAGTCTCTAGCTGTTATCACAATACTAAAAGAGATCGAAAATAACATTCAAACTTACTTCTTCTGTCGTCCGACAGGCGCGTAGCAAAACATATCAAATAAAAATCCACCAAACAAGCAAAAGATCAACCATTTCAATGTCTTGAGAAAATCATATAAATCCATAGTGCAAAACCAATACAAGCCCAAAACACAACTCTAAGCAAGTAAACAGAATACCAAAAGATCAATATGTAAACTCTTGTGATAAGGAGACTAGCAACTGGAACCTCCTGACAGCTTTAACCTGAAATAGGAATAAATCAACGGTGTGAGTTCAACAACTCAGCGGATACCGGATGGATATGCATAATAAGATATAACTAACAATAATAATCATGTGGTACAGTTTCCTGAACAAAAGTAAGAAATACAGATTGAAAAGGCTGAAAAAATTGTATTCATCAGAATCTCTTATTCGAAAATAAGGATCGTTAGATCAGATACAAAATGTCACCTGTATATACGTCAATAGCTTCTTGATTGCTCATAATCTGGTTAAAATCTACCGGAGCAAAGTTTATAGACTCTTGCGTAATCTTCTGAAAGTCCAGAGAGGTCATTAATGATGAAATGATGAAGAGCCACAGTTGGGGCCAACTTAGCTTGTTTTAAAAATGTAATTAAACACACTAAAAATACTAGAAAGTATGAAGCGCTAAGCCGACCAGAAGATAAAACCTTGTCTTTCTTATTCACAGAGTTCAGTGAGAATTTCAATCTATAAATGCGACAGTAATTTATAGTCCAGTGCTTCATTATTCAGTTGAGGAACATAAATCGCCCTTATAACTTTTAATAATTTGAAAGTGAAATCATAGATGGTAAAAAGAAAAGAAGAGAATCGATAAAAAAAAAAAAAAAGCTTTTCACCAAAACTATTAAAGTGAAAAAAAAATTGAGAATTAATAAATGTCAACATCATTTAAAATGTCCTTTTTTAAATTAAAAAAAAACATCACTAATATTCAGACGAAGAAACAAACTATATTTGTCCAATCGATTTACTTCATTCAATTTATTTAAAATGGTCTATACGTACTCTTGCTTAACTTGTGGGACACAGAAATAAAATTAAGTTGGTGAAAAAATACGAAAGCATGCAAAAAAAGTGAAGAGCATGGACAGGAGAACTTTTGCGTTGCGTGGATTCATTTAGTGCAGTGATGTCACCTCCAATATTTGTTTGTAGGTTTAGTTGGGTCTGTAAAATGACTCCATGCAATCAAACTTTGGTTTTAAACAAATTTGTAGATGAACAACTTCCTAACCTATGATTCACTCAAAGCTTCTGGGAGAGATTTTTATTTATTTAGAATAATTCTCTCTCAATTTTTTTACAAGTGCAGTCAGCAGACTTGCTTACTCAGCTGTTTCCACCAGCATGTTAGTGTAATTAAACTTGACATGGAACTAATTTCATCCATGGTTTACTTTCAACGTGGGACTATCATAGGAGCTAATTTCATTCACTTTTCTAACAAAACAAACATAGACTCTTTTCTATTTAATTGATATGGAGATCTTTCACAAGATCAAAGTGGATGCTTTAGTAGATAGAAATGTAGAATCAGGACAGGGCATGCTCTATAAATATATTACACGTGAGAGAACTAAATTTAATTAGAACAGAATTTATCATTTATATATGTGGCACATGCATGACCTATCATTTTGACTTCCATTTCCCAGCTTAATTAAATAGTTGGTAAGAGTAGATTAGATTGTTGAGTTCCTGTAATGAACTGTTATTGTCGGCAACCAAGGCCGGGCTAGCTAAGCATTGCATGTCAATAGATTACGGTAAATGAAACCTTACTGGCATGCAGCATCACTTTTATTTGCATCAGATTTACTAAATATCCTCATGCACGTCAAATCATATACGAGCTTGAATAGTCATAAAGCTAAACTTAAGGTGGGTGAAAGGTGACGATACTTTCTTTGGCTTCGTGTTGTATTGCGTGCAAGGGGAAGTTTTGTGACGTTGAGAAGCTTTAGTTTTCGTCCATGGAACTGTACATGAAAAATCATAGATTTCAGGCTCTTGAATTAATCTGTCATACACGGTAACCCTCAGTAAAGTACTAGTGACTGACTACGTACGAACAAATGATTACTTGTGATCTAATTAACCATCATTTTCCTAAAGCTTTATATTCAGAAGAGCCGCAGGCATGGCACGTAGCATGCTCCAGAGTCATGATGATATTTAAATACAGGAGCAACCAAACGACCGAGTGTTTATAAAGAAGCAGCTCATCTTCTGGTAGCTACTCCCCCTACCTCTCCCACCCAGCTCGATTCCATTCCTTCAATGGGGAGATCGCCCTGCTGTGACGAGAATGGCCTCAAGAAAGGTCCCTGGACTCCTGAAGAGGACCAGAAGCTGATTCAGTACATAGAAAAGCAGGGGCACGGCAGCTGGAGAGCCCTCCCTAAACTTGCTGGTGCCTTTCATTTCTTACTGATTACATGTTTATATGCATATTGGTGATCTTGCTTTCAGCCTTCTCACTGAGATTTTACACAGGTCTGAATAGATGTGGCAAGAGTTGCAGGCTGAGATGGACCAACTATTTGAGGCCAGATATTAAGAGAGGCAAATTCTCGGACGAGGAAGAGCAAACCATCCTCAACCTGCACTCCATCTTAGGCAACAAGTAATAACATTACTGATTATACTGATTCCTCTCTCTCGGCTAATGTCGTGCATGCGTTCCGATATTTGGTCCGTCTTTGATCTGAATTCAATCAGTTCAGGTGGTCTGCAATTGCCACGCACCTTCCTGGACGTACGGACAATGAGATCAAGAACTTTTGGAACACCCACCTCAAGAAGAAGCTCATCCAAATGGGGTTCGATCCCATGACTCATCAGCCAAGGACTGACTTCTTTTCAGCTCTCCCCCAGCTCATTGCCCTTGCCAATCTCTGTGAATTCGTCGATGGTTGGCCGAAGGACAACCATGCTGCACGCTTCCAAACCGAGGCAGTCCAGGCTACGAAGCTTCAGTACCTTCAGTTCCTGTTACAATCTGCAAGTACCATGACAAATAGTTCCAACAGCAGTGGCCTCGGCACCACCACAGCTGCTGACTTGGAGACCATGAGCCTGCTTAACTCTCAGATGACTTCACCCTTTCCCACAATGGCGCCTTCTGGTTGTCAAAATATCAACGGCCATGAACAAGTTAACCAGATAGCATCAGTCTTGTTTGAGCCGCCTACAAGCCAGGAGAACATTGAGTGTTACACCATGACTGCGGGATTTAGCCAGGGAGACAACAGCCAAATAACAACACAGCGCATTTCTCCTCCTTCATCTCTTCCTCCTCTCAATGGTGCATCAGTTGCCAACCAGGGGGATGTTTGCAGCATGTCTAGCTGCAATGAGAATGAGACTCACTCCATTTGGCCTGAGTTCTTGCTTGATGACCAATTCATAGCTGAATTTGCTTAAAGATTCATGGGAGATGATCTTCAAAGGTTCTGTCTTGTTTTCCTGGGTTTTTGGATGTTCTGGTCTGATGTTTGCATACAATGATGGCTGCTGAATTAGTTCTTCATACTTGTAAATGTATACATACATATATATATAACACTGCAAATTCTACTGCTTCTGCTCCTTCCTGTACTTGGCTTCTATCTGTACAAATGATTGATTACTTCTCCTGGAATTAAAATAGCACTAGTCATGCAACATCACATCATAACGTAACTACATCACAATCTTTTATTAGTATAATTGTCCAGATTGAACGAAGACTAGATAGGAGAACAATGAACATAAAAACAGACACAGAAATGCCAATAAATGCACGTACCGTGAATCCACAAGAAGATCACAACGAATTCAGTTCATATGGTAGTGGAAATATTATATTGTAGCTTGACTATACCATTGTTTTTTCTCAAAAACAATCATTTTCAGAGAAATAAAAGTTATGTATCAACATCGTTAATGGAAAGTCTAATGCATCAATTACAGAAGAGTGAGTTTCGATTGTAAGCACTAAACTAGGAACAAGATCAGGTGCCTTGTGCTTTGGTTTTTCAAAAAAAATAGTAAAAAGATTTGCCGAACAAAACTGAAAGCATGCTTATATATACCTAGGTATAAATTTTAAACTGGAAAAAAATTGTTTATTTCATTTACAGAGTATATATACAGCTACATCACTAAAGAGAAGTAAATCGAAGTCCTGTTCACTCTAGCAAATACCAGTTTCCTTGATAGAGAAAAAACTTAAGCAAGAAGTTCATACTAGTGTGTCCACTAACTGGCAGACAATATTCAATCAGAGTGATTAATTTTGTTCTCCATGAAGCTGCATGCATGTAAAAGTCAAGCACACGTGAAATTCTAACCTACTATAGTGTCAACAACTCCAGTTTGGTTTGATTTTACAATCCAATGTTTAGACAGCAACTGGGAAGAATCTCTTACGCGTGCTACAGGAGGTTAGGTAGGGAACTGACCTGGGCAAATTATCCTAATGATGGATATTAACTTACAGGAGCATCCTTTTAGATTTGTATTGTTTAACTATTGAACTCAAATTAAGAACGATCTTATTACTGAGCTCAAAAGAAGGTATAATCAAAAGTTATGGGGTCCTCATCTGACCTATTTCTCAGATAAATTATCTCTTTCTTTAGTTACTAGTCAATAAATACTCAAATTCATTTGGGAAATTTTGATTATAGACGCAATACTACTTTTTTTAAGGGTTAATTTGTGGCTTTCAAGTTTCAAATCATAAAACTTCAAAGATCAGTGTTGATATATTTCAACTTTTTTTGCTCTCTCTCGTCTAATGGAATATAAGACAAACAAATTGTTGGTAACTTGGCATCGTCTCTGACATGGTTCTATTAATTATGTTAGATACTGAAATACATTTCATAGTCTTATTTTGCCTTTAGAGGGGCATTCTCTGACCTGGTGCTGGAGACCAAAGGTTAAGGGAAACAAATCAATGATATAGAAATAAATAGCAAATTAGAATGGATCTTCTTCACCAATATTTTCCATCAACATGAGGAAAATTTGAGTTTAATAGGATAGACTTGTGTTTCAAAGATCTTTGATCGAGTAAAACAGGGAAATTATGATAAAAAAAAACCCAGCAATTACCTATCCAGTAAAAGAACCACGGAAGAAACATCACAGAACAAAATTTTAAGAACTTGCTTTTAGAAAAAAGAATAGCAATCATCATACCCGCCAAAAATGAGAGACCAGGGGAAAACAGCCAAACAGAATTTTGCTCCTAAACATAATAATCTGAATTGATTAAATACCTGCCAGACTAATAGGTCTGCCAATCTGGAAGAAATTCATGATCACATGATTAACCTTTGTAAAGACTAGAGGTAGTTCAAGTATTGAGTTTAGCAAGCAATAAGTGAGAAACAGTATACATATGCTTATCAATGTTGGCCTATGATGTTTCCTCTATGCAGATATTTGCTCCTCTTGCTTCCTCCTCGGACAGAAAGATAGCTTAAAAATGATATGCTTACATTGACAATCTTCTATTTATCTGTGCTCATCATATTCATCTCCTACTGTCCACAATAAGACGATCAGAAAGTAGCTCATGGAATTGACCCTTGCAAAATAATTGTCAGGATGAGAATAATTTAATTTAATGCTTACTCATTATTTCTTGAGAACAATACAGAAAAAGCTTGCAGCTACTCAAATATTCAAATAATCCAGACACAAAATCTTATTTGAAACAACTACAGTAGTAATGCTCTAAAAATAAGCTTGCAGCTACTCAAAAATAGATAACGGCTTTAGGGTCAGGCCACAAAAGTTTAAAAATGAAAATAGATCTTCCCCCAGTATCATTTTTTTTTTCCGGAGGATATCTGGAAAATGAAATGATTGAAGGGGGCAACTCAACAAGGGCAAAGATTCATGTCAAAACTTAAATGAGCACAGAAAAGGTATTTCTGCCTATAAGGAAGCATCTAAAAATTGAGCCAAGGCCTTGTTGTAAAATAATAAAGCAATACAAGCAGTATTATTTTTGCACAAAAATAAGCATGCAATAGACAGATAAATAAAGGAGTAGGGTTTAGAATATAGTTATCCGGTTGAAGCGTCGGCACGCCGACTGTCCTTAGAGAATTTATTGCCGCCTCACGGTGCAAAGGCTCTCCGGCAAAATTCCCCCAAGATCCGACAACCGCTCGTCTCGTCCGTAGGTGCACTCCAAAACGGACGCGACACTCGGACCCAACCTCAGATCGCCGTAAGACCAAGCCTCAGGACAAGAAAGACGAGAAGAAAGCAGAAAGAATCGCACAGAGAAGGGAGAAAGCTCGAGGCTTGAGTGAAGAATAGAGGTGCTGCAAGTCCCCTTTTATTCACTCTGAGAAGGTACGAAGCACTGCTTCGCTAGCTAGGAAACGCGCCTCAGCGTCGCGTCCGCGTCCCTTCCTCACGCGCAGAACAAAACTGAAGTCCGCGTCCCTTCCTCACGCGCGGAACCAAACTCTGGTTTGGTTTTGGTTCAGACCAAACCAGAACCGGAAACCAAACTGGTTTGGTTCAGACTGAACCAAACCAGCAAAAACAGACTGGGCCGCCCGTGAGCGCAAGGCCCACGGGCTGGGGATTTGCACCCTCCCCTGCGCGCGTTAATCGCGCACGTGACGCCCGGTTTATGGATTTCCGGCTCGAACCCCCCAAATCCACTCGATTTGGGCTTGGCCCGCGCATGCGTGTAGGTCCTCTTATCATTGCTAAGCAAGGATGGAAGGGCTTCCTATATAAGCCCTTCCAAGCTTCTCCACTTAGCAATGTGGGACTAAAAACACTACAAAAAAATACTTTGAATTTAAAACAAAATTCAACAATCCCCCACAAATTCAAATCATTTCGGTTAAAAACAAAAAACAAAAAAAATATGTCCTGAGGCTAGGTTGCAATGAGCTTTTAGTGAAAATACCTTCCGGTTTGAATTTTCACCTAAGTACACCAATCTTATTCACATAGGTTTGAAGTGAACTAGGTCTTGAACTTAAACCTTTTTATATGTGAAGTCAAATGGTAACAACTCATCACGGGCGACGGTTGAATCCTTCTGGGTTGGTGCATTACGGCCATGCCACCGAATCTTGTTTCATAAGTGCTAAGGGGAGTTGCCTAGACCCCCCACACTGCGGCCACACAGTTACACTTACATAGGTGAGTTCTCCAAGGATGTACTGCGAGCATCCTGTCAATAAGACCTTGAACTCATTAAGAGCCTCCAAGCTCATCCTTACTAGCAGTCAAGCATCTATCCAGGGAAGAGACTATGAGATTACATCTCAATCAATTTGATGCTTACGGTTCACCCTTATAACTTGTTTATACCACATTGAACCTACTTCTTGGGATCTCCAATCAGATAGGTTGGGTTGCCGTTATAGATGAAACCAGGATAGGCCTCAGTCCCATTCCCTTACTGGATCTCTTGATTTTCTCGGAATCAAGTCCTTTTGTGAGTGGATCAGCAATATTGTCTTTTGAACTTACGAAGTCCAATGACACCACTCCAAGAGACACTAGCTCACGAATAGACTTCAATCTTATTCGTACATGTCTTTTCTGTTTCTGGTTATCTTGGAGCTTCTAATCTGAGCTATTGTTGTTTGATTATCACAGTGTATTGAAATAGAAGGTATTGACTTTACCATCAAGGGAATTTCTGAAAGAAGACCCTTAAGCCAATCAGCTTCAGTTACTGTGGTATCTAAAGCACACAATTCTGCCTCGGATGTAAAACGGGATATAATCGTTTGTTTAACAGACCTCCAAGCATCTGCACCGCCTCCAAGTGTAAAGACATAACCAGTAACGCCTTTACACTCAGCAGTGTCTGCTATCCAACTAGCATCACTATATCCCTCCAGGACTGCAGGGAATCTCCCATACCACAAGCCCAAGGATATAGTACCTTTTAGATATCTGAGTACTCTGTCTAATGCATCCCAATGCGTTCTGTCCGGACAACTGGTAAACCTGCTCAATTTCGTTATAGCAAAAGAAATATCAGGTCTAGAACAATTAGCTAAATACATTAGACTACCTATTATTTGTGAGTATCTTAATTGAGACACTGCCACACCACTATTATTCTTGTGGAGAGTTTTTGAAGGATCATATGGTGTGACAACATATTTAACTTGGCTATAACCATATTTCTCTAATACTCTCTCAACATAGAATGACTGAGAAATTGTTATTCCATCAGTTGAACGAGTCAACTTCAACCCTAAAATCATATCAGCACAACCCATATCCTTCATATCAAACTTACCACTTAAGAGGGCCTTAGTCTCATTAATAATAGAAAGGTTAGTTCCAAATAGTAGAATATCATCTACATATAAACATAGGATAATACAATTATCACCATTCATTTTAGCATACACACATTTATCAGAGTCATTTACTTCAAAGCCAAACAATAGCATAGCTCTATCAAATTTTTCGTACCACTGCTTTGGGGCTTGCTTCAAACCATAAAGAGATTTGACTAACCTACAGACTTTATTCTCATTTCCAGAGACTACATATCCCTCAGGCTGATCCATATATATCTCTTCTTCTAGATCTCCATTTAGGAATGTCGTTTTGACATCCATTTGATGGACCTCAAGATGATATATGGATGCTAATGCGATTAACACTCGAATTGTAGTAATTCTGGTAACAGGAGAATAAGTGTCAAAATAGTCAATCCCTTCTTTTTGTTTGAATCCCTTAGCAACTAGGCGGGCTTTGAATTTATCTACTGACCCATCAGGTTTTACTTTTCTCTTAAATACCCATTTACATCCTATAGTGGTACACCCAGGAGGTAAATCTACCAACTCCCAAGTGGCATTAGAGATAATAGAGTCCATTTCACTTTTAATAGCCTCTTTCCAGTGTTTAGCTTCAGGAGAAGCCATGGCATCTCTATATGTCACAGGATCACCTTCTATATTATAGGTGATAAAGTCCTGGCCTAAATCCGTAGACACACGTTGCCTCTTGCTCCTTCTCGGTTCTGTATACTCACTAGATTCATCTAGTCTAGAGTGACTTGAGGAAGGTGTACCCACTACGGATAATGGGACCTCTACGGAAGAAAGCGCATTTCTAGTAGGAATACTAGATTGAGGTGTTCTCGTCTTCATAGGAAATATATCCTCAAAAAATGTAGCATCGCGAAGTTCTACAATAATATTTGCATCTATTCCAGGAATTTCTGATTTAATAATCAGGAACCTATATGCAATACTATTTTGAGCATAACCCAAGAAGATACCATCTACG
Organism: Zingiber officinale; assembly: GCF_018446385.1. Classification (NCBI taxonomy): domain Eukaryota; kingdom Viridiplantae; phylum Streptophyta; class Magnoliopsida; order Zingiberales; family Zingiberaceae; genus Zingiber; species Zingiber officinale. The sequence continues at coordinate 82,740,801 of NC_056007.1, forward strand.
GTCTTTGGACCAAGTTTTTTCCTTCTGTGTTCAGGTACTAGTACCTTTGCCAGGCACCCCCACACTTTAAAGTATTTCAAACTTGTCCTTCGGCCTTTCCAAAGCTCATATGGGGTTTTATCCCTTGACTTCATTGAGACTCTATTTAGCACATGACATGCAGTGTATAGAGCCTCCCCCCACATAAAGTTGGGTAACCCAGAACTGCCTAACATGGAATTAATCATATCTTCAAGGGTTCGATTTTTTCGTTCTGCTATACCGCTGGATTAAGGACTATATGGAGCAGTTACCTCATGGATTATACCTGTATCTTGATAAAAATTTTGAAACAGGTTTGAGGTAAATTCTCCACCCCTATCAGACCTTAACCTCTTAATAGTTTTATCGATTTGATTCTCAGCTTCAGATTTAAAAACCATAAATTTATCTAAAGCTTCATCCTTGGTTTTTAGCAAATAAACATAAGAATAACGAGAGTGATCATCAATGAAGGTAATGAAATACCTTTTATGGTCTCTCGTTATTACACCGTTAAACTCAAAACAGTCAGTATGAATCAATTCTAAAATATCAGAATTTCTATCAACTGATTTGAAGGGTTTACGGGGTTGTTTATATTGCACACAAATTTCACATTTTTTCTTATCATTTATAGCATGCTTAGGGATCATGTCAAGATTCATCATCCTTTTTACGGTATTAAAATTGACATGTCCTAATCTGTCATGCCACAGATCATAAGACTCAATGTTATATGAACAACCAATATCAGAAGTTTTATTTAAAGTAGCATTTTCTACATTGAGTTTAAATAAACCTTCATTAAAGTAACCTTTTCTAATAAAGGTTCCTAAATGTAATATTACAACTTTATTACATTTGAAGTTCAACTCATAACCAGCACGGACTAACTTTGATCCGCTAATCAAATTCCGACGGACCGCTGAAACATGATGCACCTCATGCAGTGACAGGACTTTTCCAGAGGTGAACCTCAGGTCAACTTGTCCTATCCCAAACACCCTGGCTGCAGAATGGTTCCCCATGGTCACGGAAGTGCCTTCAATTACCTGATAAGTAAGGAAGGCAGAGTGATCAGCACAACAGTACATTAGCACCTGTATCAACTAACCATTCATTGGGTTGATAGATCAAGTTTAGTTCGGGTTTGAAGGTAACAAACCTATCGCTGGTGTCGTCACTAGCAGTCACGACATTTACTTGTGCCTTGGTGTTGGACGTATTGCTTTGGTTCTTGTTCTTTCGCTTAGGGAAGAATTTGGCATAATGTCCAACCTGTCCACATGCCCAGCAAGGCTTAGGTTTGGTTCCAGTTTTCTTTTGAACCTTTGGGTTGGGTTTCATCTTGTTCTTCATTTTCTAATTTTTGAATTTCTTCTTGTCAGATGAGACTACTACATTTGCCTTTGGAATAAAATCCATAGGCATTCTTGTATCATCATTTTTATGTTGCTTCCGATGTTCTTCTTCGATATTTAAGGCAATCATCAAATCTTCTAGAGAGATTTTACCTCTCTGATGTTTAAGAGTCATGCCAAAATCTTTCCAACTCGGAGGTAATTTTTCGATGATAGACAAGACCTGAAATTTTTCAGGTAATGGCATATCTCCTTCAGCAAGACCATGAATTTGAACTTGGAATTCATGTGTCTGCTCAACCACAGATTTGCCTTCAACCATTTTGAAGTTCAGGAATTTTGCCACAGTATACTTTTCTAAACCAGAATCTTCGGAGTTATATTTTTTATCCAAAGATTTCCACAGCTCTTTAGCTGAAGAGGTTGAGCAATACACATCAAATAGTGCGTCTGAGAGGGCAGACAGGATTCTCCCATGGCAGAGATAATCCCTTTGCTTAAACCTCTCTAAGGAAGCACTACGGGCAGGTTCCTCTTCATTAGGTGAAGGAGGGTCTGTTTCTATAACGGAGAATAGCCCTAGCGTAGTAAGCCAAAATTTCATCCGTTGTTGCCAACGTCTGAAGTTTTGCCTGTAAAATTTCTCGGGTCTAGCACTAGCCTCATCAGATCCTATTACCCTATCATTCATCATGTCTATTGATACAGGCAATAAATTCTCTAAGAATGTTGTAAAATAATAAAGCAATACAAGCAGTATTATTTTTGCACAAAAATAAGCATGCAATAGACAGATAAATAAAGGAGTAGGGTTTAGAATATAGTTATCCGGTTGAAGCGTCGGCACGCCGACTGTCCTTAGAGAATTTATTGCCGCCTCACGGTGCAAAGGCTCTCCGGCAAAATTCCCCCAAGATCCGACAATCGCTCGTCTCGTCCGTAGGTGCACTCCAAAACGGACGTGACACTCGGACTCAACCTCAGATCGCAGTAAGACCAAGCCTCAGGACAAGAAAGACGAGAAGAAAGCAGAAAGAATGGCACAGAGAAGGGAGAAAGCTCGAGGCTTGAGTGAAGAATAGAGGTGCTGCAAGTCCCCTTTTATTCACTCTGAGAAGGTACGAAGCACTGCTTCGCTAGCGAGGAAACGCGCCTCAGCGTCGCGTCCGCGCCCCTTCCTCACGCGCGGAGCAAAACCGAAGTCCGTGTCCCTTCCTCACGCGCGGAACAAAACCGAAGTCCGCGTCCCTTCCTCACGCGCGGAACCAAACTCTGGTTTGGTTTTGGTTCAGACCGAACCAGAACCGGAAACCAAACTGGTTTGGTTCATACTGAACCAAACCAGCAAAAACAGACCGAATCGCCTGTGAGCGCAAGGCCCACGGGCTGGGGATTTGCACCCCCCCCCTGCGCGATTAGATTTCCGGCTCGAACCCCCCAAATCCACTCGATTTAGGCTTGGCCCACGCATGCGTGTAGGTCCTCTTATCATTGCTAAGCAAGGATGGAAGGGCTTCCTATATAAGCCCTTCCAAGCTTCTCCACTTAGCAATGTGGGACTAAAAACACTACAAAAAATGCTTTGAATTTAAAACAAAATTCAACAGGCCTTATTTAATTTGCCCCGACTAAATATTTTTCTTCCACCTGGACGCGGTGAGGATTTGATTAGCTGTGGATAGATCATCTTGACGATTCAAATTGAGCCAAATATGGGTTGGTCAACAGAGAGGATTTGTTTGACTAGCTGTAGAAATATCATATTGATGAATCAAAATGACTTAAATAAGGGTTGGCCAACATGATTTAGCTTGGCTAAATAGTCATCTTTCGCTAGTCAATGAAGTTAAGTTTGGCAGAAAATTGTTAGAACTCAGTTTTGAGCAAGGCATGCCAAACAAGGTACCACGGTAACTTCCTTGTATCCAAGAAGAACTACCAAATTAACATGAAGGAACCTTAGTCTGAACAAATCGAAAATTTAATACTATGTTTGAACAATAAAAACATCAACCATTTTGAATTGGAATAGCACCTAATGGAGACAGAAGAAAGCCCAACACATTTCATTATAAGACCAACAAATTGGAAAGAAGATGGATTGTTTTGTGAAACAATATATGGGGCGAAGACAAGTGGAATTTGTGCTTGTGGAATTCATGGATTGGCTCCCACCAATATAATTCTGATACATTTCAAATGGTAGTAAAGTGATCCACGAGAGGAGCTCTTCTACAAAAGCACTCAGTTTTCCAAGGAAAAGAGAAAGAGACTGATGCTCCTCCTACCTAGCACAAATTATAGAAAGGCATAGTTGAAAAATAATTACTAGATCAAGAACTTACAACAACAACAACAACCAAGCCTTTTCCCACTAAGTGGGGTCGGCTGTATGAATCATTTTACGCCATTGAGCTCTATCTCCTATTATATCATCATCTATATTTAAATAAATTTTATCTTGTTTTATTGTTGCTAACCAAGTCTTTTTTGGTCTTCCTCTTCCTCGTTTTATATGCATGTTTATCATAGTTTCACATCGCCTAACTGGAGCATTTATTGGTCGTCTAAGTACATGTCCGTACCATCTTAAACGTGTCTCTCTGAGTTTTTCCTCAATAGATGCAACTCCTACTTTCTCTCTAATGCTCTCATTTCTTATTTTGTCCATCCTCGTATGTCCACACATCCACCTTAACATCCTCATCTCTGCAACTCTCATCTTCTGCTCATGTGCTCGAGTCATAGCCCAACATTCAGCTCCATATAACATAACAGATCTAACTGCGGTTTTATAGAACTTACCTTTAAGTTTAAGAGGTACTTTATGGTCACATAAAACACTCGACGCTCTCCTCCATTTCACCCATCCCGCTTGTATTCTATGTAAGACATCTCAATCCCTCCATCATTTTGTAAAATGATCCTAAATATTTAAATTTCTCTCGGGCAACTCGTCCTCTCCTATCTTAACAATTGTTTCATTACTTCTAATATTGCTAAACTTAAATTCCATATATTCCGTCTTTAATCTACTAAGCTTAAAACCTTTCCCTTCTAGTGTTTCCCTCCAAGATTCTAGCTTAGCATTTACTCCTTCACGTGTCTCATCTACCAAAATAATATCATCTGCAAACAACATGCACCACGGTAGTGTGTCTTGAATGTGTGCAGTGAGTTCGTCCATAATTAATGTAAAAAGATAGGGACTTAGAGCTGATCCTTGATGTAACTCTATCTTTATTGGAAATGCTTCAGTTACTGAAGTCTTTACTCTGGTCGTTACATCCTCATACATATCCTTAATTAGTTCAATATATGTTACGCTAACACCTCTCTTTTCTAAAATTCTCCATATAATTTCTCTTGGGACTCTATCATATGCCTTTTCTAAGTCAATGAATACCATGTGTAGATCTTGTCTTTGCTCTCGATATTTTTCAATTAATTGTCTAAGAAGATGTATAGCTTCTATTGTCGACCTTCCAGGCATGAACCCAAATTGATTTTTTGTCACGATGGTCTCCTTCCTTAATCTTTTTTCTATTACTTTTCCCAAAGTTTCATAGTATGACTCATTAGTTTAATACCCCTATAGTTTGCACAATTTTGTACGTCTCCCTTATTCTTATATAAGGGAACTAGAGTACTTATCCTCCATTGATCAGGCATTTTTTTCGTTTTCAATATCATGTTAAATAATTTTGTAAGCCATTCAATACCTTGTTTCCCTAAGCACTTCCATACCTCTATCGGAATATCATCTGGTCCAACGGCTTTTCCATTGTGCATCTCATTTAAAGTTTGTTTTACTTCTGAAGTTTGAATTCTACGATAAAAATTAAAATTTCGATGCTCATTTGACTTAATTAAATTACCTAAGTTAAGTTGATCTCCTAAATCTTCATTAAAAAGTTGATGAAAATACCTCTTCCACCGCTCTTTTATTTCTCCATTGCTTACTAATACCCTATTACATTCATCTTTAATACATTTTATTTGGCTCAGATCTCTTGTTTTTCTTTCTCTCACTTTAGCTATTCTATAAATATCTCTTTCCCCTTCTTTTGTATCCAATTTTTGATATAACCGTTCAAAAGTTTCATTTTTTGCTTCACTCACTACTTTTTTAGCTTCTTTCTTGGCTATTGTATATTTTTTTAAATTTTCCTCGTTCTTACAAATATATAATTCCTTATAAGCTATTCGTTTTTCCCTCACTTTTTCTTGTACTTTCTCATTCTACCACCAAGATTCTTTACTTAGCGGTGCATGCCCCTTTGACTCACCGAGGACACTCTTAGCTACTATTTTCAACTTTGATACCATCTTATCCCATGTTGTATTAGAGTCATCGTATATTTCACCTAATGCTTGTACTTCTACCTTCTCTTTAAATATATGTTGCTTCCCATCCTTTAACTTCCACCACTTAATTCTAGGAATTGTATATATTTTTTTTCTATTGATACTATGTTTGAGGCGTATATCCAACACTACTACCCTATGTTGGGTAGTTAAGCTTTCTCCAGGGATGACTTTGTAATCTTTACAAATCTTTCTATCCTTCTTCCTAACCATAAGAAAGTCAATTTGCGATTTATTATTCCCACTTTTGAATGTGACTAAGTGTTCTTCTCTTTTCTTAAAAAATGTATTAGCTAATATAAGGTCATATGCTATCGCAAAATCTAATATAGTTTTCCCTTCCTCATTTCTCGTTCCAAACCCATAACTCCCATGTACTCTCTCATATTCCTCATTTTTCACTCCGACATGGCCATTTAGATCACCTCCTATTAAAATCCTTTCATTTGGTGGAATATTTTGTAATATTTCATCTAAGTCCTCCCAAAACCTTAATTTGGTAGCTTCATCTAATCCTACTTGTGCATATACGCTAATTATGTTCATAGTTTCTTTCGCCACTATTATCTTAAGAGTTATAATTCTATCCCCTTTTCTAACTACTCCTACAACTTCATCCTTTAACAAACTATCTACAATAATACCCACTCCATTTCTTGTTTTACTTTTTCCAGTGTACCATAACTTAAAACCCGAGTTCTCTATCATCTTTGCCTTCTCACCTATCCATTTTGTCTCTTGTACACATAAAATATTAATTTTTCTCCTAATCATCATATCTACTACCTCCATTGATTTACCAGTGAGAGTTCCTATATTCCATGTTCCAAATCTTAGATTATTAGTTTTCCTATCATATTTGTTCTTATCTAACCTATGGTGTGAGAACTCTTGCCTATTTAACACTACACCCAAGTTCTCATGGAGATGTAGCGGTCCTTGCTGAGACGTTACAGTCGGACCCTGTAACGCGAACTCTTGTATATTTATCACTACACCCGAGTTCTGGAGATGTAGTGGTCCTTGCCGAGACGTTACAGTCGGACCCTGCAACGCGTTCCTTCCGGGGAACAACCTAGCATTAGCACAATAGTTTAATGGATTCATTCATGAAATTTTGCCATAGTTTGACGCTGGCTGGCAACCTAACGCAACCCTCTTCCTTTATCCGGGCTTGGGACCGGCCATGACTGGTCATCATGGGCGGAGTTAGCCATAAATTTAGTAAATTTAGATCAAGAACTTAGTAAGCCATAAATTTTATGGCATTGGAGTAGATTCATTACCATAAAATCAAATCAACAAAATTGTAACTAAGTTCATATCAAAATCCCTCAAACAAGGAAAAAATATCTAGTAGGTCATGACAACATTCTAGCTAAATGAGTTCTTATAACATTTTAGATATCAAAATATTCAAAAATGACCTAACCAGACTCCACATTCTCTCAAGGTAAAATAGAAGAATAAAAAACGATTTTGACTAAACAAGAATCAAGAGCACTACGCTTAGAGAAAAGCAAAGCGGAAACAACCTTAAAAATGTTCACCATGTATGTTGGATTTGAACTCATTTATCGAAGATTTCGGAAGCCGAAGCCTGAAGACTTTCTCTTGCAGGCCATGGACTACTTATTTCGATCTCCTCCGTCGGTTTTTGCTTGTTTCTCCTTCATCTTCCCTGTCAGCTCTCGTTCATTGTTATCCGTCCGTAGGAGTGTTTCTGGGATACGACAGCGACATTGCAGCTTGTGACCATGAATCGATTCGGATATCGTGGGTTCAAAGGAATGCTCCGCCGAGGCGAGAAACTGACGGATGCCGAGGCAGCCGCTAAAGGTTAATATAAATAAAGAAGAAATAGAAGATAACATTGATAAAAAAACAATGACTCCGTGGCCCAATGGACAAGGCGCTGGTCTACGGAACCAGAGATTCTGTGTTCGATCCCCAGCGAAGTCGCCAAATTCTTTGTTATTTGGCTGGTTTTAAATTTAAGTAATTAAAAATATTTTCAAAACACAACAGCACATTGACTCCGTGGCCCAATGGATAAGGCGCTGGTCTACGGAACCAGAGATTCTGGGTTCGATCCCCAGCGGAGTCGCCACGATTTTTTTGTTTTTTAATATCGATCATTTGATTCTTTTTTTAAAATATAATTAGTAAAGACTATTTTCAAACTACATCAATAATGACTCCGTGGCCCAATGGATAAGGCGCTGGTCTACGGAACCAGAGATTCTGGGTTCGATCCCCAGCGGAGTCGCTCCGAATTTATTTGTTTTTTAATATCGATCATTTAATTGCCTTTTTAAATATAATTAGATAAAACTATTTTCAAAATACACCAACAATGACTCCGTGGCCCAATGGATAAGGCGCTGGTCTACGGAACCAGAGATTCTGGGTTCGATCCCCAGCGGAGTCGCCCCGAATTATTTTGTTTTTTAATATCGATCATTTAATTGCCTTTTTAAATATAATTAGATAAAACTATTTTCAAAATACACCAACAATGACTCCGTGGCCCAATGGATAAGGCGCTGGTCTACGGAACCAGAGATTCTGGGTTCGATCCCCAGCGGAGTCGCCCCGAATTATTTTGTTTTTACCGATCATTTAATTGCATTGTATTAATATAACTAGTTAATAATATTTTCAAACTAAAACAATAATGACTCCGTGGCCCAATGGATAAGGCGCTGGTCTACGAAACCAGAGATTCTGGGTTCGATCCCCAGCGGAGTCGCCATTCTCCTGCATTCCTCTGTTTCAAAGCCGCTGCTATTTTTTAGACCTTCAGTTAGATTCGGATGTTTTTGACCAAATTCACAGTTATCAGTACTTCATTTTTCACCGGCACACCTGCCGTCTGTCCAACACACGTGCCGTTATAATTCATTATTTCTGCATTCGGCGCCCCTTCATCACCTACTTCTACAGACGACGAGGGGTACTCCTGCTTGATCAGATTCGGCGATCGCTCAAGATTTTCCGGCGCACGCAAAATGCTGAAAAAAAAAAGTGAACTTGGTCACAGAGCTTACTCGTGGACCTCGGAAGCGTTCTAGCTCGGATTCATGCCCGTCGCTATGAGGACTTTTCACCAGTTCACTAGTATCTTCTCAACATATTGAAAAGCATGTACTGAATTCGTTTGTGGCAGTTAACGATATGTCGCATTGAAGCTAGATGTTGAATCAAATGGACAGATGTTTTTTATTTTCCACAAATTTTATTACAATATAGACCTGACCAAATGATAGTATCATAATTTGCATAGCTAAACAAATATACAGTATGACTGCACATCACAAGGCTAGGCAATCAAGAACTTTAACTGTTTTTTGCAAACAGAGCAAAAATTTAGCAGCAGGCAAAAACTTGAGCTGAAAATGGAACAAAATCGAGCTGAATAAAGTCTATGAAATTCCTGAGTAGTAGTGCGTGATATTGAAAGAATAGTTTGCAATCATACAACCAGTCGACTAACCAGTTAGGTGCTGGTTCTTATAATTTAAAGATCAATATCGTTCTTAATTTGAAACTAAGGTTATGTTTATTATATCTAGATACAACCAACGAACTGCTCAGCCACAAAATTGGTTTTAGTTTTCTTAATGAGGGGGAGAAGTAGTCGAGCAAACACGCACTTAAACAATAGCTTCTGGTCTGTCATAATTCATCCATCAATCAGAGAACAGATGGATGGTTCCCTAGTATGTAGTAGTGCAGTACTAATTAAAATTCTTGACAAAAAAAATCACAGGGAAAAATGCTGGTGGTGGGAAAGTTTTTGCTCATAATGTCCACACTGCCAACGTGGCGCACGCCTGAGGCTGCCCACGTTTTTTGTTGGGAGTACTTATTATATACAAATAAGTTCGTTCAAGTAAAAGAATGTGCAAGAGGTTGGTCTTTGTATCAGTGAAGAGAATGCTTAAAGGATTTGGTTATCAATAGATATTTTTTATCTTTTTAAATTTGTAATTTTTTCTATATATTTTTATTATGGGATTTTAATAGTATTTCTAATAATTCTCCCCTAAATGAAGAACAATATTATTCTCATGATCCGAATTTTCTCTCAAATATTTGGTCACTTTTGATCTATTTTAGGTCTCTCCTGAAGTATCTGATCACTCTTGACCTGCTCCGAACCTCACCATAGACATGCGATTACTCTTGACCTGCTCGGGACCTCCCCGCAAGTATCCGATCATTCTTAACTTACTTTAGACCTTCCCTTACCTTCATTCAAGGTTACCTCACCTGGCATTCGGCCTTGACCATGGTTCTGATACCACTTGTTAGGACCGAAATAATTTATATATCTTTACAATGGTATGATATTGTTTATTTTGGGCTTAAGTTCTTGTGGATTTATTTTTGAGCTCTACCTAAAAGGTCTCATACTAATGAAGATTCTTTTTATCTTTTTGAACTCATGATCTTTTTTCATATATTTATAATGTTGGACTTTGATTGTATTCCCAATCTGATTTGTGTAGCCCTTCAAACTCATCTTTGATCCTTGAAAATAGAGACAATAATCTGCAACCCCTTTGAAATATCTGAATATCCTTTTCACCGCTTTTCAGTGTCTTGATCCTGAGTTTGACTAGAAATAGTTAACTAAGGTAACAACATACATAACATAGTGTATATTAAACTACCAACCAATGACATTGACATATGATATTTTTTGTTATGTCGACTATTTCTTTTGGAGTCTTGAAATACATATTTTTGCTCAGAGTAGTACCTTTCACTATAGGTATTTGTTTAATGTTGCAATCTGACATATTTAAGTGTTATAGCATCTTAGTGATATATACCTCTTGAGACAAACCAAAAAGTTTTTTTGATCGATCTTTTATAGTTTTTACTCCTAAAATATCCTCAACTTCTCTCATATCTATTATATTAAATTGTGATGAAAGTCATGATTTAACTTCTATCACAAACTTTATGTCACTTCTAATTATTAGCATATCATCAACATAAAATGATAAGATGATAAACTTTCTTTTTTTTACTTTCTTATGTATATATAATGATCCTCATTAATCATTTCAAAACCATAAGATAAAATAACTTCATTAAATTTTATATTTTATTATCTTAACACTTCTTTAGCCTATAAATAAGTCCACATACTTTATTCTCTTCTATTCATGAGCATTATGTTACTAGTACAGTGTTGTTAGTTGATTTTTACCCTTTATGAATTATAGATTCAAGAGCAACAAATCATATTGCTTCTTGCCACAGTTATAACAAGTTAACTTACTTTTAGGTTTTTATCTATGTTTCTTCCCCATGAATTTCTTGTTTGGGCTCAGACAAACAGTAGTTCTTTTGATATCTTCTTTTTCTTTTTCTTTTTCTTTTTATTTTCTTTTAATTTTGGAACCATTTCCTCTTATTCTTGGATCCAAATATGCTAACAAAATCATCAGCTACAAAAGTTTGTCTAGAAATCCTTGCATATTCTATTCTCTTTGTTTCCAGTTCTACATGGCATGAGACATCAACAAAAGTCTTTATATTTTCATCGTCTCCCAAGAATCAAAAGGGGAATGGATTACTGCCTGAATTTGTTATTCATCAGTTAACTCATGACCAACCTTTAACTCCTGAATCATATTAGTCATTTCCCTCAGATGTTGGGCCATGGATATATCCGGACGCTTTTTGTAACTATCAAATTTAATTGTCAGATGATGAAGCTTGCTCAAGCTTACTCTACTGTACTTTTCTTTCACGACAACCCAGATATCATAAGCCGATGGATATGACTCATACTTAAAGATCATGTTATCTACTATTGAACTAATTAACACTATAAAAATATCCCAGTTTAGTGATGGAATTAACGACAGAATTTTATTCCGTCAATAATTACTGACGGAAATCATATTCTACAGCTATTATCGACAGAAGCTAGTCAGTAAGCCTAGGGATTTTGGGTTATGGCTTGCCTTCCCGATGGAAATCATATTCCATCAGTGTGTACTGACGGAATATGATTTATGTTGGGAAGGCAAGCTATAACTCGAAAACCCTAGGCTTATCGACCAGCTTCCATCTGTAATACTTGTACAATTGAGGCACGTGAGAGGAGGAATTTTTTTTTTTTTTTTTTGGAATCACATGATTAGACAAATAAGGACATGATCAATTTTACTTAGTTTGGAGCCTTCGACGACTCCTACTCCAAGACCTAGGTTCCTTGGACCTTTCCAATGGGTAATCCACTATCAATTATAAAATCAATACAGATAAAAGAAAGTGTAATAACCCTATACTTTCTTAAGTAATAAACAACGTAATTAAAATGTTACCCAACACGTAAAGATGAAGATCTGGATTGAGCGCTAGTGTTGGAGTTGGTCTAACTACAACAGTCAGGTGTAGTAGTATCGCAACACAGAGTAGGACAATGTCGGAATAATCGGACGGTCAAGGATTAGCGTAGTAGAGTTGTCTTGAGATTGCTAGTTGAGGCTCCTTTTATAGGCATTTCCGGGCGCTTGGACCACCCTGGGTGAATCACGTGATTAGACAAATAAGGACATGATCAATTTTACTTGGTTTGGAGCCTTCGACGACTCCTACTTCAAGACCTAGGTTCCTTGGACCTTTCCAATGGGTAATCCACTATCAATTATAAAATCAATACATATAAAAGAAAGTGTAATAACCCTATACTTTCTTAAGTAATAATAAACAATGTAATTAAAATGTTACCCAACACGTAAAGATGAAGATCTGGATTGAGCTCTAGTGTTGGAGTTGGTCTAACTACAACAGTCAGGTGTAGTAGTATCACAGCACAACAGTAGGACAATGTCGGAATAATCAGACGGGCATGGATTAGCGTAGTAGAGTTGTCTTGAGATTGCTAGTTGAGGCTCCTTTTATAGGTATTTTCGGGCGCCTGGACCACCCTGGGTGCCTAGATTGAGACATATTTGATCATTTTTCATCACTAAATTATCCACCTCCAAGCCCCTAGACCCGGTCCGGGCACCTAAACTGCTGACATGGTCGTACCTCAAAGAAACTCTATCCGGTAGCCTCTATCCACTCCCGAGCACTTGGACCACCTCAGAGCACTTGATGTTGGTGTATGCCGGTGAATCAATGTGTGCCACCTCATCTGCGCGAATGACTGAGTTCGGGCCAATCCAGGCCCCTGGAGCCTATCCGGGCACTCGGACCTCCGAGTGCTTAGACCCTACCCGATGCCTAAAGACCCTTTTTCCAGCCAATTAATTTCCTACGTCATAAGGTTAGCACAACCATGTATAACTTGCAAAATAGAGTTATCATAATATTAATTACATGACATTACTAATTATATCTTGTCTTACTAAGACCACGATCTAGTCAATGTCTCAGCTTAAACTTCTAAAATGGCTCTAAGATGGACTTGCACCTATAGTCCCACTGAAACTCATCCTCATTTGATCATTATTCTCCAGTGACTTACTTTCACTTACCATTTACAGTCACTAGTTGCTAGGTCCACAAACTTAAGTAGACTTCAGCCAGCTGTCAGGTCCCGCAGACCCAGCTAGACTTTCAGCCAGATATTAGGTCACACCTCGACCTATCTGGACTTTGTGCTAATTATCAGGTCCTTAGACCTAATTGGGCTTCAGCCTGATGTCAGGTCTTTTAGACTCATTAATTCTTGTATACTCAATAAAAGTATCAGATAACATAGAAACTAACTTTAACCATTTGTCATTCATTAAAACTAAAGTTTAATTATTAGTACCAATTGCACTAACAGTACCAAATAAAGCATTACCAACAAAATATCAATTCCATCGATAACTACCGATGGAACACAGCTTCCATCTGTAATATCATATAGGGATTACCAATGGATATGAAGTTCCGTCGATAGTCTCTAACGGATTATGATGGAATTGTTTCCATCGGTAAGTCTACCTAAAAACCTAGGGCACGACCCCGATTTTCCTTACACACACGTGTTCTTCCCTAATCTCGAGCTATACGGTGAGTTCTCTCCCCCTCTCTCCCTCTTCCCAACGCCGACAGCGATTGGCGATCGGTACATCATGCAGCAGGCGGTTGTGTCGGTCGCTAGCACATGGTTGATCATACTGACAGCTGTGTCACTGCTGGCACGCGGTTGTGCCAGCTGCCAGCACTCAGCACACAGTTGGTCGTGCTAGTGGCTGTGTCGACCACCGTGCAGCTGGTTGTGCTAGCGGATGTGCCGACCGCTAGCACGCGGCTAGCGGCTATGCCGGCCACCAACATGCGATTGTGCAGGCAGCCAGCATGTGTAAATATCACATTACTGTATATTTCAGGAGTCTTGACCTATTGACATATTGATGATCATCATCATCTGTTCATTTCTATCCGTGTATCAAAATTAGTTATACATATACACAAAAGTTTTAATTATACATAAATTTGATATAAATCTATCATATTTGACTTTCTGTAGGATTTTCTATTACTATCTTATATATGGATGTATTATTTAGAATATTTTCTATCATGACATGTATTTAGATATTGATATTTGAATAGTTTAGTTTTCTATTATTGTGGTTTGTTTAAATTTTGTTTGTTTTAGATGATTGTGATTGTTGGATATTTAGATATTTTCTATTAGTTTGTTTCCATAATTTAGTATGCTTGTTTATACGAATGTTAGTTTATTTGTATTTATGATATTATGGATTGAATGAAATGTATCTATAGATTGTTAAGATTCTGAAATGTGTTTGTATGTGTGGATTATGAAATATAATTGTATGGATATATGTGATTGTTTGTATGTATGAAATGTCATCGTCTATGATGACTTCTTATATATATGGAAATTGTAAACAGGATAATCCTGAATATAAATGACTATTGATTTTTTATTAAATTACCGACAGAATCAGTATTCCATCGGTAAATATTGAAATGGTTTGCTGACAGAAATAGCGCTTCCATTGGTAAATATTGAAATGGTTTACCGATAGAAACTTTGTTTCTGTCGGTAAACCCCCCCCCCCCCCCCCCCCGAAATTTTTGATGGAAATAGTATTTCCATCGAAAATTTCATATATATATTGCTAATGGAAACAGTATTTTCGTCGGTAGATACCGACAAAAATACTATTTCTATCAGGAAAACTTACTACATAAATTTAATTTTCGTTAGAAAATATTACTATAAAATTTAGATTCTGTTGGTGTATATCGATGAAATCTAAATTCCGTTGGTCAAATCTTTTCCGACGAATTATCTCCTGACAAATGATTTTCCGTCATAATTTCGTCACTAAACCACTGTACCGATGGAATTACGATGGATTATTAAGTCAATAATCTAGTTTCTTTTTAGTGTAATATACCCTTAGCAGTAAAGTCCTTTTTCTTCCATGCCTTATAGACATCAAGATCACTTTTTATGTTGTGTTATAGAACCATCAGCAAGTTCTTCCATATACTAATTTACAACTTAGAACATATTGTATCTTGAGATGTCATATCTTATAGCTATCTTCATATAGTTTTTCTCTCTTATTGAGTTCAACTATGATGTTCTTATCAATCATAATCTATCATAAATAAATACATTATTTAGCTATTCAGTATAATTCATTTGTATGTAATTAATGTTGACTTAATATAAATTTGAATTGGTTTACAAAATTAAGTGATAACTACATTTACACTCATCATTAGTATGACTGATGTAGCGAATCTGTCACATCCGCTAATCAAATTGTACAAATATATATCCACTGAACCCCTTAATTTCACAATAACACTGTAGTAACGAGCCCAGGATCGCTCTCGAGGAACCAACAGTATGATGTAATCTAGGATTGTCTTTTTATTCCTATTTTTGGGGTTTTCGATATAAAAATGGAATGGGGGGATTTGAGCTTGAATTTAAATCTAACAAATGAAAAGCACAACGAATAAAGAAATTAATCTAATGCACAAATAAAACCTACCTATGTGCCAATAATCAAACCTTAACGCATTGTCACTCCTACATTGAGATTAAATTATTGACACACTTAAACTAAGGAATGAAATACAAGATGCAAATAAATCTGATCTACAACACCAATTAAAACCCTAGCTTGAATTTAAACTCTAAACACTTAACCAAGCAACAAATTAAAATTAAACTAAGCTTCAACAAGGAAAGAAATGCTAACTACTTGCATAAAAATATAACAAAACATAAAAGTAATCTGTTCTAAGTTACAAAACAATAATAAAAGTGAACTAAACCCTAACCAATCCAATCTCACAATCAATCTAACAAGCTCACACTCTTGCCATCACACAAGAGTACCAAAATCGAAACCACTCAATTTCGGACCTCAGTGGATACTCTCAGTAGCGTATCAGCTCGAGGAAGGTTCAGCTACACCGACGGACCACCCCCGGCGAGCTAAGAACAACCCGGAACCCACTCAAGTGCCAAAAATCTGGAAATCTGCTAATCTGGATCTCTGGATCTGGAGTGGAGTTGTGGATGGCAGATGGGCATCGGATGGAGCTCAGGAACACCGGCGGACCACCTCCGAGTGTTTCTGATGGACGGAGATACCGTAGATTGGAGGACCACCTCCAAATCTCGGCGGGAACATAAAATCGCAGAAAAGAGAATTGCGTCGGAAGGAACACCTACCGGCGGCTCCAGATGATCGGGATAAGCTGTCGTGAAGCTCTACAATGAAGTTGAAGCTTGAGAGAACGATTGGAGAAGGAATCGGGGTCGAAATCCGGAAGATTGCCGCGAGGACGAGGCTGTTGTGCGATGTGGAGTCGACGAAGAGGAATGCTACTGTAGCTTCTCAGATTTAAATCAGATATGGATCTGAACGGACGGCTGAGATGATTCCGGGCTAAATCAACGGTGAAAAGTCATCCAAAATCTGATCCGAAGGTACTGATGTTGATCTAGGGTCTGGATCTACCCTCCCGTAGGTCAGATCGATCAGATCATCACTGGATGGCCCAGATCGGCCCAGTCTTCATTGAACGGCCCAGATTAATTCGGCTTGATGAATGGCTAGATGAACTTAGATCTGGATCAAAACTTCTGGATCTTCATCAATGGCTTAGATCTGCTCCCCATTAGGTTGGATCGGCCAGATCTTCAACGGATGGTCCAGATCTGTCCTATTCTTGATGAACGGCCCATAATGCTTCAAAGCTTGATCTTCTTGTTTGAACTCCGATTCGAGCCCAATTTCGGTCCAAATAGATCCAAATTCAAGATCCTTTGATGCCTACAAAATAATAATCAAATATTAGCATCAAATAATATAAAAATAAAGTAATTTGCAATTAAGTCCAAAAATACACACAATGCACAAAATGTGATGTAACCATGACTTTAACCTATGAAATCAACATCAAACCATGCATATATGAATCAAAATAATACAGTAAAATCATGGTTATCAAATCCCCCACACTTAGTCTTGAACGTCCCGTGCAAGTAAAGAAAACTAAAAATCATCTCCATAGAAAATTCCCTAGAAATACCTAAAAGATAGTAAAAAGAATTTAACTAAGACCATCTAAAGATCACAAACAATCATGAATACAATCCAAATAATAATCAGTAGGTATGGTAGTTTCAATCCAATTGAAAATTTTAAGCAAGTTGCAAACTCACAAGGTATTTACCTATTCTATCTCTCACACTCAAAATTGCATATATGTGGAGCTCACTCAATGCAACTCACAACATTTCACTACCATAAGCTTGCTCATTTTCTAATTCTCCACCACTATAAACATAGCATACATGAATTAAAAGGATTTAATCATGAAGAATTGAAATGGAAGCAAAAAGAACAAGTGAAGTGAATGTAGTAGGCAAAAGAAAAGAATTCAATGAAAAATTGAGAAGATGAGAGTATTGGAGGAATATACTTGATGAGTTGACCAATTTGATGTGTAAAGAGATGAATATCATTTGTTGTTACCAATTCAAAATATCAAGCTAACCTCCCCTTCAATTTGAATGCAAACATAGAATCTTGATACTCTATCTCCACCTTTGATACATCTTGATTTGCCATTGTTTTTCTTGTTTTTCCACTTAAATTTCAGCAATTTGGAACTAATCTCACATCATGTATCCAAC
The DNA here is from genome assembly GCF_018446385.1 of Zingiber officinale. Classification (NCBI taxonomy): domain Eukaryota; kingdom Viridiplantae; phylum Streptophyta; class Magnoliopsida; order Zingiberales; family Zingiberaceae; genus Zingiber; species Zingiber officinale. The sequence continues at coordinate 82,758,720 of NC_056007.1, forward strand.
ACCCTCCCCCACACTTAAAGTATTGTCCGTCTCGGACAATGAAACACATCACAACTACTTGAAACACTTACGGGCACACTTCTTGTTTTCATTCTGCATTCTGCAGAATCTGTTCAATTTCTCCCTCAGTTTCTATGGTGAATTGCAGGTACCAATCTCACATACTGTTCTGATTTTTTCTTGAAATTCAAAATAGCATCTCAAATTCTGCACTTGGTCAGATTTTGGTAAATCTAGATATAGAATTCTGGAAATACAGCATTTCAATTCAATTTCAACAATCCCAGCATAACCTTAATACATCAATTCATGAGCATGTTCCTTCACCATTGGCTTCAAATTCCATTACTGATTTTTGCAAATCAGCTTCAACTCCCTCTTACTGAACTTTTCAATACCTACAATTTCTGCATCAAAATTGCTGCTGGATTCTGGAATTCAGTAGGAAAAAAAACTCAGAATCATCACTCCTGCTTGATCACAGAGATCAACTCTATATTCTGATACTCAAATTCTGCAAATCAGAATTGTTTGTCCAGGTTTGGCACTTTAAGAGTAGCTTCTTTTCCTTTTCTAATCACCAACAGTTTAGCTCTAGCATAGTAAATGCAATTTAGAATTTCAGTTTCGGAAATTTGATACTCATAATTGAAGGAATTTTACTTGAAACAAGAAGAATTAAGTTTAGCAAAGGGTATCATTCACTTCAGATCCAATCTGACAATGACAGCATCAATGTTTGGCACATAGAAATAGCTCACATAGCCCTTTGGAATCAACATCATCAGCACAAGTTTGCCACTTAAAATACATTGTCACTTACTGATTTAAAAACTAAAATGTAGGTTTATTTGCACATTTAGAACGTTTAAAATTCTGCACAGCAGCATCAAAGGCAAAGCAGTCCACACTCCATCAGCTACAACTCTTGCATTCAATCTCTGATTTTGCCCAGCTCCTGCCCATTTACTAATTCCTTGTCTTCAATCTGCAGATTTTATAGCTCATCATGAATTGAAACAAACCAAGCTTCCTTCAGAATTTCAGTACTGCAGGAATATAACCTAAGCTCTGCTTCTCATGCATTCAATCACCATAATCAGATAGAGCTTCGAACTCAAATTTTAAATCAAAAGATCCTAACCGAATTTTGCATTTTAAGATTTCAGCTTCAGTTTGTAACTTCCTATCCACATTGCAGTTTCAGAAAATTGACAAAGAATACTAGAAGATTGACTTCTCCTTCTAACAGTTTTAAGTGATCAAAAACCAAAATCAACAGCTTAGATTAGTCTTGATGAAATTGAGACATCCCTTGCAAATTCCATATCTGCAGGTTCATGATACCTCTCTGTTTCTGTGATTTTCTCAGTTACAGGTTTTTGATAAAACTGCACTAACAGGACAAGCAAAAGTAATCCAATAGAATTTATAAATTAAAGCATTCCCTAGCCATAACAATGTATTCCAGCAGCCACACCAGTTTCAACACAAAGCATTGGATCCAGTCAAACATATCCAACATCAAATTCAACAAGACTAAATTCTGGATTCTGGAATTCAGCTTCACATTGCCAAACTCATTTACTAATTCTTGCACTGCAGTCTGATCAGAAAACAGATCGAAAGGTTACCACCATTGCATAACTGCACTTTGTATCAAACGGTCTGTTTATTCTTGGTGTTCCATTACCAGAAAACATCACAAACTAGCCACATCTTCACTTCCATAATTCTTCCAGTATTTGATTAAGCTTACAAAGGTGTACTGCCTCTGAAGTATTTCAGTATTTGATTTTCCTCTAACGTTGTGCATCCCATTGAACTCCCTGCAGCAATCTTGATCACATCATTTCATTTCAACAAGCCAAAACTGCACTTTTACAGATGGTATCTATTTCAAGTAACCTTCACCCAAACCAAAAGTATTTGTCTCTTCAAGTTCTCTAAGTGAACTGATAGTAATAACCAAAATTCCACACTTCAAACTCTCCATTCAATTTCTGAAATCAGCAACTTTGAGAAATGATACTAAATTAGTAACTTTGAATTTAAGTTCAGAAATCAATGAAGTAGCTAAAGTAATTATAACCAACTCCAGCCACTCTGCAACTTTGTTTCTTCAGCAAAAGATCTTGCCTTGCATCTTGAAGAGTAAGCTTGGTAAAGTGTTTCATTTAGCACTGTAAAAGATACCATACAGCACCCCTCTGAAACTTATTGCAACAAGTTGTAGAACCAAAAAAAATCAGAATTTCAGATTTGAAACTTTAAGTTTCAGAATTGGAATTCAAAATGATTCATCTTAAATCAATGAAGAATCTGATTTCAGGGACCAAATTCAGCCCTTGTTCAATTTGTACATATATAAACCCCATTTGATAGTGAGTAAGCATAAACTTTACTTAGTCTTTTCATTGATAGCAAAATTGTATAAGGATCTTGGCACGTAATTGTTAAGCAGGAATTCTAACTTGCTGAATTCAGCTCTGATTTTGCAATTCTGTTTAGTGGCAGCAATTTTGGTTTTGCTCTCAGTTTGTGTTTAATTTGTGCTTGGTTAATTGAAATTTCCTGATTTGAATCATAAAGGTCATGAAGAGAAGACAACACCAAATATACCAAGATATTAAATGTTGTGCATAAATTTCCTGCTAATAAAGAACTTGCAACCACAATTAGGCTCACTCTTTTGCTCAGCAATATCTTTCATTGTTCATGCATGTCTAAAGAAAACAAATTCAGCAAGGCTTAATGAATTAAATCACCACAAGGTCCAACATCAGTTTCAACGAGTTTGGATTCTGTAATTCAGCAAGCATCTTCTCATTCAAATTCTTAATGATCAATAACTTTTAACAAGAATAGCACTAATTCAATTAATATGGACTTATCAATTCCTGTTTATAGATTCCACCTCTAGTTCTTAATTTCTGCACCCACAGATTTCTACATGTCTGATCCAATTTCAGCAAGGATTCAATGGAGTTTAGCTGCCCAAAATTCTGTTTTGTGAGTGCTAATGATATCAGAAATACTGCTGGAATTTTTCACAGCAGCTCGTATCTTAAAAACTGATGAAAACAGGAAATTTGCTAAGGGAATGGAGTATAATCCAGCTGAAACTGAACTGCAGTTATGTTCTCTATTGAAACTCTACAACAAGGATTAAACTTGTAAGCATGAACTTACTTAATTAAGTTACAGACTACCCATCAAAAAGGCCCATTCCGAAAAAAGAACTATGACAAATCCAACTCAAGCCAACCTACTGAATTCTTGCACTGAAGTTTGCTGGTCAGATTCAGAAATCAGACAAAAGGATCAGCTTCAATGGATCAATTTCAGCATACATTGCTGTACCAAATTAAGACTCCATTGATACTACAATTTCATAAATGAACTTGCTGTAATTGAGTTGGAATGCCGAATTTGATTTTTGAAGCTTGCATTATCATTGGGTAGATTGAATCATGACACTTGCTTTTCCTCACTGTACATTAAACTTCTTTGAATACTAAACAATGTTTCTGACTTAATCAACTAAGGCCAGCATGCACTGTCCAGAATCAACACTGCATTCACAGCTTTGAAATTCAGTACACAGCATCTAGAGGTCATGGAGATAGAAGCATACAATTTGTGTGTGTAAATACAAGGGCTTAACACTACTTTCTCGCTAACTTCAAGTCCGAAACTGAATCTTGGCACACAACCTATAACAACTGATACATCACATTTGCATGTTCCACAAAGCTGCAGCCATTTCAACTAGTTAAAATAAGAAATGAAATATCATATTTCAGAACAGGATCTTTCAGCAAAAAAAATTGGCTCAATAACTAAGAACTATACTTTCAAAAGTATATCATCTCAATGCTGAGATATCATATTACAATTCCAGCCATTAGACCTTTGCATATTCCATATTTGCATGCATCCAAAAACCTTTTATCCACGACAGAAACAAATCAAAACTAACTGCTTCCTGCTACCTCAACTTCAGTGATGTTCCTTAACAAACTCTAGTAATCCTCTTAAGCATTCCAATTCCTTAACACTTGATCTTTATGTAACTAGGAATACATATCAAGTATACTGGCCAGCTCTCAGCTTTTACAGATTTGCACAATACCTGCATATCCTCTGACCAGACAATTCCAAATTGGCACATCTGAATCAAAATCACTTGTTTCAAATGAGTTTAAGATATTCTGAATTTTATACCAAGCAAAACAACACATTTTGTCACAGCAATAGCAAGAAGAATGCATATCAGAAATCAACTTCAATAGTTCAATGTTCTTCACAGCAGCAAATGCAAGGATAAAAACAGAATTCCATAGCTTAGATTGATGTGAAGGCTGTCCACAGATTTTGATACCAACTCCAGAAACATCTTTCAAAAATCAGCATCCTTCATCTTCGAATTCATTCCTGCAGATTTTCCAATTTCAGAAAAACAAGTTCAGCACACTTTCAATGAATCAAACTAGTCCAACATTCTATATTCTCCGAATTCATATTTGAATGCAAGCTTGAGGAACTCCTACAATTCAAAATTTAGTGAGCAGGCCCATAGACCCTGCTATAGAATTCCAGAATTTGACCTCAGTCTGTACACTTTTGTTGCTTCCAATTCCAGTCTCAGTTTCTGAATTCTGTAACTTTAGTCTTCAATTTCAGAATATGAAACCCACTGTAATTTCAACTTAATGCATCACAATTTCAGTTTGGAACTAAGGTAACAGTAGCTAGACTTCAATACATTTCTGATCAGAAACAGCTTGAAGGATTGGCACAAACTTGCACATCTCTTGTTTATTTGCTCACTGCTGCAGCTTACAGCCTACTTCATTTGTCCAGCTTTAAGTTCACAACTGCAGAATTCAAATTCTGTTTTGCTTACTTCAGAAACTGTAACTCACAAAATTCCAACTTTATTTCTGATTTCTGTCAGCAGGAAATTATTCAGATTAAGTATCAGCTTTTTGATTCTTGCACCTCAAATTCTTGCACACAAGAAACTTAAAATAAAGTAGAGTATCAAATGACAATCTAATTCTGACACTTAACTGATCACTTTGAATTTTCAGAACTGCACAGGATTCTGAATTTTCAGATTGATAACTTGTTATACACATTTGATGTTACTGCTTTTTCCCTTCTAGCTTCAACAATTAATTCCCAAGAACTTAACAATCATTTAATCACATAATAGCTTGAATTCTCATCTTCTCTCAGCATATAACATCACTTAGAAAGTTACTGCAACTTCAAAATTCCAGCAATTTACTGCAACTTCAGAATTCTGTCCAGCCATTTGTTAAGAATGGAAAGGAAATAAACATAAATTGCTGCTTGCAATAAAAGAATTTCAATTCATTCCCAAGGGTTTCAAGGTTGATGACAAAAAAATTGCACAAACTTGATACACATGTAAACTCCATTATGATTCCGGAATTTCCTGCATTTATTTTATGTCCAGATTTGTGCTGAAATTATCCTTTCTTGTTTCGCAGCTGCCATGAAAAATGGCATACCATTTGTTTCAGCATCTTCTCAAGTTTCAACTACACTTCCACTCCTTTGGATATTGCATTCTAATTTTTGATACAAAATAGATACAAACTTTTCAGCCCTGCACTTCAATTCCTGCAGAATTCCAAAGCTCTATAAAAACTGACCATAGAATCAGTTTCCGATTTGTAATCTGTTAACAACAATCCACCAAGCTTCCTCTCTTATCAATGCTCATAATTGGAGTTTCTATTTCTGCAGAATTTAGCACTGCAACCTCTTCTTTGCACCATCCTCAATAACCTATATTCTCCAAAAGCTATAGTAAAGCTTCTAATCAGCAGCTCCAACAGAATTTTTAGATTTCAGCATTTTCTTTTCTAGCACAGTAGCATCCCAACTTGAAAAACCTTAAGCATTTAACTCCATTTCATCTTCCTAAAACTTCATCTTTGGCTTGAATTTGAATCCCGTCCATTAACAAATGAATCCAAGCATTCAAAAGCTCTATACATCTCCCCCACACTTAAAACTTGGTCATCTTGCACAATCTAACTCATCAAGAATTCAACCAACACTCTCAATAGAAACATATCAAGCAAAGATGATCAAAGGTTAAAATGCTAGAGGATGATGTTTCAAGAAAATTGTGGAGAAAGAAATTAGAATTTATGATGGAATAAAAATGACAAATATCCTTTCTTTTCATGGATACATATGCTATTGTGACTTTGAAAAGAAACTAAGCAAGTTCTAGAGTTTCAATTGTTGTAAGTGCATGTCACGCAAAGATAAAATAGTGTTTAGGCTTAAAGTGGACCTCACTAAGTAATATTCATGCAAACAAGCGCAATTAATCAAATTGGAATCCACTATCATTTTAACCAAAATCATGTAAGAAAAGCATCCAATCATGCCAAGTGACCTAAAATTGATGATCAAATTTAAGAGACCTTTACCATCTTAAAAATATTACTTAGAAAATTCCCATGAAAAATTTTATTCACATGAAATGCTATGTAACTAAACAAAATGCAAAGTATGGAAGCAAATGTGGAAATAAAATGCAAATTGCAAAGTATGGAACTAAAGAATGTATAAAGAATTTATTAAAGAAAAACTAAACACAAAGCATGAATTAAAATGCAAGAGAAAAAAAAATTGAAACCAACTCCCCTTTCATTTCCTGGTGGTTGAAGAAGGTTTAGAAGTAGAATCCACCCCGGATGAGGAGTAATCATAGTTCCACACAAATTCGTCTTATTACTCATTTTTCCTTTCAAAATTCTTTCTGGAGGTCTGAGGCAATTCAGTATAAGCATCCACTCCGGAAGCTTATGTTCTCCTACCACATCAATAAAAGAAAACACCTCCCACACACATGTGGGATAAAAAGAAAATAGGAGAATATTAGTGTGAGTAGAAAATGTATCAAACAATGAATCACACCTAATAAAATCGATAAATGGTACCTCTGTGATTTTTTCTGAAAAATTACACAAAATACTCACCTTGTCATCTTGAAACGTACCTGGAGTGGTGTTTATTACCTCTTCCTCATCAAATAAATGTTCAAACTCTAGTTCTGGTGAATGTTCAACTTCATGTAGTGATTCTTGGGTGCTTGGCTCCATAGCACAAGTCCCTACACTTACATCTTCAATTCTTGGTGATTCTTGAGGTAATGCTTCTAGTAAGCATTCCCCTACACTTAAATCATCAATACATGCATCATTAATAACATCTAGAGCAACAACATTAGTAGAATCAGAAATTTTAACAACTACATCATCATCACAAATAAAACTAGAAAATTGTTGTGAAGAAATAGAAGTAGTGTCAGGCCTGACAAGATCTCCACAATCCACCTCTTCACTGGCGTTTTGTGTTTGTAACTGATGAATGGATGATGCAATCTGATCTAACTGATTCTGTATATTCTGTATCCTTGAAAACTGTTGCTCTTGATGCTCTCTCATTTGTTGCATAATTTCATTGGACTTCCAAATTGACTCTGCAAATTGTTCTTGTACTTCCTCATACCTATTGCGCTGCTCCATAGGTAGGTAGGACTGATAGAACTGAGTCTGAGGCTGATAAAAATAATTCTCCATCTCATCTCCAAAATTCTGATGATATGGATCCATGGTCAAATAAATCTCCTGTTCTTACACTGAAACACTAACAAATAAAATCAGAAGACTCAGGAACAAATAAAATCAACACATGGATATATAAACATGAAATCAATCAAAACAATCCTAAAATTACTAAACATTGCATATTACAATGTCCCCAGCAACGGCGCCAAAATTTGATGTAGCGAATCTGTCACATCCGCTAATCAAATTGTACAAATGTATATCCACTGAACCCCTTAATTTCACAATAACGCTGTAGTAACGAGCCCAGGATCGCTCTCGAGGAACCAACAGTATGATGTAATCTAGGATTGTCTTTTTATTCTTATTTTTGGGGTTTTCGATATAAAAATGGAATGGGGGGATTTGAGCTTGAATTTAAATCTAACAAATGAAAAGCACAACGAATAAAGAAATTAATCTAATGCACAAATAAAACCTACCTATGTGCCAATAATCAAACCTTAACGCATTGTCACTCCTACATTGAGATTAAATTATTGACACACTTAAACTAAGGAATGAAATACAAGATGCAAATAAATCTGATCTACAACACCAATTAAAACCCTAGCTTGAATTTAAACTCTAAACACTTAACCAAGCAACAAATTAAAATTAAACTAAGCTTCAACAAGGAAAGAAATGCTAACTACTTGCATAAAAATATAACAAAACATAAAAGTAATCTGTTCTAAGTTACAAAACAATAATAAAAGTGAACTAAACCCTAACCAATCCAATCTCACAATCAATTCCACAAGTTTAACACTCAAGCCGTCACACAAGAGGCCGAAATCGTGACCACCCAGAACGGACGGCTGAGATGATTCCGGGCTAAATCAACGGTGAAAAGTCATCCAAAATCTGATCCGAAGGTACTGATGTTGATCTAGGGTCTGGATCTACCCTCCCGTAGGTCGGATCGATCAGATCATCACTGGATGGCCCAGATCGGCCCAGTCTTCATTGAACGGCCCAGATTAATTCGGCTTGATGAATGGCTAGATGAACTCAGATCTGGATCAAAACTTCTGGATCTTCATCAATGGCTTAGATCTGCTCCCCATTAGGTTGGATCGGCCAGATCTTCAACGGATGGTCCAGATCTGTCCTATTCTTGATGAACGGCCCATAATGCTTCAAAGCTTGATCTTCTTGTTTGAACTCCGATTCGAGCCCAATTTCAGTCCAAATAGATCCAAATTCAAGATCCTTTGATGCCTACAAAATAATAATCAAATATTAGCATCAAATAATATAAAAATAAAGTAATTTGCAATTAAGTCCAAAAATACACACAATGCACAAAATGTGATGTAACCATGACTTTAACCTATGAAATCAACATCAAACCATGTATATATGAATCAAAATAATACAGTAAAATCATGGTTATCAATGACCTAATCTAATCAAATATTGATCCATTATCTTACACATATCTCATCAAATGAATTAATCATTAAATGAACAACTCAATAAATGAACTCATCATTCATAATAAACATGTTGTTAACACATAATATTCTATTTTCAAGTTTGTCAACACATAAGATACTCTCTTTTTTTAAGTTTATTAACACATAACATGTTCAGCTAACTCATAATATAAATAAATCTAAAAACCTAGATAGGTCACTACTATTCCTACTAGGATATACACTAGTGCAATTATAATCAAAACAATCCCTATCTTCCTAGGTTCAGCTAGGGAAATCGTAGGCAGACTGACTTCGGGATTCTCTATTGGATCTACATTCAGATTCTTTTCTAAATCCTCCTTAATTTCTCCAAGATTCTCTTCTTAAGGTGGTATGTCCTGATCCACACGGTAAAGTAGGTTTATATACAACACTGGATATGAGATGCACCATTCAGAAATCCCCCATACATGATGTGATACTTCATTGAGGTATATTGGTAGGGATCGAATCAAAGCCCAAATCCAATAATTATCCAAAATTAAAAAATCTTACTACTCGAGTTTCCAAAATAACGTATCCAACCTTTTTATATGTCCCCTGATTCCACAAGAAGGATTATATACTATTTCCTAGATAACCTTCCTTAGTTCATTTCGTCGCTCATTAGTGATATCTAGAATTGAAAATAATATAATCAATATAAAATCAATAAATCAGTAATAAAACTAATTCAATTCAAAGTATACATATAACTAATATACTAAGAACATAAAAACAATCAATAGGTACAGAAAAATTCGAATACAAATAATCTTCTCTGATTTAAATTCATTTTTCACAAAGAAAAATGTCATTGAAAAAATCCTAAATAATTCAAGAAAATATTTTAAAACAAAATCAAAATATTATTCCAAAAACCAAATTTCGAGTGGCATGAGTGGATTTGAGTGTATAACCGACTGATTCTGAGTGCCCCAAGCGTCACTACGCTTCATCTGTTCAAGTCTAGTTAAGTCATACTCAAGTCGAAGCCAAGTCCGAATAGGTTCATCTCAGTTTTGACTTGATCAGCGCACCCACTCGATAGACCCGAGTCGTGTTTTTAACCAAGTCCGATTAGGTTCCGAACACCTACTCGACATACTTGAGTCACTTTATTTGAAACAATACCGATTTCGTAAGCCTCGAGTCCGGGTTGTACTGGAATGGTCAAATATCCTTATAAGAATTAATTTGATTAGATATTTGCCCAAACCCAATTATTCAAGCCCGATCCAAGCCTAATTATTTCAGCATGCATTGAATTTATTGGAAAAAAAAACTAACATTTTTTTTTTTGTCAACACAGCCAAAATCAACATTTTTTTTTCTTTGCCAACATGCAATAATTTTTTTTAAAATTTTGTAACTATGCTTCCAACATTATCTCTCCGATAAACACAAAAAAAATATCAGTTTTTCTTTAAGACAAGCATTTCGGAGAAAGCAAGATAAATTAAACATTACAATGAGCATTTTTGTATATCTAATAAATCTCGACATCGGTAGGATTAAACTCCATCACGACCCTTCAACAATTTATTGGCGAGTCCATTAACGGACCGATCAAGCGATCAAGCATCCATTTGTAACGGATATAACAGCAGCGTCATGTGACACTCCGTCCGGTTTATTCTCGTAACCGAAACTTTAGCAGGCTTACCATACATACCGGTAACAACAACGATACCGGTTTAAATATCACAGAATCAGAAAAACAAGGACAGGCGATGGCAAGGTCGGAAGAGGACACAGCGAAGCGGCGATCCTGATCCGCTCACTGCGCGTGCGTCACGTGGGTTCCTTTGCCAGACGCAATTGCGGTTTCGTCGCCGTCGGAGTCGGGGCACAGATTGCTGGTGGCGTAGAGTCGGTACGGGCTGGTGTCGAGGGCGAGCCACTGCTCGACGGTGAAGAGCTGCTGGCTGCATCTCATGTGGGGGCCGGTGGTGGTGACCTCGACGTAATTGCAGTACCATCCGTGGCCCTTTCCAGATCCGTCGGAGGTGAGGTTCATCCAGCAGGGCGGCCAGGAGGAGATGCAGGGGCCGCGGCCGCTGAAGATGTCGAGGTTGCCGCGCTCGAAGTAGTCGTATCCCTGTCCCATGAGACCGCCCCACGATTCCAGGTCCTCGATGAGCACGCCGTAGCCGTCCGCGCCGGCGAACGCCACACTGATGACCGAATCCGTGCCAGCCTTCCAGATCGACCCCGTTCGGACGTAGATAGTGTACACGCAGCTGTAGTCGTCGTTGCTGCCGCGCACGACCTGTTCGATCATTTGCCCCAAATAGAAAAAACGTAGATGAAATTTAATCAGATCTGAAGGGGGGAAAAACGTAATGGCGACAGTCTGATCGAAGAACACTTACTTTGTGAAGGGAGGAGGGTGTGGTGGAGTTGGAAATGGTGATCAAACTGCAGACGAAGAGGAGGGCGATGAGGGAGGAACTGTGGATCCTGCTGCTCGCCATGGTTGCCTTCTCGCTTCCAGAGTGGATCAGGATGAGAGGGACTGGGATTGCAGGGGAAGGTGATTAAAAAAAGTGTGATTTAAGTCAGAACGTGAGGTCCTTTACTGATTTCTGGATGACACTTGAGAGGCGCCGGGCCGGGTGAGATACTGGGCTCAAGGCCCATCCTAATTCCTTGCCTTTTTGTACGTAATTCGTTAGTTGGGTTTCGGCGGATCCTTTCAATCGTTTGCATTTTGATTTTGAAGCACATATGTTGTTTAATTTGATCGATGGTATTTTTATTATAGTTTAGAGTTTTCACTGTGCCATTTAAAAAAATAGTGTAAAAACAAAGCTAAAGAGAGGATTTAACAATTAATCTCATTTATTTACTTTAACATTGTTAATTCAGATTGAAGTTGTAATTGAAAATAGAACTAAAAACTCAATGCTCAATATAATAATCGTAGTATTTTTATTATTTTTATCTAATATATATTGCTTATGTAAAATAGAAATATATAAAATGAAGCATTAGATTTTTTTAAAGAGCGGACATCATGCATGACATGCAAGCTGAGAAGTTGGAGACAAGGCTATTGACCCCCTTTTCCCGCGCTTTGTTTTATCTGGTCAACCAAATCGATTGCAAAAGCTGAGCTCTTTCAGCAAAAGCCTACGTAGTACCGATTGCCATCAGACAAGTAATCAGCATATCGAAACAGAACTATGTGGCTGCCAGTTTTTTTTGGACATGTCTGCAGCGACAAGACGCACAGTCCTCCGGAGGACTGCAGGCAGCCCGGGGCACTTTAGTCGCCCAGCTAATCACCACCTTACATGGCAAGCCGTTCCTATTCCTCCACAGCAGCAGAGCAACACAAGAGACCATGCTTGCTACATGCCTATATGTCAAGGCCCCCCTCTGCCCTCTGGCCACTGCCCTCTGCCCTCTGCCCTCTGCCCCTCCTGACAGAAGTTCAGAGAGAAGAGCATTGCCATTAACCTCTCTAGCTAGCCTGGGGACCCCTGCAGCGTCAGGCCGGGGCCTCCTCCCGCACTGCCTAGTGCCTACGTACTCAATGCGACGTACGTATATATATGACGATAGTTGTTGCAAGCACAGTTTAAATTGTAAAGTTCTTTTTCTTTGTTTTCTAATCGCGTTGCTCTTCTCCCAAGGATGCCTTCTTTAATTGTTTTTTATTCTTTTCGTTTTATCTGTGCTCCATCCTTGTATGTTGCTTGCTTTTTTTGATAGATCGAAAATGAATTAAAACTTCATATTAATTAAATTCGATATTCAATTTTGTAGATTCCTGGTCAAGGATATTCCATCACCCTCAAACTATTAAAATAAGCGGATCAGATCCCACATTCAGTAAATAAAAAAATAATGTCAGATCTATTCGTGATTGATGGAAGCCTGAACCTTCATGTAATCAATCAATCATCAATGGTGACCCCCCGTCGATGCAGTGACAATTCCACTACAGGGCCAAATTGCCAACAATTATATGGCTAGCCTCGTTATCCTGTCAAAGAAAGATGTAAAACGATAGATTTCTACAGCAGCTTCACCCTATAATTGCTGCGCCAAATGCCCAATTTTCAAGGATCTCGATCAATGAAGTAGTCTTTTCTTTATTATTATCAATACCATTTTCCTCACTGTTGCATCGTCCTTCGTCAGGTTGATGTGACTTTGGTAATGGGTGAAGAGGATAGGGATGGGACTATTTTTATTCCCTAAACTACTCCACTTCGTGCCTTAGCCCAGAAGACTTCAAATCATCGGAGGCCATACCTTCTATGGAATGAGGTTACCATCAACAATAATTTAAGTTCCTCTCGGGGGCATTGTTTTAATGCCTTGCCTGCACCGAAAGCTTACATCCTCTAAACATGGCATATGAGAAAGGCAACTCTGACAGCTCCTCTCTCGGAGATCTATCTTATAGATTTTCTTCTCCAGCACGAGATTCTCTCATGCTGAAATGGCATCGAATCATTGGATTTCATTTACGGGCCACGTGTAAAGCTCCACAATTTAGAGTTGTTAATTAAGTTGGTAGGTGTTTTCTTTGAGTTGATCTACTGCGGTGTTAAAGTTATTCCTAAAAGAACATCACATGATTGCTTAGATTCAACGCTTGAGAAGAAACCAGGCGAAGCGGATAGAAATGGGAGGTGAAAAGGCTTACGCATGCCTTTTGGATCCAAGGCCTGAAAGAGGAGCGCAGATGTGGGACTTATCAATCATGGATGTGAGTAAGAATGGAAAACTGAAGGACCACCTGAAAACTACAGAAAGCACAAATTATTAGCTGACACACTTTTATTTTTAACCTTCCATGAATAGTTCAGAACATGGATCTCTGTTTCACTCAGGCTCAGAATCCTTCCAATTCTAGTTTCGTAGATTTAGATCACTAAAAAGAATATGTCAGCGTCAGTGACCTTGTTTGCAGCAAAGCTAGTGGAAACTCTGAAACAATGTGATGATTGATGATAGGTGAGATGGAAAAAATGGATCACACTCGGTTGCAGTCTACAGACTTCAGTTTCTGGAGAATTTAAGTCTGCTTATGACTTTACATTCTCACATTAAATACTGTTTGTGAAGTTAATTGCAGCCAGAATGCATCACTTGGCAATTAGTTTACTAATCCTATTGATTGTAGTCCCCAGAAGGTAATTAAAGATCTTAGCCGAGTTTAAAGTCACCAAACTAGAAGAATATCCAACAACCAAAAGCAATTAGAAAACAATTGTTGTTCCTTGTTTCTTGAATGCCAACAGATCCAATTACAGGATTCCACCTCTCCAAGAGGTGTGCTCGGGTTCCCGAGTGATACATCGACCCTAATTCATGCCCCTTAAGTTTTCACAAGGCAACTTCTAAACCTATTTATAAAACCGAGCCTTCGTCGACAAGCGCTTCCACTCGACGAGCCTCACCAAGAAGTCCCTAACCTGCACAAACACATCATGATCAGTGATTTAAGCGATTTGGCACATCACTGTTGTTGTCAAGTGATCCCTCGAGATGAAGACTTGCCTCCGATGGCTCTAGGAGGGAATACGTGGCGTTTGTCTCCTTGGGAAATTTTGAAACCAGGATCCCAAAACCTTGTCCTCTGTCCCTCAAAACCTATTGCAGAGAAAAAGATGTTAAATGTTTACACCACTAGTTATTGAAATTAGCCTGTAAACTAGTACAACTTCTTCCATGAAGCTCACTTTGAATGCATCTTCGTCGGTGCGATCATCGCCTATATAAACCGGCATTACATCCTTGCTGTCGGCATATCCTGTGAGCGAAAGAAGATTGTTTAAAAATTAATAAGGATGGTTTTGGAATTAATCTGAGACTGAACCAAATTGATGAATGTGATGTGATGTTAACGCATGATTGTGAGCATACCAAGTGACTCCAATAGAAATTCCAATGCCTTGCCTTTGTCCCACTTAATAGTGGGACGAATCTCCAATACCTACAGATGAGGCCACCGATAAATCGTGTCACAATCATAAAATAGCAAGGCGGCAACGTGCTATGCTCCCGCAGCCAATGAAGGAACAAAATCGCACCTTTCTTCCTTGCGTGAGACGCAGTTTGGGGTACTCCTTCAACACAGACCTCACTTGCTCGAATAATGCACTCCATCCCTGCACCAATAGATACGGATAAAAAATGTAAGAATTTGAAAAGCTGAAAAAGGAAATTTTTTGTCCATTTCTTGCATGAGGTAGGATGTCGGTGCCAAATTCGACGCAAAAATCCAACCTTTTCATCCACGCATCTGAAGTGGACAGATACGCAGAACTTGTTGTTCTCCACCCTCGCGCCGGGAGTGGACTTGGTTCTCTCCATCAGTGATCTGTAAACCTGAGGAAGCGGTGGTGTGTTAGTTTCGACGAGGATGGATTGATGCATGAGAAGAAGAGAGAAGGGAGACGAACCGCATCTATCATTGGGAGGAACTCGCATGCTGGTTGAAAGAGGACTGGTTTCGCAGCCTGAACCACCCAAAGTGAGATGCGAGGATAAGCACCAAGGAGAAAATTGTCTGAGAAAGAAATGTGAAGAGTTCGATGCTGAACTAGCTTACCCTGGCTTTGTTATGGCGAGGCTTTGCCGGGCCTTTGATGTCCATGCCGTGGCTACCGGCGTAGTATAGCCCGGCCACTTTCACGAAGTCGATCACCTAAACGCCGTTGTAATGACAAAGTTAAGAGAGGGAGAGAGGAAGCAAGAATAGTGGCCAGAGTGGTCATCGAAATGTACCTTGTCGAGGCGTCGCCCGCTAACGATGGCGGTGGGGAAGTACCTAGCGACGTTCTTGAGTGCCGCTCTCATCTAATATCGAAAAATCGAGAAAAACAAATCAGAATCGAATCTTTTACGGGAGGAGGAAACAGGGGAAGAGTATGGATAAGAAGAAACACAAAGGGCTCACCGCGGTAGACATGAAGGCGGAATCGGGGTCGTCGACGATAGGTGAGAGCGTTCCATCATAATCCAAAAACATGACGATCCGCTTCCCCTTGGAACCTCTCATGATCTGCTCGAACTTGCTCAGCGCCGAAGGATGCCGCATCTGCCAAACAGAGTTAGTGGCGAGCAGGACGCACGGGGTGCGATAAACAGGAAGCTCGAAGGATAACTGAACACAACTCACCACCCACGATGACTGCTCTTCATCGACGGAAGTGTCCGCGGGAGCAGCCAAGGCGACCGCCGCCTTGGCGTGAGTGGGGGAAGAGGCCTTCATGGACTCCATCCACGAGTTTATCACGCAACCGCCGAGCTCCAGCTGGGAGAGGTACTTCATCCGGCTTGAAGCGCGAGGTGGCGGGTAAGGTAACATTGGGGACGAGCCGGCCACCGCTGCCACCGCGATGGCCGCCACTTTCTCGGCCGGCACGACATTCTGCTTCGTCATCGCTAAGGTTCGATGCGACGGAGTCGAAGTGGGGATCAAAAAGGCGAAGGAAAGACGGTATCTTTCACTTCCCTATCCGATAAAAACCTAATCTTGATGCTGCGGAGGTCGGGGTGGCGGTGGCGCTGGCGGTGACGCAGAGGGGGAGGCGAAGATTTATAAGTGGAGATGGAGGGAGGAGACGAGGAGGAGGACCCAGGGCCGGACGCGCTGGAGGGATGGGAGGGGCCCGTTGGAGACCCACACAGTACGTGAGACCCCGGCGGTCCCACATTGCATGTGCACGTGTTAACTTCTGGGAACCTCCGCCTCACTGCGTCTGCGCTCGAACCCAAATTAACAGCTGATTGATCAGTCGCATTATTTCTAATATTTTTTCTCGTTCTTTCCACGTATTATTATTTTTTTCTCGGTCAAATATCTTGACTAATGTTTTCCAAATAAATTAACAGATAAAAACTGATAACAGACAGTTGAACACTAGATTTCGTAATCAGTATTTAAATGACATATAAATTTAAGATCTGGTGGTTCCGTATGTGGGCTATATGTTCAGCAATGATTTTGATTTGATTGGATATTGCTTTTCTCCGTGCGTTGTCCAAAACCATCAGAACTCATTTGTTCTTTTGCAAAACTTCACCAAGTTATTATTCATTTGGACTTTGTAGTGAAGAAAAAAAGACATAATAAAAGAATTAAATCAAATCAAAACTTTGATTCCCTGAAAATGCAAGGCGTAGCCACGGATTCTCCTCAAAGAACGAGGAGAATTTGAGAAGCACATGATATTTCACTTTTTTTGAGAATTTATCATCATCATGTCTCCTCGAGTTCTTTATGTCTCCAATCATTAGCTTATTCCTACAGAGGAACAAAGCAAACCCATGTCTGCTCTGCCTCGTCAACCAACGGCTCGATGGACCGGTCCCTCGCTTTGAGATGCGCGACGCCTCCTTTCATATGCCCCTGCGGATGCTCCTCGTCGACAATGTTGACTCACACTTTTCGTTAGAGTATTGGATGCATGTATTTGATTTGGCTGGATTAGGCTGTGCCGCCGGTCCAGTGGAACTCGAGAATGGGTGGAGCTCCGATCCAACACTTGCTAGGATGGACGTGAATCAATTCATGCTGCCAATGAATTAATACTGACTATATTGAAAATGTAAATTAAGATAATTTCACAGTATTATTGATTAATTAGACTCTAGTTATTGTGACAAAAATACGTTGAAGAACGAAAGCAACAGGAAGTAAATATGAAATCGATAAATTCAGTTAGCCTTACTGATTCGTTATAATGATCAATTTGGTTTTTTTTATTTGAAAAAGAAAATCTTATAAATTTATCATATATGAAGATTAAATCATAGATACATACTCTATCATTGCACCATAGTTCCAGGAACACAAAGGGGGCACGAAGCGAATCATAATGAAGTAATCTTGATCGAATGGATATAAATTGGGTCGATATTTATTAGATCGGTCTTCTTTCATGTTGACTATTCTAAAGAGGTCTATTTTCAATCAGATTGGTTGTTGTCAGATTGACTTCTAAGGAGATTGACTATTTCAAGAGGTCGGCTTCCAATTATCAAGCACTAAAAGAATCTTTTGAATGGAGATCGGAAAAGAATAAGACATTAAAAATGGATCAAGACGAATCTTACAAGGCCCATTCGAGTAAGACTTCGAAGAAAATAAATAGAAAAATAATGAAGAAAATGAACAGTAAAGAATAGAAATTAACTGAATTGTGTTTTTTTTTATGTTACACTTAGTTATCTTTAAATAGGATGGTCTTGGTTCCCAAATGAAGACATATCTCTTCCTGTTGATCTATAATTGTGACCGACACTAAGATATAAGCAAAAGTTAACTTCCAACTCAATTTAACTTTTAACCGAACCTAAACTCATCTTAATTTAACTTTCAACTCAATTTAACTTTTAACATTACTTAACTTTTAATCGAATCTGAACTCATCTTGACTTAACTTTCAACTCAACTTAACTTTTAACTTGGTCATGTCATGTGTGTCGAGTGTCTTCACCCCATCAGAATATATTCAATTGGTTGTGGTGTATGAAAGGGAAATATCAGCGTGGCGGTGGAGCAAGTGGTTTGATGTAAGTAGTAAAAAAAGGTCTCTTTCGATTATCCTCTGAAATTTAAGCACAAGTCAAAGTCATTCTGCGCTCACCCTCTTGTCACATTTTCTATGTGACTCAGCGGGGTCCACCGTCATAGATATTCCGAAATTAGCATGCATGTTATCCACTTAGAGCTATCAGACGGACTAACTCATGACGGGACGAGTCAATCCGTGACGAGCTAACTATTTGGTGGGGTGGGACGGGGCGGGTTGTCAACTTGACGAGTTGAGAAATTTCCAACTCAACCCAATTCAAGACGGGTCGCGTGTTTGGCGGAACCCGCGGGCCTATCAAATTTTAAAAAAAAAATTAAAAAAGAGTTCATATCTTCAATGTTTTACTTCGAAAATATTTTATCAATCAAATGTATTCATAAACAAATATTTTAAATATAAATGGACATAAACAAATACTTATGTTGGGTCAAAAGTACTATTTTTATTTTAAAATTATAACAAAGAAAGATAATAAACTGGTATAAAATTGTGCAACGAAGAGGAATAGTAATTAGGACTCCTGGTTGTGCGTCAAGCAGTTTAGATCAGTGGTACCCTGGCTGTGCATGTGTAAACGAATCAAATAAGAAGGGCATCTACGTTTAAGAAGGTCATCTAGTTTGGGTACACATACCAAGCTCTTCATTGTGCATAATGTATGTTTCAGATTTATCCCATAAACGAATCAAATAAGAAGGTCATCTACTTTTAAGATTAATCGACTTTGTGTGCATATATATTTCTGTAACTTTTGTCTATCACACTCAACTTCATAAGTATAGGTTTTTCCTAATTAGTATTCCTCTCAACGAAGAAGATAATGAAATGCTACAATTTAACCCCTGGTACTCTCGCAGTTGCAACATTGACTATTGATATAAACTGCTTACATGTGTTTCTCAACCCGCGGGCCAACCCAAGCCCATCGCGGGCCGACTCGCACGGGTCGCGGGCCTAGGCGGGTAGGCCCACGGCGGACTTGGGTTGATAAAATTCCAACTCAACCCGCTTAATTGGTTTGGCGGGGCGGGCC
The DNA here is from genome assembly GCF_018446385.1 of Zingiber officinale. NCBI lineage: Eukaryota > Viridiplantae > Streptophyta > Magnoliopsida > Zingiberales > Zingiberaceae > Zingiber > Zingiber officinale. Next base: position 82,778,443 of record NC_056007.1, read on the forward strand.
AACCTGACGGGCCTAACCCAAATTGACGGCTCTAGTTCCACTCTCTCCTCCCTGAGATCTTGGTCTTTGTACCTAATACAAGTCGAGGTACGAGTGATAACGATGTGTCCAAGGTCTGCTCTGTCCCGATATGAGGCGTCCACTCCCCGTTCCTCTAATAAGAAGTAAATGAACCAACCCGTTTGCCTTTGCCATGAGCTAGGGTCAGCTGGGTCTCGCTACTATATTGGTTCTGTGCTCTCCCCACCCCGGCCAGAGCGGATCGGATAAGTGACCCAGGGCGGATGGCCTTGAGTTGAGGGAAGGAGAACAGGGTCATACCAACGGAAGACTTAGGTTAGTTGACTCCTCACAAGTGGGGACTTGATCCTCTTTCTTTTGATGCCCCCGCTCCTAACATCTCGAGACCTTCCTCACTTAGATTATCTACGATAGAAAGGAAATATATATCGACACTTGCTGTGCATCCATGAACGAAATCTGACATGGGCGAAGTAACTTTTCTCTCTTTTCACTTAAATTAAAATAAATAACTTTTCTTTTTTTCCTTAAATTAAAATAAAATTCTTGTTTCTCTGTTCTATGATTACAAATAACAATCACTCTAGTGCTTATTTTTAAAGGTGGTGTAACTACTATAATGAGTAGCAACTACTACACAGTGACTGCTATAACGTTATAACAACTATTACATAATAACTGCTACATATTTTAGCAGCTACTACACAATAACTACTACAACATAACAGCTGTTGCACCGTTATATTAGCTACTTCATAGTTGTAACAACTACTATACAATAACAACAACATAGTAGCTGCTGCATCATTGTAGCAGCTATTGCACAGTTATAGCAGCTACTGTGCAGTTATAGCAGTTACTGCGCAGTTGTAGCAGTTACTGCGCAGTTGTAGCAGCTACTGCGTAGTTGTAAGAGCTACTGTATCATTGTAGTAACTACTGCACTGTTGCAACTACTGTGTAAAATACAACACCTAAATATAACCTTTAGGGAATTTACAGGAATTTTTAGAAATTTTCTGAGAATTTTCGGAGCTCGTATGACGAGTTTAAGGGGGATCAATTATTGGGCCACGGGAAAGCCTGTTTAAGCTACCCATTTAAACGAGGAAAAATTTTATTTTTCTTCTTTCTTTTTTCCTTTTTCCTTTTCTTTTTTTTTTCTCCTGTCGTCGTGTCGTGCCCCATTTCTTCTCCCCACTTCTCTTCCTCTTCATCGTCGCCCCTTTCTCTCCCTCTCCCTCTCGCGGCGCCGAGCAACGTGGCGCCGGCCACCGCTTTGCCTTCCCCAACCGGCGCCACCGCGACGCCTCTTCTCCTCCACTTGTCGAAGCTTGATCCATCGTCGGCCGGGAGTCACAGATTTTCTTCTTCCTTCTGCCCTAGCGTCGGCGGCCCAGTTCTCTTTTCTTCCTCTGCCATCTCCTCACGGACGCACTCCCTCTATCTCTGCATATTCATCGCGAGTCACCAACCGAACCCTACATCCATCCGACTCGCGTCGTCGCCACCGTGCGCTGACAGCCGGCATCGCCGTTCATACACTCGAGCAGTCGACGCCAAGGGAATTGTTTACAGCCACGCTGTGAACTAGCCCCCAACCACCGCCAACCATTCCTGGTCTTTCCTATTAGAAGCGTCACCTCTGCACGAGGCGACCTTCGGCCAAAGGAGGAGGGTTCGAGCCCTAGTTGATCTTCCTCCCTGTTGGTTGCTACTCGGAAAACCTATAGGTTCCACTGTACAAAAATTTTGTACAAAGGTCTGAACCTTTTCCTAGCTACCATGTGTTCTTTTAAATTAAATTTTGGATCGCCTGCGGAACTTTACACGTTTGATCCAAAACTTAATCTATTTGTTCTTTTAGGTTTTGACTTGGATCTCCTGCGGAACTTAACACGTTTGACCCAAGTCTCCTTAAGTTATTAATTCCATTAAATATTAATTTCCATAAAAGGTTCCCAGTACTGACGTGGCGAGGCACATGGCCTTCTTGGATATGGGAGCAACCACCACCGACTAGACAAAACCTTTAATAGAAAGCTAATATTTAATTTCCTAAAATAACTTTAGGTTAACCAAAGAGAACAATCAAATCACAAGGAAAAGAAAGAAACAAAAGAACACAACTTCGAAAAACCATATTCGAAACACTAGAACGTATGCCTCTTGTATTTAGTATTATTTCCAAAAATAACTAGTATGATGCGGAAAGAAAAATTACTAGTTATACCTTTTAGAAAAACCTCTTGATCTTCTACCGTATTCCTCTTCTTATCCCGGACGTCGTGTGGGCGACGATCTTCCGAGACGAGAACCACCACGCACCTTCTTCTTCTCCAAGCAAGGTTCGGCCACAAGAAGAACCACCTCCAAGGAAGAAGAACTTGATCACCACCAATACTCCAAGGGATCTTCAAGATGAGGCTTCCTCCTTTTCTTCTTCTCCTTCCTAGGTCCGGCCACCAACAAGAGCTCCAAGAAATGTATGGTTCGGCCACCAAAAGAGAAGAAGGAAAGAAAGGGCCGGCCACAAGAAGAAGAAAAGAGGGGAAAAATAGAATAGATTCGTTAGCTTTGAAGCCTCCTCTACCCCTCTTTTATAATCCTTGGTCTTGGCAAATAAGGAAAATTTAATAAAAACTTCCTTAATTCTTTTGCCATGAAAAGGAAAAATTTATTTAATCAAAAATAATTTTCCTTCTCCAATTTATTTGGCCGGCCACACCATAGAATTTCCAAGCAAATAAAATTTTAAACATCAATTAAAACTTCCTTATTTGCTTCCGGAAATTTATAAAAATTTCTCAATAATTTTTATCCCTTCATGATTGGTTTATAAAAAGGAAATTTAATAAATTAAAATCTTTCTTTTAAACATGTGGATAAAAAGAAAGTTATCTATAAAAATTAAAATCTATTTTAATCTACAAATAAGGAAAGATATCAAATCTTTTCTTAATCTCTTGTAGAAACTTATAAAAGAGAATATTTAATTTTTAAACTTTCTTTTAAATCATGAACATGTTTAAAAAGGAAAGTTTTCTTAAAATTTAAAATCCTCCTTTAATCAACAAATAAGGAAAGATTTCAAATTTTAAACTCTCTTTTAAACATATAGATGATTTACAAATAAGGAAAGTTTTTACCAAAAATTAAAACCATCCTTTTAAACTACAAATAAGGAAAGAGATTAATCTCTTCTCTTAATCTTTTGTAGAAAGCTATAAAAGGAAATTTTTAATTTTTAAACTCTCTTTAAAAAACATGATATCCACATAAGAAATAATTTTAATAAAATCCTTTTTAATATTCTAGTGGCCGGCCACCTAAGCTTGGGACCCAAGCTTAGCTCATCCTCTTGGTCTTGGCCGGCCCTAGCTTGGGTTCCAAGCTAGCTTGGCCGGCCCCATTGGATGGGTAAGAAGGTGGGTATGCGGTGGGTATAAATCTCTATATACTAGAGGCTACGATAGGGACCGAGAGGAGGAATTGGTTTTGGTCTCCCGATAAAATTAAGCATCCCGTGTTCGCCCCGAACACACAACTTAATTTTATCAATAATAATTCATTCCACTAGAGAACTATTATTGAACTACCGCACCAATCCCAAATTACATTTTGGGCTCCTTCTTATTATGAGTGTGTTAGTCTCCCTGTGTTTAAGATAACAAATGTCCACTAATTAAGTAAGTTACTGACAACTCACTTAATTAATATCTAGCTCCAAGAGTAGTACCACTCAACTTCATCGTCATGTCGGACTAAGTCCACCTGCAGGGTTTAACATGACAATCCTTATGAGCTCCTCTTGGGGACATTCTCAACCTAGATTACTAGGACACAGTTTCCTTCTATAATCAACAACACACACTATAAGTGATATCATTTCCCAATTTATCGGGCTTATTGATTCATCGAACTAAATCTCACCCATTGATAAATTAAAGAAATAAATATCAAATATATGTGCTTGTTATTATATTAGGATTAAGAGTACACACTTCCATAATAACCGAGGTCTTTGTTTCTTTATAAAATCAGTATAAAAGAAACGACCTCAAATGGTCCTACTCAATACACTCTAAGTGTACTAGTGTAATTATACAGTCAAGATAAACTGATACCTAATTACACTACGACCTTCTAATGGTTTGTTCCTTTCCATTTTGGTCGTGAGCTACTGTTTATAATTTATAAGGTACTGATAACATGATCTTCTGTGTGTGACACCACACACCATATTATCTACAATATAAATTAATTGAACAACTACTTTCATCATAAATGTAGTTATTTGACCAATGTGATTCTTACTTCTAGATAAATATTTATACCAAAAGCTAGGCTTTTAGTATACACTCTAACAATCTCCCACTTATACTAAAAGACTAAGCTGCCATATCTGCTGCCATACATCTGATTCCCATGCCTTTCAAAAAGCTCTTGCCTTAAGGACCTTAGGTTATCATCTGATGCAATCTAGGCGGCAACAACTTCTCCTCGTTTATACGATTTCTCGTATTGGGTGGTACTTGCGCTCTATTGTGTTTACTTGCCTTATAGACTTATGGTTTCTTCGAGTTTGTTACTGCACCAACATTATTACAATAAATTGTAATAATCTTTGGACAAACCAGAAATCATATCTAAATCTATCTTGAGGTTATTGAGTCATTCAGCTTTTATGGCTACCTTAGAGGCTTGCCATATACTAAGCTTTTATGGTGGAGTCCAGATAAACACCTATGCTTATCACTCTTCCATAGTTATGACTTTACCTCCTAAAGTAAACACAAAACCCCGAGGTTGACTTAATATTGTCCCTATCCGATTGGAAGTTAAAATCCATGCAACCCACAGGGACCAAAATAACTGCCTTGTAAACTTAGCATATAATCTCTAGTGCCTCTAAGGTACTTATATGCTTTACTGCAGTCCATTGTCCTTGTCTAGGGTTACTTTGATATCTGCTAACTATGCCCTTGGCAAAACAGATTTCTGATCTCGTGCATAGCATACATTAGGTTGTCTAACTGCCGAAGCATAAAGAACTACCTACATGTCCTCAATCTCCTTTGATGTCATCGAAGACATCTCTTTAGATAAAAACACTCCATTCTTAAAAGGTAAGAAACCTTTCTAGGAGTTTTGCATGCTAAAAACGAGTAAGGATTTTTTCGATATATTAAACTCGGGATATATCTATATATATTTCTTGCGATTCCTTATTACTTTGATCACAAAAATATATACATTCTCCCAAGTCCTTTATATCGAATTATTTGGACAACCATACCCTTACTTCTGACAACATTTTGATATTGTTTCCAACTACCAAAATTGTTATCTACGTATAGTACAAGAAACACCACCACGTTTCCATCACACCATTTGTATACACAAGACTTATCCGTTTACTCAATAAATCCAAAGGTCTGGATTACTTTGATAAACTGGATGTTCCAAGACCTTGAAGCTTTGCCTCAGTCCATAGACTGATTGAGCTTTCTCACAAGATGCTCTTAGCCCTTTGTAATGAACCCTTCTGGTTTGCTTTATGTGGATGCTATCTTCAAGACTTCCATTAAGGAATGCTGTCTTGACATCCACTTGCCAAATAGATAAAAGAATCTGGATAGACTTAAACATGGCTACCAGTGAAAAAGTTTCCTTTTTCATCAAGCCTTGCTTTTGAAAGTTTCTACCTTCCTGTCTATTCCTCTTTTCCTATTATAGACTTCTTTACACCCAAAGGCTTTTACACCATTTGGTGTTTCTACAAGCTTCCAGATTTTATTAGAATACATATATTCTAATTCTGTTATTCATTACTCTTTGCCAAGATGTTGCATTTTTATCTTGGAGTGCTTCGTCATATGTCCGGAGATCAGGTTCATGTCCTCCAGGGATCAAGTCCAAAAACTCTCCCAAAACATGAATCCTTTTAGGTTGCTTATCAACCCTCCCACTACGACAAGGCACTTTTTGCAATTGTGTATCATTTGTGATACGTGTTGCAGTTTCCTTGTGGTATCTCATCTTGTACAGTTGGTACTTGATTAGACATGTCTTCTATTATTTCCTTAAGAACAAATTTTCTTATGGTCACATGGTTTATTACATAGTCATTTTCTAAAAATCGGTCATTGATAATGACCTTCTGATTTTTAAGACTATAAACCTACTTTTGTTTCTCTAGGATAACTCACAAACAAATGAACTCCTGCCCAACTTATCAGTGTCTCTCATGTGCTAGACCACCCAAATCCGAATATACTAGGCTTATGCCCATTCTGCAATTCTATGGGAGTAGAGAGTTCTGACTTTAGAAGGTATTATGTTCACTTCTGTTTCTAGTGTATATCCTTAAAACAAATTTGGTAATAACTCATCATCGATCTAATTATTCCATAAGAGCTTTATACCTTCCTTTTTCTACACCATTCTGTAGGGGTGTACCAGGTGTAGTTAGTTGGGATTGAATCCCTATTTTTGATAAGTGACTCCTAAATTCTCCCAAGAGGTACTTGCCACTACGATCTCACCGTAGTGTCTTAATACTTTTACTTTGACGTTTCTCCGCATCAGCCTTGTACACTTTGAACTAATCAAAGTACTTAGTCTTGCGGCACATTAAGTAAATGTATTTGTATCTTGAATAGTTATCTATAAAATAGATGAAATATTCGATACTACCTCTTGCATGGATAGTCATAGGATCACAAAAATCAGAATGAACCAATTCCATCATATCTTTGGCTCCATACCCCTTTGACTTAAAAGCTTGTTGGTTATTTTTCCTTCCAAGTAAGACTCGTAGGTTGGAAAGATTTCCACTACTAATGAACTCAAAAGTTCATCAGCTACCAATGAATCCTACTTAAGTTAATATAACCTAGCTTTAGATGCCAAAGATATAATTGGTTCATCTCCGAAGGTTGCTTCCTCTTAAAGTTAGAAGATGTGTTATAATTTCCATTTATTACATCGTGGGAGTTATTGGATTATAAATTGTCAACCAACATACTAGAATCGATAACTTGTCTATTTTTCTTGATAACAGCTTTGTTATCAAAATAGACACAATATCTATTCTATAATAGTTTAGAAACTGAAATCAGGTTCTTCCTAAACTTAGTACGTAAAGACAATTACTAATAATCCAAATTTTATTCCTATTAGAGAATAAACCTCTCCCACTGCAATAGCTACTACTTTTGCAGTAGTACCCATGTGGACGGTGTTTTTTATTTTCATTTAGTTGTCGGGTTTCCTGGAACCCTGCAATCAATCAGTGGCTCCCATATCTACACACCAGGTACCGGTAGATAACTCCACTAAACATGTTTCAACTAATGAATAAAATACACCTATATTGTTCTTAGTTCTAAGAGGACAGTCTACCTTAATGTCCAAATCCTATTTCCAATTAATTATAATTGGGACCACTAAGTATATCAGCTAGGGATTAACCATTATCCTAAGAATCACAAAAATATTTGGTTAAGACCAACTCCTTAAAAATCCCCATGAATTTTGTATGCCACGTTAGTGTGGACGTATACAAATTCAAAGAGGAAATTTTATCATTTAATTTTATTATCTCGTCATCCTTACTTTATGACGAATAAAATTAATAGTTGGTCTATCAAATATTTGGTCAAGACTCTAAATTTAAAATAATATTGATTCCTCTAACAATACTATTTAAATTTACCAACACCTCAAAACACCGTGCATTTTGCATGCCACGTTAGTGTGGACGTATACAAAATCAACATTTGTAAGAGGAGGGTTTTCACCCATTAACTATCTTGTCAACGTAACTTTATGACAAATAAAATTATCTCAAACACCGTTAATTTTGTATGCCACGTTAGTGTGGACGTATACAAAATCAATCATTTGTAAGAGGGGTTTTAACCCTTTAATTTTATTATCTTGTCAACCTAGTTTTATGACAAATTAATAGTTGGTTTCATTTGGTCACACAAATAATAGCAGTGACTCCGATGGGGAGGATACTATTAGATGTGTCTAAGTGTATACCATTACTTGACACTAAGTCCATTAATAAGATTATGCTCCTTCCGTTGGGGAAGATCACACGCTCTTAATTAACTTCCTATAGTCATCCAAAAATGGAAGTCTGTTCTAGTGATCCACAAACAAGCTCATCCGTTATGGAGGAAGGCACTCAGAGCCAACGCGCAAGCTTGTTTGCATCACTTACAAACCAGTAATGGAGACCATGGGATTTATTTAAAAATCCCTCTCCCACTTAGTTATTTATAAACGAGGAATTTTAACTATGCTAGCCTACTAGTCATGTATACTAACATGCACACACAGCACAATATAAAAGCAATAAATAGAAAATCTAATTTTTAACTATTATGGCTTTTATCTCTAGTTGTCCTCCGTGTGTTGTCATCCCAAGCTGCTGCCATATTTGGCCACCGCCACTGGGTCTAGCTGTCGCATCCATCTTGCTCCTAGTTCCGCTGCGCCTCTGGTCCATAGAAGGTTCCACGCTTTGCAAGATTCGATTCGCGACATAAATAGAATTTTACATTTTTGATCCTATATTCCATAAAAGGAATGTACATGTATCTAGATCAAAAATAAAATCCTAATAAAACTAAATACAGCTCCTGCTGTATTTTATAATACAATCATGCACACACAATAAAATGCCCTTGACATGTCCAAGGGTCCAATCACACACATAATAACTATAAGCCATAATAGTTGGATCCTGCATCCACAAAGTTAGCACATCCTACTATTATCCTGCCTAAATTATGTATGACATGTGCATAATTAAACTAATACCAAATACACAGAGGCAAAACCCTAGCTCTGATACCAATTGTTGGTTGCTACTCGGAAAACCTATAGGTTCCACTGTACAAAATTTTGTACAAAGGTCTGAACCTTTTCCTAGCTACCATGTGTTCTTTTAAATTAAATTTTGGATCGCCTGCGGAACTTTACACGTTTGATCCAAAACTTAATCTATTTGTTCTTTTAGGTTTTGACTTGGATCTCCTGCGGAACTTAACACGTTTGACCCAAGTCTCCTTAAGTTATTAATTCCATTAAATATTAATTTCCATAAAAGGTTCCCAGTACTGACGTGGCGAGGCACATGGCCTTCTTGGATATGGGAGCAACCACCACCGACTAGACAAAACCTTTAATAGAAAGCTAATATTTAATTTCCTAAAATAACTTTAGGTTAACCAAAGAGAACAATCAAATCACAAGGAAAAGAAAGAAACAAAAGAACACAACTTCGAAAAACCATATTCGAAACACTAGAACGTATGCCTCTTGTATTTAGTATTATTTCCAAAAATAACTAGTATGATGCGGAAAGAAAAATTACTAGTTATACCTTTTAGAAAAAAAACCTCTTGATCTTCTACCGTATTCCTCTTCTTATCCCGGACGTCGTGTGGGCGACGATCTTCCGAGACGAGAACCACCACGCACCTTCTTCTTCTCCAAGCAAGGTTCGGCCACAAGAAGAACCACCTCCAAGGAAGAAGAACTTGATCACCACCAATACTCCAAGGGATCTTCAAGATGAGGCTTCCTCCTCTTCTTCTTCTCCTTCCTAGGTCCGGCCACCAACAAGAGCTCCAAGAAATGTATGGTTCGGCCACCAAAAGAGAAGAAGGGAGAAAGGGCAGGCCACAAGAAGAAGAAAAGAGGGGAGAAAATAGAATAGATTCGTTAGCTTTGAAGCCTCCTCTACCCCTCTTTTATAATCCTTGGTCTTGGCAAATACGGAAAATTTAATAAAAACTTCCTTAATTCTTTTGCCATGAAAAGGAAAAATTTATTTAATCACAAATAATTTTCCTTCTCCAATTTATTTGGCCGGCCACACCATAGAATTTCCAAGCAAATAAAATTTTAAACATCAATTAAAACTTCCTTATTTGCTTCCGGAAATTTATAAAAATTTCTCAATAATTTTATCCCTTCATGATTGGTTTATAAAAGGAAATTTAATAAATTAAAATCTTTCTTTTAAACATGTGGATAAAAGAAAGTTATCTATAAAAATTAAAATCTCTTTTAATCTACAAATAAGGAAAGATATCAAATCTTTTCTTAATCTCTTGTAGAAACTTATAAAAGAGAATATTTAATTTTAAACTTTCTTTAAATCATGAACATGTTTAAAAGGAAAGTTTTCTTAAAATTTAAAATCCTCCTTTAATCAACAAATAAGGAAAGATTTCAAATTTTAAACTCTCTTTTAAACATATAGATGATTTACAAATAAGGAAAGTTTTTACCAAAATTAAAACCATCCTTTTAAACTACAAATAAGGAAAGAGATTAATCTCTTCTCTTAATCTTTGTAGAAAGCTATAAAAGGAAATTTTTAATTTTAAACTCTCTTTAAAAAAAATAATTTTAATAAAAATCCTTTTTAATATTCTAGTGGTCGACCACCTAAGCTTGGGACCCAAGCTTTGGCCGGCCACCAACTTGGCTCAACCACTTGGTCTTGGCCGGCCCTAGCTTGGGTTCCAAGCTAGTTTGGCCGGCCTCATTGGATGGGTAAGATGGTGGGTATGTGGTGGGTATAAATCTCTATATACAAGAGGCTACGATAGGGACCGAGAGGAGGAATTGGTTTTGGTCTCCCGATGAAATTAAGCTTCCCGTGTTCGCCCCGAGCACACAACTTAATTTTATCAATAATAATTCATTCCACTAGAGAACTATTATTGAACTACCGCACCAATCCCAAATTACATTTTGGGCTCCTTCTTATTATGAGTGTGTTAGTCTCCCTGTGTTTAAGATGTCGAATGTCCATTAATTAAGTAAGTTACTGACAGCTCACTTAATTAATATCTAGCTCCAAGAGTAGTACCACTCAACTTCATCGTCATGTCGGACTAAGTCCACCTGCAGGGTTTAACATGACAATCCTTATGAGCTCCTCTTGGGGACATTCTCAACCTAGATTACTAGGACACAGTTTCCTTCTATAATCAACAACACACACTATAAGTGATATCATTTCCCAACTTATCGGGCTTATTGATTCATCGAACTAAATCTCACCCATTGATAAATTAAAGAAATAAATATCAAATATATGTGCTTGTTATTATATTAGGATTAAGAGTACACACTTCCATAATAACCGAGGTCTTTGTTTCTTTATAAAATCAGTATAAAAGAAACGACCTCAAATGGTCCTACTCAATACACTCTAAGTGTACTAGTGTAATTATACAGTCAAGATAAACTGATACCTAATTACACTACGACCTTCTAATGGTTTGTTCCTTTCCATTTTGGTCGTGAGCTACTGTTTATAATTTATAAGGTACTGATAACATGATCTTCTGTGTGTGACACCACACACCATATTATCTACAATATAAATTAATTGAACAACTACTTTCATCATAAATGTAGTTATTTGACCAATGTGATTCTTACTTCTAGATAAATATTTATACCAAAAGCTAGGCTTTTAGTATACACTCTAACACTCCCGTGCGCTGGTGTTGAGGTATTACCGTCGATCTCTCCTTGTTTTCCTGCGTCGGCTGAAGCTACACTAGCTATTTTGGCTGATTTGTCAGCATCCTTGACTATAGTTTAGTTTGCTTATTTTTGTTGGATATTCTATCTGCAGTACTTATATGAGTGTTGTGGAGGTAAGGAAGTCAGTGCACAGGATTTAGGAGTTAAACATGTTTCGTGTTAGATGGGTAGAGGTTTGATTTCCTTCCAGAAATTAATGAGTGGTTGGAGGTCAATTCATTGTACTATCTTAACACTATAAATTGAATCCAAGGATAGTTGGGTTTCATCCGAATGAAGGAATTGATGTTAACAAGAGGGATTAGCTAATCGAGTTACATAGTTTCCAATCGGATTAGGATTTTGTTTAGCTATTTTGTTATAATGAAACTTAGCTAAAACTGTACGATTTATTACAGAACTTTGATTCGAGATGAGCACTTTGACATAACGATTGTTTAGCTAAATTATATGTTTGTTGTTACAGGATTTTGATTCGAGACGTGCGTCTCGACGTGAGATTTATTTCGGATACGATCTTTATTTTTGAGGTGGGTATCTTAACTTATCTTTTAGATATTGTCATTTGATATGCATAGTAAATTTTAATGAGTAGTAATAATTATGTTATATTTACATTGGTATGTCATTGCTTGGTTTCTTCATAATGCTTATTTATTACCTGTTTTGCATCCATTACCCCCTTGATTATTTATGCTCATGGAGGGAGTGACATACCATGTCTTATGATATACCAGACTAGACATTTACCATATCTGATATGTGTACCTAGATCTTCTTATTTGAGCAATTTTTGGTACATGTTTTATGGAGGTAGATATGGTCAGGATTTTCATGCTTAGTGTCATGCATCATCTCGCATGGTTGCATGCTGAGCGATTGACAACCCCATTATTGTTGAGCTCATCACTAGTTACATGGATATGCACACACAACCACTCATGGGTTAGTGGTATATCAGGCAGGGTGAGTGGCAGTTTGCTCTGTCAGTGCTCCGCTGGTCCTCTCATAGGTAGTGTGGTAGCTCGACAGGGATCCCTTCTCTGGATTGTCTCAGGGAGATGAAAGCATTGAGTTCCCCCTCTTATGATTTGGGGTAGGAGGATAGGTGTACTCCGACAGCATCATATCCACTCGGTCACTCATCAGAAGCAGTGATGACAGAGTGCACAGTTGTCACAACCCTACCCACTCGGTCTCACCATCATGTGTGAGATGGATGACTGACATCAGAGGTGACCAGGACATGTCATTTGCATCATATGCATGATTACATTTATTGCTTGTGTTTGTTGCACTTTGTTTGTTGCATATTTGGTGGATGCATATGATTGACATGCATACAGAAGATATGATATTTTCGGTCTAACGACCTTATTATCCTAATAGGAGGTCCTGGTGAGTACAGATTCTCCCATTTCTTCAGTTTTCATTTTCCATTATTATTCCAGGAGACAGTATGCATAATTGTTACTATTGGTTATTTCATACTATGCATGTCAGCTTAGTATCCGCTGAGTATTGGACTCACCCCATTGATTATTACCATTTCAGGTTGAAGCTGTTAGGAGGTTCCAGTTGCAGGTCCCTGTTAGAGTATATACTAAAAGCCTAACTTTTGTATAAACATTTATTTAGAAATAAGAATCACATTGGTTAAGTATCTACATTTATATATACTGAGTGTAGTCGTTCAATTAATTTATATTGTAGATAATACGGTGTGCGGTGTCATACACAGGAGATCGTGTTATCGGTTCTTTATAAATTATAAACAGTAGCTCATGACTAAGATAGAAAAGGACAAAACTATTGGAATAGTTGTAGTGTAATTAGGTATTATTTTATCTTGACTAATAAATTACACTAGTACACTCTAAGTGTATTGAGCAGGACCATTTAAGGAAAGTTCTTTTTATACTGACTTAATAAAATAATAAGTCCTTAGTTATTATGGAAGTGTGTGCTCTTAATCCTAATATAATAACAAGCACATATATTTAGTATTCATTTCTTTAACTTATCAAACGGTAAGAATTGGCTCGATAAATCAAAAGGCCCGATAAGTTGGAAAATGATATTACTTATAGTGTGTGTTGTTGATTATAGAAGGAAATTGTGTCCTAGTAATCTAGGTTGATAATGTTCCCAAGAGGAACTCATAAGGATTGTCATGTTAAACCCTGTAGGTGGACTTAGTCCGACATGATGATAAGGTGTTGGTGCAGTAAGCATCCGACGATCGAACCTCAGTTTTGATAATGGCAAAGGGATTCAAAGTTAAGATTCCTTGTTATCTAACGTGGTTAAATAAGGTTTCAGGAAAGTCCTAACTGCAGTTAGGCAGGGGAAAATCCTAAGGGGGGGTAACCTTAGGTCCTAGGGGGTGGTAACCCTAGGTGAAGGAAAATCCTAAGGGGCGGTAACCTTAGGTCCTAGGGGGCGGTAACCCTAGGTGGAGGAAAACCCTAAGGGGCGGCAACCTTAGGTCCTAGGGGGCGGTAAACCTAGGTGGAGGAAAACCCTAGGGGGCGGTAACCCTAGGTGGAAAGTCCAGTCGGTCTGGAGGACCGAACTGGCATCAGGTAAATCTCCTGAGTGGAGTAGGTGAGGACGCGTTCCCCGTAGAGGGAACAGTAGGCGTCGGGTCGACCTAGGGTATCCGGACGGAAACCCGAAGTCAGACTCGGACAGTCCGAAGATTGTCATTACTTCATATTCATACTATTATTTTGTATTAACTTTGTGGTGCAGGTATTTTTGGATTAACATACTTGCAGGTACCAAAAACACAAAGAAGAACTCGGATGAACAGTGTTCGAGGCGCCACCATGGAGCTTGGAGGCGCCTCGGGTGCGAAGGTGAGCTGGCTGTGCGCTGGAGTTGGAGGCGCCTTAAAGGGCAGTGAAGGCGCCTTGGACCGCAGCATGGAGGTGCCTTGAAGGCGCATGAAGGCGCCTTCAAAGGGATAATGAGCGACTTGATCAGCGCTTATCGACGCGTGCGACCCGGGGCTTGGAGGCGCCTCGGACAGCCTTGGAGGCGCCTCCAGCACCCTTTATAAGCAGTGTTCGAGCACCTCTTCCAGGACAACTCTCTCCGAATAATCTCTTGCTACGTGCTGCGAACCTAACGACCCAGAAGTGTTGCGACGCGACACCAACGACCCGGAACTACGCTTCTCCATCTTTAGTTGTCGGTATAAAGTTTATGAGCTGTAAATTCCTATAATTGTACAAATTATCGTTCTTATAGTTGTTGCCCACCGAAAGCGATCAAGAATCGCGGGCCTTCGAGTAGGAGTCGATCTAGGCTCCGAACGAAGTAAATAGTTTGCCTCTTTGTGTGATTGTTTTTATTTCCGCTGCATTTACTCGAACGGTTTTACGATTCCGAAAAATGAAATAGCCGCGAGCGCTATTCACCCCTCCCCCTCTAGCGCGGTCTCGATCCAACATAAGGTTGAGTGGTACTACTCTTGGACTGAGATATTAATTAAAATGAGTTGTCAGTAACTCAATTAATTAGTGGACATCCGACATCTTAAACACAGGGAGACTAACACACTCATAATAAGAAGGAGTCCAAAATGTAATTTGGGATTGGTGCGGTAGTTCAATAATAATGCTTTAGTGGTATGAATTATTACTGATGAAGTTAAGTTATGTGTTCGGGGCGAACACAGGAAGCTTAATTTCATCGGGAGACCAAAATCAATTCCTCCTCTCGGTCCCTATCGTAGCCTCTTGTATATAGAGATTTATACATGTTCATGATTTAATTCTGTTATTGTAGATTGAAAGGTAGATTTTAATTTTGAGAAAACTTTTCTTTTTTAACCATGTTCATGATTTAAAATAGAGTTTAAAAATTAAATATTTCTTTTATAAGTTTCTATAAAAGATTAAGAAAAAATTTGATATTTTTCCTTATTTGTAGATTGAAAAGAGATTTTAATTTTTAGAGATAACTTTTCTTTTTGGAAATCATCCATATGTTTAAAAGAAAGATTTTAATTTATAAAATTTCCTTTTTACAAACAACCATGAAGGGAAAAATTATTGGAGAATTTTTTTATAAATTTCCAGAAACAAATTAAGAAGTTTTAATTCTTGTGTTAATTAAAACTCTCCTTGTTTTGGAGTTTAAAGTGGCTGGCCATTATAATTAAGAAAAGAAAATTGATTTTTAAATTAATTAATTTATCTTTTCATGACAAAAGAATTAAGGAATTTTTTATTTAAATTTCATTATTTGCTAAGGCCAAGGATTATAAAAGAGAGGGTAGAGGTGCCTTCATGGGTGCGAACTCTATTCTTTTTCTTCCTCTCTTTTCCTCCTTGGTGTGGCCGACCCTAGAGTTTCTCCCTCTCCTCTTCTCTTCTTCTTTAGTGGCCGGTTTCATCTTTCTTTTGGAGTTGGTGATGGTGGCCGGTTCTACCTAGGAGAAGAAGGAAAGAAAGGAGGCTTTGTTTCTAGCATCCCTTGGAGCTTGGTGGTGGTGACCGGACCTCTACTTCTCTTGGAGAATTGATGGTGGCCGAATCTAGCTTGGAGAAGAAGGAGCTTGGTGGTTCTCGTCTCAGAAGATCGTTGCCCACACAACGTCCGAGATTAGAAGAGGAATACAGTTGAAGATCAAGAGGTTATTTGCTTACAAAAAAAGGTACAACTAGTAATTATTTTTCGCATCATACTAGTTTTCTTTGTATAGTTATTTTTGGAAATACCAAACACAAGAGGCATATGATTCTAGAGTTTTCGGATTTGTTTCGAATTTGTGTTTCTTTTATTTTATTTTTCGAATTTGTGATTCGATTATTCTTTTTGGTTAAACCTAGAGTTATATAGGGAAATTAAATATTAGCTTTCCTTAAAAGGCTTTGTCTAGGAAGTGGTGGTTGCTCCCATATCCAAGAAGGCCTAGTGCCTCGCCATGTTTAACCTGGAAGCCAATTTTGGAAATTAATATTTAATTGAATTTATAACATAGGTGGATTTGGATCAATAGTGTTAAGTTCCGCTTACGATCCAAGTCTAAACCATTAAGAACAGATAAGTTAAATTTGGAATCAATAATGTTAAGTTTCGTTTGTGATTCCTAATTTAATTTCTAAAGAACACAATAGGTTGTTTAGGAAAGGTTCGTCACTTGTACAAATTTTTTGTACAGTGGAACCGGTACGATCTTCCTAGGACCAACCAATAATTGGTATCAGAGCTAGGGTTTGCCTCTGTGTGCTTGGTTTTCAAATAGATTATGCACATGTCATACATAATTTAGGCAGGATAATAGTAGGATGTGCTAATTTTGTGCACATGTCATAGTAGAATTTTATTTTTTTGTTCGATCTAGAATACATGTACATTCTTTTGTGGAATATAGGATCGATATATGTAAAATTCTATATTTGTCGCGGATCGTATCTTTGCGAGGTGTGGTGCTATTGGAGGACCAGAGGCACAGCAGAAAAGAAAGCTCGATGGACCCGACGACATGGACCCGATGGCGGTGGCTAAAGATGACAGCTGCCAGGGTTGGAACACGCGAAGGACAGTGATGGAAAAATGTCATAATAGTTAGAAAATTAATTTCCATATTTATTGCTTTTATTTACTGTGATGTGTGTGATGTATGCTTGCATAGTTAAAATTCCTCACCTTAAATAACTAAGTGGGAGAGGGATTAATATATAAATCTCACAGTCTCCATTACTGGTTGTAAGTGATGCAACAAGATTGCGTGTTGGTTCTGAGTGCCTCCCTCCACAACAAATGAGTTTGTTTACGGATCACTAGATCAAACTTCCTTTATGGATGGTTATAGGAAATTATTTAGGATGTGTGTGATCTTCTCCAACTGAAGGGGCACAATTCTATTTAATGGACTTATTATCAAGTAATGATATACACTTAGACACATTTAATAGTATCCTCCCCAACGGAGTCACTACTATCACTTGTGTGACCAAAGGGAAACCAACTATTAATTTGTCATAAAACTAGGTTGACAAGATAATAAAATTAATGGAAAAATCCCCTCTTACAAATGTTTGAATTTGTATACGTCCACACTAACGTGGCATACAAAATTCACGGTGTTTAAGATAATTTTATTTGTCATAAAGTTAGGTTGACAAGATAGTTAATGGGTAAAACCCTCCTCTTACAAATGTTGATTTTGTATACGTCCACACTAACGTGGCATGCAAAACTCACGGTGTTTTGAGGTGTTGGTAAATTTAAATAGTATTGTTTAAGGAATCAATATTATTTTAAATTTAGAGTCTTGACCAAATATTTGATCAAAGACATACCAACTATTAATTTTATTTGTCATAGGTTGACAAGATAATAAAAATTAATGGATAAAATCTCCTTTTAGAATTTGTATACGTCCATACTATCGTGGCATACAAAATTCACAGGGATTTTGAGATGTTGGTCTTGACCAAATATTTTTGTGATTCTTAGGTTTTCAAATATTAGTCAATCCCCTAGCTGTAATACTATAAAATAGACTTAGTTGTCCCAATTATTAGGATTGGAAATAAGACTTGGACATTAAGATGGACTGTCCTCTCAGAACTAAAAACAATGTAGGTGAATTTTATTCATCAGTTGTTGAAACATGTTTAGTGGTGTTATCTATCAGTACCTGGTGTGTAGATACAGGAGTCACTGATCATGTCTGCAATTCATTGCAGGGTTCTAGGAAATCCGACAACTATATGAAGAGAAAATCACCATGGGCACTGTCGCGAAAGTAACAACTGTTGCAGTGGGAGACGTTTATCCTCCAATAGGAATAAAACATGGATTTTGAGTTTACGTACCAAGTTTAGAAAGAACTAGATTTCAGTTTCTAAACTATTCAAAGAACTTGATATTCTGCCTCTTTTAATAATAAAGTTGTTATCAAGATAAGGAGGGAAGTTATCTGTTCTGGTATGTTGGTTGACAATTTATAATCCAATAACTCCCACGATGCAATAAATGGAAATTAATGACGCATCTTCTAACTTTAATAATGTAACACCCCACCCTCCTCACTACTAGTCTATGAGGGTGGAGCGCTACTGGACTACTAACTTTTCTTAAAACTAATATTGCACACATGTAATTATCAATACATAAACTCTCTAAACATGCAACTGATAGCAGCGAAAAATATAAACAACTTATCTCTACATTCTACTCCAGCATATGAACACAACTAAAACTATACATCAATCTAACCATGCTGAAATAAATGTATTAATCTGAACATGCATGCAACCATTATACAACTCAGATAATAGGCCTAATATGCATAACAATTTAAATGAAGAATTCATATAAAAATCTGGAACCATGCTAAGAAACTATTCTTATAACAATTGGTTCTAAGGAAACTAGACTGAAATCGAAAACTGCATACTATGCTAATCAAAATTCTGCATACTTTGCTAACAAAATTCTGAATACTGTGCTAAACAAAATTCTGCATACTAAGCTAACAAAATTCTGCATACTATGCTAACAAGATTCTGCATACTATGCTAATCAAAATTCTGCATATTAAGCTAACAAATTTCTGCATACTTTGCTAATCAAAATTCTGCATACTTTAAGAACTAAAACTAAAACTATTTGTTCATATCCAAATCTAACAAGTTCTGAAATAAGTTTCATGGCAGCAAACTTCAAACAAACCGAAACCACAACATTTTCCCCTGTTCAGTGCCACAGCCAGGAAACTAAAAGAGACCAAATACTACAATTAACTATTCCAAACTAAAACTTGTTCAGTACTGTTGGAACCCCAAGGTGTTTTGATGTGATCAAACAAGCTAAGTTAGGTCCTGCGTTTGTTTAACCCTTGTGTCTAAGCGTGCAGGAGCTTAGGAACACAGGAAGTCGAGCGGAAGACGCGGCTAGCGAGAAGGACGACACGGGGAGAGAGCCGACGGACTCGGTGCGTCCGAGGGACGAGGTGTCCGGGAAGAGTACACCGGTGGACGAGAAGAGCGTGCGCGACGCTCGAGGGACGAGAAACCGGGAAGGAAGGCTACTCGAGGAGAAGGCCGGAACATGGGTTTGGGTGAGCCCTATTCCGGAAGGCCGAGATCACCCAAACTAGAGGAGCCGGAGCGAACAGACCCGGACCAAGAGGAGGGGAACTGAGACGAGCTGAACCGGAGCAGAGAGCTTGGACCAGAGTCAACTTTGTTGACTTGATAGGTCCAGGCGCTCGGACCTCCGGAGCCCGGAACCATTCCGAGCGCCCGGGGGTTCATATTTGACCAGATCGAAGCTGATCGCGAGCTAACCGTTGGGGGATAAAATTTATCCCCCCGGGGGCGCCCGGAACCCCTTCCAGGTGCCCGGACCAGTACTATAAATAAAGTACTGATCCGTATGTTCAAGATAACTAACTTGTAATCAATTCCTTCTGTGCTTTCAATTCCGTTCTTTTCATTTGTGCTGTCAACGTTGTAAAGAGGCTACTCCGCCCAGAGGAGAATCAGATAGTGCGCTTACATTCCTTGGATTAGCAATCCCCTGATTGCAAACCAAGTAAAACTCTAGTGTCTGTTTTTCTTTACTTAGTCTCTTTTATTTATTTATTACAAGTGTTCATTATATAGTTGAAATCCGAGAAAGGTTCAAGTTTTATTTTGTAGGGCAATTCACCCCTCCCCTCTTGCCGGCCTCCAAAGGGACCAACAAGTGGTATCAGAGCAAGGCGCTTCAGGAGGACTAACCGCCGATCGAAGCAACAAAGATGGCCGGACCAAGCATTGTTCCACCAAAATTCGAGGGGAACTTCGCAGACTGGAAGCGTCGTATGGAGGTATTCCTAAAAACATATTTTGAAATTCGGTTTATTATGAAATATGATTTTGTAGCTCCAATAGATAAAGATGGAAAAGAAAAAGAAGAGAGCGATTTGACAAAGAAGGAGCAGAATGAGTCGTGCGGAACATCACCTGCTGAGCGTGTTACCGCCTCAAGAGGTCAACCGCATCGGAAACTATTTATCTGCTAAATAACTTTGGGAGAAGTTCTTGGAACTCCACGAAGGCACGTCCGAAGCGAAGCTCGCTAGAAGGGACATCCTCCGAAACAAACTGATGAACATCCGTCTGGAGAAAGGTGAGAAAGTAGCCGGTCTACATGCAAAGGTAAAAGAACTAGTTACTGGTCTCGAAAACCTTGGTGAAACGGTAACAAACCGGGACACTATACGCTACGCGCTCAACGCGTTTCCAAGAACTCCGGAGTGGACATCAATCGTCGATGCTTACTACATCTCAAAAGACCTGGAGGTAAGTACTTTAGAAGAGTTGTTTTCTACCCTTGAATTACACGAAACTAGATATGCAGAGATATCAAAGGACACAACCCAGACTATGGCGCTGAACGCAACCAACAAGGATGAACCCGAGTCAGACTCCGAAGACGATCAAGAAGCGTACATGGTAAGAAACTTTAAAAAGTTTTTTAGATCTAATAAATTTAAAATGCAGAATAAAAAGAATCAAAAAGGTAGAAGAAAGGTACGGTGCTACCAGTGTCAGAAGGAGGGACACCTAAGGGAAGACTGCCCAGAACTCAAGAAGGTCAAAATGAAGGCACCTAAGAAACACAACCTAAAAGCAACTTGGGACGACACCTCTTCAACCGAATCAGAAGCTCAAGAATATGCCGGGATAGCACTGATGGCAAGCTACGAAGGACAAAGTACATTAGAACCCAGCATCGATGAAGGGGGAGCGACCTCAGATGGAAGTAGCGAAGCATGGGGAGATTCAGGCTTCAAGTCTGATATAGTAAGTGAGGTATGCCTCTTACCCCCTGATGAACTTTACTTTGGTATCAAAGCTATGACTAAATCCATGTACAAATTAGAAAATAAAAATGCCAAATTAGAAAATGAAATTTTAGAAACAAAGAGAATTTTGGCAAAATCATGTCTTATAGAGGATTTTGAAAAATTGAAAATTGAAAATGGAAAACTAAAAGAAGAAATAGAAAGATTGAAAAAATCTAATGGTTCAAATATTTCTACTTTTAGGAATTATAGAGGTTTAAATTGGTATTATAGATTTCATCAAAGTCAAATTAGAAATATATCAAAAATCTATATACCTAGGAAATACTTGGTTAATCCTGTAGGTAGGAACCTCTACTGGGTTACAAAAACCTGTTTAATTTAAAATTAAAGTCAGACTTAGCATTTTCAGCAAGGAAATTAAACAACTAATTTCTTTATGAGGCTTTGTCTAAGGAAGTGGTTGTTGCTCCAATAACCAAGAAGGCCTAGTGCCTCGCCACGACCTGGAAGCCAAGTATCGAAATGAAAAGTTTAATTGACTAACTGAAAAAGTATTAATTTAAATTACTTAATGCTTTAAAATAGTTATTCAATTTGTGTTAGAAAATATTTTTTAAAAAAAAATTTGGAAATTTTTATGAAAATTGACTTAGAAATCTTAGAATTTTTTTTATGATAATATTGCCTTATAATTTTTTCTTAAAATTAATTTTTTTCTTATAAATATTAACTTAGAATTTTTTTAGTTAGAAAAGTTTTTTTTGGGAATGTTAAAATAAGTTTCAAACTTAAAATTTTATTAACAATTATGACTGTTTTTTTTCTGAAAAATGTTTTACTTAATTTTTCTCGAAAGAAAAATTCTGAAGAGTGTCTTTACTTAGACATTTTTTACACTCAAAGTTTTTTTTGAATTTACCTTAGACTTGTTTATAACCCCAATTTTTATGTGATCAAAGGGGGAGAAGTATGTTAAGTCTAGGGGGAGGTTATATAATTTTTCATTTGAAAAATACTTGGACTTATTTGAATATAAATTGTTTTTATTGCATATGGTTACCCTAACTTAACTTGGGTTGCTCACATCAAAAAGGGGGAGATTGTTGGAACCCCAAGGTGTTTTGATGTGATCAAACAAGCTAAGTTAGGTCCTGCGTTTGTTTAACCTTTGTGTCTAAGCGTGCAGGAGCTTAGGAACACAGGAAGTCGAGCGGAAGACGCGGCTAGCGAGAAGGACGGCACGGGGAGAGAGCAGATGGGCTCAGTGCGTCCGAGGGACGAGGTGTCCGCGGAAGAGTACACCGGTGGACGAGAAGAGTGTGTGCGACGCTCGAGGGACGAGAAACTGGGAAGGAAGGCTGCTCGAGGAGAAGGCCGGAACATGGGTTCGGGTGAGCCCTATTCCTGAAGGCCGAGATCACCCAAACTAGCGGAGCCGGAGCGAACAGACCCGGACCAAGATGAGGCGAACTGAGACGAGCTGAACTGGATCAGAGAGCCTGGACCAGAGTCAACTTTGTTGACTTGACAGGTCCGGGCGCCTGGTGGTTCATATTTGACCAGATCGAAGCTGATCGCGAGCTGACCGTTGGGGGATAAAATTTATCCCCCCGGGGGCGCCCAGAACCCCTTCCAGGTGCCCGGACCAGTACTATAAATAAAGTACTGATCCGTACATTCAAGACAACTAACTTGTAATCAATTCCTTCTGTGCTTTCAATTCTGTTCTTTTCATTTGTGCTGTCAACGTTGTAAAGAGGCTACTCCGCCCAGAGGAGAATCAGATAGTGCGCTTATATTCCTTGGATTAGCAATCCCCTGATTGTAAACCAAGTAAAACTCTGGTGTCTGCTTTTCTTTACTTAGTCTCTTTTATTTATTTATTACAAGTGTTCATTATATAGTTGAAATCCGAGAAAGGTTCAAGTTTTATTTTGTAGGACAATTCACCCCTCCCCTCTTGCCGGCCTCCAAAGGGACCAACAAGTACCACGGCAAGGGAACCAAAGAAAGAATTACTACTGTAAACAATTGCTACTGTAAACTTAACACATAATTATTCTTCTTGTTATGTGCCACGACAACAAAAGAATCAAGAAAATTGCTACTGGAAACCTAAAATCTTAATTGTTCTTCACGCTATGTACCACAGCAACAAAAGAGAACAGAAATTTTGCTACTGGAAATCTAAAATCATAATTGTTCTTCATGCTCATTGCCTAGAACAACAAAATCCGAATTCCAACTACAAAGCTTGAGGTAAACAGCCCGCATGCTTGAACTTTACCATTCATGTTCTTCTTTGAAACTCACGGCAGCAAACCCATCATAATAACTTTCACAGTATAATTCGAAAACAAGGAGAAGCTGTAGGACCGTTAGATTCGATAGAGGGGGGGGTGAATATCGATTCGAAAACTTAGAGTATAAACGCAGCGGAAAAGTAAAATAGACACAGATATTTTTTTACTTCGTTCGGAGCCTGTGACGACTCCTACTCGAAGGCCCGTGGTCCTTGACCACTTTCGTTGGGAAATCACTAACAAGTCGAAATATGATTACAGAATAAGTACAGGAAATGCTAGTCAAAATAAAGCAATACCGACAAGGAAATTAAATAAAAACGGAAGGAGCACTTTGTCGGAGCGTTGTTGGCGTCGCACTGAATGTCGAGCAGCAAGACCAGCAGTAGAAGAGTTCTCAGTTTGATTTATTCTGAAGCTCCTGTCTGGGGCTTCTTTTATATGCTATTCCGGGCGCCTGGAATGTGACGTAGCTGCTCAAACCGAGATGCTCCACGTGGCGATGCGCAATCAGGATAAAGTTTGCCTCCCGGGCGCCCGGATCCCTTCCGGGCGCCTGGATTCCTTCCGGGTGCCCGGACCCTGTTTTCCCGCAGAATCCGTCCTGCACGACAAACGTTAGTCCGGAGGCAAATATATATCCTGTAAAACAGATTGTTAGCACAATTAAAGTTCAACAAAGTAATAGCAAAGAGTATGACTTAGATTCCGTCTTTCCGAGACCGGAATCTAGTCACGATCTCGACTTAGACATCCGAAATGGATCTAAGCCGGATTGACGTCTAATGTTCCCTTCCCGGGAACGCGTCCTCGCAGTCACTCCCCTCCAGTGACTTACCTCACTTATCTGCCAGACGTCCGGTCAGCCCGTCGACCCGTCTGGACTTCTCGCCAAGCGTCCGGTCAGCCCGTCGACCCGCTTGGACTTCTCGCCAGCTATCCGGTCAGCCCGTCGACCTATCTGGACTTCTCGCCAAGCGTCCGGTCAGCCCGTCGACCCGCTTGGACTTCTCGCCAACTATCCGGTCAGCCCGTCGACCTAGCTGGACTTCTCCTGCACACTCGATCAAAGTGTCAGACAACAACAAAACTAACTTAACCTATTTGTCATTCATCAAAACCTGGGTTAGACCGTTAGTGCTACCCGCACCAACAATCTCCCCCTTTTTGATGGAATGACAACTTGGTTAAGTTAGTGAAAGAACGAAAAAAAATCAGGTACATTGGTTTTACAGTTAGTTTCAGTGTTTTCAATTTGGTTTATCTAACTTAACCACCTAACCCTCCCCCTTTGGCATTCATAAAAAAAAAAACAAGGGTAAACAATCATAGTGTAGAGTTTATGTAAAAATAATTACAGCTACTCTTGAAGAAATCTGAGTTTGGTTTAAGAAAACAATTTTTTAAATCCAAGGAAGAAATCAAGTTGACTTGGGGAAGACAAGTTGAATTTTGAAAAGTATAAAATTTAAAGTTTTAACCTCTCAAGCGTGAAAAGAATTTTTAAATTAGGTTTTTCAACTTTTCAAAAAGAAAATTTTTCTTTTCATTCAATTTTTCAAAACAAAGCAAAAGTTAAACGAGTAAGATTAAATTTGCCAAAATAATTTTTAAGGCTAATTTGATAAAGGCTAAATTTGGAAAGTTTAATTTTCAATAGTCAACATTTTAAATCAGGTTTGAAAATTAGGTGGGATTAAACTTTCAAGTTTTTCAAACACTTAGTTAAATTTAACTGTTTTTGTAAATTAATGTTCAAACATAAGCTAGTTTTTTTTAAAAAGCATTTGTCAAACACATAAAATTTTGATTAATTTCTCCCCCTGAACTTGACACTTAAAATTAAACAGCTGTCTAACTAATTAGGTACTAACTAACTATCAGAAGATAGTAGTTTTCACTTGGTTAGTCAGATTAAGGTGATTATAAACAGTCAGTGTATGACTTGACTGATGAACTTAATCTGATTAATGTCTGAGTTGTATTTAACGTCCAGACTTATGCTGATGCACTGAAATATGCATCTTAAGTCCAGACAGTTGGCCTATGCATCTCACCCCTTTCTATGTTTGTCAAACACAAGCAAGGTAAACCTAAGGTGTTGGTGAGATGCTCAAAAACTAGTCCTAAGGGTACATGCTTTCTAGGGATTCAAAACTAGTCTAAGGCCAAATCTGTTTTTGAAAATCTAAAAATGGTTAAGTTTTGAAAACAAACAAGTTTAACCTATTAGTTAAAAAAACATTATTTTTAAAATAGTTTAAAAAAAATCCTAGTCTATTAAGCACATCCCTAATTTTCGCCGTAAGTTGCTAAATTCACTTTCAGGGAGTGGTTTTGTAAAAATGTCAGCTAAATTTGATTTGGACTCAATGTACTTGAGTTCAATATCACCTTTAGTAACATGATCCCTGATGAAGTGGTGCCTAATTTCAATATGTTTGGTTCTTGAATGATGCATAGGATTCTTGGTTAAGTTGATTGAACTTATATTGTCTATTAATACTTTTACATTTGTGATATTTAAGTTGAAATCTTTTAGAGTATGCATCATCCATAATAATTGTGCAACACATTCGCCTATGGCTATGTATTCTGACTCAGTTGTAGATAGAGCAACACAATGTTGCTTTCTACTAAACCAGCTAACAAGTGATGGACCTAATAATTGGCATCCACCACTTGTGCTTTTGCGGTCTAATTTGCATCCATCATAATCTGAGTCAGAATATCCTATTAGTTCAAAATTATTTGTCCTAGGGTACCAGATTCCTACATTTGTTGTTCCTTTAAGATATCTAAAAATTCTTTTAACTTGTGTCAAATGGGATTCCTTAGCACAAGTTTGGTATCTAGCACACATACTAACTGCAAATAAAATATCAGGTCGGCTTGCAGTTAAGTACAGTAGGCTACCTATTGCACTTCTATAGTGTTTTAAATCAATTGGTTTTCCATTTGGGTCATTGTCTAAGATTGTGTTTACTGCCATAGGTGTTTTTATTTCTTTTGTGTTTTCCATTCTGAATTTCTTAAGTAATTCTTTGGTGTATTTATGTTGATAAATATAATTTCCTTCATTTGTTTATTTGATTTGTAATCCTAAGAAATAGGTTAATTTTCCCACTAAGCTCATTTCAAATTCTTTTTCCATTAGATTAATAAATTCTTCTAAAAACTCTGAATTTGTTGAGCCAAATATTATATCATCTACGTATATTTGTGCAATAAATATGTCTGTATTTAATGATTTAACAAACAAGGTTGGGTCAATTTGACCTTGTTTGAATCCTTTCGATGTTAAGTAAGATGTTAGCCTCTCATACCATGCCCTGGGAGCTTGTTTAAGTCCATATAGTGCTTTCTTTAATTTAAAAACATAATCAGGGTGTTCTAGACTTTCAAACCCAGGAGGCTGACCTACATAAACTTCTTCTTTAATTAGTCCATTGAGAAAGGCAGACTTAACGTCCATTTGGTATAGTTTGAATCCCTTATGGGCTGCATACCTTAGTAACATTCTAATGGATTCTAATCTGGCTACTGGGGCATATGTTTCATCATAGTCAAGTCCTTCAACTTGACTAAATCCTTTGGCAACCAGCCTAGCCTTATTTCTAGTAATTTCCCCAGTTTCACTTAGTTTGTTTCTGAATACCCATTTTGTTTCTATTATTTTCTTATTCTTAGGTGGTGGGACTAGGTCCCAAACCTCATTACGCTCAAATTGGGCTAGTTCTTCTTGCATAGCTATAATCCAATCTGAGTCTAGTAGGGATTCATCCACAGTTTTGGGTTCAATTTTTGAAATTAATGAAATTTGACTTAGGTTTCTAAAGGATGATCTGGTTTGAACTCTTAAGTCTGGGTCACCAATTATTTGATCAGTTGGATGATTTGGGTTAACCCTTATTGTTCTAGGAGGTTGATTCTCTTGATGTTGTTCCTCTTCTTCATGACTTAGAGTTTGGTTGGTTTCTGGAACAAACTCAGGTGTTTGTGTAGGTCCTATGTCTTGTTTAGTTTCTTCAAACTTTACATTAGTAGTTTCTTCAATTTTTAAGGTAACCTTATTGTAAATTCTATAGCCTCTACTATTTAGGGAATATCATACAAAAATTCCATTTTCAATTTTAGAGGTGAATTTTCCTAAGTGTTCTCTTGTATTTAAGATAAAAACTGGGCACCCAAATACCTTAAAATATTTTATATTTGGTTGTTTATTATAAAATATTTCGAAGAACGTTTTGTTATGAGTTTTATTTATTGTTGTTCTGTTCTGTACATAGCAGGTTGTACTAACGGCTTCTGCCCAAAAGTATTTAGGTAGGTTATACTCATTTAACATTGTTCTAGAAGCTTCAAGTAAGGTTCTATTTTTTTCTTTCTACAATTCCATTTTGTTGGGGGGTTTTAGGGCATGAGAACTCATGATGGTAACCGTTTTCTAGACAAAAACTGTTAAAGTTGTGATTTTTAAATTCTCCCCCGTTGTCACTCCTAATTCTTTTAATTTTAATATCTTTTTCGTTTTCAATCTGTTTGCAAAAATTTGTAAAAATTTCAAAAGTTTCATCTGTATGTTTTAAGAATTTGACCCAAGTAAACCTAGAATAATCGTCTATAATTACTAAGCAATATAAGTTTCCATTTATAGATTTGACTCCATGGGAGTCAAAAAGGTCTAAATGTAGAAGTTCTAAGATTGAGTTAGTTTGTGGTTGATTTGTTTGTTTGTGGATTGATTTAGTTTGTTTGCCTTGTTGACAAGCATTACATATGGTTGAATCTAAGTTAGGTAACTTTGGTAAGCCTTTTACAAGTCCATTTAGTTTACTTATATTTCTAAAGTTGGTGTGAGACATCCTCCTATGTCATAACCAAGTTTCTTCTTTTTGTGTTAAATAACACTTAATGGAAGAAATGGTTAAGTTGATGGCATAGATGTTGTCTTTTCTAAAGCCTTTTAGGCTTATGGTAGGATTATCTAGATGTTTGATTAAACACTCTGTAGATAGAAATTTGACCTTATACCTAGTATCACACAATTAACTTATACTTAGAAGATTATATTTAAAATTTTCAACAAGTAAAACATTTGTAATTATAAAGTCTAATTTTAATTCAATATTACCTATACCAATTACCTTGAGTTTGCCGTTGTTTCCAAAGGCAACTGTTCCTAGGCTTTTGTAAGTGAGTTGAGTGAACTTGGTGTGATCTCCAGTCATATGTTTGGAGCAACCACTGTCCAAAATCCACTTGGTTTCCTACAGTAAGTAGGATTTAAAGTTAGTCTTTTGAGCATGCATTATTTAAGTTTAAAAATTAAAATTTTGAAATTAATTTTTTTAAGTTTAAAAATAAAATTTTGAAAATAATTTTTTAAGTTTAAAAATAAAATTTTGAAAATAATTTTTTAAGTTTAAAATTAAAATTTTGAAAATAATTTTTTAAGTTTAAAAATAAAATTTTGAAAATAATTTTTTAAGTTTAAAATTAAAATTTTGAAAATAATTTTTTAAGTTTAAAAATAAAATTTTGAAATTAGTTTTTTTAAGTTTAAAAAATAAAATTTTGAAAATAATTTTTTAAGTTTAAAATTAAAATTTTGAAAATAATTTTTTAAGTTTAAAAATAAAATTTTGAAAATAATTTTTTAAGTTTAAAAATAAAATTTTGAAATTAGTTTTTTTAAGTTTAAAAATAAAATTTTGAAAATAATTTTTTAAGTTTAAAAATAAAATTTTGAAATTAGTTTTTTAAGTTTAAAAATAAAATTTTGAAAATAATTTTTTAAGTTTAAAATTAAAATTTTGAAAATAATTTTTTAAGTTTAAAATTAAAATTTTGAAAATAATTTTTTAAGTTTAAAATTAAAATTTTGAAAATAATTTTTAAGTTTAAAATAAAATTTTGAAAATAATTTTTAAGTTTAAAATTAAAATTTTGAAAATAATTTTTAAGTTTAAAATAAAATTTTGAAAATAATTTTTAAGTTTAAAATTAAAATTTTGAAAATAATTTTTTAAGTTTAAAATTAAAATTTTGAAAATAATTTTTTAAGTTTAAAAATAAAATTTTGAAAATAATTTTTTAAGTTTAAAATTAAAATTTTGAAAATAATTTTTTAAGTTTAAAAATAAAATTTTGAAAATAATTTTTTAAGTTTAAAATTAAAATTTTGAAAATAATTTTTTAAGTTTAAAATTAAAATTTTGAAATTAATTTTTTAAGTTTAAAATTTGAAATTAATTTTTTTTTAAGTTTAAAAATAAAATTTTGAAAATAATTTTTTTAAGTTTAAAAATAAAATTTTGAAATTAATTTTTTTTTAAGTTTAAAAATTGAAATTAAAATTTTTTTTTTAAGTTTAAAATTTTAAACCTTATTCATCTCACCCGATCTATATTATCAATCAGGGGAATCCTATGATTTTGTGAGATGAAATTAGATTTTTTTTTTTTTTACTTATGGAGTTTTGGTTTAACTTGAGTTAGATTCAGATTTAGCTTTGGTCTCCACAAATAGGCATTCTTCGGACAAATTTCTAAGCTTGGTGAGTCACATGGACGTCATTAGAAGTAACCAACCTTTCGAGATTTTCCGAATAGTCCTATCCACGGAGCTTAGTACTAAATCTTGGTCTAACTGATTAGGATCCATTTAAGGGTAGCTTCAGTCAGTTCCACTTGGCCAAATGCACCAGATCGAAGCCATATCTTTCTAGACATGCGATGCCCAAGCTTCCCTAACGTACTATCATCCAAAAACTTCTCCAGTACCACGATTCAAGTTAAACTTGGTCTCTAATTCTAATTACCCTGCCGGGTTAGTTAGTTTTGGGTTACCCTGTCGGGTAAGTTAGTTTTGGAGGTGTCAGCTATTCTGGAGCCTCCCCCTGAATTATTGGCCATTAATTTAAGTTTTGATTTTAGGCTTGTGTCGATTCTTTTTATAGTTATAGTTAACTTGGTGATAATTTTGTAGATTTTTAAACTGTTTAGATTTTGAATTTGATTTAGGTTTGTATTTTGGATTTTGGTTTGGTTTATTCAATTTTATATAATGTATTTTTTCTTTAGGTATATAATATTGATTAAGTCCTACTTGCGTGGTTAGACACTCTTTCGGAACCCAAGCTAGATTGGTTGACTTGTATTGGGTTATTAATGATTTGAAGGTTTTATTTGAATTCGACTTATATCCTAGTCTGATTTTATTATAACATGCTTTTTGATTATTTAGGATTAAGTCTAAATTTTTTGATCTTGTTGTGAATTTTTCTAACATCTCCTTTAAATTGTTTATTTCATTTTTTAATGATAAATTCTCCTCCTCAAGTGTTAGATCTTGAGTTGGATTCGAATTTTTTAATTGTTCCTTGAGGTTTTGATTTTCCTCAAGAAGTGATTTGTTTTCATTTTCTACTTTAGTTAATTTACTATTTAAACAGGAGATGATTCTAAAAAAATTTTTGTTTAAATTAAAATATACCTCATTCGAGCCTTCGGAAACGAGTACGGACTCGTGGCTTGTTTCAGGTTCAGACCCGTCTTCATCTTCCGACTCGTTTTCTGTTTCGGCTTCGCGGACCATCAGTGCGAGGTGACTCTGATGTTTCTGCTCTTCTTCCTCCGATTCGTCCGAGAAGTCGTCCCACGTTGCTTTGAGGGCCTTCTTTTTGGTTGGCTTTGGTTTGTCGAACTTTAGTTTTGGGCATTCATTCTTGTAGTGTCCCTTTTTATTGCAGCCGTAGCAAGTCACGTTCTTTTGTTCTGAGGGAGAGCTGATCTTTTGAAGGTCCTTTTTGCTGAAGCTCCTCTTTCTCCTGGTGAACATTTTTCTTACCAAGTTCACCAGGTGTTCTTCGTCTTCGGAGTCTTGGTCAGATTCTTCTTCAAATTCAGGCTTGCTTTTCTTTTCTTTGGAGGAACCTGCAAATAGAGCTATACTTTTCTCGGCTCTAGCATTAGTTTGTTCGTGTAATTCTAATTCACAGAAAAGCTCGTCTAATTTTAATTCAGAAAGATTCTTAGAAATTTTGTAGGCATCCACTATTGATGCCCACAAACTATTACGTGGAAAGGCGTTTAATGCGTACCTTATTAAGTCTCTGTTCTCCATCTGGTGGCCTATCGCATGAAGCCCGTTGAGGATGTCCTTGATCCTCGCGTGGAGTTGATTCGCTGTTTCTCCTTCCTGTATTTTTATATTAAAAATTTTAATTAAAAGCAGGTCTCGTTTTGTTACCTTAGCGTCGCTCGTTCCTAGCTCGATCAACTTGTCCCATAGCTCTTTAGCGTTTTTGTGTGGACCGACTCTGTTCAGTTCTTCTCTTGTCAATCCGCACTGTAGAGTGTTGATCGCTTTATTTTCTGTTGATGCTTTTTTCTTCAGATCTGCTGTCCAGTCTTCAGGATCCACTAGATTCCCGGAGTTGTCCACAGGAATTTTGTAGGGTCTCGTAATGCTCATCCACTGGTCGAAGTCTGTTTTGAGGTAGACCTCCATGCGCTTCTTTCAGTACGGAAAGTCGTCCCCATTGAAGAGCGGAGGTCGCACTGTGCTGAATCCTTCTTGTTGGGGCATTCTGTGCACAGGTAAATAACCGAAAAAAAATATCCCAAGACTTGGTCTTGGATTAGTAGTGCGGGAAGAGAAAAATAGTAGAAAAATCTAGATTGGTGTTGCACCAAAAAATAAAAAAATGATAAACCAGTTTGAAGTTTTAGTGTAAAACTGAAGACCGAAAAAAGAAAGAATTTCACCCCCAGTCTGATTGGTGGTTGCACCAAATCAGAGCGGTACCTGCTCTGATACCACTTGTAGGACCGTTAGATTCGATAGAGGGGGGTGAATATCGATTCGAAAACTTAGAGTATAAACGCAGCGGAAAAGTAAAATAGACACAGATGTTTTTTTACTTCGTTCGGAGCCTGTGACGACTCCTACTCGAAGGCCCGTGGTCCTTGACCACTTTCGTTGGGCAATCACTAACAAGTCGAAATATGATTACAGAATAAGTACAGGAAATGCTAGTGAAAATAAAGCAATACCGACAAGGAAATTAAATAAAAACGGAAGGAGCACTTTGTCGGAGCGTTGTTGGCGTCGCACTGAGCGTAGGCCAGCAGTAGAAGAGTTCTTTGATTGCTCCACTCCTGGGGCTTCTTTTATATGCCGTTCCGGGGCCGCCTGGAATGTGACGTAGCTGCTCAAACCGAGATGCTCCACGTGGCGCAATCAAGATAAAGTTTGCCTCCGGCGCCGGATCCTTCCGGCGCCGGTTCAGCGCTGGATTCCTTCCGCGCCAGACCTTTTTCTGCATAATCCCCGCGACAAACGTTAGTCCGGATGCAAATATATATCCTGTAAAATAGATTGTTAGCACAATTAAAGTTCAACAAAGTAATAGAAAAGAGTATGACTTAGATTCCGTCTTTCCGAGACCGGAATCTAGTCACGATCTCGACTTAGACATCCGAAATGGATCTAAGCCGGATCGACGCCTAATGTTCCCTTCCCGGGAACGTGTCCTCGCAGTCACTCCCCTCCAGTGACTTACCTCACTTACCTGCCAGACGTCCGGTCAGCCCGTCGACCCGCTTGGACTTCTCGCCAGCTATCCGGTCAGCCCGTCGACCTAGCTGGACTTCTCGCCAAGCGTCCGGTCAGCCCGTCGACCCGCTTGGACTTCTCGCCAGCTATCCGGTCAGCCCGTCGACCTAGCTGGACTTCTCCTGCACACTCGATCAAAGTGTCAGACAACAACAAAACTAACTTAACCTATTTGTCATTCATCAAAACCTGGGTTAGACCGTTAGTGCTACCCGCACCAACAGAAGCAAGGTCTGAAAACTACTCCTACCGCAGGTGAGAAGCGCTTACCTTGCTTCTTGAACTCACAACCGAACGAGAAGAACTTATAGGGTTTCGGATAACTCGAGATTTCAGCCCCTTCTTTGTGCCTACGAACTCTCCTTGACGAGAGGACCGCGAGGATGTGTAGAAACCTTCGGATGAACCTTAGCTGGCCGCCGGAAAACGATGCCCTAACGTGTAATACCCCGGTTCTGAGATTCTGGTTAAGTATGACTTAAAAGGTTAGATGGTACTATCCATAT
Source organism: Zingiber officinale (assembly GCF_018446385.1). Lineage (NCBI taxonomy): Eukaryota > Viridiplantae > Streptophyta > Magnoliopsida > Zingiberales > Zingiberaceae > Zingiber > Zingiber officinale. The sequence goes on from NC_056007.1 coordinate 82,812,303, forward strand.
CACCAAGGTGCACCTTCCTTTTCGGAAGCCCAAACTCAAAGAACTCCAAAGTTAAGCGTGCTTGGCTTGGAGAAATTTGAGGATGGGTGACCTCCTGGGAAGTTTTCCAGGGTGCGTGCGAGTGAGGACAAAGCATGCTGAAAGGACCTCCGGTGGTCTGTGGAGCTAGTCGTCAACCCGATGGGCAATTCAGGTAACGTTCCCGGTTCGGTCCGGGTGGGGCCCGCCCGGGCCGGGGCGTTACAGATGGTATCAGAGCGACCTTGCGACCGTGAGTGCGCCTGTGGTAGGAGCACCCAGGGCACCACCTAGCGAGGGAGATTCTGGGATTTGTTTGTGGTGTGATTTGTGGTTACACAACGAGGACGTTGTGTCTTTAAGTGGGGGTGATTGTAATACCCCGGTTCTGAGATTCTGGTTAAGTATGACTTAAAAGGTTAGATGGTACTATCCATATCACCAAGGTGCACCTTCCTTTTCGGAAGCCCAAACTCAAAGAACTCCAAAGTTAAGCGTGCTTGGCTTGGAGAAATTTGAGGATGGGTGACCTCCTGGGAAGTTTTCCAGGGTGCGTGCGAGTGAGGACAAAGCATGCTGCCAGGTTTTACGATCGTTGTTTTCGTATTTTGGATATTTGAGTAACCTGATGCCTATTGAGATGGTATCAGAGCGACCTTGCGACCGTGAGTGCGCCTGTGGTAGGAGCACCCAGGGCACCACCTAGCGAGGGAGATTCTGGGATTTGTTTGTGGTGTGATTTGTGGTTACACAACGAGGACGTTGTGTCTTTAAGTGGGGGTGATTGTAATACCCCGGCTCTGAGATTCTAGTTAAGTATGACTTAAAAGGTTAGATGGTACTATCCATATCACCAAGGTGCACCTTCCTTTTCGGAAGCCCAAACTCAAAGAACTCCAAAGTTAAGCGTGCTTGGCTTGGAGAAATTTGAGGATGGGTGACCTCCTGGGAAGTTTTCCAGGGTGCATGCGAGTGAGGACAAAGCATGTTGAAAGGACCTCTGTGGTCTGTGGAGCTAGTCGTCTGGATATTTGAGTAACCTAATGCCTATTGAGATGGTATCAGAGCGACCTTGCGACCGTGAGTGCGCCTGTGGTAGGAGCACCCAGGGCACCACCTAGCGAGGGAGATTCTGGGATTTGTTTGTGGTGTGATTTGTGGTTACACAACGAGGACGTTGTGTCTTTAAGTGGGGGTGATTGTAATACCCCGGTTCTGAGATTCTGGTTAAGTATGACTTAAAAGGTTAGATGGTACTATCCATATCACCAAGGTGCACCTTCCTTTTCGGAAGCCCAAACTCAAAGAACTCCAAAGTTAAGCGTGCTTAGCTTGGAGAAATTTGAGGATGGGTGACCTCCTGGGAAGTTTTCCAGGGTGCGTGCGAGTGAGGACAAAGCATGCTGAAAGGACCTCCGGTGGTCTGTGGAGCTAGTCGTCAACCCGATGGGCAATTCAGGTAACGTTCCCGGTTCGGTCCGGGTGGGGCCCGCCCGGGCCGGGGCGTTACATAACGTCCCTTTGTTTTCCGCCCGAGCTCCGCCGTCGCACGCAGAAGAGAAGGAGAGAATGGTTTAGGCCATGGGAAAACAACATCAACGTATCCCTCTTTATAACTTAGTATTTCTGTTATGGCTTAAGACCAATTCATTATTAATTTGTTCACGAAAACACCTGGTGAATGCTTGGCTACCGCGCTTCGCCTAAATCTCTGACCGGGTCAGAGGTCGCGGGTTCGAATCTCGGCCGCACCTCTTTTATACATAATTATTTTCTATTATTAACTACTACTTAAATTAATTTTGTTCTTCCTTTAATCAGCACGGCCCTGCTGGGTTCCTGGTCAGCCGAGATAACTTAAGGCTTTGCTTAACCAGAGGTCTCCGGTTCGAACCTCGGTTTAACCTCTTTATTTTTGCAACTTGTTTCTTTTGGTAAAAATACCAAACGAACTCCAAAAATTGTATAAAATACTCTAAAAATTTCTAAAAATCTCTAGAATATTTCTAAATCATTTCTAAATATTTTTAATTACTATTAGGACCCGAAATGAGGAAATTGGGTTGTTACAAATAAGAGAAAGCAACCTTCAGAAATAAATCAATCATATCTTTGACATCTAAGGCTAGGTTATATTAACTTGAGTAGGATTCAAAGGATAATAAACAATGAACTCTTGGGTTCTTTGGTAGTGAAAATCTTTCCAACCTACGAGTCTTACTTGGAAGGAAAATATTAACCAAGAAGCTTTTAAGTATAAGGGGTATAGAGCCAAAGATATGTTGAAATTGTTAGGATGTATACTAAAAGCCTAGCTTTTGGTATAAACATTTATCTAGAAATAAGAATCACATTAGTCAAATGTCTACATTTATGATAAATGTAGTTGTTCAATTAATTTATATTGTAGATAACATGGTGTGTGGTGTCACACACAAAATATCATGTTATTGGTTCTTTATAAATTATAAACAGTTGCTCACGACTAAGATGGAAAGGAACAAACCATTAGAATAGTCATAGTGTAATTAGGTATTAGTTTATCTTGACTAATAAATTACACTAGTACACTCTAAGTGTATTGAGTAGGACCATTTTAGGAAAGTTCTTTTTATACTGACTTAATAAAAGAACTAGACCTTAGTTATTATGGAAGTGTGTGCTCTTAATCCTAATATAATAACAAGCACATATATTTGATATTTATTTCTTTAATTTATCAATGGGTGAGATTTAGTTCGATAAATCAATAAGCCCGATAAGTTGGGAAATGATATCACTTATAGTGTGTGTTGTTGATTATAGAAGGAAATTGTGTCCTAGTGATCTAGGTTGATAATGTCCCCAAGAGGAGCTCATAAGGATTGTCATGTTAAACCCTGCAGGTGGACTTAGTCCGACATGACGATAAGGTTGAGTGGTACTACTCTTGGACTAAGATATTAATTAAGTGAGTTGTCAGTAACTCATTTAATTAGTGGACATTCGACATCTTAAACACAGGGAGACTAACACACTCATAATAAGAAGGAGCCCAAAATGTAATTTGGGATTGGTGCGGTAGTTCAATAATAGTTCTTTAGTGGAATGAATTATTATTGATGGAATTAAGTTGTAAGTTCGGGGCGAACACGGGAAGCTTAATTTCATCGGGAGACCAAAACCAATTCCTCCTCTCGGTCCCTATCGTAGCCTCTTGTATATAGAGATTTATACCCACCACATACCCACCTTCTTACCCAACCTATAGGGGTCGGCCAAGCTAAGCTTGAAGCTCAAGCTTAGGGTCGGCCAAGCCTAAAGGTTGAGCCTTAAGGTGGTCGGCCAATAGCTTGGAGCCCAAGCTTAGGTGGCCTGCCACATCATATTAAAAAGGGATTTTTGTTAAAATTATTTCTTATGTGGATATCATGGTTTTAAAAGAGAGTTTGAAATTTAAATCTTTCCTTTTATAGTTTTCTACAAAAGATTAAGAAAAGATTTGAAATCTTTCCTTATTTGTAGATTGAAGGTAGATTTTAATTTTGAGAATACTTTCCTTTTTTAACCATGTTCATGATTTAAAAGAAAGTTTAAAAATTAAATATGCTCTTTTATTAGTTTCTACAAAAGATTAAGAAAAGATTTGATATCTTTCCTTATTTGTAGATTGAAAAGATATTTTAATTTTTAGAGATAACTTTCCTTTTTGGAAATTATCCACATGTTTAAAAGAAAGATTTTAATTTATAAAATTTCCTTTTTACTAACCAATCATAAAGGGATTAAAATTATTGGAGAAATTTTTATAAATTTCTAGAAACAAATTAGGAAGTTTTAATTCTTGTATGAATTAAATTTTCCTTGTTTTGGGGAGAAAGTGGCCGACCATATGAATTGAGAAAAGAAAATTAATTTTTAATTAATTAAATTTTCCTTTTCATGGCAAAAGAATTAAGAAAGTTTTTATTAAAATTTCCTTATTTGCCATGACCAAGGATTATAAAAGAGGGGGTAGAGGTGCCTTCATGGCTAACGACTCTATTCTATTCTTCCTCTCTTTTCCTCCTTGGTGGTCGGCCCTAGCTTCTCCCTCTTCTCTTCTTCTTGTGGCCGGCGGCAACCCCTCTTGGAGCTCTTGATGGTGGCCGGTTCTAGCTAGGAGAAGAAGGAGAGAAAGGAGGTTTTGTTTCATGCATCCCTTGGAGCTTGGTGGTGGTGGTCGGACCTCTACTTCTCTTAGAGAATTGTGGTGGCTGAAACCTAGAAGGAAGAAGAAGGTGCTTGGTGGTTCTCATCTCGGAAGATCGTTGCCCACACAACGTCCGAGGTTAGAAGAGGAATACGGTAGAAGATCAAGAGGTTATTTGCTTACAAAGAAAGGTATAACTAGTAATTATTTTCCGCATCATACTAGTTTTCTTTGTATAGTTATTTTTGGAAATACCAAACACAAGAGGCATATGATTCTAGAGTTTTCGGATTTGTTTCGAATTTGTGTTTCTTTTGTTTTATTTTTCGAATTTGTGATTCGATTGTTCTTTTTGGTTAAACCTAGAGTTATATAAGGAAATTAAATATTAGCTTTCCTTAAAAGGCTTTGTCTAGGAAGTGGTGGTTGCTCCCATATCCAAGAAGGCCTAGTGCCTCGCCATGTTTAATCTGGAAGCCAATTTGTGAAATTAATATTTAATTGAATTTATAACATAGGTGGATTTGGATAAATAGTGTTAAGTTCCGCTTGCGATCCAAGTCTAAACCATTAAGAACAAATAAGTTAAATTTGGAATCAATAATGTTAAGTTTTGTTTGTGATTCCTAATTTAATTTCTAAAGAACACAATAGGTTATTTAGGAAAGGTTCGACACTTGTACAAAAAAATTTTGTACAGTGGAACCGGTACGTTTTCCTAGGACTAACCAACAGAAATTGGTTCATTCTGATTTGTGTGGTCCTATGACTATCCAGACAAGAGGTTGTTTCGAATATTTCGTTTCTTTTATAGACGACTATTCAAAATAAAGATACATTTACTTGACGCGCCACAAGTCTAAGTGCTTTGATCAGTTCAAAGAGTAATAGGCTGATGTGGAGTAACGTCAAGCTAAAAATATTAAGACACTACACTGAGATCGTAGTGGCAAGATCTCTTGGGAGAGTTTAGGAGTCACTTATCAGAAGGCGGGATTCAATCCCAACTAACTGCATGTAACGACCCGGCCCTTTGGCCTCTTGGGGGACCCTTGCGGCGACCCACTGGTGGCCCTTATGTCGTCGGCCCATTTGGCGACCTCTCATGTCGTCGACCGACGACCTTTTGGCCGTGCCGTTACTCACTAGGACTTTCCACCCCTGGCCAGTGGATTTTTGTCTCCCCCAGGATTCGAACTCTAAACCTCCAGGCTTAAGTATTAGAGTTTATGAATCCTGGTAACCAAGTGAGCTCAATCCACTGGCCAGGGGTGGAAAGTCCTAGTGAGTAACGGCACGGCCAAAAGGTCGTCGGTCTAGACATAAATTCCAGCAAGTTCATTTTCTTGTTTTGGCCGAGCAAATGGGCATAAACAACCCTTAGTTATTAGTAGGTAGTTCTGGGTTTTGTTTGCTACCTCCATGAACGTGAACAGCCCTGCACGGTTAGTTTCCCTTGCCACTAAATGAGCATGCACAACTTAGTATACTAGTAAGTTTGGATAGATTATTTGCTACTGTTTTAAGGGCAAGAATAACCTTGTTATAACAGTTCAGAGTTAGTTTATTTTGCCCTATTTTACAGCATGTATAGGAAGCTCAAAGTTGCATTCTTTTGCCCTACTTTACAGCATGTATAGAAAGCTTAAAGTTGCTTTCTTTGCTCTATTTTATAGCATGATTAGTAAGCTTAAAGTTGCTTTCTTTGCTCTATTTTATACATGATTAGTAAGCTTAAAGTTGCTTTCTTTGCTCTATTTTATATAGCATGATTAGTAAGTTTAAAGTTGCTTTCTTTTGCTCTATTTTATAGCATGATTAGTAAGTTCAGAATTGCTTTCCTTTGCCTTGTTTTATAACGTGCTTAGAGAGTTCAGATCTGCTTCCCTTGTGTTATTTTCATGTAGCATGCTTGGTTAGTTGTAATCCTACACTTGTTAGATATATCTACAGGATTCTAATAAGCTCTAATAAAGGATTATGAGAAGTGTGAGTAAAGAAAAAGACCAAGGTCTAGTTAAAAAGAGATAACAAGTAAACTAAAGTAAGAGGCTAGTACCCGACTTCCAAGGTTGTCGTTAAACAAATCCAGGTGACCAATTCCAAGGTCTTGGCCCTGGTAAGACCAAGGTCTTTACCTCATAGGACTAGAGGCTCGCTACCTCAGTCACTATTAGAGAGCACGCAAAACAAAGATGGTACTAAGCCTGGGCCCAAAGAAGAAGAAAAGAAAGAAGAAAAGAAGAAGAAAGTAAAAGAGAAATTAAAAAATTAATTTCTGGTATAAAGATATAAGAAAATGAAACAAGTATTATGCTTAGAATCAATAGAAGTTAGTTCTTTAATTCTGAGCCTACAGTAGTAGTTTCATTATTTTCCTATCAGTTAGTGAGCATGTTTAGTATTCAGTTTTATTTCTGTATACCATGAGTACATGCAGCTTTGCTTTTAGCATTTCATTTTTAGTATTGTTGCATTCTTTTTATGCACTTCGAGTTTTTATGAGATAGATTAGTACTTACTAAGCGTTTCTCTTATAGATCTATTTTTCCTCCTACTGCAGATAAAGGAAAAGCTAAAATATGAAAGGAAGGCGACAAGGTGGTGGTGATGGAGGTGTGTGATGAGTGGACTATGGAGAGATCCAGAATAAGCTGGCAAATTACCAAGACTTTTCTGTTTAGTTCTTTTAGTTCTCTTTTAATGTTATTATGCAATTGGGATTGTAGTTGAGTTTATTCCGCACTTATAATTAGTTTTCTTTTATTATTCGTGGAGTGATATAGTCGTTTACTATTGCTAGAGTAGTTTCTTTCTTCTTATTGTGGTTTTTATCACTGCGTGATTGTGAAAAATATGTTCTAGCCGCCTGTGGCTGTGTATACATTGTTTGTATTATTGATTTGGTCACCGATACAGGAGAGACTCTGCCGAAATTTTTTGGTAGGAATTCTTCTGAGCCGTGATAAATCTAACTGATGCTAATAACAGCATCAGTGACACTAGTAAGTAGAGTAGTAGTTAGGTAACGGTCACCCTTAGAGAGTAGTAGTAAGAAGGGTGGTCGTTACAGTTGGTATCAATAGAAGCTAGTTTCTTTAATTTTATTGTAACGACCCGGCCCTCTTGGCCCATTTGGCGACCTCTCATGTCGTCGACCGTCGACCCTTATGTCGTCGGCCCATTTGGCGACCTCTCATATCGTCGACCGACGACCCTTGGCCGTGCCGTTACTCACTAGGACTTTCCACCCCTGGCAGTGGATTTTTGCCTCCCCCAGGATTCGAACTCTAGACCTCCAGGCTTAAGTACTAGAGTTTATGAATCCTGGTAACCAAGTGAGATCATCTCACTTGGTTACCAGGATTCATAAACTCTAATACTTAAGCCTAGAGGTCTAGAGTTCGAATCCGGGGGAAGCCAGGCAGTGGAAAGTCCTAGTGAGTAACGACCCGGCCGGTCGTCGACATGAGAGGTCGCCAAATGGCCCGACGGTCGCCGACATGAGAGGTCGCCAAATGGGCCGACGGCCAAGAGGGTCGGTCGTTACAACAAAAAGGCGCCTTTTTTTCCCCATGATTCGAACTCTAAACCTCCAGGCTTAAGTATTAGAGTTTATGAATCCTGGTAACCAAGTGAGATGATCTCACTTGGTTACCAGGATTCATAAACTCTAGTACTTAAGCCTGGAGGTTTAGAGTTCGAATCCTGGGGGAGGCAAAAATCCACTGACCAGGGGTGGAAAGTCCTAGTGAGTAACGGCACGGCCAAAGGTTGTCGGTCGACGACATTAGAGGTCACCAAATGGGCCGACGACATAAGGGCCGACGGACGATGACATGAGAGGTCGCCAAATGGGCCAAGAGGGCCGGATCGTTACACTGCACCTAGTACACCCCAACAGAATGGTGTAGTAAGAAGGTATAGGACTCTTATGGAAATAGTTAGATCAATGATAAGTTATTCAAAATTACCAAAATTCATTTTAAGGATATACACTGGAAACAGAAGGAGACATAGTATCTTCTAAGTCAGAACTCTCTACTCCCATAGAATTGTAGAATGGGCGTAAACCTAGTCTGAAGCATATTCGGATTTGGGTGGTCTAGCACATGAGAGACACTGATAAGTTGGACAGGAATTCACTTGTTTGTAGGTTATCCTAGAGAAACGGAAGGAGGTTTATAGTCCTAAAAATCAGAAGGTCATTGTTATCACCAATGCACGATTTTTAGAAGAGGACTATGTAATAAACCATAAGCCCATAAGTAAATTTGTTCTTAAGGAAATAATAAAGGATACGTCTAATCTAGTACCAACTGTACTATTGGTTAGTCCTAAGAAAATCGTACCGGTTTCACTGTACAAAATTTTTTTGTACAAGTGTCGAACCTTTCCTTAAATAACCTATTGTGTTCTTTAGAAGTTAAATTAGGAATCGCAGACGGAACTTAACATCATTGATTCCAAATTTAACTTATCTGTTCTTAATGGTTTAGATTTGAATCGCAAGCGGAACTTAACACTATTGATTCAAATCTACCTAAGTTATTAATTCCATAAATATTAATTTCCAAAATTGGCTTCCAGGACTGCATGGCGAGGCACATGGCCTTCTTGGATATGGGAGCAACCACCACCGCCTAGGCAAAGCCTTTTAAGGAAAGCTAATATTTATTTCCTTAAATAACTCTAGGTTAACCAAAAAGAACAATCGAATCACAAATTCGAAAAAGAAGAAAACACAAACTCAAAAAAACTATTTTGAAAACTCTAGAATCATATGCCTCTTATGTTTGGTATTTCCATAAATAACTATACAAAGAAAACTAGTATGATGCGGAAAATAATTACTAGTTATACCTTTCTTTGTAAGCAAAATAACCTCTTGATCTTCTACCGTATTCCTCTTCTTATCTCGGACGTTGTGTGGGCAACGATCTTCCGAGACAAGAACCACCAAGCTCCTTCTTCTCCAAGCTAGATTCGGCCACCAAGAATTCTCCAAGAGAAGTAGAGGTCCGGCCACCACCACCAAGCTCCAAGGGATGCAAGAAACAAAACCTCCTTTCTCTCCTTCTTCTCCTAGCTTGAACCGGCCACCATCAAGAGCTCCAAGAGGGGATAAAACCGACCACTAGAGAGGAAGAGAAGAGGAGAGGGAGAACCTCTAAGGGCCGGCCACACCAAGGAGAAAAAGAGAGGAAGAAAAGAATAGTGTCGTTAGCCATGAAGGCACCTCTACCCCCTCTTTTATAATCCTTGGTCTTGGCAAATAAGGAAATTTAAATAATAACTTCCTTAATTCTTTTGCCATGAAAAGAAAAAATTTAATTAATTAAAATCAAATTTCTTTTCTCAATTTCAATGGCCGGCCACTTTCTCCCCAAAACAAGGAAAGTTTTAATTAAAACAAGAATTAAAACTTCCTAATCTGTTTCCAGAAATTTATAAAAAATTTCAATAATTTTAATCCCTTCATGATTGGTTAGTAAAGAGAAAATTTTATAAATTAAAATCTTTCTTTAAACATGTGGATAATTTCTAAAAAGGAAAGTTATCTCTAAAAATTAAAATATCTTTTCAATATACAAATAAGGAAAGATATCAAATCTTTTCTTAATCTTTTGTAGAAACTAATAAAAGAGAATATTTAATTTTTAAACTTTCTTTTAAATCATGAATATGGTTAAAAAGGAAAGTTTTCTCAAAATTAAAATCTCCTTTCAATCTACAAATAAGGAAAGATTTCAAATCTTTTCTTAATTTTTTGTAGAAAGCTATAAAAGGAAAGATTTTAATTTTAAACTCTCTTTTAAAACCATGATATCCACATAAGAAATAATTTTAATAAAAATTCCTTTTAATTTTCTAGTGGACGACCACCTAAGCTTGGGACCCAAGCTTTGGCCGGCCACCAACTTGGCTCATCCACTTGGTCTTGGCCGGCCCTAGCTTGGGTTCCAAGCTAGCTTGGCCGGCTCCATTAGGATGGGTAAGAAGGTGGGTATGTGGTGGGTATAAATCTCTATATACAAGAGGCTACGATAGGGACCGAGAGGAGGAATTGGTTTTGGTCTCCCGATGAAATTAAGCTTCCCGTGTTCGCCCCGAACACACAACTTAACTTCATCAATAATAATTCATACCACTAAAGAATTATTATTGAACTACCGCACCAATCCCAAATTACATTTTTTGGCTCCTTCTTATTATGAGTGTGTTAGTCTCCCTGTGTTTAAGATGTCGAATGCCCACTAATTAAGTGAGTTACTGACAACTCATTTAATTAATATCTTAGTCCAAGAGTAATACCACTCAACCTTATCATCATGTCGGACTAAATCCACCTGCAGGGTTTAACATGACAATCCTTATGAGCTCCTCTTGGGGACATTATCAACCTAGATCACTAGGACACAGTTTCATTCTATAATCAACAACACACACTATAAGTGATATCATTTCCCAACTTATCAGGCTTATTGATTTATCGAACTAAATCTCACCCATTGATAAATTAAAGAAATAAATATCAAATATATATGCTTGTTATTATATTAGGATTAAGAGCACACACTTCCATAATAACTGAGGTCTTTGTTCCTTTATAAAGTCAGTATAAAAGAAACGACCTCTAAATGGTCCTGCTCAATATACTCTAAGTGTACTAGTGTAATTATATAGTTAAGATAAACTAATACCTAATTACACTACAACCTTCCAATGGTTTGTTCCTTTCCATCTTGGTCGTGAGCTACTGTTTTTAATTTATAAAGAACCGATAACACGATCTTCTGTGTGTGACACCACACACTATGTTATCTACAATATAAATTAATTAAACATCTACATTTGGTATATAAATGTAGACACTTGACCAATGTGATTCTTATAAATGTTTATACAAAAGCTAGGCTTTTAGTATACACTCCAACACTGTACAAGATGAAATATCACAAGAAACTGCAACACGTATCACAAAAGATACACAATTGCAGAAAGTGTCTCATCGTAGTGGGAGGGTTGTTAGGTAACCTAAAATATTCATGTTTTGGGAGAGTCTTTGGACTTGATCCCTGGTGAACATGAACTTAATTCTCGGACATATGACGAAGCGCTCCAAGGTAAAGATGCAGCATCTTTGAAAAGAGCAATGAATACAGAATTAGAATATATGTATTCTAATAAAGTCTGGGAGCTTGTAGAACCACCAAATGGTGTAAAATCCATTGGGTGTAAATATGTCTACAATAGGAAAAGAGGGGTAGACAAGAAGGTAGAAATATTCAAAGCAATGCTTGTTGAAAAAGGAAACTTTTTCGCCAGTAGCCGTGCTTAAGTCTATCCGGATTCTTTTATCTATATGGACTATGAGATTTGATAAGTGGATGTCAAGACATCTTTCCTTAATGGAAGTCTTGAAAAAAATATCCATATAAAGCAACTAGAAGGGTTCATTAAAAAAAGGCAAGGAGCATCTAGTATGTAAGCTCAATCGGTCTATGGACTGAAGCAAAGCTTCAAGGTCTTGGGCATCTGGTCTAATGAACTAATCCAGACCTATGGATTTATTCAGTGACCAGATAAGTCTTGTGTATACAAGAAGTGTGATGGAAACGTGGTGGTATTTCTTGTACTATACGTAGATGACATTTTTGGTAGTTGGAAACAATATCAGAATGTTGTCGGAAGTAAGGGTATGGTTGTCCAAACAAATTCGATATAAAGGACTTGGGAGAATGCACATATTCTTGGGATCAAAATAATAAGGGATCGTAAGAAAAGAATATTGTGCTTATTCCAAGCTTCATATATCGAAATAATTCTTGCTCGTTTTAGCATGCAAGACTCCAAGAAAGGTTTTCTACCTTTTAGGCATGGAGTAACTTTATCTATAGAAATGTCTCCGAAGATATCAGAGGAGATAAAGGACATGAAGGCAGTTCCTTATGCTTCGGCTATCGGAAGCCTAATGTATGTAATACTGTATACGAGATTAGATATCTGTTTTGCCCAGAGCATAGTTAGCAGATATCGAAGTAACCCAGGACCAAGACACTAGACTGTCGTAAAGCATATATTAAAATACCTTAGAGGGACTAGAGATTATATGCTAGTTTACTAGGCAGATGATTTGATCCCTTTGGGTTACTCGGATTTTGACTTCCAATCAGGTAGGGATAATAGTAAGTCGACCTCGGGGTTTTGTGTTTACTTTAGGAAGTGAAGCCATAACAATGGAGGAGTGTTAAGCATAGGTATTTTTCGGACTCCACCATAGGAGCTGAGTATGTGGTAGCCTCTGAAGCAGTCATAGAAGTTATATGGCTCAGAAACTTCATGATGGACTTAGATATGATTTCTGGTTTGTCCAAAAATTATTACAATTTATTGTAATAATAGTGGTGCAGTTGCAAACTCGAAGAAAATATAAGTCCATAAGACAAGTAACACAATAGAGTGCAAGTACCACCCAATACGAGACATCGTATAACGAGAAGAAGTTGTTGCCGCCTAGATTGCATCAGGTGATAACCTGTAGATCCTTTCACTAAGGTCCTTAAGGCAAGAGCTTTTGATGGGTATGTTGAAGGGTTGGGAATCAGATGTATGATAGCATTTATGGCAGCATAGTCTTTTAGTATAAGTGGGAGATTGTTAGAGTATATACTAAAAGCTTAGCTTTTGTATAAACATTTATTTAGAAATAAGAATCACATTGGTCAAGTATCTACATTTATATATACTGAGTGTAGTCGTTCCATTAATTTATATTATAGATAATACGGTGTGTGGTGTCACACACAGGAGATTGTATTATCGGTTCTTTATAAATTATAAACAGTAGCTCACGACTAAGATGGAAATGAACAAACCATTGGAATAGTCGTAGTGTAATTAGGTATTAGTTTATCTTGACTAATAAATTACACTAGTACACTCTAAGTGTATTGAGTAGGACCATTTAAGGAAAGTTCTTTTTATACTGACTTAATAAAAGAACAAGTCCTTAGTTATTATGGAAGTGTATGCTCTTAATCCTAATATAATAACAAGCACATATATTTAGTATTCATTTCTTTAACTTATCAAAGGGTGAGATTTAGCTCGATAAATCAATAAGCCCGATAAGTTGGGAAATGATATTACTTATAGTGTGTGTTGTTGATTATAGAAGGAAACTGTGTTCTAGTAATCTAGGTTGATAATGTCCCCAAGAGGAGCTCATAAGGATTGTCGTGTTAAACTCTGTTGGTGGACTTAGTCCGACATGACGATAAGGTTGAGTGGTACTACTCTTGGACTAAGATATTAATTAAAGTGAGTTGTCAGTAACTCAATTAATTAGTGGACATCTGACATCTTAAACACAGGGAGACTAACACGCTCATAATAAGAAGGAGCCCAAAATGTAATTTGAGATTGATGCGGTAGTTCAATAATAATTCTTTAGTGGTATGAATTATTATTGATGAAGTTAAGTTGTGTGTTCGGGGCGAACACGGGAAGCTTAATTTCATCGGGAGACCAAAAGCAATTCCTCCTCTCGGTCCCTATCGTAGCCTCTTGTATATAGAGATTTATACCCACCACATATCCGCTTCTTACCCAACCCAAGGGGGTCAGCCAAGCTAGCTTGGAACCCAAGCTAGGGCCGACCAAGACCAAGTGGTTGAGCCAAGTTGGTGGCCGGCCAATGCTTGGAATCCAAGCACGATGTGGTCGGCCACATCACATTAAAAAGGATTTTATTTATAAATTTTTCTTATATGGATTCCATGTTTTTAAAAGAGGGTTTAAAATTTAAGTCTTTCCTTTTATAGCTTTCTACAAAAGATTAAGAAAAGGTTTGAAATCTTTCCTTATTTGTAGATTGAAAGGTAGATTTTAATTTTGAGAAAACTTTCCTTTTTTAACCATGTTCATGATTTAAAAGAGAGTTTAAAAATTAAATATTTCTTTTATAAGTTTCTACAAAAGATTAAGAAAAGATTTGATATCTTTCCTTATTTGTAGATTGAAAGGAGATTTTAATTTTTAGAGATAACTTTTCTTTTTGAAAATCATCCACATGTTTAAAAGAAAGATTTTAATTTATAAAATTTCCTTTTACAAACCACCATGAAGGGAAAAATTATTGAAGAAATTTTTTATAAATTTTCGAAAATAAATTAGGAAGTTTTAATTCTTGTGTTAATTAAAACTCTCCTTGTTTTGGAGTTTAAAGTGGTCGGCCATTATAATTAAGAAAAGAAAATTGATTTTTAAATTAATTAATTTTTCTTTTCATGGAAAAAAAATTAAGGAAGTTTTTATTTAAATTTCCTTATTTGCCAAGGCCAAGTATTATAAAAGAGGGGGTAGAGGTGCCTTCATGGGTGCGAACTCTATTCTTTTTCTTCCTCTCTTTTCCTCCTTGGTGTGGCCGGCCCTAGAGGTTCTCCCTCTCCTCTTCTCTTCTTCTTTAGTGGCCGGTTTCATCTTTCTTTTAGAGTTGGTGATGGTGGCCGGTTCTAGCTAGGAGAAGAAGGAGAAAAGGAGGCTTTGTTTCTAGCATCCCTTGGAGCTTGGTGGTGGTGGCCGGACCTCTACTTCTCTTGGAGAATTGATTGTGGTCGAATCTAGCTTGGAGAAGGAGCTTGGTGGTTCTCGTCTCGGAAGATCGTTGCCCACATAACGTCCGAGATTAGAAGAGGAATACAGTAGAAGATCAAGAGGTTATTTGCTTACAAAAAAAGGTACACCTAGTAATTGTTTTCCGCATCATACTAGTTTTCTTTATATAGTTATTTTTGGAAATACCAAACACAAGAGGCATATGATTCTAGAGTTTTTGGATTTGTTTCAAATTTGTGTTTCTTTTTTTTTATTTTTTGAATTTGTGATTCGATTATTCTTTTTGGTTAAACCTAAAGTTATATAAGGAAATTAAATATTAGCTTTCCTTAAAAGGCTTTGTCTAGGAAGTGGTGGTTGCTCCCATATCCAAGAAGGCCTAGTGCCTCGCCATGTTTAACCTGGAAGTCAATTTTAGAAATTAATATTTAATTAAATTTATAACATAGGTGGATTTGGATCAATAGTGTTAAGTTTCGCTTGCTATCCAAGTTTAAACCATTAAGAACAGATAAGTTAAATTTGGAATCAATAATGTTAAGTTTCGTTTGTGATTCCTAATTTAATTTCTAAAGAACACAATAGGTTGTTTAGGAAAGGTTTGACACTTATACAAAATTTTTGTACAGTGGAATCGGTACGATCTTCCTAGGACCAACCAACAGTCCCCACCCTGAGTCGCGACGATTTTCTACCTTTAGACTTGTGGTTTCCTTGTTATATTTTTTATATTTGTGATGTATAACTATACTCATGGATTTTTATCGAGTTTTGGTCTACTGTTTTTGTTTTTCGCTGCGTTGGATTTTTGTTGTAGGTTTATGTTTTCCATCGTATTAGTGGAGTAGGTTTTATTTAAATAAACTGCGTGATTGTATCAGCCAGAGACTGAGTTAATATAAACTGCATGGATTGCTAGTTATTTTTATTATTATTGTTTCAGCTGTGTTGGCCGAGGTTTGTGTGGCTTTAGGGCTTTGTAGACGAGTTCTATATTGTCACCCGTACAGGGGAGATGCTGTCGAAATTTTCTCAGTAGGGACTCCCCCGGGGCGTGACATACTACATCGTTATAGCAGCTAGTGCACCATTGTAGAAGTTACTATACTGTTATAACAGCTATTGCACAGTTGTAACAGGTACTACACCGTTGTAGCAGTTACTGCACTGTTGAAGCAGTTACTGCACTGTTGAAGTAGTTATTGCATAGTTGTAATAGTTACTGCTACAACTGTATAATTGAAACAATTACTACTACAACTGTATAGTTGTAGCAGTTACTGCATAATACCTACTACAACGTTGTAGAAGGTATTGCACAGTTGTTGATATGTTACCCGACGCTTCCTGCACGACCGTAAGCAAAATCTGGCGTAGGCTATCTAACACAGTGCAAATCCAATTTTTTAATCTCTTTTTTATCTGCATTCAATAACTTTTCTCTCTTTCCTCTTAAATTAAAATAAACAACTCATTTCTCTCTTCTATGATTACATGCAACAATCATTGTGGTGCTAATTTTTAAAGGTGATGTAACTACTACAACATTGTAGCAGCTACTCTAAAACGTTATAACAGATACTACACTATTACACAATAAGTGTTGTACATTTTAGCAACTACTACAGAGCAGTAGTAGTTATTATGTAGCTACTGCGTTGTACTAGTTATTGCATTGTTGTAGCAGTTACTATAAAATTGTAGCAACTATAGTTGTTGTAATGTTATAGCAACTATATCATCATTGTAGTATCTACTACACTGTTATAGTAGATACTACACAGTTATAGTAGGTACTGTACAATTTTAACAACCATTTTTCAATTATAGTAGTTAATTCACAATTGTAGCAGCTATTTCACTATTGTAGCAGCTACCTCACAGTTGTAGCAGCTATTTCATAGTTATAGCAACTACTACATAATAACTGTAACAATATTGTAGCAACTATTACATAGTTGTAGCAGCTATTGCACAGTTGTAGCAGCTACTACACCTTTGTAGCAGCTTTCACACATATAACAACTACTGTATAGTTATAACAGCTACTGTATAGTTGTAGCAGCTACTGCACAATTGTAGCAATTATTTTACAATTATAGAGTTACTAGACTGTTGTAGCAACTACTTTACAGTTGTCGCAGCTATTGCACAGTTATAGTAGCTACTTTATTGTTGTAGCAGCTCTTGCATAGTTGTAGCAACTACTTCACAGTTAGCTGCTACTTTATAGTTAGCTACTTCACAGTTGTAGCAGCTACTTCACAGTTGTAGTAGCTACTTCATAGTTTAGCAACTACTTCACAGTTGTAGCAGCTAATACATATTAGCTGTTAAAACGTTGTAGCAACTACTGCACAGTTGTAACAACCACTGTATTGTTGTAGCAGCCACTGTATAGTTGTAACAACTACTAAATAGTTGTAACAACTACAGCACAGTTGTAGTGATTGCTTTATAGTTGTAGAGCTACTGCACTGTTGTATCAATTACTGTACAGTTGTAGCAGCTATTGTACAGTTGTAGTAGCTGCTTTACTATTATAGCATCTTCTGCACAATTGTAGCAGTTAATTCATAGTTGTAGCAGCTATTTCACAATTATCATGATCCCTAATTAGCCAGAAAATCATAGTTGATTTTAGAACTAATTTTAAATCATTCAACAGCTACAGTGAGTCATGTCTTGTTCCTTTCATTCGTCTTATACCCACTTGGCTTAGGATGTGGTCTATGTGTTTGTCTCCACTAGACTGACTACGTTACAGCTATCCCAAATAATACCTACTCGTTCTACGGATTCAAATTACTCGTACATGTGTACAAGAGTCTCGTACATGTGATGCTTTGGCCAAAGACTTTAAGTAATAACCTTAACAAGTGGCCATAGGGTATATGTCTCCTCGCAAGAAATGATGAATCCTTTATGGGCTATCCAAACATCTTCGGGTATTCGACTTATACCCAATTATCCTGGGTTCACACCTCAATGAGGTGCTTGTTTAAGATGTCAAAGTATAAGTCTCCATAACCAAGATGACTTGTATACCTCAAGTCGAAGGAAACTTACATCCGAGCTGCAGTAAGAGCTTCATAGACATATCCATATATATATATATATATATATATATATATATATATATATATATATAATCATATGAAGTCTTACAACGAGTCACTCTAATGAACTAGTTACCATAACTAGCATCCACATTTAACTCTCGACATCCTAATGTCTCCAGCCAGTGAGAAGACAACTACTTGGCGAACGAAGGAGTATAACATGTGCTAGTATTACAGAATTGATGAAGTCCGAATGCATCAATTCGACGACTAGGGAAATTCTAATATGGTCATAATTACACATGTAGAGATAATCACAACCAAGAGCATTTTCTCCTATCAAGCAAACTGCTCTTCTTCTAGTTGAATGTGCTAGAAAGTCAAAGCCTCATAGAAAGCATCCATTGAATAAAACAAAAGAGATCTTAGTTAGTGCTAACATAATAGTTAATTAAGTTGTTGGAGCTTATCAAAAGAAGAAGGAAGTGACGTCGAGGCTCGGGCTAAATAAATAAAGCAAGTCTTCTCTCAGCAACTTAGGAGCCTTAAATTGTAGGTCACTCAGCTTCTTCGAGTAAGAAACGAAGGTCGAATCTTGTTTAAAGTTCTCAATATCTTGAATGGATGAGAGGGTGGATTGCCATGCAGCCGACCAAGAAATGGACTCAAGAGTTTGAAGGAAAAAGTAATGGAATTTTTATCTCTTATTTGAGGAAGGCTGCTCCTTAAGGAACATTGCCTTAGGATGAAATTGAAATAGAAAGACCCCCGACTCTGATTTTTTAGGGTATGAAAAAAAACAGAAGTTGTGGGGAGTCAGAGAAATGTCATGCGGGTGGAACAAAATGAACATCTCACATATAGTGCGGAATGCATTCAAGGCAAGTTGCTGAAGGGGAAGATGGAAGTAATGACTTATCTCAAAAAGAAAAGAGGAGATGGAAAAGCATAAACCAACTAAGATTTGATCTCTAAAGAAAGTAATATAACTGGGAGGATGCTAATGAGGATGATCTTGGGGAGTTGGAATGTGAATATTATAGTTTTTGGGGTTTTCGTATTGAAAGCGGAGCACCTCTCGATCATAATTATAAAAATCAAATTGAGTGAAGGTATACCAGGCAGTGAATGTTTCTTGTGCCATGAGGAAGTATGAGAAAAACTGAGGAAGATTAAGGGAGAAACTTACTAACACTAGTTACAAGAAGGTCGTTGGTGGAGATCACTGAAACACAAGTGATTGATTTCTGCAACACTTGGGTTTTAAAACAGAAGCCCTGAACTACTTTCTAATCTAAACTGTCTAATCCAAACTACTTAATCGGGGGTGGCCATTAGATTGCAATCGAAGGAGTGTCGTTGGTCCGTACAAAAAGGCATCTGTCAATTGTCGCTTCGAAGAATGAGGTAGTGGGACACATGGCGCCTATCCATAAATAGATATTTATGATGGACAAGACAACCACATCATTGTGCTAAAAAAATACCTTCTTGTATATCATGGGCGCATTACTTGGCTTGTTAAGGCTCGTGAAAAGCCCAACATGCATTTTTTCAAGATAAGAGCTTATCATAATATTTAAAATGCAAGAAGGAACATGGTTGGATGATCATATCAAAAGTGCGTTCAGTCGGTCAGACCAATAAGTTGGGTGATCAGACTAAGATAAAACTCGGGTCTAGTCAATCGGCGATGAGCCTCCTTCGACTAGATTTGAAGGGGAGGCTAGTGATGCGGGATGTTCGGGTGGACCCTGATATGACATGGCAATCAAAGTCATGGTGAGGTGGCGGTCAAAGTCAATAGGAGGTGGCAACTAGAGGGTCACTCTCAACAAGACTTTGCTCCCCGTCTAGTGCTAATGCCTTCAGTATAAGAAGGATAGATCCAAAGGCCGGTCGGACCTAGGGGGCCTAGTGCTCCATTTTTGTGCTAAGACACCTATTATATGCTTGATTAGCCAATATCCGATCGATTTTAAGGGATGGTGAGGCTACTATGAAGTCGGTTGGTAACAAAGCCAGTCAACACTCCCGTCTCATTGTAAACTCAGTCGGACTTCTGGTTCTCCGGTTATCATCTCAGGGGTGAACCTCCCAACGTCATTCCTAAAAAAAAATATCCCAGCATATGGTCGGTCGGCCCTAGAATCGACCGGACATAGAGGACTTGGCTTCATATTACTTCAATATCAAAGCTCCAGCATTACACAATATTAGTGATCCTATCCGGAATCTGAGTCAGACGGACCGTCGGGTGAGGTGGCGAAATGTTGACCGAGTCACGACGTCCCGGAGGAGGGTATGCTGAGATGGCTTCTGTGTTAACCAAGTCTTCAAAAGTCATTTGGTCAACGCTACCTGCAGCCAGCGACTGGGTCCCCTCGGTCCCTGGTACTCCGAGGCTCGAGGCAGATCCAATGAATATATGAGTAACATTCTAATAATATATTAATGAAATAAATAAGGGTGAGTACGAAGAACGTACCCTGGCCCAGGGGGGCACCCTCGGATGGGACGCTGCTCAAGTTGTCGTGATCTGGAAGGGTAGGCGAATGCGCGAGACGAGGAGCTGGATCTGACGACGCGGAACCGAACGCGGTGGCGTGAAACCGGATGCGACCTCAGCACGTAGGTCGGGATAAGACATCAGCACGCAGGCCGAGATAAGACATCAGCACGTAGACCGGGATAAGACATCGGCACGCAGGCCTAGATACAATGATGGCATGAAAGCCGGAACATGATATCGACACGCAGGCCAAGATATTGCACACAACCCAAGATTTAACACATAGGTCGGACGATGCAAAGACCGAAACATAGTCACGGCTTGAGGGCTGAAACACAACCATGACACAGAGCCTGAACAACGATGGCCTGAGGGTCTGATCAGCGCTGAAAACATACGTCAACATGGATCGAATATCGAATCAACGTAGGCGATGTATGACCGCAAGGATCGAAGGTGCGACGGTGGGGGGATGGCTGCGGCTTAGAGCAGATTTTGCGCTGCCTTGGTCGACGGAGCTGTTGGAGTGTATACTAAAAGCCTAGCTTTTATATAAACATTTATAAGAATCACATTGGTCAAATGTCAACATTTATATATAACAAATGTAGATGTTCAATTAATTTATATTGTAGATAACATAGTGTGTGGTGTCACACACAGAAGGTCGTGTTATCGGTTCTTTATAAATTATAAACAGTAGCTCACGACTGAGATGGAAAGGAACAAACCATCGGAAAAATCGTAGTGTAATTATGTATTAGTTTATCTTGACTAATAAATTACACTAGTACACTCTAAGTGTATTGAGTAGGACCATTTTAGGTAAGTTCTTTTTGTATTAACTTTATAAAAGAACTAGACCTTAGTTATTATGGAAGTGTGTGCTCTTAATCCTAATATAATAACAAACACATATATTTAGTATTTATTTCTTTGACTTATCAATGGGTGAGATTTAGCTCGATAAATCAATAAACCCGATAAGTTAAGAAATGATATTACTTATAGTGTGTGTTGTTGATTATAGAAGGAAATTGTGTCCTAGTAATCTAGGTTGAGAATGACCCCAAGAGGAGCTCATAAGGATTGTTATGTTAAAGCCTGCAGGTAGACTTAGTCCGACATGACGATAAGGTTGAGTGGTACTACTCTTGGACTAAGATATTAATTAAGTGAGTTGTCAGTAACTCATTTAATTGGTGGACATTCATTATCTTAAACACAGGGAGACTAACACACTCATAATAAGAAGGAGCCCAAAATGTAATTTGGGATTGGTGCGATAGTTCAATAATAGTTCTTTAGTGGAATGAATTATTATTGATGAAATTAAGTTATGTGTTCGGGGCGAACACGGGATGCTTAATTTCATCGGGAGACCAAAACCAATTCCTCCCCTCGGTCCCTATCGTAGCCTCTTAATTATAGAGTACTATACCCACCTATACCCACCTTCTTACCTATCCTATAGGGGTCGGCCAAGCTAGCTTGGAGTCCAAGCTAGGGTCGGCCAAAGGCATGGTTCATGGGTTCATGAGGTGGTCGGCCCTAGCTTGAACCCAAGCTTAGGTGGCCGACCCTATTAAAATAAAAGTAATTTTATTTTTTAAAATTTTTCTTATGTGGATTCCATGATTTTAAAAGAGAGTTTAAAATTTAAATATTTCCTTTTATAGCTTTCTACAAAAGATTAAGAAAAGATTTGAAATCTTTCCTTATTTGTAGATTGAAAGGTAGATTTTAATTTTGAGAAAACTTTCCTTTTTTAACCATGTTCATAATTTAAAAGAGAGTTTAAAAATTAAATATTCTCTTTTATTAGTTTCTACAAAAGATTAAGAAAAGATTTGATATCTTTCCTTATTTATAGATTGAAAGGAGATTTTAATTTTTAAAAATAACTTTCCTTTTTGGAAATCATCCACATGTTTAAAAGAAATATTTTAATTTATAAAATTTCCTTTTTATAAACCACCATGAAGGGAAAAATTATTGGAGAAATTTTTTATAAATTTCCGGAGACAAATTAGGAAGTTTTAATTCTTATTATAATTAAAACTCTCCTTGTTTATACCTTGTAGTTGTGGTCGGCCATGTAATGTGAGAAGAGGAAATTATTTTTAATTAAATAAAATTTTCTTTTCATGGCAAAAGAATTAAGGAAGTTTTTTATTTAAATTTCCTTATTTGTCAAGACCAAGGATTATAAAAGAGGGGGTAGAGGTGCCTTCATGGGTAACGACTCTATTCTTTTTCTTCCTCCCTCTCTTCCTTGGTGGTGTGGCCGGCCCCTCTTTTTCTCTCCTCTCCTTATTGTGGCCGAAACTTCTTCATTGGTGGAGTTCTCTTGGTGGCCGGATCAAGCAAGGAGAAGAAGGAGAGAAAGGAAGCCTAGTCTCTAGCATCCCTTGGAGCATTGGTGGTGGCCAAACCTATCCATCAAGAAGAACTCTTGGTGGCCGAAACCTAGAAGGAAGAAGAAGGTGCTTGGTGGTTCTCATCTCGAAAGATCGTTGCCTACACAACACCCGAGATTAGAAGAGGAATACGGTAGAAGATCAAGAGGTTATTTGCTTACAAAGAAAGGTATAACTAGTAATTATTTTCCGCATCATACTAGTTTTTTTTGTATAGTTATTTTTGGAAATACCAAACACAAGAGGCATATGATTCTAGAGTTTTCGGATTTGTTTCGAATTTGTGATTCGATTGTTCTTTTTGGTTAAACCTGGAGTTATATAAGGAAATTAAATATTAGCTTTCCTTAAAAGGCTTTGTCTAGGAAGTGGTGGTTGCTCCCATATCCAAGAAGGTCTAGTGTCTCGTCATGTTTAACCTGGAAGCCAATTTTGAAAATTAATATTTAATTAAATTTATAACATAGGTGGATTTGGATCAATAGTGTTAAGTTCCGCTTGCGATCCAAGTCTAAACCATTAAGAACAGATAAGTTAAATTTGGAATCAATAATGTTAAGTTTCGTTTGTGATTCCTAATTTAATTTCTAAAGAACACAATAGGTTGTTTAGGAAAGGTTCGTCAATTGTACAAAATTTTTATACAGTGGAACTAGTATGATTTTCCTAGAACTAACCAACAATTGGTATCAGAGCTAGAGTTTGCCTCTGTGTGTTTGGTTTTCAAATAAATTATGTACATGTCATACATAATTTAGACAGAATAATAGTAGGATGTGCTAATTTTGTGGTTGCAGGCTCCAACTATTATGGCATATAGATATTGTGTGTGATTGGACCCTTGGACATGTCAAGGGCATTTTATTGTGTGTGCATGATTGGAATATTAAATACAGCAGGAGCTGTATTAGTTATTAAGATTTTACATTTTTGTTCGATCTAGAATACATGTACATTCCTTTATGGAATATAGGATCGATGTATGTTGATCCTGTCCGAAAGCTGAATCAACGGACGCTGGGCACGTGGCGCTCCCCGGGTCGATGACGCCGATCTTCGCCTGATTGCACGAATCTCCGGCGAACCTGCACAGGAGTCGGGCCGGGAAGGGGTTCCCAGCGGCGACCCTCCGACGCTCAAGTCAGGCAAGCAAGCAGTGAAAAAAGTGGCTCCAAAGGTGTTGAACCCGTACCTCCGGTGAAGTATGAGGCTCTTTATATAGAGTGGTGAAAGAGCTCCTGCACGTCCACCGAGGCGCATAGATGTCCGCAGCCCATACCTCGGTATGTATCTGTCAAAAAGCTTACCTGACGCCATACTGCTGCAGTCCAAGTATGTCCTCGATGGGACAACAGAACACCTCGTTGTCAGACTTGGAGTATGGCCTAGACATAGGACTTGACAGTTGTCATAAGATGTTCTTGTCCTTCTCTACCGACCACAGGCCGGGGCATCCGTCAGGCCGGCTGGACGGGGAGTCCGTCGGGCCAGCCCTCATCTTACGCGCCGGCCGGACGGCACTCACATTCCGTCCGGCCTGCCATTGGTATCGATATGCTGGGGATATTTTCGGTAGGGTACTATGTAGGGACTGCTAGCAGTATGTCACCTTCTCTTAGGACTTCCGCTCGGCTCCTTGTTACTGTTTCATTGAGCGTCGGAACCCCGACTTCTGTCGGGGCGCCTTTTGCCTTCAGCTATTCACCGGTCGGCCGGCCGGGGCTGGTCGGGAGGTCGGCCCCTCCTTCTCCGGTCGGCCCCTTGGTCTTTTGACTCCAGCGTGGCATTGACCCCTCAAAATGGGGGTCCCCTGTTCTAACCGCCGGATCACTTGCCTCCCCCTCAAGTCTAGTCGAAGGAGGCGAAGTCCGACTAACTGGACTGCCGATCTGACTGAGTAACGACCACTACATTAGTCCGCTCGGCCAGGCTTAGGGATGCTCATCCGTTCGGCGGTATCTTATTCGTGCCTTGTATTCTCTTGGAATCCATGCCCAATTCTCTCCTCTACTACCCATCACGTGTGCTGCACACTGTAAGGGGCGCTCATTAAATGCGACCAGTATCCTGCTGCCACGTGGCGATCACACGCTTGTCAGCGTATGGCGGCGACGTCACTTCCGATGGGACAGCCGCCGTTTGAAATGAACGGCTGGATGATGGCATCGTTTTTCACGACCTGGATCGGACGGTGGAGATTGCTCCCGGGCGGCGATATAAAGCCCGCGACTCCTTTTCCGTCGCCTTATTACTTCAGCCTCCTCCAGCGCCCCTCTGTTCGCTTTCTTCTCCGGCGACCTTGCCCCTCAACTCTTCGGCAACCCCCAGGCCCCAGTCGATCATCTCTTTTGCTCGTAAGACCCTTTTTCTCGCTCCCTACGTTTTCTTCTTTCTGTTAATCGTTTCATTCAGTCGGTTTTCCTCCATTCCTTGCTCGAACCTTCCCTTTTGGTCCCGCATTCTTATCTTTCGGCCATGACTAGCACCTCGCAGTCGACTGGCGGCGCTCCTGGTCTATGGTACACGACTATGGAGAGCTGTTTTGACGAGGAGGACGCGTTGCGTCTCGCTCGGACTTACGACATTCCTTGCGACCACCACCTAGTACTAGCCACACCGGCCGATCGGCCTCATGAACCACCGCCCGGCACCGTTCTTTTTTTCCGAGACCAATTTTTGGCCGGGCTACGCTTTCCACCCCATAAGTTTTTCTTGCAAGTCTGCAAATAATTCCGCATCCCGCTCGGCCAGCTAGTTCTGAATTCCATAAGGTTGCTGAGCGGGGTGATAATTCTATTCAAACTGAACGGCATTCCCCTAGACCCCAAAGTTTTCCATTACTTCTACTACCCCAAGCAGGCCGAGTGGGGAACTTTTGTTTTTCAATCTAGGATAGGTTTCGTTCTTTTTGATAACATGCCGAGCTCCAATAAACATTGGAAGGAGCACTTTTTCTATGTGTGTTTCCCCGAACCGCCGACCTTCCGTATCAAATGGCAGACTGCGATGCCAGCGCAACCAGAGCTCGGCAAGTTTAGAGGCGATGCGGCCTACCTTCATGCAGCTGATCGGCTGGTCGGCCAGCGCTATCACATCGACAAGCTGCTCCTCCCGGGAGTAATGTATATATTTGGCTTGTCTTCTACCCTGGCCGATCTGCCCTGCAGTATGAGTAAGTTCCCTTATCATCATGTTTATTTTGTTCTAACTGATTTATTTTTTACTTCTGCAGTTGAAGTTATGTGGCGCGCCAAGGCTACCGAGCGGCTGAAACTGTGAGCCGCCGAGATCGAAGCGGCAAAGAATAGGGAGGTCGCCGAGCGGGGCTCGGCTTCAGCTGGTCCGGCCGGCGAAGAGGATGAGGGAACGCAAACTGTCCCTGAAGCTTTAGACGCTCCTGCTTCTCACGACGAGGCCGCGGGCGACATAGAACCCTCTGCTCAAGCCGAGGTAGAGGGTCGTTCGGCCGACGATGTTCCTCTGGCAACTCGGAAGCGCAAACAGCCGGAGTCAGCATCTATACCAACTCCATCTGATGAGCCACAGTCCAAGCGGGGCGATGAAGCTTCGGTGTTATCCGGGACGGTCTCTATAGAGAGTACCCCTACGCCACTCGGCTCTCCAAGGGCTACCTCTGAGGTGTCGCACTCCAGTCCTCCCCGAACCCTGCGGCGTCTCAAGCGATTGGGCGACCGTCCTTCTTCCTCCACCAGTGAGCCGTCCGGTAAGGCCGCTGCTTCGAAGGGTGATCCGAGCGACCCAAAACTGATAAAAACCATCCTGCGCCTCCCGTCTGAAGAATACATGGCGGCCGCTGATCGGCCGGTGATCCCCGAACAGCAAATCACACTCACGGGTCCCCTCGCCAAAGCTTGGGAGGATGCTCATCTCCGAATCGCCATGATGACTCCTGGTCAGCTCGGCGATAGCAATCTTCAACAGGTGACCGGGGTATGTTGCTTTGCTTTGTTGTTTTTTTTTTTTTTTTTGGATCGAGCCTCTAACTTGCTCATATTCATTTGCAGAACTGGGTGGAGCATATTGCCATCAGCAATCGCCTAGCCGAACTGGAGGATGAGCTGAAGAAGCTCAAGGCTGCGAGGGACAGCAGACAATCGACGGCTGCTCTGGAGAAGGCCAAAAGGTTGTTGGAAGCCGAACGGGGTAAATCCTCTGGCTTGACGAGCGAAGTGGCCCGCCTAGAAGCCTTGGTCAAACAGCGGGATAAGGAAGTAAAGACCGCGACCACTCGGAAGCTTAAAGCCATCGAGGACATGGACCGGATGAAGGTGGAGAATCGGGGACTAGAGCAGCACGTTAAGGAGTTGGACACCTCGCTGACTGCCGAACGGGAGGGCCGCTCCGCCGACCAGGCTAAAGCAGAGGGGGCTTTGAAGGACCTTCAAGATGCCCTTGACGCTTCCAAGGTTAATCTCAAGGAGTATCAAGATGGGGAGCCAGGCCGGGCGGCGGAAGCGTGCAAAGCATACGTCCGCTCGGATGAATTTGGCGAAAAGTTCAGCGACAAGCTGTCCTTAACTTTTGAAGAGGCGATCAAAGTGGCAGTGAACTATATAAAGACCAAGGGCCACATACCCGCCGAGCTGTCCGTCCCTCCCGAAGATCTAACTACCATGATGGGCTCCATCCCCGACTCTCTTTTTAATTTCGATGACTGAATGAGAGTCTGTTAAGTTTCTCTTAAGTATCTATGCTCTTCTGTACGCTTGCCGCTCGGGGCAGATGTTTATAAATTTTGTCTGTCCGTTGCTTGGCTTGAATGGATTTTTTCTTTTGTTATTCGTTTGCTTGACCAGCGTCCAATCTCTAACTTTCGTCTTGGTCATAATTTTTCCGCGTCGAAGTGCATTTGGCACAAGAGCCGCCCGGCCCTACGAGGGCTTCCTTTTCGCTAGTACAGCCGGCCCGATCACAGCTCGGCCCGTTCAACCAAGGACCGCGCATAGAGCCATTCGTCCGACGGCCTTACAGGCTCCGATTGCCCGTCTTTTAACATCGAATTTTATCCTTGGCACTCGACTACCTTCCGATCAGAAGGTTTATAGACGCCGATCCGTCTCTCGATTCTTAACGTCGGAGCCCGACGGTCGTCCGCTCGGAAGTTTATAGACGCCGGCTCGTCTCTCGATATTTAACGTCGGAGCTCGACGGTCTTCTGCTCGGACGTTTATAGACGCCGACTCGTCTCTCGATATTTAACGTCGGAGCTCGACGGTCTTCCGCTCGGACGTTTATAGACGCCGGCTCGTCTCTCGATATTTAACGTCGGAGCTCGACGGTCTTCCGCTCGGACGTTTATAGACGCCGGCTCGTCTCTCGATATTTAATGTCGGAGCTCGACGGTCTTCCGCTCGGACGTTTATAGACGTCGGCTCGTCTCTCCATATTTAACGTCGGAGCTCGACGGTCTTCCAGGCAAACTTGCACACAGCCGCTCGGTGAACACATTAGTCATCCTTTGAATTAATTTTGCTTCCTGCATTACAAGGGCAGGGGCGACCAAAATATATGCAAAAATGAATTACATTAGCGCACCTTTCACCCAGCTCGATAAGGCTGGAGATGATTCGCGCTCCACGGCCGATCCAGCTGGCGCCCGTCTTTATCCTCCAAATAATAAGCGCCCGAGCGGAGCTTTTCGATAACCTTGAAAGGGCCCGCTCAGGGAGCTTCCAGCTTGCAGATATCGCCGACCGGCTTGACTTTCTTCCAGACAAGGTCGCCGACCTGGAATGATCTGGGGATTACGCGCCTGTTGTAGTTTTGCTTCATTTGTTGACGATACGCCATCAGCCGGACAGACGCCTTGGCTCACTCCTCATCAACCAAATCCAGCTCCATGTTCCTCCGCTCGGCATTGCCCTCATCGTAACACTGGATCCGGACGGATTCGACACCTACTTCGACGGGAATCACCGCTTCGCCGCCGTATACCAGATGAAAAGGCGTGACGCCCGTTCCTTCTTTTAGAGTCGTTCGGATGGCCCATAGGATGCCCGGCACTTCATCCACCCAACTTCCCCCCAAATGGTTGAGCCGAGCGCGCAGCACGCGAAGAATTTCCCGATTGGTTACTTCGGCTTGACCGTTGCTTTGGGGATAGGCCACGGATGTGAAGTGTTGCTCTATGCCATAGCTTTTGCGCTAATCCTCGAACAACTTCCCTGTGAATTGCCGCCCGTTGTCGGAAACCAGTCGGCAAGGGACGCCGAACCGACAGATGATGTGTTGCCAGATGAACTTTTTGACCATCTGCTCGGTGATCTTGGCTAGCGACTCGACCTCCACCCACTTAGAAAAATAATCGATCGCCACTAGCAGAAATTTTCGCTGCCCGGTCGCCATAGGAAATGGACCAACAATATCCATCCCCCACTGATCAAACGGACATGAGATGGTTGATGCCTTCATTTCCTCTGCCAGCCAGTGGTAGAAGTTATGGTACTTCTGGCACGAGAGGCACGTCGACACTGTCCGAGCGGCGTCTGATTGTAAGGTTGGCTAGAAGTACCCAGCTAATAGGATCTTCTTAGCCAGCGAACATCCGCCCGGATGCCCTCCGCATGATCCTTGATGTACTTCTTGGAGGATGTAAGCCTAGTCCTCCGAGCTCACGCATTTCAACAGCGGGCGTGAGAAAGCCTTCTTGTAAAGTTGATCGCCGATGAGTGTGAACCGACCGGCTCTCCTCCTTAACAGCCGGGCTTCGTTCCGGTCGGACGGTGTGGCTCCCGATCGCAAAAACTCCGTGATGGGTGTTCTCCAGTCGCTCGAAAACGTGAGGCCTTCCATCCGGTCGACGTACGCCACCAAAGATACTTGTTCAATCGGCTGCTGGATGGCGATCGGCGTTATTGAGCTCGCAAGTTTGGCTAACTCATCAGCCGCTTGCACTACTAGAAAACTAGGCTTTTGAGACAAAAATTTTAAGACAGTGACAAAATTCGTCTCAAATACTAAGTAATTAAGACAGTAATAATAGATGTCTCAAAATTTTATATAGAGACATTAAATTTAAGACAGTATTTAAGATTTTGTCTCAAATTCAACTAAATAAGACACCTAATAAAGACGATTAAAAATATAATTATATAAGACATTCAAATAAGACGGTAAAAAAATATTTGTCTCAAATTATCTTGAATATGGTTCGTCAGAATGGTCACGATAATTGTTACAGACTCTACCGTTCCAGTTCCAATATCTTTCACGGAACGGTCATGACACGGATCGAATATATATATATATATATATATATATATATATATATATATATATATATATATATATATATATATATATATATATATATATATATATATATATATATATAACATAGAAAAATACATCTACAAATTTAACTTAATATTTATTTTTAATTTGTGTTTAGATTATTGATAATTTAAAAATTATGAAAAAATATATATTAAATATTTAATAATATACTATCTTTTGATAGGCTAGGGTATATACTGAAATAAATAATAAATTTATTATATATCTACATTAATATAATTAAAGGTATTAAGGTTTTTATTTTAACATTAAATTTACATTTGTTATTATCTCTTTCGTTTATTTAAGGTTTTAAATTTGTTTCGTTTATTTAAGGTTTTAAGATATCTCTTTCGTTTAACATTAAATTTTAAGGTTTTGTTATAAGTTTATTTAAGGTTTCTTTTGTCTCTTTCGTGCGACAAAAGAGAACACGGCGATCTCCACGAAGAGGACGACGGAGGCAACGGCGACAGCGAAGAGGGCGACGGAGGCAACGGCGATCTCCACGAAGAGGGCGATAGAGGAACGGCGATCTCCACGGCAAATCTCAGGTACTTCTTTAGTTCTTCCGAAGAACCCCCCATTCCTGACCCTAACCCTAATCCCCTGCAGCTCGCGCTCACCTTCGCCAAGATCGGCGTATCGGTCGAGGACCTCGCCTCCTTACCACCCGTCGCTGACGCCGGCGCGGAGAAGAAGGCCGAGCGACTCGCTCTTAGGGTTGGCGAGAACCTCTTCAATTTCATGCAGTCCTTCTGCGGGATTGACGGAAGCTGGCTCATCGTGCCCATGGATATCCTTGACCGGTGGTTCAAGAAGTTCCAGGAGCGAGCCCGGAAGGATCCCAGTTACCTCAAAGGTTTTGCCTTGTGACAGACAGGTGAATGCCCAATGCCAAAGGTGCTGCTTTTTGCAAGGATCTCTTTCCTTGATGGTATCGCGTTTCATATTATATTTTGGTTGCATCTGATTTGCTTGAATTGTGCTTAGTAAGTCATTTAGTAATGCATATAATTTTTCTATTAGAACTTAGAAGAACATTGTTGATTCTCTTCCAAAAGGGAATGGCCTGATATCCCATAACAATCAAAAGAGAATGAATCAAATTGTTAAACAGAATACTCGTGTGCTGTTGTATGTTTGGCATCCTCAAACATTTAATATAGGGATCGAGCAACTTGATACAGCGGTACTTTTGAAGTCTTAGCTGTCTATAAAAGAACCAAGCCAAGTCTTCTGAGTTTTTATCGTGCTCAACTAGTGACAGAGCTATCCCTATAATTTAAACTATGAATTGTATAAATAAAATTTGAATATGTATATATATATATATATATATATATATATATATACTCTTTATGCATTGGTATTAAAAAAATAAATAAATAAACCCTGACATAAGTGAAATCTCCAAACACTTAAATCTGAGTTAACCTTCCTTTAAAGTAAAGGTTTTCTTTGATGACTATTCAACTAGCTCCATTCCCATTCCTGCCACATGAATATTTCATTAGTCATGATGTAGAAATGAAATCATTTACTTCCTAGAGCAGCAATCATTCCATTCTTCACATCATAATTAATTTTTTGAGATAATTTCATCATCAATTGTTATTTTGGTAATATGCTTCAATTTGCAATAGTTGCATTAATTATTGTTTTAGTAATATATTTTGTGTATTTCTATCTAATGGTATGCATGAAATAGTCTCCACAATGATTTCAAAAGATTTGTGTACATTTACTTGCTTGATTCTTAAAGACCTATTGACCATTAACAAAATTAGCAAATAGAATAGAAGTTAAAGCAGTTGAAAATTCTAGATACTCTAAGTGCATGTGTTTCCTACTAGACACTAAGAACGGATCTAATAGCTATAATTTTGTGGTGAGTTTAAAAAGTAGCAATATTAGTTTGTCACCTTCTTTATTATTTTATTTTATTATTATTATGTGTTATATAAATCAACATGAATCCTCCTAATAATTGTAGTAGCATTAACCAAACAAGATAATACTCATTATCCAATAATAATTTTTCATCAACCAAGGTTGGATAATATTAATATAATGGGGTTTTCTAAATGGTCTGATGTTTCCTCTTTTACATAGTTCATATCACACTTCAGCTTATAGTAGTGCGGATAATATTAATATTATGTTTTCATAAGAATTTTTTTTAGTTTTATTAACAATTTTGGTGATGTAGTAGTGTACATATTTTTAAGCTGTAGATAAATTTATTTTACAGGTGCAACAACTTGAAAGACACAAAGATATTGACAAACACATAAACCATCATTTCTTATTACGAGATGAAGAGGTTTGTTTAACTTGAGGTTGTTTATGTTGTATATATATATAGTTGCAAGAAAGAAGATTATGTGTTAGATGATGAGATTTCTTATTGAAATGTTTTGATTTTTTTTTTAACAGTATATATTATAAATCATCTTTACCTCTAATAAGAGTTTTTTTTGTATGTTCAGGATTCTGGTGAAGAAGGATTATAGAAGTTATCTCTAGATCACGAGTTGTTCTTTAGACTTTCTTTTGTGTAACTTTCATGGGAATAGTTATTTTTTTATTATCAAATTAATGATAGATATGTAGATATTTCTGTTATTGGATGAATGTTGGATGTACTTCAATTAATGATTATAGAATTTTATATTGTGGATATTATTTTTAATTTATAAAAAGAGAATTTTTCCTTTTGTTTTGAAATGACAATTTAATAAATTTAATCTAGATTAATTTGTATAATAAATGTTCTTTAAAGATTATTAATTTTTGTCATAATTATTGCATCTAACAAGTTGAAATATTAGGGACAGTAATTTACTGTCTTCACTTCTATTTGAGACAGCACATTACCATCTCGATTTAGTGTCTTTAGTTTTTTCACAGGATAAGACATAACATTTGAGACAAAACAATAACTGTCTTAAATATTTTTGAGACAATTGAATAACTGTCTCATTACCGTCTTAAATAGTATTTGAGACAGTACAACTGTCTCAATATTTTTTTGAGACGCTTGTATTAGGGACAACTACATTACCGTCTCATCACCGTCTCAAAAACATTTTGAGACATTAAATTTATAATTTAAGACATATTTTGTTGTGTCTCAAAAGCCTAGTTTTCTAGTAGTGTTGGTTCTTCGCTCGGGGTATCTTCTGGATAATAACCTCTCTGAAGTCGACTTTGAGTTTCTCGAAGGCTTGAGCGTAAAGCTTGAGCCGAGCGTTGTTAATCTCGAAGGTACCTATGAGCTGCTGAGCGGCCAATTGAGAGTCTGAATGCAGCATTACCCGTCCGGCTCCTACATGCCGGGCGGCCTGTAAGCCGGCTATAAGGGTCTCATACTCTGCCTCATTATTTGTAGCTCTATAGTCAAGCCGGACAGATAGATGCATCTTCTCTTCTTGGGGAGACAACAATAATACACCAATACCGCTCCCGAGCCAAGTGGACGATCCATCCACAAATATCTTCCACATGGCCTCGGGCTCTGGCCTTTGTACTTCGGTAACGAAATCTGCCAAGGACTGCGCTTTTATCGCCGAGCGAGGCTGATATTGGATGTCAAATTCACTTAACTCCGTCGTCCATTTGATGAGCCGCCCGGACGCTTCTGGATTCAGTAATACGCGCCCGAGCGGGCTATTAGTTTTGACAATGATGGTATGCGCCAGGAAGTATGGGCGAAGGCGCCGAGCGGCGAGGACCAGAGCAAAAGCCAGTTTTTCGAGCCCAGTGTAACGAGATTCAGCATCTTTTAAAATGTGACTAAGGAAATACACAGGCTCCTCTCCACTCGCCCTCACCAGTGCCGAGCCGATTGCCTGCTCGGTCGAGGATAGGTAGATACAAAGTGGCTCACTCGTAGCCGGCTTGGCTAATACCGGGAGAGAACTCAGATATGCCTTTAAATCTTCGAACGCCCGGTCGCATTCTTCGTCCCAGTGAAATTTAGTGGCCTGCGCAAGATTTTGAAGAAAGGAAGGCTCCGGTCGGCGGTTTTAGATATGAATCTGGACAAAGTCGTTATCCGACCGGTCAAACGCTGCACTTCCCTCAGATTTCTTGGGGGCGGCATGTCTTGTAGGGCTCTTACTTTGCTGGGATTTGCTTCAATACCCCGCTCGGTCACTATGTACCCCAAGAAACGCCCTCCTTTTGCTCCGAACAGGCACTTCTGGGGATTTAGCTTGACTCCATATTTGCATAGCGTTCGGAAGGTTTCTTCCATGTCCTTGATGAGATCGGCCGCTCGGACGGACTTGATGAGAATGTCGTCCACATACACTTCCAGATTTCGCCCGATCTGCTCTCTGAATACTTTGTTCATCAGGCGCTGATATGTGGCCCCCGCATTCTTCAATCTGAACGGCATCACATTATAGCAATAGGTACCGTCGGCCGTCACGAAGCTGACTTTTTCTTGATCTTCACGGGCGAGCGGCACTTGATGATAGCCTTGGTAAGCATCGAGCATACATATTAATTTGCAACCGGCCGTAGAGTCCACCAGCTGATCTATCCGGGGCAGAGGATAAAAGTCTTTCGGGCAAGCTTTGTTGAGATCCCGAAAATCTATACATACTCTCCACTTGTTGCCCGGCTTGGAGACTAATACTACGTTAGCCAGCCAGCTTGGGAACTGCACCTCACGTATATGGCAGGCTTCCAGAAGCTTCTCCACCTCCGCCCGGATGATGGCATTCTGCTCGGCGCTAAAATCCCTTTTTCTCTGCTTCACAGGCCGAGCGTCCGGTCGGACATGTAGCTCATGCTG
Source organism: Zingiber officinale (assembly GCF_018446385.1). Classification (NCBI taxonomy): domain Eukaryota; kingdom Viridiplantae; phylum Streptophyta; class Magnoliopsida; order Zingiberales; family Zingiberaceae; genus Zingiber; species Zingiber officinale. The sequence goes on from NC_056007.1 coordinate 82,847,209, forward strand.
CGCTATGCTCGGCGAAATTTAGGGCAGCTTATGCGTTGACCAGACGAAGACATCACAATTTCTCTGGAGGCATTTGATAACTTCCTCCTTCTGGTTGGCCTTCAGATCAGACGCAATAAAGGTCGTGGCCTCCGATCGGGTTGGGTGAATCTGTACTTCCTCTTTTTCTTCATAAATTAAAGAGGGTGGCTTTTCAGTGATGGCGTTTACCTCGATCCGGGGCGTCTTCCGAGCGGAATTGGCTTCTGCTCGGACCATCTCGATGTAGCATCGCCGAGCGGCCAGTTGATCTCCCCGTACTTCTCCCACTTTGTCATCCACGGGGAACTTGATCTTCTGGTGGAAGGTGGAGACGACCGCTCGGAATTCGCTGAGAGCTGGTCGCCCCAATATGACGTTGTAGGCCGACGGAGAGTCCACCACGATGAAGCTTGTTGTGCGCGTCCTTCTGAGCGGCTCCTCTCCTAGAGATATGGCCAGACGGATTTGTCCGACCGGCAAGACTTCATTACCCGTAAACCCATAGAGGGGGGTTGTCATGGGAAGTAGCTCGGCTCGATCAATTTGTAGTTGATCAAATGCCTTTTGAAGATGATGTTGACCGAGCTCCCTGTGTCAATAAAGACGCGGTGGATAGTATAATTTGCTATTACCGCTTTGATGAGAAGGGCGTCGTCATGGGGGACTTCAACTCCTTCCAAGTCCCTGGGTCCGAAACTAATTTCTGGTCCGCTCGCCCGTTCCTGGCTGCAGCCGACCGCATGGATCTGGAGCTGTCGGACGCTCGCCTTCCTCGCTCGGTTAGAGTCGCCTCCGGTCGGCCCGCCAGCAATGATGTTGATCTCGCCTCGGGAAGTGTTGCTTCTATTTTCTTCTTCCCGAGCGGACGGTCGAGACCGTTCTCTAGACATTCGCCGATTCTCCCGCCTTGGAGAGCGATGCCGATCGGGAGTTTGTTGTTGTCGCCTATCGGCTTGAGTCCGATCGGCTTCGTGAGTTCTCGGCCGCCTATCGGATGAGGGAGATCGCCGACCGCCATTCCGGGGCACGGGCGGAGCAATCAAGGGAAGACTTCGACAATCCCTTGTGTTGTGCGTATCCGTCCGGTGGAAAGAGCAGAACAACGGGGTCCATTTTTTCTTTGGTTTGGGCTGGGCGGCCGCTACCTCTTGTACGTGGGACCTCACATGGGGAGAGCGGATTGCTTCGGCCCTCGGTCCTCTGGGTGGCTGAGCAGCATGCTGTTTTCGCTCGGCAGGAGGAGCCCGTTCGGTTGGAGCTTCTTTTTTCCGGGCCGCTTGGGCTTCCTCCACGTTGATGTATTCGTTGGCCTGGTGTAGCATGTGATCGTAGTCTCAGGGCGGCTTCCGAATGAGCGATCAGAAGAAATCCCCATCCACGAGGCCTTGTGTGAAGGCATTCATCATGGTCTCCGAGGTGGCCGTTGGAATGTCCATGGCCACTTTGTTGAACCGTTGGATGTAAGCTCGGAGCGATTCATGGGCTTCGTGTTTGATGGCGAACAGGCTCACGCTCGTTTTCTGGTAGCGCCGACTGCTCGCAAAATGGTGGAGGAAGGCCGTTTGGAAGTCTTTGAAGCTTGAGATGGATCCGTCTGGCAATCTTCGAAACCACCGTTGAGCTGACCCAGAGAGGGTGGTAAGGAAAACCCGACACTTCACCCCATCTGTGTATTGATGCAGGGTTGCCGTGTTATCAAACTTGCCCAAATGATCGTCCGGATCGGTGGTTCCATTATATTCGCCGATCGTCGGAGGCACGTAGTGCTTGGGCAGAGGGTCTCATAGAATAGTCTCTGAAAATTGGCGATTAATCCGCTCGGGCGATGAGTCCGCTTGAGGGGCTTTTCCTTTTCTGTCTTTTCTAGGCATTTCATCCGAAGAAGATCCCCGATCTCTATTGGTTGCTACAGCTTCGGGGGTGCGGAATAGGGCCTGATGAAATGCAATGGTGGCCTGCGGTGCTTCTGCTCGGCCACCAGACGCGGACGTTGCTTGCTGCTCCGGCCGCTCAGGCGCTACTTTCTATTTCTGCTCCACAAGCTTGGCGGCCCTCAGCTCGATCAGAGCGTCGAGTTCCTCCGAGGAAAGCGTCACCGTGTGTTGTCGTCCAGCCTCGTCCATTGTTTCCGTTCGGATGCAGGAGCGTTCCCACAGACGGCGCCAAATTGATCCTGTCTGAAAGCTGAATCAACGGACGCTGGGCACGTGACGCTCCCCGGGTCGATGATGCGGATCTTCGCCTGATTGCACGAATCTCCGGCGAACCAGCACAGGAGTCAGGCCAGGAAGGGGTTCCCGGCGACGACCCTCCGACGCTCAAGTCAGGCAAGCAAGCAGTGAAAAAAGTGGCTCCAAAGGTGTTGAACCCGTACCTCCGGCGAAGTATGAGGCTCTTTATATAGAGTGGTGAAAGAGCTCCTGCACGTCCACCGAGGCGCATAGATGTCCGCAGCCCATACCTCGGTATGTATCTGTCAGAAAGCTTACCTGACGTCATACTGCTGCAGTCCAAGTATGTCCTCGATGGGACAACAGAACACCTCGTTGTCAGACTTGGAGTATGACCTAGACATAGGACTTGACAGCTGTCATAAGATGTTCTTGTCCTTCTCTACCGACCACAGGCCGGGGCGTCCGTCAGGCCGGCTGGACGGGGAGTCCGTCCGGCCAGCCCTCATCTTACGCGCCGGTCGGACGGCACTCACATTCCGTCCGGCCTGCCATTGGTATCGATATGCTGGGGATATTTTCGGTAGGGTACTATGTAGGGACTGCTAGCAGTATGTCACCTTCTCTTAGGACTTCCGCTCGGCTCCTTGTTACTGTTTCATTGAGCGTCGGAACCCCGACTTCTGTCGGGGCGCCTTTTGCCTTCAGCTATTCACCGGTCGGCCGGCCGGGGCTGGTCGGGAGGTCGGCCCCTCCTTCTCCGGTCGGCCCCTTGGTCTTTTGACTCCAGCGTGGCATTGACCCCTCAAAATGGGGGTCCCCTGTTCTAACCGTCGAATTATATGTAAAATTCTATATTTGTTGCGGATCGTATCCTTGCGAGGCGTGGTGCTATTGGAGGACCAGAGGCGCAGCGGAATAAGAAGCAAGATAGATGCGACAACTCGACCCGATGGCGGTGGCTAAAGATGGCAGTAGCTAGGGTTGGAGCACACGGAGGACAGTGATGAAAATGCCATAATAGTTGGAAAATTAATTTCCAAATTTATTGCTTTTATTTACTGTGTGTGTGCATGTGTTATATGCTAGCATAGGTTAAAATTTCTCACTTTAAATAACTAAGTGGGAGAGGGATTAGTATATAAATCCTACGGTCTCCATTACTGATTTGTAAGTGATGCAACAAGCTTGCGTGTTGGCTCTGAGTGCCTCCCTCTACAACGGATGAGTTTGTTTACGGATCACTAGATCAAACTTCCTTAAATGGATGGTTATAGGAAGTTATTTAGGATGTGTGTGATGTTCTCCAACTGAAGGGGCACAATCTTATTTAATGGACTAAGTATCAAGTAATGGTATACACTTACACACATTTAATAGTATCCTCCCCAATGGAGTCATTGTTATCACATGTGTAAAAGGGAAACCAACTATTAATTTGTCATAAAACTAGGGTGATAAGATAATAAAATTAATGGGTTAAAACCCCTCTTACAAATGATTGATTTTGTATACGTCCACACTAACGTGGCATACAAAATTAACAGTGTTTGAGATAATTTTTTTTGTCATAAAGTTATGTTAACAAGATAGTTAATGGGTAAAACCCTCCTTTTACAAATGTTGATTTTGTATACGTCCACACTAACGTGGCATGCAAAATTCATGGTATTTTAAGGTGTTGGTAAATTTAAATAGTATTGTTAGAGGAATCAATATTATTTTAAATTTAGAGTCTTGACCAAATATTTGATTAAAGACAGACCAACTATTAATTTTATTTGTCATAAGTTGACAAGATAATAAAATTAATGGATAAAATCTCCTTTTAGAATTTGTATATGGCCATACTATTGTGGCATACAAAATTCACGGGGATTTTGAGATGTTGGTCTTGATCAAATATTTTTGTGATTCTTAGGATTTCAAATGTTAATCAATCCCCTAGATGTTATACTATAGAATAGACTTAGTAGTCCCAATTGCAATGACATTAAGGTAGACTGTCCTCTCAGAACTGAGAACAATAACGGTGTATTTTATTAGTTGTTGAAACATATTTAGTGGTGTTATCTACCGGTACATGGTGTGTAGATACATGAACCACTGATTATGCCTACAATTCATTGCAGGGTTCCAGGAAACCCGACAACTATATGAAAAGGAAAACACCGTCTACATGGGCACTAGTGAAAAAGTAGCAGCTGTTGCAGTGGGAGATATTTATTCTCTAATAGGAATAAAATATGGATTTTCAGAAATTGTCTTTACGTACTAAGTTTAGAAAGAACCTGATTTCGGTTTCTAAACTATTAAAGAATAGATATTCTGTCTATTTTGATAACAAACTTGTTATCAAGAAAAATAGGGAAGTTATCTATTCTGGTACGTTGGTTAACAATTTATAACCCAATAACTCCCACGATGTAATAAATGGAAATTAATAACACATTTTCTAACTTTAATAAGAGAAAGTAACATTCGGAAATGAACCAATCATATTTTTGACATCTAAGGCTAGGTTATATTAACTTGAGTAGGATTCAAAGGATAATAACCAATGAACTCTTGGGTTCATTGGTAGTGGAAATCTTTCCAACCCGCGAGTCTTACTTGGAAGGAAAAATAACCAAGAAGCTTTTAAGTCTAAGGGGTATGAAGCCAAAGATATGTTGGAATTGGTTCATTCTGATTTGTGTAGACCTTTGACTATCCGGGCAAGAGGTTGTTTCGAATATTTCGTCTCTCTTATAGATGACTATTCGAGATAAGGATACATTCACTTGACGCGCCACAAGTCTAAGTGCTTTGATAAGTTCAAAGAGTACTAGGCTGATGAGGAGTAACGTCAAAGTAAAAGTATCAAAACACTACAGTGAAATCGTAGTAACAAGTACCTCTTAGGAGAGTTTAGGAGTCACTTATCAGAAGTCGAGATTTAATCCCAACTAACTACACCTGATACACCCCAACAGAATGGTGTAGTAGAAAGAAGGTATAAGGCTCTTATGGAATAATTAGATCGATGATGAGTTATTCAGAAAATTACCAAATTTATTTTAAGGATATAGACTAGAAACGAAAGTGAACATAGTACCTTCCAAGTCAGAACTCTCTATTCATATAGAATTGCTGAATAGGTGTAAGCCTATTTTGAAGCATATTCGGATTCGGTTAGTCCAGCACATATGTTGAAGAGAGACAATGATAAGTTAGACAGGAGTTCACTTGTTTGTGGGTTATCCTAGATAAACGAAAGTAGGTTTATAGTCTTAAAAATCAGAAGGTCGTTGTTAGCATCAATGACCGATTTTTAGAAGAGGACTATATAATGAACCACAAGCCCATAAGTAAATTTGTTCTTAAGAAAATAATAAAGGACACGTCTAATCTAGTACCAACTGTACAAGATGAAATATCACAAGAAACTGCAACACGTATCACAAATGATACACAATTGCAGAAAGTGTCTCTCGTAGTGGGAGGGTTGTTAGGCAACCTGAAAGATTCATGTTTTGGAGAGTCTTTGGACCAGAACCCTGATGAACATGAACCTAATCCACAGACATATGACGAAGCGCTCCAAGATAAAGATGTAGCAACTTGGCAAAGAGCAATGAATAAAGAATTAGAATATATGTATTCTAATAAAGTATGGGAGCTTGAAAAATCACCAAATGGTGTAAAAGCCATTAGGTTTACTATAGAAAAGGAAGGACAGACGGGAAGGTATATACTTTCAAAGCAAGGCTTATTGAAAAAGGAAAACTTTTTACCGGTAGTCATGCTTAAGTCTATCCGGATTCTTTTATCTATTACTTCTCATATGGACTATGAGATTTAGCAAGTGGATGTCAAGATAGCTTTCCTTAATGGAAGTCTTGAAGAAAACATCCATATATAGCAACCAGAAGGGTTCATTGCAAAGAGCAAAGAGCATCTTGTGTGTAAGCTCAATCAGTCTATGGACTGAAGTAAAGTTTCAAGGTCTTGGAACATCCGGTTTAATAAAGTAATCCAGACCTATGGATTTATTTAATAACCGAATGAGTCTTGTGTATACAAGAAGTGTGATGGAAACGTGGTGGTATTTCTTGTACTATACGTAGATAACATTTTTGGTAGTTGGAAACAATATCAAAGTGTTGTCAGAAGTAATAGTATGGTTATCCAAACAATTCGATATGAAGGACTTGGGAGAATGCATATATTCTTGGGATCAAAATGATAAGGGATTACAGGAAAAGAATATTCTACTTATCCCAAGCTTCATATATCAAAACAATCCTTGCTCGTTTTAAGCATGCAAAACTCCAAGAAAGGTTTCTTACCTTTTCAGCATGGAGTAACTTTATCTAAAGAGATGTCTCCGAAGACATAAAGGAGATAGAGAAAATGAAGGTAGTTCCTTATGCTTCGGCTATCGGAAACCTAATGTATGCTATGCACGAGACTGGATATCTATTTTGCCTAGGGCATAGTTAGCAGATATCGAAGTAACCCAGGACCGGGACACTAGACTGCCATAAAGCATATATTGAAGTACCTGAGAAGGACTAGGGATTATATGCTAGATTACTAAGTAGATGATTTGATCCCTGTGGGTTACACGGATTTTGACCTTCAATCAGATAGGGGCAATAGTAAGTTGACCTCGGGGTTTTGTGTTTACTTTAGGAGGTAAAGCCATAACTACGGAGGAGTGTTAAGCATAGGTGCTTTTTAGACTCCACTATGGAAGTTGAGTATGTAGCAACCTCAGAGGCAGCCATAGAAGCTGAGTGACTCAGTAACCTCAAGATGGACTTAGATATGATTTCTGGTTTGTCCAAAGATTATTACAATTTATTGTAATAATAGTGGTGCAGTAGCAAACTCGAAAAAATCATGAGTCCATAAGGCAAGTAAATACAATAGAGCGCAAGTACCACCCAATACGAGACATCGTATAAACGAGGAGAAGTTGTTCCCGCCTAGATTGCATCAAGTGATAACCTGTAGATCTTTTCACTAAGGTCCTTAAGGCAAGAGATTTTAATGGACATGTTGAAGGGTTGGGAATCAAATGTATGGCAGCTTTAATTGCAGCATAGTCTTTTAGTATAAGTGGGAGATTGTTGGAGTGTATACTAAAAGCCTAGCTTTTATATAAACATTTATAAGAATCACATTGGTCAAGTGTCTACATTTATATATACCAAATGTAGATGTTCAATTAATTTATATTGTAGATAACATAGTGTGTGGTGTCACACACAGAAGGTCGTGTTATCGGTTCTTTATAAATTATAAACAGTAGCTCACGACTGAGATAGAAAGGAACAAACAATCGGAAAATTCGTAGTGTAATTAGGTATTAGTTTATCTTGACTAATAAATTACACTAGTATACTCTAAGTGTATTGAGTAGGATCATTTTAGGTAAGTTCTTTTTGTACTGACTTTATAAAAGAACTAGACCTTAGTTATTATGGAAGTGTGTGCTCTTAATCCAATATAATAACAAACACATATATGTAGTATTTATTTCTTTGACTTATCAATGGATGAGATTTAGCTCGATAAATTAATAAGCCCGATAAGTTGGGAAATGATATTACTTATAGTGTGTGTTGTTGATTATAGAAGGAAATTGTGTCCTAGTAATCTAGGTTGAGAATGACCCCAAGAGGAGCTCATAAGGATTGTTATGTTAAAACCTGCAGGTGGACTTAGTCCGACATGACGATAAGGTTGAGTGGTACTACTCTTGGACTAAGATATTAATTAAGTGAGTTGTCAGTAACTCATTTAATTGATGGGCATTCATTATCTTAAGCACAGGGAGACTAACACACTCATAATAAGAAGGAGCCCAAAATGTAATTTGGGATTGGTGCGGTAGTTCAATAATAGTTCTTTAGTGGAATGAATTATTATTGATGAAATTAAATTATGTGTTCGGGGCGAACACGGGATGCTTAATTTTATCGGAAGACCAAAACCAATTCCTCCTCTCGGTCCCTATCGTAGCCTCTTAATTATAGAGTATTATATCCACCTATACTCACCTTCTTACCCATCCTATAGGGGCCGGCCAAGCTAGCTTGGAGTCCAAGCTAGGGCCGGCCAAAGGCATGGTTCATGGGTTCATGAGGTGGTCGGCCCTAGCTTGAACCCAAGCTTAGGTGGCCGACCCTATTAAAATAAAAGTAATTTTATTTTTTAAAATTTTTCTTATGTGGATTCCATGGTTTTAAAAGAGAGTTTAAAATTTAAATATTTCCTTTTATAGCTTTCTACAAAAGATTAAGAAAAGATTTGAAATCTTTCCTTATTTGTAGATTGAAAGATATATTTTAATTTTGAGAAAACTTTCCTTTTTTAACCATGTTCATAATTTAAAAGAGAGTTTAAAAATTAAATATTATCTTTTATTAGTTTCCACAAAAGATTAAGAAAAGATTTGATATCTTTCCTTATTTGTAGATTGAAAGGAGATTTTAATTTTTAAAGATAACTTTCCTTTTTGAAAATTATCCACATGTTTAAAAGAAAGATTTTAATTTATAAAATTTCCTTTTTATAAACCACCATGAAGGGAAAAATTATTGGAGAAATTTTTTATAAATTTCCAGAGACAAATTAGGAAGTTTTAATTCTTATTATAATTAAAACTCTCCTTGTTTATAGCTTATAGATGTGGCTGGCCATGTAATGTGAGAAGAGGAAATTATTTTTAATTAAATAAATTTTCCTTTTCATGGAAAAAGAATTAAGGAAGTTTTTTATTTAAATTTCCTTATTTGTCAATACCAAGGATTATAAAAGAGGGGGTAGAGGTGCCTTCATGGGTAACGACTCTATTCTTTTTCTTCCTCCCTCTCTTCCTTGGTGGTGTGGCCGGCCCCTCTTTTTCTCTCCTCTCCTTATTGTGGTTGAAACTTCTTCATTGGTGGAGTTCTCTTGGTGGCCGGATTAAGCAAGGAGAAGAAGGAGAGAAAGGAAGCCTAGTCTCTAGCATCCCTTGGAGCATTGGTGGTGGTCGAACCTATCCATCAAGAAGAACTCTTGGTGGCCAAAACCTAGAAGGAAGAAGAAGGTGCTTGGTGGTTCTCATCTCGGAAGATCGTTGCCCACACAACGCCCGAGGTTAGAAGAGGAATACGGTAGAAGATCAAGAGGTTATTTGCTTACAAAGAAAGGTATAACTAGTAATTATTTTCCGCATCATACTAGTTTTCTTTGTATAGTTTTTTTTGGAAATACCAAACACAAGAGGCATATGATTCTAGAGTTTTCGGATTTGTTTCGAAGTTGTGTTTCTTTTCTTTTATTTTTCGAATTTGTGATTCGATTGTTCTTTTTGGTTAAACCTAGAGTTATTTAAGGAAATTAAATATTAGCTTTCCTTAAAAGACTTTGTCTAGGCGGTGGTGGTTGCTCCCATATCCAAGAAGCCCATGTGCCTCGCCATGCAGTCCTAGAAGCTAATTTTGGAAATTAATATTTAATGAAATTAATAACATAGGTGGATTTGAATTAATAGTGTTAAGTTCCACTTGTGATTCAAATCTAAACCATTAAGAACAGATAAGTTAAATTTGGAATCAATGATGTTAAGTTCCGTCTGCGATTCCTAATTTAACTTCTAAAGAACACAATAGGTTATTTTAGGAAAGGTTCGACACTTGTATAAAATTTTTGTATAGTGGAACCGGTACGATTTTCCTAGGACTAACCAACAGGAGTGACGGACGTCGGTAAAGAGGGAGAGGGAGCAAAGCGGGGCTGCTGGATACAATGGTGGCTCGGCAGTAGATATTGTCGTTGATGTAGGGAATGCGGAGAGGAGGAACTGCACTGGTCGCCGTGTAGAGAGGAGTCCCGGCGATGACCGTGGGAGGCGGTGCTCGGCGACAACGTGCGTGGCTGCGGCTGGGCCGGAGGCGACGAGGGAGGTGATGCAATTGCAGAGGCGTGGAGAAGGCTGCTCAGAGGAGTTGTGACGAATATGTCCGACGCCGACGTCGCGAAGAGAAGGAGGAAGTGGAGAGGCGGTTGTCGTGAGGAGAAGGAGGAGCAGTGGCGAGCGCCACGAAGAGCGAAGCGTGAGGAAGAGGGGAGGGGCAGTAGCCGGTCCGGCAGCGGCGACACGCGAGGAGGAGGAGAGGGGGACGACTCTGAGGCGGCTCCGGCGAGAGGAAGAGGGACGGCTCTGAGGCAGCTCCGACGAGAGGAGAGGAGAGGGTGGGAGAACAGAGGGAGGATGTCTCCGAGGTGGCTCCGGCGAGAAGCGCTCGGAGGCGACGAGGTCGGTCCAGTGGTGGCATCGTCTTCCGGCGTGTGATGGTGGCGTGGAGAGGAGAAAGGGGAGGAGGGGAAGTCGTCGCGCTCGCGTGAGGCCTCGTGAGTGAGAGCAAGGAGCGGCCGGCGTCGTACGTTGCCGGCGTTGGACGTCGTCGGAGTCGGAGACCGCAGAGGTGGCTCATTCTCCCTGGTCTTCATAGCGGCGGAAAAACTCTCCCTACCCAACCCCCCGTTACAGTGCCTCCTTTTCCCCTTTAAAGCCCTACCCTGCGAAAAGACTGAAATGCCCTCCTTCCTCCTCCTAATTTCTTCTCTGCCACTCAACCTATATCCACATCATATTGCTACGCGACCGATAAGACAGGTGGGCCTATGATGCTAGGTACTCTGCTTATGTAGTACTCCACCAATGTACAATCGGTCGGTTAAATATCTGACCATGATATCTTCAGGGGATAGCATTGTTAAAGAATCACAATAACCTATTAGAGAGTAACAACTATTCGTCAGAGAATATTCGTATATCATAACAGAAGCATTCAATGGAACATTCTTTGAAGGTGATTATACATCTTCCATCAGTTGACAAAATATTCTCTTAATCGTCTCATTAATGGTGTAAGTTACAAAAGAGTTACGCATATATAACAAAAAATTCCTCAGATAGTAATTGTACATCTTTCATGTTATACGTCTTTCTTTACTTGACAAATACTAACACTCTACATTTTCTGTCACCTCCTGATTACGGAGATTATCAGATATGGTATATAAGAGGAGGTTTCTCTTTGTTGGCAAGATACACTATACATGCTTGATAGATTATTAAGCATCATTTCTTACTACGTTCACTCATTTCTACTGTAGTTCGTCTCTGTTTTTCACCTGGTCATTTACTGACTTGAGTAAAATTTTCCATCTACTAATAAAATAAGTTAGAAAGCGCTTACGAAAATTCATTTAAATTACCAACAGGCAGCTGAGATTCGAACCATCTTTTAATTGTCAATTTAAAAATCTAACCATTATACCATATCGCGGCTACTGCAAACCACAGTCGATCATACAAGAGCATGGCACCGTTGCATATTATTACAGAGGATGCTTCTCTTCTGTTATTTACAGCTATCATTAATTCACGATAAACAACATTTCAACGCAACGAATTAAACCGAGTCGATATACGACGAGTCGCTCTCTGCATCCAACCGGCCCGTCATTATTATCCCAACCTCAGCCACAACTTCTCCCATGTCCGGCCTCTTCTCCGGCGACCATTCGCAGCACCACAGAGCAAGCTTCAGCAACTTGATCATTCCATTGGACTCCCTCGTATTCTTCAGGATCTCGTTGTCGAACACCTCCGCCGTCCACTCCTCGCGCACTGCTCGGTTAACCCAATGGCAGAGATGGATGCCATGGAGGCCGCCCCGCTTAGAGTTCATCGAGATTCTTCCGGTCATCAGCTCCAGGAGGAGGCAACCGTAGCTCCACACGTCCGTCTTCTTCGACAGTACCATTTGATTCTGCTGGTGATCCGGCGACCTGTAGCACACCATCCTATGTACCGCGAGGGACGGGGACACCAGAGGCAGAAGTCCATAGTCACAAATCAGTGGCTTGTCATTCTCACCGAGAAGAACGTTTGATGTCTTCAAGTTGCCATGGGGAACAATGGCCGCCCCATTCATCTTCCTGTGCAGGAACTCCATTGCCTGGGCCACTCCATATGCTACTTTCAATCTCGAGGCCCAGGTGAATGGACTTCTGTCGGCGCTTCTTCCTATTCATTTGAATTGCAACAAATTTTTAAATCAACTCTGAATAAATCTAAGAGAAATGGCATGCCAATGGTGTTCTCAGTTCTAATCTTACCGTGGATGCGATAGAATAGGTTGCCATTGCTCGCGTAGTTGGAGATCATCAGCTTCTCAGTAGTGGAATAGTAGTAACCAAGCAGAGGCAGTAGATTTGGATGCTCCATGGAAGATAGCAGTCTCATATACTTCATGAACTCTTCCATGGTTACTGGTCCAAGGTCCCTTAGTCTCTTCACCACCACCGTCTTGTCGTTCTCCAGCTTCGTCTTGTAGCAGCTTCCGAATCCTCCCTTTCCCAACCCCTCTGCCGACCCTTGAAAGAGATCGGTGAGATTGAAATCGCCCATACCTTTGGTGAACGTTATCTTCCCTGGCTCCTGAACCATCACCGCGTCCTTCTGGTCACTCTCGCCACTGCTTCTTACATGATCACTAGCCCGGCAGAACTCGGCTTCCCCTTCCTCCACCACTTCGATGGACTTCTCCTTCACTTTCTCACGCTCTTGTAGCTTCCAGCAGAATCGGCGGATACTCAAAAGCAAAATGACCAGCACGAGGATGAATATTACGAAGAATATTATGAACAGGTCGTTGAACTGGCCCTCTCCGGCCACGACATGGCCGAGCGCTAAGAGGAGCAGCAGGAGCAGCTGGGAACGCAAGAGAGTAGAGTGCATTGAGTGCTTTGGGAAGGTGGAATGTTGGGTGTTGAAAGAAAGAGATGGAGTCGTGGCATTGCTTATATAACAATCATCCAACGAATCTGGCATATGCTCCATAAATCATCAAATTCCAGCTTTGGTTCAGTTAAACAAGTCCAGGAATTTCTGAATTATCTTATTCTTCATGCTTGGAAAGATTATTTATCAGAAGTAAAACAGGATTTGAAGACCAGTGGATTTGGTAATATTCTTCTTGATTAAATCTGAATTGATGTCATTTAGAGAGTCTGTTGTAAATATCAGTCCTCGAACGTATCTAATACCTCGATTGTGACACGGCCAATTTTGTCCTTCGTTTGCATATGCTTGGCTGTGATTAATTAAGCTTTGGTTGGAACAGGGGATGCATCCATAAATCAATTCGAAGGATAAGGACATGCCTTTTGTGTTTGATGTTAACGTCATCGCATCAACATTTTCCGTCAAAGATTACAAACTGTTCTATGTTTTGGTCTAAACAATGTGTACCTTGACTACTCTGTTTAGAAGGTTCTTTTTCTCAGCGAGAATAATAGCTAAGAACTATGCAGAAAGTTGATATTTAATCGTTGTCCAAATTTGACTCTTTGGAATAAATGGATCACAATCTGAACTAGAGATAAGTTTCTGATAAAAGATTTCTCATTTTGTTTAAAAAGTATGATTGAAACAACAATTTAATTTCAGACATTATCTAATAAAGACGAGCAAGTAATCTTAATATGATTAGATTTTATTTGTGCTTCTGGCTGAAAAAACTTTTGATACAATTCTTCTTGCAAACGGCCAGAAATAGGTCTCTATTTTAAATATCATGAGATAGGACACTTTTGATACAATCCTTTGGTTATACCTTTCATTTGGAGGAAAAATTATTATAAATACGTCGTAGCTGGAGTTCGAACCGTGAATACCTAAGTGACAATCTGGATATCCTATTGCGGACACAAATCAATGTAAGAAAGATTCTTAATTATGTAGATATTGCAAGAGAAGGGGGCATCAAATAGAAGATCCAAAAAGATGTCATCCAAAGCCAGAAATTCCCATCACAAACAAGAGTGATCAACTAAAACAATAAGATAATAATCTTACTATGTTAATATTTCATAAATGTTAATATTTCATAAAAGGAACAAACGCATTGATATTAAATTTCGTTACACTAAAAAATTAGTCTACTTTTTTTAAAAAAAAAAAAATCCTTCATAGTTATTGATACGGATATGATAGGGGGGTAGAGAAAAAATAAGGGGAAAGAAGGAGGGTATTTAGGTCTTTTCACTAATTAGGGCTTTAAGTGAGGATGCACTGTAGCATGCAAGGGAGGTTCGTGCGTTGGTGGATTTGCGCCGCCGCCACCTGCTTCTCCCTCTCGAGCTCCTCGCCGGCGACGACGCCGGCCGCCGGCCTCCTCTCTTTTCCTTCCTCCTCTTCCTCCTCGCGACTTCACCACCGGGCCGATGCGACGCTACTGCTCCTTTTCTCTTCCTCGCAGTGCCGCCGCTAGAGAAGCCAGCCCTTTCCTCCTTCCCAGGCTCCTAGCCGGCACCTACACCGGCCAGCGACCTCCACCTCTTCTCCCCTTCTCTCCCTCGTGCTCACCTTCTCGCCGGCGCCGAGGACAGCCAGCAGCTGTTCTCCTCCTTGTCAACCTTTGGCCACAGTACGACCTCTTCTTCTTCCTCATCACGACGTCGCCAGCCACGACTCTTCCTCTTCTCCTCGCGACGTTGACGCCGGCCACAGCCTCGCCTCATTTTCTCCTCCTTCTCCATGCCCTGCTCCTCGCTACACCGCCGCTAGACTCTTCTCCTCGCGATGCCGCCAGTCTCCTCACCGGCAGCAACCGCCAGCCGCCCCCACCCCCTCTTTTCCACGCTGCCATGACCAAAGAGGTGGCCAGCAGCCTTCTCTCCTCTCCCAGGCCAACGACGCGGGACTCGCGCCGCTACCGGCACAGGGCATGCCCGTCCATATCCCCCTTCGCTGTGCCGGCACTATCGACCAGTTCGTGCCGTAGCCGCTGCCCCCTCTACACGATGGATGAGTGTTGCCACCTTTGAGAATCCTTGTCGTCGTATGCTTCTGATCTGCGTGTCACTATGGTGTTCTCGGCTTTTGTGCCGCTTGGTGTCCCGGTCTTCGTGCCGTGATTGTGCTCTGACTTAGTGCTAATCTAGCTTGTTCACCGTGTTCCGACCTATGTGCTACTCTTGTTGGTGTGTTGTTATCCCGGCCTGCGTGTTGATCTCATTTCTCGGCCTGCGTGCCGGTCTTATTTCTCGGCCTACGTGCCGGTCTCGTTTCCCGGCCTGTGTGTCACTCTCGTGTCTAGGCCTGTGTGCCTTAGTACCTCCCGGCCTACGTGCCGATCTCTTATCCCGGTCTACGTGCCTGGATTATATCTCGACCTGCAGCTCATCTTCCGGGCCCGTGCCGCATTCTGCTTCTAGTCGTCAGATCTAGCTCTCCAGCTTGATCGGAGTCATCTACTCTTCCGGGTCGCGACAACTCTAGCCGCGTCCCATCCGAGGGCGCCCCCTTGGGCCAGGGTATGTTTTCTATTCATATTTTATGCATATTTCATTATTTTATGGCTTAGTCTTGTACTCATATATTCGTTGGATCCGCCTCGAGCATCGGGGTACCGGGGGCCGGGTCAACTCGGTCACTGGCTGCAGGTAGCGTTGACCAAAGGACTTCTGAAGACTTGGCGAACAGGGGAGCCATCTCAGCACACCCCCTCCGGGACGTCGCGACTTAGTCAACATTCTCACCACCTCACTCGGCGGTCCGTATGACTCAGCTTCCGGACGGGATCAATTTGGCGCCGTCTGTGGGAACACAACAGCCTGTTCTGGAATGCGAAGATGGACAACGTTGGGAGGTTCTATGCTATTATCATAATCCCGGAGGATCTCGATGCACATATTATTTTCTATCCTCACTCCACCGGTATTCGGGAGTTGAGGGATCGAGTGGAGCTTCAGCTGGCTGACAGGTTAGTTTTTCCGTTATGTTTTTTTCCCTGACTCCACGGGTATTCGGGAGTTAAGGGACCGAGACAAACCCTTAGCCGGTTGGCATGACTTCCCGATCAGGTACGATTACAAGCTCTGCTCTCTTTTTACGATTATAGGAACTGCTATATTTCCCTGATAAAAGAGTAAGAGTCTAGTTCCTTGATCAAATACTAGAGCCTTCAATTTTTGATCGGACACTAGGGGCCCAGCTCCCCGCTCATACTCTAGGGGCACAGCTCCCCACTCATACACTTGGGACACAGCTCCCCGATCATAGACTTGCAGTACCACTTCCCGATCAGGATCTAGGGGCCTTGCTCTTTGATTACAAGCTAGGGACCTTACTCTCCGATCAGGGGCCAGGGGCCCAGTTCCTCGATCATGTGTGCTACAGGCTCTGCACCCTTCACCATGAGGCTCTGCATCCTCTTACTGTTACAGGCTCTGCACCCTTCACCATGAGGCTCTGCATCCTCTTACTGTTACATTCTCTGCACCCTTCATCAGGAGCTCAGCATTCTCTACTACTATAGGCGATTCATTTTATTATTATTATATGCTCTACATCCTCCACTTGTTTTGCATCCTCTTATGTATACAGGCTCTGCTCCTTACACTCGCGATGCTCTGCTTCCTTCTATTATTACGGACTCTGCTCTCTCATATGGCTATGGACTTCACTTCCTTTGACGGTCAAGGCTCAGATTATTCTCTCCCTGACTCTGCGGATATTTGGGAGTCAAGGGATTGACACTATTTATCTCACTGACTGTATGGGCATTTGGGAGTTGAGCTGAGCCAGCCAGTTGACATCACTTCGCGATCAGGTATGATAAAAGCTCTATCTCCTCATGTTGCTATCAGCTTTGCTTCTATGAGCTTCAAGGCTTAACCTCCCCCGTTCGGGGTCGAGCTATCGCCACGGGTCTCGGACCATAGTAGTACCACCAGTCTCGGATCTGAGTATTGCTAGCGATCTCTCGGTCGGGGGGGTCAGACCAATCCCCGGTCGGGCTCCTAGATCAATTCCCGGTCAGGCTTCCAGACCAATCCTCGATCGGTCTTTCAGACCAATTCTCAGTCGGTCTTTCAGATCAATTCCCGAGCAGGTCTCCAGATCAAGTCCTGGTCAGATCTCTAGATCAATTCCGGATCAGGCCTTCAGATTGTTTCCCGATCGAGTCTCCAGATCAAGTCCTGGTCAGACCCCCATAGCATTTCCTGGTCAGGCCTCTAGAACATTTCCTTGTCAGGCCTACAGAGCATTTCCTGGTCAGGCTTCCAGAGCAGTTCCTGGTTAGGTCTCCCGAACATTTCCTGGTCAGGCCTCCAGAACATTTCCTGGTCAGGCCCCCAGAACACCTCCCGATCGGAGTCCCAGACTCTCGCCTCAGTGCGAGTTATAAGTGAGCATGCTCTCACGCCCAACGACCGACAGGTCGGATTCCAGACTCTCGCCTCAGTGCGAGTTATAAGTGAGCACTGCTCTCACGCTCAACCCCCCTCTAGACTCTCGCCCCAGTGTGAGTTATAAGTGAGCTCTGCTCTCACGCCCAACGACCGAGCTGTTCGGTCGGCTGTCCCAGACTCTCGCCCCAGTGCGAGTTATAAGTGAGCATGCTCTCACGCCCAACGACCGAGCTGCTCTGTCAGCTGTTCCAGACTCTCGCCCCAGTGCGAGTTATAAGTGAGCATGCTCTCACGCCCAACGACCGAGCTGCTCGGTTGCTCGGTCGGCTGTTCCAAACTCTCGCCCCAGTGCGAGTTATAAGTGAGCATGCTCTCACGCCCAACGACCAAGCTACTCGGTCGGCTGTTCCAGACTCTCGCCCCAGTGTAAGTTATAAGTGAGCATGCTCTCACGCCCAACGACCGAGCTGCTCGGTCGGCTGTTCCAGACTCTCGCCCCAGTGCGAGTTATAAGTGAGCATGCTCTCACGCCCAACGACCGAGCTGCTCAATCGGCTGTCCCAGACTTTCGCCCCAGTGCGAGTTATAAGTGAGCTATGCTCTCACGCCCAACGACCGAGCTGCTCGATCGGCTGTCCCAGACTCTCGTCCCAGTGCGAGTTATAAGTGAGCTCTGCTCTCACGCCCAACGACCGAGCTGCTCGGTCGGCTGTCCCAGACTCTCGTCCCAGTGCGAGTTATAAGTGAACATGCTCTCACGCCCAACAACCTCTTGGTCGGCGCTCATCACTCACTCGCAGCTTTGCATGACACTCGTCATACTCGCTTTACTCGCCGCTCTGCCCGACACTCAGCTCCCACGTTCCGCTCACTGCTGTTGCTCGGTCAGCATTCATCGCTTCACTCGTCGCTCTGCTCGACACTCATCGTGCACGCTTCGCCGCTTTGCTTGGCACTCATCGTGCACGCTTCGCCGCTCTGCCCGGCACTCAGCTCCCACGTTCCGCTCACTGCTGTTGCTCGGTCGGCATTCATCGCTTTACTCGCCGCTCTGCTCGACACTCATCGTGCACGCTACGCCGCTCTGCTTGGCACTCATCGTGCACGCTTCGCCGCTCTGCCCGACACTCAGCTCCCACGTTCCGCTCACTGCTGTTGCTCGGTCGACATTCATCGCTTCACTCGCCGCTCTGCTCGACACTCATCGTGCACGCTTCGTCGCTCTGCTTGGCACTTATCGTGCACGCTTCGCCGCTCTGCTTGGCACTCATCGTGCACGCTTCGCCGCTCTGCTTGGCACTCATCGTGCACGCTTCGCCGCTCTGCTCGGCACTCGCTCGGTCGCGCTCTCGACTTTGCGCGTCTATCCTTCTCTTCATTGCCAGGTCGTGATTTATTGTCGCTCGGTCGGCGCTCGCTCGGTCGGCACTCGCTCGGTCGACACTCGCTCGGTCGGTGCTCGCTCGGTCGGCACTCACTCGATCGGCACGTTCCCGGTCGCACTTACGACTTTTACTCGTCCTTGTCACGATTTATTTGGATGACATTTTCTCGGTCGTGCATTCAACATCGCTCGTCCATCGCCTCTCGCCTCGCTCAGTAATCGCTCGATCGCTCTGCTCGGCCTCGTCCGAGCGTCTTCGCGATATCACTCGGTCTCCCTCAGCATCTGATCGATCGTTTGCTTGTCGTGCATTTCGAATTATTTCTCGTCGCTCACTCGATTCTGTTTGAGTCACATGCTTAACATTGCCACAGCTACTCGTTCGACGTTATATGACAGACCTGCGATATGACTATGCATTCAGTAGCGATTCTGTTTTTTGTTTGGATGGGTCTAGTCAGTCGGACTTGCGCCTCCTTCGACTAGACTTGAGGGGGAGGCTTGTGATACAGATATGATAGGAGGGGGGTAGAGAAGAAATAAGGGGAAAGAAGGAGGGTATTTAGGTCTTTTCGCTAACTAGGGCTTTAAGTGAGGATGCACTGTAGCATGCAAGGGGGGTTCGTGCGTTGGTGGATTTGCGCCGCCACCACCTGCTTCTCCCTCTCGAGCTCCTTGCCGGCGACGACGCCGGCCGCCGGCCTCCTCTCTTTTCCTTCCTCCTCGCGACTTCACCACCGGGCCGATGCGACGCTACTGCTCCTTTTCTCTTCCTCGCAGCGCTGCCGGCAGAGAAGCCAGCCCTTTCCTCCTTCCCAGGCTCCTAGCCGGCACCTACACCGGCCAGCGACCTCCACCTCTTCTCCCCTTCTCTCCCTTGTGCTCAACTCCTCGTCGGAGCCGTCCACCTCTCTTCTTCTTCCTCCTTCGCGCGCGTGCATGTATTATATCTCGACCTACAGCTCGTCTTCCGGGCCCGTTCCGCGTTCTGCTTCTAGTCGCCAGATCCAGCTCTCCAGCTTGATCGGAGTCATCTACTCTTCCGGGTCGCGACAACTCAAGTCGCGTCCCATCCGAGGGCGCCCCCCTGGGCCAGGGTACGTTCTCCGTTCATATTCTTTATACGCATTTCATTATTTTATGGCTTAGTCTTGTACTCATATATTCGTTGGATCCGCCTCGAGCATCGGGGTACCGGGGGCCGGGTCAACTCGGTCACTGGCTGCAGGTAGCGTTGACCAGAGGACTTCCGAAGACTTGGTCAACACCAGAGTCATCTCAGCACATCTCCCTCCGGGACGCTACGACTTCGTCAACATCTCATCTACCTTATCCGACGATCTGGATCAGCTTCCGGACGAGATCAGTTATAATTTTCGGAGTAAACAATTAATAATCTCATTATATTCAGTATGGATCATACCAACAGAGCAACCCACCACAGTTATTAATGAATCTCCGCATAAACATAATTCGCATAAAGCGTTGGTTTCCTAGCACTCGTAGAAGCTGTGCCTTCGTGGTATGATATCGTGGAGAGGCATCCTCGAGTAGACGCCGGAAAATCCCTTTCGGCATAAGGCGTCGCCGCCGCCGCCTTTGCTGCTCGCCTCCACCTGAGCCCTGAACACTGCACAAACCGGCCTGTGATCGGAAAATCTCGACTCCCCTCTCCTGTACTGCAGCTGTTCTATGCCATTCCCGTGCCACAGGATCCTATCGCACCTATATTTTAAAATTAATAATTATATAAGTTTCAATTATTTACTTGCATTTCGTTATTTAATCACCCAATTTTTTCCCTCTCTTTTTCAAATACCATGCCGGTGTTCTACGCTTCTTCTTGGATTTGGTGGTCTCCCCTGAGTAGGCATCCGAGTTTTGCGCGTACTTGTAAGTAGGAGCAAAGTAGATGTTGCCCTCCTTCCATCCATCAAACACCTTTCCTGCTTCTCTCTCCATCTTCAGCTGCGATCAGTTAATTTATCGAGAACAAGAATCATTGATTAATGTATTTATTTGTTAATTCAATTTAGTCCTATTACCTGATCCCTTCCTAGCAGAGCATCCCAATTATTATCCTCGAGCAGTGTTTTTGCGTCCTCGTAGCGCAGTGCAATCCGGTAGTTCAAGTCACCAAACCACACAACGCGACTGATCATACGTTCGTTGATAAAAAATCATTCGCTCCGACGATGAAAATTTCGAGTTGAAAAAGGATTAATGAATTGAAGTTGCATACTCATGATCGAGGATTTTCTCGGGCATTTTTCGACTTCCGGGGATCTTGCAAATTTTGGGGAACTGCGCGCTCTTAAGGATGTCGGCGACGTCGGCGTTCCTCTTCAGCTCGTCGCCCTCCTTCTGGCCGGAAGTCAAGTGGCTGCACACAAAGCAAAAGGTCGTTCTGTGCAACGACATGCTCAGCGCAACGCATCCCTGTTTTTTTTCACACTCGATGAGCTTCAGCTGTGCTTCAATTAAGCAGCTGCTTATCAGTTTCAAAAGCTCAAATTTGCACCTTGTTCCCGAGGCATCCCATGATTCCTCTGCCGACGGTGTCGACCCGGAGGTGGCCGATGTGCTGCGCCAGCTCGTTCCTCACCCACACCGACAGGAAAATGCCCACCATCTGCTTGCTCGCGATGAGGCAGTAATCCGCTTGCCCGGCGGTGCCTCGGACTTCCGGCCACACCAACTGGGACGACGTCGAGTAGCATCCGAACTCGTCGTCAGAGCCCGAGTCGTCGATGAAGTACTCACTCATCTTCCTCTCCATCCGCCCCCCTGCGTCGCCGGGCTCGTACTTGCAGTTGCAGGCCTTGACGAGTGCGGCGCCAGTGGCGCGGTAGTTTTTGCTGAGGACCTTCAGCGATGGCTTCTGGAAGAAGAGGCCACTGCTCGACTTTGAGATCTCCTTGTTATCGTATCTAGTCTTGTTATTGAGCGCCTGGCCGATGAGCGCCAGCCATTTGGCGGCGGGCTCGTTGTCCTCGATCACCAACACGTTCCCTGCATTCAAAGGAACTATTTCCTGAAACCTGACGAATCAAACACATTAGCAATCGATCAAATTCATCGTTGAGTAAATCTTAAAAAAAAAAAAGGATATATAGTTGAATTATTACCCAAGAACGTAGATGTCAGAGGATCCTTCTACGCGGAGAAGGTCTTCAAGGTTGAGGTCATTGTTTGGGGGCCTTCCTCCTACATTCCATGTCCCCACAAATATACTGTACTCCTCAGTTCGACGAACAGCAGCTCTCCTTCTGTGCCTCTCTAAAATAGATAGGTTGAGCCCTTCTATTCTTGAGTTTGTGCGTCTGCCTAAAGTTTAGAGAAATCCATGATGAGTTTATAGATTCTGATTCAAAGTTGAATCCATCAAAAGCACGCATGGTTTCACGTTAGCCACCTGATAGAATTTTTCTTGCAACAGGGTACGCTTCCGGAAATCTTCTCCTCGAGATGTAGCTGCTCTCCAAGTCTTTTGAATTCCAAAACCCCAACAAGTTATAAGTGGGATGAAAAAAAAAAGAATACAAAAGTCAAATTCAAGAAGAAAAAAAAGGTTCTTTAATTACCGAAGACGATCTCTGTTCTTGGGAGGTCACCGTCGGAGTTTCTCTTAGTTTTCCCTTTTCTACTGAAAATGCTTGGCAAAATGGACTACCAAACAAGAAATGAAAGATCGATTGATCAAAATGAGAGAACAATGAAAAATAAAAGAGATACGGCATACTTTTTTCTTTTTATCATTCCTGGCAGAGTCGTCGAGGAATCTGGACTTAGTCATGTCGTCCGAGGGAGGCTCGTCGAATGACATCCAATTCAGAAACACATTGGGGCCGTCGCAGGGTCAGCCGTTGCCCGTGCCTCGATTGAGGGATATCATGTGGAGCTCAGAGGAGGAGAATGAGATGAATTGTTGGGGATGATGATCAACTAGAAACATGCGAGAAATAGAGAGAAATGGATGATGGATGGATGAGAGGGAACTGGGAACAAAGAAGAAGAGGAGGAGGTAGGAATTAAGGACCAACTCCTACTACTCTTCCTCTGCCATTCTGGCGTCTCTATGTTTTTTGGGTGTCGTTGGGGGAGAACAGATTAGCCAATGCATGCAATTTTTAGGCTCCTAATCTTGACAAAGATATGACCCGGTCTCTGCAATTTCTGGGTTTAACTGCCTCAAAGGTTCAATCACTCTGGTTGATTGATAAATAACAACTTTTTTTTAATCAAATACTACTTAATTTGGATCGATTGAAACATGTTCGCAAAGTATTATACCAGGTTGACACGGTTGAGATTTGTTTTCGTTCCACTTTCCTAAAAACGTGGGTGACTGCATCAATATCGGCACGAACAAAGGAGTAACAGAGAGACTGGCCAACATCGAATTGACACAGATGAGGTCGAGTGGGACTGGGAATGCGAACTGAGTCATAGCTAATATGACTGACAGCGGGTGATTAGTTGAGCGTTTGGCCATTGAGAGAAAGTGTCGAACAAGATGTAGGCGTCGCGGAGCAGGAACACAGCGATGCGAAATCTACTCCCGTTTGCTTCCCATCTCGTTTGGATTTCTCCTAGTATCTTGAATAACCTTCTCCGCCTCCAAATCCACGCGGCACATCCTCCTCCATCGCCCTTCCCAATCTGTGCTTCCGTTCTCCGCGCACATATTCATACGCTGCTGTCCACCAGCACGGCGCCTGGGGCCCCTGCCGCCGCCTCGAACTCAGATATCCATGCAGCGAATCCTCCTTCTGGCAAGAGCTGCACTTCTGGCGGCGTGCGGGACGCTCGGTGCATGTTCGACGAAATGCCCCAGCGGGACAGCTCTATCGCGGGCTTCTGCCGCATGCGCTCTTCAGGTTTGCGTCCCGATCAATTCACATACAGGCATGCGGTCTCGGCCTGTGCTACCTCCCTGAACCTTGGTTTGGCCGAGCAGCTCTATGCTTTAGTGATCAAAGACGGGTTTTGTTCAGATGGATACGTTTGTTCCAGGCTCATTGACATCTTCTCCGCGCATGGTCGTCTAGACGATGCTCTAGGGGTATTATGGCAGGGTGCCGCCAGAAATGTCGTGTGTTGGAACATGATCATCACTGGTGCAGTGCGAAATGGCGAGATTTACTTGGCATTGGATCTTTTCCGTCTGATGGTGGACTTTTGCAATCCAAATCCTTTTACGTTGTCAAGTATCTTATGTGCGTGTGCTTCTTCTGGGAAACTAGAAGCAGGTGAAGCTGCACATGGTTGGGCGATTAAGAATGATGCTGTTGCTGATGTGTTTGTTGCCACGGCGATCGTCGACATGTATGTGAAATGTGGAGTTATGGATGCGGCCATGCGGCAATTCTCGTCCATAGCAATCCGCAATGTGGTTACTTGGACAGCAGTTATTTCTGGTTTTGTCCAGAAGGGTGAGTTCGTAGATGCATTGTTACTTTTCAAACAAATGTTGTCTTCAGGCGTTGAGATTAACAAGTTTACTCTGACAAGTGTACTACTTGCCTGCTCTAAATCCTCTACGGCAATGGAGACAGACCAAGTACATTGCTTGATTATGAAGAAAGGCTTGCATGTTGATTTTGAGGTAAAAGATGCGTTGCTCAGAACATATGGGAAATTTGGATATATTACGTATGTCAATAGGGTTTTTGAAGAGACAGGTACAGTGCAAAGTGCTTCCACTTGGTCAGCTTTGGTCTGCAGCCTTGCGGAAAACAAATGCTTGATGAGATCAATGCAGCTCTTCTGCTGGATGTTTAGTGAAGGTCTTAAACCTGACAAGAATTGCTGCTCTTGCATCCTAAGTATAGTTGACCATGTTGATTTTGGAAGGCAAATACACTCATATGCTATAAAATTTGGGGGCGTCCATGATATTCTTCTTGGAAACGCACTTTTTACCATGTATTCCAAATGTGGTAGCCTAGAAGAAAGCTATCAATTTTTTATGACCATAAAGGAGAAAGACAGAATTTCTTTTACATCTATGATTTCTGGTTTTGTAGGATATGGTCACACAGATGAAGCATTCCAGTTGTTCAGGGACATGATGGAGGAAAAGGTTATACCAGATAACATGACTATATCTTCCATTCTTATGGCTTGCCATGGTGAATATTCCTTGACCAAAGGAAAGGAACTTCATGGATATGCTCTTCGTAATGGGTTCCTCGTTGATCCACCTCTTGGTAGTGCGCTAGTCTCAATGTATTTGCAATGCAAAAGACCAGCATTAGCCAAACAAGTCTTTGATGGAGTCTCACCAAAAGACCAGATAATGTGGTCTTCCTTAGTCTCAGGCTTTGCTTCAAATGGTTATAGTGAGGAAGCACTTATGGAACTTCCATGCTTAGTTAGTGCTGGCTTTGAGGTTGATCAATATGCATGCTCATCCCTTCTTAGAGTTTGTACAAATTTGTGGAGACCAAGTATCGG
This sequence comes from Zingiber officinale, assembly GCF_018446385.1. Lineage (NCBI taxonomy): Eukaryota > Viridiplantae > Streptophyta > Magnoliopsida > Zingiberales > Zingiberaceae > Zingiber > Zingiber officinale. The sequence continues at coordinate 82,872,490 of NC_056007.1, forward strand.
TGAGCAATTGCATGCTCTGTCAATTAAAAGAAACACTATTTCTTGTATATTGGTCAGTAGTGCATTATTGACACTATATGCAAAAATTGGTAGAATTGACGATTCTTGTAGAATTTTTAATGAGACTGAAGACCCTGATGTAGTCATGTGGACATCCATAGTTGATGCATATGCTCGGCATGGGAATGGCATTCAAGCTCTTGAAATGTTTCGACTGATGAAAGAAAATGGGGTCAGGCCTGATCTTGTGACATTTGTTAGCGTCTTGTCTGCCTGTAGTCGTAATGGTTTAGTGGAAGAAGGCTTTCGCCTTTTCAACTCTATGAGCTCTGATTATGGGATTAGACCAGAATCACATCACTTTGCTTGTATGGTTGATTTACTTGGTCGTTCTGGAAGGCTCAAAGAAGCGGCAAGTTTTATCAGTATGATGCCTTTCAAACCTGATCTACTGGTATGGAGCACATTGCTCGGTGGTTGTAAACTCCATGGAGATATTCAGTTAGGAAATTTGGCTGCAAAGAAAATTCTTGAACTGGAACCTCAAGATTCTGCAACTCTTGTTTCTTTGTCGAATATATCTGCTGAGTTAGGAGATTGGGAACATGTTACTATGATAAGAAGCCCAATGAAGGGAACTAGACTAAAGAAGGAACCTGGCTGGAGTGTAACCTAAACAGTATAACTAATCGGCACTCCAAACTCAAAAGAAGAATCACTTTGTTTTTCCTCTATAAGGTTGGACATAAATCAGTTAGATCATCATTAGATGTTGAAATGCATCAACGCAGAGCCTTGACCTTTATCCTTTCTTGATAAGGCCGAGCCTTGTAGCTTAAGGGTAAGCTCAGATTGCTGAAAGTAAATTTTCAGTAACATACCCCTAAGAAACGATTGGCTATCTATATCATATTTACAATAATCTAACATGTCCATTAACTTTGCAAAATTCTCCATCGTGTACTCTTTCAATCGGCAATAATCTCCATTGATTGTGTAGGTTTAAATATTGATGTTAATCGACCCTGTCACTTTGTATGCAGATTCATCAGGTGAAGCAGAAGCACAGAAGACATTTGGTGATGGTTTCACTAGCTTTTTAGTGTCTCTCCACTGACTGATCCATGCAACTGATAACTCATGGTGAGATGCTTCTCCCAAACCTAATAGTGCCAGGCCATGTTCATTGCTGTTAAACAGAGATTTTTCTTTATATATATATATTTGGGCATGAATATATGGTGTTGAGAATAATGTTAAACAGAGATTTTCTTGAATTAAATACTAATGTGCCACAAATGTTTAAGCCCAAACTTCTAATTTGCTGGCATCAATTATCCAGCTTATACTGACTAATTCAGGAGGTGACCGATCTGATCCTATGAAAATTTACTATCGGCTTGATAAATCGGGAAGCACTATGTTTTTGTTCTTTGAACATAGGTTTGAAACACAAATAAATAGTGCCTGTAACTCAATCACATAATCAACTCACAGCATTAATTCTACAAGATCTTTTATAGACGACTAACTGCTGCCGCCTTAAGTACCTCTAGAAATGACACAATTATGACAACGATGATACAGTAGGGTAGATTAATACATTTGTTCAAGTCTTATGGTTTACAACTTACAATCCCAGTGCACCAAGTGGGGTCTTGCCCTGTCCGGCCTCAAAGTAGAATATGAGCATGGCAAGCATGGCGATCCTGGCGTGCTTGATCTCGGCCAGCTTGAGCCGCTCCAGCTTCTCGAAGTCGGGCACGTACTCGCCGTCCTTGATGGTGCCGGCGAGGCCGAGGGGGTCGAAGAACTTACCGCCGGGGTAGCCCTGTTCGCCCGTGGCATTGGCGAAGTTCTCGGCGGTTCGCGACCATGGCGTGGCCCACTCCACGGACTGCGAGTCCGGGTTGAAGAAGTCGACCCACCGCTTGGATTCGACCCACCCCATGAGGAGGAGCTGGGTACCGAGGAGGGTGCCGAAGGAGAAAGGCGCGATGGCGCCCGGGTCAGCGCCGGCCTCGAACCACGGCACGCCGCTCCACGCCTGCCCCACGAAGATGCCCACCACCGCCGCCATGGCCCACCGCCCGTGGATCAGCTCCGCCTCCCTGTACCACTTCAGGAACGCGGGGTCCTTCCCCAGCCCCAGCGGATCGAACCCGTAGTCCCCCGGCAACCTGCACTCATCATCACACGGCAGAAAAGATTTGATTTTTCGACAAATCCCTAATTCTTGACGATGACTATACAGAAAGAAAGTGAAGGGCATACGAGCCATCGAGCCACTCTGGGTCGACTAAGTTGCCACCGGCCTTGACGCCGGGGAGCCATGACTTCTTGGGGGCGGCGGCCGCGACGACGATGAGCCGACGAGACGAAGCCGCGGAGGACCTCCCGCCGATTGTGGCGTTGAGGAGAGTCCGGGAGCCGGAGAGGAAGGGGGTGGACAGGCCTTGGAGGACGACCGCGGCAGAGGTGGAAGCCATGGCCATTGCTGCTGCTGCTTTGATGAATTGGTCTGTTCAGCTGAGGGGCGTGGATGCGCGAGGGGTAATTAGTGAGTGGAGACGGCTCCCAATCTAAGGGAGATCCGGGATTGGAAAGAGGATAGATTACTGACCAATGGGGAACTTGGAAAGGAGCTGCTTAATCTGCTGACGCGGATCCCTCTACCTCAAACGTGGATATGGGCCTCTAGTTTTTTGTTCACCTTGAAATTTATCAAATTAGATCGATATATGTGTTGGCCACGCGTATCTCTCTTAATAGGTCAGTTGATTTTTTCGGGCCATCTCGTCGGTCTCATTTGCTGTATTGATGTGCGACTCAGGTCGTTTCTTTAGTGACAAGTAATTTTCACACGCAATTAGCACTTACACGTGTTATTGTAATAGATCATGAGCTCGATTCTCAATGTATATAAAATACATTGTGGATCACTTAATCTTTCCTCAAGCACAGTTATTGGATGAAATCCCACGTTATTTATGTCCCTTCTAGATTGCATAGGGCAGTTCTATAAAGCCCTCAAGGTGAGAGTTATCACCTTTGCTACATTGATAGCACATCTCATTACAAACCTAAACTATAGTTAACAGCATACATATTTCAAACAAAAGATCAATATTTACCGCACTGATGACTTGATGAATCAACCACAAAATCCCTCCAATCAATCAACTCATACACCAGCTTCCGAGAGCAAGAGATTCTCTTCTTTTGGATTGATCAAAATCAATTATCATGTAAGTGAAATTTCAGGTCGTACAACCTCAGATAATAGAATACATGTAACATGTGTACTTGTACTTTTATAATTGGGATGTTTTTGAGCTATAAACTGCTACAAAATGGTCGAGAGCCCATACAAGAGATCTCATACAAAAATCGCTTCTCTTTTATTTTGAGTGTTATGGTGCCTGGCTCAATGAGAAAACCTAGGCTGACAGGTTTATATGTTCATACCAACAAATTGGTAGCTTCAAGAGTAATTTGCGTCGGGTAGGGATCAGAACAAGGATACCTCTTGAAATCGTAGTGGAATAAACCATGTCAAAACTAGGAAAACGTGACAGACAGAGCATATGAGTGAAGAAGAGACAGGGCTTGCTCAGCAACAGCACGGTTCCTTGCATGTCTCGCCCATTCAGCAACAACTTCTTTGGCTTCACTGCCATGAACCCCTTCTTCCAAGACATCTGCTGCTTCTGTGAAATTGCCATCCACCAACAGGTTCTCAACTCTACTGATGATAGACTCAATTCCATCTCCAGACTGTTCTTTCATCTGATGAAACAAATAAGAGCAGGCGCATTCTTTAAGTTACTAAGGTATTACTGGTTCCAGACGAATAAAATGATGTCTGATTTTAAGTGTGATAGATCAAATCATCACAAATCAGCATTTGAAGTTTAATATGAGGATGACCTTTAATGAAGATGCAATGTCAGCCACAAGATGAGCAAGGATACCACCACCACCGGCTGGAATAAGGCTGAAATGTCGCAAGATGCCCTTGAGGGACTCAAACTGCGACGAAAGAGAACTCAGAAAAGTAATACAATGTTCTAGAAAGGCAGAATACGAAAAAGGTATCATCTTCATAGTTAACAGTTGACTACTATTGTAAGGAGCTTCAACAGTGTGTAAACAAGTAGTCATTAGATGGACACAATTTTATTAATACTGAAACTGTACAGATTAACAGCTTAATAACTTACAATCTGGATAAACATAACTAGAAATTTGAAACAAACTGTCTCAGCTGAACTTGAGATTAACCCACTAGAATTGGTAGCAAGCTTATACAAAAGTATATAACATCAAAACAGGTCAAAACATCAACAGTCTATAGACTGTCTAAACATGGTAAACAGCAACCCCCTCTCCAATATTCATCTAGGTCTAGGAAAAAGTTTAGAGTAAGAGTGCAAATGGCACCAAGACGGAACAACACAAACTAATCTTACACGTCAAGAACAATGTAAATGTTATAGCATCTTATGACAAACAAGAATAAGTAGTCTAGCTGTATGGTACAATATTGCTTCTGGAAATGAAAATATTCAACTGGAACACAAAATTTACAGGGTAGGCAGAATCATAATGCAGGTTCGCATGGTGAGAGCAGTGGATTCTAAATACAATAATGAAAATGACAGTACTATTTTCCAACAGTAAGGCTGTTAAAAATTAGTTTGTACACTCGAAACTGATAATTAAAAGCTGAAAACCATCACAGAATTATAAACAAAGACAATGACTCTCAAACACAATAAGAATAGGATCTTTCGCTTGCCTTTTCATTTAGTTGCATCTGAGTGTTTGCTCCATTATCCAATATTTCTTCTGGAAGGGATGAAAGTGCCACTTGTAAAAGTGAATCTTTATCAATGCCTTCAAGCGACTTAAGCAATGCAACAACCTCAGATTGAATTGGCAATCCTCTAGATAGAGCATCTTCTAAAGCAAGTGTTCCCTGTATGATCAGAAATAATTAGCAAAAACATGTAAACTTTAAATTATGCTTTGAAACACCTAAGTTTTTGAAAAGAAGTAGCATAAATTACTGTTGGTGCCGGGAGCACCAGATGATCAAACCTGAGTTTTGATAATGGAAAATGGTTCAAAAGTTAAGATGTCTTATTATCTAACAAGTGTGACTCAGCTTGCAAGGAAGTCCTAAGTGTTCTTAGGTAAAAGTCTTAGTGGATTCTAGGCAGGTGGAAAACCCTAAGGAAAGATAACCTTAGGTCCTAGGGGAGGTAACCTAGGTTATGGAAAGTCCTAGCTGCGGTTAGGCAACGAAGTGGGCAAAGTCTTGGCGGGTCGAGGACATTGGGAAAAATCTTAGAGTTAAGGACTCTAGGTGAAAATCCCGGGGCCACAGACACTAGGTGGAAGACTGGACGGATCAGGGTTCATACATTCAACATGAAGTCCTGACGTCTCGGACGCTGAGCAAAAGTCCAGATGGTCTGGAGGATCGGCATGGCAAAAGGTAAACTCTCCTGAGAGGAGTAGGTGAGGACGCGTTCCTCGTTGAGGGAACAGTAAGCGTCAGTTCGACCTAGGATTTTCGAGAAATCCGAAAGTCGGAACCGGACAATCCGGAGACTCTCAAGAAGTTCTATTATTCACATTTTATTGTGCTAACTTTGTCTTACATGGTATGTATTGTATTTTGAAATAACATGGCTTGCAGGGAGTGAAAAGCACAAAATAAGCTCAAATGAATAGTGCTCAAGGCGCCTCTAGTGAGGTTGGAGGTGCCTCGAGCACCTTGGCTGAAGGCTCGCGCGGAGAGGCAGGGAGGCGCCTTGGAGCTGGGATGGAAGGCGCCTTCGATGCCTTGAAGGCGCTTTCGGATGGATAAACAACGCAGGCTGCAGAGCTTATCGACACGAGAAGCTGGGGATAAGTTGCAAAGCTGGAGGCGCCTTTAATGGGGTTGAAGGCGCCTTCAACAGCCCATAAAAGGTGTGCTCAACCAAAGGCTTAGACACACTTCATTTTCGCATCCTTTCTCCTATGTGTCGTTGCTCCAAGGACGATCTTGCTACTCCGTGACGTGACTCAGACAACCGAAAGCATAACTTTCCAGATCCTTAAAAGTCGTCGGTATATTTTCAATTATAGTACTTAAACCATCAATCTATTGTACTCATCTTTGTAAAGATTTTCCGAATTAATAATGAATTGCCCAACGAAAGCGATCGACAATCGCGAGCCTCGGAGTAGGAGTCGTCAAAGACTCCGAACCAAGTAAAACCAACACGTGTTAGCGATTGTTTTACTTCCGCTATTTTGCTTACTATTTCCGCTGCATTTATTCTATGTTTTCCAAAAAATCAAAAAAAGCCGCGAGTGCTATTCAACCCCCCTCCCCTAGCACGTCTCGATCCTACAATTGCATCTCTAAAGTCAGCCAGATTTATGTTTTTCATAGTGGTTTGGTTCAGAGTTGTATTATGCATTTCACATAAACTTTTGGTAAAGAAAAATCACAAGAGAAAAATCAGCATACAAATGTGCTGTGTGAGACCTAGTGAAAATAATGTCTTTGATCTTACGTTGTGGCTCATATTTGATATTCTGCAAAACAATGCAATCCTAGCTAGAAACTGATTTAAGTGAGACTTATGTTGCCTATTTTTTATATGAAGTTTCATTTGCCCAGAGGTTTAAAGGAAAGGATAGCAAAAAAAGCTGGGGAACCCACCAAAGCAAGCTTGTGAATTGAATGAGTCTGGCGTGCTTCTTCAGATCTTGCATAGAACGCTAAGCACAACGCGTTTATCTGTCAAAAAAAAGCATGTAAATCAACTGAAAAACAGTGTTACTCTTATGTCAAATAATATTGTTGTTTATAAAGGACATTTGGTGTACCACAGCAACTTATCTGTACAATAAATAGCCATATAATGTAGACAATAAGAATGATGAATGCTGATAAAATATCCTACATTTAAGTTTGCTTCAGCAATTTTTTCTATCTGAGATGATTTCTCCTTTGCAATAGCTGCAGCTAATTCTACTTTTGCTAGCTCTGTAACTTTCTTAAGCTGCATATCAAATTCCTCATCCTGCAAAGAGTGTTGACCTTAGAATTTGAACAAAAAGCATAAAAGTGTTGTCGGCATGTGGTTGTTGTTCCAGCTGAACCTTTCTCTGTAATTCTCCCCGAAGATTGTTTTCAGCTTTTTCCTCAATTGATTTGATTGCAGCTGCTGCTTTTGTCTTCACTTTGCTTAATTCCTGAAAATAGTGCAGAAATGAAGAGATTGTTTCCAATGAAATGCAGAAAGCATATCAATCAAGTGAATCATCATCTTCAGACTTAATTGATAAGTTACCCAAATTATTAAGCATGTCTATCCAACTTGAATTTTTAATCAGCATGTAATTGACTAGAATATTATACATCAAAGATAGTACACAAAGTACTACAGATAATTTTGATGACACTAGTTGAGCTCAAGCCAATCCATTTTGTACAATACCAAACTTGATAAAAAGAACAAAATCAAGCAGGACCTCAGGTTAGAATTATTCTCCTTTACCAAATATCATATGTGAAAATAATCCAATATTTAGATTCAACTATAGAGTCTCAACTCAGTAAACCAATTTTACCATTCAAGGGTCTGCTAGCAACTGGCATCAATTGCATTGCATCTTTGCATTACTTGTGCATGTGAATATCCGAAGGACCTAAACCTTTATGAGTAGATGAACAATCAAGATTGCAATGAATTTCAACATCTATGCAATTTAGCTGCAAATCCTCCATTTTTTAACTGGAAAACAAATACCTATTACTAGCTGACACAAGAAACTTCCATCAGAACATGGGGGAAAAGGTAGACCGTACAGAGATACGGACTTGCAAGAAACTTTCAGTCATGCATGCAATAGAAGCAATGAGCTTAGTTAAAGACGCTGACCTAGTAGGTACAAATTACAATAAGCTCCTTATGGAGCTTTTATTTCTGATTAGAGATCGCTAATGTACATATGTACAACTCATAGTTTTATTCCCTTGCACTTGTAAATGGGAAAATCATGAAAAATGCACTTTAAGCCATACAGTCACTACATTAATGCATGATGAAAAAAAATCTATTTTGTCAATAAACAAATTAACTGACTAATTATTTGAATACAACTCAGTAATAAGAATAGATTAAAAAAAAGTCCAACCATAGAATACGCATCCAAATGGAAGTCAAAGCACCAAGTTTAGAGTAAGGATTCCAAAATCAAATAGTGGAGTTAAAATTTATACAGTAGGGAAGAAGAACAAGAACTACTGACTATTGACTGAGGAGCTAATCACACTAGCTAAATGACATTATTATAGAAACATACACAAGTAGTGTGTAAACCTTGTCCAAAATTGCAGCCTCTTCTGCATACATCAGTTCTCGTGCCCTAGCATCCTTTAGTTCCTTTTCATACTTCTCCTGAGATCAAGATAAATGAGGAGAATGAACATTTAAGATTTTTCAACCGAAAGCTTAAACATAAGAATTGTTGCTTGTAAGCTACTCATATGATAGCGAAGTCATTTCCAAAATATATTAAATAGCTTCAATTGTGTAGATAAGGACAAAAGACGATATATATAAGTCAGCTTGAAACTCTACAAACACTTCCTCTGTAGATTTAAAAAGTATATTTATCATTAACTACATTTTTTTTAACACAACTCTGCCCGTGGAAAAATTGCAATATATGGAGAAACCAATGTGTAGAATGCCACGATCCAAATCACTAATCTAAGATAAAGATGAGTAAGAGCATGAGCTTTAAATTAACTTGTTTTCTTCCTTAATGGCAACTACAAGCTATATAAATGGTCCAGATGGTTATGCTCACTTTATCTAATTGGCAAACAGATACTTGGTAGAGGATTAAAATGTTCTGATATATCAGATCTACTTAGAACATATGTTTCATTTTTCTCTAAATGTCTTGATATGGCCATTTAAAAATTCATTAAACAAAACACATATTAAGGAGGGAACTTCCTCAATGACATTGAGTTGATATCAAAAGCCAACCTTCAGGATTCTTTTTTCCTCAGCAAAGATGGAGGCATCTGATTCAGCTTGCTTTTTTTCAGCAGCATGGATAACTTCTATTAGGTCAAATATTTTTTTTTCATCTTCAGGAGTTCTCTTATCCTTTGGATGTTCAGTATCATGAAAAAAAGACATCAATCATAAGAGAATAAAATCAGGTAACACTTTGTCAGGACTCAGGAGAAAAAAAACAACCTTGACATGAATAAAGAAACACAAAACTAAGCTTAAATAACCTCTTTACTAGTAGAAGACCTTCCAGCAGCATCATTATTCACCTTTTCACTGGAAATGTCAATGCTCTGTTCATCTTGTAACAAATACGACTCAGAGAGGGGTTTTGGTGTCTCTTTCTCAGCATCTGCATAATCTAGCTGGATATACCAACAGAGCAGATGAACATGTGCAGGCCAAAAGAAAAGATACATTCAAATCATATGATACTATTAATCCATTGTTTTCTAGCATTCATGGAATATTATCACATTTAGGGTTAAAAAAATATTTGATTTCTAGGAAAATAACCAAAACTAAACAGGGAAGTCAGAATAATTTCAGACTCAAAGAGATCAATATTGCATTTAGTGGATGTAAAATGTAAATAGTGTGTGGAAATTGAGTATTTTAAGTGTTCAATTTTTGTTTTTCTTAATCAATAATTGCTCTTGCATTTAATTTTAGCAAACTATTGCAGTAACAGCATAAAATATTGGCGTGACTCCATTATGTGTTACATGCTGCTATGTCAGCTCATATACTGAAAAATGCACATATTCATGCTAGTACATTACAAGATGGCCCTCTGTACATGCTACTATGCCAGCTCATATACTAAAAAATGCACATATTCATGCCAGTACATTACAAGATGGCCCTCTGTCAGAGTTAAATGTCAGTATGCTTCCCGTTTTATTTAGTTTATTAAGACATTAACAAAGATAAATAGCCTTTTCAATATAGACCATTATGTTAAATATCATGGTAAAGAAAATTCTATTCCAAATTATTGACAATATAGCTTACTAAACTACAAGAGATTTAGAAGATAAACATGCATAAAAACTAAACAGTTGGATGTTGTTAGAAACTAGAATAAATAATTTAGTCTCACATGGGATAATTTTGTATTAGTTATCATGTTGTATAATTGTATATGTGAGAATAAGTAGTCCTTTTAAATTCAATAATATTGCTCTATCACTTTCGACTTGTTATTAGAGCAAGAAATTCTAGGAATAAGTAGTCTTTTTAAATTCTAGGATTTCTTCTTCAATCCTGGTTGGGGGATGGCTTTCCTCCTTTTCTTTCACTTTTTTTCTGCTCTACTCTTGCATGCCTTGTTTATTCCTTCACTCTTCCTAATGTTGCCTTCTGCTGGATGTTGCCTCACACATGTACATCTCTTTTCACTCAAGGTTACCTTCCCATGCGAGTTCTCTGCTGATCAACAGAATCCTGTGTGGTACTAAACTATCTACTCAGCAACATCAACCAGGTTTTATTAGTGAATATCAGTATTACAACAGATTTCGTAGTTTAACTACACACAATCCTTTCATACTAACTAATTTATGGGTCCCTCTGATATGTTAAGTAAAAAATAAGAACTACCCATAATCAGCACTAGTGCATTACGAATATTAACTGAAAAAGATCATACCTCTACCATCTTTGGAGGAACTTCCATTAAACCAGCTTCTTCAGAGACTTGTACATTTTCTAATCCTATGGTTTCTTCTGAAGTAGCATTTACCTTGGTCTGTTCCACACTCACTTCTGTTTGGGCCAATATGTCATCCAACTTTGCATCTTCAGGTGATTTCTCAGAAACAGATACTTGCTCATTGGTGACTGAAACAATCTTTTCAGATGGTTCTTTAGAATCAACTTCTTCTGGTTCATTTTCTTTTAAATGAAGTATTTCCTCTCCAGGTACTGAAACCGCAATTGCTTCTGTTTTAATCTCAATTTCCTGGCTTTGAGGTTCATCACTTTTGTCAACAATATCCACTTCAGGTTCCAACATGGTTGATTCACTGTTAATTGGAGCAATGGCTTGATCAACTGACTGCTCCAAGTCTTTAGGAGTTTTAGCCTCGTTCAGTATAGTGGCATCATGAGAAGCTCGTTCCTCCATCACTTGAATGCCCAGCAAGTCAGCTTTATAAGCTGCCATTGCAACAGCCCCAACAGCCATACTTCCAAAGACAAGTTTTGAGATATAGCTTGTAGAATTAGAATCATTTTCTGCAGGAGCAGGTTTCTGTGAAGAATTCTCCTTAGCAGCACCTGAGAACTGTTTTCTTGATGAAAGGTAGAATGATGTCTGCTAACATAAGGAAATGGTAATGGTTAGTACTAGCAATCAGGAATGAAGGCTAAAGAGTTAAGAACTCACTATAATTGCTAATTGTCAAAAACCAACTTTCATGAGTATGCTCCTAGAACCAAGGATCCAAATACAATAATGTAATATAATATATTAAAAGCACAGATTAACACTCCCAAATACACCAAAGAAACAGTCAAACAAACTATTTTACAATTTCGCTCATCAAAGAGCCCCTCGATTTCAAATTATCTTGTAATCTTTAGATAAAATGGTGTTGGTAAATTTGCTCCTTTATGATTTGAGTTGATCTTTTTACCTTGTTGAGTTGTGGATGGAAATATTGAGTATCCACATAGCACATTGACGGCTTGTTTATGGACTGACCAAAATTTTTTGGTTTTTTACTTTTTTTTTTCTTCTATATGACAGAATGAATTAAAAAAATGAGCACATCTAAACCTTCTCATAAATGCTCCAATAGATGAAGTCACCATATAAAGAAATTGATATCCCACATATTCTATCTAGGTTATTCCCAATACTAGAGCTCGTAGTGGCAATACCAGAAACAAAGCAGGAAAAAAAGATAGGAACAAAACTGTTGACAGGTGACTCGTATCCGAGCGAAGGACGACACAAAGACCATCACGGAAGAAAGGAAAAAAGGGGCACAGCCGTGCCCACACACCCAGGCACGGGCGTGCTTCCCGAACATGGCCTGGCCATATCCGATTCTAGAGAAACAACACGGCCAGGCATGACCAGGCATGGTCACACCGTGTCCGATTCTAGAGGCTTCCCACGGCCCGACACAGTCGTGCCCAAGAGGCACAATCAAACCATGTTGCATCCAGGAAACCTCGATTTCGGGGCTTTTTTAGTATTTTCGGTCCGGAATATCATGTAAGGTTCTGGGCACTATAAATATGGGATCATTGTAACCCTATGAAGATATAGAGATAATTCTAATAAAGCTTTAGCCGTTTTGTGGAGTAGGCACATCGCCGAATCATGGTAATCCTCCATTGTCTTTTCTTCTTGTTTCTTTCTCATTCTTGGTTTTCTTCTCAGTTCTCTTGCATGAGATTCCTTCATTGCTTTGCTGTGATCGATTCTATTTCGCCTCTCCTCCTCTTCTTCTGCAAAAAGGAGGTGGATAGGGTAAGAGTAGCTAAGGCACAATAATTGGTATCAAAGCCAAGTTTTGATTATTCTCAACAGGTCAGGGACATCTTCTACGAAGTTTGATACGGTGAAGTTTGACGGAACTGGAAACTTTAGATTGTGGCGATTGTGGCAGAGGAGGGTCAAGGAGTTGTTGGTGCGATAAGGCATGATGAAGGCTTTAGAAGAAAGGAAACCGGAAAGTATGAAAATGTCAGATTTAGAGGAGCTTCAGGCGAAGGCAGTTGCAACAATCGGACTTTGTCTTACGAATGATGTGATATACGTCATGGATGAGAAGTCACCGGTGGTAGTTTGGCAAAAGCTAGAAAGTCAGTACATGTTAAAGTCATTGACAAACAAGTTGTATCTTAAGAAACAATTATTCAGGCTGAAGATGACAGAGGGAACCGATCTAAGTCAGCACATCAACGTATTCAACATTTGCGAGCAATTTGAAGCAGGTTGATGTAAAGAGCAAGGAAGAAGGCAAGGCGCTGATGTTGCTGTATTCTCTAACTTCATCTCCTACGTACGAGGGAGGACTTGTAGTGCATAGTAACCAAGAGTGTGGTAGGAGCAAAACTTGGTATAGATCGGGTAACGACAACAAAGCTCGTTCCAGGTCGAGGAGGAAGAAGATGATCACGTGCTAGAAGTGCAGAGGTCATATGAAAAGATATTGTCTAGAGATAAAGAAACATGTTGCAGAGAACAAAGATAGTTCAGCAAAGTCGACATAGTTGAAGTGGAAAATTCAGAGAGCAATGACGGAGATAAGATATCAGTTATGTCAAGTTCAGAGCTGACGAATGAATAGATTTTAGACTCTATAGGACAGATGATTCTGGTTTAGTGTTAATAGGGAATGATGGATCTTAAAAAGTCATCGACATAGGGAATGTCAGAATCAAAATATTTTATGGTGTGGTAAGAACCTATATGATGTCAGACACATACTAGATCTAAGAAATAATTTGATCTCACTAGACACACTGTATGGCATTAGCTGCATTACAAGTGGAGTGATAAAAGTCAGCAAAGGAGCTCTGACGGTGACGAAAGGAAAAAAGTTAGTAGGAATATCTACAAGTTGATAGAGACTACAGTTGTAGGTGGAGTCGCCTCAGTGGAGTTTGAATTAAATAGTACGGCATATGCCGTTAGAACACATGAGCGGACATGGGATGCTGGAACTTCACAAGAGAGATATGTTGAAGGGCATTAAGATGTGCAAGTTTGAATTCTAAAAATTCCGAGTTCTTGAAAAATAGAGTAAACTACAATTCAAGATGACAACACACAAGAAGAAGGAGATTCTAGACTACGTACATATGGATCTTTAGGGACCAGCCAATGTAGCATCATATGGAGGGTACTTGTATTTTATGAGTTTTACTGATGATTACTCACGAAAGGTCGGGGTATACTTCATGTATCACAAGTCAAAAACTTTTGCGAAATTAAAATTATGGAAAACTGAACTGGAGAACCAGACCGGAAGGAAGATAAATGTCTTAGGTTAGACAATGGGACTAAATACACGAATTCAAAGTTTCAGGAGCTTTGTGAGCAGCATGGGGTTATGAGACACTTCTCAGTTCGTAATACACCTCAACATAACGGTATGGTAGAAAGGTTGCACAGGAAAATCATTGAGAAGACAAGGTGTCTCAGACTCAATACAGGGTTGACAAAGAATTTCTGGGCTGAAGCGGTTAACATGGCGAGTTATTTGATTAATAGATCACCAAGAGCAGCACTAGAAAGCAAAGTTTTAGAGGAGGTGTAGACAGGAAATCTAGTTGATTACTCTCATCTTCGAGTATTTGGATGTCCAGCCTATATGCATATGCACATATCTAGTGAGGAAAGATCAAAACTGAATGTGAAGAGTGTATTTTTCTAGGATATCAAAAAGGAGTTAAAACCTTTAAGCTTTGAGATCCTAAGACAAATAAGGTCATGATTAGTAAAGATGTGGCATTTGATAAGGTCACGCTACAGCGTACTTAGAAAGAAGGAAAGGAAACACCACATAGTAACAAGGAAAAAGATATCATGCTAGTGAAACTAGAGACTCATGACTGTAATGATTCAATCTCAGGACACATGGAGCATCGCACTATAGCTGAAGGCAGAATGAGATGAGTCGTAAAGCCACCCACTATATACGGATTCAAAGACTTGGTATCTTATGCACTTATCACTACTAGTGCAGACCCTAATCTCTTTAGGAGGCGATACACATGAGAATGACAAGTGGATGGGTGCTATGACGAAGGAGATAGAGTTGCTGCATGAGAATCAAACATGGGATCTAGTGGAACTTTCTAAGGGAAAATGAGCTATAGTGTGTAAGTGGGTATTCAAGAAAAAGGAAGTAATGTCAGAGGGAGAAGTGAAATTCAAGGCTCGTTTGATAGCAAAGGAATATTCACTGAGGAAGGGGATTAAGTATGATGAGATTTTCTCTCCAGTGGTGAGACATACGTCAATCAGTGTGGTGTTAGCTTTGGTGGCACATCACGATTTGCAACTGAAGCAAATGGATGTGAAGACAACAATTCTTCATGGTAATTTGGAGGAGCCAATTTTTATGTCACAAGCTGAGGGATTTAGTCAGCCTGGACAAGAGCAGTTGGTTTGCGAGTTGAAGAAATAGCTCTATGAATTGAAATAATCTCCTAGGTAATGGTAGAAGCATTTTAATTAATACATGGTTCAAAACGGCTATAGAAGATGTGAGTATGAATGTTGTATATATGTGAAGAGCCTTGAAGATGAATCACTGGCTTCCTTACTACTATATGTAGATGGCATGCTGATTGTTGCGAAGAAGATGAAAGAGGTCGATAAATTGAAGAGGGTGTTGAGCAAGGAATTTGACATAAAGGATTTGGGCAAGGCCAAGAAGATTCTTGGAATAGAGATTCACAGGGATAGAGCTACAAGGAGATTATGGTTGTCTCAACGTAACTATATGGAGAAGGTTCTTGATAGGTTCAACATGAAAAATGCAAAGCCGGTGAGCACACCCTTAGTGCATCACTTCAAGTTATCTGGTACACAGTGCCAAAAAAAATGGATGAGGAAATCCAAGAGATGTCAAAAGCTCCTTATGTCAGTACAGTTGGTTGGTTGTCTGATGTATGTTATGGTTTGCACGAGACTTGATTTGGAGCAAGCGATTAGTATGGTGAGCAAGTTTCTCTTAAATCCTAGTCAACAACATTGGGATGAAATAGATTTTCAAATACTTGAGAAATGCAATTGATTATAGCATGTAGACAATCGGAAGATCACATAGATGCAAACTATACAGGAGATTTAGATGACTACAGGTCTACTACAGGATACGTGTTCACTATGACGGGAGGATCTATCTGTTGGAAGTCTATGATACAATCTATTGTTGTATTGTCCACTACGAAGTCGGACTACAAAGCTAGAGCTAAAGCAGCGAAGGAAGCTTTATGGCTTACACGGTTGCTCAGTGAAAGGGGCTATCAGCAAGACGGAGTCAAATTGTTATGCGATAGTCAAAGTGATATCTATTTGACGAAGAATCAAGTGTGTCATGTGAGAATTAAGCACATTGATATGAGGTTTCACAAGATCAGAGTTAATTGCTTCCTGGGAAATTCAACTTGAGAAGATTCACACTATAACCAATATTGCAGACATATTGACGAAGCCAGTGATCGCAAAGAAAATCAAGCATTGCTTGAATTTGATCCATGTCTCTAGATGCTAGAGGAAGTTCAAACCCAGAGTTCCAAGTGGAGTTTTGCTCAAATACTCGTGTTCTTCGAATGGGTGGATATTCGCCAAAGTGGAGATGGTTGCCAAGTGACTCATATCTAAGTGGAGGACGACACGAAGACCGTCACGGAAGAAAGGAGAAAGGGGCATGGCTAGGTACGATCGTGCCCACCGCACATGGCACGGTCGTGCCCGGTTCAGGAGGTTTGGCATGCCCAGGCACTGGCATGATTCCTGAACATGGTTGTGTTCGGTTCTGGAGAAACGACACGGCCAGGCACGGCTGCACCATGTCCGGTTCTGGAGGCTTCCCACGGCCCGACACGATTGTGCCCAGGAGGCACGGTCGGACCATGTTGCATCCGAGAGGCAACAGAAAACCTAGATTTCAGGATTTTTTCAGTATTTTCGATCCGGAATATCATGTAAGCATTTGAACACTATAACTATGGGATCATTGTAACTCTATGAAGATGTAGAGAGAATTCTAATAAAGATTCGACCGTTTTGTGGAGTAAGCACATTGCCAAACCACAGTAATCCTCCGTTGTCTCTTCTTTTTGTTTCTTTCTCGTTCTTGGTTTCTTCGCAGTTCTCCTATGTGGGATTCCTTGGTTGCCTTGTTGTGATCAATTCTATTTCGTCTCTCTCATCTTCTTCCGCAAAAAGGAGGCGGAGAGGGTAAGAGTTGCTCAGGGCACAACAAAAACAAATAGAAAATTCATGTTGTATACATACTCATCAACTAGAGATACTGTATTTGTCACAACTCTTCTGGTAATGTAGGTATAAAGAATTTCAATAACAAGTTCCAAATGGGTCGCACTTGGTCAATGCAGAAATTGTAAAAGGAATTTTAACTTCAAAATTAACTTAAAGAAACAAACTTACCAGGTTAAAAGTAAATCAAGTTTTGTGTTTCACAGAAATAGCAAATATTTTGTACAAAGTCGAAACCTAACCTATCCTCATAAACATTATAACTCAACTAGAAGAACGGAAGCTACTAGAGATCAATTTCGAGGAGAGGTGCATGCATACCTGAGACAAGATCGGTCGTATCCTACAGATGGCTTGATGCGAAGAGATCTCACAAAAGCACCTGCATCGGTACAATGTCATTAAAAAACTATGAAAAATGGTGGATTCAAGCAAGTGACCGAAGAGGAATATCAAACAAAATACGCATCCTAGAAGAGAACTTGACGAAGATAGTCTTCTTCAACAACCAAAAAAAATGAAGTACCTTCGCAACATCACGGCAACGATACCGAGCCTTAGGTCACCGTAATTAAAGTATCAATCGGCCTGATGAAACGCTGAGGATGTCGATCGCAAGGAATTGTCAGACGGTTTTCGCAGTGATGAGGAAGGGAAAAGAGGCGGCGAAACGCGGTGGGAGGAGAGATTGGTCCCGAAATCGGGAAAATGAAGAATAGAACAACACGGGTTAGCAGGAGGACTGGAAGCCTAATTTTATCGTTTCTTCAGAAAACCCCTCTGAAGTTTAAAATTTCCAAAATCAAACCACCATGTCTTGTAAAAAAAAACAAACCGATCACCCGAACATGAGGTAATCCTCTAGTTCCACGTAAATTTTTCATCAATCACTCGATAAATTAAGAAACGTCCGTAACAGATGATCTAGAAGCTCAATATCACATAATTTTACGCTTCATTTGAAGGACAAATCTCTACAAATACGTCATAGCTAGGAATTAAATCGCAAAAGTGTAGGTGACAACTTAATATTCTACCATTACACCATAGCCCTGTGCTAAGGGCAAACCATCATATTTTGAGCAAAAGGTCTAAATGGATCAGATAAAAGTTAATTGAGCCCGCCTATGGTGCGATGGTAGTAGGGTAAGTATTCGGTTAATTCGGATTAATTCGATTAATTTTGTATAAATTCTTTTTATTATTATTTTAAACAAATTTAGTTAATTCGGTGTTAACTGAAATAACTAATTCGGTTAATTCAGTTTTAGTAAAACTTTGATTGGATTTGGTTAGCCAACACTAAATCAATTTTCGATTAATTTATGTACCAAATTAATCGAATGCTCACCTCTCATGATATAAAATGGATCAATCTCTATGTAGTGAAGGTCCAAATCTCATCTAAGGTAAGTTATGTTTGGTGTGTTTGAATAATTTGTAATAC
Organism: Zingiber officinale; assembly: GCF_018446385.1. Classification (NCBI taxonomy): domain Eukaryota; kingdom Viridiplantae; phylum Streptophyta; class Magnoliopsida; order Zingiberales; family Zingiberaceae; genus Zingiber; species Zingiber officinale. The sequence continues at coordinate 82,891,007 of NC_056007.1, forward strand.
TTGATCATCTATACTTCTCAATTTTTCCGCAAGACTAATAAAATAATTTTATAGGACTAAATCTATCACTTCAGAATCACCTTGGATTGGTAGAGTTGGAATGAACACAATGATACATAGAATTGAAACGGTCAAATCGAACCTGTTACTTTATCATAAACAAAAATAACAAGACCTAGTAAATAATTAAAAGAAATATATTCCAATTGTCAATATTGAGATTTAAAATTCTCAATTTTTATTTATATAATATTATTTTTAAAAAAACAACGACAATCTCATATAAGAAACTCCGTCAATACGGAGTCCAGAGTCAGACTATATTAAATTTATTTAACAAAGTCTTATCTTACATTATCATAAGATATCTATGCATAATAATTTTATGCATCAAGACTTTCCTTATCATGTATATAATATTATATGTGATTATTAATTATTGAGATTAAATGTGTCCCAATAGCATACATATACACTTAATAAAACATGAACTTGAGTAATTCTTTTATGGTGAAAACGCTAAGTGGTCACTTAATGGCGCTACAATGCTCATATTGTCTATCCACAACTGATTTGTATACATTGGGAGAGAGCGATCTTAATTTATGAGTTGGAGAGAACAGCGAAGTATTTTTTGAGTTAGAATTACTTGAGAAGGGTGCCATTTGTACAACGATCATGACAGGTTTACAGTTCATATGCAAATTTATTTGATCAATTATATAATAAGTGAAACGGAATGCTGTAAGTGGACCAGTGGTGACATATCTGAGAACCGGGCAGACTTAAGAAATTTATCGTGCCACTCAATGTCAAGGGATATAGATTAAACCCGAACAGTCCTAGCGCTAATCAAGCATATACAGTTCCTCATAATTGCTACAATATAACTTAGTATATTGCTAGGTCGACCCAACAATCGGTCGAACCTAAGCATCTCAATTATATTCACTTCTTATGTGCCAGTCTCCCTCCATATAGCCTATCAGTCAGCCAGTCAGATTTACATGGTTCAGTGTTCCTGTCTCATATATGTATAAATAAGGCAAATGCATAAGGCAGCTCTCAATTCAACCCTGTTTAAATATAGATTCGGTAGGACCTCCAAATCTCAAAGCATTTCAGGGGCAAGTTTCATAACATATGGTCGATCGGTCCAAAGCCGATAGGATCTTTCGGGACTTGAATCCCCGCTCTTTAAAGACAGGCATCACAGTATACGGTAGGTCAGCTAAAGATCTGGTTGAGATACGGTCGGCTAAAGACCTGGCCAAGATACGGTTGGCTAAAGATCCAGCTGGGCTACATCCAAGGGACAATATTATCAGAGAATCGTAATATCCTATCGAGGAATAATAGTTACTCACCAAAAAATATTCTTATATCTGACACATACCTGCAACAGAACCTTATTAGGAAGATGGCCACGCAGTTTCTATCATTATTACGGAGGTTACAAAAGAATGTTCATATACATGTAAAGGAAAATTCCTTAGAGGAAGATTGTACATCTTTCATTATCCAACATCTTCTAATGCCGAATATTCCTTATCGTCTCATTATTGTAGAGGTTATGAGACGTAATATAAAAGGGATTCTCTCCGTTAGCGAAATAACAATATTTTTTGCAAACTTTACACCATGCACATATATCTATTATTCTTCTTCTCTATTTTTTACTCGGCTATCCATACTAACTTAAGCATTGTAGTGTTTGCTTCTCCCTAGTTCTCACTCTAAGATTCCTTTTACTCTCTCTTTAATGTGCACATAGAGGAAGGAGAGGTTAGAAGTCCTTTTCAGACCAATTTGAGGTCTTTTTCCCGTTAACAATAGAACCATGTACTCAACACGTCATCTCTCCCGGTATCAACAAGATCAATAATCATACAGCAAGATACGTGAAAGACGATATGGTTGAAATATCAATACAATTGAAGCCGACACCTATAAATTACTTCATATATGATCATTCTTTGATGATCTCAGGTCTGATTTGCTCTTGCTTGGGTATATTTTCTTTACAATTCTGAAAAAAATCCACCAAATCTTTCCTTTTTTTGCCTGCACTGTCTCTCGTTTCTCTTCGCTCGACTTCGTCTCCTCCATGCAGAGTTTCTTCGCGATGTAGATTTCTGCAAGGTCGCGACCTGCAAAAGCCATGACTAACAATGTTTATTCCAGTAGATAAGCTACTGCTGCATGAGTTTTGAGACTGAGAATGAGGGAGGGCTTTGTAGGAGGAAGAATGGGAAGCTACTTGGATTGGCTGGCAAGGTTGCCGAAATAAGACAACTTGGTTGACAAGGAAGTACACAACAGTGGACTGGTCAAAACTTAATAATTTACAAGAACTGAGAACAATCCGACTGATAAATTTTGCTAATTGGCTTGGTTACTAAATACAAGGGTAATTAGTTTACTATTAATGTTTAATAAATACATCATTTACTCTGGATTTTGTAATAATTCCATCCGAAAGAAACTATAGGACTAAGTTTTTGACCAAGTTCTTAAAATATTAATAGAGAGATTGAGAATAATTATTTTGGATATCTTAATGTAGGATCTAAAGCCTAAAGGGCATATTTATTTATAAGTCCCCGGGGCGTAGCACAGATGGTGGACACATAATATCTCTGTTATAATAATAATCAGGGGTCGATTCTCAGGAAGACGGGAACTGACGACCTAAGATTTACCCCACCATACGTCTAACTTCTGTGTATCTGCATGTATCTTTCTTTATATTCGTAGAACCGACACTACGGAAATAATTATAATAGCGGATCTACTTTAAAAGGTATATTTATATAAGTTATCTAAATAATAAATGAAAAGATTAAATATGCTATACTACCATTATAATCGTAGAAATGACCAAAGAATTCTAGTCGTCTGGATGAGTCTCAATTAGCACTTCTCGATTACCCAGTAGCCTATAGGAAACTTATGTCAGGCTAGGCTGGTCACCCCTAGAATTAGTTGGTTCAAAGAACTGGATACCGGTGAAACTAAAAAAAATTATAATCATAGCAATCAATATGATAAATTTGGAAATATTATTTTTTGCTATTTTTTTAGTTGACACTGGGTATCCAACATATGTCGATTAATTCTAGAGGTGATCAGTTCGGTCCTACAGAAGTTTTCCACCGGCCACTAGTGTAAATCGAGAAACGCTCACAGCGGGTGACTCAAAAGACCATCGTTCTTAGGTCAACCATCCATTAAAGGAAATTCATATGTTAATTCATCGAAACTGAGACTCGATCCTTAGATGTCTAAAAAATTGAAAAGGTGGTCTGTAGTTGCACCATTGCCCCAGGACTATTATTTTTTACTATCGACTCATGTCGATGATGCCAGACATGATAAATCTCGATTGATTGAAATCAATTCCATATTATTGTCCATTATTATTCTCTCTACCATTATTACCCTCAACAAGCTCAATGGGAGTATTCGAACGTTAAGTTTGGATGCCAATTTGGTAAAGCGTTGTCTGGATATGGGCTTGGTGAATATATCAATAATTTAATCTTTTTTAAAGAGGTAAGAAACTGAAAATTTGTGAGTTATCACACATTCACGAATAAAATAAAAATCAATATCCACATACTTAGTATGAGCATGAAAAATTGAATTTGTGGTAAGGTATGTTGTTCCAATTTTATCACACCATATTTTAGGAGCAATACTGGTAGAAAGATGTAGTTCAGAAAGAATGGATTGAAGCTAAATGATTTCAGATGTTGCATTGACTATAGGTTTATATTCGACCTCAGTGGTTGAGCAGGAAATAGTATGTTACTTTTTAGAATGCAATGAAACCAGGTTTCGACCCAAAAAAATTGCATATCCACATGTAAAACATCTATCTTCAAGAGAACAGATCTCATTTGTATCACTATAGGCATCTAATTCCTATGTCAAAGGATCCTTTTAACGCCTTCCCAATGTTGTTCAAAGTGAGCATGCATAAATTGGCAAGCTTGATTGACAACAAAAGCAATATCAAGTTGGGTGTAATACATTTGAGGATCATTCATAGGCAGAGAAGGTGATTGTTGGTGCGGTTAGCACTAATGGTCTAACTCAAGTTTTGATGAATGACAAAATAGGTTAAGTTAGTTTCATATTGATCTAACACTTTGACCAAGTGTGAAGGAGAAGCCCAGACGGGTCGACGGGCTGACCTGACGTCTAGCACGAAGTCCAACTAGGTCAACAGGCTGACCTGATAGCTGACACGAAGTCCAGATGAGGCGAAGGGCTGACCTGACGTCTGGCACGAAGTCCAGCTAGGTCGACGGGCTGACCTGATAGCTGGCACGAAGACCTGACCGAACGTCTGGCACGAAGTCCAGACGGGTCGAAGGCTGACCGGACGTCTAGCAGGTAAATTAAGGTAAGTCACTGGAGGGGAGTGACTATGAGGACGCATTCTCGGGAAGGGAACATTAGGCGTCAATCCAACTTAGATCGATTTCGAAAATTTAAGTTGAGATCGTGACTAGATTCCGGTCTCGAGAAGACAGAATCTAATTACTGCTTTTATTACTATTATAACTATACTATGCTAACACTTTGTTTTGCAAGGTAGTTTTGCATTTTGTCTCGGACTAATGTTTTTTGCAGGTTGCTGGAAAACAAATGTTCGGGCGTCCGGAAGGGATCCGGGCGCCCGGAGGTCTGGGTGTATGGAATACAAAGTATATCCTCTTGCTGCGTCTCCACGTGGAGCTTTATGGTTGGCTGGGCTACGTCACACTCCAGGCGCCCGGAAGGGATCCAGGCCCCCGGAGCCTCCTATATAAGGAGGATGCACCCTGGAGCAAAGAACAACGAACAACAAAGCCTTCTAAAGCTTGCTCTGTCGTGCTATGCTCCTACGACGTCGTGAAGCGACTCCGACAACGTGCTGCCTTTATTTCTTTACTATTGTCGGTATTTTTTAAAAAGTTGTTGTACCTTAAATTTGTAATCAAATTTTCGAACTGCTAGTGGATTGTCCAACGAAAACACTCGACGAGTGCGGGTCTTAGAGTAGGAGTCGACCAAGGCTCCGAACTAAGTAAAAAATTACTTGTGTTAGCGTTGTGTTTTTTTTCTTTCCGCTGTACACTCGATTTTCAACGAATTTCTAAATCGATATTCACCCCCCCCCTCTATCGACTTTCACGATCCAACAGTGATGACGTAGAAAAGTTATCTACAAAAATCGGTATAGAAATAGGACATGCACTATTCATTTTAGTCCATTATAGAATTTCAATGATGCATTTGCTATGTGAAAGAAGACAACCTCCAGAATTTGAAAAAGTTCAATACCAAAAAAATAATGACCATTGCTAACATCTCGGATCGAAAATTCTTAATTAAGAAGATGGAGTAGAGAAGAGATGACTTCTTGATCATTGTCAGTTAGTAGAATATCGATTACATAAATAAGAAGAAATATCAAGAGCTAGCATTGTATTTATTAAATAAAGAAGAATTGGTAGAATCCTTGAGTGTATAGCTAAGTAGTAGGTGATAAAACTATGCACGAGGAATTTGATGAAGATCATATATATAGATTTCTTGAGCTGATAAATATGTGCTGAGAATTATAAATGGATGAACCTAGGCAATTGCTCCATAAATACATTTTCCTGAAGACAACTATGAAGGAAGGAAAGTATTGAAAATATCTAATGGTAGAATTGATAAATTGAAACTAATAACTATAAATAATAATAATCTAACTGTTTTAATCTTAATGACTAGGCTAAATGTGTTGTTAAAGTCAATATCTGGCTGTTAATTGAATTATTTTGTCACAAGATGAGTTTTATACCATTCAAGAGAGTCATCAATACATGATGGTAAAATGCGAATACGCTAACTCCCAGCGCCTCCGCCAACTCGTCCAGGGCCAATACGGAGGAGGTAAATCACGGACGACTACTAGCCTTTGGAATATTAACTAGCATATAAGGGAGACATTTATCAGAGAGTCATCAATACATGATACTTGAGACGGAAGACTCATTTGAAACCCATAATATTTATGGAGATAATACGAGGAACTAAGCACTAAATTTTGTTATGAATGAAAATATCAAATTTTATAGTCATCGTAACATTACGAGAGAGTAGCAAATTATCTCTAGTTATTAATTTTCGCATCATATTTTATTAATTATTTGGACACATCGTTGATTATAAATATTCAATTTTTTCTACCATTTTTTTTTTAAATATTGGTGGGGTTTAAATTCATGGAATAACAAAATGGCATAATGTAATAATATTCATAAAAAAAAAATACAATGGGTTTAAAGTAGGAATGCAACAGAGTGGTAACAATTGCAAAATGTAAATTATTTTTCCCACCACTTCTAACAGCACCCCCCTCTCTCCCCTATTAAATGATCTTTTTACCCCTTCCTTTAAAATAACAAGTTATTTTATTTTTTTTCTAATTTTATTTACTTTCTTTAGTTTTATTTTTTTCAATTTTATTTACTTCCTTAATTTTATTTTTTAAAATAAATTTTGTTTATTATTTTTTATCCATATTTTACTTTCAAATTTTTTATAAATAATAACCCCTAAAATCTATTATTAAAAAAAACAAAGATTATAAGATATCGAATCCTCTATCCCAATATTACTTGTCCCCGTGTCCCACTCATTACACCAGTCCATCGTCGGCGGCACCGTCGGCGGCCTTCGACCGCCACCCCGATTAAAACTATATCCTAGGGGGAAGGTGAATGCGGTCGCCATCGACGCGATCAACCCCAAAATTCGGCCGGATTTGAGTAAACTTTCCTTTATTGACGATTGAATCCCTGCTTAAATTCGGCCGAATTTCGACGTCGATCTCCCTGATAGCGACCCCCGGGTTCACCTTCCCCTAGGTATAGTTCTGGTCGGGACGACGACCAGAGGCCGTCGGTAGTGGGCTTGAGGCGACGAGTAAGATAAGAGGACAGAGAAAATTGGGGACAAAAGATCCAATCTCATATTACAAATATAAAAAAAACATGACTTTTTGCCGAGAAAATACTTTTAAAAAAAATGGTACAAAGGTAAATAATATGATGGGACTGAGAAGGGAATGTGTGCGAAAATCTACGACTAAAAAATAAATAAAAGATTATAAATATATAATAAAAAATTAAAAAGAATTAAAATTATAAAAAAACTGATTAAAAAAGAAAAATCAATAAAATAAAACAAAACAAAATAAAACGTGAAGGTGGAAAAAGTATTGCCACTCAACATATATATATATATATATATATATATATATATATATATATTTATAATTTTTATTTTGATCCATATTTTTATACTATTTAAATTTTTACAAATATTAACTCTTAAAATCTAAGATAAAAATAAACAAAGATTAAAATAAATAATAATAAAATTATTTAAAAAATAAAACTGATAAAAAATAAAATTAGTTTAAAAAAACAAAACTTAAAAAAATTAAAATAAAAAAAAAACGTGAATGAGGAATAAGAAAAAAGATAGAAAGGTAAATATCATTGTATTTTATGATGGGCTCTTCCCTTAGCGGGGTGGGAAAAACAACTCTTTTGCAAAATATATATATATATATATATATATGTTATTCACGTTCAAAATGCAAATAAATTAATATAAGTATATCAGGGTTTGAATCTTCCCTCTCCCTCTTCTATCGCTCTAAACCAATGCTCCTAACTAGGCCTCAATCTGTCCTTTCCCGGCCATTGCTCTCTGAGCCCTATACTTCTCTCCTCCAGACGTGCCTGCGGACCGAGAACATCTCCGCCGGTAGATCTATTCATGCCCATGTCATCAAAGCCGGTCTCCAACTCGGCGTCTACTTCACCAACAATCTCATCCACTTCTACTCCAAGTTCGGATTTTTCAGCGATGCCCACCTTGTGTTCGACGAGATGCCCCTGAAGAACATTTTCTCCTGGAACTCCTTGCTGTCCATGTATGCCAAAGCCGGAATGACTCAGGTGGCGAACAACGTGTTCGACAAAATGCCTGAGAGGGACTCTGTTTCTTGGACCACAATGATCGTGGGATTTAATCAGGTGGGAGATTTTGAGCGAGCTGTTTGTTTGTTTCTGGAGATGCTTCGCTTCGGCGTTCCACCTTCTCACTTCACATTCACAAATGTGCTCTCGTCGTGTGCCGCCCTTGAGGCATTAGATATTGGCAGGAAGGTTCACACTTTTGTGGTGAAGCTTGGACTAAGTAGCGTTGTTCCAGTTGCTAATTCCCTTATTAACATGTATGGGAAGTCGAGGGAAGCAGTGACTGCAAAGGCTGTTTTTAATAGGATGAGATTGAGGAGTGTGTCGAGTTGGAATTCAATGATTACCTTGTATGCTCAATCTGGAAGGATGGATCTTGCTCTTGACCAACTTGAGCAGATGGAGGAGCGCAGCATTGTTTCTTGGAATGCAATGATCGCAGGGTACAATCAGAATGACATGAACCAGGAGGCAATGGAATTCTTCTCGCGGATGCTTAAAGACCAATCTGCAGCCCCTGATACCTTCACTTTTACCAGTGTTCTTTCTGCATGTGGCTACCTTGGAAGGTTGGATGTAGGGAAGCAAATTCATTCTCACATTATAAGAACTGAACAGTCTCTCCATATGCATCTTGTAAATGCTTTGATCTCTATGTACTCCAAATCAGGTGGGGTTGAAATTGCTCGAAGGCTTGTTAAACAAACAGTGGCTACTGATCTCAATGTCATATCCTTCACTGCACTTCTTGAGGGTTATATTAAGCTTGGAGATTTGCAACCAGCTAGAGAAATCTTTGAGCTGATGAAAAATCGTGATGTTATTGCTTGGACTGCTATGATTGTTGGGTATGAGCAAAATGGTTTTAATAGTGAAGCTATGGACCTCTTCAGGTTGATGCTTGACAAAGGCCCTAAGCCAAACAATTACACATTGGCCGCAGTACTAAGTATCTGTTCTACCTTGGCATCTTTAGACAATGGAAAGCAAATTCACTGCAAAGCTATCAAATCCGGGAACCTGTCTGTCTCAGTAAGCAATGCCCTTATTACAATGTATGCTAAATCTGGAAGCATCACAGGAGCTAGAAGAGTGTTTGATCAGATATGCCAACTTAAAGAAACAGTCTCATGGACTTCAATGGTCATCGCATTAGCTCAACATGGTCTTGGAGAAGAAGCTATAACCTTGTTTGAAGAGATGATCAACACAGGTGTGAAGCCTGACCATATAACCTATGTCGGTGTCATCTCAGCCTGTACACATGCAGGACTGGTGGAACAAGGCAAGCAGTATTTTCAGTGGATGCAGACAAAACATCTGATTCAACCCACACAAAGCCATTATTCATGCATGATTGATCTCTTTGCACGTGCTGGTTTACTACAGGAAGCACAAGAATTCATCAAACATATGCCTATAGATCCAGATGATATAGCATGGGGTTCTCTTCTTGCTGCTTGTAAAGTTCACAAAGATGCAGAGCTGGCAAAGATTGCTGCAGAAAGATTACTAGCAACTAATCCTGACAATAGTGGTGCTTATTCTGCACTTGCTAACGTCTATTCTGCATGTGGCAGATGGAATGATGCTGCTAAGATTTGGAAATCAATGAAGGACAAAGGAGTGAGGAAAGAACAAGGATTCAGCTGGATGTACTCAAAGAATAAGGTTCATGTCTTTGGCGCTGATGACGGATTGCACCCACAGAGATATGAAATATATCAGATGGCTGCAAAGCTCTGGAAAGAGATTAAGAAAGCAGGTTTTGTTCCAGATACACAATCTGTGTTGCATGACATAGATGATGAGTTGAAGGAGGAATTACTAAGTCGTCACAGTGAAAAACTTGCTATAGCTTTCGGTTTGATCAGTACACCCAAGAACACTACTCTAAGGATTATGAAAAACCTAAGAGTTTGTAATGATTGTCACTCTGCAATAAAGTTTATATCCAAATTTGTAGGAAGGGAAATTATTGTGAGAGATGCTACTCGCTTTCACCATTTTAGAGATGGATTTTGCTCGTGCAGAGATTTCTGGTAGAATGTAAAATATTTTGGCATATGGAGAAAAACTTTTATTTATTTAGAGATATGTGGCACATTGAGTAAATAAATAAAAGAAACAGACTCAAATTATCAATATTGAGATTTGAAATTCTCAATTTTTATGTATATAATATTATATTTGATTATTAATTATTGAGATCAAATGCGTTAAATAAGTAGTATACCCTAATGAGCATACATATAAACAAAATACACTTCATAAAACATGAAAATGAGTAATTCTTTTATGGTGAAAACTTTTTAGCGGTCATTTAATGGCGCTACAATGCTCATATTGTCTATCCAACAACTGATACGTATACATGGGGAGAGTGATCTTCATTTATGAGTTGCAGAGGATAACGAAGTTGTTTTGAGTTAGAATTACTTGATGGTCCTTCACCCTTCATATTGGTTATATCACTTTCTATTTATGCTCTTTAGTTCCATATAGTCTTTGAAGAGGTTATCCCAATCCTCATCCAAGTTTGTCATCATGCAGAAACAATCATGACAGGTTTACAGTTCGTATACAAATTTATTTGATCAATCACATGTATCATAAGCATACCACTACAAAAATACATGAGTTTAACGACGGGAGTACCGACGGAATCTTAACTCCGTCGGCATATACCGACTGAATATAATTCTGTCGGTAAGTACCGACGGGGTTTAGGTCCGTCGGTAAACACCGACGGAATTCTTAATTCCGTCGACGAGTAGCATAAAATCGCCGTTAGAATTTTGGGTATTTCCGACGGACTTATTATTCCGTCGGTAAAGAGGCGGGTCCGGGTGTAAAGAATACCGACGGAATAATATTCCGTCGGTAATTAACGGGTTTAGGGTTATATTATACCGACGGATATATAATTCCGTCGGGAAATTTCCCCCGTACCCGTTTCCTCTGCGTTCGCTAAACCTTGCCCGCTAACTTAGCAGAAATCACCGACGGAAATAATAATTCCGTCGGTGATTACCGACGGAAATATACTTCCGTCGGTGATTACCGACGGAAGTATAATTCCGTCGGTAAATCTCGATTTAGGGCACAGAATTCCCTTTCCTCTTCGCGCGATCTTTCCCTCAGCGGCGGTGGCGATTTTCCGGCGGCTCTTCGAGCGATCTCGGCGGCTCTTCGAGCGATCTCGGCGGCGCCCTTTCCTCCCGTGCACACCGTTCCGGCGATCTCTCAGGTATGATCTTCTATTCTCCTCTCTCGTTTGTGTTTTCACACGCCGACAGCCGCGCCCTGCTCGCTGATCGCTGCTGGCGGCCTGTTCACGGTCGGCAGATTGCTTGCGCCCGGCGGCCTGCTCGAGGCCGGCAGGGGCCCTGCGGCTGGCGGGCTGCTTGGGGGTTCCTGTGGTGCTCTAGGTCGGCGGCCAATGGGGTGCTCTAGGCCGGCGGCCAGTGGGCTGCTCGCGGGCAGCGGCCTGCTCGCGGCCGCCGGCCAGCGGGCAGCGGCCTGCTCGCGGCCGCCGGCCAGCGGGCAGCGGCCTGCTCGCGGCCGCCGGCCTGCTCGCAGCTAGCGGGCTGCTCTTGGCTGGCGGCCTGCTCACGGCTCGCTACTCGCGGCCAGCAACCTGCTCGCAATTGTAGCGGTGCTTTGTTGAGTAGAAATGCTTCCAGAGTCTAGCATTGATTAAATTTTAGCATTATTATTCATCTAGTAAGTTATGCTTTAATCATGTTTTTTTGCTTATTTATCATGTTATTAAAGATTTATTATGATGTGTGCTAATATGGTTTTTGTAGATATAAGGTATCATGGCAGATCTTCCAGCACCACTCCGTGGATCCACCGTACTTAGGGTTGTTGGAGAGTCGTAAGTATTTTTTTTTATTATTAGTAATTCAAGTTCTTTATTTATAACATATATCTTATGTCTTAATATTGCTTATATGTAGGTTTACTCCCGACGGCCATCGAGTATCCACCTATATCACACGGAAATTTAAGGAAAGAGTCTGCATATCTGGGACTACATGGAGACATGTAGATGCTGGAACTAAGGATTTCTATTATCAAGAATTTGTGGTAAGTAAATTGAATATGTACATTATATTTATCCTTTAATATTCTAAAATTTTATTTTTAAATTGCAGAAAAAATATACATGGGAGGAGGGATACGAGGTAGAATTTGCAAAAACTTGGAATATTTATTGTGCCAAGTTGTACAAAGACCTATTATACTATGTGAGAAAGGATGGCACACGGCCTGCTTATGTATCCGAGGAGATTTGGAGTGCATGGACGACCACTTGGTCTGCAGAAAGATGGCAAACAAATGCTCTAAAAGCTCGAGCGAATAGGAATACAGAGCCAGGTGGTCCGAGTACTGGATCTGCTCGACATACATCAGGATCTCGTTCCATTGTTGAGCACGCTATGGATCTGGTGATTTTAATTTAAAGTTATATAAATTAAATTTTTATTTATTAATGAACTTGTATAATTTTAGTCAAATTTGTTTGTGCATGCAGGAGCGTTCTTTAGAAAGACAACCCACTTGCTTGGAGATCTTTCTCAAAACTCACAAGAGAAAGGATGGCACATATATTGATGATCGATCAAAGAACATTGGGGTTTGAATTAATTTATATTTAATCTTTAATAATGATTAATTAGCTTTACTAATTGTGTATAATATATAAATTGTATATTTTTTCTACACAGGAGGAAATGACAAGCAGGGTTGCTCAGGCATCTCAGCCACCAGTAGAGGGAGGGGAGTCACAGGATCTATCCACCCAGGATATAAATGAAATTTATTATGATGTTGTGGGTGGAAGGACAAAGAACTCCTCCCTCTACGGCCTTGGTTCCCAGGCGAAGGTGGTATTTGATCGCTTGAGGACTCCTAGGGGTCGTGCGAGTTCCTCTTCTTCTTCTTCTGAGGTGGAGTCATTAAGAAAAGAAAACCAAGACTTGAAGACTCGATGACTACCATGGATCAGAAGTGGGAGAAGAAGTGGGCTGCACAGGAGCAGACATTGGCCCAGATGCAAGCAATCATTGCACGATGGGACCCCTCACAGCAGCCCCAGTCAGAGGAGACCCCAGACCCATCAGACCCAGACCCCGCTGATGATTAGATTTTGTTGAGGTATGTTTATCTATAACTTGATTTTTTTTTATATTTTTTTAGATATTCATTAAGTCAAATATATTTATTGTATATTATTAGATACTTATCTTAAAGTGTTTTACATTTTTCAGGAGTTCATACTGATGCATTCACCATCACCACTATTATTGGTTATCCAAAATATAATCCAGGTATTTTTTTTTTACAAGTAAAATTAGTCATATATAACAATGTTTGAGTTATATTACATTTGCATCGAGTTATTCTAATCATAATCTATTGTATTTGACTTTTACAGGATTATATTCGGATATATGTATAAGTGATGTATCATGGTATGTATTTTGGATATTTTGTATTTGTCGTTCACTTGTATAAATTTAGATATTTTTGATTGTGAGAACTTGATACTTAGATTTTATTATAGTTTGGAGATTTTCTATTTGTCGTTCAGTTATGTTTATATATTTGTTGTATGTTGTATTTTGGAGATTGTGGATTGATTTATATTGTGATATTGTTAATATATTGTGTGGATTGTGTTTGTGATACCATCGATTGTGATGGTTTGTATTTGTATTAAATTTGTATATGGGAAACTAGCAAAACAGGGGCTGGATTTCAAAATTTTTCCAGATTTTTACCGACGGAATTATAACTTCCGTCGGTAACTTATCGAAAACAGCACAGGTTTCTTCGATATAATACCGACGGAATAACTAATTCCGTCGGTAAACACCGACGGAAACATATTTTCCGTCGGCAAACACCGACGGAATAGCCTTTTCCGTCGGCAAACACCGACGGAAACTATACTTCCGTCGGTGTTCTCCGACGGAAAAGGCTATTCCGTCGGTATTTACCGACGGAAAAACTGATTCCGTCGGAATTATACCGACGGAATTAGGGTTTCCGTCGGTAGTCTCCGTTGACCGCCATTTGTTTTTTTACCGACGGGTAAGAATCTCAGTCGGTAATATACCGACGGAAATATATATTCCGTCGGTAATTACCGACGGATGTATTTTTCCGTCGGTAAAGTTATTGCCGACCAAAATTCTTTCGACATCAGAAATTCCGTCGGCATTCCGTCGGTAATCTCATATACCGACGGAATACCGACGGAAAATTCAGTCGGTAATAATGATAATTTTTGTAGTGATACACTAAGATACGTGAGGACGATATGGTTGAAATATCAATACAATTGAAGCCAACACCTATAAATTACTTCATATGATCATTCTTTGATGATCTCAGGTCTGATTTGCTCTTGCTTGGGTGTATTTTCTTTACAATTCTGAAAACATTCCACCAAATTTTTCCTTCTTTTGCCTGCACTGTCTCTCGTTTCTCTTCACTCGACTTCATCTCCTCCATGCAGAGTTTCTTCGCGATGTAGATTTCTGCAATGTCGCGCCCTGCAAAAGCCATGACTAACAATGTTTGTTCCAGTAGAGTAACTGCTGCATGAGTTGTGAGACTGTGAGAATGAGGGAGGACTTTGTAGGAGGAAGAATGGGAAGCTACTTGGATTGGCTGGCAAGGTTGCTGAAATAAGACAACTTGGTTGACAAGAAACACAGTGGACTAGTCAAAACTCAATAGTTTGTAAGAACTGAGAACAATCCAAATGATAAATTTGCTAACTGACTTGGTTACTAAATACGAGTGTAACTAGTTTAGTATTAATGTCTAATAAATACATCATTTACCCTGGTATTTGTAATAATTCCATCAGAGATAAAATTTATGACTAAATTTTTGACCAAGTTCTCAAAACATTACTTCCACATCATATTTTATTGAGATCGGATTATTTTGACACCTCATTGATTGTAAGTATTCAATTTTTTGTCCGTATTTTTTTAAAAAAAAAATTGGTGGTGTTTAAATTCATGGAATAAAAAAATGGCATAATGTAATATTCATAAAAAAAAATACAATTAATGTGTTTAAAGTAGGGAATGCAATAGAGTTGTAATAATTATATATAATAAAGATTTTTTAGTCCATACATTCTTATCCATACTCAGGGTGATCCTTTACAATTTAGACACCCAGATTGTAAAGAGTTGCTTATTGAGTATACAGGGTATCAAATCTCTCGAGATATATATTGGTATAATTTATATTAATAATTTAATTTAGATTTTGATAAATGATAAATAGATTGAAGTTAGAATATTTATTATCTAATTGCTTAACTAAGTGTGCAGGACTTGACAGGTCTGGAGGACCTGACATCAAGCTGAAATCTAACTAAGTCCACATGATTTGATAGTTAAAGCGAAGTCCAAATAAGTCTGTGGGACCCGATATCTAACGGGAAGTCTGATTGGATCTGCGGAACCTGACAATTGGTCGAAGTTCAGTTGAGTCTGTGGACTTGACAACTGGCGAGAAGACCTGGTGGGTCAAAGGTAAGTCAAGTGACTGCATTTGGTAAGTAAGAAGTAAGTAACTGGATGAGAGATCCAGTGAGGACCTATTCCTGGTTGAGAGAACTGTAGGCGTAGATCTATTTTAGGTCCATTTGGGAAACCTAAGTTGAGACCTTGACTAGATCCTGGACTAACTCTATCTTATTATATTGTGCTAACTCTGTTTTATAAGATAACCATATTTTTATTTGTGTGGATTAACTTTTTTTTAGGAAAGAGAAGTGTGAAAAAGGGGAGTCCGGGTGCCTAGAAGGGATCCGGGCACCCCGACTCTGGGTGCTTGGAGATGGTCGGGGCGTTCGGACCAACTCGCCCCGGCGGGTGCCTGGACAAGCACCCGAGCAGTCTAGGCGCCCTGACTCCGAGTGCCCATACCTGGTCGGGGTGCTCGAACCAGCTTACCTGGGCGGGTACCTTGACAGGCACCCTAGCGGTCTGGGCGTCTAAAATTGGTCCAACCGACCATAGCCAAAAAATTATCTAGGAGTTGAGTTGGAGCACATCGACTGGCCGAGCCCACGTCAACAGTACTCTAAGCGCCTGGAGGGGGTCCAAGTGCTCGAAGGTGGATAAAACTTCACGGATGAAGTTTCGACAAGAGATCACCATATCAACATGGTCTAGGCCCCTAGAGAAGTTCTAGGCTCCCGGAATGGGCCTATATAAGGGCTTTCGACCAGCAGCTTCATAACAACACTTTCTACGGCTTTCATTCTTGCGTGCTGCTCTGAAAAGGCTCCGACGATACCGAAAGGCTGCTTAGAAGTTCAAATAATGAAATACTTCAATTTCCTTTCTGTTTGTCGATAATAATTATTTCAGTTCTTGTAGGCAATGCTTGTAACACATTATTTGGATTAATACTGATTGCCCAACAAAAATGATTGACGATCGCGAGCATTGAAGTAGGAGTCGTTACAGGCTCCGAACCAAGTAACATCATCTGTGTTAGCGTTGGCTTTTGTTTTCTTTATTCCGTTGCGTAACTCGTTTTAACTCTCGATTTTTAACAAATGTTGCTATTCACCCACCCCCCTCTAGCGTGTGTATGTGTACACACACACACAAGAATGATACCTTGCATAACTTATCCTGAGCGACATCCAACATAGATGATCTGACGTGGCATTTATTCATATTTTTATTTCCTTCTCTCATCTATATGCAACTTTTTTTCTCTCTCTTGCATGTAAATTAATATTAGTTTCTACAAATCAACACCAGTGTTGGTGCTAGTCTTTAAAGACCAGTACAATCAATGCTGGTTTGAAACCAGTACCAACCAATACTACATTGGTGCTGGTCTTTAAGACCAGCACCACGTTGGTGTTGGTCTTTAAAGACCAACACCAATGCTAATTTGAAAGGCCAGCACTAGAGTTGGTGATGGTTTTTAAAGAACACACCAGCTGGTGCTAGTTTGAAACCAGCACCAGCTGGTGCTGATTTTTAAGGACCAACACCAACATGGTGTTGGCTGGTGCTGGTTTCAAATCAGCATTGGTGTTGGTTGGTGCTGGTTTCAAACCAGCACCCCTTGCATGCAGGAGAAATATTTACATGTCGGAGAGAAAAAAAAGTTACATGCAGATGAGAGAGAAAAATAAAAAATGAGTAAAGGCCGCGTCAGATCATTCACATTGGATATCGCTTAGGATAAATGTGCAGGGTGTCATGTTAGGGTTGAAAGGTTACAAATATAGTCTCACATTGAAAACACATAGAAAAGATCATGAGTTTATAAGAGATAGATATCTCTATTGGTATGCGGCGTTTTGGGGAGAGTCCAAGAGTAAAACCCAAACTGGACAATATCATATAATTATGAAGATATCTGAATTATTTTGGTCATATCTAGGCTATAAACGGAACAGTCAAGCCAAGCTAAGCTTTGAGATGTTTAAATTTATTTGATAAGATAGTCGAGACAAGTTAAATTGAGCTTAAAATGAACTAAACCATTGAAATAATGGTTCGAGCTTGGCTTGATTTCTTTTTTATAAGCATGAGTTCGATTCAAAATTGACCTGAGCTTAATTCGTTTAAATGTTATTAAGCCCTCAATTCAACATTGTTTGATTGTTTGAAACTTATACATTTTAAGTTTGTTTCATGGTTATTGAGCTTGATTATACAAATTCATTTATTTATTTTGAAAGTTTCTTTATTTATTTAGTATGTTGATAAAAGTTTTATTAATAAACCTAGTTCAAGAATATTGTTCCTGAATCGTTCACGAACGTTGTTCATGAATCGTTCACGAATATTAATGAGCCGAACACATATGTGTTCAAACTTGTTCATTTAGTTTAATGAGTTGTTACAACTTATTTATTTAATTGATCTTCTGTATTAAATAAATATAAATAAGCTCTTACCAATCCGAACATCAAATTTATCTATGAATATTCGATTTATTTAGAGCCCTATTGAAAACCCTACTATAAGGATTATGAAAAACCTAAGAGCTTCCTCACGAGCATGGTGTTGGGTTAAGGCGTAACAGGGATTCTCAGAATGTCACAGTTTGATCCTTTGTTGGGATATATTTAGCGCTGAATTTAATGGAAAACTTAGATTGAGAGACCGTGGGTTAAAGTACCCATGGGTACAAAAAGCCCATAAATTTGTTTTCACAAGCAGAATATCGATTTGACATTGGACGGTCATATAGGGACAGCGAAGACAAATCAATTGTTAATGACTTGATATTGTGCTTCCGTGATTTATCTTTGGAAACGGGTGGAAAACTTATGTAGGATCCAACCAATCACCTCCACAACTAATTGATCGTAAAACTGGACATCTGGTTATAGAAAAGAAATTGAAAACCCTAAGAGCTTGTAATGATTGTTATTCTGCAATAAAGTTTATATCGAAAGTTGCAGGAAGGGAAATTATTTGTGAGAGATGCTACTCGCTCTCACCATTTGAGAGATGGATTTTGCTCGTGCAGCGATTTCTGGTAGAATGCAAGATATATTTTGGCATATGGTGATAAAACTTTTATTTATCTAGATATGTGGCTCTGCAGATGCAGTGGAGTAGCATAAGATCCACGCCTAACAAAGAACATCTAGGCTTACAGTACATTAAAGAAAACAGGGAAATGCTAGAAAGTTCAAGATTGGATTCCAAGATATACATGGCCACTCATGTAAATTGGAAAGTAATACAGAAAATTTCTACTAAGTTGGGCCTTGACTCGTAAGATGCAATGGAAACATATTAAGGAACAGTTTTGGCCATTCCTAAAATAAGTTGATTTATTCATGCACTTTTTGATGTGTGAATACATAGAACATTATTTGAATCAGGCTGAGACATGATCATGTAAGCTGTAACCAGTATAACTCAACTAAGGCTATATTGACGTGCCATCAGACACACAGATTGTTCTTAATTTTTTGTTCCTGAATGAAGAAATCTGGAAAAAGGCCATTAACTCTCCTGACTACTCCAAGATACCTACTGGAAAAGAAAAACCATTAACTATCTAAGTGTGATCTTTCCTTGAATGGTTCTAAGCTCATCTGAATAGCACTTCAGTAACCAGCTGGTAAACCTCCTTTTCTAGGGTCACTCACAGCAGTGAGTCGGCCGAAAGAAACCCTTCCGTCTCCATGGACAGATGACTTCCCCAGGTGGTGAACAATAAACTGGCAAATTGTGCCACCAGCAAGGCCTTGAAGAACATGACCCTTCTTTTGCAAGGCTGCTCTTGTTGCAGCGGGGACTTCAAAGTGGCCTCCTGTTACTGTCGTCCAATTCTCAAACTGAACCACGTTCGGTATTAGCTACAAAAGCAGAAAAACATTTTGGTTTAAATGAAATGATTATAATGCTGAAAGGTTATTAAGAAAACAAAAAGGTTTTGATCTATCAAAGTCGCTTTTGTAGGCTAACCTGATGATACAATCTAGGTGCTAGAACTGAAGATAAAGGATCCATTCCTTTCACAAAATGATTCAGAAATACTTGGGCAGTCCCAGCAATGATCATAGCCCCACCACTTGCACCCACCACAGCTTTCAATTGTCCATCCTGCAAAGCAATAAATGAAGATCTTATACAATAAAATGGTTCACAATTGACACTGCCAACAGTTCTACGAATTAACTCATTATGTACATATATTTTGAATTGATGGTATAGCTAAGTTAATGTTTATCTGCCAACTACTGTCACTATATGAATTATGAATACAAAAATGTAGAATAAAATGAAAAATGAAAACGCATATCAAAATGTATATCACTAATCTCATATTTATCGTACAATTTAACCATACGAATCACCATTCACCACAGTTCTTGAAAAGCAGGTAGCCCTGACTAAATTTTTAAAATTTTGTATGTTGAATTAGATTAAGCTTTGACCATAAATGTCATACCTCAACCACAATTGTAGGTGCCATAGAAGATAATGGTCTTTTTAGTGGTCTAATAAAGTTTGCAGGAGCTGGTGGCGCAACATCAGCAGAAAAATTACCAGGGATGGAAAAATCATCCATTTCATTGTTGAGCAATATACCAGTGCTAGGTGACAAAATGTGTGATCCAAAGTATGAGTTGACAGTACTGGTTATTGAAACTGCATTTCTCTCATGGTCGACAATGCTTAAATGAGAAGTTCCATGATCACGGATAATGTTCCACCTGGATATTTGCACCACAGATAATAAGTATCTAATATCTCAATCAGTATCTCAACTTTCAAAAACAAGCACAAATGGGTTTGTGTGAATTATGAGAAGTAACATACAAGAAATTTGGTAAAAAAAAAAGGAGATAAAAATGTTACCTTTCTGAGGTAAGACAGTATAGAGACGTAATTTAAAAATCTTAGCTATGTCAGTCCCAAAAAGAATCAATGATCCTCTATCTAAACATGGTTTAGGTATTAACATTGCAGTACTATCAAGTAATTACTTGCAGAATGTTAATAGAAAGACAGATCTTACGATAGGAGAAGTTGCTGCTTATTGATCAAGAAATCAATTTTAAACTCACAAAGTACGACATCCTTTATTTGCTCCCAGTAAAGCTCATGTTTAATCTCATGGGTGTGAGCAGAAGAGTGCTCATATCTCACCGATCTTATTTCAACATGCTCAAAAAAATGAGATCCTATTTGCCATGGTCAAAGCTAAACATCATGCGCGCAAGCAGCAGAAATGTACCAAAATCTCAATATTCGACAGTCCAAAAATGTGACAAAACTAATTGACCAAACAAAAAAAAATGTCAACTGCATCAAATACAAACCCCTTCAACAAATGTACATTAATAATCTTTTCGTCTTCCAGCTTTGCCTCACTAATTTTGTGCAACTGCTAGTCTATTAATGGGAAATTAAACAGTACAGCTAACAAACTCTGCATGTAATTTCTCATGTGAGAAAATTAAGCTACCAACAAAAGTACGGGAATGAAATGTGAGCCCACATGCACATTATTGAGTGACATTGCAATTCAAAACTCAGCTTAGAAGAGATGATGCAATTTGTAAATAAGAAAACCTTGCATTGAATGTGTCTTTTATTACGGTTTCACCCTTGGTTCATTGGAGTTAAAGATGGACCAACCCTAGGTTTTGCATGTTTGTTACTTTCTGTAAATGTAAAGACGCTAAAGCGAACATAGTTCAAAGTTACCATGTTATACAAACTTAGCTACTAAAGCAGCTTTATGTATTTCAGCTTACCTTCCACCATAATAATCAGGAGGAAATGTCCTGTTGTCAAATATGGTTTTTCTCAATTCTTCTGCAAACTTAGGAGAAAGCATATCTGAAAGAACTTGTGTGACATTGTGAAAGTCAGGATCGCCGAGATTCATTCTTATGGCAAACACGTGTTTTAGTGACTCAATAAATCGATGAAGTCCAAGAGAGCCGGAAACACCAGATGGAATTCTATATTGAGCAAGAATATTTAATATCTGCGCCACAAGGAAATCAAAGAAAGGATACTTTTGTTACATGAAAGAACTACACAATCTTATTGCTTTGCAAACAAAAAGCATTCTCTCCAGATCTTTCATTGTTAATTTCAGGATCTGGTACCTAAAAGCTCAGATGTTCAAAAGCTATTAGGTGAACTAAACTTATAAAGAAACCTTGGTTAGATAGCATGATATAGCTATTTTATGAAACGGCACATAGGTAGCTCCCCCCTCCCTCTGGAAAAAAAAGAAAATTATTCCACAATCTTACTCCTAGAGGCTGGTTATTGATTAGGCATTTTAAACACTTCCATTTAATAGTGACTTGAAATTATTCTTTAACATTTTTTTTTTTTGTGTAGCTTCTTTGTGCAAGTGATCTTATTTCGACATGCTACTTGATTGAGTATAAAAGCGACGCATATCATATGGAAAATTGGCAAAAGCACAACTTAATTCTAAGATACCATAGCAATTGATTTCTGGAGAAAATTGTAGTTATTCCGATTAGTTTGATGAATTAATGATTACATTCAACCTAGAAAGTCACAACAAAAATCTACAACATTTTATCAATTTTGGCACTGTATTTACCAAATACGAACCATTGTGTCCTCTAATGATTTTTATTGATTTGTCACTGCAAAATGCCAAGGAAGGACAAAAAGGTTAATTAACAAATAGCTAAATGTAGAGTCAATTTTCTCCTCAGATGTTTGGAATACATTTTAAGTAACTAGGGGTATATGGCAATTAAGTTTGTGGACATGCCATTTAAAGTTTAATGTCAAATAATACATAAGCATCAGATCCCTGACATTGGAAACTTATGTCCAGATGCCAAATTGCTTGAGATAACAAGCAGTAGTATGTACTAACCTCTATGTGCCTATTAGATGAAAGATTGAATTTTTAACAATTTAGCTGGAAACACATATTTACATAGTACTTACAAGTATGAGTCCAGCACCACCAGCTGAAGGAGGTGGCATGCCCAGTATGTTTAGTCCCATGAATTTACCGGATACAACCTTCTTCACTTTTACTTTATATCTCTCCAAGTCTTCTTTTGTTAATATCCCTCCAGACTTTTGCACATCCGTGATTAAATTAACTCCAACTGGACCATTATAAAGCGCATCTGGTCCGTGTTTAGATATTTCTTTCAGAGTATCAGCAAGTCTTTTATTATAACACACATCTCCCACTTGCAGGAGGCTTCCATTTGATGTAAAAATGTCAAACAGTCCTTTATTTGCCAAAATGCCTGATTTTGTTCTGTTCATTTGAAAATATAAATAAGGAGATATTTTGAATCCTCTGTAAGCAATCTGTGCGGCTGGCATCACCAGTCTCTTCCATGGAAGTTTTCCATAATGCTTCCAAGCCTCATGCAAGCCTGCAAGTTCCCCTGGAACAGCTATTGAGAGAGCACCACTTCCTTTAAGTGTAGCATTTCCAGCATACATATTCTGCAAGCATCAGCAAAGAAAAAGTATTCCTTTTCAATGGAAACTTCTAAAATGCAATTCTCTTAATATTCATTTGAACTATGAAGTGGAAATTTGTAGAAGCCATATGCAAGAGAGAAACAAAGTACACTGAGTTTCGACACTGCACATGAAGTTGACTAAAGAACTTACTAAAAGCTTGATTATAGTTCTAGCCTCCAGTTCAATAAACCAGTTTGAACCAGAAGTTCAAAACATTGGTTGAGCCCTTTTGGAGCTCAGGCATGCTTGAGCGATTCAATCACTTGCAAGCTACAACCCAAGTTATTCCTTATCTATCATACTATTGAGTCCATATCCACGCTATTTCCCACCTACGACATTCAGCAAATCAAACGCCACCATATTTCTACAAAGGCTATAGGACAACAACAACAACACACACACACACACTCAAAAAAAAATAAAAAAAGCTTCTTCCATATCTCAGCATCCCATCTAACTTATATCTGTTTTGCACTGTTGTTTAACTAGTTCATTTATTTGGCCTGTTAAAGTTGCACAACAACCCTTTATATATTCGATGCAAAGATCAAACTACAAAGTTCCAATCGTGGTTTCTACCACTTTTAATTATTTTTAACAACAACCAGAAGAAAATATTAAAAAAAAAAAGTATACAACCACAGACTTACGTTTCTGAAACCTAAATCAACTATACTGGAAAGAAAACAGCAAAGCTTACCTCATAAAGTGCATAAGAATCCAGCATCCTATTTTCCCATAAAAATTTAACAAATAGAAATTATAACATGAGAAAAAGGAAAAAAAAAATATTAAACTCGCCAATAGGGTAAGAGAAAAAGAGAAAAGACCACAAAAATCAAGCCCATACCTCGGAGGCAGCCAAGGGAGCGGTCTCCCTCATATCGAAGGCGCGTGAGCTCCCGCTCGCCGACCGCACAAGCATGAAAGCACCCCCGCCAATACCGCTGGACGCAGGGCTGACGACACCAAGACAGAGAGCGGCGGCGACGGCGGCGTCCACGGCATGGCCGCCCTCCCGGAGGACGTCCCTCCCGATTCTTGAGCAGCGGCGGTCATCGCTGGCCACGGCTCCGCGCCTGGAGGTAATGAACTCCGGCACCAATCCCGCCGTCGGCGGTGGCAATTGAAGGAGGAGGCCCAAAGCGAGGACCGCCCAGAAGAACACCATGGAGATTCCACGGTTTTGGTGAAGTAATTGACACGATTACGCGACACTGCCCAAGTCCATTGACGAAGATATAATAAACAAAATTGAAACTGAAGGTCCAATGTTTCTATTTTGGAAACTAACAAGTTCTTATATGTTAACCATTTAGTGACTAAGTGTAGTATAAACTGTTAATAATCTAAAAAAATTAGCAAAATTTTTTAATATCGATAATTTACTAAAAACGCGCATCCAGGTTTTTGAATTTATCCATACCCAATGTGAGTGATATGGAATGATATAAGATCCACATTTATCCATACCCAATGTGCTCAATGTGGAGAATTTTGACGATTCTTTCTTATTATATTGTAATATCTCTGAGAAGTCGAAATAAACAATGGATAACATATTTGAACTCCTTGCAACCTCAGAAATCTATAAGAACTGAAATGAGTCCAACACAACGATATCTAACCTGTAAAACAAAGTTAACACAATAATAATATGATTCAATTTATGACTTAGATCCTGTCCTCCAAATCAGGATCTAGTCAGGGTCTCAATTTAGGTTTTCGAAATGGACCTAAATTGGATCGACGCCTACTGTCCCCTCAACTGAGACGCATCCTCACTTAGTCACTCTCCTCCAGTGACTTACCTTCACTTATCGTATGTCAAGTTACCTTCTTGACGTCAATCTGACCCACCAGGTCTTCCTACCAGAATCGCACATCTGGACTTCCTCCCGTTGGAAATCGAATATTCCCATCTTTTACCGGATTCGCACATCCAGACTTCCCTCCTGCCAGAATCCCATATCTGGACTTTGCCACTCGGGAATCGCATGTCCCGATTGGACTTCCTACTTGGTGCTAGGTCCTCTTGACCCGTCAAATCAGTCAATCCTGCATACTCAATAATAAGGTTAGATCACAATAACACCTAACTTAACTCACTTGTCATTCATCAAAATTTCAGTTAGACCATTAATATAAATTACACCAATAATTTTTGGGTTTATGTAAGGATCATAGGTGTAGAGTCTTACAAAAATTGGTCATATTTATCGTGTAAAAAATGTCCCAAGAAGACCACTCCGTTGGATGATAAACTTTATTATGAAATATGTGATCATTTTGACATAACTAGAAATTTGACGTTTGTTTAATTAATATAAGATAATCTTCTACAATATATTATTTTAATATGATATATTAGGATTTATTTAAAAATTTATGGTGGGATTCAAGATTAAGCCCGAGTTGTAGATAATATTAGAAATGCTTTTGTCCAACTTTGGGATAGAGAGTGTGATGAATTTATTGGAAATGCCGAGAGGTATACTTGTCCGATAAAATGGACGATACATCTTAGTGATAAAATATGAAATAAATATGGTATGAGTCCACAACATGGGCATAAATAGATAACAGAAGATAAAATATAGTGATAACAATATAGAGAAATTTACACAATCTCCATATAATATAGAAAACATAAATGACTACATGCCAACACGACTTAACACAATAAATATCACAATAGAATAAAAGTATACTATAAGATTAAAATTCATAAACAAAATCAAGTGTAAATACAAAGTAGTAAAACATAACGTGGAAAAATACGATCTCGAGTGTGATGAGGGACCGGTAGCCAGGACCTCTAAGCGACACAACACACCCTCTATCTGCTAACTTGAAAGACAAAGGACAAGCAAGGGATAGTGAGTTCAGTGGGTATAAAAAAATAGTGCATGATATTAAATATGAGGAGATAAAAGGATACAGTCTCAAGTAAAATACTTACATAAAAGTACAAGCACCGATATAATTGTCTGCTAACCAAAAGCATAATCAACACTAAAATACTCCACTAACCTGTTGAACCAAGTATAACCAATAGACGGGATACATACGGTACATCCAAACATGCATGAATAAAAACATAACCACTATATAGCAAACATATAATCAGTCTTGACTAGCACAACAATATGCGATCATGAATGAGTCTCGTGGATGGTTAGGGTATATAAATAGTCACTATTCACGGGAGAACACTCTACCACATATGGTCCCGTGGGCGGACAGGATGAGGTAGCTATCTAGCTTTTCAGCCACTGACTGCAAGAGAACGGTCTACCACAAATGGGCCCGTGGGTAGTTAAGATATGTCAACAGTCATTGTCTGCAAGAGAATACTCTACCACATATGGTCCCGTGGGCAGATAGGGCATATACGTGACTATCTAGCTATGGACTATGGCGAGCACGCTACCACAGATGGTCACATGGACAGTTATATACATCATGAATTTTGACGATTCTCTCAACCACAAATGGGAGACATGATCGACAAGATATACTAACGGCCGCTGGCGACTTTTTCAACCACGAATGAGAGACAATGGTCATTAAAATATAACAACGTAATGATAAGCAAAAAGTGAATCATCAATTCAGTATAATTAATGCTCTATAGCTACACCTCGGTCTAACCTCACTAGTATATAGGCATGAGCCAATATAACAAACAAATGTCTAGTAAGATACTTGATATCCTACACTACGATATGATTTTACTAATGTATCGACAGAAAATAAACAATCACGTCCACAAAATACTAGTCAACCAATCTCATCAAGAGAATACTAGTCATCTAGTTATAATATCTCAACTAATTTTATGGTATCATCATACACATAATCAAACAACGAGATCCAAATCAAGTAGTTTCGAAGAAAATAACATAATGGGATATTCCTATTATTCTGCTAGGGTAAGATATCTCTCCCTTAGTCCCATATAAGGTATAGTCTCACTAACATATATTCACGCATATAAGTAAATAACTATACTATAGTTATTACTAACATATGGTTACAAGCCTCATTACATCACTATAAGGTATAAATATCTCAACATAAATCTATAATTATATTACGCCAATACTCATACAACTCATGCATAGAAACAAAGAAGACGGTACAGATATCAAATAGATCAAAATATAAGATCAAGTATTAAAAGATTAAGCTCAAAAAGTAACAATTAATTCGATCCTATTTGTACAAGTAGTACCCCAACCTCAGACGTTAAGATGATGGAGCCCACACTTGGTTAGTGGATCTCACCATCCCAATGTGAGGTGCGAACATTACCTGTATAAGTAGAGTGAAATTTTCCAAAAGTAACGTAGAGTAGATGTCAATATAAAAAAAAACTACTACACATTCAGTATAAATAATATAATCATACACTAAGATCAAATATAATATAGAAGACAAGTAAAAATTATCCATCTTAAATATAGGTAGAGGTGAGTATTCGATTAAAATCGAACCGAACCGAATCAAATTAATCAAATCGAACCGATTTTTTTTCAAACAAACAAAACCGAATTAATTTTTGATAAAAATCGAACCGAATAGAATTTTCAATAAAACCGAACAAACCGAATAAATCGATTTTTTCTAAAAAATTGATTTGGCTTAATAAAATTTTGATCCGATTTAAAATTTATGCGGTAAAGAATTAATTTGGTTTAAAAATTCGATCTATTCGATTTAATCGAATAAAAAAAATTAAAATCAAACATAAATCGAATTAATCAATTTTTTGAAAAAAAAAAATTAAATTTCCAAATAAATCGAATTGAATTTTTAAATTTGATAAGTTTGATCGATTTATTCGATTTAACTTAACTTTTAATCAAGAACGGCTGCTTAGTTGAATCAAGGAAGAAAACAACAGTAGGGAAAAAGAACTCTGCCGGTGTCTTGCTCGTGGTTAGCGCAAGTGGGAGGCAGTGGCGGATGGCTGGTTCAGCACAACGCGTCGACGTTTGGCGACGACACTCGGGAAGGGGTGGCGGCGATGGTCCAGTGCAAGGAGGCAGCGAAGGCAGTCAAGTTACGCCGGGGCTTAGAGGGTAGGGCGGCGGCGGCGGAGCTGTTTGGCGCGAGCAGGCCGAGAGAGGGGCTGGCTGCCGCTCTTGTCGCTGTCGCGTCCGACATTGGTGACTGGGGGGGGCTACACCGGAGACGTTCAGCTCTTCGTTGTCGTCGGCGTCGAACGCCCAGCGACCGGCGGTCGGTGGCGCATGCGAGAGGGGCAACGCGAACAATGACGGCGCAAGGAGTTCGGGAGAGAAACGTAACCTAGTCCCATTTCGTTTTCTAAATCGTTAATTAATCAATATTCTCCCTTCACAATTTCATACGCCCTCGTTTTACTCAAATTTCTTTTTAAAAAAATCCCAATAATTTCGGATTATTTCTCAAATAGTACTTATTATTTTATTATTGTTAATTATCATATCTTAAAAAACAACTTTTGATTTAAGAACAAAATGAAAAATGAGATTTTTCGTTATCAATTTTAAATGTATTTTTAGAATTTTTCTTAACTTAACATGTTAAAAATCAACATAATATTTCAGGATTCGACTTTAATTGAAGTGCAAAAAGAATTTGATGATTTAGTTGATCGAATAGTTCTCTTCAAAGTTCGGATCAAATTAATAGATTTAATGGAATGTACATTATCATGAAATTGATAACGGATTTTAATGTTGTTGAAAAATACCGTAGTAATTTTTTGAAAGACACGATAGAAAATGTTTTTTTATTTGAATTTCTTTATTTTTAATTTTCAACCATACTTTTTTAACATTGTTCGTTAATTTAGGATCAGATGTATTTTTAAAATTGAACAAATGGAGGCTTTAAAGAGGTAAAAAGCAAGATGTTAAGATATTCTATATGAAATAGTATCATATTGAATAATATTATCACTATAACAAAAAAAAAATTCAGGAATACAGATGGAAATACCGACAAAAACTTAATTATATTGCAAATAATTCTGAATTATGGACAGGAATTTATTTTTGTCGAAAATTATCGACGGAACTCCATCGATAATTTTAGGGTTTACCGACAAGATTAAGTTTCCATCGATAATTCCAACTTAACCCTATGTTTTTTTCGCATTTTTTCTCACGCGCGGCGATTGCTACCTTTCATTTTCCCCAATTGTCTGTAAGTCCTCTCTCTCCCTCTTTCCGACACAGGCGACCCCTGTGCCGACCAGTAGGAGACTGTTGGTAACATACTAACACATAATTTAATAAATTGTATTTTATGTTATTTAACATGTTTCAATTAAGATATACGTTATGTTAGTATGTTAATCCATAACATAATATAGTCCTTTTGTTTATTTTGTATTAGTATGTTAATCTAAGCTAATTTTTAATTCTCAATTTATTAATTTTAGGTGAAAATGTCTATGAGCAAAACTTGAATATACAAATGATTAAAAAATAGATTTATTAGGGATGATTTTATTGATAAAGTTGAAGAGTTTGTAAACTTTGCTAAGAGTCATCCCGAATGTATGAATGGTGCTGAGTTATGGTGTCCGTGTAATCATTTGAAATGTAGAAATAGAGCCTACCGTGATAAGAATATCGTGAAAGTACATATATGTAGAAATAGTTTTTGTACTAAATTACTACAATTGGTACTGTTACGGAGAACCTTATTTGTATGAATCAATTGATCCTTCTGGTGGTTCATCATCTGCCACAACTTTTACTGCGCTTGAATTATCAACTAATGATATTAGAATGTAATCAATGGTTCACGATACGATGAATGTTGTAGTTGATTATTTCAATATAAATGAAACGTCAACACACAAATATCAACAACTATATGAAATATTAAAGGCTAGTGAAAGAGAAATATGGAAAGACATTCCCTCTAGTCATTCCTAACTATCAACTACTGCAAGGTTATTGAATATGAAA
This sequence comes from Zingiber officinale, assembly GCF_018446385.1. Taxonomy (NCBI): domain Eukaryota; kingdom Viridiplantae; phylum Streptophyta; class Magnoliopsida; order Zingiberales; family Zingiberaceae; genus Zingiber; species Zingiber officinale. The sequence continues at coordinate 82,921,043 of NC_056007.1, forward strand.
ACAAAACATCATTTTTTAAAAAGATGTTACGATGACATAAGTCAATTGATATCAGAATTGCTTCCTACTAATATAATGACTTATAGTTTTTACAGTACAAAAAAATTGGTTAGAGATTTAGATTTGCCTATAGAGAAGATTGATTGTTGTATAAACAACTACATGATATTTTAGAATGAAGACAATGATCTGAGTGAATGTAAAATCTGTACACACCCCCGTTATAAACATGATACTCGTATACCAGGGCAGAAGAAAAAATTGCTTGGAAAATGATGTACTATTTTCCGTTAACTGTTAGACTTCAACATTTGTATGCATCTGCTGCTACAGCTTGCCACATGATGTGACATCATGAGCATGAGCACGATGGAGGTGTAATGTGTCATCCTTGTGATTCCCCTGCATGAAAACATCCTGATGTTGTATTTCCCTCTTTTACAATAGAACAACGTAATGTGAGATTGAGACTTTCTGTAGATGGATTTCAGCCATTTGGTCAGTCGGGGCAACAATATTCATCTTGGCCAGTTATATTGACACCATATAATTTACCACCATGGATATACATGAAAGATGAGTTTATGTTCCTTACAGTACTTATTCCTGGTCCAACCAATCTCCAAAAGAATATAGATGTTTTTTTGCAACATCTGATTGCTGAGTTAAATGAATTATGGAATATAGGATCGGTGACTTATAATGTTGCAAGTAAAACTAATTTTAGATTGCATGCTGGATTATTATAGATGATCAATGATTTTCCAACATATTCAATGTTGTTGGGATGGTGCACAACTGGTAAATTAACATGTCCACACTATATGACTGAATCTGATGTATTTTCATTACCTTACAGAGAGAAGGTATCTTGGTTTAATAATCACCATAAATTTTTACCACTTGATCACCTTTCAGACGAAATAAGAAAATTTTTCTAAAAAATGTTGTAATCAGAAAACATCCTCCAGTCTATGCTTCAAGTGAAGAAATCATTGAGCAAATAGACAGTTATGGATTTCTACCAGTATCTCAATCTGGTTCCGACAACATAAATAAATATATTGTTAGGATGTGCAAGTGTGGTTGGAAGAAAAAGAGTATTTTTTTGGAGTTATCGTATTTGAAGTATCTATTTATTCGACATAATTTAGATGTTATGCATATTGAGAAAATTTTTTTAGATAATATCTTTAACATTGTGACGAACGTGCCTGGAAGAACAAAAGACACTGCAAAATCAAGTGACGAATTAAAAGAACTAGTTAACATACTAGAGTTGTATCAGGATGAAACAACCAGTAGATTTCCAAAGGCTTGTTATACATTGGACAAAGATGACAAGCAAGCTTTATATACTTGGTTGAAAGAAATTAAATTTCTAGATGGGTATGCCTCAAATATGGCTCGATGTGTGGATATGAACAAATTAAAAATGTTTGAAATGAAAAGTCATGGTTGTCATGTATTCATGCAAAGACTTATTCCAGTAGCTTTCCATGATTTACTTTATCAAAATGTTTGGCAAGCACTCACTAAATTGAGTCTATTTTTTTAGAGATTTGACAGTGAGGTGTATTATGATGGATGATATGCTTCAGCTAGAAATAGACATTCCTCTCAAATTATGTAAGCTGGAGCGCATTTTTCCACCTAAATTTTTTTATTCAATGGAACATCTACTAGCACATTTACCATATGAGGCACAAATAGCAGGTACTGTGCAGTACAGATGGATGTATCTATTCGAACAGTTTTTGAGCAAAATTAAATAATAATATTCGTAACAAAGCAAGAGTTGAGGGGTCAATATGTAATGCGTATATGGTTGAATAAGCATCTTCTTTTTTGCTCTTATTATTTTGCTGATAATGTACAAACAAAACATCACAAGTGTCCTAGAAATTCTGATGATGCTCCTCAACCGATAGACCCATTGATGCTTTCTATTTTCAAGTTTCCTAGTGATCCTGTCGAAAGTCGAAGAGACGGAAATCTGGGGATGTGGCGCTCACACTAACCTCCTGTGGACTTCGCACGGACCTGTAACACAGACTACATCAGTGCCAAGCCAGGAAAGGGGTCCCCGGCATTGGCCCTCCGACACTAAAGTCATTCACTAGCGATGAAGTAGAAAGCCGAGCAATAAGAAAACTGTAGCACAAACAGTGAATATCGCATATCTCCGCCGATGCTTGGACCCCCCCTTTATATAGGACTCTGGTAGCGCGCGTGTATGTTTCTCAAAGCTTTCCTTGAAAAGACTTGTCAGTAAAGTGTCCCTGGTACAATACCTTAACAGGCCAAGCATATCTCTGAAGATAGTGGAAACTTCCGTCGTACAATCTTCTGGCAGGCCATGCCCGGTGTCGGCAGCACCAACTCCCAAAAGGATATTACTGGATATCATGAGTGTACTGCTAGGCTGAGCGGGTTAACCGCTTGGCTGGGATTTCGCCGCCTTGGTGCATGTCTGGTCGGCTGAAACCTCACTGTTCCTCAGTGTGTGTCTGCTCGATCGAAGATCCACCTTGTTATTGCTGAAACCTGCTGCCAGGCCGAGCGGGGTAGCCGCTCGGTCGAAACCTGTTGCCAGACCAAGTGGGGTAGCCACTCAGCCGAAGTTGAACTTTGCACATCAAGCTTGGCTATTTGGCAAAGCGGTTGCCCCAGCGGGGTAGCTGCTTAGCTCAGCTTTTGCACATTGTCTCCCTTGAGCATCGGTTATTTGATTGCTCCCCGTGTCGAAGGCGACGGTAGGTCGAAGCCTTCTCCTCGGTCAGGGCATATTTCGCCCGAGTGTCCGATACCATCTGCGTGTTAACCGCCTTGACTTTGACCTCCTTTGACTTCCACTGTGGTAGCGGGGTGGGGCCCTTCATCATCACCGCATCACAAGCCTTCCCCTCAAGTCTAGTCGAAGGAGGTTGTAAGTCCGACTGACTGGATAATTACCTGAGCAGATTTCCTCCTGATCGGCCTGCGACATCAGCTTGGCTTCTGATCGGGATAAGACCGCTCCTCGCTGATCGGCCTGTTGAAACTTGTCGTCCGACCGTAGGTATTCTCCCTCGATCCGATCGACATGACGAAGATTTGCACTTGTGAAATCTTTCCTTGGGCTGTCTTGGGCGAGCGCGAGCTAGACTTACTGTAACACCTACAAAATTATAAGATAAGTATATGAGTGTTATTTGCTTTAGAGCATAAAAAAAGAATCAAAAGAAAAAGAAATAAGAGAAATAAAAAGAAGAGGTGAAGGTTTGAACCTTGAATCTCTCACAAAGGATAGAAATAAAGTTATGTATGATAACCACTAGGATAATGAATAACATGTGAATGGAAAGGATGAGAATGGTAGTTAAAAGTGAGGATATAATTAAGTGAGGGAACAAGAGGAAATCAAGTAGCTTTCTTCCTCTTGTTTACCTCTTGGCTAAGGAAAGGAGTAAGCAAAAGACAAGTTGTCTTTGTTGGAGTGTATACTAAAAGCCTAGCTTTTGGTATAAACATTTATCTAGAAATAAAAATCACATTGGTCAAATGTCTACATTTATGATAAATGTAGTTGTTCAAATTAATTTATATTGTAGATGACATGGTGTGTGGTGTCACACACAGAAGATCATGTTATCAGTACCTTATAAATTATAAACAGTAGCTCACGACCATGATGGAAAGGAACAAATCATTGGAAGGTCGTAGTGTAATTAGGTATTAGTTTATCTTGACTATATAATTACACTAGTACACTCAGAGTGTATTGAGTAGGACCATTTGAGGTCGTTTCTTTTATACTGACTTTATAAAGAAACAAAGACCTCGATTATTATGGAAGTGTGTGCTCTTAATCCTAATGTAATAACAAGCACATATATTTGATATTTATTTCTTTAATTTATCAATGAGTGAGATTTAGTTCGTTGAATCAATAAACCCGATAAGTTGGAAAATGGTATCACTTATAGTGTGTGTTGTTGATTATAGAAGGAAACTGTGTCCTAGAGATACTAGGTTGATAATGTCCTCAAGAGGAGCTCATAAAGATTGTCATGTTAAACCCTGCAGGTGGACTTAGTCCGACATGATAATAAGGTTGAGTGGTACTACTCTTGGACTTAGATATTAATTAAATGAGTTGTCAGTAACTCACTTAATTAGTGGACATTTGATATCTTAAACACAGGGAGACTAACACACTCATAATAAGAAGGAGCCCAAAAATATAATTTGGGATTGGTGCGGTAGTTCAATGATAGTTCTCTAGTGGAATGAATTATCATTGATAAAATTAAGTTGTGTGTTTGGGGCGAACACGGGATGCTTAATTTTATCGGAAGACCAAAACCAATTCCTCCTCTCGGTCCCTATCGTAGCCTCTTATTTATAGAGTTCTATACCCACCTATACCCACCTTCTAAACCTACCCAATAGGGGTCGGCCAAGCTAGCTTGGGAACAAGCTAGGGTCGGCCTAGGTATAAAATTGGGTGGCCGGCCCTAGCTTGAACCCAAGCTAGTAGGGCCGGCCAAACTAAATTAAAAAATAAATTTAATTTTAATTTTTATGTGGAAGATATAATTTAAAGAGAATTAAAATTAAAATATCTCTCTTGTAATAGATCTACAAAAGATTAAAGAAAAAGATTAGATCTCTTTCCTTATTTGTAGATTGGAGAGATGTTTTATTTTCTCTTTAAATATTATCCACATGTTGATAAAATTAAAATTATAGAAATTTCCTTTTATCAACCATGAAGGGATTTTGAAGAGAAATTAAATTTACAAGAACAAATAAGGAAATTTTTGTTGATTGGAAATTTTTTCTTCTCTTTAAATTGTGGCCGGCCATATGAATTTAATGGGGAGTTTTTATTTTATTAATTCCTCATTAATTCATATTAAGGAAAGCTATTGATATTATTTTTAATAAGTTTCCTTAATTGTCAAGGCCAAGGATTATAAAAGAGGGGTTAAGGTGCCTTGAAGAGAGACAACATAATATTTTTCTCTCCCTCTTTTCTTCTTCTTGTGGCCGGCCCTAGCCTTTCTCCTTTCTTCTCTTTTGGTGGCCGAACCATACATCTCTTGGAGCTCTTGTTGGTGGCCGGACCTAGGAAGGAGAAGAAGAAAGAGGAGGAAGCCTCATCTTGAAGATCCTTTGGAGCATTGGTGGTGATCAAGTTCTTCTTCCTTGGAGGTGGTTCTTCTTGTGGCCGAACCTTGCTTGGAGAAGAAGAAGGTGCGTGGTGGTTTCTCGTCTCGGAAGATCGTTGCCCACACAACGTCCGAGGTTAGAAGAGGAATACGGTAGAAGATCAAGAGGTTTTTCTACAAGGTATAACTAGTAAATTTTATTTCCGCATCATGCTAGTTATTTATGGAAATAATACCAAATACAAGAGGCTTACGTTCTAGAATTTCGAATATGTTTTTTCGAAGTTGTGTTCTTTTGTTTCTTTCTTTTCCTTGTGATTTGATTGTTCTCTTTGGTTAACCTAAAGTTATTTTAGGAAATTAAATATTAGCTTTCTATTAAAGGTTTTGTCTAGTCGGTGGTTGTTGCTCCCATATCCAAGAAGGTCATATGCCTCGCCACGTCAGTACTGGGAACCTTTTATGGAAATAATATTTAATGGAATTAATAACTTAAGGAGACTTGGGTCGAACGTGTTAAGTTCCGCAGGAGATCCAAGTCAAAACCTAAAAGAACAAATAGATTAAGTTTTGGATCAAACGTGTTAAGTTCCGCAGGCGATCCAAAATTTAATTTAAAAGAACACATGGTAGCTAGGAAAAGGTTCAGACCTTTGTACAAAATTTTTGTACAGTGGAACCTATAGGTTTTCCGAGTAGCAACCAACAGTCTTTCTTCCTTTTCTTTCTTTATTTTCGTGGAGTTTAAGAGGATAATGAAGAGAAGAATTAAGGGGAAGGAATGAGGACATATTCTCATTAGAAAAAATAAAATAAAATACATGCATGAATTAAGGAAAAAGGGAAGCAAAGTTCATCTTTGTATCTTCCACCCACTTAGCAAAAAAAGGAAAGAAAGAAAAGGGTTTCATTTTTCTTCCTTCTCCCTCACCATTGCCGAAACTAGAAGCCCTCCTCCCTCATCTCCACAAGCCAAGTTTAGGTTTCTCCCTAAGAGGAAACTAAATTACAAGAAGGAGCCTTCAAGGTGCACCCTTCCAAGCAAGAGAAATCAAAAGGAGTGCTAGCCTCCTTCCTCTTCACCAAGGGTACCATTTCTTTAAGGATTAACAAGGGAACACTAGGTAAGCTTCCCCTCACCTGTGGTACAATGGTTTATATGATTTTCCATGAAGATAGATCGTTTAAAAACCTAAGGTTTGCTTCATGAGAATTTCGGCCAAGACAAGAGGAAGTGTTTAAGAAAAATTGTAACTAGATATGCTTATTATTTATGTTTGTGACATGTATCTTATATAAGAGGTTAATCTAAGGTTTCCATGCTAGAATGAATAATGAAAACTTAGATCCATGAACCCTAGATTCTCGGCCAAGCATGAACAAGAGGACTAGGTAAGCTTAAGACGCAAACTAAGCATGTTTCCTTATTCTTGTGTTATGTACCCTATGATAATGATGTTGTTAACTTTTTCTCTTACTTGTATGTTGTTTGAAACTCCATTTCCATGCTCATGAATGTTCGGCCATGGAAGAACTAAAGGTCTAGGAGAGTTTTAAACCTAAAACTAAGTATGCTAAGATTTTTCCTAAGACAAGATATGAAGCTATAATGTTATGTCATGATTGTATGTTGATTATGAATCCTATTTCATGCTTATGAAGATTTGGTTATGAAGAGATTTGAAGTATAGGAAAGTTTAAACCAAGTCTAGGAGGCTCATGACCTTCTTGATAAAATGATATGAAACTAGTTGATGTTCTTATGGTTGCTTGTTACATAGAAATTTGGTTACATGTAACTTTCGGCCACACTAAGTTTTAAAGCTAGGATGCTTAGATTTTAAACTAAGTTTGCTCATGTTGTTCCTTGTAATGTTGCCATGAAAATTGTGTAGGGTTTCCATGCCTTTAGGCCATATGAAAAAAACAAAACCAAGCTCACATGTTTCGGCCACCCTTGAGTTTAAAGGTCTAGAAAAATTTAGAACCCAACTTGTATATGCTTATGATGTTCTTGTGATAAATGCTATGAAATGTAGTTGTGGTTTCCATGCTCCTATGCCATTGGAAACTTAGTTCCATGTTTGATAGGTTTCGGCCAATACTAGTTTAAAGGCCTAGAGAAATTTAGAACCCAACTTATATATGTTCATGATGTCTCTTGTGATAATTGCTATGAAATGTAGTTGTGGTTTCCATGCTCTTGTGTCACTAGAAACTTAGTTCCATGCTTGATATGTTTCGGCCACTACTAGTTTAAAGGCCTAGAGAAATTTAGAACCCAACTTATATATGTTTATGATGTCTCTTGTGATGTATGCTATGAAATGTAGTTGTGGTTTCCATGCTCTTATGCCACCAAAAACCTAGTTCCATGATTTATATGTTTCGGCCACCTTGAGTTAAGAAGTTTGGAATTTAAAACAAATGTACTTATGATGTTCCTCATGAAAATGTATAAGATATTGGCTTAGGGTTCAACACTTTCATGCTACTTGTAACCTAGAATGAAACATGCTAGGGTTCGGCCATGATAAAGTTAGAAGCTTAAGGAACTTAGAACCCAAACTAAACATGCCTAAGTTGTTCCTTATGAAACATGATATGATATGTGTTTAGGGTTTACATGTTTGCATGTTGCTTAGAACTTGATTGCTCTTCATGAAGGTTTCGGCCATGAAAGAATTAGAAACCTAGGAGGGTTTTAAAATTTAGGTTAACATGCTTATAACCTTTCTTATGTTAGTATGTGAAGATATCATGAGATTTTTATGTTTGTGTGTTGTCTAGAGATCATGCCCTACTCATGACTTTCGGCCATATGGGTTTAGTGACCTAGATGTACCTCACATGCTATGTAATGAATCAAGAAATGTTATTTAATGATTCCGTGAATGGTTATGTCTTCTTATGATAAGTGATATGCTCTTTTATGTATGCTTATGATCCATGTAGGTGCTATGTGCCCAATTATGCATGCTTTATGAAATGATAAAATGACATGTTCATTATGCAAGCTTATGATCCATGCATGTGCTGTGTGCCCAAATATGCATGCTTTATGATATGATAAGTGATATGTTTATGATGTAAGCTATGATTCATGCATGTGCTGTGTGCCCAAATATGCATGTTTTATGATATGTTAAGAAACATGATATGCATGAAAGGATAAGAACTATGATATGTATGACATGCTATTTTACTTTATGTATGGCTTGTACCAAGGGTGGGCTCCATAAGCGCCCCGGGGTCGATGGACTAAGAAACGGGGCTCGTTAGGGATGGGCTCCTAAGTGCCCCTAGGTCGATGGACTAAGAAACGGACCTAGTATGTATGCCTTGTAGGGTTCAAGACTTGCTACCTTGGACCTACATAGGACGCGCGCATTTATGTATGTGGTACAAGTCGGGGCCATAATCATGTTGAGATTATGTTTAAGTATGTATATTATAAGTTTTTCAAAAGACATGTTGCATATGTTGCATGATGTATGTTTAGGGATTCACCTTGCTTATACTCTATGAGTATGTCATGCTATTTATGATGATGTTATGCTATGCCAGGATACATTTGATGATCATGTTATATTATGCCATGTTACTTTATGTTATGTTACGATATGCCATGATATGCTGCTTGATATGATAAATTTGTCTTTATGCCTCTTGACTTGTGGTTTTAATATGCTTTACGGTTTTTGTGAGTAGGAAAGGAACTTACTGAGCCATGAGTGCTCACAGCTTACTTTCTTGTACCACAGATAAAGGCAAGGAATGGATGTACTAGGGGAGCAGCAGGAGGGGCCAGAAGGATGTGTGTGGTAGTGGATTGGCTAAAGGAAAAGACCTGCTTTTGTTTAATAAGAAATATGTCATGTTGATATTTTTACTTTATGACTCCATGACATTAAGTATGTGTTTGGGTATTGAGACTTAAAAATTAAGATGGGTATGTTATGTGGTTCTTTTATGTCTATGGTAATGTTAAAGTAAGAAAAGTTTTTAAATTCTCTAAGTAAGACTTCCGTTGTATTAAGCATGTATGTGTCCAAGTAACCCCTGTCGCCTTAGCAGGAGGGACGGGGCGTTACACTTACGTCACTCAGATTTATGAGAAATTGTGCAAATCTCTGTGCATTAAGGCTGAGCGCGCTCCCATGCCGTCATTAAATGCTGACCCGTGGCGATGCGTCATGTGTCTTGCCCACTGCCGCCGCACGCCTGACGTGATAGGTGGACATCGCTGTGATGTGATATTTGGCGGTTCAAATTCAACGGTGAGATCTTGGCTTGAGTTTTCGTGACCTAGATCGGACAACTCAGGTCAGCCGACCCCCAGGCTTATAGGCCCATGCGTGTCGCCGATTCTTCCTTCGCATCTTCATCTTCGGGTTCTTCAATGCTAACTCCTATGTGCTTCGGCAACCTCCTTCTCTTTCGTTCGTCCGGCGACCTTTCCAGTAAGCTGTCTCCCCCTCTCCCCTTGTCTTCGTGTCTTCCGATGTCTATTCTTCCCCGTCCTCAAGTTTTTCGGCATTTTAGTATTCCGGCAACCATTCCGCCACTTCATCCCTTCTCCTTTTTTCTTGTTTTGCAATGGCAAGTTCATCGCAGCCTTCCGCCGACATCCCGAGGCCCTGGTACGCTTCTACCGAGTCCCGATTTGACACAGGCGACGCTGAGAGTTTGACGACCACATTCGAGTTTCCTCCTGATTACAGTCCATGGATTCATCCCTAATTATGGGATAAATATGAATTCGTCTCCAATTTAGGGACTAATCTTAGATTTGTCCCAGATTTGAAAATAAATAAATAAATAATCAGCAATCATAAATATGAACTTAGAAATATCAAAATTTTATGAAACAAGTTCCAATGTGTTCGTATTATTTTCCTAATTATAAAAATACCTTTATTCATAATTTTAACCTAATATATTGAGTGTTTTTATAATAAATTATATTAATTTATAAAATATAATATTTATAATTTTTTTTAATATTAGGTCAAATTGGTCATATTCGTATTAAAAAAATCACTACTCTCAATACATTGGGTCGAAATGATGTATGAGGATATTTATATAATTAGGAGAACAAGATGAACAAATGGAAACTTGTTTCATGTTATTCGGAGATCTCTAGGTTTATATTTAGGATTTCAGACTCATTTCTATTAAATTTTAATTATTTTCTATTCTAAGATGAATTCTGGATTCGTCCCAAAATTGGAGGCGAATTTTGGATTCATCCCAAAATTAGGGATGAATTTTGGATTTATCTCAAATTTGGTTCAATAAAATATTAAGCTTTTGCGGTGAATTATTAATGTGTCACATAATATATGATGAATTATTAATTCGTTGTAAAATTTACAACAAATCATAGTTTCGTTGTAAAAGTGGCAACAAAAATTTTATTTATTGTAGATTTTGGAATGAAAATTAAATTTCGTTGCTATTTGACAATGAATTTTATGATAAAATATTATTTGTTATTAATTTGCGATGAAATTATTAGGTGGCAAATATCGCGAACCTGGGATGATTTTTTATTGCTAAATTTGTTATAGATTTAGGACGAAAAATATTTTTCTCTAAATTTTGTCCCTATTGTATGAAATTACTTCATAAATAATTAAGTTTTTTATTTTTTATTTGATTTGGTTCGATTTAAATAAAAAAAATTAATTATTTATCAAATGAGATTGATGTAATTTCCAATAGTAAGTATTTATTTATGATTTTATTTTCTATAAATATATCTAATAATCTGAAAGTATATTTATATAATTTTGATATGTTTATTATTAAAAATAGATATATCATATTTTACAAATCTCAGTAAAAAATAAATAATTATTTATTATTTTAATTACAAAATTTAATTTAATATAATTAATATTGTCTTAATTAATAAAATTGCCCCTTTTTGACAGCTTGAAAATATAAACGGTCCCTTTTTTTTTTTTTTTTTTTTTTTTTTTTAAATGAAGTAGCTAGTGCGGTGCGACCTTAACAGAGAAAATATTATAAATAAATCAAAGACCGTAAAATTTCGAAGGCTCAAAGCAGCAACGAAGCGACTACAAAATCAACTATTCTGACATGAATTAACTAAGATCACTTTTATCTTAATATTTTCTTTTTCAAATTTTATTATATTTTTAAAAAACATTTTGAAAAATTAAAATAATTTTTCAAAAGGTAGATCATATTTCTCACTTACGTCGTGCTCTAATACTTCTTCTTCATCGTATTTTTCTTATGAGGATATTTCTTCTTCATCGATATTCATCTTTAAATTATTTTCATCTTTTCCTCGATGGTCCGTCAATAGAGCTAGTCCAGCATATTCTTCAATTTTTGTCTCCGATGATGACTCATCTTATGTTACTTTTAATTTTTTATGCCTTAATTTGGCTAACTCTTTCTTTTTTCCCTTTATCTTCAACTTTAGACAATCATCCTTGATATGTCATTCTTCATTGCAGTTATAACATCATACTTTTCTTTTGCTCCGAGAATGTTTGCTAACCTGTGCCTTATTAAATTTATTAGATTTAATAAACTTATTAAATTTTCTTACCATTAGGACCGCTTCATCTTCATCGATTGACGCTTCGGAGTTTGGATCATCGATATCTGTTCTTACCTTCAGTGCAACATTCTAACTATGCTCCTTTTTCAATTCTACATATTTAGATTCGTGAAGTTCTAAAATAGAAAATAAACTCTCTAAAAAACTTATCTCTAGATCTTTCGAAATATAATAGGAGTCTATTATAGACGTGCATTTTGCTGACTAATTTGTAGGGGTCGATTCTGCTGACTTCCTACGAAGTTAGCATACTCAGTAGATGGAATTCGGCTTGTCCATTTGCTACGAAGTCCACTTGCTCATTCTTGGTCGAGAGATACTCTTCTTTTTCCTTCTTCTTGTTGGTCTTTAGGGGCTATAAAATCATATTTAATTATCAAAAGAATTTCAAAATCAGTTTTGAAAAATACCTCCATGTGTTTTTTCCATGACGCAAATTCTCCCTCAAACTTCGACGAGTAGATACTCAGCCCGGCCATCGTCTCAGTGCTTCAGTCAGTGGTTAGTCTTTCTGAGACGTTCAAGCTCTGATACCACTTGTTGGTGCAGCGAGGACTGGCAATAGGGGATAAATTTCCTAAAAAAATAACCCCTTCTCGATCTTTTGATTTGATTAGATTAGCACAACTAAAATGAATAAAATAATAAAACTGAACAACTAATGAAAAAAGAAGCAAAACAACTTATTTGGTTACAATCTAGATGATTGTTAATCCAAGATGATGAAAAAAGCTCCATTAGTCAATCTCCTTTGTTGAAGGCGGAGAAGTCTTTTACACTCTTTTTAGGCCCAGAAAATACTAGGAAATTGAATACAGGATTTGTAGTTCAGTTGTTGAATATTTCCTAGTTCCAGGAGTCTTTTTATAGCCCTTGGAAAATATTATCCGTAGCTTGAAGACGCATTCAAAGTGGTCCAAGGCGCTTTCCATCAGATAGATTTTATCTAACAAGGATAAAATCTTATCCTTGGGTAACGACTAGTGAAGGCGCCTTCCATAAGTTGGAAGGCACCTTCTATGAAACATTGAAGGTGCCTTCCAGCCCATGGAAGGCGCCTTCCATAAGACAAACCAGGCTGGTCTTCTTCGGGTGATACTCTAGTTATTCGGAGTTGAATTCATCCGAACTCAACTCCGATCTTCTCCTTGAATCGACTTTTTTTCTAGCTTCTTATATCTCGAATATCGTGCAAGTCTTTCTCATCTACCGGTGTACTCTTCCGTAACATCTCGTTTCTCGAATGTACCGAGCCCGTCGACTCCTTTTTCATGTCATCCTTTTTACTAACTATGTCTTTCGTTCGATTTTTTATGTTTCTAAATTCTTATATACTTAATATAAGAATCAAATATATAAAATTTAATTTAACTTAATTAATCATATTAAAATTATCATGTACTTACAGATAGTTTATACGATGAGGTATTCATTTAACTTTACTTGAAGATGAAGCTTTCATTTGATGATTTTATAAATGATAAATGCCCTTTTAATTTTTACCCATATAAGTTTGAGTCCATTACTAATAAAAATATTATTCTATTTTATATAAAGGGCTCAAATGTCATTAACAATGTCTCGAAGGATGCAAATCAGAACAAATAATACATTTTGTTAAAGCAAATAGGCTGGAGATGAACAACAAAAAACCACTCTCCTGTCCAAGTTGGCTGCTCATAAAGTATAATGCATTTCAGAGCCTGAAAAAGAAATTTTGCTTCTGTTTTTTTTTCTTCTAAGTAACGTTTCTGCACATGTATTACGTGAGCTATATATCAAGTGGGTTAATATAGAAAGAGATTTGAGGGAGAAGAATTGATTTATAAAAAATAATTTTAATTTTTGAAGATTATCTTTATTTTTATTTTTTATGAAGTAAAACTCTAATATTGTTATAATTGTATATTTCTTTAAGGGTTATAAAAAATTGAGTTGGGGGTAATTGCCCCATCAAAATTATATGTGGCTGCATCCCTACTTATAATAGTGCAATATTGGTATGACGTTCGAAAATCTCAACAGCAGGTTATTGTAATAAATTTCTCTTATAAAAAATTAATTTAATATTATATTTAATCTTAACTAAAAAGTTAAGAAAAATGTACCTTTTAATATTATCAATTTAAGGTATTTATAAAAAACTTCTCTATTTGTAGTATTATCAATTCTAAGATATGTGACTAAAGAGAACTCTAGAAGATTTTGTATCTAATTTTCTGGTTTTTAAAAGGGTTAATCCATCTTAGCTCACTAAAATTTTGCCATCATAATAAATCAAAATCAGAGCATTCTTATGACCAAAATGAGCCTCTTCGTTTTTCTTACTTGGTATAAGGTAATCAATTTTTTAAATTGACTAATTTAAAGATAACCAATTTAATTCTATTAAAAAAACTTTACGGGTCATTATTATAAATTTAAAAAATATTCATATAAATCTATCAAATCGTCAATATTTTTAGATCCATTTTTTTCACTGAATAAAAAATAGTGATAGATATTGGGGGCACCTTCTTGAAAGGACAAAAGATGCAAGTGTCAGCTTATCTACAGGTTCATGACAATAATTCAGCCCATGCGTAGAATCTTTAAAGAAAAAGTAACATGCTTTTTAACAATGCTGTGCTGCTTTAATAGGACGTGCCTACGACAGTCAGAAATATTTTCCTCAAAAAGTGTACTGAACCCGACGTGAATCGAACACGCAACCTTCTGATCTGGAGTCAGACGCGCTACCATTGCGCCACGGATCCAACGATGTTCAATTAATTAATTTAATATATTAGATATGTATATTCATAAACATTGTTTTCATAACATATGAATAATATAACAATACGCCATTCAAGTGTTAAAATTTAAGTAGTATAAGGTCTTCATATTCTCTGTTTTTTTTAATCGATTCTAATGAGAAAGAAAATTAGTTTTTTTTTTGTACTTTTCAATAAATAAAAGAAAATCTCAACTTATCAACAGGCATGAAAATAATAATTCTGAACGTACAACTTCTGACAAAATCGAGCTATAAGGAGATATATGGAGGTTCAAATATCTTTCACTAAATTATCATATTCTAAAATTCAAAATGAATCTTGTAGTTCAATTAAAGATGTATATTTTGGGGGTAAAGTAGAGGCTTTGAATATTGTAATATTCAGCTATTAGAGCATTGTAGACTTCCTGTATTGAAGTAAATGAAATAATTTACCTTCTATTTAAATTTTCATAAAATTTATTATAGATCCCAGCATCTCAGTCAATCCGTCCTAGACCAACACGGAGAAGATAAATTAAATTCATGGACAACAAAGAATCGCAAGCAAGTTGACACTTCATTAAGCATTGATAATGTGGAACGGTTAAGGTTTTTTTCACTTATTGCCCAAGTTTCCTCCCAGATTATTCTCAAGATTTTTGCAGTTTTGAAACAAAATTAGGAACAAATAGCTTCTGCAACCGAAATAAAGATGTCTTATCTTCCGTTCCAATCATAATCATAAAATGATATTCCAGTCCAGTGTCAGAAATTTTTGTTGAAACGAAGATTGATCTGTTACTAAAAATTGCCTGGCAAGATAAATTGTTAGGTGACTTCTTCGACCAATATGGGTACAGGTTCATTTTCAAATGACAGTAAAAAAAGAATTTATTTGTGTTTCTCTTGAAATTAATCTAAAATTTACTGTTTTCCAGCTGAAAGTGTATTTGTATCAAATAAATCATGCTTCTCAGAAACCTAAAAATTGTTTCCTTTGGAATTTTGATGTTTCTTGATTCCTAGTTGGACTGCTCTGAGTCAGTCATATTGCTTATGGAACTTCTCTTCCATTCAGATGCTACATATGTCTGGCGGATTATGAAAATGGAAAATAACATTTCTTCCCTTTAAATCCAATTCAATAAAAAAGGGTAGAAGTCGATAGGACCAATCCAGTTTCAAAACATCAATTTGGCATACTCTAGAAATCAATTGGTAATACCTGGATCTTCTCAGCTGCGGTTAATTCTAATTAGACCACTAACGAACACCTTTACCGGTCCCTAAATCAAGCAAGTCATTATGACTCCTCCAGAAACCATATTGCACATACTGAAACTTTCTTCCTTCAAAAAAATAACAAGCATTGAAATTATAATTTTTAGCACAATATCAAACTGTCATATGAACAAAATTGTTGTTCTCAATGTCATGTTTTATTTGCATCATTTGGTGTCAGTAAATGGATGAACTATCCTTGACACCAAAACAAAGTGCACTGAAAGTAATAACTGGATCAATTGCAAAACTTTCCAGATGTAAATTTGGGCATTGCTCTAAGCCAGTGTCAATTTTCCTAGCTGACGTTATGGAATGAATCAATAATGGCATCAGCGAGGTATTCGCATTTGGCCAGAGAGAGTCCAGCCAAAGATATTCTTCCATCCTTGGTCATGTAAACATGCCACTTGTTGGTCATATTATCACTCTAACAAAAAAAAAAAAGTACACCATGAGATGTTGTCATGTGATGTATGGTTTATAATCTGAAAAAAAAAATAATGTACAAGAAATGCTAATTTAATTATGACATTATGAGATATTAGAATATTAGTACCTGTGCTTTGTTTAACCCAGTGTAGGAGAACATGCCAATTTGCTTAAGGATAAAAGACCAGTCCTTGCCGGTTTTATCTTTCTGAATGAGATTCTCATAGAGTCTTTGCCGTACGTTCTTTATTCGTCCAGCCATTATTTCCATCTCCTCTTTCCATTCACTGAAAAGGTTTGGGTCTCCAACAACATTGGCAACTATCCTAGCACCGTGAACGGGAGGATTGGAATACATTGGCCGGGCTAGTCTTTTGAGCTGGCTTTTCACCCTGATTATAGAAGGCAAAACGGATGAAATAGGAGGGGTACTTTAGGTGTATAGCACACAACATACCTTACTGCAGCTTCTGAAGATGAACAAACTACATTTGTAGCTCCAATCCTTTCTGCATACAAACCTAAATTTTTACTATAAGACTGAGCAACGAAAAGCTCCATGCCACGTTTGACAAATAGTCTAACGGAAAATGCATCTTCATCAAGGCTTCCACTAGCAAAACCCTACAAGTTTGTTTCACGACTCAACATAATTTGAACATTGAAAAGGAAAGGAAATTTGTAAAACAAGATTACCTGATATGCAACATCAAAGAATGGAATATGATTCTTCTCTTGAATGACATCAGCAATCTTTTCCCACTGCTCAGGAGTTGGGTCAATTCCCGTTGGATTGTGGGCACATCCATGTAGTAGGACAAAAGATCCATCTGGTGCTGCCTAAAGCAGAGAGAAATTGATTATCTCACTAAAAGGTACAAGGAAGCAAACAAGCATTAAATATTCATACTAGGAAAGAGAGAGCTAGAATTTATTAAAACATACAGAAATGCCCAAAATTATTCCAATAATAAACGAAAATAAAACAAAAAATAACCTAATATATATAATTTAATTAACTCGATGGTCCTCCCTCTGAAAGCACCAAACTATAAAAGTGGATAGTGGGGGCTTATACACCACCAGCCATGGTGATGATACAATAATATGAAGCGAGAGAGAGAAAGAGAGAGAGAGAGAGAGAGAGAGAGAGAGGGTGTACCTATACAGTTAGAACTAAGTTAAAATTATAAATTCAATTGCCAAGAAGACTCAACGAGACTGATCAACCAAGATCACTGGTTAACATAATTCAAGGATTACAAATACCAACTATACTAAAAAACCAAAAAACTAGGTAAAGACTAAGGAGAGATTGTACCATTGGATGCCATTTGGAGTATAAAATGCTAAAACAAACAAAAAAGAGCGTCTCTAAAAAGTATCGATCAGATGCTGAATGCAACGCTGGAAGCAAAAAAAGAATTTGACTATAAAACATGAGCAATTTTATTCAAAACTTTCAAAAAGTTAAAAAAAAAAAAACTCATTCAATCTTCTAAAATGACACCATCATTTCATCACCAAATGACTGACAGTTTACATGTGAAGCAGATCTACGTTCCAGCATCTGACAAAAAATTCATTACCTTAATGTCTGTTACCATTCCATCAAAGTCTAATCCAACTGTCCTGGGATCATAATAGCGATATTCAGACCAGGGAACACTAGCATCATTGAAAATGTTCCTGTGATTACCTGTTAGTCATATAAGAAATTGATTAAAATCATAAATTGTATTGGTCATCTCTCTATTTACATTCTAAGAAAATGTAAAATTTGTTCACCCCAAGTTGGAGAGGATATCAAAACTTTTGAATCAGGAAAATATCTTTGTATAAATGCTGCTGCAACACGAAGAGAGCCTGTCCCTGAAAGCCCTTGAACAGTTGCCACCTGAACAATCAAAGCTAATAGTTTGTTAGGAAAACACCAAGATAAATCTAAATGAACTCTATCTAATTTTGCACGAAACCTATGTCAAGACTCACACATGGAATTGATATGCCATGGTACCAGTTAGTTGCAATCCAAAATTTTGAAAACTAACTACTGCTTGCAGCCAGAATTACCAATGCTAGCTTAGATTGCTGTACTAAATACCAGGTACACCAAGAAACAAGAGACTTATCATATTGCAAAGATTTATTTTCTTAACATCAATACTGGAGAATGAAAAGTTTAAATAAAGGATCAAAATGATATGAGACATACCCTTCCTTCCTTGATAACAGGATTATCTGCCCCTAGTAATAAGTCAGCAGTTGCTTTATTAAAGGCAGCTAAACCTTCAATAGGAAGATACTGCAATGCCAAGAATAAACAAAAAATTAGAAAGAAATAATTGTCAGCAATGACAACACAATAAAATTGAATTAGACAAAAAACAAAATGTACCTCCTTGTTTTCTCCTCCTTCCAGCATTAGCTTTTCTACCTATAAGGTGAAATGGCATATGCACTTTTTAGTCACGAAATTTAAGTAATGACTGAACGATCTCTAACTTATAATTGATAACACAAAGATCAGTGAGAGAACAGCACTTTATATGACGCGTTTATAATACATCAGAAAAGAAACTAATGCAAATTATTAAGCAACAATTTTTACCTTCTTAACTACATTTAGCACATAGGGTTGAAGTTCTTCTGTCCTGTAAGCTCCAACACCAAGGTTAAGTTTCAGATCACTTGTGTCAGCTTTGAATGCCTCAGAAACCCCAAGGATAGGATCTGGAGGAGCCATGGTAACTCCCTCAAAATGAGAAGAATTAACTGTGACAGCCATACTGACTCGTGTGAAAACCTGGAATTTTAAAAAGTTGACTATTATGTTCCAGGTACAGTATATATTAATACCGAGGGTAAAAGTGACTATTGAATCTGAGGACCAAAAGAGATATTCTTCCAGTTTCTGATGTTTTTATAGAATTTTCAATTCACTATCTTTTCTAATGTCAACCGCAAGCTGTTGAAACAAATTGTCTCATTTCTGAAGTCCTTAAATTCTGAATATTCCGAGTTCCACTTATGCCACACTTCCTCAGGCTGGTAAAAATAATTATAACATTGAGAACACGTTTCAGCATGCACCATTCTTATCTATCACAAGTAGTTGTGCCATATTCAGATCGACAAACACAAAGTGCATGGTGGCTTCAAAAAGAGTGAAAAAGGTTAACTAGAAGAATAGCACACGTAATGTTGGCAAAATTTCGACTTCTTTGTGGGGTACTTTCCTTTATTGAGAACAATAATATAAAGGCAAGCAGTGCCAATAGGTCATCAGTTTTTTAAATAAACCGAGTCCAATTAAGAAAGCACACACATAATGCCATGCATAGTGAGTAGAGTATAAATTGCAAATACATGTGGCCTTAATTTATGTCTAGCAACATTCTGAGATGAAAGGATTAAAAAATACCAAAGGAAGCATAGACCTATTAGCAGTATTGCTGACCAAGTATATTCAGTGGGTTCTTGCAAAATTAAAATTTTGCAATGCTTGATAAATGAAGAAATAGCTGTCAGCATCTTGAATAAATCATGATAAGATTGTTTGTCCAAGTCGAAGAAAGACATGTGAGTATCACAGAGAACAGTCAAGTAAGTTAAGCAGGAAAGCTTTCATGAAGTTAAGCAAATACCATTAGGAATTGACTGACTCTAGTTGGCGCTAGACAGGATAACAATTATACTGCGGGCTAACAAAAAAGGAGGTTTGAGGAAAAAGCAAGAAGAGATAGCTGTTGTTCTCTAGATTTTTTTTTTAAAAAAAATTATTTAATAATCGAGGATTATTCCTCAAACCACCAGATATTTATATAGACTCTGGACCGACACAAATAAAGGAAATAAATCCAAACATATAGAGCACAATTTCTATCTTGTAAAGAAAGGAAGAAAAATTCTAAAAGAAAGAAAAAATTATTAATAGACTCATAATCCTAAAATTCCTAAATGGACTCAAAATATAAATATATAAAAAGATAGAAATTACTAAAAATACCTATAATACTTTAAAACCAAAAAGGTAAAAATTATCAAAAATAATAATAATAATAATCTTCGGATCCTCCTGCATTTGTTGCCCCGGGTTGAAAAAACTCGTCCTCGAGTCTAGAGTAGTGTCAGGGGTAGTTGTTGAGGAAGATCATTTGGCACCAAATCGGCAAAACTTTGTTGGAGGGCGCAGTGGATCACATCGGAGATTCGAGCCATGAGTTGTAGTTTCTTTGCTTTGTGTTGATACATTGCGTCCTCTCTTGCTTCAATTTTTTCAAACAAATCTTCTTCCAGAACATTGAAAATTTTCACTAGAGGTTTTTTAACAAATTGGAGGGGAGCTTCTATCAAGGTCTTTTTTGGGCTCCCTTTTATGATCTCTTTCTTTGGTTTGTGGAACAATTTCTAAATAAGTTGTAGCATGCTTTTAGGAGCCAAGAAACGAAGGTAGCCATCCAACATTTCAATACCCTCGCTAGATTCACCTGGTGTAAGGTTGCCACCAAATAGAAGCAAAGCATAATCTGAAATATTTGTTGAATCCCTTTTGTATATGCTTGAAGATTTCACCTTATCACTGAAAATCATGTAGATTCACCCTTTCATTAACTGAGGAAGGATCAACTTTCCTGACATCTTTGTTGTAGAAAGTTGTTCTTTTTCCTCTTCTTTTGCATTGGATGACGCTAAGGTAAAGGCAAGCACAAAGAACAACACATGCCATTTCTATATCATCTCCATAATGGTTGTATGCCTTAGCCTTGTCCGCAAAACTAATGTCAGATAGCAGATCCAAGAATTGCATGGTGAAGAAAATGTCTGAGGAGTCCATCCTTCTTTTGAGCCAACAGTATTGTAGTATCCTGTAAATGCACCATGAAATCTTCTGCATTCTTCCTCATCTCTAACCTCTTCCACCGATAGTACCGCCGCCAATCTCTTCTCTGCCGATGACCGAAGATCTTCTGGAATAAATTCAGCACAGACTGAAAATAGTTGTTGCACCTTGTCAACTCTGTCATCATTGTAAATTGGTTCGCAAATCTCTTCGGTCTTGCCTTCTAGGGGTTCCTCAGATGGTCTACGATCAGTTGCTTAATATAATTTGATAAAAAGTTCAGAATTACCTTGTTAGACAAAACATAAATCCGGAACGAATAAAAGATCATCATCAAACACTTCGTCTGCTCCATAATCGTCATATACCGGCTATCTAATCACCTCAGTCTCATCTTAGTCGTAAATTGGATCATTAATCGCCTTGGTCTCATCTCCAATTTGAGATCAAGATTTTTCTTCAATTATAGCATCTTCCACCACTTCCACTAGTGAATCCTTGGAAATTAACAAACTCTAACGAACGATTAAAGTCCAAGGTCATCACCATAAAGTACCTCGACAACTTCCTCCAAATCATTTTCAAATTCATTAAGGTCATCTTGAGAGCCGAAGCTATCAACCTCCATGGAAAAACCTAACCATCCTTGGAACAAAATTTGAGTGTAACCAAAAGGAAAAAAGTGATTGTTCATCTTTTTCTTTTTCTCCTAATCTTTGATCTTGGTTTTGCCCTATCTATCTTGTGAGCGCCGCAAGTGCTCCCACCACATCGATGCTCGACCCTCGAGTCTGATGGCAATCAGTTTCACCTTCATTTGATCCGGAACTTGCTTCCTATCTTGTAAAAAAAAAAATTCTAAAAGAAAGAAAAAATTATTAACACTCACAATCCTAAAATTCTTAAATAGACTAAAATACAAATATATAAAGAGATAAAAATTACCAAATATACCTAAAATATTAAAAAAAATAGCTTAAATATCAAAAAGGTAAAAATTATCATAGTTACTTTTCCTAAAAATGTATATGTTTCTTTAAGTATATATCAACCTCTCCAAATTAGTCCAAATCGTCATGAGAGGAGAAGGAAACAAGAATCAGTTGACAGTGACTAGCTCACAAAAAAGCTAACTACAGGTGGAACTTAAGCCAGAATTTAAGCTGCAATAGGCAACCTGGCGAGATCAAAGAGAAAATGATCATACCTTCCCCTTGAAAAGGAGATCCGCATGTTTCTTTCCGAATCCAATCCGCTGCTGAAATAGCGAAGCGATTCAGCAACCAGCACAAACTTGATCTCAAGAAAATCAAATAGCGAACTCCGATCCAGAAAAAAAAAACAACAAGGGCATCGAAAACCTAAACCTTGGGGTTCCCCCGAAGGGACGCTAAGGAGGCAGATGGCGCAGAGATAGCGACCGAAGCTACGTTCGAAGCCATTCGATCTGATGAGGGAAAAACAGAGAGGATCGAATCACATTCCTGAACAAGGACGATAAGAATAAAAAGAAGAGAAAAGGATTTCGATCGGTAACCTCGATAAAATCGAAAAGAAGAGACGGGATGTGCTATAAGATCGCCCTGTGAAACTCTTTCCACCCGAGTGCTAATTTTGGCCCCTTGAGTAGAGGGGAGGCCGTGTCGTGATATTTAATCCGATTTAATTCTTTTGGTTCAAATAATATTGGCTAAAAATCAAAAGCGGTCAGTTGTTTTTTCCTTGCTAAATCATCGAAAACGTCTCACTTTAATTAATTTTTTAATCAAAAGACACATGTAAAATAACACAACTATTTAGGCCTGTTTTCATTATCATCCTATATATATCTTCTGTCTGAATTCTAAATTAATAGGAGACGCACTAGCCATTTTGAGTTTCATAATGAAAAAAAAAAATTAAGATTAAAATTATTTGTAGTTTTAAAAGAAATTTTAAACGATACTTTTTTAAATTGGAAACTAGGTTGTTATGATTTCATCCCGTAATCAGTGCATCGATTTAACATATTATATAATAAAAAAATTGTAACTTTTCAGTTATAAAATTATAGTAAACATGACCAGCTTAGTTATAACAACTACCATTTTATAGAAGTTATATATGAATATTAAATTCTAAATTTTGAGATATCATAATTTTTTACTAAAATTAAATCATAGAATACACAATATATTAAATTGAAGTTCGTTCATAAATCAACAACTGATTATAAGGTGAAATTAATAACGATCTAGTTTCAGACTAAAAAATATTGTTTAATTTTTTTCGAAGACTCCAAATAATTTTAATATTAAAAAATATATTATAATAGTTATAAAATCATAGTTGTTATAACTATACATTAACTACGAATCATAACTGTTACAATGCATATCCAATTCAAGATTTAGGTGAAAAATATAAAAAAGAAATAAGAATGAGAATAGTATAATGTAGGGAAATTGAATAATTATACATGAGATAAAGTACCTTTTAAAAAAAAATCAAAATGGGACACCATCTTGATCTTTCAAAAAAAATAAAGAAAGCCTTTTAAATTTTTGACTAATATTTGACCACAATTTTTATATTACAAAAATTATTTGAGATTTTACCTAGAGTAAATTATTCTATGGCAATTTTCGTTTTTAATTTATTGAAATATTCACGGTATCTTCAAATGAATATTATTAAACCTATATTATGTTTTTCCTTATATTTTGCAATAGATGTGTTTTTTTTAATTTAAAAAGTAGTTGTAGAAAATTAGTATAGGCCTTCTAACATGAGGAAAATCGCATAAAAACATTGCTTTTTCTTGGGTAAATTGACATCCACAATTGGGCCATTGGTAAAATTCATAAAATCTATGATGGTTTGGAAAACAATAGAAAAAATGTCATCGAGTTTATTGAAGAAGGGAAGCTTCAGTCGCAGAATTTTGCATGCACTGAATCGAGTACATTTTGGTGTACACGTGTGAATGACTGACGGCGCATTGGGACGACGGGCTCAGCTCAGCTCAGCTCAGCTGTGCTTCTTCCCTCCGGCCAAAATACGTGATATTTGCAGCCCTCGGCTGAAGGCCTGGTTGAACAGTAGCCTTGTCTGGAACTCCGACACGAACGGGAACCAGGCAAGGACGGCCACTGGCGCGAAGATCACCAGCCCCATCACGTACTCGTAACCCCTGGCCAACGCTTTGACGGAGCCCCACAATCCCAGCCCCTTCACCACTGGCCTCAGTGACTGTGAAATCTGCACCGCCACCAACAACAATGAAAACCAAGCGCAAGTTTGAGGATTTAGTCTCTAAAATCCTCCAGTCTACATGAAAGCGAAGTGATCGGCAAGTTAACAAGCTTAATTGATGATACTTCACCTGAAGCAAAGCCCAACCAGTAGGCATGAAAGCGAGGATGCTGCAAGAGATGTCTCCTACAGTGAGATTGAGGAAGATGAAGAGAATGCTCAGAGTTCCCACAAATCCAATGAAAAGTAGCAACTTAAGCAGCCGGAACAAGAGCTGGAAATCTGCGCTAAACTTCAGCCTCCCCATCGACACCACCTGCACACGAGTATTTTTGGTAAAATGGAAAAGAAGTATTGTCCAAATTGAGAGAATCTACTAAGCTGGTGGTCAGACAACTGACCTTCAGTATCAAAAATACCGCTGCAATCACGAACCAGGACAATCCATACACCTGATCAATGCAGGAACATCAGAAAATATGCAAAAGATTAATTATGTTAGATCATCTAATGGGTGTTTTGTGATGCATATAGTTTCACAAACATAGACAAATAATTTAGAACACTGAGCTTGAGGTATCTGAAAAAACTTACTATGATGTTTGTGTCGCCATTTGAAACATGAAGATGATACACGATGCCGTATTGGAAAATGAAGAACCGCAGAGAGAGCACTATTTCCCAGAACCTCCCTAACAAACCGGTTGACTGCAAATGTTCTTGTTCTTCATCCCACCAAGATTCCCAACTCTTGTTTGCTGGCACACCAATTCCACCCCAACTGTTTATCCATTTGCTCCAGTCATCCCAGTCTTCCACTATCTTTTGCCATTCGAAGCCTGAGGGGTTGAAAAGGAATGGTGCAAAAAGCCATGTACCAACTAGGAACCACATTGATGATGTCAGAAGAATATAAGCCATCGAATCAGTAGCCACTGAACCATAGATCTGATAAACTATCAGCATTATCATCAGCTCCAGGCCTTTAACAAAGTGGCTCCTTGAATACATCCTATAATTCTCAGCGAACTTAACATGCCGGACAACGAATCCTCGTCCTGTGGCTCTGTATTTAGCTCCACCATGCAGCACTGTTCTTCCGAAGTAATGAGACTTTGTTCCTAGGGAGAATGTGAAGAACACAGAGCAAAGCTGAAGCTGCATTATGATGAAATCGCCAAGGGCAGTCCTGAAACCTCTTTCTAGTGCAATCTCCATTATCATTGGTAAAGCCATTAGCAAACCTAATTGAACCACTGACTGAGATGCCATTGCTGACTCCAAAGCAGTATTGCCTCTCTTCCTTGCCTGAGTCATAATAGCATCCTCCATCCCACTCAATGACAAGTAGAGTCTTCCATACAAGAAGGCATAAACTATGATCACGACCAACTGCAAGTAGCATAAAGAAGTATTAAGCAGTGATATTCTTTGCTAATAAATAATCATAAATTAATATCTTTAGAGAAGAATATGAACAGATGATGGGCAATAAAATGTAAATATCTGAAATGTAAACAAGGAACATGTGTTACCATCGAGCTGATGTAGAATCCAACGGTTGTAAAATAACATGACAGCATTCGGAAAAAGTCAAAACGATGCCCTAAGCGATAGATATCTCTGCTAAGTATCTGCTCTCCATTACCACAAGCCACTTTTGCTTCGAACAGGGAGATTTGGTTAAGTCCAACATCACGACCTTTTCCAACCTGGATATATTCATGATGGGTGATATTTCCACGCCTTAAGGTTGAGTTAAAGCCTGATAGTGGAGAAATATGAGTTAGAATGGAAATAAGGCCCAACAAGATCTAAGTGGAATGTTTTCAAATAGCATCACCAGCAAATATATCTTCACTTAAATTGATCCCTCGAGATGCCTTACTGATGCCACCTCTAGTTATGTGAAAGATTCTATCAAACACATCTGGGTGTCCATAATGGAACCGAACTCTGAAAAACAGATAAAAAGATAACTAAGAAGGAAGATTTTTGCCTATATAAGAACAGATCAAAAACATGCTATATGATGAATAAACATGATATAAAAAGAACTTAAAGGGAAGCAATGAACTTACTTCAAGGGGCTTGCAAGGACTCTTTGTCCAATTGTCACAAAACTTGTTTCCTGATTTGACATAAACCATGCCAAAGATGAAACACTGCAATAAAAATAAAGCACTCTAAATCATCTGTCCACACGATAGGAACAACACATAATTTTAGAACTGATCATTTAAATTTACCTTCCTGTGAAAATATGCTCACGGACACCAAGGATGGTAGGTTGGCGTAGCCCGTGGTCTTCATTAAATTCTTCCAGAAGATTGCGCATTTTAAATGCCTCCTCTAGATAATTATCCTAAAGTTTTCGTGAAAAAGGCAAAAACAGGAAGAAGAAGAAGAAGAAGAAGAAGAATCCTGATAAGCTAAAATCTAAAAAGATCATTAACCAATTCAGAGAATTTTTATTACTTGATTCATATCAATGGCCTGAAGAGCTTCACCACGAGTGAAGATTATTGCATGATTTTGATTTTCTGGTTTCCCTTCACCTATCTTTGCTGGCCCTGGTAGTTTTATCCTGTATATTTCCTGGAAGAAGAAAAATATATATCAATATTTCATGCGTTCCATTAATAATGCTGCTGAGATTGTACTAAAATTGTTACCTGATCATGGTTGTCGACAGCTTTTACCAGCACAGAGTAGTGTACCTTCTGAACCTTGTCACCATCTCTTTCTTCAACTTCATCAATATATGCAACACGAAGGGAAGGGTAGCTACATTTATGGAATTTTTATTAGATGCAATTGCAACACACATACAAGAATGAGCAAAAAAAACAGACATGTCATTCTTTTTCTTTATGTAAAGGAACTGTCATTTTGATGTGCAAAAACAAGACATACTTAACCATCAAGTTCAAAATGTCTGTTGCACGCCGATCTCCAGACCGTTTTTGATTGCCATAAATTTGGCATGTCGCAACATATGTGAATTTCATATCTGCTATAGCCTCAAGTTGAGCACACAATGACCTTTGGCTCCTCGTTTCTTCCTCTGTAGGATCGGTTACTACTTTATAACCCTCAAGTATCTCTGCAGAAGGAAAATTAAAATTGGAGAAAATGAAAAACCATGCAAAAGATCTTTTTCCAGATATTAAAAATAAATTTTTAAAAAAATAACTAACCACTCTCTTGAGCCATGTCCAGAAAAGCCTGGAGCTTCAAAGCTCTGCGATAGTACATCATGCCTCTCACTACAACCATACATATACAAATTAGTTGTCAAAAGTCCTATTTGATAATAATACTTTCAGGTACGTGATCAATTTTTTTACCAGTTCTAGAAAGTGTTTGTCCTCTAAGAGAAGCCCAATGACGAAGCTGCAAAACATTTTCTTCATTTGACCAAACCTCACTTTCTCGTTTGCAATTGATTCTCTCCATAAAATTGTTCCATTCATCTATATCAATCAGATTAATGTAAATACAGAGACAACAAAGAAGAAGCAGTGGAAATATCTAAAATAGATTTTTAAATGAACTACCAAGAAGCAGAGACTAAACCTGGATAGATCTTTTGCAGGTAAAAGATTATAGAGATACCATCTTCATTCTCCAAATCCAAATCACTTTTTGAAAACACAGTCTCCTCACTGTAGTATGGAGTCATTACACTGCAAAACATTTTAAATTAAATGAAAGTGATAAGAGATAACTTTCATGAACAAGTTACGTATTACATGTACTAGTCCATCTTCTTGGCATTGATAAATTGAGTAGATACCTGAATGACAACATTTTACGAACTCTAGGAGCACGAGGCATGTCCATAAATAAAGAATTTGAGAAAAATTCTATTCTTCTACGAGCTTCAAGGTTTGTGGGAACATCAATTGCAGATTCCTTTACTGTCAATAGGAGGTAAAGCCGCTTAATCTGCAATGAAGTAGAAAATTAATGGCTTCTATCAATATAATGATTAGCCTAGGACTGATTTTATTGAGAAATACCTGTTCTTCCCAGTGTGGGGTGAGTACAGGGGGAAACACTATTGCAGGTTTTGAACCTGTGCCAGCAAAAAGTTGTCTTCGAGGAACTGAATCTCTATTACCATGCCCCAGCTCAACTAACTCACTGAAATCAATGTTGAAAATCAGAAGTTAAAAGACAATCAAATGACTTATTTCTCCCACAAAAAAGTACCAAATTAACTATTCAGAATGAGTATGATATTGTACTAACTGGATCTCATTAACCATCATATCACGGGAGACTACTTCTAGCATGTCTTGCAGCAATAAAACAACTGTATCAAGTTTAGCTGCATCACCCTCTTTCTGCAATATGAAAAGGAAAGAGTTTATAATCCTCCTTTTCAGTCTAGTTACCAACAGGGAGGATGGAGAGACCAATTTACATAATATGACTCACCAAGATATCCAGAAGTTCCACAAACTTCTTACATAGTGTTGGTAGGGCGCTCATTCTAAAATTGCTAAGAAATGTATTCTTTGCAATGTTAGCTTCAATTTCTTTAATAATGATACCAATAATCCTGTAGCCAGCAAGGAAAATTTCATATGAATTTAAACATGACAAAATAGGTCTGTGAAAAAAAAAGAACTTATTTACATTTTCATCAGTATGAAAACCAAAAGGGGAAAAGATCAGCAAAATAGAAGACTCAAAAGTAACAAATGATTGTTTATCAAAATTCAGTAACAGAAGGCTTGGATCAAACCTTTTCTCATTCTCCCCGACTACAAGAAGGTTAAGGACAAGCTTAAAGGACTCGTAGCACTCAATAACAGCGCATTTCATGTAATCGTCAGCACAGATACGTTTCCATAGATCAACATCCTTTGCTTGAAACTGGGCAGCCGTATCCAATGCTACTGGTATCTGCTCAATAAATACATGTATTGAAAAAGGAAACCTTGAAAGTAACAAGACTAAGAAAGCATCATAATAGTGTCAATAATTACCTTGCTAGATAGCAGGAACGGTGGCCATTGTATTACCTTCAAGCTGGGATCTGATGAGTAAGGAACTAGCAAAAGATCCATTTCCCTGAATCACCAAACTAGATTGAGCCTCCAAGAAATTAAACCAACAATTATTGAGTGAAAAGATAAGCAAATAAGTCAGTTTGAGGCCTTTCCTATCGCTTATAAGGTCTTCCTCCCGAAAGCTACATATTACTTCATTCCATAGCTGAGCAAATTTTGCTGCTTCAGTTCTCTTATTCGGAGAGGCCTAATATTGATAGCTGTAAGAACAAGGAGCTGAAATTCCAATATGAGAATATATTCTACAGTTTGATGAGAACCTCAGCAAAGCGCTTCGAGAAAGAGAATCCCTTGTTACGAACTTTCTCAGATGGTACAAGGCACGTGTTGAAAGCCCCAGGCAATGAATAAAACCGTGATCTCAGCATGCTTAGTGTTCGAATCTACAAGAAGATAAATGCAAGACTTAGAATAAGTTAGAAATAACAAAACATAAATAAATGATGTAGCTTAATATGTCAAGCGTCGAACTATCAATCACTATTAAACAGAAAGAATAAACACTTCATACATTATCATCAGTCATTATTCTACTTAACAGGTCATAAATAGATCAATTTATTAAGCACAGAAAAAACTATGAATATGTAAATACATTAAATTTCAATCAGTGTCAACATCAAATACAATTTTAAATGGAAAAATGCATGAAAAAAATATGTCAAAAAAATCAAAAAAGTGATAGACAAATGACAAGCCCATGTATTTGTTCATAATGCTGATGGACAAAGGCTGCATACAAACACCCACACAAATGTCTCAAACCATCTCAAAGCAACTGCATTCTGCAATAAATCTACTTACACAGGACTTTAACCGATTTGCAATAATAAACATGTCAAAACACATTTTTTCTATATACTATCAATTGTTCCCCATGATTGGGGAAACACAAGAATCAAACATTTGAAAGAACCAAAAAGAAGAAGCTAAGAAGATCTTTTGTCAGGGTTGGCTAAGTAAGCTAAGGTGTATGGTGTACAATAGCATATACATCAAATAATTAGAACATCTGGTACTTGGATCTTCATTTGTCAAAGACCTAGAATCAGACACGAGTGTTGTCAACAACACCAAGGAGACCACAGCTCCAAGGAGAGGGGAAAGGTGCACCTTCCACAATAGGTAGTTGTCACTAGAAACCTTTGCTTGTAAGAAGACATGGCATCATAACAGAGATATAGGTGGAACTGTGGAAGGGGAAGAAGAGATTTTTCATGTAGGAGAATCAATTCTGGTATCATGACAGAGTAGCGCTAAGAAATGAATGAGATATTTGCTTCTTGATGAACTCTTGCAGATTCGCTTGTGAGAAATATTTGAAAATTTTATTGCAAGAAGTGTCTTTGTGTTTGAACTAGCAACATTGATGCTTCAAAATTCATACCTCTCCAAGTCGACCAAATGCTCCAGAGAAACCTCCACTTAATGTTGAGAAAATTGCATACCAAATTTGAGTATCCATAAAATAAACCTGAGAAAAATTTTAAAATAGCATAAATGATTTTTTGAGGTTAAATACACTGAATTATGAAACACAATACTAGCAATGACCACAGAGAACCATATTGGCATACCAATACCACAGGAGCCCAAAGTGAAATAATAGCACCATAGTTGCCACGGGCTGCAGCAGAGAGAACAGTGTCAACGATTTAAATCTAAATAATGTGTTGTGTAAACTTGGCACCAAGAAAACATGAACTATGCATTCTCACCATTGGGGAAAAACTCATGCCACACAAAATGTATATCATGAACATTGATAATGTCCTTTGTGGGGTTCACAAGAGGTTGGATCTGTTACATGGTGCAAACATGTTGAGAGAAAGGATGCTTTCAAATCCTAGTCTTGCATTATGCTATGACGTGTGAAAACTAATATAAAAGAAAGAGGGAGAAATTGCCTGCATATAATAACTAAATGCAAACTTGGAAGATAGCAGCAACACCCAAAACAATGTGTACCTTCAGGAAAAAAAACATCCAATTAAAAAAAATAAAAACATATTGCAAAAACAACTACATACAAACTTACTTGAACAGTGCAAATTGACTTTCATGCATACCACGCCCAACATAAATCATTGGCTGAGAAAAAGTTGGAGAGTTAGCTGATCAAGACACAAGAAATAGAGAGTGAAAGAGAGCTTGTATAGGAATTAAATCTGGCTAATTTCCCAAACACTAGCTAGATAACATTCAACCTCTTTAATTAAGAACCATGAAGATAATTACGAAAAAGAAATAGAAAAACATGTGCCTACATACTTGAGACCACCATAGGAGCATCCGGACGACACCCCAATCTGAATTCTCCATCCATCTTCGAAGCATAGGAAATAGGAATAAAAATCCATTTAAGACATTAGGCAACAAATATAATAGCACAGCCGCAATATATAGAGGTGGTATGCCATTTAGCTGATGTAGGTACTGCCCAATGTTATTCCAGGGCAACTTTATCCATGCAGAATCTGTATAGCTTAGAGGAAGGATTATGGCCCATGCAAGACTCACTAATATCTTGAGGACATTTCTCGAGACATCAGTAAATTTCCATCTGTGGTAGCCAGGGAAATTAAGAACAAGATCAAGAATACCTGTAATAAAAAATATATATTTTTTTTAAAAAATACTGATTTCAAATAAGAAATCATGATGTTTTTGATCTTAGGAATAAAATGGATTGAATAAAAGTTAATGCTAATGATTTCTGTAATATTCCCTTTAAAAAAAACAAAATTGGAATTGCAAGAACCTTATACAAACTGGCAAATCAGTAAATGATGCTAATTCAAACAAAATGATGTTTGATTGTTTCCAGACACACAAATTTGTCAGAATATCAGAATGTCAAGTGAAATTAGCATAGGTTCTCCAACTAAGATGAGATGGACAGAAAATAGTGACTATATATTATATCACTTTTGTGCAAACAATGAAATGTTGTGGGCGAACGAACAAGATTTGTAAGCTTTAATGAGTGAGCTATCACTGCTTTAGACTTATGCATTTCAGGCTAATGGTTACCAAAAAAATTGATATGTATTATCATCTGAGCAAGAAAGTAGCAGCAGTTTCCTACTGTTAAGCAATGTAAGATAATTGAAAACTCTTGATGATAATTGTGACTAAGGATGATTGTTAGATTGTGAGCTGGACTTAAGATCTTGACATGCCATCGAACTTTATTGTTGGGGAGATAATTCCATTCTAGTCTTACATAGTGTTACAAGTTAATGAACGAAATTTATAAACTTATATAAGAGTACTATAACCTTCTGCTTAAGAATTTTGGACCTAGATCTGACAAACTAATGAATTGGTTCTTTCATCTAACCAAGTATTGATAATATATGTGAGCCATCTCATGCATAATATCTCTACCAATCATTGTGTGGTGAGAGGTAGATCTATAGCCAGAAGTTAATCTTTTTTATCAATTTCTTTAGAAAAGTTTTTTCTCATTTTGGTTCAACAATAGTGTGACCAATATCATGTACATGAATTTTGTATGAAACAGATGGGATTAACTTTATAATGAAGCTTTTTACTAATTACAAAATCTATATATAAAAAAAATTAAGATAAAGTTCCAAAGACTTCATACTTTGAAGCAGGCGTAAAATTGCTGCTGTTATGAAAATGCTAGATATTGGGTACAACATATCTTCCTGAAAAATCTGTGTCAGTGGGTAACCACTCCAAGCCACAATTATCATTGCCTGAACAAATTCCAAAATTGGATTATTACCCGATTGTTGTAAAAAACAATGTATAATCATGATAATACCTGTAATGCAATTGTGTAGAATGTCCACATGCGATCAAAACTTCGAAAGATATTCCAAAATGTTCTAGTCTCAACAAAATTTTCCTTCCCCATGCTTTTGTTAGGCACTTTCCTAGATGAGCGTCCCTGTAAATGAATTTTATCAGTGTGGCAATATATTTAGAAAACTCTATCAGATGATTTAGTTTTTTTTCCATGTCTGTGAAATACCTGGACTGCAGACCTTGATTCCCGTATAGATTTGAAGAACTCTCCATCATCTCTCATGGGCCAGCCCAAAGAAAAGCAATCAGTGGACCTAATAGTTATGCCAATCAAGCTCACGAACAAAATGACTAATAAAATGTAAAATTATATGACGCTTATTTCTTTATGAATCTAATCTCTTCACAGACCAGAAGTACTCGTTGAGATCATCATAATTGCACCAAGCTGAATGTGGGGCATTTCCATTATTGCTTTTCTGAGCTTCCTGGAGAGTAACAATACATGTATATAACATCATCACTTAGTTATTCAACTCATGAATGTCACTTAGTTATTCAACTCATGGTGTCTTTTCCTTCATCCGAACCTTTTCTATAACACGATAAATTGGGCTGATTACTTTCTTCAAGAATGCTTCATCATCTCCTCCATATGAAGACCTAACATTCTCTCCTGTCACAACACTGACATTGCCTCCCAATAGTCCATGTAGCTCATATGCCATCTGATACCATCATGATTTACATGAGCACAAACCAAACTAATTAAGACATAAAAAGATCATGCCGTTGGAGGTTTAAAAAGGCAAATTCAATATAGAGGACTCACGTTGTGGAATATATAGGACAAGCACTCTGGCATAAAGCGAATGTTCGCAGCTTCACCCCAAATAAGGAGAAACAAACCCATATAGAGAATCTTTCTCTGCTGAATTTCTTGTGGTTGTAAACCTTGTGCAAGCCTGTAGAATATAAAGTATTAGACAGCTAAAATATTTACAATAATCAAATAGGTAAAATAGAAGGGAGTATATGATACATACCGTAAGCTACGTTTCTTCCCCAAGAATTCACACCATGATGTGTAGTTCTTGAATATTTTGTTCATAACTGCATCCACGGCACGTTCGTCCAACTGTGATAGGAATATTGCTTTAGTTAAAGAATTTTCATGTAACAAAATTATTGCATTGGAAGTCAGGAGATAATCTGATATCTAGTTTGCGTAATCAAGACTTGCTCAACAACTGATGTGTATTATACCATTTGTGTGGGGACAATTTAAGATGCCATTTAGATAATCAGAATTCTTTTGTGGAGAAAAAGAACAAGAGGAAACTGATTTTTACCATCTACTGGCAACTAACCTCATAGAACACTTTGCTAATTGAAAACTTGATATTGCTATATGAATAACACAATGTTAAGGGAATGCCACATGATGACACATTATCATGGCAGCATATCACAATGATAACAGTATACACAAAGGACTTTTTTGGTAAATAATCAGAATAAAAGCCAAAGAAGCACCCAAGAAGCAACTGGGGCATAAACAATAAACAAGTTCCCCAAAGATGATAGGACTAACTTTGGACCCTAAACAACATAAGAAAAATTCTAGACCATGACTTTGAGTTTACCTATTATTTTTTTAGAAAAAAAGAGGAGAGAATTTAAATATTGTTGAATGGCTGAATCTAATAGATCTCATTTCCTTTACAGTTCTGATAAAACAATTTATTAATGTTGGAGTCAACTGAGGTCTTCCTTAAAATTTATTTGACTTTGCTCAGTATATATTTAACTTCTATCAATTTTTTTAGTACAAACTACAAAGTACATATTCAGATAGCGGAAAACATTAGGAAATTGAGCAAATCTAGTGAATTATAGTTATAAAAATAAATATCCATCATCTGCACGGATTTGTTTTTTACTTTTTTTAGTTTTTTTTTTTCATGTAGTTAAGTAACCTCTTGAGTGAACCTATTTATCATACTTGTTATTTTCATACTAGAAGGCCAATACATTTTGCCTTGGCTTAACAAAAATACCATCATTACCTTAAAACCAAGTTTTTTTCCCTCAAAGTGATGATGGTGTTTTTTTAAGGCAATATGAAACAAATTAATGGGCAGCCATGAAGTTCACCAATATATGACTAGGTTATGTGGTGCCAATTATGCGCACGAAAGCAAACAAAGACAGCAGGTATAAACATTAGTCATATTACAAACTTAACATACTTTAGTGAAGGTGTTAAAGTGATTGGTAATCTAATTCTAGAAGCATACATACCTTGGTAAGAGGTTCTGGCTTCGGCGATAGCCTTATGTGAACATTGGCAAGGAGCAAAATCAAGTGTTCTCTTTGATTCCTTACATTGTCTCTCTGCAAAAAAGTAATAGGAAGTGGTGATACTAACATTCTTGAGGACCAAAAGAAAAGGAAAAAGAAATAGTTCCTTATTTGGAAAATGTTCTACCTGAAACCCAAACGTGACTCTTAACCAATCAAGTAGATCCAATTCTCCTGTTTTCTGTTTTTGCTTATCAACAGAAGGCCAATTCAAACCTCGCGTGTTCTTCAGGGCTGCCACAGCTGCTCTAATCTGTCAAAGTTGGGGCAGTAAGTTTATGTTTCCTAGTCTGTTTAAATCTTGCAGAATAATGTTTCTCCCGAGAGTTCACTACCAAGACGCATATCATCAAAAGGAACTTAGCAGTACAGACATGAAGTGTAAGATCAGTACCTCTTCAAGCTGCATGATGCATTGTGAAGAACCGGCGGCATCCAAGGGAAGGATGTTATAAGGTACATAAATTTCTGTCTTTTCCTGGACATCTCTGGCAGCAGCAATGATCTGCTCACAGACAACCACCACCAGCATAAGAACCCGAGGCAATTTCATACTCTCGTTGCAATTCCAGAGGCGTCAAGGGGGAAAAGAAAAAGGATGCATAAATAGTAAGTACATATTTTGTATATAAAAAAATATGTGCAAAAATAAGAAAAAAATGTACCCTCCCCCTAGACTTAACCTCTAGTTCTCCCTCTTTGATCATATTAAAATGGGGTAATCTATGTAAAGTCTAAGGAATAAAATCAAGAAGTTTTAAGTTTTGAAAATCAAGATTTTTTAATTGATAAACAATTTTTGGAAAATTAAAGAAAACTTTTAAGTTCTGAATAATTCTCTTAGATAGAGAAAATGATAAAGTTCCATAGAAAAATAAATTTTACAGAAAATAGCATTGCAAGACCAATTTAACAAATGAGTAATGAAATTTTATTTCTCGAAAAAAAATTATTATGTGAAAGCGTTAGATAATTTTATAACAGTTAAGTACTTTAACAGTTAGCCAATTAAATATTTATTTCAGTAATTAGCTTCTAGACTGTAGCGAGGCACTATGCCTTCTTGATTATTGGAACAACAATCCCTTTTAAACAAAGTTTCTTAAAGAAATTAAATATTTAATTTTCTTTTTGAAAGCCCTAGGTCTAACTTTCAAAAATTTTAAAAAATATACACAAAACGATAATTTTAATTTAAGCATGACTTTGGAACCCAAAATAGATTTCTTCTAACTAGATTAATTAAAAATTTCTTAGGGATATATTTTGTGATATTCTTCTAATTTGGCCCTATACTTTCTAACTTGTAAGTATGTATTATTTTTAATTTGTTCTTTTCAATTTTATATTTTCTATTTTTATCTTGTTGAAATCCTCTATTCGACAAGATGTTGCTAAAGTTAATTTTAATTCTTCATTTTCTTTTAATAATTTTTTATTTTCTATCTGTAATTTGTAGGAACTTTTCAATAGTATTTTTATAAATTTAAATAATTGGTCAGGAGGTAGGGACCGTACCTGACTTATCTTGTCGATTTCTGATACTCCCCCTATAGCATTGCT
Source organism: Zingiber officinale (assembly GCF_018446385.1). NCBI lineage: Eukaryota > Viridiplantae > Streptophyta > Magnoliopsida > Zingiberales > Zingiberaceae > Zingiber > Zingiber officinale. The sequence continues at coordinate 82,958,142 of NC_056007.1, forward strand.
TTCCTCTGACGATGTTCCCCCTTCATCGATGCTCTCGATGCTCATTAAGGATGAGCTTGCTTCGTCTCCTTCTTCTTGGTGACTTGCCACTAGCACAAGTTCGACGATAGTTTCGATCTCCGATTCGAATGACGTTTCATCCCGTCGCCTTTAGATTTTGATGCTTTGTCTGAATTGGTCTTTTGTCTTTGCTCTTTAATTTAGGGCATTTGTCTTTCACGTACCCTTTTTTATTGCAGTGGTAGTATTTTATCTTTCTTTTTCTTCTTTTATCCTGCACTTGATTAAATTTATTAGTTTTAAATAACTTTTTAAATCTCCTTACCATAAATGTCGTTTCGTCATCATCGAGAGAAGATTCAGAATCAGGTTCACCCACTTTTACTTTTAGGGCAATATTGTACTTTGTCTCCTTCTTCAGATCTACACATCTTATTTCATGAACTTTAAATGTTGAAAATAATTCTTCTAAGATACTTACCTCTAGATCCTTAGAGATGTAATAAGCATCCACTAAGGATACCCATTCAGAATTTCTAAAAAAGGCATTAAGTGAGTACCTTAGCGAATCTCGATTGGTTACCTTTTCTTCTAGATTCGTGAGTTCGATGATGAGCTCCTTGATCCTTGAGTGAAGGTGTGTAATGGTTTTGTCTTTTTCTAATCAGTGGTTGTTGATCTGATTGCGAAGCAAGTCCCGTTTCGTGAGTTTGGCTTTAGACGTACCTTCGTGTAGTTCAAGGAACTTCTCCTAAAACCCCTTTACTGATTCATAGACACCAATTCTGTTGACTTCTTACAGAGGTAACATACTTAGTAGATGGAATTCGGCTCGTCCATTTGCTACGAAGTATGTTTGATCTTTCTTTATCCATTGATATTTTTTTTTGTCCTTTGGAGTTACAAAATCATACTTTAAGATTAGTAATAAATCAAAGTCCATTTTGAATAATACCTCCATTTTTCTTTTCCAAATCATGAATTCCCCTTGAAATTAGGTGGGTAGATGCTCAATCAAGCCATTTCTTGTGCTTTGATTGACAGTTAGTCCTCTTAAAGTGAACTTGACTCTGATACCAATTATAGGACCCCTGACGGCCGGCTAGAAGGGGATGAATAGCCCTGTATAAAAATAATAGAAAAAAATCTTCTCAAACTTTATAGCTTTATTAAACTAACACTTGCATAAAAAGAAACTGATTAATTAAAGAAAGAAAAGAGGCACAAAAGAAATTATTTGGTTTGCAATCAGATGATTGCTAATCCACGGTAGTTGCAACTCACTATAAAAGTCTCCTTCAGGCCGAGAAGCCTCTTACAACATTGACGACTCACAAATGAGTAGTAAAACAAAAGAGAAATATTTACAAGTGATGTTCTAAGCTACCTTCCTAAACCTAGGTTGAGTGGTCTTGGCATGAAAAGCTACATTATTTTCCTTAATTTTATCATGCCTCCTATTTTCATGGTAAATCGCATTAAAATGATAAAAATTTGAGTTGTCATGCTTTTTACCATAATGTAAGGGGGTAGGCTCAATAAATGATATCTTTCTTTTTTACCTTGGAGGCTCCCCCTTGAATTGAGCTTCCTCCTTGGGTCTTGACCACATTCTTCCCCTTAGGGCATTGACTCCGGTAATGCCCTCTTTGATCGCAAGAGAAGCACACAATGTGCTCCTTGCTCTTCTTTGTTGTGGGGGTGGTCTCCTTAGGCTTCACCTTGCCCTTTAGTGCCACTTGACCCTTTTTCTTGGCCAATTTGGGGCACTTGCTCTTGTAATGCCCTTTTTCCCTACACTCAAAGCAAATAATATGATCTTTATTATTAACAATTGAAATTGATATACCTTTGCTTGTAGGGATAACATCTTCTTCTTTTGATCCGGAGGAAAAAACTTTCTCTTGATCTGACAATGATGCTCCTCCAATAGATTTGACTTGACTTGTGGAGGATGCATTGTCTTCTTCTCCATTTGACCCGGATGTAGAAGCTTCTCCTTCTTCTTGATCTGATGTCACCAAAGGTTGCTCCCCCTCAATCCTAGAGGTGGAGGCTTCTTCATCTTCATCTTGTATGTTTAACAAAGAGTATACTCCCTCTTTGCCCTTTTCATTGAATTCCTTTGAAGATGAAGCTTCTTGGACTTCTTCTTCAGAAATTGAGCATCTCTCAACTTCGGAGTCCTCTTCCTCTTGGCCTTGATCCAATTAGTCACCCTCTTTGGATTCTTCTTGATCCTGTACAGTGGAGGGGATCTCATGAATCTTTTCCAACTTGTTCCATAGCTCTTTGACATCTTTGAATTCTCCAACTTGAGCCAAAATATTGCTTGGCAACAAATTGACCAAAACCTTGGTCACTTTATCATTTGCCTTGCTCCTTTGAACTTGCTCTTGACTCCATTTGCTTTTCTTAAGAGGCTTGCCCTTGGAGTTTGTTGGAGCTTCGAATCCTTCCATGAGAGCAAACCATTGCTCCATCTCCATCATCAAGAAATTTTCGATCTTTGATTTCCAAAGATCGAAGCTTGTTGAAGTAAATGATGGAGGCATCCTTGTATCGAATCCAAGTCCGTCTTGGAATTCCATGTTGAAGTTGAGCTTGATGAATTCTTTGACTTGAAGAATTTTGCTCCAACTTCTTCACCCTCTAGCTTGTTGACCCTTCCGGCGATGATTCTGGTGAAGAACGACCTCACTCTGATATCACTTGGTAGGACCGAAATGTAGCTAAAGGGGGGGTGAATAGCTCGTCACATGCTCGTGGTCAGCGTTGCTTGTTTCTTCAAAGATGTGCAGCGGAAATATACAAGAAACAATACACACAACGCTAACAAGTAGATTTACTTGGTATCCACCTCCAAAGGAGGTGACTAGTCCAAGGATCCACACACTCACACACACACCTCCACTAATAAACACTCCTTTTCGGTAACTACCGAAGGCGGAGAAGCCCTACAAGTTCACACTACAAGAAGAAAGGGAAAGGATACACAACTACAAGCAAAAGTTTACAATGAGTATAGAAAACCCTAACCCTAGCTTTCTTCCTCTTGTTGTAGATCCGCCTCTTGACTTGGAAAAACCTCCAAGAGCTTCAAGAACTGGCGGTGAGAACCCTGTGGATAAGCTCTGTGATCCCTGGTGAAGATTGGGAGAAATGGCCGAGAGTTCTACCGAAGGAATCGAACGCCTGCAGCTAAATACGATGCCAACGGTCGGATCCCGATCTATTGGATTGCTTTCAATCGATCGGGGAGGCTTTGGATCGATCAGCTGATCGATCCAGAGCGCCTCTGTGCTCTGCGGGAAATGCCTGGATCGATCGGCTGATCGATCCAGCCTTTATCGCGTAAAAACGCGCCACCCCAATCGATCCACTGATCGATTTGGGTCTCTGGATCGATCCACCGATCGATCCAAAGACGTTCTGTGTGCTCTGCGACTTGCCTACTTGAGGCTTGTCGCGGGGACCTTCCCAATCGATCGGCCGATCGATTGGGCATCAGCCAATCGATCGGCTGATCGATCCAGACATTGGTTTTTTTGCCCAAAACCAAGTCCCAAGCCCCCAAACCAACATCCGATCAATCCATGACCTGTTGGTTCATCATGCCTAGCATCCGGTCACCCTTGACCTACTAGGACTCCCTCACCAAGTGTCCGGTCAATCCCTTTGACCCACTTGGACTTTTCACCAGATGTCTGGTCAACCTTGACCCATCTAGATTTCCTCGTGTCAAGTATCCAGTCAATCATTTGACCTACTTGGACTTTCCAACATCAAATGTCCGATCAGCCTTGATCCATCTGGATTTTCCCTTGCCTGGCTTCACTCACCAGGACTTTTAAACTGCCTAGCTTCACTCACTAGGACTTTCACCTGACTTCACTCACCAAGATTTTCAACTGCCTAGCTTTATTCACTAGGTCTTTCACCTGACTTCACTCACCAGGATTTTCTCTCTGCCTAGTTTCACTCACTAGGTCTTTCACCTGCCTTCACTCACCAGGATTTTCCTTCTGCTTAGCTTCACTCACTAGGTCTTTCACCTGGCTTCACTCACCAGGATTTTTCTTCTGCCTAACATCCCAATTAGGACTTCCCAGTCAAGTATTTGGTCAACCTTGACCTATCTAGACTCTTCTTTAACCAACCTGATCAGACCCTGATCAGAGGGGAATTGCACCAAATAATCTCCCCAAATGAACAACTGCACCTGCACTTGTCCATATCATCGAAGTCTTGTATTGTCAAACATCGAAACCCAAACCAAGACTTAATCTTGGTCAACCAGGTCAACCTTGACCTGAGGGATATTGCACCAACACGCACAATTATTATTTTTAATTTTAAAAGAATATGACTTAACTCATAAAATATTTTCAATATCATTAGATAATGCTAGTTCCAATACCACTTGTATAGATGATCTAAAATATGTTTGTCAACCTATTATTGGCGGTTTATTTTTTTATATTTGTTATGTATGCCATGTTTTAAATTTATGTGTTCAAGATGGTTTAAAAATTTTAGAAAGTTATATTAAACCAATTAGAATTATAATTTTTTATTTATAGTCTCATCCATCTATAATGAAATAATGAGATAGGTTTTGTAAAACTAATGGAATGAGACCTAAAAAATTTCTACGTGATATACCAACTCGTTGGAATTCAACATAACAATTATTACAAGAATCATTTCAATATAAAGAATTATTATGTTCATTTTTTGTACAAAATACTAATAATAATATATATTTATTTTCACAATAATGAAATATTTGTAGTAGTATTTGTAAAATTTTAAAAGTATTTAATGATGTAACAGAACAACTTTCTATATTTATTATTTCACTGCTCAATTAGTTTTAGAAAATTTTTGTAATATAGTATTAGTTTTAAATGAACATATTAATAATAATGAATATTTATTTTCTTACCTCTTATCTATCAAAACTAAATGAGAAAAATATTTTTATTTTATTCCTAAAATTTATTTAATTGCATTTGCTTTACATTCTAGATTTAAATTAAAAGTTTTACAAGAAATGTTAAATTTATATTACGACGTTTTAATTCTAATTAAAGATTTTTCTTCCCTTTCTTCTCTTGATCCAGTTAATATTATATATAATGTTAGAATTTATTTATATGATATTTATAATCAATATTATATAAAACATGGAACACAAATTAATATTTCTGAAATACAACAAACTACTAGTAGTAATTTAAAATTTACAAAAGCATAACTTTTATTAAAAGAACGGACAAAATGTCCACAAGGATCCTCAAGTTCCACACAAGAACTTGAGAATTATTTTACGACTTCTTTTGATTTTAATGAATCAGATAACGAAAATTTCGATATCTTAAAGTCGTGGTCACAAAAGGCTCAAAGCTTTCCCGTTCTCTCCGTGATCGCCAAAGAAATTTTAGCTTGTTCAGTGTCAACTGTTACTGTGGAGCTGACGTTCAGTACCGGCGGCAACATATAGATGAACGACAATCAACTTTATCTCCCGACTCATTGGACGTCCAAACATTACTGGACGATTGTACTAGAGCGGAGAAAAAAATCCAAGGAATGCAACTTTCAGATGACGAAGTTGAAGATTTTGATAATGAAGGAACAAATACGATAGGAACGAGAAATAGAAGTGAGTGACAATGTAAAAGAATAAAAATATAAAAGAATTACGTGAGCTTTGATTTTCCTAAGGGAATATGCAGACAACTTAAATAAGTGCATATCCTTTTTTCCAATAAATTTTTATTTATAATTTATAATTTGTAATTTTTAATTTTTAATGTTTAATTTTTATTTTTTATTTTTAATTTTTTTAACATGATAATCTTGAACAATGGTGAATCGTGACAAATCGTGAACCGACGATTTCGAACCATGAATCATAATTACCTTAGACGATTAAGATTAAGGGTCAATTTATCTAGAACCATCAAATCAGTTGTTCCGATATTGAGAAGAGCAACGAGTACACGGTCGGAAATATCCGAATTTAATTATAATAAGTTGAAATAATTTCTATCATAACTTGCATTAATAATACTTTTTGGATAAAAATAAAATAAGATTCTTTTTATTTAAATAAGATGCCCAATAATAAAAGAAGAGTCACTTTTAAAAATAAAATAAAATAAAATTTCCCCTTATTTTTTCATATATTTCTATTTAAATGAAGTCGGAATTTGATTCGTGTAATATTTTAGTTTATGATTGATTGCGATTAGCTTTTGGAAAGTCAGTTGAGCTTTTGATGTTTGATCTTGTATTATAAATTAGGATCATGGCCGACCACTTTCGTCCCACCTCTGGCCGCGCCACCCAGAAGATTGAAGCAGAGAGCCAGCGAGACCTAACCTTGCCCGGGGAAGCTGGCGGCGCTGGCGATGCAACCGAACACCAAGGAAACGGAAGGGATGGCGCCGTCCCACGCCGCGCTGCAGCCGGAGCTCCAGAACGGCGGCGGAGGTGGAGGCGCCGAGAACGACGATTTCTTCGAGCAGACGATGTCCGGCTTCTCCTCCGCCGCCTGGCCGCTGGAGTTGGGGACCCCCAGGTCGCTTTTCGGGGCGAAGTCTTCGGAGGAGTCGCCGGACGACGAGGGATTGAACTACGCGGCGCCGTACGGCGGTTCGTCTCTTCTCGCCTCGCGGCACCGGATGCACCTCGGCGCCTCGCCGGAGGATTCGTCGATGCTTCTCCAGCTCGGTGGGCAGCTTCTGTTGCATCCTACGGCCGCGGCCTCCGGGGGCGAGCCCGGGGGCTTCCTCCGGCTGCCCCTCTCCCTCGGTAGCGGTAGCGGAGGCTCTGGGATCTCGACTTCTGCCATCTTCGGGGACAGATCCCGAGGAGAACTCGACCCGCCGTTCGAATCGCCCGATCCCACCGTATGGCATCCATTCCTTGCATCGTCTCTACTTGCCCCAGTAAAACCCTTCATTTTGGGCTAAAATTTCGATTTTTAATGGTCTGGAAGGAGGCTGAGGTGTTGTATGACGATGGATTCGCCGGATCGCTTCCACGAGCGGTGCAAGCGTCTCTTCATCAGCAGCTTCTCCAACATTCCCAGGTTCTCATGATCATCAATTTTGCTTCCCTAGCTATTTTAACCCAATCAAGGATCGTGTTAGGATGTTAACTACCTGTCATTTTTACTGTTTAAGAATTACGGAGCTGCTACACTGACCGGGCAGGCTCCTGCGATAACAGCGACGGCTTCAGGTACCGCCGGCGCAGGTACTGCGCCACCCAAGCCGAGGGTGAGGGCCAGAAGAGGGCAAGCGACCGATCCCCATAGCATTGCCGAAAGAGTAATTAAGCTCCATATATATATAAGAAAAACATTGCGTTGCTAATCAGATTTATACTTGTTTTGGTTGTTTTCCCACCAAATTATCTTCGATGCTCTTTGCCTATTGCTCTGTTCCAAGATTTGGTATTATGGTCACATTTTGCATCTTGTTTCTGCGCCACAGCTTCGGAGGGAGAGAATCGCAGAGCGTATGAAAGCTCTGCAGGAATTGGTGCCCAATTCTAACAAGGTTCTTTTTCATACTGGCATTTTGCGTCAATACCTTAAATGAATAATTTGTTTCTATTTTCGATCCGTCGATGCACTGCAGACGGACAAGGCATCGATGCTGGACGAGATCATCGATTACCTTAAATTTCTCCAGCTCCAAGTCAAGGCAAACTCCCCATTGTTTAATTTAATGTAGTCTTTATCTCTGCGATAATGGCAGTAATTAAGCTGAGCGTTCAGGTCTTGAGCATGAGCAGATTGGGCGGAGCAGCCGCCGTCGCCCCGCTTGTCGCTGACATGTCTTCGGAGGCATAGATCTTCTCGATTCCTCGCATTTTTTATTTACTTTTAATTTGTTGAAATGACTCCTCTACGCGTCTGTTGATATCAGAGCGGCGGCGGAGCCGGAAGAGCAGGCGGAGCGGGAACGCTGAGGAGTAATAACGACGGCCTGACGGCGGCGGAACAGCAGGTGGCGAAGTTGCTGGAGGAGGACATGGGTTCAGCGATGCAGTACCTGCAGGGGAAAGGCCTCTGCCTCATGCCCATCTCCCTCGCCTCCGCCATCTCCTCCGCCACCTGCCGTCCTCGGCCTCCCCTCAGTCTCAACCTCCGCCACCCGGCAGCCGGCGACGCGCCTCCGTCTCCGAGCATATCGGCGCTGACAGTCCAGTCGTCCAATGCCGGCAGCGCTGACGCCGACGGCGGCAAGGATCGAGCTGTTCCTTAAGATCGACGTCCCAAGCATGCATGGAATAACAACAAAAAAAAAATTGTTTTCTTATTTTGATGAATTTCCCTATCTGTCAACTCTATTTATGAGACTTTAACAAGGATCATTTGTTTTCTCACTGGAGTTTATCATTTTAATTGGTTTGCTTGTTCTGCAACCACACAAATCTACTGAAACATTAAAGCTGACCGACACAAAAATCTCAGCTACATGAGAGCACCTCTGAAATGAGTAAAAATTATATATATAGCTAACTGTTTCAATATTTGAATCAGGCCGGATGAACTTGACAGTTCTCTTGCTTAATCGGCTGAACTAAGCAACAGTCAAAATTCCGTATTAGCTATAGATGAGTAATGATGACTACAACACTGCAGGAGAAGGTTTCACAGAATTCACCCATCAAGTTTCCTTACGGAAAAAAATATATCATCTATATTTAGCAAAATAGACTGTATATATCAATCAGAATGAAACTGTGAAATTTCCATGGTTCAGGAATCAATATCGTCTTCGATGTTTTCAACTGCTTCACCATCTTCATCTGGTATTACAATGTCATCCCCCACTTTTTCTGGGCCTGGACCTGCAGAAACCTTCACCATGGACGGACGCAACAGCCTCTCCCCGAGTTTGAAACCTTTACGAAATTCTTGAATTATGATGCCTTCCTCGAATTCCAATGATTCCTCTTGCATTATAGCCTCGTGAAGCTTCAAGAGGAAATCACCAACCAGTGAGCAAAGAAAAACATATATGCCCAGAAGAGTTTCATATGTATTAAAGAAACCAGAAGTTTTAAAAGACCTCTAGGTGTGTTCCAAAGATGGATCTTATAATGATTAATCAAGATAAAATATCTCATTTTCTATTTCTAATCTGATATTAGAGAAATCTAGGGTAAATTATGGTAAATCCATCCCTTGTAGTTGCCAATATCAAATGGATACAACAAAAAAAAATGATTCAACAGCAATGGGACCAAAGAATTTTCTCAAATTGGCAATAAAAGGTAGCTCGTTACCAGTTGAACAGCAAACCCAACATGATTGCCAAATCAACAAAACAGAAAGCAGAAAAAAGCTTACCAACGGATCAAAGGGAGACCCAACAGTTTCCACAGCCTCCACGCCAATAGATGTCAGAGCCTCAAGGAATTGCTTATAAATACTTTGATAGCTGTTGTTGATTTTCTCCTCTCCCTCAGTGTCAACCTTTATTTGAGACTTAGCTCTTTCAAAGTTGTCTAAAACAGGCAATAAGCTCTCTATCACTTCACCTTGCACATTTGCCATCAAAGAAAGTCTCTCTCTCTCTGTCCTTTTTCGAAAGTTGTCAAAATCAGCACTGATCCTAAGAACTCTGTCCCTTTCTGTTGATAATACTTGAGATAAAGATGCAATTTTAGTTGAAAGAGAGTTTTTCTCATCTTCAATTGAAAGAAGAATGGCTTCGATTTCAGCAACTCTTGATAAATCTTTATTAGCCAAAGCATCTCTGTATGACTGTAGTGAGAGCAATACAGTTGAAGCAACTGTTTCTTCGGTATCAATGAATTGGGTGTTGGTTGTTCCATCCTCCAAAGAAATTTCATCATCAGAATCTTCCTGCAACAATAGGTATCTTAGCATGAATGTGCCAGGAATCACTCCAAAATATAGGAACTGAATAAACAAGAAAATTGCACCATTAAATGACATGAAAGATAATCAAGAGTTAAATGAACATAAAACAAGGCCATATTCACAAAATGAAGTAACCATCGCAGCATCATGATGTAAAGAGGGACACTTCGATCGTAGTGACAATAAATTTAGATTGATGATATCATGGCAATTATATCAGTTACTACTCCATTACAAAGGTGATTGAGGTTGTAACCGAATCATAGGTGATATTGATTGAATTTTTGGATAGAGATAAATTACTTTCATAGGGTTATAATATTATAAAATTACAATAGTGTGAATCATAGGTGATATTTATTGAATTTTTCGATATAAATAAATTACTTATGTAGGATTAAGATTATAAAATTAGTTACAATAGTGTGTATTAGCAACCTTGAAAGGACCTTGGATTATTTTGATCATATAAATGATTGATTATATCCATGTTGAGTTGAGAGGATAGTGAGAGGTTTTTGGATTGGAGAGTTAACTATGATGGCGAGTTAGTTGAGCAATTTGTAGAAGCTATGCTACTTGAGAATAGATTGCTCAAATTGAGAACCCAATTTGTGATTGATGATTAAATTGTTTTTGATGGGAATTAGGAATGTTGTGGTAACTTCGAGGTTTGAGGTGACCTATACATTATAGGTATCATATCAGTAGACACGGTGATTGCAAATAGTTGTATGTTTATGTTTTCGTGGAAGTATAACACAACATAATAGAACATATGAAGAACGCAATTTATTTTGTTGTCTATTTACTTCGGTTGTTCTACTGCCTTGATATTCTTTTACCTTCTTTGTTTATATTATTGTTCTTCTTTGTTTATATTATTGCTAATTTTCAATGGTTTGCAAACATGTGATATGATGTGTGTTCGTGCAACTAGAGTGGTACCATACAATAAATTATATAGTGCTAGACCATAATTCGTATAGCTATTCACTATAGGATTATTTTTTTATTTTTTTTTTATGAATAAGGCCTTTCTCGGTTATTGAATCTATTACTCCATTAGCCTATATGATGATTCAAGACCACTTTAACAGCTATCTGGTTCTCATCATCTTGATCATATATTACCTATGTCGAGGTATATGAGTGCTAGATGTAGCATGATCAAGCTACCTTTGGTGGTCATACACATTTTGAAATGCACATGATTCACTCTCATGTGTGAAAGTGCAGGGACTCACACAGAGAATGCATACAATCATATTCGTTGATTAGTGATTAACACTAAAGCGGATATTATGTTGATAATGGTACAAATTCCTTTAGTAGATACTTAACTGAAGTATTACATTGACATTTTTATGCTCTATGCTTTTATGCCTTATTATGTAGCAATTAATGTATCACATTCATCGTACACAGTCACTTTTAATTTACAACTAGTGACCGTGCACACGCGTTGCGTGAAGAACCAAAATACATTGAAACTAACCCTTTATAATGAAATTATATTAATTAGAGTAAAGTCTTTCGAAAATCTAAATTATTTGGGTCTTTGAAAATTCATTTTGTTTGGATTTTCTAATGTCGTTCAGAACCAAGAATTAATTATTTGGGTAAGATTCATCAGACCCATGCAATAGTGCAATAATGCAAGGGTGACGCTAGAGAATCCTAGTAACGGGCTTCCCTATGCAAAAAAAAAAAAAAAAAAAAAATTAATATTATACTTATCTTAGTAAAAAAAATTAAGAAAAGTATATTTTTTAACATTGTTGGCCTAAAATATTTATAGAACCTTCTTTGATCATAGTATTGTCAATTCTAAAATGTGGGACTAAAAAGAACTATATTTTTTTATATAAAACAACCAGAGAAAATTAATAATAAGAAAAATTTATAATAATACACCGCAGTTGAGTCTCGAACTCTAGATCACTGATTATTTCGCTTGTGGAATTACTAATAAACCTTGGAATTCTTTTTAGTGTGAATAGAAAAAAGGATATTAACGTAAATTCATTTTAGGCTTCACCAAAATTAGTTTAGTTAGTAAAGGGGGGAGATTTTTAATAAAATAGTAAGATGTATTCTTGATGAACCTTTGCTATTGCTGAGCCTCATTTTATCTTATATCATATTGCTCCTTTATGTCTACTTTCTACATTTGTGTTTATTTTTGCCTGTATCATCTCCAATTCAAGTTGTCAATTGAGTTCGTTCTGTTGGACCCCGTGATTGTTTTGGTGTGATTAACCAAATTACAATTACGTCCTATTTTGTTTTGATCCTTATGTCTAAGTGTGTAGGAGTTTAGGAGCACAGGAAGTCGAGTGGAAGACGCAACTAGCGAGAAGGATGGCATGGGAAGGGAGCCGACGGGCATGGTGCATCCGAGAGACGAAGTGCTGTGGAAGAGTACACTGGTAGATGAGAAGAACGTACACGACATTCGAGGGACGAGAAGCCAGAGCGAAAGCCTACTCAAGGAGAAGGATGGAAATTGGGTTCGGGTGAGCCCTATTTCGGTTGGCCGCAATCACCCAGGCGATCGGAACAGCAACGGAGCAGAGAGGTTGTAAAGACTGCTGGAGGCGCCCTCAACAAGGGTTGAAGGCGCCTCCGAGGCACGCCCATGCCTCCGCCACCTTGAGGCGGAAGGCGCCCTCCATAAGCATGGAGGGCGCCCCCCATGAGTCGTCCGCAGTGCATAAAACTTTATCCACTACACCTCGCTTGAGGCACCCTCCAAGCCTTTTGGAGGCGCCCTCAAGCTACGGATAAGTTTTTCCAGAGGCTATTCAGTGGATAAAACTTTATCCACTGCGCCTTGCTGGAGGCGCCCTCAAGCTACAGATAAGTTTTTCCAGGGGCTATAAAAGGACCCCTAGACCTACAAAATATACAACAACTGCTGTAATCAATTTCCTAATCTTTTCTTAGCTTTTCATAGATTGTAAGAGGCTTCTCCGCCTACACGAAAGAGATATTTCTAGTGGAGCTTTGCAACCGCCTTGGATTAACAACCACCTAGGTTATAACCAAGTTAAACCTGTTAGCCTATTTTAATTATATTAGTTGTTCATTTGAGTTTATAATTATTGTGATAGTGCTACTAATCTTAGTTGGAAAACAGAAAAAAGTTTTGTTTTATTTTTTAACAGACGCTGCGTTCTCTTACGGGCCCCGCTGAGCCAACAAATGGTATCAGAGCCTAACCACCTCAGAAGGACTAACCGCCGACTGAAGCATCAAGATCAAGACGATGGTCGGTGCAAGCATTCACCCACCAAAATTTGAAGGAGACTTCGCACAATGGAAATACCGGATAGAGGTATTCTTCAAAACAGATTTCGAAATTCTATTAATAATGAAATATGGTTTTATAGTTCCAAAAGACAAAGAAGAAGGAACAAGCCGACTTCGTGATGAAGCAGAATTCCATTAACTCAACGTTCTTCCGCCCCAAGAAGTCAATCGAATCGACAGCTACGACTCCGCCAAAGAGCTCTGGGAGAAGTTCATAGAACTACATGAAGGCACTTCGAAAGCGAAGTTAGCAAGGCGAGACATCCTCTGAACCTAGTTGACAAATCTGCGGATGAACAATGGAGAAAATATAGCGCAACTCCAAGCACGAATCAAAGAGCTTATCATTCAGCTAAGAAATCTCAGAGAATCAATAACAAATCGAGGCTCAATCCGATATGCACTCAACACCTTCCCAAGAACTTCAAAATGAGCGTCCTTAGTAGATGCATACTACATCTCTAAAGATCTTGAGGTAAGTATGATAGAGAATTTATTTTCCAATTTTGAACTTCACAAATCTCGAATTGCAGATCCTAAAGAAATATAAAAGACAAATCTCAATGTTGTCCTAAAAGCAGAGACGGAAGATCAAGACTCCGAAGCATCCATCGATAAAGTCAAAGTGGCTCTTATGATAAGAAAGTTCAATAAATTTATTAAATCTAATAAATTTAAATCACAAAAGCATCTTCGAAATAGAAGGATCGTCCGATGCTATAATTGCAACGAAGGACACATCAAGGATGATTACCCAAAACTGAAGAACAAAGACAAGGAAAAAAATAAGAAGCCAGCTCGGCCCAAACATAATCTCAAAGTCACGTGGGATAAGTCATCGTCCTCCGAATCTGAAATCGAAGCCTACGCCGGACTAGCTCTAATGACAACCCATCAAGAGGAAGACGAAACCAGTTCAGCAATGAGCATTGATGAAGAGGGAGGATCATCGGAAGAAAGCAGGATGGCGGGGGAGCATCAGAACTCAAGGTAAGTGAGGTACGTGCTTTTTCACCCGAGTATTCTTTTTCGTTCATTAAAGCACTTTCGAAAGATTTAGTAAAATTGGAAAAAGAAAACGTTGATTTAAAAAGACAGTTAGATAATTTAAAATCACAAAATAAAAGTTTAAAAATTCAAATCAAAAGCTTCAATGACCATGCATGCTTAAAATTGAACAGTTGTCAAAAACCAAAGTATGGAAAGTATAGTAGATTAAATTGGTATATTAGACATCACCAAGGACAACTTAGAAGAATTCCCGGAAGATATATACCCCCCAAATTCTTAATTAACCCAATAGGAAGGAATCTATATTGGGTTCCAAAATCTTATTTAGATTAAACATTATTTTTTAGGGATTTAAGGCTTTCAGAAAAATTAAATGTTTAAATTCTTTAAAAGACTTCGTCTAGAAGTAGTTGATGATCCAATAACCAAGAAGGCCTAGTGCCTCGCCACACCCTGGAAGCCAATTACTAAATTGAATATTTAATTGATAAGCTGATAAGCTTGTGAAATTAGATAAATAATGCTCTTAATACTTGTCAATTATTTGAAAATTTCATTACTTAGAAAATTTTTAATTTCAAAATTTTTAAAATTATTGTTTTACCCTAGTTTTTTATGTGATCAAAGAGGGAGGAATAGATACAAGTTTAGGGGGAGTTACATTTTTTTTCATCAATTATGTTTGATTTTGCTATTTCTTTTACTTACAAATTATACTTAAATTTTCAATTTCTTATATTGCAACTTAATACTTAAAATGTTTTGCAAACTTAAAAGGTTTTGCAAATTTATTTTTTCTGTCTGTTTTATCCTAACTTGAACTTAGGTTGATGCACATCAAAAAAGGGAGAAATTGTTGGACCCCATGGTTGTTTTGGCGTGATCAACCAAGTTAAAGTTAGGTCTTGTTTTGTTTTGATCCCTGTGTCTAAGTGTGCAGGAGCTTAGGAGCACAGGAAGTCGAGCGGAAGATGCAGCTAGTAAGAAGGATGGCACGGGAAGGGAACCAACGAGCTCGGTGCATCCGAGGGACGAAGTGCTGCGGAAGAGTACACCGGTGGACGAGAAGAACGTACGCGACGTTCGAGGGATGAAAAGCCGGAGCGAAAGCCGGCTCAAGGAGAAGGCCAGAAACTGGGTTCGGATGAGCCCTATTTTGGTTGGTCGCAATCACCCAGGCGATCAGAGCAGCAGCGGAGTAGAGAGAGACTGTAAAGACTGCTGGAGGCGCCTCCGAGGCATGCCGGCGCCTCCGCCACCTTCAGGCGGAAGACGCCCTCCATGCTCATGGAGGGCGCTTTCCATGAGCATGGAAGGCGCCTTCGACCAGTCAAAATAGCCGTTCGCAATGGATAAAACTTTATCCACTGCGCCTTGCTGGAGGCGCCCTCCAATCCCTTTTGAGGCACCCTGAAGCTACAGATAAGTTTTTCCAAGAGCTATAAAAAGACTTGGACCTAGGAAATATACAACAACTGCTATAATCAATTTCCTAGTCTTTTTTCATAGATTGTAAGAGGCTTCTCCGCCTACACAAAGGAGATATTTCTAGTGGAGTTTTGCAACCGTCTTGGATTAACCACCACCTAAGTTGTAACTAAGTTAAACCTGTTAGCCTCTTTTAATTGTATTAGTTGTTCATTTGAGTTTATAATTATTGTGATAGTGCTACTAATCTTAGTTGGAAAAACAGAAAAAAAGTTTTGTTTTATTTTTTAACAGACGCTGCGTCCTCTTACCGGCCCCGCTGAGCCAACACGTTCCACTAGAATTGCTTGAGCAATTGTTGTTTATTGATTGTGATATATATCTAGCTATAACATCACTCTAGGTTATGCGCGCTAAAGGAATTCTATCGTGTGGCAGATTGACCTCGAACAGGACATAATGTATATCTATTAGAGTTAGAAAGATGACGAAAAACATGCTAAGGAAAATTTAAATTTTCTCCCCAAAGAAAATATGATTCTTATAAACTCCAAACCACTGTCTTAGATGTGAAAAAAATGTATCTCTTACCAAATTGGAAAGAAGGCCTAAATTGCAGCCCTAGAATAAGCCACATGCTAAACCCTGTAGTATCTTTGTTATATACTCTATTTTTTGTTATTTCTGTATTTGTCACCTCTTTCCCTCCCTTCAACTACCTCAGTGTTTCCCCTTGCTTTATTTTGCTACATAATATCTCATACAGACACTTTCCAATACTCAGTTTGTATGAACTCATCCCAATCCAGCAAGTCCAAATTCCATCCTGTTGAACCTAGGAGGCTTCTCGCCCATGGGTCTCACAATGACAGGTGCAGTGGCCATTTGATAAAATTGGTTCATTTACTAATAGCTCATGTTTTGAGAAAAGAGGTTAGTCAATCAAATCTAACATAGTAGCAAAGTAGGAGATATAAGGTTTGAATCCTAAGGGGGGAGGGGGCACGTTGAAGTTAGGAGGCTCCTACATAAACAAGTGCGGTGACCTATCTATTAGATAAAATTGGTTCCTTTCCTAACAGTGAAAGCCGAAGACACATTTTATACAGCAACAGCCAAGCACATGATGGGAAAGTAAACAAAGTCAATGGATGGCATGACAACTTGAAATAAACAGCTCTCTTAGACCAATTCTATGTTAACATATGATCTAGCAATCACCTACACAAAGTTTAATCTATTATGAAGAACCCAATTTACAGAAGGTTTAATGAATTTAAACAAAGATAAACCTATGTTTGCAATTTCCACTCTTGATGACCAAGGAGTTTTCAATACATTTGACACCTCAAAGAATTGCTGATTCATTTCCTCCTCCTACATGAGTATGTAAGCAAGAAGACCTAAAAAGTTAAAACCTTGCTAGTTCTAATAAAAGGTATAAAACCCTACATACGTAACTCAATGCTTTTGCATCATTAAAGTGAATACGACAAGATTCCTCATGAAGGAAACCTTCAATCCCTATCTACATGACCTCCAAATCTTTGACCTTAAATAGTTTGAATCTAGGTAGGCAAGACATTATAGAAGGAACTAGAACAGTCCTTAACCACAAGTTATGGCATCATGAGTATCAATCTCTTATCAGATTAGTGTGGTTCTTGCTTTGATCAGCTTAGCAAATTAGTAAGATCATTGTTGTCCTTTTTCCTGTATTGCAATTAAACTTTAGTTGTTAAAAAACTTCAATATATCTAATCTAATCTTAACTTAGTATGCTTCAAAAACAACATTTGAAAGGATGTTACAAGATTCTTCTATAAAATAACTGGTTACCGATCACGATTATATTGGCTTATTCAAATTTCACTATAAACAAATTGGAATTAAAAAATCAATCAAGTTAAGAAAAAAAAACAGAACCTATCGAGATTCTTTCTGCTAGCGCCATTGCTTGTGAATCATGTAGTGAGCCATCGAACATAATTCAAAGACATAAGAAAGACATGCCTACTGATGATTATAGAGGATATCAGATAAAGACTGAAGGTACTGAAAAAACTGAGATTCTCATGCCGTCCATTTTCTTCATATCCTGACAAATTATACCATCTTGAAGATATGCACCACGTGTATATATATCCATTTTAGAGAAGGAAAAAAACACTCAGGCAAAT
Source organism: Zingiber officinale (assembly GCF_018446385.1). Lineage (NCBI taxonomy): Eukaryota > Viridiplantae > Streptophyta > Magnoliopsida > Zingiberales > Zingiberaceae > Zingiber > Zingiber officinale. The sequence continues at coordinate 82,975,989 of NC_056007.1, forward strand.
CAACTAGTCTATAGAGTTCAAAATTTTAACATAATCAATATTGCAGAATAGATATTCTGCCTAACTAGCTGATTGGAAAGATGCTCACTTGTTTGCAACTCCCTTAAAACAACAAATTTGACAACAAGATCTCCAGATTTCAATTAAAATAATTGGAGAAAAAGGGAAAAGACAATACCTTTTCCACAACTTCAGCCACCTGTTCGGTTCTCGTCGTGTCCCCATATGCGGTGAAGAGGCGAAACCGTTGGAAGCGGAGAGGATGGTCAGCGAGAGGGGATCGCTGTAGCCTCAACGCACACGAAGCCCTCTGCGTCGACAAGAAGGACAGAAGACTCCTAGGGGCCTTGGGGTGAGTGGAGCGAGGACCCGCCGCCGGCGAAGAATGGAACACCAACGGCGTTCTAAGCACGGCAGCCATTTGGGAGAGAGCAGCGCTACCTATCCGGAGAGATTTTGCGGAAAGTTCTGGAGAAGTCCCACTACTTATTCGAAGGGATCGAACCGGTTCAACAATTCGAAAATAACAAGGGGCAGACTAAAATTAAGTCCTTTTGTCATTTTAATAAAAAATTATCAAGGGGCGGCTCATAGACTTTTTCGCATATTAGCATATTTTCTTCTATCCATTAAAAAATAAAAAAATAAAAACAAATTCACATTAGGCGCGGATCATCCGCACGGACTCGTCGTAACATGAAACATTTAGATGTATGCATTCTTTATAAAACAATTATTTGAAAAATCATCACCAACTTATTTCTTTATTTTTTTTAATCCAGATATTTAGTTTTTCCTGAAAATTTTTTTCCACCAGCACAGTTAGCATTCTTAAATTTATCATCGTACTGCAAAAAAATTCACAGTTTGAATTCGAAAGTTAAATATCTGATTAACCGTTTGAATTCCAGGATGCATTTCGCTTGAAAATCGATCCATAGGGACACCATATAGAAATATCATTCTTCTTCAAATGTTAATCGAACCCTTTTCTCTACAATTTTGAATCCCCCCAAATCCCACTAGAGAAAAACTTGGATTATGTGAGCACAGATTAATCAGATGCCAGCATTAGGCATCCATAAATTGTATTGTTAAATATTTTGTAAGAAGGTGAATGAATGGATCCTATGCAACCACAAAAACACGGCAATCAATCGAGAAAGGAATCAAATGGCAATCAATGATGGCGTCGAATTAAAATCGAGAAAGGAAGCAAATTTACCAGATCGTCGACAACACAAAGGGTAGATCCTCGATTTAAAAGAGTTCAGGTCTGTTGGTTGTGTGCGGTTCTATACCAAAGAATCATCGCCAATCATCTCGACCTCCCGGCGAGATGACGACCGTAACCTCCCGAAGACGGCGAGAAGCATAGCAGCCAGGAGCACGCCGAGGACATCGGCGGCGGCGTCCTTGGCGGAGGCTCCGGCCGATCTCCAGATCCCAATTTCGTCCGCGACCTCCTTAGCGGTCCCCGCAGCGAGTGCCACGAGGGAGCCGAGGGCGGCGCTTCGCCGTCGGACAAAGGCGTGGCGGCTGCGTCCGGAGAGGTTGGCAACGAGAAGGGTGATGACGAAGCAGGCTAGTAGATGCTCGAGTTTGTCCGCGGCCAACCACTCGTCGCCGCCCTCCATCGCTGCGGCACCGTGGTTTCTCCTTGGGGTCGAGATCCCTTTCCTCTCTCCCTCTCGAAGCGGCCGTTTCGAGTCGCATCAGACCCGCTCCGGTTTATTTAGCATGTCATTCCGTTCGCGATTTTACGTGTAACTTATCAGAGTTTTACTACTTATTAAAAAAAATTACAGCAATTGACCAATGACGCAATTACAATTACGAAATTCTCAAAAATCACACTTAATTTTTAGATTTTTAAAGGACCCATATCAACAGCCGATCAAATTATGTTATTGATTTTTAAAATACAGTATTATATTTTACTATTATAATATCATATTTCAAAAATCAGCTCCATTTTGGTTAAAAGATTTTTAAAATAACAAAGGTAGAAATCAGAAAGTTATGATTCCATAACTTTTTAAATACCTCCTTTCGTCAATTTCGAAAATTACTAAAAACATGGACGTTTAAACATTGTACAAATTGGCACATAAATTAAGAAAATTGTCACTCGAAGCCATGTTTTATTTTATAAGCCTCATCTGAAATTAAAATTTTATGTATAGATTGTGTTTCGCATTTATAGATTGTCAATTGATGATTCTTCGAATTATAATCTTGTAACAACTCACAGGAAAGCTACATAGAAGATTAAAACAGGTGCAGTACAATCTCGTAACAACTCAAAAAGGTTGGTATTAATCACAGATCAAGGACACGAACAGAGACTAATGCCCCAGCATATCTAATGAGCCATAAAAACAAGTTGTTAGTATTATATGCACAAGGATCGTGATGTTTACAAGACTTGTGCAACCCTTGGTCCGTACTATCCTACTTTTTTACTTTTGTCAAAGTGACAAATTACATTGAAAAAGAATATGGCTTGCCCTTAGAAAGAGTGGGGAAGAAGAAATAAATAAATAAATAAAGAAGAAAGAAACCAATGATAGAAAATTGGAAACAGGCCTAAAACGTAATGTTATAATCCCAAAGTTGTCGTCCACATGGAGAACGAGCTCACATCATCTGACGAATTTGGAATTGCTGTTGTTGCCTCATGTAATTGACTGGAATCTTGTCTAAGTTGTATCAAATGTGCTCTTAGGCTGGAAGACTCCATCTGTACCATGTGGCAAAAGGTGAAATATATATAAGTGGAGAATAAAATTGCAATAAGTTGGACGTTGAAAGAAATGAAGGATTAAATTATTTTAGATTTTTTCCCCCCGCCATCTGAAAATGAGCGGCCAAATAACTCAGTATGGGCTGAGTCTGAGCTCAGACTGTATATACAAAAATGTCTATATCTGAAGTATACCGTCAAGTTTTATGCAGATGCAAGAGAAAAGGATTTTGCTAATGTGCTTATAGCATAACCATTTATCCAACCGACCTGCATTGCTGCTATTAAACCTAGTAAATCTCTGCACTGCTCGAGGAAAATTTTGTCCGCTGCTACAATAGCTGAAAGCTTAGAAATTAGAGTCTTTGTGCCCTCGACCTGATAACCATATCCAAATCTTCAGTTCATCTTCAAATTAAAAAAGAGAAAAGGGAAAAAAAAACTTGTATCCACATGGTCAAAGTGAACTTGAGGATACCAGGAGCCCTATCAAGTTCCAGGAAAATGATTTCACGATCTCCAGAATTAAGTTATTGCAACCAAATCAAAATGTTAAATTTGTCAATTCAATTGCGATTATAACTTGATATCGAAACGTTTCACATGTGAACAATGCAGGCATAAACAAGTGTTTATACTTTTCTAAAGAAATTCATAACTTTTCACGGGATATTTAAAAGATGCAAAAAAAAACACGAACTAGAATCCAATCAACATGTTGGGATATATTATCTATTGCAGAATTAACCCATACGAACTGTTTATAAAAAGTTCCTAGAAGTTTATGCACAGGTGGCATATTCTACTTTGAGAGTACGAACTAGCTCAGTTGGTAAGGATCTTAGAGGAAGTTGTTGGCAAGGTCTTGTGTTGGAAACCCACCTTCACCTCAATATGAGCGCTTAAGAACTCTCATAGCTATCTTTTACAAAAAAAAAAAATTAAGTACAATTCTAAAATATCAATAAAAGCATGATTAGATATCTTAAGAATCCTCACTTGTCAAATTAAGAAGAAGCAAATAAAGTGAAAATTAGTCAACAAGTCACCTTAGGTAGCAAGTAACAAATGGAGGAGGCCATTGCTTGCATAATATCAACTGCTGAAGTAATAGCTTTCTTCACATCAAGTATATTTGCCTGAAACATAGAAAATCAAAAGAAAACTAAAAATTTTATTTTAATGAAATTACACAAAAAAAATTAAATGGCTAGTGATTCATTGCTATGCAAATACCCTTGCTCCTGTAACAGGAAGGCGTGATGTACCAGTTTTCACAGCCGCAATTGTCCCGCATAAGGAACTCGCATGTTTTCTCTCCAAGGTCACATAATGCTCAAGGTATGCAATCTACAAAACAGTTCAAAAAAATCATCAATGAAGCAATAAAATAGTGCGAGTAATAACATTTCATTGGATGTACAATTTCTGATTTAGTAGCATTGACAAAATATCATCATTTGGATTCAAGCTAAAACAGGGCCAGTAATCGGAAGTCCCTGTGTCCATGCATAAGATACCTATCATTTAGTTCCATGCATGTTCTTTTACTTTTACTTAAAAAAAAAATAACAGTGCAAATTCTGATTCAGCGGCATTGACAAAATATTAATATTTGGATTCAAGTTAAAACAGTGTCAGCAATCAAAAGTCCAGCTGTCCATGTATGAGATACGTTATAATTTATTTCCATGTATATGCCTTTACTCGACAAAAAAAATTAGATGAAAGTTCAACATTCTTCAAGATCTTATTGTCCAAAAGGCACTTTAAATCTTATGCAAGAATGATAAAAGAAGTGAGAAAAAATGTAAATAGAGGAACGTATATACATGAGACATCATTAGTGGATCAGTGATAGGAACTAAATGAATCACATCTACCTGCTCTTTCAAAATCGCACCCAATTTCATCTTCAGTTGCAGATGCTGGACATGGGTCCTTCTTATAGCAACTGAATCACGCAACTCTGAGATACTATCCCATACACTAAGAAGATCATTCTGCATCACAATCAAAAGTAAAATAAAATCATGTTTCCAAAGTTAATTGCATATCATTTCTGTAAAAATATATAATAAAAGAATAAAATGGCCAGGTTTCGGAAAAATCTCCATTGAATCAAATTACGATATATAGCACAAGTAGTACGTACTCTATGATTATCACCACAGAACTATGAAGCAGAAAATTTACTAAGAAATTGTATTTAAGTGTAGTGTGAGAATATCAGAGATGATGCTACCTATGTTGAGGACCAAGAGATTCAAATAAACGAAACAGCAGTTCTGCATTAAATGTCTAATAGTATTTATACAAAATCCCATAAAACGTGGAATATATCAGAAATAAGATTAGTACATATATCATGCATCATTTAGTACGTGGAAAAACCAATTAAGTTATATTTCAAGAACGACAAAATTTGCTGGGATTACTGTCAAAAGGAAAAAAAAAAAAGTATCATAGACATCGCAAACACAACCTACACTTTCTTCCAAGTAATGTTCATGCAATTAAGTAACTACACTGTCAGCAGAAAACTACTACCTCTGCACTGATTTTTTGAACTGACAGAGCCTTTTCTGCCTCGGCATTGACAAAATGCCACTGTATGCTTGAATTATACAGCAGCTTTAGTTGATGAGCATCTTCTAGATGTTTTGCATTCTTCTCTCTCTGTGAATCGACGCTATAGGTAAGGACAGAAGATATGCCACCAGCTCTATTAGTCACATTGTCAGACGGCGAGAATGGAGTTGATGGTCGTATCCTGGATGGACTGGTCATTCCCCTAACGGTAGACGATGCTGAAAAAAATGAGGATATGTTGCCTGATCTACTGGTTGCATTACCACATGGAGAAAATGGAGTTGATGGTCGCGTCCTTGATGGACTGGTCAGACCCTTAGTGCTAGAAGATGCCGACAAAGATATTGCCCTACCAATTGAAGTACCAGCTTGTGAGATTGGAGTTAATGGCCGCATTCTGTGTGGACTGGAAATGCCCCTAGTGGTAGATGAGGCTCTATTAGTCACATCATCGGATGGTGAGATTGGAGTTGAGGGTCGGGTCCTGGATGGACTAGTCATGCCCCTGGTGATCGATGATGTCGACAAAACCTTACTTGGGGATGTAGGGCAATTTAAAACTGGGATGGGTGATGACCGAGTTCTAATTGGCCTTGGTACAGAGGCTGATCTCTCGATAAGTGTTGAAGAAAAATGTCTAGGTGATTTGACATCCTGCTTTACTTTTCCACCTTTAGTATCGAATAGTTCCTCAGATACCTCATTTGAGGAAGGCTGAGGAGCTGTTGTTTCACTCTCAGAAGAAGGCTCAGATTTCTTTGGTGAAGCAACACGCAATGCAGCTACCAAGGAAAGAGACCTGTTAACTTTGTCATTCGGATCCGCAATCATAGAAAAGACATTTGTAGACAACCTGCCACCATGCATAGCAGGCCACCGGTGATGATCAATGACCCTTGCATTTGAGTTTTCAAGTGGTTTTGACTCCATTGGCTGGATGGATGTGCTCCTTCCTCTCAGAGGAGTCAACTTTCTCTCGGCCACTACACTTGGCATTGTTGAGGAATTTGCAACAAACTTTTCACTTTTGCTTACAGAAACTGCAGGAGGCTCTGATTGGAAAGATGATACATTCCTCGTCGAAGGCCACAAACCCTCTGACACCTTGTTGTTAAGTATTTTTCGTGGAGTATTATGAGCACCTGTGGCCATATCATGGATTGAAGTTGTAGGCCTCGAGGATGGCGAAGAGGGCGTGGAACGATTGGATGGAGATGAGGGTGCCGAAAACCTTGATGTAGGGGTCACCGGTCTCCTCCTTTCAGCAGATTGGGCCCTCTTAGTCTGTGATGCTTCAGATGCAAGGGAAGTGTAAACGGCATTTGGAGAGGGGAATCGTTTTGGTGAACTAGGCCTAGAGATTGGAGCAGAGGAAATCCTATCCTTGTATCTAGAGGCAACTTCCCGAACCTTGCGAGTAGCAGCGATTGCATTGTTCTTCTCAGAAGGAACCAACGGCAGCCTGAGATTATCTTGTGTCTGATAAATCTTCTGCAGCGGCATAGCCTTGGGGGGCTTCACTTTACTTGTATCCATTCACTGACCTCGTTAGATGATGCCACGTTGATGAGTTCATAATAAAAAATAATCTATTTAAACAATATGACAATATTTCATAGATCCAAGAAAATTTTCACTACCAAAAAATTGCAATTAAAAAGGAGAAAAAAAAAACAGAAATATTTCTGTTACAGCAGGATGATAAGAAGAAAATCTGAAGAAGCATAGTGCAACATAAGAACTCACTTTAATTAAAGAATGGAAAGGGTATGATAGTTTCTGGACCAACTTCATCTTAAGAACTTCATGACATTGAAAATTAGAGAAAAGGTACTCGAAATTGTTAAAGAACAGATGGTGAGTATTCAAACACAATAAAGAGAACAAAGCGGGTACAAGAAATAATGAAGATTCCAGCAACAGACGTGGGAATACGCACAGAAAATTCGCCGAACAATGAATGATCATGTGTCATTGTGGGCATTTTTTTAATACATGCACTAAAATTTAATATTCGCGTATGTTTCTTGTTCTGTCGGGTTTCGGTTTCATCGCAGACAAAAACATTTGGAGGATGGTAAATAGTAGGAAAGAGGTAATAAACGGTAAGAGAAAACTGGAAACATACGGTGACTTCTGATCCTAGGAAACTGGCAATGGTCTTAAACATAAATTGAGGAAATGACAAGGTTCTGTGGTTAATCAAGCAAAGTTTGAGGTCCCCGCCGCCAGTCAAAATATGTGAAAATACAAACCACAAGACCAAATCGAAATCAAAAGTTTACATCTGCAATTAAATCATCCTTTTTTCATCGACCAAATTAGATCCTACATGCATATGACAAATCAACATCGACAAGGTCGTAAACGAAGAACAATTCAACTTCTACCTAGAAAAACCAAGAAATCAACAATTAAAATATACAAAATCAACACGCATTGACTACGCCAAGAAAATGCCATGGAAGAACTATACCGGAACGGGGGGAAAAAAAAAGAGGAAAGCATTCAGAAATGTGAGTGCGATAAAACTTCTCCGACGTGCATAACAGAAGGGTTTTGACTTTCGAGCACAAATCAATCAACCAACCTGTGAAGCATGAGGTGGAATCGCATAAAGGTCCCGCGTTCCAGACTCTTAACCCTAATCGCCGCCGGACGACGCCCTCCAACGGGATCCCTCGAATTCAATAGCGGAAACCGAAACCGGACGATGATTATCAACGAAGAATCACACAAGCCCCGTGAGAATAAGATGAGAAGACCGATTTCGTCGTCCTCCGTCGTCGCGGAACGGCTAACGGGGAAGAAGACGAACCAGAGGAGAAACGACAGGAGAGACCTTTCGGTTACGAGAGGGAGAGCGCGACTCCCTCTATCTCTTCGATATTTATATGCATTAAATTATTAACCCGATAATAATTTATTGTGTTGCCACATTAAATTATTATCGGGTTGAAGCAGCTGTCATCGTCGAGGCACTCACGGGTCGAACTCAAAAAACGATCAAATCCGACTACATCCTGATTTTCATCGTCGGTCCCAGCGTTCTGGAGCTAAAATTCTGGGGCCACGATTTGGTGCCTTTTGTCATGGCAATAATGGTCGCATGTGAGTCGAACGGCGTCACAGGCAGCGGTTAAGGTCAGTTCGAGGGCAGGCGCTAAAAGATAATTATATTCGTCTTAATCACGGTTAATTTTTAGATTACATACAAAATTAATTTATAACTGACTGTAAAATTAACTAGGAGTGAGACTAGCATCATCCAAAACATGACATAGGTTGATGCTCATAAAAAACCCTGCTACTAAAGTCTAAAGGTACCCATATTGATATTAATGTACGTATGGATATTATAATATTCAAATATTACAATCAAGAGGGACGTGTATTATAATATTGATAGTGTGTTAATTTTTGTTTGGACGTAGTAATGAGCAAATGTATTTTTCTATTTAATTAATATAAAATCAGAATAAAGCTCAATGAGTAAACAATGTTGATGTGATGATGAGGAGTTTCATTCTGCGGAGGATAGCTGTCATGATAAAAGTTAAAGTTAAGACGGTTAATGCGTAGATAACATCAGCCGGTCGGACGAGCATGCCCCAGTCGGGTCAAGCGACCGGCTCGATATTGGCAGAACGGAACTTCGGCCAAGCGACTACCCCGCTCGGCCAGGCAAGAGGGACTCGGCATTGGTAGAGTGGGACTCGGCCGAGCGGCTACCCCGCTCGGCCAAGCATGTGGGACTCGACGTGCATAGCAGAACTTCGGCCAAGCGGACATAACACAAGCACAGTGGAATTCCAGCCAAGCGGACGCGACACAAACACAGTGGAGCCCCGACCGAGCGGACGAAACACAAGAACAGTGAAGCTCTGGTCGAGCGTCCAGCTCACTCAGCCTAGCAACATACTCTCGCTGGTATCTATCGATATCCTTTTGAGAGTTAGTGACACCGACATCGGACATGAACAACTAGTAGATCGTACAGCGGAAACTTCCACTGTCACTTCATAGATATGCTCGACCCGTTAAGGTACTGTGTCAGAGACACTTTACTGACAAGTCTTTTCAGGGGAAAGTTTGGGAAGGGTGCTCACCTTGGAGAGCGTGCACACATACTACATGAGCTTTATATAAAGGAGGGTCCAAGCATCGACGGAGGTATGCAATACACGATAAACACTGTTCTCACTACTGTATATTTTGCTCCGCCTTTTACTTTATCGTCAATAACTGACTTAAGCGTCATAGGACCAATGCCGGAGACCCCTTCCCTGACTCGGTACTGATGTAATCTGTGTCATAGGTCTGAGCGGAGTCTATAAACGGTCAGCAGGAGTGTCACATCCTCAACTTTCCATCTCATCGATTTTCAGACATGATCAAATGTGATTGTTAATGTTAAAATAAATCTAAGTATGTGGTAATAAAAAAAATGTTAATATAATGAATATGTAACATGTGAATCTATAACAATTAAACCAATAAAAAATATTTTAATTAAGTAATAAGTAAATTACAAAGTTAAATTATTATCACTTTATTCTCTAATTCATTATCAATGTTGTTGATTATCAAATGATTAATTAGATGATAACATTAAATCTTAGATGATCAATCCGGTAAAATATTAACTATTAAATTACCAAATGAGGGCATGAAAGGAGGAGATAGGTGTAGTGGATAACAACCACTTGGTCACCTTCCCCTACTCGCTGGCCAATTAATTTAACTATTAATCGGTACGAAGGAGCACGGATGCAAGTGTTGTGGGTGAGGCTTGAGGCTACCTAACATATTCTCCCTAACTATAAAGGTAGGAACAAGGACCGACTTCTGGCTTTACAATTGATTGTGGGGTTTGGATTGTTATTATCACAAAGCTAATTATAGCATCTTTTAACTCTTGACGACTAACTTAGCTAGCCAACTTTTTTTCTAGCACTCCTCTAACTTTATGGCTAATTAACTTGTAGAAGGACCATTTTAGCGAGTATGTAGTAGGAAATGCTTCTAAAACGTTCTTAGAATTTTACATTAATCTAATGGAATTGACTTGGTTCAATTTGGTTAGAAAACAAAATAAACCTGTTGAGCTAGCATGGACGTGGATGCCACAATCTTATTTCCTTTCCAAACGTAGACTTAATTTGTTATAGAATTTGTAATTGTATAATTGTCAAACTATGGCTCCATGCAATTCTATATGTTATATAGTTTCAAGTTTCCAACTTTAACAGTTGAGTGAGAAAATTGTGTTGGCAGGCCTAACAAAGTGGGCCGTACTAAGACACTTTTGGACTACACAAATTAATTCTCTTTGATATTATGGTTAATAATGGCTAAGGATAACGAAGAAGGAAGTCGATTGTAATAATATATGTGTTTTAAAAAAAGTGGAAACAAAACATTTTTTAAAAACAACAACTATTTTGTAATAACGAATATTTGTAATTGATGCGGATATTGCTTGAGGGCATAGAGGGAATAAAGAGGAAGAAGGAGGGCAGTTTGGTCATTTGGCTGGAGTAGGTTCTTGTTTTAAGGGCGCACTGTAGAAAAGGAGTGGCTTCCTCTCACACTCCTTGCCGACACTGGCGTCGGCGATCGGCCGCCGACGACCGGCCACTCTCCTTCTCTACCTCCTCTCCTAGGACTTCTTCGTGTCGGCGCCGCCAACGTCAGGAGGAGGGCTGCTTCAGGCTAGGTTCCGCCTCAGCCAACACAACAAGGGGTTCCGGCTCCTCCTTGCTCCTCCGCCGTGGCTGCCATACAGATCCGCCGGCGACGACCATCTTCGGGGCCACCTCCTCCTTCCTACGACCTCGATACCTTTCGCCGTTGCCGCCGGCGCCGCGCGTCGTCGACGCCACCCAGGAGGTCGCCTCCGCTACCAGCGGTCGTCGCCGCTGTCGCAGCCGCCTCTATCGGCTGCTGTCACCGCCGCCACAGCCTTCGACGGCCACCTCCAGCGACCACATCCAGTAGCTAACTCCAACGGGCGACGTCGCTTCTGGTGGTCTTCATCGCTGTCGCAGCCGCCTCCATCGGCTGCTACCATCGATGTCTCAGCCTCCGGCGGTCACTGCTATCACCCCCACCATCGGTTGACCTACGACCTCCATGATTTGTATTGTGCTTGTTGTGTTGTGTTCCGGCCATCGGGCCGTTGAGTTATTGGTATTGTCCAGCCTGTGTGTCGTCTGTCGGCCTGCGAGCCGAGAGGGTGTTCGGCCATCGTGTCGCTATTGCACTTCGACTTTCGTGTCCCTATTCTGGCCTGCGAGCCAATGCTGTGATTAGACCGCTCGTCGTCTGACATATCCATGTCATGTCCGGCTTGGAGCCGCAGGAGTCAGTTACTCATCTGGTGGACGTCTATCTACTCCTCACGTCCGCGGTGACTCAATCAGCGCCGCAAACCAGCTCATCCATCCATCCGAGGGCGCCCCCCCCCCCCCCCGGGCCAGGGTACGTTGCTGTATTCATTTTGTACTTATTTTATTATCCTGTTATTATGTGGATGCTTATATGTTCGCGGGACCCACCTCGAGCATCGAGGTACCAGGGATCGGGGCAACCCGGTCACTGGTTGCAGGAGTTGTTGACCAGAAGACATCGGATGATTTGGTCAACACAGGAGACAACTCATCAGCCGGGTCATGGGGATGCGGTCAACCTTCCAGACACGTCATTCCGGCAGGTTCATCTTCTCAGCTTCCCGACAGAATTAAATTAGCGCCGTTTATGGGAACGCACCTGGTCTGGAACGTGAAGACGGACGACCCGGAAAGATTCGTCATCCTCATGGCCTTGATGAGTTGCGACGAGTATATCGTATCCTCCTCACTCCACGGATATTCGGGAGTCGAGAAATTAAGTCAAATCCTTTGCTGGTCGGCATGTCAGTTTTTCAGTTACATTCTCTTTCGGTCATAATATTTATCATAGTTTCTTGAGCGAGGACCCCGTGCCGATTGGCCGGGCGTATATTATCCGAGCCAAGGGCTCGATGTTGAAGACCCTATGCCGATCGGCCAGGCGTATATTATCCGAGCCAAGGGCTCGATGCCGAAAACCCCGTGTCGATCGACAGGGCGTATATTATCCGAGCCAAAGGTTGGATGCTGAAGACCCCGTGTCGATCGGCCGGGAGTATATTATCTGAGCCAAGGGTTGGATGCTGAAGACCCCGTGCCGATCGGCCAGGCGTATATTATCCGAGCCACGTGCTCGATGCCGAAGACCCTGTGTCGATCGGTCGGGCGTATATTATCCGAACCAAGGGCTCGATGTCGAAGACCCCGTGCCGATTGGCCGGGCGTATATTATCCGAGCCAAGGGCTCGATACTGAAGACCCCGTGCCGATTGGCCGGGCTATATTATCCGAGCCAAGGGCTCGATGTCGAAGACCCCGTGCTCATCGGTCGGGCGTATATTATCCGAGCCAAGGGCTCGATGCCGAAGACCCGGTGCCGATCGGCCGGGTGTGAGCTATGTCTGAAGACCGTCGAGCGGGGACGTTAAACTCTAGAGTCGAACCGGCGACTATAAAAACCCCGGCTTAAAGACCGTCGAGTGGCGACGTTAATTTCTAGAGTCGAACCGGCGACTATAAAAACCTCGGCTTGAAGACCGTCGAGCGGCAACGTTAAACTCTAGAGTCGAACCGGCGACTATAAAAATCCTGGCTTGAAGACCGTCGAGCGGTGACGTTAAACTCTAGACTCGAACCGGAGACTATAAAATCCCGGCTTGAGGACCGTCGAGCGGTGACGTTAAACTCTAGAGTCGAACCGACGACTATAAAACCCCGGCTTGAGAGCCGTCGAGCGGCGACGTTAAACTCTAGAGTCGAACCGGCGACTATAAAACCCGGCTTGAAGACTGTCGAGCGGCGACGTTAAACTCTAGAGTCGAACCGACGACTATAAAAACCCCGGCTTGAAGGCCGTCGAGCGGCGACGTTAAACTCTAGAGTCGAACCGGCGACTATAAAAACTTTGGCTTGAAGACCGTCGAGCGACGACGTTAAACTCTAGAGTCGAACCGGCGACTATAAAAACTTCGGCTTGAAGACAGTCGAGCGATTGTCACCTCATATATTCTATCTTCCCCGTTCGGGGTCGAGTGGTCTTCACTGGTCTCAGACCAGCTTATCAGATATTCTATCTCCCCCGTTCGGGGTCGAGCGATTGTCACCTCATATATTCTATCTCCCCCGTTCGGGGTCGAGTGGTCTGTTAGGACCTTCGGATAGCGGCTAGAGAGGGGGGTGTGAATAGCCGACCTCAAATTATCGTTTCTTCCTACAATTTAGGTTAGCGCAGCGGAAATACAATGTAGAAACGAAAGTGGAGAAGATCAAACCTCAAACACGATGATGTAACGAGGTCCGGAGATGATACTCCTACTCCTCGGTGTGTCCGTAAGGTGGACGAAGCCTATCAATCCGTCGGTGGATGAGACCCCGGAAAACCGGCTAATAGAAACTCCTTCTGGGTGGAGAAACCTCGCCACAAACTTCTTGCAACAGCAAGATAGGAGTACAAAGATACAGCACAATACAAAGGCAGTAAGAATGTAAAAACACAGCTTGCCTTCTCATCGACTGGATGAAGTAGCAACTTCACGAAACACCTACAACAGCAGGAACCAGCCGAAGGAAGCTTCCACGAAGCTTCAGGAAAATGAGAGCTCAGTAAAGCTCTGATTGCAGTAAGATCAGAAAGAAAAGAGAGGCAGTCACTCTACTGTAGAGGCACTCGACCCCTTTATATCCCTGAACCTGCGAACCTGTGAAGAGGGTAGAAGACACAGCAGAAATCTAGCCGTTGTGACTCAATGGCTAGAGCTGGACCGATCAGGCTCCACCCTAATCGGTCCAGACCTTCTCTGATCGGTCTTGCGACCGATCAAGACCTATTCTGATCGGTCCCCAGACCGATCAGCACGCTTCACAGAGAGTTGCCCAACTCTCTGATCGGTCTGTGGACCGATCAGGACTCAGGTGGATCGGTCCACATACCGATCCCCCTCTTTCTTCTCCCGATCTTCTTCGCTTCTGTATGATTACTGATCGGTCACCAGACCGATCAGGTAATTCACAGAAACACACTGTTTGGTTACTGATCGGTCACCAGACCGATCAGTCAACCAGCGTATCACTGGATCGGTCACCAGACCGATCCAGGTTTAGAGCTCCCAGCCCTAAATCCTACCTGGTCCTGAGAACGAGCTACCGAGCCCTCTCTGACCTAGTCCGGAGAACGAGCTACCGAGCCCTCTCCGACTCCATCGTCCGGTCCAGAGAACGAGCTCCCGAGCCCTCTCTGACCTAGTCCGGAGAACGAGCTACCGAGTCCTCTCCGACTTCGTCCGGTCCAGAGAATGAGCTCCCGAGCCCTCTCTGACCTAGTCTGGAGAACGAGCTACCGAGCCCTCTCCGACTTCCACGTCCGGTCCAGAGAACGAGCTCCCGAGCCCTCTCTGACCTAGTCCGGAGAATGAGCTGCCGAGCCCTCTCCGACTTCCCATGCCAAGCTTCCATACTTGGACTTCTCCCGTGCCAAGCTCCCTGCTTGGACTTTTCCGTGCCAAGTCTCCATACTTGGACTTTTCCCATGCCAAGCTCCCTACTTGGACTTTTCCGTGCCAAGTCTCCATACTTGGACTTTTCCCCGTACCAAGCTCACTGCTTGGACTTTTCCGTGCCAAGTCTCCATACTTGGACTTTTCCCGTGCCAAGTCTCCATACTTGGACTTTACCGAATCAAATCAACTCAAGTCGGGTCAACTAGGTCAACCTTGACCGAAGGTTGCACCCACAATCTCCCAAGTTTGTATTCTTGTCAAACATCAAGATACAACTTTTCTAATCTCGTCAAACATCAAAATACAACTCGAGTCAGGTCAACTCGAGTCGGGTCAACCAGGTTAACCTTGACCTAAGGTTGCACCAACATGGTCTTCATTGGTCTCATATCAGCTTATCAGATATTCTATCTCCCCCGTTCGGGGTCGAGCGATTGTCACCTCATATATTCTATCTCTCCCGTTCGAGGTCGAGTGGTCTTCACTGGTCTCAGACCAGCTTATCAGATATTCTATCTCCCCCGTTCGGGGTCGAGTAGTCTTGGCGAGCATCTATCTCCCCCGTTCGGGGTCGAGCAGTCTTCGCGAGCGTTTATCTCCCCCGTTCGGGGTTGAGCATTCTTCACGAGCATCTATCTCCCGCGTTCGGGGTCGAGCAGTCTTCACGAGCATTTATCTCCCTCGTTCGGGGTCGAGCGTTCTTCACTGGTCTCGGACCAGTTTCAGATATTCTACTTCCCCCATTCGACTCACTACTTTTACTTTCATGCGCCTTCGATTCACGGGCTACACTCCAGTTCGGTTCACGCACGATGCGTCCGTTCGGTTCACGACTTTTCGTCTCCATTCGCGTTCGATTTCACAGGCTATACTCCCGCTAAGTTTTCAGGCTCCACTCCGGCCCAGCGCTGCTTCATCGCTCATTCAGTATTTGCCTATGCGCTCACTTGGCATTCGGTCGAGAGTTTACTTGGTAGTCGCTCGGCATTATTTTTCGTCGCTCGGATGACACTCTGATAGCAACCTGATCCTTAGCCTGATTGTCCACCTAGCCACGTGCTTGCTTCGCTCGACATCATTGTGGTCGTCTGGTCAGCATTTTACGGTCACCATGTCGATATTTCGAGATTGCCCGATCACATTTCAGTCATCCGGCCGACGTTTTTCGGGGCTCAACTTCCATCCTTTCGATCGACTGGCCGACCCTTTTTCGATCGCGCGCTTAGCATTATTCACCCGGCGTCTATCCACCCGATCGACATCCTTCTGATCACCCGGTCGACATCTTCGTGGTCGTGCGCTTGGCACTGTCCCACTCTGCACTACTCGATTATTGGGTCAGCATCTTATGATCGACTGGTCGTCACTTCCTCGATCGCTCGTTCGGCATCGCCCACCCATTTGCCCGATTAGCATTTTATGATCGACTGGTTGTCACTTTCGTGGGCGCGCTCGGCATCGCCCATTCGCTCGGTCTACTCGGCACCACGCATGTCGCTCGGCGACTATCATGTTACTCGTCGCTCGCTTGATGCTGCGCCGCTCGCTTGATGCTGCGCCGCTCGCTAGGCACTTGGCCGGTTATCTGACTCGGTACTATTTTTGCATAGTTCGCTCAGCATCACCACCCTCTCTCGTGCGATGCTATTATGACAGCAATCGCTCGTGTCCCCTTATACGATGAGTTCAGTGATTTGACTTTGATATCGAGAGCGGTTCAACCCTTTGCGATAGACTGTCCAGTCAGTCGGACTTGCGCCTCCTTCGACTAGACTTGAAGGGGAGGCTTGTGATACAGATATTGCTTGAGGGCAGAGAGGGAATAAAGAGGAAGAAGGAGGGTAGTTTGGTCATTTGGCTGGAGCAGGGTTCTTGTTTTAAGGGTGCACTGTTCATCGTACCGAAGGGGGGGGGGGGGGTTCGGTGCTTTGAGCCGCCACGAAGAAAGGGACTGGCTTCCTCTCAAACTCCTTGCCGACACTGGCGTCGGCGATCAGCCACCGGCGACCGACCACTCTCCTTCTCTACCTCCTCTCCTCCGACTTCTTCGTGCGGGTGCCGCCAACATCAGGAGGAGGGCTGCTTCGGGCTATGTTCCGCCTCAGCCAACACAACAAGGGGTTCCGGCTCCTCCTTGGTCCTCTGCCGTGGCCGCTAGACAGATCCGCCGACGACGACCATCTTCGGGGCCACCTCCTCCTTCCTACGACCTCGATACCTTTCGCCGCTGCCGCTGGCGTCGCGCGTCGTCGACGCCGCCCAAGAGGTCGCCTCCGCTACCAGCGGTCGTCGCCACTGTCGCAGCCGCCTCTATCGGCTGTTGTCATCGTCGCCACAACCTCCGGCGGCCACCTCCAGCGACCACATCCAGTAGCCGACTCCAGCGGGCAACGTCGCTTCCGGTGGTCTTCGTTGCTGTCGCAGTCGCCTCCATCGGCTGCTACCATCGCTGTCTCAGCCTCCGGCGGCCACTGCTGCCACCCCCACCTTCGGTTGACCTACGACTTCCATGATTTGTATTGTGCTTGTTGTGTTGTGTTCCGGCCATCGGGCCGTTGAGTTATTGGTATTGTCCGGCCTGTGTGCCGTATGTCGGCCTGTGTGCCGTATGTCGGTTAACCTATGCAAGCTTGTTGCATTACTTACAAACCTGTAATGGAGACCGTGAAATTTATTAAAATCCCTCTCCCACTTAGTTATTTAAAAATGAGGATTTTAACCAATGCTAGCATACATCACATGCACATAAACATCACAGTAAATAAAAGTAATAAATTTAGAAATTAATTTTCCAACTATTATGGCCTTTTCCATCACTATCTTAGGTATGCTCCAACCCTAGCTGCTACCATCTTTAGCCACCGCCATCGGGTCGAGACGTCACATCCATCTTGCTTCTTATTCCACTGCACCTCTGGTGCTTCAAAAGTACCACGCCTCGCAAGCATCCGATCCGCGACAAAAATAGAATTTTATATATGTCGATCCTATATTCCACGAGGAAATGTACATGAAATCTAGATCGAAAATAAAATTCTAAAATCCTAGGGCTAATACAGCTCCTGCTGTATTAGTTACATACAATCATGCACACATATAATAATGCCCTTGACATGTCTAAGGGTCCAATCACACACAACATCTATAAGCCGTAATAGTTGGAGTCTGCAACCAAAAAGTTAGCACATCCTACTATTATCCTGCCTAAATTATGTATGACATGTTCATAACCTATTTAAATTCTAAACACACAGAGGCAAACCCTAGCTCTGATACCAATTGTTGGTTAGTCCTAGGAAAATCGTATCGGTTCCACTGTACAAAAATTTTGTACAAGTGTCGAACCTTTCATTAAATAACCTATTGTGTTCTTTAGAAGTTAAATTAGGAATCGCAGATGGAACTTAACATCATTGATTCCAAATTTAACTTATCTGTTCTTAATGGTTTAGATTTGGATCGCAAGCGGAACTTAACACTATTGATCCAAATCCACTTATGTTATTAATTCCATTAAATATTAATTTTCAAAATTGGCTTCCAGGACTGCATGGCAAGGCACATGACCTTCTTGGATATGGGAGCAACCACCACCGCCTAGACAAAGCCTTTTAAGGAAAACTAATATTTAATTTCCTTAAATAACTCTAGGTTAACCAAAAAGAACAATCGAATCACAAATTCGAAAAACAAAGAAAACACAAACTCGAAAAATAAATTCGAAAAACTAGATCTAATGCCTCTTGTGTTTGGAATTCATACAAAGAAAAATAAACTAGCATGATGCGGAAAATAAATACTAGTAATACCTTTCTTTGTGAACTTTAATGACATCTTGATCTTCTACCGTATTCCTCTTCTAACCTCGGACGTTGTGTGGGCAACGATCTTCCAAGATGAGAACCACCAATCACCTTCTTCTTCCTTCTAGGTTTCGGCCACCAAGAGTCCTTCTTGATGGATAGGTTCGGCCACCACCAATGCTCCAAGGGATGCTAGAGACTAGGCTTCCTTTCTCTCCTTCTTCTCCTTGCTTGATCCGGCCACCAAGAGAACTCCATCAATGAAGAAGTTTCGGCCACAATAAGGAGAGGAGAGAAAAAGAGGGGGCCGGCGACACCACCAAGGAAGAGAGGGAGCAAGAAAAAGAATAGAGTCGTTAGCCATGAAGGCACCTCTACCCACTCTTTTATAATCCTTGGTCTTGACAAATAAGGAAATTTAAATAAAAACTTCCTTAATTCTTTTTCCATGAAAAGGAAAATTTATTTAATTAAAAATAATTTCCTCTTCTCACATTACATGGCCGACCACATCTATAAGCTATAAACAAGGAGAGTTTTAATTATAATAATAATTAAAACTTACTAATTTGTCTCCGGAAATTTATAAAAAATTTCTCTAATAATTTTTCCCTTCATGGTGGTTTATAAAAAGGAAATTTTATAAATTAAAATCTTTCTTTTAAACATGTGGATGATTTTCAAAAAGAAAAATTATCTCTAAAAATTAAAATCTCCTTTCAATCTACAAATAAGGAAAGATATCAAATCTTTTCTTAATCTTTTGTAGAAACTAATAAAAGAGAATATTTAATTTTTAAACTCTCTTTTAAATCATAAACATGGTTAAAAAGGGAAAGTTTTCTTAAAATTAAAATCTACCTTTCAATCTATAAATAAGGAAAGATTTCAAATCTTTTCTTAATCTTTTGTAGAAAGCTATAAAAGGAAAGATTTAAATTTTAAACTCTCTTTTAAAACCATGGAATCCACATAAGAAAAATTTTAAAAAATTAAAATTCCTTTTTATTTTAATAAGGTTGGCCACCTAAGCTTGGGTTCAAGCTAGGGCCGGCCACCTCATGAACCCATGAACCATACCTTTGGCCGACCCTAGCTTGGACTCCAAGCTAGCTTAGCCGACCCCTATAGGATGAGTAAGAAGGTGGGTATAGGTGGGTATAATACTCTATAATTAAGAGGCTACGATAGGGACCGAGAGGAAGAATTGGTTTTGGTCTCCCGATGAAATTAAGCATCCCGTGTTCGCCCCGAACACATAACTTAATTTCATCAATAATAATTCATTCCACTAAAGAACTATTATTGAACTACCGCACCAATCCCAAATTACATTTTGGGCTCCTTCTTATTATGAGTGTGTTAGTCTCCCTGTGTTTAAGATAATGAATGCCCACTAATTAAATGAGTTACTCACAACTCACTTAATTAATATCTTAGTCCAAGAGTAGTACCACTCAACTTTATCGTCATGTCGGACTAAGTCCACCTGCAGGGTTTAACATGACAATCCTTATGAGCTCCTCTTGGGGTCATTCTCAACCTAGATTACAAGGACACAGTTTCCTTTTATAATCAACAACACACACTATAAGTAATATCATTTCCCAACTTATCGGGCTTATTGATTTATCGAGCTAAATCTCACCCATTGATAAGTCAAAGAAATAAATACTAAATATATGTGTTTGTTATTATATTGGGATTAAGAGCACACACTTCCATAATAATTAAGGTCTTGTTCTTTTATAAAGTCAGTACAAAAAGAACTTACCTAAAATGGTCCTACTCAATACCCTTGGAGTGTATCAGTGTAATTTATTAGTTAAGATAAACTAATACTTCATTACACTACGACTACTTCAACGGTTTGTTCCTTTCCATTTTAGTCGTGAGTAACTGTTTATAATTTATAAAGAACCGACAACATGATCTTCTGTGTGTGACACCACACACCATGTTGTCTTCTATATAAATTAATTGAACAAATAAATGTAGATATTTGACCATTGTGATTCTTTATTTCTAAATGTTTATACAAAAGCTAGGCTTTTAGTATACACTCTAATAATCCGCCTCTTAGGCGACTAGTCCAAGGCCCTACTCCAATGATTTCCCTACACTATGAACTTTTCCTTTTCAAATAACTTTCGGAAGCGGAAAAGCCTCTTACAATCTATTCTTACAACAAACACAAGCAAATACAAAGACAAACATGTTTACACAATTGAGCTTTGCTTTGGATGCTTATTGCTCCTTGAGAATGCCTCTTGTTAGTTCAAAAATGTAACAACACTTTGCTCCAAAACCCCCCTAAGAATTAGTGACTTCTTCTCCAAACAAAACCCTACTTATACAGTTGCTATTTGGGCAGATTTTTGCCTACGAATCGGTTAGCCTTGCTCACCAATCGATTGTCTTGTCAATTTCTACTGTTTAAACCTATAAAATGACTATTTTATGTTGTTAATTGATTGCACCAATCGATTGATAGCTTCCAATCAATTGCACCAATCGATTTTGAAGCATTATGTTCGCCTAAAATGAGCTTCAATTAATTAGCAAGTAGTAACAATATAGTCTCTAAATGAGCTCTGTTTCTCACAAATAATTGTCTCATTTCGATATCTGAGTCAAAAGTTATAATTTTCAGAAGTTTACTCTGTCAGAAGTTTATTGTTGCCTAGTATCTGATCAACCTCTTCTGCCAGATCTTCACACCTCATGTCAACTCCCTATTGGACTTTCGAGTTTCAACCGCCAATATCTAGTTAACCATGATCCACTTGGGTTTTTCTTTTACCAACTATTTTTTGGACTTTCAATAACCAAGTGTCCGATCCGGTATGATTCACTTGAACTTTCTTCTTCTTATGTTCATTCCCTATTGGACTTCCAATCATCAAGTGTTCGGTTAACTGTGATCCACTTAGACTTCTCATCTTTGTGTCAACTTCATATTAGTCTTCCGATCACCAAATGTCTAGTCAATCATGATCTAGTTGGATTTATCTTACCAATCTATTATACTTCTGTAATCATCAAGTATCCGATGAACCTTAACCTACATGACTTCTCATGCCAATTTCCTATTAGACTTCTAACATCATCAAGTATCTGGTCAATCATGACCTATTTGACTTCAATTCTCTATTGGACTTTTGACATCGTCAAGTATTTGGTCAGCCTTAACCTACTTGATTTTGTTATCATCAAGTATCTGGTTAACCTTGACTTACTCGACTCTTCTTGTGCCAACTATCTGTTGGACTTTTAACATCGTCAAGTATCCAGTCAATCTTAACTTGCTCAACTGTTGGTGCAAATTTTCTATGTCAAGGTTGACCAATTTGACTAAGCTTGAGTCTTGATGTTTGAAATATATGGAGATTACAGGTGCAATTGTCCATTATGAGAAGATTAGTCAAGGTTTGACCAGTTTGATGTGAAGAAGAGCCAATTAGGTTAAGGTTGACCGAATACTTGATTGGAAAGTCCTAACTAGAAGTTAGGCAAGGGCAAGTCCAACGGGAAGATTAGCAGAAGAAGAAAATCTAAGTGAGTCAGTGTTGACCGGACATTTAGTGTGAAAAGTCCTGGTGAGTGAAGCCAGGTGAAAAACCCTAGTGAGTGAAGCTAGGCAAATGAGAAGTCCTGGTGAGTGAAACTAAGTAGAAAGTCCTAGTGAGTGAAGGTAAATGAAAGTCATAGTGAGTGAAGCTAAGTAGTGAGAAAGTCCTGGTAAGTAAAGCCAGACATGTGAAAATCTAGGTGGGTCAATGGTTGACTGGACACTTGGTGATTGGAAGTCCAAGTAGGTCAAGGGATTGACTGGATACTTGGCACAAGGAGAAAACTCCAAGTGGATTAAAGAATTGACCGGACGCTTGGTTAAGAAGTCCTAGCAAGTTAAGGTTGACCAGATACTAGGCAATAAGAAGTCTCAACAGGTCACAATTGATTGGATATTGGGTAAGGGAACCCTGGACTTTGTTTTGGAAGTTAGGGGTTGATATCGATTGGGCTAATCGATTACCATAGCTTAAGCGATTAGGGTAATCGCTTAAACTCATTTTTACGAGTGCACAGAGAGGTTCCTGATCGATTAGGCTAATCGATTAGGCATATCTTCCCTAATCGCTTAAGCTCATTTTTACGAGTGCACAGAGAGGTTCCTGATCGATTAGGCTAATCGATTAGGCATAGCTTAAGCGATTAGGGCAATCGCTTAAGAAGTCTTTTGTGTGAAATAGAAGCTGCGGTAAGCGATTAAGCAAGGAAGTTTAATCTCTTATGGTTTGTTCTTGCGCGAATAGAAAGGCTCTTAATCGACTCGGCTAATCGATTAAGAACCCTTCAGCAGCCTCTTATGGCTTAATCTCTTAGAGTTTCATGATTGTAATCTTATAAGATTACATTTTGTATTAGCTTGTATTTTCCTCTTCTTGTATTTCTTTGTGTGTGAGCTTGTACGAGACTTCTCTGCCTCCAGATTGTTTCCGAGAATGAGTGTTTCATAGTGAAGAGTGTGCATGAGGGTCGGATCCTTTGATTAGGCACCTCTGCTTGATGTGGATACCAAGTAAATCCAGCTTGTTAGCATTGGGGAGTTTTGCATCGAGTTTATCCGCTGCATATCATCATCGACAAAGCATGAGAAGCTATTCACCCCCTCCTCCCCTCTAGTTCCGAAGTGTCCCAACATCAATATCTTATTAACACTAGTGTGATCGTGCACACGCGTTGCGTGTGTAATATAATAATATATAAATTATTTGGGTATTTGAAAATCTAAATTGTTTGGATTTTCTAGTGTCACCCTTATAAACTAAGAATTAATTATTTGGATCGTCAGACCCATACAATAGTGAGGCTAGAGAATTCGAGCAACAAACTACTGTAACGGACTTCTCTATGCAAAAAATTATTTTATTTTAATATTATACTTGTCCTAGTAAAAACAACTAAGAAAAGTATATTTTTTAACATCGTCGGCCTAAAATATTTATAGAAGCTTCTTTGATTATAGTATTGTCAATTCTAAGATGTGGGACTAAAGAGAACTATATTTTTTTTTTATATAAAGCAATCAGAGAAAATTAATAAATTGTTTCGCTTGTGGAATTACTAATAAGCCTTGAAATTATTTTTAGTGTAAATAGAAAAAAGGACATTAACGTAAATACATTTTAGGCTTCACCAAAGTTAGTTAGTAAAGAGGAGAGATTTTTAATAAAATAGTGTGTAATATAATAATATATAAATTATTTGGGTATTTGAAAATCTGAATTGTTTGGATTTTCTAGTGTCACCCTTATAAACTAAGAATTAATTATTTGGATCGTCAGACCCATACAATAGTGAGGCTAGAGAATTCGAGCAACAAACTACTGTAACGGACTTCTCTATGCAAAAAATTATTTTATTTTAATATTATACTTGTCCTAGTAAAAACAACTAAGAAAAGTATATTTTTTAACATCGTCGGCCTAAAATATTTATAGAAGCTTCTTTGATTATAGTATTGTCAATTCTAAGATGTGGGACTAAAGAGAACTATATTTTTTTTTATATAAAGCAATCAGAGAAAATTAATAAATTGTTTCGCTTGTGGAATTACTAATAAGCCTTGAAATTATTTTTAGTGTAAATAGAAAAAAGGACATTAACGTAAATACATTTTAGGCTTCACCAAAGTTAGTTAGTAAAGAGGGGAGATTTTTAATAAAATAGTAAGATATTGATTATATATCGAAATTCAAATTCAAGTCAACTCAAGTTTCGACTGTCAAGTATCATGTCAACCGTTGATTCACTTAGACTTTTTTCTTACCAACTATTTGTTGGACTTCCAATAACCAAGTGTCTAGTCAACCATGATCTACTTAGTCTTTCTTCTTCTCATGTTCATTCTCTGTTGGACTTTCTATCGCTAGGTGTCCGGTTAACTATGATCCACTTGGACTTCTCGTCTTTGTGTCAACTTTCTATTAGTCTTCCGATCACTAAGTGTTCGGTCAACCGTGACCTACTTGAATTTCTCTTACCAACTCCCTATTATACTTTTGTAATAGTTAAATATCCGATGAACCTTAATCTACTTAACTTCTCGTATCAATTCTCTGTTGGACTTCTAATATCATCAAGTATCTAGTCAACCATGACCTATTTGACTTCAGCTCCCCATTGGAATTCTGACATTGTCAGGTATTCGAACAATCTTAACCTACTTGATTTTGTTACCATCAAATATATGGTCATCCTTGACCTACTCGATTTTTCTTATATCAACTATTTGTTAAACTTCTGACATCACTAAATATATATCCGATTAACTTTAACATACTTGATATCTTACTAATATATTAATCAAATATCAAATTTTAAACTCAAGTCAATTTAAATTTGATCAACCTTAATACCAGATGGACTGCACGAACAAAAAATTCACAGGTAAGTATATATAGATTTTCCACTCGGATTTTAAATTAATTTCCGTTTCTTTTTAACCATTTTTAGACGAAAGCTTGGAAGGTTTTTTTCCCCTTAAAAAACCAAGACTGCTAAAATCGTTGTCTGTCGATTTGGATCGTTATACACGAATCGTATCAAGAAGTACGACCCAAACTTAAGTCTAATATTTTCATTTAAAAATAATAATAATACTATAAAAAGTCTTACCGAATATAATATAAGTAGAGTCTTAATCTAGCAGACAATTAAGAATAAAGAAAGGAGCAGCAAACTTTATTAAAAGGACGTCCTGTTACACAACCTCACTATATTAATTACCCTTTAATTTGATCAATCAAATCAATCCACGTAGACCTCTTAAACAACTCAAGAATTCCAATACATATTATTAACCACGAACTTAAATTAACCTAAATTAACTTGTTGTTGTGATCCTTTTTTGTTTCTCTTTGAAAAAAGTGTATGCATGTATATAATTTCGTTGCAGTATTCCTGATTAAAAATCGTGTTATTTCATTCAATCCTTGTCAATTGCGAAATTATCGGCAGCGTAATAAAAATATTTAGTTGGGAAGGCGCGTCGATAAAGTGGTGGAGACGTGACGCCACACGATAACTGACTTCCAGCGTCAATGTGAATTGTGTGTTCGATCAGTTGCAAGTTGCACGGGCCACGGCCGACATGACTCACGCAGTGGCCTGCCATCATCACCCATTGCATTCCACATCGGAGTGGAGTGTACTAGTCATGGGCGTCAGGAAGCAAGGATCTGTTAACTGTGACTTGGGGCATCAACCCTCATTAATGCCCCCAAACACTAAAATTATTAGAGTTATAAGATTATAAATATAATTTTATATTAAAAATATATAAGAAAAAAAATATCTCCATTGACATGAGACCTTTTGGGTAGAATCCAAGAATAAAATTATAAGAACTTAGACTCAAAGTGGACAATATCATATCATTGTGAAGATATTTAAATTCTTTTCGATCCTAAAATTGATATCAGAATCCGGATTATTAGAATGTTTAACCGTCGATTATGCACAAGAGTTGTGATCTAATTGAGATACATAGAAAAAAAAATACTAATCACATGTTCCCATATCTAAATTTTTTCGATCCTACACTTAATAGTTATTCAAAAATTTAGAAGTAATTGGTTAAGTAAATTTAGAAGTCGTCTAAAATTACATTTGTGGAATGTTTTACATTAGAGGAATTAAGCTACTCGATAGGATAAATTTGTTTGAAAATTTTTCATTACAATGTTCATTCCTTCCATTTGTTGATTGTGAGAAGGATCACAATCACTGTTAGAAAATTTCTCTCCTGAATTCATTGCAGAGATGGTGCTTAATGTGAGCGCCATCTCTGCAATGAATTCAAAAGGAGAGATATTTTGTAAGAGTGATTGTGATCCTTCTCAAAATCAACAAATGGAAGGAATGAACATTAAGTGAAACAGTTATTCCAAATTTATTTTTGAGACAAGATTGTAACGGTACGGTTATATATATATATTTTCTTTTGCACATTTTTTTCGCATGCTATAATTTCATGCTTTGATATAATGTTTATATTGACTAATTAAATGATGTATGATGTGATCTTTATTTCTTTCTTTATACAAAATTAAGCTCCCGTGATTTATTCTTTTTCAGAGTACGTGTGTGGGGTAACTATAGTGACCATTGCACCTTTGCCACCAGAAAACAAGTTGAATTATATTTATTACTTTCCATTTAGAACTCTCTAATAATATCATCTCATGCAAATTTAAATTCTTTTTTTCATTAGTGGGAACTCCTTGCATGCAACTCATTCATCACTGCCAAACAAGCATCGAACTTATATAACTTTTAATTTTCTAAATACATATAATAAAAAATTTATGTATTTTATACGAATTCATATCACATGGCACGTGATTCTGCGAAGAATTACTTTCGCAATTTATTAAAAAATTAATTCGTCTGACGACGCATACAGTTGACGTTGCTAATTTAATCACATTTTAATCGCCAGAAAACAAAAGGTAGAGGGTAAAAGTTAACTGGCAAAGTCAAAGCCGCCCTTTTCTTCTTAATCATAACTTTTCAGCCGTCGACAATTATCCAACGATCCTTTAATACAGTAAACTATTATCTACCATCTAAATCCCTAACTTAAGTCTTAAATCGAATAGCTACTATAATAATATGCTATGATTCTATAAGTGTTATAATATATACTTAATCTATTTAATATTAATGAAAATTTACAGTTATGATATTATAGATGTTACAATATGAATATTGTATCACTTAAGTAATTACTATAACTATTACAATAATTACGGAACCTTAATTATTATAATGCGGATTGAAAGAGATTTTGTAATTGGTATAATGCTGATTTGATTTACTTACTTAAAATTCATGTTGTAGTAATTATAATTTTATAATTATTACAATGCACCCGAAAAGTTTAGAAATTAATCAGGAGATAATAATACTGAACAATATTAAAGGACAGTTGGGTAATTGTACATGATTGAATAGGGGGGTGTGTTACTTTTTTTTTTGTTTGTAATTTAAATATCTAGCGCTTCAAACCGACTAATCCTGGAGATGACCTATCTGATCCCACGACAATTTTTTATTAACTACCAGATAAATTGGGAAACACTCACAGAGACTCATTTAAGCAATTAGCGTTTTTAAATTTGTTGTTCCATTGGAAGAAAATCTTACAGTGCATTATGGTTGGGATTGCATTATAGTTGGGATTTAAATCGTAGATGTGTAGTTAATTGCTTAAAGAATCTAATCATTGCATCTTGATCCCAGGAGCAAATAGTCCTTTTCATTAGAATCTTGAAAAAAATGTGTCATTCATGTGCTTAATGTCTATGTATCTGTATTTAACTCCCTCTATATTCGTGGGACTGGAACTAGGGGACCGTTAATGTAGCGGATCTATTTTTTAATTTTTTTTAAAAGATGTCTCATTTATATATTTTATTTTTAAAATTATTCTTATTTTTGAAGCTGCTATAGTAATTATGAAATAATAACTGATACTTAATTATAGCAACATCCACATTGGCATCAATGTGAACTCGTTAATGCTAATATGTTGTTTTATTTATTTATTTTTTAATCTGTAAGTATTAATACGTTCAAAGAATTAAACACGTTAATACTATATTACTAGTAAAAGTATTCACATCGACATTAATGTTTCAATCACTAACATCAATATGGAGACTCTAACAAGTACTATTTTATAACAATTGTGACTATACAAATTTATTTTAACTTATAGTATATCGTAACCGGACTAATGCTGATCAGAAATAAATAAGACATTCTTTTTAATTGGAATTGTCAAGTTCATTGTTAATTACATATGTACCTTCAAGTTCATTGTTAAATCGATTTTGCTTTTTGACACGCCAATTTTAAATTTAAATTTTGAATTGATCGATCAATTGAGTTTATGAATGAGTGATTATATGATAATAAACAAAGAATATCCATTTTTATGCTAAATGAGATCTATTGAACTCATAATTTATTAGATACTTTTAATATCAATTACGTATAAGAAAATTGATCCGATTGTTATAACTAGATTCATTTTTTTAATAAATGATCACTATGAACGAGACTCAATAGAATTTGATCAATTTTTTTTTCTATTGTTAAGATGAAAAATTATAATATTATTAAACAAAATAAATTCATATGATAGTAATTATAATTTTATAACTATTACAATATTAATTTTAAAGGCAGATGATAGGCTATCAATATTATTCAATAAGTCAAATTGTCCTATCAAATCAAAATTTAAATTTGAAATTGATTTATTAAAAAATTAAAATTAATTATAGACTTATAATCAATCGTTCAATGAGTAGAAATAGAATGGAGCTTTTTTTCTTAAGGTAAAAAAAAAAAAAAGAGGAAAAAAAAACTATGATTGAAAAAAGAAAGCGCTTCTTGGATTTTTCTTTGGGAAAAAACAAAATGAAGCCCTGACCTTTCTAAAATTTGTACTTACGATACGAATCCTGACGTTACAAAGCAACTACAGCTTTATCATTAATGCCGGGGTCATCTCCTCTCTATTTAACTCTCACTTCCAAAACCATTCGATTCACCTCTCCGTTTCCTTCCTCTGCTAAGTGTTTAACACTCACTTGCTGCTCCATTCCTGCTCTGCTTTTCCTCCTCCATTTATAAGCTCCAATCTCCTCAGCCATCTATTGATTGTTGCGATGGGGAAGAGCCAGAAGAAGGAACCAGAGAGCAGCAGCAGCAGCGGCAACGCTGTTACGCCCGTCAAGATGAAGAGAACGAGGAAAAGTGTCGCGCCACGTGATTCCTCGTCTCGCCGCAGCTCTGTTTACCGTGGAGTCACCAGGTCAAACTAAAAGTTGTTTCTGCTTTTTTTTTTTTCAAAAAAAAACTCTCTCAGAAGAATTTTAACTGACAAATGCAAAACAAAATTGTTCACAGGCATCGATGGACGGGGAGATACGAGGCTCATTTGTGGGACAAGAACATCTGGAACGAGGCCCAGAACAAGAAAGGGAAACAGGGCATGTTCTGTTTTGCTTCTTTTGTTTCTTGGTTTTTTAAAATGCGATGTTTTATTCTCTAACACTGTTTTCTTTTTTGATGGATCGACGGGTGCTGCAGTTTATCTCGGTGAGTCCGACTCGATAATTCTTGTTAGTTATTTGAAAATCATTCCAGAAAAGCAAGCAATTGAATGTTGATTTTGGATTATTAGGAGCTTATGATAACGAGGAAGCAGCAGCTCGTGCCTATGACTTGGCTGCCTTAAAGTACTGGGGACATGATACCATTCTCAACTTCGATGTAAAGTTCTCCTTTCTTTTTCAGATACAAGTCTCTTGTTTCCTCTCTTTTTTGTTGTACTCCTTTTTCAATAAAAAATTGAAAGAAAAAAAATCAAGAACCGGAATTGCAGATATCATTGTACAGAGAAGAGTTGCAGAAGATGGAAGGTCTGTCCCAGGTAGAGTACATTGGCTCATTGAGGAGGTTAGTAAAATGACATGCCCATCTCCTTGACTCAACTAATCCTGTTAAAATCTCAAGTTCTATGACATGAACAGGAAAAGCAATGGCTTCTCAAGAGGGGTTTCAAAATACAGAGGCGTCGCAAGGTAATAAAAGTCTAACAAGTACAAGGCATTGTTTCATCGTCTAATTTTTGAATCATTACAGACATCATCACAATGGAAGATGGGAAGCTCGGATAGGTCGTGTGTTTGGCAACAAGTATCTCTACCTTGGAACATATGGTTTGTAATCTTTCACTCCTTTCTCTAAAAAAGTGGCCGAGCATGCTACTTTTTGACATGTAGTAGTATCAATGTTTTACTTTTCCATAACTTGTTGTACTTGTGTAGTAAATATCTTTTAATGAAAACTCACATGATGCATTTATTGTTGTCGACAAGTGCTTTGACTATTAGTTCTTAGTTAAAAGCACCTTTAATTAAAGTAGGTCAATATTGGTCACCAGTCACTGTGTTGGGTCAAGGGTTTCACTAAACTGGTTCCACCGGCCGATCTAGTTTCATGTGAAGGGACCTTCATACAAGTTTTATCCCTGGCATCCAGTAGGTTAAAGGTAGGCAAAATTGATCACCAACACCCATCATCTTCCAGTAACGGTAGGCAACAACTAAGTCCCTAATCTCTGTTTAATTTGATGCATGCTTCCAAGTATAGTAAATCCAGTAATGATCAAACAATTAGAATTGGTGAAGTAGGTGCATCGGTCTCCAAAGTTCAGCCAAAATCGAAATCACGAAGGATTCTGTCAAATCAATCAATTCACAATCGTGCCTGTTTTATTCTTTCATCTTGGACTTAAAAGTTTGAGATCTTGCTCTGCTCAGCGTAGTGTTCTTTTAACTTCTTCTGTTGGATCGCAGCTACTGAAGAAGAGGCTGCGGTTGCTTACGACATTGCTGCCATCAAATACCGCGGCACGAACGCGGTCACCAACTTCGACAGCAGTCGATATCTCGGAGCGCATCGCCCCAAAATTGGCGGCTGCAGCGTCGGCACCAACAATGCCGACCATCTTGGTACAGTGCCAGTGGCAATTCCAGGCGACATCCATGAGAGTTTCATCCAGAACTCGAGCCCTGCACAAGAACAAAGTAGCAGTAGCTCGGAGAACAAGTCCCAGTTTCCTTCTTTAAGCCCTGAGTTAGCACCGTTGCCTTCAGACCTCGATCTGCTGTTGCAACCGTCGGAGTTGCAGCAGATTTTCGAGAGCACTTCGTCGTCAGAGAATCAGAGCTTGTCGCTGCCGACCCTAGTGAGCGACTACAACGACGCGCCATTCTCCCAGTGTAGTTTCGTAGAAGACGTACAAGCATACTTTGATTACCAAACCTTGTTAGGATGCGGCGCCGACGGAGATGATTCCATTTTCTGTGCTGATTATTTGAACTCGTTTCTGTTGCCAACTTTCGATTGGGAATTCGATGTGTAATAGGAGGGGGAGCATTGGACTCGGGTAAATTTAAAAGAGAGAAACACATACTTCCTTTTTCATGGATCAGGGATTTTTGTTGAGCAAGTAATCAATAAAATTGTATCACCCTACCTGTATTGTTTTGTCCGTATAATACGTGAAATGAAAATTGTTCTACGTTCTTAACTGTTTCAGATTTAAAATTCTTTTATTGGAATTAGTAGAAAGTATTGGAATTAGTTCTTCAGACTTGAATTGTTTAATAATGTCGCCGCTCTTGTTGCTGACTCGTGTCGCTCGTAGAAGGCGATATTTCGCCACTTGTCTTCTTCGCCACTGCATGGTTTGTTTCTTTCTTCACTACGGCTTCACCGGTCCGGCGGAGAGTTGCCTGAATCGCAGAGCAAGCAGCGAGGGGAAGAAATGGACAAAGACAAGAGGATTGGAGTGCGGAGAAAGCCCGCGAAGCGGCGTTCGAGCAAGGGACTCGCCAAGGCGGTGGCGGATTACCTCGCGTCTGATTGTTACATGTACGCCCCTCTCGTTGACGCGCCCCCATCGGATTCGTCGCCGGATTCTGCCGCCGGCCCTCATTCGTCGGCAGGTCTAGATTTGTCTCTATCATTTTCAAAAGATACTTGTTAATGAATATTTAGTAAATTGCAGATCTTCCTGGTCCTTGCTCAGAGATCAGAACCCATAGAAGATCCAGCTTCCACACTGAATCCATTTCTATTCCATCTGGTATATGCTTTCAGATCTTTTGGTTTTATACTGTAAATTTTGTGTTCAGTCATCCTCTATTAGATCTTATTCGATGACATGCAGTCCACAGAGGTACTAAAGATTAATTTCTTTCCTTCTACAGACTCAGGGCTGTCTGTTGTGAACTTGAGGAGGCTGCCACCAAAGTATTAGTATAGCATGGCTTCGTAGTTATTGCTTTTCTCTATGATGTTCCTTAGCTTCTTTGCTTACTTGATTCCATGTACTCAGTCATATAGGGATGCAATTACAGTTTCAAAGATACCATAATATTTCGGAGTATTGTGGTCATCTAGGTTCATCATTTAGATTGAAGGGCATACTCACTTGATTATTTGCTAATTTATTATAATTATGTGTTCAGAAAATCGGCTATGTTTTTCTTAAATGAACTCAGTGTATTTTGATTATGCACTGTTCTTTATGATGATTGTTGAAGTTCCTCGACACTTAGACAATTTAAATTATTTGCTTGTGTAGTTAGTTTTGAGGCTAAATATGAAAAGAAAACAGGATAGTGAACCTCTTCCTAAAATCCTCAGGAGCTTTGCAACCATGTCCATATCATTCTCTAGTCAGAGGTCACAATTGCCACTGCTAGATAAACAAGCGGTTTCAAAAGGAAAAACACTGCTAGAGAATTGTGAGCACTGGCTGTAAATTAAAGTGTTGCTTTAGGACTTACATAGATGTTTTGATAACTTGCTATTTGAGGGGAATTAATGTCACATGACTTATCGTTTCATCCTTTGGTTCACTGGACAAACCAAATGTATGCACATGCTTAATAGGCCCACAGAATCTTTGATAAGTGCGTTTACCAGCTTGTGTGATTAGTGAGTGCTCATATGGCTGTTTTGTGCCGAAGTAGTTATGCTGGTGAGCTCTGACAGCAACTACAGAAATCTTTTATTTTGTGACATTACAAGCTTGAATGTAGACTGACATTCATCGAGTTTCCGCTTTCACTTGGGAAAATTTATCCTCTAGTTTACATGTGATGTTGGCTGGAGGTAGGTTGGCAAGATCCAGGTAAAAAAGGTGCTAGAATGTGTAATTGTTGTCCTATCATGTAGCTTTACTATAGGGTTTGTAGAAATTGGAGATTCCTTTCTTGTTCTAGCTAGTTGCTCATGTTTGTTTTAGCCTCGACATCGATAAAACATTCACTTCTAGTAGTTATATGCTACAGTGAGATGATCTTAGTAACTCCTAAGATTGGTGCTAGCTAGTGTTTTAAGTATATTTAACTAGACTCAGGTTCCTCTTGCCTGGTTCCCAATAAAATCAGGGTTGTTCCTCGATCATGCATTTTCCATATGTATTCTCGTCCTTTAATCTTCTCTCTTTTGAACAAATCCGAGTATATATTTGTCACTTTAGAGATCCAATTAGTGTACTCTGTAATGTTCCTATGAAATGTTTTGTTCGCTTCATTTTCTTGTGGAAGGACTTCCATAATGCGAGAGCAGGAGATTCTTTTTCACTCTGGAAATCCCTTTTCCCGGGTTCATTTCTTCATACCATTGTCAATTTATACTACATTGGTGCTGGAACATTTGACAAATGCATTCAAATGTGGGTCGCTTAGTCTTATTAGGATCCACACCAACATGCTTAAATTACCATGCAGATAAGCACAATATAATTACTGCTTAGGGCTACAGAGAAGCACCCTGTACACCACTGTTCATCCCCATAACACAAATATCATATGCACAAGACTTAAAACTGAAAGAAAACAAAAATAGAGTTCATCACGCCGCCTCGTGGAGGCTTAATATCTTTCTGAGAACAATCACCTTCAGCTCCAGGTACGAAACATACTCGGTTGTCTTCCTGAGCAGTACCTGCAACTCAGCAGTCCTGCAGCCAGGCACAACCATCTTAAGCTTCGTGAGCTTTCGCACCACCAGATGGTGTAGCGGCCTCCTCTCCCTCATTGCTCCTCTGTTTCCCCTCCTTGTCACGGGAGTCAAGGCCCTCCTCATGGCTGACTAACAACCAAATCCGGCTGCACAGGCAATCGATGAGCAAAAGCAAGGTATAAATAGGCTTCAAGTCGGCAGCCATGCAGGTGAATATAAAATAATAAATTATACTACTACTATTATTACCATTATTTTAACTTTGGTTGTTCGTATGGACATAATTATTAGCTAGCTAGCTAAGGAATAGTAGCCAAATAAGACACTCTGTGGACATCACTTGGAGGTGACAAGTGACTCCTGAATTGCAATGCACCATAGAAAGATGTGTTTGGCACGAGTCTTGTTGTGATCTCCACTTCGTGGAGTTTTGCAAGAAGACGCTCGAGCACAGCCTGTAAACCTTGCAGGGCCCAATTAGACTGAACTTTTTAATCATTGTCATTATTTCTTCTGTGTTGTTATTCGGCTAGCTAGCTGTATATTATGGCTTTGGCACTGTAGGTGTGTTGTAGGTCTCACATTTGGTCTAAACTAAACTTGCTCTTGGAATGTCTTGTCATGCCATGTGGCTTTGAAGGCGCAATCATTGGTTGGAGGGTGCCTTTATCATTACTATTAGTATTGTTAGGCTTAAGTTCTTCTTTAATCATCTCAAATTTTAAATTTCTATTTTAACATAGTCAATAAAATATTTTATATTAGTTGAAAATTAATCTAAAAATATATTGAAATAAATATCTATACAAATACTAATTGCATCAATCCAATCTTTGGGAAGGATGGATACTAAAACTAGAGAGATAGCATGACATGTCAACTAGTGTATTCGCAATCTTTTCCCTTGTAACTTCTTTTATATCAGTCACGTTCGTGGAGAATTTAGTCGGAACAAAAAGATACAATTCTCAATAATTTAGGGTTGAGAAGTCAGTGGGGGCTTTGTTCTCGGTGCATTGCCAATCATTTATGTATTGTGCCATAATATTATAGTTTCCTAAAATGATATAACTTTTATATTAATTCATTTTTGTACCCTCCATATCTAACTTACGGACTGGACCGCA
Organism: Zingiber officinale; assembly: GCF_018446385.1. Classification (NCBI taxonomy): domain Eukaryota; kingdom Viridiplantae; phylum Streptophyta; class Magnoliopsida; order Zingiberales; family Zingiberaceae; genus Zingiber; species Zingiber officinale. Next base: position 83,011,488 of record NC_056007.1, read on the forward strand.
CACCAATCAATGACACCGCACCACATCACTGATTATTTCACCAAAATGGGAAGAATATTCATAAGAAAAAAAGTACAAATTCTTAAAACACCGTCGAGTTTGGAAAAAACAAAATGGCTCGAATTAATGTGATTATAAATAATTGGTGGCCAATTAGGACAATAATAGAAGCTTTTAGGTGGAATCGTGGTTGGGAAATCAAAGTGCATGTGCACATCTCTATCACTCGTGGGCTGGATTCGGCACTTTGAGTCCCAATCCAATTTATTTTTTTTTGTCCTCGTCTCCAATTCCTCATTTTTGTCTTTTTTTTTTTCTTATTAGCGATTTCCCAAATTGTATAGCTCGTTATGCATTTTACCCGCTTTGCATAGGTGTTTTGGGATTGTCTAAAATACGTAACTTTTTGTAGATTTATTTTTCATTTTATCCTTTCAAAAATTGCCAGTACTTTTGTTAGTGTTAGTGTGTGCACATATACTTATATATTTTATAGATAATTATTTCATAAAAGTAAATATTTATCGTTAATTATTTACATATATGCATGATTAATGATAAAATTTTACAGATTAATAAGTATATTAATATGAAAATAGTCATTGATCGGATAGATATTTAGAGGGAACATAGATATTTAGATCAACGCTGAGTATAACTAGGTCGAGATAGATTGAGAGATGGATATCCAAGTTATACTTGGAGGTTCCTTGAGTTTAGAGGTACATTGAACACGACCCGCTTAAGAGGAGACTACATATTAAGCATGATTGGTCATTCTTCTTATAAATAAGTATAATTGATCTTTTGACTAAAGACCTTTATTCTATGCATGAAGTTATGTACTTTGATGTCATTTAAAGCTGTCTTTAATCGGATTGTGATTAATACAATAGTTGAGTGTATATATGACAAAGTGTAGAGAGAATAGTGTTGAGTAATAAAGGATCATCGCTCTCTTGAATTAGGAGTTAATATCCTAGCCGCTTGATAAAGATATTAGTGACTCAAAATTCATGGTCATGGGAGGAAAGATATCATTCAAGAGAAGTCTATTATATCTTGGAAATCAAGTAAAACAATTAATTTGGCGATGATGCATAATGTACCGAATTAAATGGGATGTAGGCTTAGATGAAAAGATTGAATTTCATAGTAATCGGTTCATAGTGGTTTATAGTTTATGATTAATATTAATTTTATCACGTTATGTGACTAAAAATCATTGCTAGACGGTTATCGTCTGTGTATGGATTTGCACTGCATTCGTGTATAAAATCTAGAGGGTCACACGCATAATACGTAGACATGAACGTTATCTATAATTGATTATTTTAGTGGATACTGAAATTAATCAATTTTACTATTTCTAAATTAGAATCAATTGGATTATTAATTAATCCTAAAATATCGGAAGCTAAAACAAATTAAGATCAAATATGAATTTATTTGATTCAAAAAAGAGAGAATTTGAATAGTCACAATCATAATGAGTAATGGAGAATTCGAATAGTCACAATCACGATGATTAATGGAGAATTTGAACAGTCACCATCATGATGATTAATGGAGAATTTGAAGTCATACCTCTTCATATTTCTTGAAGGTTATAAGTAGTCATCCTTAGAAAGATTCTTTGATGAACTCTCTCTCCACTTCTCCCTCAAAGACTTCTTTACTTTCTTCCATCGAAAGAGATCGATAGTGCTTCCAAAAGGTTTTGTTGATCTAAGAGGCTAGCACCTAACGGATCGTGTCAAGTTCGTAATATAGTGTGTGTGGATACCTCTAGAGGAGTCACACGTGGGGCTCTCATTTATTTGTGCTATCATTCACTCTATTGAGGACTACAAGATATGTTTTATTTTGTGTTATTTTATTAAAACTATATGTACCATGAAGAAATCCATGATTTAAGGGGGGGGGGAATCTAATTTTAATATATATATATATTCTGCTACACTCCAATCCCAATAGTGGTATTAGAGCAATTCATGGTTGGATCATATAGCACGAAGCCTCTTCTTCAAAATTTATTTGAGGAATCAGTGTTTCGAGAGATTTTAAAAAAATCTTAACTTCTTTATTTCAAGTTATATGCCTTAATTCATGATAGAAATGAATTTTGTCTAAAACATGTAAAGTAATATATGTTGTAATTTAGATATGAATTCCTTATGGCATACATATATTAACATATTAAAAATCTCCAAGATCGATTTGTCTTAAAAGACTACAAGGATTAATGGAGATAAATCTCATAATGAGATTATGCGAATGAATAAGAAGTTAATTAATGGTGAAATATTTTTAATAATTATAAAATCCCTTAAATATATTAAAGTCAAGATTTGTTAAAAATCCTCCACTAATAACTATGATAATAGTTAGAGTTTTTAAATAAGTTAGTATAATTTATTATAATTTATTATAATTATTAGTAGGTTGACTTAACTCGAATTCGTTGACTTATTTAACTCAGCTAAGATCAATTGATTTGAGGGGCAAGTGTTGAGAATATATGACTCAATAGGAATATAGCGAAAGTCACATAGATTTGTGATTGACAAGTTAAGGACCTACTTGATGAATGTAGAATGTAGATACAGCTCAGCTGTGTGCATATTATATGATTCAAGATTTCGATCTTATTAGGAATTGCTACCAACCAATTCTCAATTCTAACAGTGGGGGCCTGTTGAACTTGAATAAAATAATAGGAGTTATAAAAATCCTTTATTAAATATATTCTACAAATACTAAAACTCTGCTTTAAATTATTATATTTTAGATGACAAACATAAATACTTTTTCACTGCGAAGCATTCTCGAGAAAGAGAATACCCTCCTTAGTTCCAACAACCTAGATTGGTATAGAAAACTAAAAATCGTCTTGAGACATAAAAGAAAAATTTACGTGCTCTAAGATGAACCAATAAAGGAGCCTGTGCCCAACACTTTAGATAAAGATCAATCATATTATTCTCAATATATGAAAGATGCATTGGATGTACAATGCATCATGCTGTCTTCTATGTCTCTCGAGTTATAGAGACATCATGAGAACATGAGTGCTAGGGAGATTGATCAGTACTTGTGTGAGTTCTTCCAAGAAAGTGCGAGAGTCAAGAGGTATGAAACCTCCCGAGCACTATTCCGTATCATGCTGGTGGAAGGTGTTAGAGTGTATATTAAAAGTCTAGCTTTTTATATAAACATATAAGAATCACATTGGTCAAATGTCTACATTTATATGCTAAGTGTAGTTGTTCAATTAATTTATATTATAGATAACATGATATGTGGTATCACACACAGAAGATCATGTTATCAATTCCTTATAAATTATAAACAGTAGCTCACGACTAAGATGAATATGAACAAACCATTGGAATAGTCATAGTGTAATTTGGTATTAGTTTATCTTAACTATAAAATTACACTAGTACACTATGAGTGTATTGAGCAGGACCATTTGAGTTAGTTTCTTTTTATACTGACTAAATAAAAGAACAAGACCTCTGTTATTATGGAAGTGTGTGCTCTTAATCCTAATATAATAACAAGCACATATACTTAATATTTATTTCTTTAATTTATCAAAGGGTGCGATTTAGTTCGATAAATCAATAGGCCCGATAAGTTGGGAAATAATATTATTTATAGTGTATGTTGCTGATTATAGAAGGAAACTGTGTCCTAGGAATCTAGGTTGATGATGTCCCCAAGAGGAGATCATAAGGATTGTCATGTGGCAAAAGGCGATTCGCTCGCCCCCAGCGCCCCCGCCAACCCGTCCCTAGGCCAACACGGAGGAGGTAAATCACGGGTGACTACTAGCCATTAGTGCAAATGGCCAAGACATGGGGGAGGTTATGCTCGGTCACGCCGAGTTTCGACCCCAAGACCTCATGTGACAACACCCCATGCCTTAACCATCGCACCGCCCCGAGGGGACTGATCATAAGAATTGTCATGTAAACCCTGCAGGTGGACGTAGTCCTACATGACGATAAGGTTGAGTGGTACTACTCTTGGAACTAGATATTAATTAAAGTGAGTTATCAGTAACTCATTTAATTAGTGGACATTCAATATCTTAAACACAGGGAGACTAACACACTCATGATAAGAAGGAGCCCATATAGTAATATGGGATTGATGCGGTAGTTCAATAATAACTCTTTAGTGGAATGAGTTATTATTGATGAACTCAAGTTGGATGTTCGGGGCGAACAAGGGAAGGCTGGTAATAACCCTGGTTGGACTCTTTATAAAAGGCAAGAGGAAATTCCATGGGTTGTTTTCTCTTGGAACCTCGATCAGAGGCGTGAACCGGTCCTTAGAAACCTCAGGTAACTTTCGCGGTCTGGAGACGACAGTTTGTTGCTTTTTAGAGGTCGCACGCTTCTTGGCCTTTTTGAAGATTTCTTACTCTCCCGTTGTCATGGTTACGTTGATTCTGCCAGAGTCCTCCATCTTCACGTTCCGGAACAGGTGGAGAAGATTCCCACAGACAGCACCAAATTTGATCCCGTCCAAAAGCTGAGTCGGACGGAGGCTGGCTGGGTTGTCCTTGGTGTTGACGGAAAGTCGCAAGGACACCTAGTTGATCTGGCACCTACTGGAAGGGTTCCCACGAGCAGATAACGGGGGGTGATGACTGGGATGATGAGGTTGTTAGAGTTTATACTAAAAGTCTAGATTTTTGTAAACATTTATATTTGAAATAAAAAGAATCACATTGGTCAATATCTACATTTATATGCTAAGTGTAGTTATTCAATTGATTTATATTGTAGATAACATGGTGTGTGGTGTCACACACAGAAAATCATGTTATCAATTCCTTATAAATTATAAACAGTAGCTCATGACTAAGATGGAAAGGAACAAACTATTGGAATAGTCGTAGTGTAATTAGGTATTAGTTTATTTTGACTAATAAATTACACTAGTACACTCTGAGTGTATTGAGTAGGACCATTACACTCTGAGTGTATTGAGTAGGACCATTTAAGGTAAGTTCTTTTATACTGACTTAATAAAAGAACAAGACCTTAGCTATTATGGAAGTGTGTATTCTTAATCCTAATATAATAACAAGCACATATATTTAGTATTTATTTCTTTAACTTATCAAAGGGTGATATTTAGCTTGATAAATCAATAGGCCCGATAAGTTAGGAAATGATATTACTTATAGTGTGTTGTTGATTATAGAAGGAAACTGTGTCCTAGTAATCTAGGTTGAGAATGTCCCCAAGAGGAGCTAATAAGGATTGTCATGTTAAACCCTGTAGGTGGACTTAGTCCGACATGACGATAAGGTTGAGTGGTACTACTCTTGGATTAAGAAATTAATTAAGGTGAGCTGTCAGTAACTCATTTAATTAGTGGACATTCGATATCTTAAACACAGGGAGACTAACACACTCATAATAAGAAGGAGCCCATAATGTAATTTGGGATTAGTGCGGTAGTGCAATAATAACTCTAGTGGAATGAGTTATTATTGATGAACTTGAGTTGTGTGTTTAGGGCGAACACGGGATACTCAAGCTCGTCGGGGGGCCAAAACCAATTTCTCCTCTAGGTCCTTGTCGTAGCCTCAATGAAGCCTCAAATTCACTCATGAAAATCCCATCTTGGTGTCCAAGAGGGGGCCAACCCATGGCTTTGTGACCAAGCCATAGGGGCCGACCACTTCCTTCTCAAAGGGGCTGACCCCTTGCTTGGTGGCCAAGCAAGAAGGGGGCCGGCCACATAATTCAAAGTTTAGGGGGCGTTTTGAATTTTTTAAAATCTTCTCTTTGTAGATATCTACAAGTTTTAAAAGAGAGATTTTAAAATATAACACTTTCCTTATTTGAATTAAGTCACATAGTTTAAAAGAAAGTTTTAAAGTTTTAAAGTTTTCATTTTTTAACCATCCTCATGGTTTTAGAAAAAAGGAAGGGAGTTTTAAATTTGAAACTTTCTATTAAAAAAGGAAATTTTAGAAGAGAAGTTTTAAATTTTAAAACTTGGTTTTAATTTTTTAAAATTTTCCTTTTTTAACATCCACTTTAGGGAATTAAAAGAGAGGTTGTAAAATTTTATAAGAGCTTTTCTTCATTGCTTATAAATTTTTTACAAAAAAAATTATTTTCTTCCTTTTTTAAAGGGCCGGCCAATCAATGATTGATCCAATCAATGATTGAATCAATCAAGAGGAAGGAAAAGGAAAAATAAAAGGGGAAAAGGGAAAAATAAGAGGAAAATTTTAATTTTTTGTAAAAATCTTTTCCTTATTTGCCTTGGGCAAGTAATATAAAAGAAGGGGAGAGAGGCCTCATGGTGCATACTATTCTTTTCTCTCTTCTCTCTAATCTTCTCCTAAGGGTCGGCCCTTGCTTCTCTTCATGCTAGGCCCGGCCACCTCTTGTGGTCGTTTTGTATGGCCGGATACAAAGAGAAGGAGAAGAAGAGGAGAAGTAGGGATTGCATCTATTCTTATTCTATTGCTTGTGCTCCCTCTTGTGGACGGTCCTCTTCCCTTTTATTTTCCCCTTGCTCTCTTTGTTCCTTGGTGGTGGTGGTGGTTGAAACTTAGAGAAGGAGGAGGAGCTTTTGCATGGTGTTCATCTTGGAGGATCGCCGCCCACACGACGTCCAAGAGGAGGCGAGGAATATGGCAGAAGATCTCAAGGTTATTAACATACAAAGAAGAGGTATAACTAGTAATTATTTTTCGCATCATGCTAGTTCTTTGTATGAATTCCAAACACAAGAGGCATATGATTCTAGAGTTTCGGATTTATTTCGAAGTTGTGTTTCTTTTGTTTTGTTTTTCAGATTTGTGATTCGATTGTTCTTTTCGGTTAAACCTAATGTTATTTTAGGAAATTAAATATTGAATTTCTATTAAAGGTTTTGTCGAGGCAGTGGTGTATGATCCCATACCCAAGAAAGCCTAGTGCCTCGCCATGTTTGACCTGGGAGCCGATTTTAGAAATAAATATTTAATCAACTTTATAACATAGGTGGATTGGATCAATAGTGTTAAGTTCTGCTTGCAATCCAAATTTAAACTGGCGCCGCCTGTGGGAACGCACCTGCATCCGAGAGAAAGAGATGGATGAAGCTGGACGACCGCACACCATGATGCTCTCCCAGGAGGAGCTCGACGCTCTAATCAAGGCAAGAGCAGCTAAGCTCGTGGAGCAACAGAAACAGAAGGCACAAGCCGAGCGGATGGAGCAACAAGCAACGTCAGCGTCAGGTGGCCGAGCGAAAGCACCACCTGCCACGGTTCCATTTCATCGGGCCCTATTCTGTACGCCTCCTGAAGTCGCAACAGTTAACCGTGATCGAGGATCTTCATCCGACGAGGCACCCATGCGAGACAACAGAAAAGGCAAGGCTCCCCGAACGGGCGTCTCCCCCGAGCGGATCAACCGGCAGTTTTCAGAAGCCATCCTGCGGGACCCTCTGCCAAAGCACTATGTGGCCCCGGCGATCGGTGAATACAACGGAACCACCGACCCAGACGATCATCTAGGTAAGTTCGACAACACAGCTACACTACATCAATACACAGATGGAGTGAAATGCCGGGTGTCGGACGGATCCATCACCAGCTTTAAAGAGTTCCGCGTCGCCTTTCTCCATCACTTTGCAAGCAGTCGGCGCTACCAGAAGACCAGTGTCAGCCTATTCGCCATCAAGCAAGAGCCCAGGGAGCCGCTTAGAACTTACATCCAACGATTCAACTGAGTGGCTATGGATATTCCAACGGTCACCTCAAAAACAATGATGAATGCGTTCACGCAAGGCCTCGTTGACGGTGACTTCTTCCGCTCACTCATTCGAAAGCCACCTCGAGACTATGATCATATGTTACACCGGGCCAATGAGTACATTAATGTGGAGGAAGCCCAGGCGGCCCGAAGGAAAGAGGCTCCAACCGAGCGGCTAGCCCCTGCCGAGCGGAAGCCGCTCACTGGCCACCAACCGCCCAGAGGACCGCGAGCTGAAGCAGCCCGCCCTCAGCAACATGCAAGGTCCCACACCATCCAAGAGGTATCCGCCGAGAGGCCCAAACCAAAAAAGAAGGTATGGACCCCCATGTTTTGCTCGTTCCACCGGACTGACACGCATAATACAAGAGATTGCCAAAGCCTTCCCTTGATCGTCCACCCAGTTCCCCAGAGTGGCCACCGTTGATCGCCATCATCTGACAGGCGACAACAACACCGTGAAGCCGATCGACGACAGTCTCCTGAGCGGCATCATCCTCAGAGGCACGAGGACAATCCCCGGATGTCTAAGGAACGACCTAGGCCGTCCGCACGAGAGGAAGAAAATAGAAGCAATACGTCCCGAGGCGAAATCAACATCATCGCTGGCGGACCGACCGGAGGTGACTCCAACAGAGCAAGGAAGGCGAGTGTCAGGCAGCTCTAAATCCATGCGGTCGGCTGTAGTCAAGAACGGGCGAGGGGGCCTGAAATCAGCTTCGGGCCCAGGGACCTTGAGGGAGTTGAAGTGCCACATGATTGTTGGTGCGGTTAGCACTAACGATTTAACCCAGGTTTTGATGAATGACAAATAGGTTAAGTTAGTTTTGTTGTTGTCTGACACTTTGATCGAGTGTGCAGGAGAAGTCCAGCTAGGTCGACGGGCTGACCGGATAGCTGGCGAGAAGTCCAAGCGGGTCGACGGGCTGACCGGACGCTTGGCGAGAAGTCCAGCTAGGTCAACGGGCTGACCGGATAGCTGGCGAGAAGTCCAAGCGGGTCGACGGGCTGACCGGACGCTTGGCGAGAAGTCCAGACGGGTCGACGGGCTGACCGGACGTCTGGCAGGTAAGTGAGGTAAGTCACTGGAGGGGAGTGACTGCGAGGACGCGTTCCCGGGAAGGGAACATTAGGCGTCGATCCGGCTTAGATCCATTTCGGATATCTAAGTTGAGATCGTGACTAGATTCCGGTCTCGGAAAGACGGAATCTAAGTCATACTCTTGTTGTTAATTTTTATTACTTAGCATATCTATAAAAATGTGCTTACAATCTGTGCTGCAGGGTTTATTTGCCTCGGACTAACACTGTTTTGCAGGTAGGGAACAGTGAGGGTCCGGGCGCCCGGAATGGCTCCGGGCGCCCGGAAGTCCGGGCGCCCGGAAGGGATCCGGGCGCCCGGAGGCAAGTTTTATCCCCAGGACGACGTTGACACTTGGAGCATGCTGGTTGGGAGTGTTACGTCACATTCCAGGCGCCCGGAAGGGATCCAGGCGCCCGGAGCAGCATATAAAAGAAGCCCCAGGCAGGAGCTTCAATATATCTGTTTTCTGAGAACTCTGAGTTCAATCACTCTGCTACTCTGCGCTCCAACGATGTTCACAAAGCTCCGACGACTCACTCCGGTTTTCTTTTAATTCATTAGTTGTCGGTATAGCTTTGTTTTTCTTTCATTAGCAATATTTGTACGTAAATTGTAATTATCCGAATTGCTAGTGAATTGCCCAACGAAAGTACTCAAGGAGTACGGGCCTTCGAGTAGGAGTCGTCACAGGCTCCGAACGAAGTAAAAATCAACCGTGTTCATCTCTTTACTTCCTTACTTTTCCGCTGCGTTTTAACTCGAGATTTTCGAATCGATATTCACCCCCCTCTATCGAATCTAACGGTCTTACAAGTGGTATCAGAGCAAGGTTCCGCTCTGATTTGGTGCAACCACCAAACAGATAGGGGTGAATTTTTTTTTAAAAAACTGATATTATTATCTTTTTGGAAGATTTTTTTTCATTTAAAATCTAAATTGGTGCAACACCAACTTAGAGTTTCTGTTTCTCCCGCACTGCTAATCCAAGACGAAGTCTTGGGATATTTTTCCAGTTAATTTCGTGTGTGTAGGTTATAATGTCTCAACAAGAAGGCTTCAGCACAGTACGTCCTCCTCTGTTCAACGGGGATGACTTTTCGTACTGGAAGAGGAGAATGGAGGTCTACATGAAGACAGACTACGACCAATGGATGAGCGTCACAAGGGCTTACAAAATTCTAGTAGACAACTCCGGGAACATACTAGACCCTGAAGACTGGACAAATGATGTGAAGAAAAAGGCATCAATTGAAAACAAAGCCATCAATACTCTACACTGCGGACTAACACGAGAAGAACTGAACCGGGTCGGACCGCATCAAAACGCTAAGGAGCTTTGGGATAAACTGATCGAGTTGCACGAAGGAACAAGCGACGCAAAGGTAACAAAGAGAGATTTGCTGTTAAATAGAATTTTTAATATAAAAATGCAGGAAGGAGAAACGGCAAGTCAGCTCCACGCGAGGGTCAAAGATATCCTCAACGGTCTCCACGCGATAGGCCACCAAATGGAGAACCGAGACTTAATCAGGTACGCGTTAAATGCTTTTCCGCGAAACAATTTGTGGGCATCAATCGTAGATGCCTACAAAATTTCAAAAAATTTATCTAAATTAAAATTGGACGAACTCTTTTGTGAATTAGAACTTCATGAGCAAACTAACGCCGGGGTCGAGAAAGGTGTAGCTTTATTTGCAGGTTCCTCTAAAGAAAAGAAGAACAAGCCCGAATCTGAAGAAGATTCCGATCAAGACTCTGAAGACGAAGAACACCTGGTGAACCTGGTAAGGAAAATGTTCACCAGGAAAAAGAGAAGCTTCAGCAAACAGGATCTTCAGAAGATCAGTTCGCCAGCCGACTCAAGAAATGTCACATGTTTCGGATGTAACAAAAAGGGGCACTACAAGAACGAATGCCCAAGATTGAAACTTGACAAACCAAAGTCAACAAAGAAGAAAGCCCTCAAAGCAACATGGGACGATTCCTCCTCAGACGAATCGGAAGGAGAAAAGCACCAAAGTCACCTCGCGCTGATGGCTCGCGAAGCTGAAACGGAAGACGAATCAGAGGAATCGGAAGACGGGTCCGAACCCGAATCGAGCCACGAGTCCGTACTCGTTTCCGAAGGTTCCAAAGAGGTATACCTAAACTTAAATCGTAAATTCTTTAGAATTATCTCGTGTTTGAATAAAAAAGTAGTTAAATTGGAAAATAAAAATAAATCGCTTCTTGAGGAAAATCAAAACCTCAAGGAACAATTAAAAAATTCGAATCCAACTCAAGATCGAACACTTGAGGAGGAGAATTTATCATTAAAAAATGAACTTAATAAGTTAAAGGAAATGTTGGAAAAATTCACAACAAGATCTAAAAATTTAGATTTAATTCTAAATAACCAAAAGGCATGCTATAATAAAACCAGACTTGGATATAAGTCAAACTCAAACAAAACCTTTAAATCATTATTAACCCAACACAAAGCAACTAAACAAGCTTGGGTCCCGAAAGCGTGCTTAACCATGCAAGTAGGACTTAATCAATTCTATATACCTAAAGATAAAATACATTATATAAACTTGAATAAATCAGATCAAAAACTAAAATATAAATCAAAATTAAAATCAAAATTCAAAACTCAACAAAATTTAGATTATCACCAAGTTGATTATAACTATAAAAAGAATCGATACAAACCTAAAACCAAAATCTAAACTAATGGCCAATAATTCAGGGGGAGGCTCCAGAATAGCTGGCACCTCCAAAACTAACATATCCGACAGGGTAACCCAAAACAAACTAACCCGGCAGGGTAATTAGGATTAGTTAAAGAGACACCAAGTTTAACTGGAATCATGGTACTGGTGAAGTTTTTGGATGATAGTACGTTAGGGAAGCTTGGGCATCGCATGTCTAGAAAGATATGGCTTCGATCTGGTGCATTTGGCCAAGTGGAACTGACCGAAGCTACCCTTAAATGAATCCTAACCAGTTAGACCGAGATTTAGTACTAAGTTCCGTGGATAGGACTATTCGGAAAACCTCGAAAGGTTGGTTACTTCTAATGATGTCCTTGTGACTCACCAAGCTTAGAAGTTTATCCGAAGAATGCCTATTTGTGGAAACCAAAGCTAAGTCTGAATCTAACACAAGTTAAACCAAACTCTGTAATTAAATCTAAATCATCTCACAAAATTATAAGATTCCCTGACTGATAATCTAGATCGGGTGAGATGAATAAGGATTAAATTAATTAATTTTCAAATTAAATTAAAATTAAATTTCAAATTGAATTTCAAATTGAATTTAAATTTCAAATTTCAAATTAAATTAAAATTAATCAAAATTAAATTTTGAATTTCAAATTAAATTAAAATTAATTAAAATTAAATTTCAAATTTCAAATTGAATTTCAAATTAAAATTAAATTTCGAATTAATTAAAAATTAAATTTCGAATTAAAACTAATTTTTTTTAAAATAAAATTATTTTTTTAAAAAAACATTATTTTAAAAATTAAATTAACTTTAAAAATTATTTTAATTAAATTAACTTTAAAAATTATATTAAATTTTAAAAATACTTTAAAAACTATTTTAAAAATTCTTTAAAAATTCTATAAAAACTATTTTAAAAATTCTTTAAAAACTATTTTAAAATTTCTTTAAAAATTATTTTAAAAATTCTTTAAAAACTATTTTAAAAACTATTTAAAAAACTATTTTAAAAATTCTTTAAAAATTCTTTAAAAACTCTTTAAAAACTATTTTAAAAATTCTTTAAAATTTATTTTAAAAACTATTTTAAAAATTATTTTAAAAACTATTTTAAAAATTCTTTAAAATTTATTTTAAAAACTATTTTAAAAATTATTTTAAAAACTATTTTAAAAATTCTTTAAAAATTCTTTAAAAACTCTTTAAAAACTATTTTAAAAATTATTTAAAAATTATTTAAAAAACTATATTAAAAATTATTTTAAAAACTCATTAAAAAAACTATTTTAAAAATTCTTTAAAAATTATTTTAAAAACTCTTTAAAAACTATTTTAAAAATTCTTTAAAAATTATTTTAAAAATTATTTAAAAACTATTTTAAAAATTCTTTAAAAATTATTTTAAAAATTCTTTTAAAACTATTTTTAAAACTATTTTAAAAATTCTTTAAAAACTATTTTTAAAACTATTTTAAAAATTCTTTAAAAATTATTTTAAAAACTCTTTAAAAAACTATTTTAAAAATTCTTTAAAAACTCTTTAAAAACTATTTTAAAAATTCTTTAAAAATTATTTTAAAAATTCTTTAAAAACTATTTTAAAAACTATTTTAAAAATTCTTTAAAAATTCTTTAAAAACTATTTTAAAAATTATTTTAAAATTTTTTTAAAAACTATTTTAAAAACTATTTTAAAAATTCTTTAAAAACTCTTTAAAAACTATTTAAAAAATTCTTTAAAAATTCTTTTAAAAATTCTTTAAAAACTATTTTAAAAAATTCTTTAAAAATTATTTTAAAAATTCTTTAAAAATTATTTAAAAAACTATTTTAAAAATTCTTTAAAAATTATTTTAAAATCTCTTTAAAAAAACTATTTTAAAAACTATTTTAAAAATTCTTTAAATATTATTTTAAAAATTCTTTAAAAGCTATTTTAATTTTTTTTTAAAAATTATTTTAAAAACTCTTTAAAAAAACTATTTTAAAAACTATTTTAAAAATTCTTTAAAAATTATTTTAAAAATTCTTTAAAAATTATTTTAAAAATTCTTCGAAAACTATTTTAAAAATTATTTTAAAAATTCTTTAAAAACTATTTTAAAAATTATTTTAAAAACTCTTTAAAAGACTATTTTAAAAATTATTTTAAAAACTCTTTAAAAAACTCTTTTAAAAATTCTTTAAAAATTATTTTAAAAACTCTTTAAAAACTATTTTAAAAATTCTTTAAAAATTATTTTAATAATTCTTTAAAAACTATTTTAAAAACTATTTTAAAAATTCTTTAAAAATTCTTTAAAAACTATTTTAAAAATTCTTTAAAAACTATTTTAAAAACTATTTTAAAAATTCTTTAAAAAATATTTTAAAAATTATTTTAAAATTTTTTTAAAAACTATTTTAAAAATTCTTTAAAAATTCTTTAAAAACTCTTTAAAAACTATTTTAAAAATTCTTTAAAAATTATTTTAAAAACTCTTTAAAAAACTATTTTAAAAATTATTTTAAAAACTCTTTAAAAAACTATTTTAAAAATTCTTTAAAAATTATTTTAAAAACTCTTTAAAAACTATTTTAAAAATTCTTTAAAAATTATTTTAAAAATTATTTAAAAACTATTTTAAAAACTATTTTAAAAATTCTTTAAAAATCATTTTAAAAATTCTTTAAAAATTATTTTAAAAATTCTTTAAAAACTATTTTAAAAAATTCTCTAAAAATTCTTTAAAAACTCTTTAAAAACGATTTTAAAAATTCTTTAAAAATTATTTTAAAAACTCTTTAAAAAAACTATTTTTAAAATTCTTTAAAAAATATTTTAAAAACTCTTTAAAAACTATTTTAAAAATTCTTTAAAAACTCTTTAAAAACTATTTTAAAAATTCTTTAAAAATTATTTTGAATTCTTTAAAAACTATTTTAAAAATTCTTTAAAAAAAAAACTCTTTTAAAAATCATTTTAAAAACTTTAAAAAATTCCTTTAAAATCTTTTTTAAAAATCATTTTAAAAACTTTAAAAATTCTTTTAAAAATTATTTTAGAAAAACCCTTTTAAAAATCTTTTCAAAACTATTTAAAACGTCTTTTAAAAACCATTTTAAATTTTAAAAAAACTATTCTTAAACTTTAAAAAGTATTTTAATTTTTTTCCTTAAACATTATTTTTCTTAAAATTATTTTTCAACTTAATTTAACCTAACTGAATATTAAAACTTAAATTAAAACTTATTATTGAAATTACAATTAAAATTTAAAAAAATTTTAAACTTAAAACTTAAACCTAAATTAATCACTAATATTAATTTAAATCTAAAATCAAAACTGAATTGAACATATGTTAATTAAATAATTATAGAAATCATTTTAAAATCCTTTTAAACACTAATTTATAAATCCTGTTAGAAATTCCTTAAAAATAATAATAATAATAATTCTTTTAAATCCATTTAAAACTTAGACACCTAACTTAAAAACTTAAATTCCGTTAACTTTAAACTTAATTATGTAATTAAGAAGTAGAACTTAACTGTTTAAGTTTAACTTCATTTGAGAACTAAAATTTACTTGAATTAAACCTTATTTAACTGTGTCTAATAATTTTAACTTCATGCTAACTTCAAATCCCACTTAAAAGGAAGTAAAAATATATATATATAATTATAACTAACACTTTAATTGACAACTCAATCAATTAATATGAAATTTAAGTTATTTTATTAAGCATTAACTTATTAAATCAAGTAAAAATTAATCAATAAATTATTGATAATGGTTAACTGTTATTGAATTAATAAAATCTTATCTTATTAAACCTTAAACTAAAGTTAAGCGCCTGAATCTAAAATTAATTAATAATTGATTAATCAAATTCAAATAAACAGTTATACCAAGGATACAGATATAAGTGTTAGTAAATTAGACAAATGTGTTAGGGCTTTGAAATTTAACACAACCAAACCTTAGTATTAACTTAAGGGGGAGATTCAATTTTTTCTTTCTATATCCACTAGAAAAATTAATAAATTAAAGGAGTATCAAATTCAGGGGGAGGTTTTTTTTGCTCCTCAAGTGTTATTTTTTTTTCTTCTCTTAAAAATCTCTCTAGAAAATTCTACCTCAATTTAAAAAAAAAAAAAAAAATTCTACTTTGAGTATTTTTAGCAAATATTTTCAAAATTTAATGTCAGGTTAAGGGGGAGAAATAAAACTAATTCAGTTTTTCAAATTGAATTTTAAACTTAATTTTGAAAATCAAAGTTTAAAAATCAATCGTCAAAATCAACTTGTTTAAAATTGTGAAATTTTTTAAAAATCAACTCAAAATTTTCTGTTTTAAAATCACAAACTTTTTATCCTTTTTACTTAGTCTGTGAAAACTAACTCTTATAAAACTAAGTTGTTTTTAAGAATTGAGTTTTACTTTTTATTGAAAATTGAATCTTTTACAAACTTAGTGTTGAAAAATAAATTTCAATCAGTTTTGAAAAATAGATTTTTCAAACTTAATTTTGGGATTTTGATTTTGAAAACTTATGTTTGAAAAGTGTTTCAAAGTTGAAACCTGTTTTGAAAATTTAAAACTTGATCTTGAAATTTAGAACTTATACACTTATGCTTGAAAATTTGACTATTTTTTTAACTTGCTGTTAAAAATTATACTTTTATCAGTATCTTTGAATTTTTGAACTAAACTTGTTATTACTCTACACTATGCTTGTTTACCCCTGCTTATTTTTTGATGAATGCCAAAGGGGGAGGGTTAGGTGGTTAAGTTAGCTAAACCAATTTGAAAATACAAACTAACTTTAAAACCACATAAATGCATGTTGTTTCTTGCATATGTTTTCACTAACTTAACCAGATTATCATTCTATCAAAAAGGGGGAGATTGTTGGTGCGGTTAGCACTAACGATTTAACCCAGGTTTTGATGAATGACAAATAGGTTAAGTTAGTTTTGTTGTTGTCTGACACTTTGATCGAGTGTGCAGGAGAAGTCCAGACAGGTCGACGGGCTGACCGGATAGCTGGCGAGAAGTCCAAGCGGGTCGACGGGCTGACCGGACGCTTGGCGAGAAGTCCAGCTAGGTCAACGGGCTGACCGGATAGCTGGCGAGAAGTCCAAGCGGGTCGACGGGCTGACCGGACGCTTGGCGAGAAGTCCAGACGGGTCGACGGGCTGACCGGACAGCTGGCGAGAAGTCCTACCGGGTGGGAGTGACTGTGAGGACGCGTTCCCGGGAAGGGAACATTAGGCGTCGATCCGGCTTAGATCCATTTCGGATATCTAACTCGAGATCGTGACTAGATTCCGGTCTCGGAAAGACGGAATCTAAGTCATACTCTTGTTG
Source organism: Zingiber officinale (assembly GCF_018446385.1). Classification (NCBI taxonomy): domain Eukaryota; kingdom Viridiplantae; phylum Streptophyta; class Magnoliopsida; order Zingiberales; family Zingiberaceae; genus Zingiber; species Zingiber officinale. The sequence goes on from NC_056007.1 coordinate 83,028,421, forward strand.
TTAATTTTTATTACTTAGCGTATCTATAAAAATGTGCTTACAATCTGTACTGCAGGGTTTTTATTTGCCTCGGACTAACACTGTTTTGCAGGTAGGAAACAGTAAGGGTCCGGGCGCCCGGGATGGTTCTGGGCGCCCGGAAGTCCGGGCGCCTGGAAGGTATCCAGGCGCCCGGAGGCAAGTTTTATCCCCAGGATGACGTTGACACTTGGAGCATGCTGGTTGGGAGTGTTACGTCACATTCCAGGCGCCCGGAAGGGATCCAGGCGCCCGGAGCAGCATATAAAAGAAGCCCCAGGCAGGAGCTTCAATATATCTATGTTCTGAGAACTCTGAGTTCAATCACTCTGCTACTCTGCGCTCCAACAACGTTCACAAAGCTCCGACGACTCACTCCGGTTTTCTTTTAATTCATTATCTGTCGGTATAGCTTTGTTTTTCTTTCATTAGCAATATTTGTACGTAAATTGTAATTATCCGAATTGCTAGTGAATTGCCCAATGAAAGTACTCAAGGAGTACGGGCCTTCGAGTAGGAGTCGTCACAGGCTCCGAACGAAGTAAAAATCAACCGTGTTCATCTCTCTACTTCCTTACTTTTCCGCTGCGTTTTAACTCGAGATTTTCGAATCGATATTCACCCCCCCTCTATCGAATCTATGACGTCCTCCTCATCAAAGCGGTAATAGCTAACTATACTATTCACCGCATTTTCATCGATACAGGAAGCTCGGTCAACATTATATTTAAAAAGGCCTTCGACCAACTGCAAATTGATCGAGCCGAGTTGCTGCCCATGACAACCCCCCTTTACGGGTTTACGGGCAATGAAGTTCTGCCGGTCGGACAAGTCAGACTGGCTATTTCGTTGGGAGAAGAACCGCTCAGAAGGACGCGGACTGCCAACTTCGTCGTGGTCGACTCTACTTCAGCATACAATGTTATCTTGGGGCGACCAACGCTCAGTGAGTTCCGAGCGGTCGTTTCCACCTTCTACCAGAAGATTAAGTTCCCGGTCGAAGATAAAGTCAGAGAAGTGCGAGGAGACCAGCTGGCGGCTCGGCGATGCTACGTCGAGATGGTCCAAGCCGAAGCTAATTCCGCTCGTTAGACGCCACAGATCGAGGTAAACGCCATAACCGAAAAACCACCCTCTTTGGTTTATGAAGAAAAAGAGGAGGTGCAGATCCACCCGACCTGATCGGAGGCCACCACATTCATCGCGGTCGATCTGGAGGCAAGCCAGAAAAAGGAGGTGATCAAATGTCTCCATAAAAACTGCGATGTCTTCGTTTGGTCGACGCATAAGCTGCCGAGGATTTCGCCAAGTATAACACAGCATGAACTTCACGTCCGACCGGATGCTCGACCGGTGAAGCAAAGGAAAAGGGACTTCAGTGTCGAACAAAACGCCATCATCCGATCGGAGGTTGAGAAGCTCTTGGAGGCCGGTCATATAAGGGAGGTCTAGTTCCCAAGCTGGCTCGCAAATGTAGTGCTAGTCTCCAAGCCGGGCAACAAGTGGAGGGTTTGTATCGATTTCCGGGATCTCAACAAAGCATGCCCAAAAGATTTCTACCCTCTACCTCGGATTGATCAACTGGTGGACTCCACAGCCGGGTGCGAGTTAATACGCATGCTGGACGCTTATCAGGGCTACCATCAGGTGCCGCTCGCCCGGGAGGATCAAGAGAAGGTTAGCTTCGTCACAGCCGACGACACTTACTGCTACAATGTAATGCCGTTCGGATTGAAGAACGCAGGAGCAACTTACCAGCGCTTGATGAACAAAGTATTCAAGGAGCAGATCGGACGCAATTTAGAAGTGTACGTGGATGATATTCTCATCAAGTCCGTCCGAGCGGCCGATCTTTTTACGGACATGGAGGAGACCTTCCGAACACTGAGGAAGTATGGAGTCAAGCTCAATCCTCAGAAATGTCTATTTGGAGCAAAAGGCGGGCGTTTCTTGGACTATATAGTGACCGAGCGGGGCATAGAGGCAAATCCCAGCAAGGTAAAAGCGTTGCAAGATATGCCGTCTCCGAGAAATCTGAGGGAAGTACAGCTCCTGACCGATCGGATAACTGCGTTGTCAAGATTCATCTCCAAGACTGCCGACCGGAGCCTCCCTTTTTTAAGATCCTGCGCAAAGCTACTAAGTTTCACTGGGACGAAGAATGTGATCGGGCGTTTGAGGAGCTGAAGACATACCTGAATTCCTTGCCCGTGCTAGCCAAGCCAGCCGTAGGGGAGCTGCTCTGTATTTATTTATCTTCAACCGAGCGGGCAGTAGGCTCGGCATTAGTGAGGACGAGCGGAGAAGAACCCGTGTACTTCTTGAGTCATATTTTAAAAGACGCTGAATCTCGCTACACTGGGCTCGAGAAGCTGGCTTTTGCTTTGGTCCTCGCTGCTCGGAGGCTTCGTCCTTATTTCCTAGCACATGCAATCATCGTTCGGACAAATAGCCCATTGGGAAGAGTGCTACTGAACCCAGAAGTGTCCGGACGGCTCATCAAATGGACAACGGAGTTGAGTGAATTTGATATTCAGTATCAACCCCGTTCGGCGATAAAGGCGCAGTCCTTAGCAGATTTTGTTACCGAAGTGCAAAATCCCGAGCACGAAGCTATGTGGAAAATATTTGTGGATGGATCGTCCACCTGGCTCGGGAGCGGGATTGGTGTGTTATTCCTCTCTCCCCAAGGAGAAAGGATACACCTATCCGTCCGGCTGGACTACAAAGCCATCAATAATGAAGCGGAGTATGAGGCGCTCATAGCCGGCTTGCAGGCCGCCCGACATGTAGGGGTCGGTCGGGTGACACTCCATTCAGACTCTCAGTTGGCCGCCTAGCAACTCTCGAGCACTTTTGAGATTAACAAAGCTCGGCTCAAGCTTTACGCTGAGGCCTTTGAAAAGCTCAAGACCCACTTCAGAGAAGTCATCATCCAGAAGATACCCCGAGCAGAGAACCAGGCGGCAGATGAGTTAGCCAAACTTGCAAGTTCAATATCACAGGTCGTCATCCAACAGCCAATCAAACAAGTATCTTTGGTGGCGCACATCGACCGGATAGAGGGTCTCACATTCCCGAGCGATTGGAGGACAGCCATCATGGAGTTTCTGCGCTCGGGTGCGACACCGTCTGACCGGGAGGAAGCCCATCTATTAAGAAGGAGAGCCGGACGGTTCACACTCGTTGGAGACCAACTCTATAAGAAGGCTTTCTCCCGCCCACTTCTGAAATGTGTGAGCTCGGAAGACGCGGCGTACATCCTCCAGGAAGTGCACCAAGGATCGTGTGGAGGACATCCGGGCGGACGATCGCTGGCTGAGAAGATCCTGCTGATTGGATACTTCTGGCCAACACTGCAAGAAGACGCCGCTCGGACCGTCGCGACGTGCTTCTCTTGCCAGAAGTACCACAACTTCTCCCACCGACCGACAGAGGAAATGAAAGCGTCTACGGTATCCTGTCCGTTCGATCAGTGGGGAATGGATATCGTGGGTCCGTTTCCTATGATGACCAGTCAGCGGAAGTTTCTACTGGTGGCGGTCGACTACTTTTCCAAATGGGTGGAGGCCGAGCCGCTGGCGAAGATCACCGAGCAAATGGTCAAAAAGTTTATCTGGCAGCATATAATCTGTTGGTTCGGCATTCCTCGCCGGCTCGTATATGATAACGGACGACAGTGCGCCGGGAAGCAGCTCGAAGAATGGTGCAAAAGTTATGGCATCGAACAACATTTTACTTCCGTGGCGTATCCCCAGAGCAATGGTCAAGCCGAAGTAGCCAACCGGGAGATTCTTCGCATTCTTCGGGCTCGGCTCGACCATATGAGGGGAAGCTGGGTGGACGAGCTGCCGGGCGTTCTATGGGCTATCCGCACGACCCCAAAGTAAGGAACGGGAGTCACGCCATTCCATTTAGTGTACGGCGGCGAAGCAGTTATCCCAGTTGAAGTCGGCGTAGAGTCCGTCCGAATTCAGAACTATGATGATGACAACACCGAGCGGAGGCAGCTGGAATTGGACTTGATCGACGAAGAGCGAGCCAAGGCGTCCGTCCGACTGATGGCGTACCGGCAGAGAATGAAGCAAAACTACAACCTGCGCGTGATCCCCAGAGCATTCCAGGTCGGCGACCTAGTGTGGAAGAAAGTAAAGCCGGTCGGGGACGTTGGCAAGTTGGAGGCTCCTTGGGCGGGCCCCTTCAAAGTCATCGAAAAGCTCCGCTCGGGTGCTTATTATCTGGAGGATGAAGACGGACGACAACTGGATCGACCATGGAGCGCGAACCACCTCTAGCCTTACCGGGCGGGGTGAAAGGTGTGCCAATGTAATATGTGTTGTGTATTTTCCGTTCGGCTGTTTATTTGAAATGCAGGAGTAAAAAATCAGAAAATTAGCACAAGTAGAAAGCATCATCAGCCGAATCGGAAGCCCGTCGAGCTCCGACGTTAAAAATCGAGAGTCGCGTCGGCGACTATAAACCCTCCGGCCGGAAGACCGTCGAGCTCCGATGTTAAAAATCGAGAGTCGCGCCGGCGACTATAAACCCTCCGGCCGAAAGACCGTCGAGCTCCGATGTTAAAAATTGAGAGTCACGCCGGCGACTATAAAGCCTCCGGCCGGAAGACCGTCGAGCTCCGACGTTAAAAATCGAGAGTCGCGCCGACGACTATAAACCCTCCGGCCGGAAGACCGTCGAGCTCCGGCGTTAAAAATCGAGAGTCGCGCCGTCGACTATAAACCCACCGGACGGGATAAGATAATAAAGATGTCGACTTTTAAGTCGTTTGGCCGATCGGCCAAGTAACCAAAAGTGCTTCGTGAACCTCTGGCGAAAATCCCGTTTGCGAAACAGGATATATTCAGCCGAGTGGACTAGCTATGCAACATACTTCGTAAAAAACCCCTTTCGAACACAAGAAAAGTGAGATGAGAGGCGAATAGTGAGGAGAAGTGAAGGAACATGAACAACGGTAGTTGGCTAGCCGAGCGGACAACGCTCGTATTGATTAGTAAAAGAAAAAGTAAGCAAAAGGATAGCATTAAAGAAATTAAGGCCGAGCGACCGAACTACAAAAAAGGATAGTCTTTGGCCGAGCGGCCGAATTACATAAGAACTATTCTAGATAATCGTATAGGTCCTTTGGGATGGTGCCGAGGAGCGTCGCCTGGTCTTGGGCCGAGATGAGGACGACGTCGGGAAGATGACCCTTGGACTTCAAATAAGTTGTGGTGGCCGTCATAGCGAGCTCGAAAGCAGTATACATCCGCTCGCACATTTTTTCGGAGAATTCGACCGAACGGATGTAATTCAGCCTCAAGGCGGCGACCCGGTCTGGCTCAGCATCTTGGTATTCTTTAAGAGACGCTCGGGAAGCATCGACGGCTGCCTGATGTTCTTGCAAGGCAGCCTCAAGCTTCTTCACTTCATCCGATCGGGCCACTTCTCGCCGGCCAGATGATCCATCAGCTCCTTAACCTTTTGTTCCAGGCCCCGAGCCTCGACATTCTTCTTCTCCAGGTCAGAGATAGCCGTTTTCTTCCGCTCGGTGGCCAGGCTTATTTTGCTATCCAGTGATTTGTTCTGGCGATCGAGTTCGGCCAGAGTGTGAGCCTGGTCGGCCGTCTTCTTCCGTTCGACCTCCAACAGAGCTTGGGTCTTTTTGAGCTCTTTCTGCAGCTCGGCGTAAGAGGGACCTTGGGAGCCGACCGGGCCACCCGAAGCCTTCAACCTCTTTAGCTCCTCGTCTACCATAGCCAGACGATTGGAGACCGCGATCTCCTCCACCCATCTCTGGCATAAGCGAGAGTGTTATTAGCCGATCGGAAAGAATGCGTAAAGGACTTGAGAAAATAGGCTTACCCCAGTAGCCTGCTGCATGTGGCTGTTGGCCAGATTGCTGAGAGGGATCAGCGCGACGCGTGCCCGAGCGTCGGCCCATATCTCGGCTAAGGGCCCCTTCATCGTGATTATGTGCTCGGGCACGGTTGGACGATCGGCTTCGGGCATCAGCTCTTCGGTGGTGAGATGCAGGGAGACCCTGATGGTGCGGCGCCGACCGGGAGTCGTATGAGCGGAAGCGGGGGACGGATCGGAGGCCGGCGCAGAAAATTGGGACAGAATGGCCGAACGTTCGACTCGGCGGGGAGCGGGTGGAAGGGCGCTGACTAGAATGGCCTCGAGAGGATCTGCATACGCATCCAGCTGGGATGGGGTCCGATCGGACTAAATCGCCTCGACCGCTGGAGCATTGCCGCGAGAATCGGCAGTGGTCCGTTCGATCGGCTGGACTGCGGAAGTGGCCGAGCGGAGTGGTGTCTCCGTTCAGCGTCTCTTTTGTCGAAGAGGGGGCTCTTCCTCCTGAGTGGAGTTTTCTTCTTGGACTGTTGGTCCCCTGCTGGGGGTGGCCCCTCTTGCTACATCCTGGGGAGAGGCCTGAGCGGCCGACTCCTGTTGAGTCCCACTCTCCCCTTCATGTGAGCTGACCGGCTCGATGCCGAGCGCCTCCATCTCCTTAGCGGCCGCGGCCTCGAGAGCCGCCGCCTTCCTCTTCAAAATACTGGCCATCACGGACTCCATGACAATGTCCGCTGCAAAGGAAAAAGGAGGAAATCAGTTAGCAATCAAGGCGAATGTACAAGTAAAATTCTTACCGAAGCCGCTCGGGAGGGGTGTCCTGATCGGACTCAGGCCAAATATGTACATCACCCCTTCTGGTAAGAACTTGTTGATATTGAGCTTCAGACCGGCTAGCATGTTGACAGCGTGAAGATATTCCGGTCGGGTCTTGAACCTCTTTAGCTCAGGGGAGATTGGTGGTCTGACCTGCCACTGGGTTCGGAAGGAGGCACGTTCGGGCATACGGAGGTAGAAATAATATTCTTTCCAATGCTTATTGGAAGAAGACAGTTTATTAAAGTAAACTAAACCGGGCCGAGCCTGGAACATGTAAGTGCCCAGCTCGGACTGTTTAGGGTAGTAGAAATAGTAGAAGACCTCCGGTCGGAGGGGAATGTTGTGGATTTTGAATAAGATGACAACGCCGCATAGAAGGCGGAAAGTGTTAGGAACTAGGCTTCCGAGCGGAAGGTCGAAAAAATTGCAAACTTCAGCGATGAAGGGATGAATTGGAAATCGCAGACCGACTGTGAATTGGTCGCGGAAAACACAGAAAGCTCTGCGCGACGGTTTGTGTGGCCGAGCGGAGAGGGAGGGTAAGATGATTTCAAAATCAGAGGGGATATCAAAGTTTTCTATTAGAATATCGACGTCGCGCCGATCGAAGCGCGACTCCAAGGTAGTATACCAAGGGTCGAGGGCTTGGTCTTGAGGCTGAGAGGAACTAGCCATCGTCCGAGCGGGCGAAATCACAAAAGGCGAAGAGAGGCGGATGATAAAAGAAACAGCGCCCAGATGACCAAAACTCAGGAAAGAAACACAAAGAAAACACAAGAACCAAAGATAAAACAGAATAAGAGCCTTACAGAGAAGGATGAGGATCGACGAGGAATGCGGAATCGCCGGAAAGAAAAGAAGCAGCAACGAGATCACCGGAGCAGGATCGACAATGAGGCTTCTGGGCACACGAGAGTAGAAATGCGGCGAAGGCGAAGAAAGCGAAGGCTTTATAGGGTTGAGCCTGAGCGGCTTCCACCGTCGGATTCAGGTCGCGAGAACCGAAGCACGCATCGCGCCATCCATTTCAAACCGCCTCGGTCTCGTCACCCGCGGCGCTGTCGCCGTACGATGACGGCAGCAATGCCACGTGACATTCCACCATGGGAGAGCATTTAATAAGCGCCTTAACGAGGCACAGAGCGCGTGCCTGGCCTTAATGTCGAAGATTGACGCAAATTCCGAAGAGATCCGAGGAATATTGCCGTTGATTGAACGTCGTAGCTACTCACGTGGGGGTCGAGCGGAAGATAGTTTCATGGAGACGCCACTCGGCGCAACTAACGGTCCAGTCAGTCGGACCAATCGCCTCCTTCGACTAGACTTGAAGGGGAGGCAAGTGATCCGGCAGTACAGACAGGGGACCCCCTTTTGAGGGGAATCAACGCCACGTGGAGGGCAAAAGTCAAGGGCAGTATGATGTTAAGCCGACCGGATAAGGGTCGGGTCAACCGGCCGAACGGATCAGTACAAAATCAAGGACAACCCGGCGGGGAGTCGGGTCTCCGACGCTCAGGGTGAAGGCCGAGCGGGCTACCCGCTTGGCCACGGCATAAAACAGCAATGCTGCGGACAGTCTCAGCTGAGCCGAGCACCCGACCAGGCATCCCACCCGCTCGGACCGATAAGGTTCTTGTCGAGCGGGTGGGAGTTCGGCACGGGTAAAAGAAGATAAGGACAATGGGACATCGGGGAACATTTTCTAACAACAGGCATGTCCAACAACCAAGCCATACGCAGAACCTTACGACAGAAGGTTCTGCTGTCCCATCAGAGAGGTGCTCGGACTGTAGCAGTATAGTATCAGGCAAGCTCCTCTGACAAGCCCATACTGAGGTATGGTAAGAGGACACGTGTTCACCTCGGTATATGTGCATGAGCCTCCTCGTAGCCCTATATAAGGGTCCTCATACTTCGCCGGAGGTACGCGATCTCTGAGATTGGAAGCCACTTCATAATTTCCTCTTGCCTGACTTGAGCGTCGGAGGGTCGTCGCCGGGAACCCCTTCCCGGCCCGACTTCTTTGCAGGTTCGCCGGAGCTCCATACGGCCGGTCAGAGACCCACGTCATCAGTTGGAAGAGCGCCACGTGGCCAGCGTCCATCGATTCAGCGTTCTGACAGGATCATAAACCATTAAGAATAGATAAGTTAAATTTGGAATCAATAATGTTAAGTTCCGTTTGCGATTCCTAATTTAATTTCTAAAGAACACAATAGGTTGTTTAGGAAAGGTTCGACACTTGTATAAAATTTTTGTACAGTGGAACGGGTACGATCTTCCTAGGACCAACCAACAGAGGTGAGGGTTCTGCACATACTCAGACAAGCCGCCCTCACATTAGAGATCAAGAACCAGGGAAAAAGTCCCCGGGTCAGGCCCTTCGACGTTCTAGTAAGGTAGTTTTTCCCCAGAAGCACAGTGAAAGGACGAAAAGTAAAAGACGAGTGCGAAAAGATGAGTGAGCGTACTTACGTAGAGACAAAGCCTCCTTTTTTATATGGTAGTGGGTACTTCTGGAGTCTGACAAGTGTCAGGGAATGTCGAGTGTTAGGATTTGTCTGGCGGTGAATGACACATGACATCTTCCTATAAGTTTAAGGAGGAATCAGTGGGCAATGAGCCCTAGACCATTAGCATATTCCCTGATAGGCAGTAATTATTCTCTGACGGGTTGTTATGATTTCCTGGCTTGATTGTCGTATAGTGTATGCTCGTCCCGGCCTGTTAACCTTCGACTGGGTCCTTGTACCTGCAAATCTTGACCTGTAGGCACAGACATGCGTTTCCTGGCGTATTCCCTGGCTTGTGTTTGTTGTCCCGTAAATCCCGATCTATACATCCCGCCCTTTATTTGCTATTCGGTCTATCTCGATAGATCCAGACCTACGTCTACCGCCCAGTCAACCGAGGCTTTCTCTTGTCATTCTTCAAGTCCCGTCCCGTATACACAGCCCTGCTTCATATTTTATCCTGTAAGTCCAGACCCGTATCCCATAAGCCTTGACCTGTATGTCTTAATTCTCTTGTCATGACTTGTACGTCTCTGGTCCGTTTATCCTGCTCTGTGAGTCTTATCCCGCAAATCCCGACTTATAATCCTTAGTTCGCATATCATGTCCTGTACGTCTTTGGTCCGCTTATCCTGCTCTGTGAGTTTTATCCTGTAAATCCTGACCTGTAAATCTCAGTCCGCATATCCTGACCTGTACGTCTTTGATCCGCTTATCCTGCTCTGTGAGTCTTATCCTATAAATCCCGACCTGTAAGTCTCAGTCCGCATATCCTGACCTGTACGTCTTTGGTCCGCTTATCCTGCTCTACGAGTTTTATCCTGTAAATCCCGACCTGCAAGCCTTACCTTCCTAATTCCTACTCGACGTGTAGGTCTAACCCTGGAGTACCACTTAGGCCCGACCGGGCCCCTCCTGCAATTCGAACCTCTGACCACCACGTAGGCTGGACTTCTGACCATTACGTAGGCTTGACTTCTGACCGCCACGTGAGCTTGACTTCTGACCACCACGTGAGCTTGACTTCTGACCACGCCATAGACTTGACCTCTGATCACGTCAACTATCTGACCCCACCGTCATGCACAATATCAAATATCATTTAAAAATATAAAAAGGTAAAATATAAAAGAATTATATAAGCTTTGATTATCCTATATCCTAAGGAGATAGGTATAAAATTTATATAAGTATAATTTTTTTTAATAAATTTTAAAATTTTTAATATAATAATCTTAATCATAACGAATTATGATGAATTATAAATTGAGTTATAATGTGAGATTTCAAATCGTAAATTATAATCATCTTAATGCGTCGATCTGTTAAAATAAAAAATCATCTTGCGATTCCAAAGTATCAAATCATCTATCGGATCTCCATTTTACGCCGAGAGTGATTTAAATTCTTATCTTTTGTAAAAATATAACAATATTGTTTTTGTTTACGGGATTAACGAAGTCAAACAATATTTATTCGCTATAACATTCAAAGTTATAGTGTTATTTTATTCCTTGTTTACCATGAGAACCACCGCCTCCGAGTAGATTCGGTCGACCTCCGCCTCGACCCGCTTCACGAACCGCCCCTTCACCCTCGGCCGCGCCTCCGCGTAGGCCTTCCTCGACGTGTACCTTATCGTCTTCTCAAACCGCCGGCTCTTCCTCTTCTCCCTATACCGCATCAGCCTAGCCTCCCGCTCCGCCCGCGCCATGGCCGGGTCCGTGCACGGAAGACACGCCGTTGCTGCTGACGGCACCTGGGACACATCCGGCACCACCGCCGATGACTCCTATAGAGTTATTATGTAACCGATTAATCGATTATTTTCCAATTTAACCTCCATAATTTAAAGTATTTTCATTTCGTATCCTCTAATTAGCCATCCGAACAGGGAGGAAATTGTAATATTTCAGAAGGTTAGGCGGTAATATATATACGCTGTGGCAGGATGAAACATCGGACTCGGGCTTGGATCCGGTCACGTTGAGATCGAAGTAGCTGCAGCCGGGCGAGAGGAGGCAGGACGGATCCGCTCCGTTAACGGCCTTGGGCTCGTCCGGATCTGACGTGGCATAGTCGAGATCGAGGTAGGCGTCGGCGTCGGAGAAGAAGAACTGCGCCGGCGTCGCCTCCTGGTGGAGGAGAGAATAGGCGGAGGCGTCATCTTGGAGGGAGGAGGCGCTTGAGGAGGCGGCGGGGCCTAGGAAGGGGGTGATGGGGACGCGCTGATGGCGGCGGGCGAGGGGGTTGGCGGTGTGGATGTCGGCATCGCAGGTGGCGCAGAGGGTGGCAGCGTCGGATTTGCAGATCACGACGGCTGGGGCGGCCTCGCAGACCTCGCAGAGCCAAGCGCGAGCGTGGCAGGAGGCCAGACCGTTGGCGCCGTGAACGGTGGCGTCGCAGGCGCCGCAGAGGAAGGCAGCGTCGGCGCGGCAGTGGAGGACAGCTGGGGAGAGGCTGCAGGCGTCGCAGGGCTTCGAGGACGCGCGCGGGGCGCAGCCTTCCTTCTTCACCTCGCCGCCGCTCGTCATCGCGCTCACTCCCACGGCCACGGTCGGTCAATCCTCTGCTTCTCCTCATTTTTAGATTTTATTGGTTTTATTGTCGGATTTTAGATTTTCCAAATTTGCTATTGGTTCGCGCTCTATCTTCTTTGTTGCTTGATGGGATTGACATCCAATGAGTATTAAGAACGTGGCAGATTCTTAGCTGCTAGAATTTTCTCGGAGTAAATCAAATAATATTTATCAGGAAAGCCCGTGGCAACTTAGTCTTAGCTGGGCCACCTACCATTCGGCCCGATCCGACTCTAACTTAACAATTCAGATTTTACTAAACAGATTATCCATCTCTAATTTTGTTTTTATAAAAAACGTCAGAAAGTTAATGGCGTTATTTTCTATCTATTTTGTTTTACAATTTCCAAATTCACCAAGAACTTAATGTAATTTCCAGTAATTAATCAAAGGAACAAAAGTAAAGTGCTCTAATATCAACAAGCTTCACAGCATCAAATTCATGTACTCCTGATCAAGCAATAAAGAATCAGCCGAGCAACTCAACACTGCTCCTGCCGCCTTCTCCCCAAAACCCTCCACATCACTTGACCACCAGCTCGTGCCTTCCTGCTCTATCAATTCCTTGAAGCAGTCCAACTCCAGCAACTGATCCTTCTCCTCCTGCATCGGATCAAACCCCATCGTCGAACCGCTCGTGACGACGACAGAAACTGGACCAGATGATTCACTCGCAGTATCGTTGGGATAAGCGTGTTGTTGCACGAACTTGGCAGAGGTGATCGAATTGGTAAGTTGGCTCTCTTCGACATGGTGGTACACAGGCCAAACCATCGCACGGCTCTTGTCGTCGTCGTTGTTATAGTACATATGGAGTTGCATCGCCTCCGCAGCTAACGCACGAGTTAGGATATCTGAGTGTGCTTCAGGAAAATTGGAGTGTTCTTGGTAATTGGTTGGAGAGTACTGAGGAGGTATTTTTGATCTGTTAATTTGCTTGTAGTCGCCAAGAAGTTTCTTCTTCAGCTTTGTGTTCCAGTAGTTCTTGATGTCATTATCTGTTCTCCCTGGCAGCTGTGCTGCAATAATTGACCACCTAATATTGCATATAATTGAAGCAAAGAGCACTGATCAATAGTTGGCCTAACTTAATGGCTTATATAATGATAGATCAATTACCTGCTTCCAATTCTGATGTAAAGGCTGAGTATGATTTGGTCTTCCTCTTCAGAGAAGCCACCATGTTTAATATTAGGCCTCAGATAATTGAGCCATCTTAATCTGCAGCTCTTTCCACATCTTTTCAGGCCTGTAACGAATTTATTTGTGCATAATGAATGCATGAAGATCCTAAAATGGAGTGTAAATATGCATATATGTGTGTGTACCTATCTTGTGAGGGAGAGCAATCCAATTGCCACTGGCTCCATGCTTTTCAATGTAAGCCTTGAGCTCGGCATCCTCCTCGGGCGACCACGGTCCCTTCTTCACATTCGCCTTGTCGCAACAGGGAGCCCTCCCCATCTCTTCCTCTAGCTCTCTTCCTAACTTTCACAAAACAAGCAAACAAAGCTGAAACTAATTAGGGTTGATGTTGAGTCCGAACTTGGGGTCGATATATATAACAAGCAAGCAAGGGATTAATTTATAGCTATAGGAAGGCACCTCGAAGGGGAAGAAGACTAATCATGGTCAGTAGTGTGAGATGTGATGCTTACGAGGGAGGACAAAACTTGCTGAGACACACCTTGTTCGCCATCTTTTGCATCAATTTCAACGTGAAATATAGTTGTCTAATGGATCTCAAATCTTGCATATTATTGACCGAGTCCATGCCATGCCATGAATTAGTGCTCGAGTCTCTCTTCCAATTAAAGTCGCTAGACAAACTATTAATAATTATGATCAGGAAGGTCATGAGCCCAATGTGCTCTTTCCACCCTAAAACTTTGTAAATATTCAATTGCATATAAAATTACCCTATGGAAGTCAAAAAGGAACTGCATGAATTCACAGATATGAACGAAAACTTGTAACCTTGCATTCAAAAGGCCATGTATGCATGCAATATTTCTGCAGCTGGTAATTGAGAAAATGAAACCAATCATTCCACCAAAAGGGCATCATGTATCACTTTTTGTGGTTCGGACAACTAAAACTCTTTTGTGAGACAAGTGGATATGATTGAGATGATCTGTTTCACACCTTGTCTAAGCACTGCAGAAGAAAATAAGAAAAAGGAAAGGTGTAATTTCTAGAGCACTTAAAAGAGAGCAAATTAAAGCTTGCATTGACCTTTCAGGGGACAACTTTCTAAAAGATGGAGTACAACAAACGTAAAGGTAAATAAAGTAAGCAAGGAAAATAGGAGAGGGGAAGTGTACATTTCTCCTTGTCCTTGGCTACTTTTTAGAATTCTAATGGTAGTTGTCTCAAATAATACTCTGTTATAGAAAATGACTTGAGCGTAATTAAAGTGAGTTAGTGTTGTTTTGAAAGACTATTGTCTTGAAGCATTACCATGTTGGGGTGGAAACTTTGAATAAGGAGTGCATAAACTAGCCTTGCTTCGGAACATAAAGACAAGTATAGGGATCAACTCCTATTATTATCATTTTTGTTGTTAGGGATGACCAACAGATGCAACACAACATCAATATATCTTGTTCGGTTGTTCCAATATCGATACCCCGATGTACAAGGACTTTTAAGCTTGGTGAAAAATGGATCTGATTTGCCATATTTTACAAGATGTTTCAACTTTTCACACCACTAACATGCAGCCTTTCATGGATGGTGATGAGTGTCTGATCAAAACTAGGTCAGCAATTTTACAAATGTTATGGTTAACTTTTGTATCCATGGCACATCAGCATCTTAATAGTAAAATTTATACTGAACTTGTAAAAACAAAAAAAAAACTAAATAATTAAAATCTGTCTAACTTATGAATTGAGCCTCAAAATAAAAGGGATAGATTTAAGGATGAGTAAAAATTTAGTTAAATCAAATTAACTGACCAAATTGATCGAAGTTAAAAATTCGGTTAGGTTAATTCAAAATTTTAATTTTTTTTTCTTTTGAAATATTGATTTAATCGGTTCGATTTCAATTTTGAAAATCAAAATTCAGTTAAACCGATTAAATCAATATTTTAAGTTAAATCAAATCAAATCAAATCAATATTATAAATTGAATTCAACCAAATCGAAACTAAACATAATCAAACAAAACCAAATTAAATCGGAATCAAATCAAACTAAACTGAAAAATTCTATTATTTCAGTCGAAAACTGAATTAACCGATATTTTATTAATTCGGTTAATTTGATTTTTTAGAAAAGTTCGATTGATTCAGTTGATTTGAAAAAAGTCTAGTCAATTTGGATTTTAGTTTAATTGATTCGGTCGATTCGATTTAAATCGATTGATCACCCCTAGATATCCCCATGATTAGCACTTATGTTGAATTGAGAAAAAATCAGATAATATCTACAAAATATAATTAAAAATGAGGGGAAAAATTATTTAAAAAAATAGATGTTTTTTTTTATAATTTTAAGAAAATATATATAGCCGCTTAAATAAACATGGACCCAGTTTGACATTCAAGCCAAGCATCAACCTCGATATGGCCCAGATTTTGACAGCTATGTCGAGCCAATGGTAGATCATGGGCGGCCTGGGTAGTCGATTCCTCTGTTCCCGACCTGTTTGACCTTAACATTTGACTTTTTGAAATGAGGTCACCTGGATTTCTTTCTTGTTTTTATAGGGACAGGTAAGCTACTCCAGAAAAGTCAGCTAAGGTAATTACAATAATTGTAGGAACAATGTCATTTTAAAGCCTGTACAATTCATGACATTAATTTGCCTTGACATGGCCAGCATCCAGGTCGGTTTTCAACAATGACAAAAGTCAACGGTGGAAGTATTGAAGAAAAATTTCACGCAAGACTAAATTTGCAATGTGAAGTCAACACCGTAGTTGGATCCTGAAGTATTGTTTCTTTAAGCATGTGCATTCACTATCTTCAACTACTACATATACTGAACTGTCATATAAGAATCTGTTTGAGCTTTTCCTCTGATGAACTGATACACGATTTCACACTGTAATCAGTAGATATTTAACACCAAGAAATTATTATGATTCTGAAGAGATCTAATTAACATTTCAGAAAGATAAAAATATTGATGTTCCGGGTGACTCTAGTCCAAGCAAAAGAAAGAAAGAAGGTTCAACAGTAATACACCCCAAGTAACATTGATTCTTGAAGTAGCTAGAGCATACGGCTTCAAGTTAGAACTTCACAACAGAACAGGAAGAGAATTTAACTTTGAAACTTGCAAGATACCATATCTCAGGTAGCAACAGGTAGTACCTGAGAATAAATAAGAAAATAAAAGGATTTACGAGCAATAGGTAAAATACCTAGCTAATTGATTTACAAGGTTCCAAATCAGGATTTGACTTGATGGAAGATCCTGTCTGTATATGATTGCTAAGAGGTTTACGCAAAAGTAACAGCAAGATACTGAAGACTTTACATAGTTTGATTGGTTGATAAAACTTCAATTACTCTCACCAGAAAAATAATAATCCTCAACATACATGCTACAGATGCACCTTTGCTTTAACTAGCTGTAAATATGTAGACTGCAACACCAATAACCCCAACAAACAATTTAATGTATCCTTGTCGTGACTCATGAGAATGATACGATTAATATTATGGTGGACATGACTCATGACAGAATACTAGATGACAACACCAATATTCCCAACAAACAATTAACTGTATCCTTGCCATGACTCATGACAGAATGATAAAATTAATACTATGATGTCTCCGTGAGAGATCACAGTTATTACAGCCATTAAGTTACATGCCTAGGAATATTCTAGATTCAGATTACTCTTTGGAGAAAGAGTAATTTCTGCACCAGGTTCATCTGAAATTGCAACTCTTCTCCTATCCGTCTACTGTTGGGTCCGCAGCTTGCGTTTGTAAGGCATACCTGTGGACCTGAGTCCCAGCAGAAACAACTGGTTCTTTGTTAATTTGGTAAGAAGGCAAATGACAAAAGAAACTGCTTCAGAAGGAACTTCGGCACGTATACCAGAAGAACCTGCTTTGACAAGATTTTCAATTTTTTTTATAATCCAGATGTCTGGAGCTTGGGCTCAATTAATCCTGAAGGGGCCCTTCCCTCTATTCGCCCTAAGCACAAGCGGATTTATGCCTAGCGCTAATCCCACGCGAGGAAAATGCCTTGTAGTGCGCTGAGACTCGAATGGGAGTCTAGCGAACGAGGGAATGTTATTTTGAGATGATAGGGCATTCGTAATTTCATCACCAACCCAGGCATTGGGGAATCTTGGACTTCCAACCTGCATTTGGTTGGATATATGTGAATAGAAGAGGAGGAAAGATCTTTGTGTATCGGTTTAGTCCCACATTGGAAGTTTCAAAGTATTATAGTTGCTTTATATTGTTGCATATGCATAAATAATATTATTAAATGCATAGGGAGGGATTCTCTCACACGTGGATCCATAGGTTAGAAGACCCAGATTTGCATTTTTGTAGTGGTTTTGCCCAGCCAGAGAAGGATCAATCTGTTTAAGTAGACCTAGGGGTGTAATCGAGCCGAACTTTTGGATGTTTGAGTTTGACTTGTTTATAATCGAGCCGAGCTCGAGTTTTATTTAACAAATATATTGTTCACGAGATTATTCGAGCTTTTATCGAGCCTAAACGAACTTAATAAATATAAATTATAAATTTAAATATTCATTAAAAATTAAATTATATATATTTTTAAAAATTATAATATTCTGGTTAAAATTTATAATTTTATTCTAATAAATAAATTTGATATATTTATCTATGTTTTTCATAAGTAGAGTGTAAAATCTATAAATTCAATATCAAAATTATTATTATTTTTATTTAAAAGTTGATTCAAGAGCTTAACGAACATGTTCACGAGCTAACGAGCCGAATATTGTGAAGCTTGAGCTTGGTTTGTTTATCTTAACGAGCCTCATTAAACGAGTTCATACGAACTTTTATCGAATCGAGCTTCGAATAGCTCGCGAGCGGCTTGACTCATTTACACCCCTAAGCGGGCCTTGGGATCTTCCTTTTTGCACTCAGGACTCTGCGTTTAGGAGTTTGCACTCTGGCAGCTCAGTGTTTCAGCAACTCATTCATCCAAAGCAACTTTTCCTTCTCGGTTTAGCAGCCTAAGCTTTTCTGCTCATATCAACTCAACATATCGGTGGCTGGCCCATTTCCGATCATTGAACTGACAAGCTCATGAGATGATACGGCATTTGGTAGGAGCCATCTGTAGAAAGCTGATTATGATACCTTATCGCATTATCTTCAACTCCTAGCACATTTGCATTTGGACCAATTCCTAATGTACGTTGAGTTAGAAAACTTTCATGCAGTCTCTATCGGCAAACAAATCTTTGCATGCAGTCCCCATCCATGAAAATCTTTGTTTTCACTCCCCAGTCAAACATATTTATCTAATTGCTCATGATATTTTTAGGTACAAAAAGTCTAAAAATCAGTATAAATCCTCTTAAATTAAGTATATTAACTTAGAATCTAGTATATTTTCTATCAAATTGAGTACAATTCTTTTTTCACCTCAAAATATACTCGATTTTAGTTTAATGTGCTGAATTTAATAGGAGTTATACTCATTTTTAGACTATTTGTACCGAAAAATATGAGGGTTAATTTCGATAGAAAATATACTCGATCCTAGTATAGAGTGTTGGATTTCAGTGTAAAGTGCTGAATTTAACAAGAATTATACTTATTTTTAGACTTTTTATACCTAAAAAATAAGATGGAGAATTTTGATAGAAAATATACTCGATTTTAATATAAAGTACTGATTTTAAGAAGAATTATACTCGTTTTTGAACTTTTTGTATTTAATTTTGGACTTTTTGTACTTAAAAAATCTAAGGGGCAATTTAGGTAACAATATTTGCATGAGGGAGTTGAAACAAGTAATACTTTGCATGCAGGGAGTGGAAACAAAGTTTTTTGGACATGAGAATTGCATGCAAAGTTAACATTGTGATTGGGGATTTTTCTCTAATTTACCGAACTTTCATTTGCAAATAATATAGCTCATCCTGGTAGTAATGTAAGTAATTTGGAGTGATGCAATTAGAAGTGATCGCATTCATCATATTGTCGTCAAGATAGTGTTTGAGTAGAACCTTTGAGTAGAACCTGCTTGCTGTTGATGCCCGCCCATGTTTAAAATGATTGTGTGATTCATTAAGCATTGAATGTTGTTCATTGAGATACATCCATGGCCTAATTAATGTCTCAGTTTGAGATGAATGAATCTCTGTTACTTATGTTGCTCGACACTTGGTGATCCATGCTTCCAGTGAGTGTCCTGAAAATTTGCATCCGGCTTACCATGGTTCCTCTGAGAAAGAAATTACCTAGAAATCTAGATTTGTCTTGAAGAATTGCTCCTGTGGGCATCCACAAAATAAATTTCTGCAGATGGTGGAGACTGAGGATCTTTCTCATGCAGATGGTGGGTGCCCCCTGCTACGGATATAATCATCTGCTCAGCTTCCCTCCCCGGTTGAGGATGCTGATGGCATCAATGTACCTCTGCTCAGCTCCCCTCCCCGGTCGTCAGCATCATAGTGCATACCGATAATATAATGTGAGAAAAGAACGATCCTCCGCCACGTTGGGCCATCACTGATATGTGCTTATCGTACTCCTCCTTCATGTTCATTGCATCCTTGTCGTTCACAATGGACACCAACGCGTAGAGGTCCTCATCTGGCTGCTGGTATTTTATGATAGATACCCTATCAAAGAGCTCTTGTGCCAGAGCCAAAAATACATCGCGAACAGTCACGATACGGGTCTCTCCCTCGACCATCGAGCGGGCGAGGAACGGAGGAAGGATGCTCCTAGCTCCAAAGCAGCAAAGAATTTTAACACGCGAGAATCATCCACAGCTGCGCTCATTTCCATCTCAGGACTCGAAAACTAGCCGGAGCAACATGAGACTCGAGATATCGAGGGTGGGCGGTGGCCAGGAATCCGCCCTCCTCGTCTCCACGCCTTCCGCAATCCTCCCCCAAAACTGATGGCTTTCCCACTGAATCGGAGCTGCGCGAAAGACATGACAACATGAAAAATTTACATAGCCACCTGACAAAAATCTTTCTTTCAAAAAGATATTTTCTTATAAAAAATCTAAAAATAAATATAATTATTTTTAAATTCAGTATGTTAAATTAAATATAGTATATTTTCTATAGTAAATTTTTTTTCTATCTCAATTAAATAGAAAATATACTAATTTTTTTTAAATGATATTTAATTGGATGAAAAATATACTAGATTTTCTTTAAATATTACTAAATTTAGGAGGAATTATATTAAACATGAAAAAAATCATGCTCAATTTAATAGAAAATATACTCAATTCTAATTTAAAGTACTGAATTTAATAGGAATTATACTCGATTTTTAGACTATTTACACCTAAAAAAATATGAGGGGCAATTTTGATATAAAATATACTTGATTCTAGTATAAAGTGTTGACTTTAAGTGGAATTATATTCATTTTAGTATATTTTCTACCAAATTGAGTACGATTCTTTTTCCACCTCAATTGGATGGAAAATATACTATATTTTATTTAAATGGTACTCAATTGGATGAAAAATATACTAAATTTTCTTTAAATGATGCTGAATTTAGGAGAAATTATATTAAGCAAGAAAAAAAGTCATGCTCAATTTAATAGAAAATATACTCGATTATAGTGTAAAGTACTGAATTTAATAAGAATTATACTCATTTTTAGACTTTTTGTACCTAAAAAATATGGTGAGCAATTTTGATAGAAAATATACTCGATTCTAGTATAAAGTGTTAACTTTAAGAAGAATTATACTCATTTTAGTATATTTTCTATCAAATTGAGCACGATTCTTTTTCCACCTCAATTAGATGGAAAATATATTAGATTTTCTTTAAATGGTACTCAATTGAATGGAAAATATACTAGATTTTTTTTAAATGATGCTGAATTTAGGAGAAATTATATTAAGCAGGAAAATATCTGTGCTCAATTTAATTTAAAAAAATACTTGATTCTAATGTAAAGTGTTGAATTTAACCAGAATTATACTCGTTTTTAGACTTTTTATACCTAAAAAACATGAGGGATAATTTTGATAGAAAATATACTCGATTCTAGTATAAAATACTGACTTTAAGAGGAATTATACTCAATTTTAGATCTTTTATACCTAAAAAAAATCTGAGGGACAATTAGGTAACAATATTTGCATGAGATAGTTGAAGCAAATAAAACTTTACATGCAGAGAGTGAAAACAAAGTTTTTTTTTATCAGGGACTGCATGCAAATTTAAAAGTTATGATTAAAGATTTTTCTCTAATTTACTGATACTCCCAAAACAAAGCAGTAAATTATCCTATTTCTTCCTCCTAATGACGATGAAGAATTTTACATTAAAAATAAAACAAGAACGGATCCTGTCCAAAAATGAAGATGATGGTGAACTAGAGATGTTGTTGGAAAGTTGACAAGATGAGGACTCCGCGTAAACCTATAACACAGGAGGCGTTAGTGTCAGGCAGGGAAGGGGTTCCCAACAATAGTCTTCCGATACTCAAGTTAGTTTCTGGTGAGTAGAAAAATGAAGAACTATAGCAAGAGCGTGTAGAAAATGGAGTTGTGCATACCTTTACATGCAGATAGGAACCTCCTTTTATAGTGTCACTGTAATGTTCATGAATGCATCTCAAAACATAGGCATGTTTTCCTAGGCATCCTAGGAAAAGATAAGTCAAAAAATATCCCTAGCAACATTCCTTAAACAACCATGCAACTTTCTGATGTGATAGCATGGAAGCTTCTAAAGTACAATTTACCTATTGGGCATGCTTTGTTGTCAGTGGCACAAACTCCTAAAAGGATATAATGAGATAGTTAGTAGGTCCACACACGGTCGACCAGCCGCTACTTAGTCGGATAGTCCTCGTCCAGACGTAATGCACAAAACTATTGTCCTACTTTTCGTTCGGCTATACTGTTGTCGGAGTGCTGCCCTTTGTCCTACTGGGCATGCCTCCCGCTCGAGGGTAGCGGTCAAGGAGAGTTGTTGCTGGGTTATCAACCTTAATTGTGAGTTGTCCTAGAGCAGTCGTTCGGGCACGATTGGGGCCAATCGGGTTGTCACACCCCTACCGAGCACACGGGGTCGTCACTCGGCTTAATTGATTTGTTTCATGGGCCTAGTCCTTTGACTGTTCTGACCTTGACCTCCACATCCATTGCTTTTCTTCTACTTTCACCTACTAATGGGGTTCCCTTTCATCACCATATCACAAGTCTTCCCCTCAAGTCTAGTTAAAGGAGGCTGCAAGTCTGACTGACTGGATGATTAGTATCTTCAGGAGCTCTTTTCTTCTTGACCAGGTGTTCTAGGGTTTATAACTATCGTTCGGCTTCAATGTTCTCTGACTCAAGAGTTTATAACCTACGTTCGGCTATTGACGTTCTTTGACTCAAGGGTTTATAGCCGTCGCTCGGCTGTCGACATTCTTTGGCTCAAGGGTTTATAGCCACCATTCAGCTATCAACATTCTTTGACTCAAGGGTGTATAGCCGCCATTTGGTTGTCGATTTTCTTTGACTCAAGGGTTGATAGTCGTCATTCGGCTGTCGACGTTCTTTGACTCAAGGGTTTATAGTCGTCGTTCGACTGTGATGTCTACTGCTCCAATGGTGATAGCCATCATTCTGCTGTCAACGTTCTTTGGCTCAAAGGTTTATAACCGTCATTCGAATCTCAACGTTCTTTGACTCAAGGGTTTATAGTCGTCGTTCAGCTTAATTGTACGCAACCCTTAGCTAATTTGCTGGCTCCTTGTTGATCTCTGCTCTGACTGTAATACCCTTTAATTGTCGTCGATGTCATCCTAATTTCTCGAAAATCATTCAGATTTTCACCCATTAATGTAAAGCACACTTGGTCATGCCTTGTAATCATGCTCCCTGCCTCCTCATTAATGCCACCTGTAACTAAATGGCACGTGTCGCCTTTGCATGCCGCCATAGGAGTGATTTGACATATGCATGTTTGAGTTTGATATGACAACAACCTTTTTAAATTCAACGATCGCGATGAATCTCTGTTTTCCAAAGCCCTTGATCAGACGGCTCAGAACAATCGTCTTCTAGGTTCTTAAACCTCCAATTTTTTCTTTTAACCCTATCATCTATTAGTGTAGGATACACTAATAATCTGATTTTGATGTATGAGAAATAGATTAAAGATAAATGTAGTGTGTGTCTAACCTTTCTATCAAATGTGTAGGAGTTAACTGGTCTGAAGGATCTGACACCAAGCTGAAATCTAGCTAGGTCTGCGGGACCCGATAACTGGTATGAAGTCCAGATAGGTCCGTGGGACCCGATATTTGGCGGGAAGTTTGGTTGGGTCCGAGGGACCTAACAACTAGCCGAACTCTAGTTGGGTCTGCGGGACCTGACAACTAACAGGAAGACCTGGTAGGTTAAAGACAAGTCAAGCGACTGCAAGTGGTAAGTGAAGGTAAGCAACTGAAGGAGAGATCTAGTGAGGACGCGTTCTCGGTTGATGAAACTGTAGGCGTTGGTCCAACTTAGGTTCTTTTGAAAAACCTAAGTTGAGACCTTGACTAGATCCTGGTCTCGGAGATATAGAATCTAATTACTACTCTTATTTTTTTTGTGCTAACTCTGTTTTGCAGGATAAATATATTTTATTTGCCTAGACTAACTCCTTTTTGCAAGAATTCAAAATGTTGACAAAAGGAGTCTAGGCGCCCGGAAGGGATCCGAGCACTCAGAGCTAATTCAAGTGCCTGGACCAGTGTCTCTTGGACATATGTCGTAGGCACCCTAGAAATCTGGGTGTCTGGAATTGGTCCAGGCGTCTGAACCACAAAAGTTATCTCGAAACTGAGTTGGAGCGCAATGACTAGTCTAACCCAGGTCAACGATCCAAGCACCTAAAAGGGGTCCAGGCATCCGGAAGTGGATAAACTTCACGGATAAATTTTCGACAAGAGATCGCCAAGTTAGCAATGGTCCAAGCTCCCGAAGGGGTTCCAAGCACCTGGAATGAGCCTATATAAGGACTTTCAACCAGCTACTTCAGAACAACATTGACAACAACTTTCATATTCAAGTGCTGCTCCGAAATGGCTCCAACGACACTGAAAGACTTCTCCAAAGTTCGAGGAACAAGAGACTTCATTTTCCTTTTTGTTTGTCGGTAATAAATTTTATTTTCAGTTCTTATACTCAATTATTTCAAACCTTTTATGAACTGATAGTGATTGCCCAACAAATGTGATCGACGATCATGGGCCTTAGAGTAGGGGTCACACATGTCAAAAATCCATAAACGGGCATTTATGATGGACATAACAGGGCAAATCCTTCTTGGATCAGCACTGCAACATAGTACACCGCCGATACTCTCTTTCCATTGAAGGACCAATTAACGAGGAGAGGATTTTGAAAAAGGTATTCGACTTCCTAGGTGTAATAAAGGAAAGAATGGAAAGAAAATATAAAATGACATTATTAAATCATGACTTGTTAAAATTCAAAATATATCAACAGACTATGATGTCGATCTGTCTTATAGACAGACCGGAACTCAGAAATTGACCAAGTTCAAACCCGCCCGAGCTCATACACAAAATTTCTTATTTAGTTATTTTTTACACAATAAGCTACGTGCTTACACATGCTCATGCTCTCAAGTATACACATGAGACTCTGATATCACTACTAGTAACTTTATATCCACAGTAAGGAAGGGGGAATATTTTGCCTGGTACTGTTGTAGGTCGAAAAAAATCTGTCGTCCAACGGAATCTCATTTCCGTTTATAGACGTCACATTGTGCGTCCCCAACTAAATGGGGGCTGAAAGTAGAATGACAACTTGGACAAAGAGGAGAGGTTTGCCCTGTCCTCTGGCATTTGTGGGGTTCCCCCTCATAAACATGTGACTGAAAGATCCTCTCTGACCTAAGCTAGGCCAACTCGGCTTGTAGAAGATCCGTCTTAGCTTTTTACCGATCCAGAGCTCGTTGCTGCTGAGATATTAGTAAATCATCCACATGAGCTTTTCTGTTTAGATCGGCTACCTTTGAGGTATGTTGGACCCTTAGAGTATCCAGCTCCTCAGTTTTTTGCTTCAACTCCGAGTAGACTTTATTCCTCAAAGCCACTTCTGACTGAACCTGTGATTGAGCTAATAGCAAACGCACCCCTGGTTCCTGTTGAGGGGAATGATGTGAATCTAGGGCTTGCACGACCTCGTTTAGAAGCTTTTCCTTCTCCAACAAAAGTCGCTCCTAGAAAGGGGGTTCGGAAGCCATGACTCTTGGTAAATCTTGGAAGGAAAGTGAGACTACGAGGAGCAAATGTGAATAGAGAATGAAGCAAGAGCACAACTCTATTTAACTTGCCAAAAGGAGTTACGAGATCATTGTAGGAGGAGTCACAGGATCACTATAAAAGGAGTCACTGGATCACTATAAAAAATGTCACAAGATCATTGTAAAAGTTATCACGAGGTCGCCACAAAAGGTATCAAGAGGTCAAAAATAGACTTAAGTCTAGTTAGTTGATTACACCTCCTTCGATTAGACTTGAAGGGAAGGCTAGTGATATGGGTTATAAGGAGTGGAGTTCGTGTAATAATGTGAAAGGGGATATAAGGAGAAGAAAGAAGAAGTAAGGAGGCTTGGTCAAGATTACCTCGCTCGAGGATGTCATCTCGGGCGACCGAGCAGAAGTACGGACCCAAATCGCCAGAAGGGGTCCAGCTTAGCACGGACGGTAGAACAAGCCTGGACGAACATATATGTAACTCGCTCGATAATGTAATCCCGGACGACCTAGCGGACGTACGAACCTAAAGCACCAGAAAGGACTCAGCTTAACGCGGTCGGTAGAACAACCCTGGCCGAGTATATGAGTTCGATGGACAAAGATCGGTTAAGTATAAATAGCCACCCGAGTATAGAAGTACTTAGCTTCATGCAGAATGAAGACATAGCACGTTCGACAGGCAAAGACCGGTCAAACGTAATAGACTGGTCGAGCATATGAGTTCGGCAAGTAAAGACCGAGCAAGTGGAAGAGACTGACCGAGCATAGAAGCGTTCAGCCTTAAGCTGTATAGAATGTTTATATACGCCCAACCGATTAATCTCGGTCGATAAGGTGTGATCGGTCAAGAGCAATAGACCAGCCAAGCACAGAGATATTTAGTCTCCCACGACCCTTAGCATACAACCGATCGAGGGAAGGTCGACCGGGCAATAGGGTTTGCACACGCCCGATTAGTTAAGCTAGATCGATAATGTGTGATCGGCGGGCACAATAGACTCGCCAAACATGGAAAGTCGATCAAACATAAAGGGTTTCAATCTTACACGGTTTCTAGCATATTTATAATAGTAGAGTCCTGGTCGAGTATAAATAACATATCGAGTATAAAATACCGGTCAAAACTAATACAACAGAAGATATTCCTCACTTAAACAGAATAGGTTTATGTGACTAAATAAGTGTATGTGACAGGTGAACCATAAGAATATGTGATCATATGACAACTTAATTAATTTGGTGATAAATAGCTTCTAGAAGTCTCCATAGGTATGCTAAACGACAAAGAAGGTACATCTTGGGTAAGAAAAAGATTTCTTAAACTATTATTACAGTTTCAGCTTACATCATCTCCTAACAAACTCTAACGAACCGGGGTCCACCTCATGACTGTGGAGATTAGATGAGGTGGAATAAAAAGGGAAATCCTCTCCACTGGCAAGATATGCAAACATACGCATTGCATCAGAATCAACCCCTAATTTCATTTTTCCCGTACTTCTTCTTCTCCGAGAGACCAACTTGAGCGTCGGAGGGCCTAGCCAGGGATTCCCACCCAGGTCTTAAGTCGTTAACGCTTTATTGGTTGGTCTCATAGTGCGCTAAAAGAGGAGATCATTCATTGGACCGCCAAGCCTTCGCTGATCCACGGTGTTCCTCATCGGAGTTCGCCTTTCCACAGGGGTAGCTCGCCAGAGTTCATTTTGTTAGTGCAGCGGGGCCGGCAAGAGGGGGTGAATTGCCTGCAATCAAAAGTATACCCTCCTCAACGAACTTCAACTCAAAAATAAAAGCAACAAGAGTAATTAAATTAAATAACAGAAACAAAGAGAGACGACTCGGCGGTTTTGACTTGGTTACAACCAAGACAGTTGTTAATCCAAGGAGTTGTTAATCTAATGCGGTGGAAAAGCACACTAAAAGAGTCTTCTTCTCTGAAGGCGAAGAAGCCTTTTACACAATTGGAAAGCACAGTAGTTGCTTAGAGAATTAAGTACAGAGTTGATTTCGAATAGCTGTTCGAGGCTCATTTATATAGGGGTTCCAGAACTTATCAGATCACCTGATTTTCGGGATCAGGTTTTGACTCGAGAGGGATCGGTCGACCGATCCCCAGGTTCGGTCGATCGAACCTGTGTACTTGGCCAGCCTTCCGTCTAGATGCAGTTTGTGTGGATCGAGCCTGCGTTCGGTCGACCGATCATCCAACGGTCTTTCCCTGAGCTGGCCCGATCAGAATGCTTGACTGAGTCTTGGGTTTATCTCCGGTTCGATCGACTGATCAGAGGGTCCGGTCGACCGATCAGCCAACGGCTGGTTGCCGACGTGGCTGCAACGGCTGGCTTCCGAAGATAGGGGTTCGATCGACCGATCATGGCGTTCGGTTGACCGAACACTTGTCAAGTCAACTCCCGGTTGGCTTGCTCTGGTTCGATTTGCTTGGGTGATTTTGGCCAACTGGAATAGGGCTCACCCGAACCCAATTCCCGGCCTTCTCCTCGAGCAGTCTTCCATCCCGACTTTACGTCTCTCGAACGTCACGCACATTCTTCACGCCCACTGGAGTACTCTTCCACATATCTCTCGTCCTTCAGACGCACCGAGCCCGTCGGCTCCCTTCCTATGTCGTCCTTCTCGCTAGCTACGTCTTTCGCTCGACTTCCTGCGTTCCTAAGCTCCTACACACTTAGACGCAGGGATCAGACAAACAAGACCTAACCTAAACTTGGTTGATCACATCAAAACAACCATGGAGTCCAACACATTTTTGTGAAGTATTGTTCGCAGATCCACTGTGATTTTCTCAGATCTATTATTCTTGTGAAGTCCGCTGTGATTTTCTCGGATCCTCCTCCATTCGCCGACATCAGAGTTATTGTTCATCATCGCTCGTCATAGCCCAGCGCTTCATCCCGCAAGCTCTCAGATAGGATCAATAACTTTAGTAAGTTCACTTGGATTTTTCCTATGAAAAGAAAATCTTATCTTTTCAATATTTTTTTGTTGTTTTCAAATGCATGTTGAGCGTATTTTGATCGTAAATTACTCTTTTTTCATTCTGATTGGGGTGGAGAGTATCAAGAGCTTCATCGTCATCTTACTTCCTCTGGCATCCTCCATCGAGTCTCTTGTCCCTATACTCCTGAATAAAAATGGATCGGTCGAGAAAAAATATCGTCATGTGGTTGAAGCTACCTTAGCTCTTCTTAATCATACCTCAGTTCCACTTAAATTTTGGAATGATGTTGTCCAAACCGCAATCGTCTACCTACTCCACTACTTAAAAATAAGTATTCATTAGAAAGACTTTATAATCGTCTTCCAGATGACTCTTTCTTTCGTATCTTTGGTTGCGTATATTATGCTTGGCTAAGACTTTACTCTAAACACAAGTTAAACTCTCGCTCTCTATAATGTGTTTTCCTTGGTTATAGTAATTTACATCATGGGTACCGTTGCCTCCATATTTCGACCGGACGGATATATATTTCTTGACATGTTACTTTTGATGAATCTATTTTTCTGTTTGCAGTTGCTACCTCGGATCCTTTTTCAGATAATCAAGGCACCTATCTAATATCACCGAGTACTATACTAGAATACTCACATATTAATTTATTAGGACATATTGAAAGTACAAGGGGGGATGGTATCTTGGATTCTACTCCATCTCCATATATTCCTGTAGACTTAACGGCTAGTGGTGATCCACTCTTCAATTCTGATTCTCATCCGTCTGACCACTCATCTCTGAGTAGCTCTGATGATGATACTCCTCAGCGAATGCTTCCTCTAAGCGATATATATGCACGATGTCAACTAGTTTCCACTCGTTATCCACTTCCACGTGCTCTTATTGCTTCTTTAAATTTTGTTGAACCTTTGAGCTTTAAACAGGCAGTCAAAGATCCAAATTGGCGTGTTGCGATGACTACAGAATTTGATGCTCTTCTTCGCAATGCAACCTGGAGCTTAGTTCCTCGTACTCCATCTATGAATATTATGGGATCTAAATGAGTTTATCGAATTAAGTATCGTGTAGATGGATCTATTGAACGTTATAAAGCTCGCCTTATTGTTAAAGGCTTTAATTAACAACTAGGTATTGACTTCAATGATACTTTTAGTCCAGTCATCAAAATTACAACTATCAGATTGCTACTATCTATAGCTGTTAGCTCCAATTGGCCGATACGACAATTAGATATTTCCAATGCTTTCCTTCATGGACACCTTGAAGAAACTGTTTATATGGAGCAACCATCTGAATTCATCCACCCGTAATTTCCAGCACATGTGTGTCAACTTCAGAAATCTATATATGGTCTTCGGCAAGCACCTCATGCATGGTTTCATCGTCTATCTACCTGGTTTTATACTCGGGGATTTTATGGCTCAAAAACTGATTCTTTACCATTCTACAAATATAATGAGGAGTTTTCAATATTTGTTTTGATTTATGTGGATGATATATTAATAACTGGTAGTGATCAAAATGACATTATTACTTTACTCCATCTTCTTCGTCAGGAGTTTCCTATTCAGGATCTTGGCAATGCTCGATTTTTCCTTGGCATAAAGTTTCTCTCACATTCTGAAGGTTGTCTTATCTCTCAGAGAAAATATATTACTGAACTTCTACAAAGAGCTAAAATGGACGGTCCATGTCCTATCTCTACACTGATCATTGAATGTGGTTTCACTGTACCTTCATCCTCCTTTTCAATGTATGACCCCCAGATCTATCGAAGCATTATTGGTGTCCTACAATATATCACCATTACACGACCCGATATTGCTTTCTCTGTGAATCGTGACTGTCAATTTATTCATGCTCCTATTGAACATCATTGGGAAGATGTTAAGAGAATTCTTTTCGATATCTCAAAGGTATTGTTCTACATGGTCTTCTTTTGTATCATTAGTTCTTACGAGAGTTGATTGCCTACAGTGATGCAGATTGGGTTGGATCTCACATAGATAAACGTTCTACTAGTGGATATGTCATATTTCTTAGGTGAAATCTTGTTTCTTGTCTTTCAAAAAAGTAACCTACAATCTCTCGCTCAAGTACTGAAGCTGAATATAAAGTTATAGCTAACGCGACATCAGAAATTATTTGGCTACAATATCTTCTTTCATTATTACACTTTTCCCCAACTGCTACGCTTAAAATCTGGTATGATAATATTGGAGCAATTTATCTTACGGCAAATCCTATTTTTCATGCCCGCACCAAGCATGTAGAAATTGATTTTCATTTTATTTGTGAGCGTGTGCTGACTCGACAACTTTCAGTTTTTTACATCTCTATTGAAGATCAAATTGTTTATATATTTACCAAGTCATTATCCAGACAGTCGCTTCACCAAGTTAGCACTCAAACTTAACGTTCAGAAACTCCCGTTGAGTTTGTCGGAGGATAATGATAATAATGAAAAATAATCTTAAATTGATTTCAATTAATAGAAATTTATTATATTTGACATCATAATCAAGATTGATATCACAATCAAAATTGACCTGAGTCAAATAGTAAAAATAATATTTTTAAATTTATTATATTATTACTATACTTATAAATATATCATATTTAATCTTTTTATTATTATTTAGACAATTTATATAAATAAATCTATTGATTTTAATATATAGATCAATAATTATTTTTTATTCTAATTTTTTCTTCATCTATTAATTTTTACAAAGGGCTCTTGCTGCTTATTGTCGCTTACTGCGCAGCGGTGGCGGCCGACCATCGCTTGACGCCGTCTAACTGCGAGGCGTTCGCCCGACGTCGAGAGACTACTGCCAATTTTTTAAATATTTAAAATTATATTAAATATTAATTATCCTGGGCGAAACGGCGCATCGCATCGCATCGATGCCGTTTCGTCGTGCGCTTGCGTTCGCGTCTATAAAATGGTAAGGGCAAGTTACAACGAAATTACGCGGTCATTCAGGGAACCGGTGTAGAATAACTCGTGGTCAAATATGTGGCAATTAATGACGCGTAATACAAGTGAGAGAATAATTAATGTATTGAGATATATTATTTTCTGGAGAAAATCGAAATCAATTAATTGAATTTCGGACCATTCTAACTTGCTCGCTAAGAACATGGACATAGGAAACTTGTCGTGAAGACTTAGAACTAATTGGTACGTAGTCAAGAAAATGTTTCTATATATTTACATTGTTTGATCCGAGCCGATTTAATAGACCAGCCAGTTTCAGATATTCCAGATAAAACTCCAACTCCATCACGTCTATTTTTATTATTATAACGATCTCTCTGGTAATCCATCTCCATCATGGCTTCCGAGAAGAGAATTTCGGTGCTGAGCCGGCTGCGGCGGGCGATCGCCAACGTAAAATTTCTGCTCTCTTTCGATGCCACCCGGTGGATCATCTCCTCCCTCAAGAGATCTTCGTCCCCGGCGGCCGAGCTCAGCTTCCATACCAGGCCGAGCTTGCTCGACTGCTCCGACGACTACTACGACTCGAGGTCGTCGTTCGCGCTCTCGCGGACGTCGTCGAGCCTGATGAGCTCGCCGGACCCGGCGACGGAGATGACGAGGTCGGCTAGCGACGCGTCGTCGTCGTCGTCCCCCGACGGTGGCTCCGGCGAGGATATTAATTTGAGGGCGGACAGGTTCATCGAAGGGTTCTACAGGCAGCTGCAGATGGAGAGGCAGGTGTCGCTCGAGCTGAGGTATCTGAGGGGGGACAGCGGCAAGAGCTTGGAGAGAACCACCTCCGATTGAAATTCTTTCGTTCGTGGATTTAAGGCCATCACTATAACCTCTATTTGCATGGTTATCGGATTGATTGAAGTAATTACTATTGTGGATTTGCATCTCCTTTTTTTTTCCTTTTTTTTTTTTTTTTGAGATTTTTTGTGTGCAGACGGATGCTACCTACTTGTATTTTCTTTTTCTTTTAATGCTTCTGTAAATTTATGCATAATCGAAATGAGTACGAGAGATCACGAGTACTATCGAATAAGCTACTTGGTTAACAAAATTATCTCATCGATTATGTTTCTGTAAACTCATCGACCTCAGCTGAAATTAGTTTGCCATTTTTGTACAACCGAGGTCGGTGATCGAGTTCACCAAATTAGTTTGCTTGTTATTTTTACCTTTTTTAATTGGCATCATCTATTCAGCCTTTAGCTCGACTAATCGTTGAAAGTGACTGGTCCGTTCTTATAAAAGTTTTTCATCCGTCACCTAAATATATCGAGAAAATACAGATGAAAGTTCAGTATTCTTGTATCCACTATCTATTAGGAAGAAAATTCTCTATAATAGATGTGTGAAAGCCAAAAAAAACAAGAAAAACAAGTTGGATTTACTATAAAAGAAAATTTAATTAATAAATGATGATTATTCCTCATACAATTAGATTGGGTTGATATAAATTTTACATTCTAAGATTAAAAAAAATCATAACATACCATTTCAATTTTATAAAGAAAGACAGAAAAGATCTTTCTAAAAAAGAAAATTTTTTGATAAAAATTAAAATTTTATAAGTAGAACGTTGTTATAGACTAATTATAATTCATAATTATCAAGAATATCAAAAATACTCTAAATATCATAAAAATAGAAATTATTAAAAATAATAATAACATATTTAAAGACTCTGTTGAGGACCGGTGGAATTTGGACAAAAAAAAATAATGAAGGTTACGGGTACTCATAACTTGATTCCAAATCCGGAGTTAAAAGTTATGATTATTTAACATTCAAAGGGTTATATTAAATTGATCATGTATCATCTGGTATATCACTAGAAGACCTATCCATGACACCCTATCCCTGAGCGCAAATTAGTTTGCTATTCTTCTTTACATCTGATCCTGTTCGGAAGCGGAGTCGGACGGACCGCCGGGTGAGGTGGATGGAATGTTGACTGGAGTCGCGACGTCCCGAGGGGGGTATGCTGAGATGGCCTTCGTGTTAACCGAGTCTTCAAAAGTTCTCTGGTCAACGCTACGTGCAGCCAGTGACCGGGTTGGCTCGGCCCCCGGTACCCCAAGTCTCGAGGCGGATCCAACGAATATATGAGTAACCGGCTAATGATATAATAATGAAATAAATAAGAGGTGAGTACGGAAAACGTACCCTGGCCCAGGGGGCGCCCTCGGATGGGACGCGGCTCGAGTTGTCGCGACCCGGAAGAGCAGATAACTCTGATCAGGCTGGAGAGCTGGATCTAACGACGCAGAGCCGAACGCGGTGCGGAACCAGAAGATGAGCTGCAAGTCCACGCAGGCTGGAAAACAAGACCGGCACGCAGACCGGGACTGGGTCGGCACGCAAGCCGAGAAATAAAATCGGCACACAGGCTGAGACACGTGGCACGCAGATCGGTACTCCATTGCGGCTCGAATGTCGACACATAATAGCGATACGAAGAACGAGACATAATGGCTCGATGGCCTACACATAGCAACGGTCGAATCGGCACCGGAAGCGGCGACAATGACAGTGGAGAGGCCGGAGTCGGCTGTATCGACGTCGAAAGGTGGCTGAATGAGCATCGGAGGAGATGGATAGTGGTGAGGGGAAGAGGGCAGCTGTGGTGTGACAAGAGGGAGAAGAGGGCGGCTGCTGGTGCCAGCTGATGGGCTCAGGTGGGTAGGAGGGCGGTGCCGAGTTCGTTTGATGGTGGCACCGTAAGGAAGCACTAAGCTTCTCCTCTTCCCGGTTGCGGCGGATGCGGCGGATGCGGCGGATGCGGCGAGAGGAGCAGGAGAGGAACTGAGGTGGCGGCCGGCGTCGGAGTGAGCGCCGGCAAGGAGCGCGAGAGGGAGATGAAGGAGGATGCTTAGTTCCTATGGGCGGCGCCGTGCACACACGAGCCAACCTCCCTCTCAGCTTGACGTGGTCTGTTCGCGAGAGAAGAAATAGAGAGAGGGAGAGGAGGCATCGTCCGGAAGGAGAAGAAGAGAAGAGGACAGCCGGAGGCTGGCGTCGCGCCGGCGAGTAGCGTCCGAGGAAGAAGATGATGCCTTCTCCTCCCTTTTTTCTTGGCGGCGGACAGAAAGCACGGAGAAGAGAGGAAGAAGAAGGCTAGGGCTAGCGTCGCGAGGAGAAGAGGGAGAAAGAGATAGAGGGAGAAGAAGTTGGCGGCGGAAAAAATCCATCCACGAAGTAACCCCCCCCCCCCCCCCCCCCCCCCCCCCCCAAAAAAAATCGCTTTCTCCCTTTTCCTTAATACCCTAGCAGTAAAAGGACCCCTTTGCCCCCTCTCCTTCCTTCAATCTCCTCTCCTGCCCCTCAGCCCAAACCGTATCAACATCCACAGAAAATCTAGTGTGAAATATATGATAAAATACTTAATTAGGGCACCATTCAGCCGATGGGCCGGAATAATTACTGCTGATGACTTGCATGATTATTGAGATTATATATTTTTTAATTTATTTTTTCTATAGATTCTATTTTCTGTCAAATTCCTGATATAATTAAATGGCATAGAGGAACTAATGCTATAGAACATCTAAATTGCTGATTTCTTTATGCATATAATAAAATAAAAAGTTATTTTAAAAGAAAAGAAACAATAGGCGAACATCTCAGCTAAACCAACTTTGGTTCAATTTGATAATTCGAAACTATCAATTGGACGATTTTTATCGGATTGATCCTTAATTTTAATCATAAAAGTGATTATAATTTATGGTTTAAAATTGTCAGTTCACGTTTCATGTACAATTTATCACAGTTGGTCACGATTCTATTAACTTTTTAAAAAATATATAAATTTATAAAATTATTTGCCAAATTCGGATGCTATCAGACTTAGAATAATTATATAGTAAAAATTATTAATTAGTTATTAAATAATTAATCAATATAAAAAATTATGATAAATAAATTTAAATTAATTATTAAATAATAAAAATCATCTCGGTAAGAATAATATAATATAACAAAATAAATTTGTTATTAAATAATTACCTAACTAACATAGATAAATGTGAATGAAATCTAGAGGATAGACCATTATATTAATTGGGTTAATTTGAATGGATCCATCTGTTAAAGTGTGGATCAGAGGATCCAAATCAACCAATGACCTTTTATGGTCCATCCTCTGATCCACAAAGTGCGAACCAGAGGATCCCATCTAAATATGGATATGGTTGATTATGATGCTTACTTTTAATTTAGACCAACAAATTAATTTTTAATATATATATATATATATATATATATATATAAAACATATTCCGCTTATTCAGTGGTTAATTTGGGCTGGAACCGTAACCAGTTGGGTAGCCCAAGAACTAAGTATCCGACCCCAATTACGGACCCATACTAGTTCCAATTCAGACCTAGCCTAGGACGGATCTAATCTTAGTTAGAAGTTCTCACATTGATCCATCATTGAGACTTCATTCATGGCAAAAACTATTGGAAAAAAAAAAAAGAAATTATAGGAGAAGAAATAAAAGAGTTATGAGAGGAAAATCTACTTTATATGTGAGGAGGAGAATCTCTACGTGGAAGAAGAGGAGAATAAAATAAATAACTCTCAACTTGCTTCATTCATTGAAAAAAGTATATATTTATAGGCTTATTAGATAAACGCTATATATTTTTTTTATTCTATCTCTAGGAAGTCTTATTCTTATCAAGATTATCACCTCATCAAATTCTATCGCTTTCTTCTTATCACGAACTCTCATTCTCATCAAATTCTATCCCTATTTTCTTATCAAGAAATGTCACCTTATCTCATTTTTATCTCTATTAATAAAATAAAGTTTAATTTCCAACACCCCTTCTTAAACTTGATTTTGTGACTCCAAGTAAATATCGCATCTTGATGAAGTCTTCAAATTTGAGAGGTTTGGTAAAAATATCAACAACTTGATCTTAAGACTTTATATATTTCACTTGCACCCCTTTTCTTGCATTGCACTCTCTGATATAGTGATAGTGCGCATCAATGTGCTTTCTTCTATCATGGAAGACTTTATTATCAATTCGAATCTTGGTTGTCTTATGCCCTTCAAGAAGTGGAGTTAACTCCCATGTACCTTTCTTTTCGATCACCTTGACTTCTTTATCCATCACATCTTTCCACTTTTTGCTCTTTATAGCTTTTTGGAAATCTATAGGCTCGCAATTGGCAAAGAGGCAATATAGAGTAAGATTTTCTTGATTTTCTGTTACCTCATAAAGGTCCCGTAAGCTTCTAGACTCTAGAGCATGGTACTCTTTCACTTGAAGTTGATGCAGATGAATTCTCTTGAGTACTTGATGTTTGTGTTACTAGTGGAGTAGTAGGTTCTTCTCTTGTTTGCTCATCCTTGGTTGTTCCACATTTTTTTCTTCAAAGTATGGGAAGAAGTTGTAATCTTCATTTTAAGATTCCCAATTCCATTCTTTTTCTTCATTAAATACAACATCTCAGCTGATTATTGTCTTCCCAGTATCTGAATCGTAAAACTTATACCCTTTTGAGTTAGTATCATAGATAATAAAAATAAATTTCTTACTTTTATCATTCAGTTTGCTTCTTACTTCATCAGACACATGAATGTGGGCTATACTCCCAAAAACTCTTAAATGAGAAATCTCAGGTTTCCTTATGCTCCATGCTTCTTGTGGTGTCTTGCCCCACACACTCCTTGTTGGTGATCGGTTGGATAAGTATACTGCACATGCAACCACTTCTACTCAAAGTTCCTCAGGTAGCCTCTTGCTTTTGAGAATGCTCCTTGTCATGTCAAGGATGGTTCGATTCTTTCGTTCTGTCACTCCATTCTGTTAAGGGGATCTTGGAGCTGTCAACGGTCGTCGTATTCCATTAGCTTCACAAAATTCTTGAAACTCTTTTGAGGTAAATTCTTCTCCTCGATCAGAACGCATAGCTTTAATCTTGAGATCGCTCTCCTTTTCTACAGTCGCTTTAAATTTTTTGAATGTGCTGAAGACCTCCGATTTTTGCTTCAAGAAGTATATCCAAGTTTTCCGAGAAAAGTCATCTATAAAAAGAATGAAATAAGTACTCTTACCAAGTGAACTTAGCTTTATCGGACTACAAACATCCGTATGTATAAGTTCAAGCGTCTTCAGGGTTCTTGAACTTGGCTCCTTTGAAAAAACTTCTTCTAAATTGCTTCCCACGTAGACATACTTCACATAATTGATCATGATACTTGATGAAGGGTAGTCCTCTCACCATCTCTTTCTTTGAAAGCAATTCTAGTCCTTTAAAATGTTGGAACCCCAAGGTTGTTTTGGTGTGATCAACAAGTTAAGTTAGGTCCTGCGTTGTTTCTAACCTTGTGTCTAAGTGTGCAGGAGCTTAGGAGCACAGGTACTCGAGCGGAAGACGCAGCTAGCGAGAAGGACGGCACGCTGTGCGTCTGAGGGACGAGGTGCTGCGGAAGAGTACACCGGCGGACGAGAAGGAAGTGCGCTGTGGTTCCGAGGTACGAAAGCCAGAGCGGAAGATTGCTCGGGGAGCAAGAGACGCAGCTAGCGCGAAGGTCGGCACGGGGTGCGACCGAGGGATGAAGTCTGCGGATGAGTACCCTAGTGGACGAGAAGGAACACGCAACAATTCCGAGGGACGAGAAGCCGGAGGGAAGCACGCTCGAGAAGACCGGAAGATGGGTTCGGGTGAGCCCTATTCCGGATGGCAAAGATCACCCAAGCAAACGGAGCCGGAGTGAACAGACCCGGACCGAGATGAGCTGGATCGAGACGAGCTGAACCGGAGTCGAAAAGTCAACTTATGTTGACCTTAGGGCTCCGGGCGCCCGGAATCGACTTTTCAACAGGATCGAGTTTTGACTCGATCCGACCGTTGGGGGATAAAATTTATCCCCCCCCAGGGCGCCCGGAACCCTTCCAGGCGCCCGGACCAAGACTATAAATATAGCCTTGGTCCAGAAGCTTAAACAGAACTCACTGATTGTAAATCCAGTGCTTGCACACTCTCTTTTAGTCTAAGCTTCTGTTTTCTGCACTTCAACGTTGTACGAGGCTTCTCCGCCCGAAGGAGTTTTATTGAGCTTAATCTTCCTTGGATTAACAACCACATCGGTTGTAACCAAGTAAATCTTTTGTGCCTCGCTTTTCTTTATGCTTTTAATTTATCTGCTTAACTTAATTATGCAAGTGTTAGCCTAAAGAGTTCGAGGAGGGTTTGTTTTCCTTTTTGTGTTAGCAGGATATCCAACAACCCCCTCCTAGCCGGCCCAACGGTCCTACAAGTGGTATCAGAGCCGAGTACGCCTCAGAAGGACTAACCGCCGTCTGAAGCAACAAAACGATGGCCGGAGCTAGCGACTACCCACCTGCATTCGAGGGGGAGTTTTCCATCTGGAAACAAAACATGGAGGTATACCTTAACTCAGATTCTGATATTTCTTTAATAATGAAATTTGGTTATGAAGAACCAAAGAACACGAACGGAGAAGGACTCGATCTACGCCTCTGGAATGAAAAGCAACGTGAGGAGTCTATGGCAAATGAGCGAGCAAAATATTATCTTCTGAATGTAATACCAAAGGAAGATTTCAAAAAGGTCGCAGATTATGAAAGCGCAAAAGAACTTTGGGAAAAGTTCTTACAGCTCTACGAAGAACCTTCAGAAGCTGACATCTCAATAGACACCGAGCCACCGACAGAAGAGTCCGAAATCGAGGTAAGTACTACAACAGCCGAAGTACATCCCGAGATCGATGAAGGGGGGGAATTTTCGGAAGAAAGCAACTCGATAGGGGGAGAATCAATTACTTACAAGGTAAGTCAGGTATGGATTCGAACCTCTGATCAATTGAATGATTCAATCGAAGAATTGCCTGAAAATTTTTGCGAATCATCGAAAGAGTTTTTTATATTAGAAAATCAATTGTCAAACTTATCTTGCAAATTTGAAATATTATCAAAAGAGTTCTTCGAATTTCAAAATATCTTAACAAAAGAATTTTGGAAGTTGGAAACTTTGCTAAAAAAGTTTTGTGAATCACAAAGAAGTTTTTCGAAAGAATTATGCAACTTAGAAATATTATCGAAAACTTTTTCTGGTCCTAAAAATTTGGAATTACAAATTACTTTATTGAAAAAGTTTTATGAATTAGAAATTGATTCATCGAAAAATATTTTCGAATTAAGAAACCTATTATTAATAGATTCCTGCAAATTCTTATTGTTAAAAAATTCTGACAAATTACAAAATATTCTTTCAAACGAATTTTGCACATTGCCGAAAGAATTTTTTATATTGTCGAAAAATTTTATCAAGTTAGAATCTATGCTATTTGAATATTTTTGTGAAGTTGCAATTCAAAAAATAATAGAAATTAACATGATACAAATTATTGCATGTTTAATATATGTGGCTTTAATTTTGAAAAAGTGTAATTTGAGAAGTTATGAAAAATTGAAATGGAAATTTAAAACTTGTTGATATAAGTATCAGTATAAAATAAATGCATAGAAATTTTTTTTTTCATGCTATCACTTTTTTTAAATTTTCTTGCATAAATTTTTCGGCTTAGAAAGTGTTTAATTATTGATGACGAATACTTGAAATTTTTTTCTTGACTTAGAAATTTGTCTTGACTTAGAAATATTTCCCTGAAAATTATTGAAATATATTTTCAAATTTTTTTAATGTCAACCCTTAGATTTTAGTTGTTCCCCATTTTTATTGTGATCAAAGGGGAAGAAGGAAAGTATAAGTCTAGGGGGAGGTAGAAAATTGAAAATTAAAATTTGGAATGTTTGAAATTTAATTTTATCTATCATGTTGCATGTTATTGCAATAAACTGTTTAATTTCATATCTATTTTTGTCCCTAGCTTAACTTGGGTTGATCACACCAAAAAAAGGGGAGATTGTTGGAACCCCAAGGTTGTTTTGGTGTGATCAACAAGTTAAGTTAGGTCCTGCGTTGTTTCTAACCTTGTGTCTAAGTGTGCAGGAGCTTAGGAACATAGGTACTCGAGCGGAAGACGCAGCTAGCGAGAAGGACGGCACGCTGTGCGTCCGAGGGACGAGGTGCTGCGGAAGAGTACACCGACGGACGAGAAGGAAGTGCGCTGTGGTTCCGAGGTACGAAAGCCAGAGCGGAAGATTGCTCGGGGAGCAAGAGACGCAGCTAGCGCGAAGGTCGGCACGGGGTGCGACCGAGGGACGAAGTCTGCGGATGAGTACCCTGGTGGACGAGAAGGAACACGCGACAATTCCGAGGGACGAGAAGCCGGAGGGAAGCACGCTCGAGAAGACCGGAAGATGGGTTCGGGTGAGCCCTATTCCGGATGGCAGAGATCACCCAAGCAAACGGAGCCGGAGCGAACAGACCCGGACCGAGATGAGCTGGATCGAGACGAGCTGAACCGGAGTCGAAAAGTCAACTTATGTTGACCTTAGGGCTCCGGGCGCCCGGAATCGACTTTTCAACAGGATCGAGTTTTGACTCGATCCGACCGTTGGGGGATAAAATTTATCCCCCCAGGGCGCCCGGAACCCTTCCAGGCGCCCGGACCAAGACTATAAATATAGCCTTGGTCCAGAAGCTTAAACAGAACTCACTGATTGTAAATCCAGTGCTTGCACACTCTCTTTTAGTCTAAGCTTCTGTTTTCTGCACTTCAACGCTGTACGAGGCTTCTCCGCCCGAAGGAGTTTTATTGAGCTTAATCTTCCTTGGATTAACAACCACATCGGTTGTAACCAAGTAAATCTTTTGTGCCTCGCTTTTCTTTATGCTTTTAATTTATCTGCTTAACTTAATTATGCAAGTGTTAGCCTAAAGAGTTCGAGGAGGGTTTGTTTTCCTTTTTGTGTTAGCAGGATATCCAACAACCCCCTCCTAGCCGGCCCAACGGTCCTACATAAAATTGAGATTTCCAAATCGAAGATGTCATAGCCAAGTGATGTCTTTATAACAAGCTTTGAAACAGTTGACAACATTATTTTGAATATTAAGCAAGAGCATTCTTTTTCTAGACATAGGCACCGTAGCAATCATGCAACCAATACCATCTTTCAAGATAAGCATATTATCTTTTAGATAAATATCATATCCTTTTTCCAAAAGTTATCCTTGTTGGTTGCTACTCGGAAAACCTAGAGGTTCCACTGTACAAAAATTTTGTACAAAGGTCTGAACCTTTTCCTAGCTATCATGTGTTCTTTTAAATTAAATTTTGGATCGCCTACGGAACTTAACACGTTTGATCCAAAACTTAATCTATTTGTTCTTTTAGGTTTTGACTTGGATCTCCTGCGGAACTTAACACGTTTGACCCAAGTCACCTTAAGTTATTAATTCCATTAAATATTAATTTCCATAATTGGTTCCCAGTACTGACGTGGCGAGGCACATGGCCTTCTTGGATATGGGAGCAACCACCACCGACTAGACAAAACCTTTTATGGAAAGCTAATATTTAATTTCCTAAAA
Organism: Zingiber officinale; assembly: GCF_018446385.1. Lineage (NCBI taxonomy): Eukaryota > Viridiplantae > Streptophyta > Magnoliopsida > Zingiberales > Zingiberaceae > Zingiber > Zingiber officinale. The sequence continues at coordinate 83,070,100 of NC_056007.1, forward strand.
TAACTTTAGGTTTACCGAAAAGAACAATCAAATCACAAGGAAAAGAAAAACAAAAGAACACTATATCGAAAACAAATTCGAAACTCTAGAATCGTATGCCTCTTGTATTTAGTATTATTTCCAAAAATAACTAGCATGATGCGGAAAGGAAAAATTACTAGTTATACGTTCTAGAAAGACCTCTTGATCTTCTACCGTATTCCTCTTCTAACCTCGGACGTTGTGTGGGCAACGTTCTTCCGAGATGAGAAACCACCAATCACCTTCTTCTTCCTTGCAAGTTTCGGCCATCAAAACTTCTCCTAGGATGAAGAGGTTCGGCCACCACCACCATGCTCCAAGGGATGCTAGAAAAGAGGCTTCTTTTCTCTCCTTCTTCTCCTTCTTAGATCCGGCCACCAAAGCTATCTCCACCATAAGAAGGTTTCGGCCACACAAAGGAGAGGAGAGGAAAGAAAGGGCCGGCCACACCCAAGGAGAAAAGAGAGGAAAAATAGAATAGAGTTCTTAGCCTTGAAGCCTCCTCTACCCCCTCTTTTATAATCCTTGGTCTTGGCAAATAAGGAAAATTTAATAAAACCTTCCTTAATTCTTTTACCATTGAAATGGAAAATTTATTTATTTAAAAATAATTTTTCTTTTCAATTTTGCAATGGCCGACCACACTAAGAAATCTCCAAGCAAATAAAATTTTAAACACCAATTAAAACTTCCTTATTTGCTTCCGGAAATTTATAAAAATTTCTCCAATAATTTAATCCCTTCATGATTGGTTTATAAAAAGGAAATTTAATAAATTAAAATCTTTCTTTTAAACATGTGGATAAAAAGAAAGTTATCTCTAAAAATTAAAATCTCTTTTAATCTACAAATAAGGAAAGATATCAAATCTTTTCTCAATCTTTTGTAGAAACTAATAAAAGAGAATTATTAATTTTTAAACTTTCTTTTAAATCATGAACATGGTTAAAAAGGAAAGTTTTCTTGAAATTTAAAATCCTCCTTTAATCAACAAATAAGGAAAGATTTCAAATTTTAAACTCTCTTTTAAACATGTAGATGATTTACAAATAAGGAAAGTTTTTACCAAAAATTAAAACCATCCTTTTAAACTACAAATAAGGAAAGAGATTAATCTCTTCTCTTAATCTTTTGTAGAAAACTATAAAAGGGAATTTTTTATTTTTAAACTCTCTTTTAAAATCATGATATCCACATAAGAAATAATTTTTAATAAAAATCATTTTTAATATTCTAGTGACCGGCCACCTAAGCTTGGGACCCAAGCTTTGGCTGGCCACCTACATGGCTCATCCACTTGGTCTTGGCCGGCCCTAGCTTGGGTTCCAAGCTAGCTTGGCCGGCCCCATTGGATGGGTAAGAAGGTGGGTATGCGGTGGGTATAAATCTCTATATACTAGAGGCTACGATAGGGACCGAGAGGAGGAATTGATTTTGGTCTCCCGATGAAATTAAGCATCCCGTGTTCGCCCCGAACACACAACTTAATTTCATCAATAATAATTTATTCCACTAAAGAACTATTATTGAACTACCGCACCAATCCCAAATTACATTTTGGGCTCCTTCTTATTATGAGTGTGTTAGTCTCCCTGTGTTTAAGATAACAAATGTCCACTAATTAAGTAAGTTACTAACAACTCGCTTAATTAATATCTAGCTCCAAGAGTAGTACCACTCAACTTCATCGTCATGTCGGACTAAGTCCACCTGCAAGGTTTAACATGACAATCCTTATGAGCTCCTTTTGGGGACATTCTCAACCTAGATCACTAGGACACAGTTTCCTTCTATAATCAACAACACACACTATAAGTGATATCATTTCCCAACTTATCGGGCTTATTGATTTATCGAACTAAATCTCACCCATTGATAAATTAAAGAAATAAATATCAAATATATGTGCTTGTTTTTATATTAGGATTAAGAGCACACACTTCCATAATAACTGAGGTCTTTGTTCCTTTATAAAGTTTAGTATAAAAGGAACGACCTCAAATGGTCCTACTCAATACACTCTAAGTGTACTAGTGTAATTATATAGTTAAGATAAACTAATACCTAATTACACTACGACCTTCCAATGGTTTGTTCCTTTCCATCTTGGTCGTGAGCTACTGTTTATAATTTATAAGGAACCGATAACATGATCTTCTGTATGTGACACCACACAAAATGTTATCTACAATATAAATTAATTGAGCAACTACATTTATCATAAATGTAGACATTTGACCAATGTGATTCTTATTTCTAGATAAATGTTTATACCAAAAGCTAGGCTTTTAGTATACACTCTAACAATCCTAAGCTCAAGATGTTGCTCTTCATATTTGGCACAAAAAAAACATTTGAGATAAATTCATATTTTTCATTCTTCAAATGGATGAGAATGTTACCTTTGCCTTTCACCTCGGTCTTTGATTCATCTCTGAAGGATACATTACCACCAATTGATTCATCAATCTCTATGAACATGTTTCTTTTTCCACACATATGATTGCTTGCCCAGTGTCGAGATACCAGATTGTATCTTCGCCTCTTTCATTATCTTTATATGCTAGCAGTAGGGTGTCATCTTCCTCTTTTCTTTCTTCCATATAGTTTGCTGTTTCATATACTTTATACTTGGGTGATCTACATTCTTTAGCATAATGCCAAACTTGTCACAATTGTAGCATTTAACTTGAGATTTATCATATCTCGAGTTTGTGTGCCCTCTTTCACGTCCTCTTGTTGAATTTTCTCCTTCTTTATTGTTGTTGCTGGAGATCCATCCTTGCTCATTAGGACGGCTTCAGCCATGTCTACGACCTTTTCCATGTTGCCTTATATTGTTACTGAAGCTTTCATCTTTCTTTATCAGTTGAAGAGTCATCTCCAGGAGTTGTTGTGTAATTTCTTCATTTATCTTCTTCTTTTCTTCATGGGCTTGTAATGAATCTAGGAGTTGCTCTATCGTCATGGCTTGTAGATCTTTGGTTTCTTCGACGATGGTTGTAATACTATCAAATTTTGAATTCAATGATCGAAGAATTTTCTCAATGATAGTTCTTCTTCTAGTTTCTCACAATTTCTCTTTAGTTGATTGGAAATGGTAAAGACTCTAGAAAAATAATCTGATACCAACTCATCTTCTTTCATATGAAGAGCATCAAATTAACTTCTTAATGTCTGAAGTCATACTTTTTTTACCTTTTCTTCTCCTTAATATGAGACTTGGAGTTTTCCCATGCTTGCTTAGCTGAAGTAGCACTTGAGATATTCTCAAAACCATCCTCATCTAAAGCTTGATAAATGAGGAAGAGAGCGTTCTTGTCTCTTTTTCTTAAATCTCTCAGACTATCTTTTTCAGTTGAAGATAACGCTGATTTATTATGCAACTCAACGTAGCATGTAATGCCCCGACCTGGGCGGGCCCCACCCGGGCCGAACTGGGAACACCACCAAAATTGCCAATCAGGTTGACGACTAACTCCACAAACCACCGGAGGTCCTTTCAGCGTGCTTTGTCCTCACTCGCACGCACCCTGGAAAACTTCCCAGGAGATCACTCATCCTCAGATTTCTCCAAGCCAAGCACGATTAACTTTGGAGTTCTTAAGTTGGACTTCCGAAAAAGAAGGTGCACCTTGGTGATATGGATAGTACCATCTAACCTTTTAATCCATACTTAACCAGAATCTCAGAACTGGGGTATTACAATCACCCCCACTTAAAGGCACAACGTCCTCGTTATGTAACCACGAATCACACCACAGACAAATCCCAAAATCTCCCTCGCTAGGTGGTGCCCTGGGTGTTCTTGCCACAAGCACACTCATGGTCGCAAGGTTGCTCTGATACCATTTGTAACGCCCCGGCTGTTGGTTCTATACTTGGAGACCGCTATAGTTCCCCTGTACAAAAATTTTGTACAAGCATAGAACTTTCCTAGCTACCCTTGTGCTCTACTGAAGTTCAACTTGGATTGCAAACAGAACTTAATATTATTAATCCAAGTTGTCCTTCAGAAGTTAAATTTGGATTGAGAACGATGCTTAACATTCTTACTCTAAATTTAACCGATGTGTTCTTCTTAAGTTGAACCATATTACAGAAGTTGATCAAATATCCATTTCAAGGATCGGCTTCCAGGTCAAACGTGGATAGGCACATGACCTTCTTGGGTATGGGAGCATCCACCACTGCCTAGACAAAGCCTTTCAAAGAAATCGGATATTTAAACTTCTTAAGTAACCTAGGTTTAACTACGAAGACCTCAATAGAAGCACAACATCGAAATATGAAATCGAAACAAAAAATCGATTACAAAAATGATAACTAAAAAACTGATAGTCTCTTGTGTTTGGTTTTTCAAGATCTATACAAAAGATGAACTAGTTATGATGCGGAATTAAATAACTAGTTATACCTTTTGTAGCTTATAGACCTCGCGATCTTCTATTGTATTCCTCTTCTTATCTCGGACGCCGTGTGAGCGACGATCTACCAAGTCGAGACTCCACCAAAACGTTCTTCTTCCTTCCAAGTTTCGGCTACCAACAATCTCCTAGAGATGAAGAACTTCGGCTACCAACCAAGCTCCAAGGAATGCTAAGAAACAATGCCTCCTATCTCTCCTTCTTCCTTTAACAAGATCCGGCCACCAACAACTCCTAGAGATGAGATGCCGCCAGCCACCAAGGAAGAAGAATAGGGGAAGAAGAGGGTCGACCACCACCAAGGAAGAGAGGAGAGGAATAATAGATGTGTTGTTGTGAGGTGAGATACCTCTACCCTCTCTTTTATATTCCTTGGTCTTGGCAAATAAGGAAACTTTTAAACATAATTAAAACTTCCTTATATTCTTTGCTAATGTCTAAAAAGGAAAATTTAATTAAAACTTTCTTATAAAACTTTAATGGTCGGCCCCTACCTTGTTCTCCAAACAAGGAAAGTTTTAAATAAAAAATTAAAACTTTCTTAATTGTTTCTGGTAAGAAATTTTAATTAAAAAATTTCTTTCTTTAAATCCCTTTATGTTTAGTTATAAAAGGAAAGCTTTATAAATTAAAATCTCTCTTTTAAAACATGTGGATTGTTAAAAAAGGAAAATTTTATCAAAAATTAAAATCTTCCTTTAAACTACAAATAAGGAAAAATATCAAACATTTCTCTTAATCCTTTGTAGAAAGCTATAAAAGGAAATATTTATAATTTTAAAACTCTCTTTTAAAACCATGGCTTCCACATAAGGAAATATTTAAAATTTATCAAAAAATTAAAATATTCCTTTTAACTACAAATAAGGAAAGATATCAAACCTTTCTCTTAATCCTTTGTAGAAAGCTATAAAAGGAAAGATTTATAATTTTAAAACTCTCTATCAATGTGAATGTGGCTGGCCACCCTTGCTTGGGCTCCAAGCTAGGGTCGATCACAACTTGAACCCATCTAACCTTGGTTTGGCCGACCCTAGCTTGGGCTCCAAGCTTGGCTTGGCCTGCCACCTTAAGGTGGGTAAGAAGTTGGGTTTGGTGGATATAAGACTTTATAAATAAGAGGCTACAATAGGACCGAGAGGAGGAATTGGTTTTGGTCTCCCGATGAGCTTGAGCTTCCCGTGTTTGCCCCGAATACCCAACTCAAGTTCATCAATAATATCTCATTTCACTAAAGAGTTATTATTGCACTACCGTACCAATCTCATATTACTATATGAGCTCCTTATAATGAGTGTGTTAGTCTCCCTATGTTTAAGATATCGAATGCTCATTAATTAAATCAGTTACTGATAACTCACTTAATTAATATCTAGCTCCAAGAGTAGTACCACTCAACTTCATTTGTCATGTTGGACTAGGTCCACCTGCAGAATTTACATGACAATCCTTATGAGCTCATCAAGGGGACATCATCAACCTAGATTACTAGGACATAATTTCATTCTATAATCAACAACACACTATATAAATAATATCATTTCCTAACTTATCGGGCCTATTGATTTAACGAGCTAAATCACACCCTTTGATAAATCAAAGAAATAAATATTAAGTATACGTGCTTGTTATTATATCATGATTAAGAGTACACACTTTCATAATAACAGAGGTATTGTTCTTTTATATAGTCAGTATAAAAAAATACTACCTCAAATGGTCATGCTCAATACACTCATAGTGTATTAGTGTAATTTATTAGTCAAGATAAAATAATATCTAATTACACTACAACTACTCCAATGGTTTGTCTCATTCCATTTTGGTTGTGAACAACTGCTTATAATTTATAAAGAACTGATAACATGAACTTCTGTGTGTCTTCTCACACCATGTTATCATATAAATTCAATGGACAACTACACTTCGCATAAATGTAGACATTTGACCAATGTGATTCTTAAATGTTTATACAAAACCTAGACTTTTAGTATACACTCTAACACCGACCCGGGCGGGCCCCACCCGGACCGAACCGGGAATACCACCAGAATTGCCCATCAGGTTGACGACTAGCTCCACAGATCACCGGAGGTCCTTTCAACGTGCTTTGTCCTCACTCGCTCACACCCTGGAAAACCTCCCAGGAGGTTACCCATCCTCAGATTTCTCCAAGCCAAACACGCTTAACTTTGGAGTTCTTAAGTTTGGGCTTCCGAAAAGGAAGGTGCACCTTGGTGATATGAATAGTACCATCTAACCTTTTAAGCCATGCCTGTCGGACCGAACCGGGAACACCACCAAAATTACCAATCAGGTTGACAACTAGCTCCACAGACCACCGGAGGTCCTTTCAGCTTGCTTTGTCCTTACTCGCACGCACCCTGGAAAACTTCCCAAGAGGTCATCCATCCTCAGATTTCTCTGAGCCAAGCACGCTTAATTTTGGAGGTCTTAAGTTTGGGCTTCTGAAAAGAAATGTGCACCTTGGTGATATGGATAGTATCATCTAACCTTTTAAGTCATACTTAACCAGAATTTCAGAACCGGAGTATTACATAGCCTTTTTCTATAACTTCCCAAACATTATGAGCTCCAAAAAGTGCTTTCATCTTGATATTCCAGTTATCATAATTACTCGCCTTGAGTATTGGAATTTGGAAGAGAACCATACCTCCATTAGCTATAGCTCTGATACCACTTTGTTGGACAAAAAAAAGAAATTATAGAAGAAGAAATAAAAGAGTTATGAGAGGAAAATCTACTTTATGTGGAGAAGGAGAATCTCTACATGGAAAAGAAGGAGAATAAAATAAACAACTCTCAACTTGCTTCATTCATTGAAAGAGAACCATACCTCCATTAGCTATAGCTCTGATACCACTTTGTTGGAAAAAAAAAACTATAGAAGAAGAAATAAAAGAGTTATGAGAGAAAAATCTACTTTATGTGGAGAAGGAGAATCTCTACTTGGAAAAGAAGGAGAATAAAATAAACAACTCTCAACTTGTTTCATTCATTGAGAAAAGGTACATATTTATAGGTTTATTGGATAAGCGCAAGATTTTTTTTTATTCTATCTTTACGAACTTTTATCCTTATCAAGATTACCACCTCATCAAATTCTATCCCTATCTTTTTATCACGAACTCTTATTCTCATCAAATTCTATCCCTATCATCTTAACAAAAAAAAATCACTCATCTCATTTTTATCTCTATTAATAAAATAAAATTTAATTTCTAACAAAAACAACAAACTATACTGATGATTCAGCATATGTCACGAGATGCCAAGCAAAGCATTGGATACCCTTCACCAACCTCCTTCTTTCTTTCTTTCTTATGTTGAATGATGAGCATGCCATGAGAGATCCTGGCCAAGGATCGGATTTAGATATTTATGATGAGCAGCAGCTGCTGCTGCAGCAGCAAGCACTCCATTCCTCAACTGCTCTGGCTGTCTTCTTCAGGCTTTTTCTTCGTGGTTGCCCCCACTCATCTGCCATTTCAGCTCCACAGCTGGGCATTGCATTGCAATACAAATCTTCATGAAGTTGATCAACTTTTCAAACTTGTTCGAAATCTTTGGTGCCATGCCTCTCCACAGTTTGATGCACCAGTCATCAACACAAGCACAATTATTTCAGCGTATTAATTTTTTTTGATCATATATATATATATATATATATATATATATATATATATATATATATATATATAGAGAGAGAGAGAGAGAGAGAGAGAAATGTTCTCCTGCGATGTATTTCTTGTAGTTTTGGTGTGGTTGCCTTCCTGATCGGTCTGTAGACCGATCAGATCATTTTCTGATCGGTCTACAGACCGATCAGGAGTTTCCCTGATCGGTCAGGAGGTTCCCTCACCGATCAGGAGTTTCCCTGATCGGTCTGTAGACCGATCAGGAGGTTCCCTGATCGGTCCAGAGACCGATCAGGAATATACGTTGACTAAACCGTATTGATACCGCAGCATAAGCACCGCAGGCTAACATTTATATATATATATATATATATATATATATAACTGCCCAGCATGTGGTATAGAATTTTGCAAGGTTTTGAGGTGATCGAGAAGTTGCAGCAGGAACGTAACAGTGAGGAAGTCTTCTGTTCCTGAGGATTATAATGATATGGCAGCTAGATAAAAGGACTGCCACCGCCTTCCAAAGCATTGAGTGTGAAGTGAGGCGGAGAAGATGAGCCCCACCATCTGTAGGTCACAAGAGGACAGCAGAATCTGCCCTGGCTCTGGATTGCAGTGCAAGGGACAAGGCAATTTCATTTCTTTGCAGTCATCAAATGATCAACACTTCCATTCATCAAAATGTCCGTATATAGTACGTGTATCATTTTGAAAAAGATCGTACTTTGCCAATTGAGTATGTCCAATTATTCTCGTCTTCTTCTACCTTGGTCAAACAGATGCTAATTGCAACTAAAACTTGGATCTCTGTTTTTCCCTGAATAGAGGATATCTTTTACAAGGGAAGGCTTCAAAAGTCTGACACCAAGTCTGCATACATCCTTGTCATATGAACTCCGAGTGATCTCCCCTAACAAAGCTTCTCAAAAGGAATCCAACAACTTGCCAAAAAATGGATCATTCGAGACACCAGTTCGACCCAAAAGTTGAAAACCCAATTCAAAACACTATCCAAGTTGTGGTTCCAATTAACAAGACTATTAGGGCAGATCACACCTTTCACTCTTCACTTTTGTGAAGCCAAAAGAAAATTCGTACGGAGAGATTTGGTCCCTTTGAGGAGAGGGAGATGGTGTGGATTGGGTTGGGTTAGTTTGGGAGGAGATCAAATCAATCAGCTTCAATGGTGGGGTGGTCCTTCAAACTAAAGACTAAATGTGTTTTTTATTTATATATTTTTTTCTTCTTGGATTCCTTGTGCTAGAGGTAAGGGTTGTAAGAAGCAGAGGAAATTGCAGAGGAAATTTCAGGTTTATGAAGAAATATCTATAATGCATTCCATTGTCAAAAGTTAAAATCATTTTTTTGACCACAAGTGTTATTTGACAATAAAAAGACTGATTATCAATGGCACAATATTGTCTAACCTTTCTTTTGTCAAAATAAAGATAACAGTGTGTTCATCCTTATTTTTGTGTCTTAAAAGGCCAAATAATCTATTCAAGAAAAGTAAATGTTTTAGAAAATTCAACAAATTGACAGCTTCAATGAAGTGTGAAAAATATGGTTTTGATATTTGGATGGCAATTGCCGTTTGAATTAAACTTTCAAAAGACAATTATTTAACATAATTAATAAATCTAGAGAGTTGCTTGTGCAATTTAATCTTATTAGATAGTCATTCTTGAGGAGTTCAGATCCTCTGTTCCGAGATTTTTGTGTCCTCATATCTCCTTCCTGATCGGACGGATTAGATCATATCTCAAAGATACAATGCACATCATGAGGTTGTAATGATCGCCCGATCGGCGAAGAAACATGGGGACACGGGAATTTCGGGACAGAAGATCTGAACTGATTCTTGAGACCTTGTCAATGTTCCATAAGGCGGTCGATTTTCATATTTATTGCTTTAAATGCCATTTTCTCTTAGTTTTAAATAAAATTTAAAAAAAAAAAGTAGCAGATTTAGGGTACCAAATTCTCCAATATACTCTGAAGGCTAATTCCTGCTTTAAATTTAATGGCGAACTAATTAAACCTGCTCAACCTTCCCCTGCTCTGCTTTCCCGTTGCAGCTATCCAGAACTTGATCGCTCTTGTTCGAGGTGCTCTCCAACGCCCTCTTCTCCTGTTCTTCTTCTTCCTCCTCCGTTTCCTCACCGGCGGCGTTTCGCTTCTTATTCATCCTCCTCTCGGCGCGTTCTTTCAGAACGTCGAGCAGCTCTGCCGCCGCCGCCGCCTTCTCCCGCCGACGGTTCTTGATCAGTACCTCGCTAACGTCGGCGGGAGTCAACTCGGCCTCGTCGATCACCTCCTCCAATTGCCTCAGCAAATCACTGTTCTCCGTCTTGCCGTCGAACTCCCCGTCGTCGAAGCCCAGGTAGTTCTTCATGAGGATCTGCAATGCCGGAAACGAGCAGTGGCTCATGTGAATGTGCATGTCCATCCTCCCCGACCGCACCAGCGCCGGGTCGAGCTTCTCGATGTGGTTGGTCGTGAATACAAATATCCGCTCGCTGCCACAGCACGACCAGAGCCCATCGGTAAAATTTAGCAGCCCCGACAGAGTTATTGTCTTGGCGCCGGCGCCGACGTCCTCTGATCCGACCACTGAGCTCAGGTCCGACGAGGAGTCGGTTGACGGAGATGCCTTCTTTGAACTACGGTTCGTGAGGTTGAGGGAGCAGTCAATGTCTTCGATGACGATGATCGATTTGGAGGTAGTTTTCATCAGGAGCTTTCGGAGCTCGGAGTTGGTCCGCACCTCGGTGAGCTCCAGGTCGTAGATGTCATAGCCGAGATAATTCGCCATGGCGGCGATCATGCTCGACTTGCCGGTGCCCGGCGGGCCGTAGAGCAAGTAGCCGCGCTTCCACGCGCGCCCAGTCTTCTCGTAGAAGGCCTTCCCTTCCGCGAAGTACTTGAGGTCGGCCATGATGAGCTCCTTCCGCGACGGGTCCATGGCGAGGGTTTCGAATGTGCTGGGGTGCTTGAAGGGTACCGATTCCCACGGGAACCAGAGGTCCATCGACCCACCGCGCGAATTGGTGTGCAGTAACCGGTCCTTGCTCCGGCGGCGGAGCTCGGTGGCCGTCTCCATGATGTGGTCGAGGTAGGCCGGGAGGATGAGGGGTCTGTCCTTCTTCTTAATCCTTAGCGAGAAGCTGCGCTTGTCCTCCGGCAGCCGGTGCAAAGAGAAGGTCTGCGACTGGCGCTGCGTGACGGCATGCACCCACGTGGCGGTGGCGCCGCGGAAGGTGTCCACGAGCCGGTCGTTGTTGCTGAGCCCGAAGGTGAAGGTGGAAGAGTTGAGTCCGCGGGAGAGACTGAGCCGGGAGGCGGAGAAGGAGGCGGAGCGGCTGAGGTAGAGCTGCACGGCGTCGTAGAGCTCGTTGGTGTTGACGCCGTCCGTATCCGTGATGTCGAAGTAGCAGTACGTGGAAAAGCAGCGGAACACCCAGAGGAAGATCTTTACGGCCGCCAAACGCAACTCCAGCGGGAACACGGCGTGGACGATGCTCTGGAAGAAGGCGAAGACTCCCATGAGAGAAGCCAGAGCAGCCCAGAACTCCTTCATATCGGTCGGCTTAGCTACCTCCCTGTTTAAAACGGGCTACGTACTTGGAATTCTGATTTATATATACAATAGAGGTTAGGTTAAAAATAATCTTAAATTAATTTTAATTAAGTAAATTTTATTATATTTAACATATCAAAATTGACATAAATAAATAGTAAAAATATTTCTTCCAAATTTATTATATTTATTACTATATTTATAATTATAATTATATGTTATGTTTAATTATTTCATTATTTTTTAGACAATTTATATAAATAAACTTATTAACTTTTTAGACCGGATGAATATAATAAGCTCGCTTTTTCAGCTTGATAATAAAAATATAATTAAGGTAAAAATAAGACGCCCTCATAATAAAAATAAACGATGTTCTTTATTTAAAAAAAAAAATCTTAGAACGTTCTTTTAAATATAAATATAAAGAATTTTCTTAAATGATAAATATTTTTTTTTCATATTATCGAATTTTGCAAGCGTCCAAGATATGGCAATCTCTTGTAGGTGTCACGAGGACTACTGAACTCAAGTTTGAATCTGAAAAAAAACCTGTATCTTATGTGTTACAAGTAATGAACTAGATTGCCTTTCAAATCAACCAGATACAGTCTGGAAACCATGATCATCATCATTTCAAACGCTTATCTTTCTCACTCTATCTCAATATAACGCTATCTCAAAGTTGTCCCCTCATATAGGTCTAATAATTAGCACATAAAATATTGTCATAATAAGATCTGGAGTTCGAATTTCGATAAAGTCGAGGTAAATATCTCCCTTATGTGCTAGTCACTATTCCAAAGGCTAGTAGCCGCCCGTGATTTACCTCCTCCGTATTGACCCTGGGACGGGTTGGCGGGGGCGCTGGAGGCGAGCGTATTCGCCTTTTGCCACAATATAATTTAAAATTGTGCTGCCACCAATCAAGTCTGGGATTCGAATCTCGGCAAAGTCGAGGTAAATATTTCCCTTATGTGCTAGTCACTATTCCAAAGGCTAGTAGCCGCCCGTGATTTACCTCCTCCGTGTTGGCCCTGGGACGGGTTGGCGGGGGCGCTGGGGGCGAGCGTATTCGCCTTTTTGCCACCAATATAATTTAAAATTTGATTCCGGTCTAGTGGTTAACGCATGAGGTGTTGTCATAATGAGATATGGAGTTCTAATCTCGATAAAATCGAGGTAAATACCTCCCTTATGTGCTAGTCACTATTTTAAAGGCTAGTAGTCGTCCATGATTTACCTCTTCTGTATTGATCATGGGATGAATTAACGAGAGTATTGAAGACGAACGTATTTATCTTTTGTCACGATACCACAATTTAATTTAAAATTTAGGGTTAAAATCTTCTCCTAACAAGGAACCACATACTTCCTGTCGCCACCTAATTAACCTTGGTACAGTGACATAGAGCTAGTCTCAATACGTGCTGTGAGTTTAATCATAGAACACGAGAAAAAAATTATATTGCCTGATAGTTGGACATGGATAAATCTGAACTGTTGTCCTCGGAGCTTGTTGAGAAATAGGGTTTAAAAACTATATATAGATGCTATGGCCTAGGCCATCTTGATGATTGACACTACCCCTGCTACCTAATGTTTTTAATGTATTATATACACCTCCCATCCGTTGGATCATCGACACATTTTGCTCACGACAAGTTAATTTATAATATTCCAAATTGTTCTTAGGATGCATTAAGAAACCTATACACTGTCTTCTTCTAGTTACGTTGCATTTCCTCACAGCATGCACGTATTTTTAAAAAAGAATCGAATCTACCGAGCGAGATTGAAAATGTCGGTGAGCTAAAGGTAGTAAAATACAATAAAGAGACTGGAGGGGCCAGAACAAAGTTACTGAGATCCAACGCATATATTCTCTCATCTTGAGGATTCATAATGTGTGATTCTACTCCGTCCTGTAATCCCTCAATGTTGCATACAGCCAAAGACCGCCTGTGCAAACCAGCTAGGCTCCAAAAGAGTAAGTGGGCACTCAACCCTTGCTAAAAGGGCCCCCTCTACTTGAATGTCGATACATTGTTTCAATTGAGAGGGACAAAATATTAGAATACTAAACGTGAGCAAACAAGGATCACTAGCTCCAAGGTACACGAGAAGAAGAAAAGATCAGATAGGTCATTCATCATGGCGACAACTAATCTCGGGTACACATATATGCAGCCCATCATCTTCCTGCCAACTCTATTGTCCAACATGTCAATACACATTGAGAGGGCTAGTGTAGCAGTGGGACGAGTATAATCATCTTTTGTCATCATAGATAAATTTGCTTCTCATAAAAATATACTGATTATCAAGACTCCATCACCATCAGAAAGTGCTACAGGAAATAACACAGATTGATCTGTCGAGAGTGAGCAGATGTGTCGAATCTTGACAAGATGAAAGACAGTTATTCAGCAAATAGTTCACTGAATAATATGTTGGCAGCAGAACATGGAAGAAAGTTGTAATTGTAGTTTTAGGCTCTAAATTAAACTCGTTTAAGAAAAAGATCATAAGCAGTTGAAAGAATGAGAAAATTTATTGATGATGCCTGCTGGTATCGTTGTTAATTTCTTATCTTCTTCTGATCCTGCTCAGAAAAGAGAAACCAATCTGGTAATTTTTTTCTTCTAGCCATTCATTATGCTGATTTGGCCATTAATTTCCGAGAGCATGGTAAAATGTTCTAAGAGGCAGGGATAACATGACATGTGACACAGGTTACACCATAATTGCCTTTAATTTTTTCCATTCAAAAGATAATTTGGAGATGGCAGCTAACTTAATTGGCAAGACCTCAGTGGTGTTGCATGAGATCCAAGAATTAATTACTGCAATTCCACCTTAATCCTCGTTTGTCTTGTTAAAAAAAAAAGAAAATTAATTCTAGATGTGCGATTAATGTTAGAAAAAATTAGGAGGAGGATAAGAAGACAAAGATGGACAAGTGGAACACAATAATCTCTCACACTTTTTCATTAAATCATAAAACATGTAGCTTATTTATAAGCTACCTACATATATAACCCACTAACTCCACAATTCACCCCACTAACTCAACTACTCTACCCCACTACTACCACTCATTGCCACCACTAACTCAATTGTTAGTTTTGAGTCATTTATCAACACTCCCCCTTGATTCAAAATTACAAATAGGGGTGTCAAAAATGAACCCGACCCGACGACCCAACCCGAGTCGACCCGAAAAAAATCAGGTTCGGGTTGGGCATTTTCGGGTTCGGGTTGGAGGGTTGAAGAGTAAAAAAATTTCGGGTTGGGTCGGGTTGGGTTCGGGTTGACCCGGGTTGACCCGGGTTGACCCGGGTTGGCTTAAATATAGAGTTTTGTGGGTCTTTTTGGGGTTAAATCAAATTTTATTTTAAAATTTTTGATGTTTTTATGTATATTAATATCATATTTGTATGATAATGATGGAGTATTGAGATAAAAGTGAAGAATTATAGGGAAAATAGCCCAAAAAAGTCGTTTTGAATCGGATTTTCGGGTTATATGGGTCGGGTTCGGGTTGATCGGGTTGGTCGGGTTCGGGTTCGGGTTGAGGTGTTTTGGGTTGAACTCGGGTTCGGGTCGGGTTCGAGTTGGGTTAAAAAAAAAAAAAAGCTCAACCCGACCCAACCCGACCCGACCCACCCGAATTGACACCCCTAATTACAAACACCAAGACACGATCTAAAATAAATAAACTTCTTTCTTGGAAGTGACTTCGTTAAGATATCCGCTACTTGTTCATGTGTGCTACAGTGCTCCAACATAATTTTTTTATTTGCAACTAAATCTTGAATGAAATGTAGACGAATATCAATATGTTTAGTCCTCACATGGAAAGCTGAATTTTTTATCATTGCAATCGTCGTCTTATTATCACAAAAAATAGTAGTTGCTTGTTTTTTAAACTCCATGAAATTGCTAGTGATCCAATATTAAAAACACTAGCTGAGGTGCTCCTTCGATCATTCACTGAATTTGCCCAATCACTATCAGTGAACCCGTAAAGATCAAATTTTGAAACTTTACTATAATAAATTTCATAATCCACGGTTTAGCAACATAGCGTAAAATCCTTTTAGCTGCTCCAAGATAATGCTTCGTAGGATTTTGCATAAATTTGGAGATTACACCAACAGAAAAAGTAATATCTGGTCTAGTATGAGTTAGATAAATTAAACCTCCAACCAAACTTCTGAAATTTCTTGCATTAGCTTTTTCTGAACCATCTTCCAGTTGTAATTTCTCATTTATATTCATAGGTGTAGTAGCTGGATTGCAATTGAATAAGTTGAACATTTTCAGAAGATCTGTCACATATTTTCTTTGTGAGATAAAGATCTCATCAACTCCTTACTTTACTTCAAGACCAAGAAAATAATGTAATATTCTCATATCTGACATCTCAAACCTCTTCATCATATTAGATTTAAAATCAGTCAATAGAGAATCAGAAGAACTCATATAAATTATATCATCGACATAAAAGCACACAATAATATAATCATCTCTACCTTATTTTTTCACATAGAGAGTGACTTCATTTTCACTTATTGTGAAACCATGTTGACGAAAATAACCATCAATCTTGCTATACCATGCCCGTGGGGCTTGTTTTAACCCATAAAGTGTCTTTCTCAATTTATACACCTTTGTCTCTTTGTCTTCAATTATAAAACCTTCTGGCTGATCTACATAAACTTCTTCTTGCAAATCACCATTCAAAAATACAGATTTAACATTAAATTGATAAACATGCCAATGCATTTGTGTAGCTAATGCTAGGACAATTCTCACAGTTTCAAATCTAGCAACTAGAGAAAAGGTTTCTTCAAAATCAATACTTTGTTGTTGCGAATACCCTTTTGCAACAAATTGAGCTTTGTGTTTTTGAATGGTTCCATCGACATGATATTTTGTTTTAAACACCCACTTGAGACTAATCACATTCTTGCCTTCGGGTAGATCTACCATCTCCCATGTTTCATTTTTATGGATTGCAATTAACTCTTCTTTCATTGCATTCCTCCAGTCCTCTTTTGTTACTGCTTCTTCAAAGGTTGTAGGATCTGTAACTAAAAGAGCAAATTGACTTGACTCATATATTTCTCTTAAAGATCTAACCTTTGTTGGAGGTGCTTCATCAGAAGATTCTTGTAAGGAGGATGAACTGCTACTTTTTGAATTTGATGGTGAGGGAGCTGGTGATTCCAAAGGAGATTATTCAACACCTTCTGTTGTTGGAGTTCTATCCTCCATTGGGATGTGAATTCGAGTCTCTTCACCTTGTGTATTCCAATTCCACTTTGAGTTTTCATCAAAATCTATATCTCTCCTTATAATTAATTTGCCAGTAAGAGGATTATACAACCGATATGCTTTTGATTGATTGTAATATCCAACAAATATGAATTTTTCAGATTTCATCTCAAGTTTATGACAAAATTGAGAGTTAATCAAAGCATATGCAATACAACAAAAAAAAATTAAGTGATTTACCAATGGTTTTCTACCTCGCCATGCTTCATATGATGTTTGATTTAAAACGACCCTTGTTAGAGAAATATTCAGCAAGTAAACTGATGTGGCCACTGCTTCAGCCCAGAAAATATTTGGAAGTCCTCTGATATTCAGCAAACTTCTAGCTATTTCTACAACGGTTCGATTTTTCCATTCGGCAACACCATTTTGCTCCGGTGTATAAGGTGTTGTTAATTCCCTGTGAATACCATGTTCTTCACAAAATTTACTAAATTCTTTAGATAAGAACTCACCTCCTCGATCTGTATGAAGAGTCTTTATTAAAGTATCATTCTGCTTTTCCACAAGCACCTTGAATTTTTTGAAAATTTCAAAAGTCTCTAATTTGTCTGCCAAAAAATATACCCAATTCATCCGACTAAAATCATCAGTAAACATTAAAAAATATTTACTCCCATCAAACGATGTAGTTCTCATAGGACCACATAAATAAGCGTGAATTAACTCAAGGCATTTTGAAGCTCTCCATGATTGCCCACTTGGAAAAGACTTCCTTGTTTGTTTTCCATAAATACATCCTTCGCATAAACCAAGAGAACTAATTTGAGGTAATCCAAAAACCATACCTTTCTGATTTAAAAGTTGCATGCCTTTGATGTTGAGATGCCCATATCTCAAGTGCCACATCTTGGATTCATTATCTTCGCTAGCAATAAAAGTTTGGTTTCCCATATTAGAGATCTTCAGTGGAAATATCTTATTTTATGTCATTTGCACGCTAATAATAGACTTTTCAGAATCTTTATCAGAAATAACACAAGCTCCGTTATCAAATACAATAGCATAGCCACCCATCATCAATTGTCCAACACTTAACAAACTATGTGCCAAACTAGGAACAAAATAGACATTGTAAAGCAATTTTACTTTACCATCGCTAGTCTCCACGACAATTGTGCCTTTGCCTTCAACTTGTATCTGTTTATTATCTCCAAGTCTTACTAGCATCTTCTGTGATTCATCAAACTCTTTAAATAATGACTTATTTCCAGTCATGTAATTTGAACATCCACTATCCAAAAACCAAATATCTTTTTGAACTTCGTTAGAATGAGAATGAATCATAAATAACTTACTTTCCTCATTTTCTTCTTTCACATAGTTTGCTTGTGAGTTATTTCTGCAATTTGCCTTTATATGCCTAAATCTTTTGCAGTCATAACACTGAATGGAATTTTTATTCCATTTTTGATCCCCATTAAATTGCTTCTCTTGTCTATTAAAATGGTTTCTTCCTCTACCACGTCCTCTACCATGAAAACCTCCTCTTCCACGACCTCTGCCAGCGAAGTCTTCCTTTTTTTCTGTCTCCCCCTTTCACTTGAGAAGCCTGAAATGTCTTTTCTTCATCATTCTCAACGGATCTATTTCGCCTTGCCTCATGAGCTTGCAAAGAACCCATTAGTTCATCAAAAGATAAAATCGAGAGATCTTTTGCCTCCTCGATCGCAGTTACTATGTAATCATATTTAGGAGTCAAACTTCGCAAAACTTTCGAAACAATAATTGCATCAGTGATTTTTTCTCCATAAGATCTCATTTGATTGATAATCGAAATTACTCTAGATAAAAAGTCTTGTAAAGTTTCATTACCCTTCATAGGCAAGGCCTCAAACTCACTTCTGAGAGTCTGGAGTTTCACTGCTATCACCTTGGAGGAGCCTTGGAATTCTTTCTGCAATATTTCCCATGATTCTTTGGAAAATGAGGCAGTTGCAATTCTTGAGAAAATCATCTCATGTACTGCTTGTTGAAGAATGAACAGTGCCTTCGAATCTTTCTTTCTGTTCTCGTTCAATTGACCTTCATCGGCATCCTCGTCGTCAAAGCCTTTCTCTACTAAATCCCAAAGATCTTGAGATCTAAATAGAGTCTTCATTTTGATACTCCAAAATTCGTAGCACTCTCCTTTGAAAATGGGGATGAGGGGTTGAGAAACTCCGTTGATTGCCATTGTGAGCAAACTAGGACACGTCAAACTCGGCGCTCTAATACCACTGTTAGAGAAAATTAGGAGGAGGATAAGAAGACAAAGATGGACAAGTGGAACACAATAATCTCTCACACTTCTTCATTAAATCATAAAACATGTAGCCTATTTATAAGCTACCTACATAACCCACTAACTCCACAATTCACCCCACTAACTCAACTACTCTACCTCACTACTACCACTCATTGCCATCACTAACTCAATTGTTAGTTTTGAGTCATTTATCAACAATTAAGACCCGAAAGTGAGAAAAGGCCGAGCTGCAAAATATTACACCGAGGGAAATAAACTAACAATTTCCAAATATACACGCATGCAGCTGTATTTTGAATGAAAGAATTAATCTAAGACAAAAGATCTGAATTCTGAAGAAAGATTATGTTTACTCTATTACTACAGATAATTTACCTGAATTCTGAACTCCACCGAAATATTAAGTGACAATGGTATTCTCTCAGATATAGTGTTATTCCTCAATTAATCACTCTACATAGAACTTGTATATGTTGGATGTTGAGGAAACGAAGGGGCACCTCTTCCGATCCCTTTCATTTTCCTCCCTCATTGATGCATACATTAAGGAGACGAAGGTATTGGAAACTAAACTTAATTGATGATAAAAAGAGATAGAATATGATGACACAATAATTCTTAATAAAATAAGAGTTCATGATAAGATAGAGATAGAATATGGTGACGTGACAATTCTTGATAAGAATAAGAATTTATGGAGAGAAAATATGATGAGGTGGCAAAAAAAAGGGTCTAGATTTAATGTATTTGAGATTAGTAGTTATCCAATAAGCCTATAAATATGTAATTTTTCAATCAATGAATGCAAGTTGAGTTCATATTTTTTATTCTCCTCTTTCACGCAGATTGCATTTCTTCTCCCATAATTATTTTTTCCAACAAAGTGGTATTAGAGTTATGGCTAATTGAGGTATGGTTTCTTTTCTGGTGTTCAAGGCGAGTAATTATAATAATTGGAGTATCAAGATGAAGGCGCTTCTTGGAGCTCATGATGTTTAGGAGGTTATAAAAAAAAGCTATGTTGAGACGTGTGATGACTCGATGTTATTCTGACTTAAAAAGATAGTCTGAGAGATTTAAGAAAGAGAAACAAAAAGACTCTCTTTCTCATTTATCAAGCTTTAGATGAGGATGATTTTGAGAAAATCTCAAGTAGTGCTTCGGCCAAGCAAGCATGGAAAAAGTTCCAAGTCTCATATCAAGGAGAAGAAAAAGTAAAAAAAAGGTATGACTTCAAATATTAAGAAGTCAATTGAATGCTCTTCGTATAAAGGAAGGTGAGTTGGCATCCGATTACTTTTTTAGAATCTCTATCATTTCTAATCAACTAAAAAGAAATGGTGAGAAACTAGAAGAAGTAACTATCATTAAGAAAATTCTTCGATCACTGGATTCAAAATTTGATAGTATTATAACCATCATCGAAGAGACCAAGGATCTACAAGCCATGACGATAGAGCAACTCCTGGGTTCATTACAAGCCCATGAAAAGAAAAGAAGATAAATGAAGAAATTATCAACAATAGGAAGTCAATGTGGAAGATGTCACGGATATGAACGAGATCGTGCTAATGAGCAAGGATGGATTTCCAACAACACTAATGAAAGAGGAGAAAATTCATCAAGAGGACGTGAAAACATTCAAAATATATTCATGTTTTCCATTATTCTAATAGATGAGAATGTTACCTTTGCCTTTCACATTGATCTTTGATTCATCTCCGAATGATACATTACCGCCAATTGATTCATCATGTTCTACAAACATGCTTCTTTTCCCACACATGATTGCTTGCACCAGTGTTGAGATACCTGTTGGTTGCTACTCGGAAAACCTATAGGTTCCACTGTACAAAAATTTTGTACAAAGGTCTGAACCTTTTCCTAGCTACCATGTGTTCTTTTAAATTAAATTTTGGACCGCCTGCGGAACTTAACACGTTTGATCCAAAATTTAATCTATTTGTTCTTTTAGGTTTTGACTTGGATCTCCTGCGGAACTTAACACGTTCGACCCAAGTCTCCTTAAGTTATTAATTCCATTAAATATTAATTTCCATAAAAGGTTCTCAGTACTGACGTGGCGAGGCACATGGCCTTCTTGGATATGGGAGCAACCACCACCGACTAGACAAAACCTTTAATAGAAAGCTAATATTTAATTTCCTAAAATAACTTTAGGTTAACCAAAGAGAATAATCAAATCACAAGGAAAAGAAAGAAACAAAAGAACACAACTTCGAAAAAACATATTCGAAATTCTAGAACGTAAGCCTCTTGTATTTGGTATTATTTCCATAAATAACTAGCATGATGCGGAAATAAAATTTACTAGTTATACCTTGTAGAAAAACCTCTTGATCTTCTACCGTATTCCTCTTTTAACCTCGGACGTTGTGTGGGCAACGATATTCCGAGACGAGAAACCACCAATCACCTTCTTCTCCTCCTAGCTAGGTTCGGCCAACAAAGAGGAAGCTTTACCAAGGAAGAAAAACAAAATACTAACCAAGCTCCAAGAGATGCTAGCTTTCTCTCCTTCTTCTTCTTCTTCTCCGAGTAGTATCCGGCCACCACAAGAGCTCCAATAGAAGGGTAGGGTTCGGCCACCACAAGAGGAAGAGAGGGAGAGGTTGACCGGCCACACCAAGGAACAAAAGAGGGAGAGGAATAATAGATGTTGTGTCTTGTGAAGGCACCCTCACCCCTTCTTTTATATTCCTTGGCCTAGGCAAATTAGGAAATTTAATTACAATAAATTTTCCTTAATTTCCTTGACATGATTTAATTGAGAGAAATAAAATAAAATTTCCCCAATTAATTTCAAGTGGCCGGCCACATTATTGGAAAACAAAAGAGGACAAGTTTTAATCAACAATTAAAACTTCCTAATTTGTTTCCGGAAATTTTAAAAAATAAAATTTCTTTAAAATCTCTTCATGGTTGATAAAAGGAAATTTCTATAATTTTAATTTTATCAACATGTGAATAATTTTTAAAGAAAAAATAAAACATCTCTCCAATCTACAAATAAGGAAAGAGATCTAATCTCTTTCTTTAATCTTTTGTAGATCTTTTACAATAGAGATATTTTAATTTTAATTCTCTTTAAAATATATCTTCCACATAATAATAAAAATTAAAATTAAATTTCTTTTTTAATTTATTTTGGCCGGCCCTACTAGCTTGGGTTCAAGCTAGGGCCGGCCACCCAATCTCATACCTATGCCGGCCCTAGCGCTAGCTTGGTCGGCCCCCTATTGGGTGGGTATAGAAGGTGGGTATAGGTGGGTATAGAACTCTATAAATAAGAGACTACGATAGGGACCGAGAGGAGGAATTGGTTTTGGTCTCCCGATAAAATTAAGCATCCCGTGTTCGCCCCGAACACACAACTTAATTTTATCAATGATAATTCATTCCACTAGAGAACTATCATTGAACTACCGCACCAATCCCAAATTACATTTTTGGGCTCCTTCTTATTATGAGTGTGTTAGTCTCCCTGTGTTTAAGATATCAAATGTCCACTAATTAAGTGAGTTACTGACAACTCATTTAATTAATATCTAAGTCCAAGAGTAGTACCACTCAACCTTATTATCATGTCGAACTAAGTCCACCTGCAGGGTTTAACATGACAATCTTTATGAGCTCCTCTTGAGGACATTATCAACCTAGTATCTCTAGGACACAGTTTCCTTCTATAATCAACAACACACACTATAAGTGATACCATTTCCCAACTTATCGGGTTTATTGATTCAACGAACTAAATCTCACCCATTGATAAATTAAAGAAATAAATATCAAATATATGTGCTTGTTATTACATTAGGATTAAGAGCACACACTTCCATAATAACCGAGGTCTTTGTTTCTTTATAAAGTCAGTATAAAAGAAACGACCTCAAATGGTCCTACTCAATACACTCTGAGTGTACTAGTGTAATTATATAGTCAAGATAAACTAATACCTAATTACACTACGACCTTCCAATGGTTTGTTCCTTTCCATCATGGTCGTGAGCTACTGTTTATAATTTATAAGGTACTGATAACATGATCTTCTGTGTGTGACACCACACACCATGTCATCTACAATATAAATTAATTGAACAACTACATTTATCATAAATGTAGACATTTGACCAATGTGATTCTTATTTCTAGATAAATGTTTATACCAAAAGCTAGGCTTTTAGTATACACTCCAACAATACCACATTGTATTTTCGCCTCTTTCATTATCTTTATATGCTAGTAGCAGAGTATCATCTTTTTCTTTTCTTTCTTCCATATAGTTTGCTCTTTCATATATTTATTCTTGGGCGATCTACATCTTTAGCATAATGCTCAAATTTATCACAATTATAACACTTAACTTGAGATTTATCATACATCGAGTTTGTGTGCCCTCTGGACAAGTTTTTGTAGCTGAAGGTTCTGGATCCAAGAATAAGAAAAGATGTTCAAGAAAGGAAAGGGAAAGGGAAAAGAAGATGGTGCTGCTACTAGGCAAGGCTCAATCAAGAAGAAAGGAAAGTAGTATAGAAAGAAACCTCAAAGTAAGCTAACTTGCTATAATTGTGGCAAGAAGAGCCTCTTTGCTCGGGAATGCACTGAGCCGAAAAAGATAGATCCATGTTTATCTTCTTTCCATGAGTATTATGTTGCTAGTTTGGTGTTGTTAACTAATTCTTATCCTTTGTGGATTGTAGATTCAGGAGCAACGAATCATGTAGCTCGTGATCGAACTACATACATCAATATCATCGAGTACCAACTGATAACAAATGGATGTATGAGGGAAACAATACAAGGACTGAAGTCAAAGGAATTAACACTTGCAAACTCAACCTACACGGTGGGCATACCTTCTTTCTAAATGATGTCCTGTATGCTCCTGAGATTCGATGGAATCTGATTTCTGTTACTAGTGTCCTTGATTTAGGTTATTGTTAAACTTTTACAGTCATTGTGTGGAACTTCGGATTAGCTCTATGTTAATTGGGTATAATTATGTAACAAATGGTTTCATGGTTCTTGATGTATAACCAAATAATAATTATGTAAATAATGATTATTTTTCAAACATTGTTCTTACTAGTGATGCTGATATTAATGATGAAGTTTGACATGCTAGACTAGGGCATATAAGATAAGAACAAATGAATAAATTAGCTAAAGAGGGTCTACTCGTCACTCATGCTAAAGTTAACTATCTATATGTGATCATTGTCTTGCAAAGAAAAGTAGCTAGGAAATCATTTGGTAAGACTATTAGGGCTAAATTACCATTGCAATTAATTCATTTTGATATTTATGGTCGAATGAATGTGAAGGCTAGAAATGGAAGTTCTTATTTCAGTGTATTTATTGATAACTTCACACATTTTGGTCATGTGTATTTTGTTTGTGCAATTGTCCCTGGGTCAAAGTTGACCAATTTGACTCAAGCTTAAGTTTTAATATTTCACAATATATGAAAATTATAGGTGCAATTATCCATTTAGAAGATTATTGGTGTAATTCTTCACTGGTCAAAGGTTGACCAATTTGATATGAGAGAGTAGTCAAGTAAGCCAAGGTTGACTAGATACTTAACTAAGAAAGTTCTAACTTGAGGTTAGACAAGGGCAAGACCAACAGGATGGTTGGCAGAAGAAGAAAAATCAACTGAGCCATGAAGGACCAGACATTTGGTATGAGAAGTCTTGGTGAGTAAAGTCGGGCAGTGAAGAAAGTCCTAGTGAATGAAGCCAGACAGATAGAAAGTCATGGTGAATGAAGTCAGGCAATTAGAAAGTCCTAGTGAGTGAAGTCAAACAATTGAAAAGTCTTGGTGAGTGAAGCCAGACAGCTGGAAAGTCCTGATAAGTGAAGTCAAACAGTTGAAAAGTCTTGGTAAGTGAAGCTAGGCAGTGGAAAAGTTTTGGTGAGTGAAGTTAAGTAGTTGGAAAGTCCTGGTGAGTGAAGTCAGACAGTGGGACAATCTTGTAGGTGAAATCAGGCAATTGAGAAGTCCTAATGAGTTGTAACGCTCGAAAAATTCTCGAAACTGCATTATAAATATTCTATGATTTTTCTGGGATTTTTAGATATTTTTCCGGAATTTTCCGAGTAGCGGAAGCAGCAAAAATAATTAGAACCGCAAAATAGCTTAGGCGGGAATCGAACCCGGAACCCCTCGGATCCGATAACTTTTAGTTAGTCTTAGTAACCGGTGAACCCAGCAGGGTCGTGCTGAAAGGAAAGGGATTCAATTAAATTTATATTGGAGTTGGGCGAATTAATTCCTAAATATAAATAGGAAAATTATTAAGTGAGGAGATTATTTTTTTAACGTGACCTATCTCCTTCCTCACCCTAGTTTCCGCCGACCCCTTCCTCTCCTCCTTCTCTCGGCGCCAACCACAAGGAAGACCTAGGGTTCTCTCCCTAGGGCCCCAAGGACATCTTCCGGCGATAACTCCGGCACGAGGACGCTCTCCTTTGCGAGGGGAACGCTTAGACGCGAGAAGATCGTCGAGAAGTCGTCTCCATCGGAATTCTAGCAAATAGAATTGTAAGGAAATTAGCGTACGAGGTAAGAAACCCCTCACCTGCAGTATAAGTAGCTCCGTTTGGGTTTTCTACGCATTAGTTTAGCTATATGCAGATTTTTATCGACGCATAGCGTGAAATTGACCCTCCTCGCAGGTTTAGGGATTTAGTGAGCACTTCTAGATGGGTCGGACACGTAATCCCTCTTCAGTGGGGGTTTCTAGACGTTGTCGGGTGCCTAGAAGTGGTCTCCCTAATAGAGAGGAGAGTTGGGGCACACTAAGTGTTCGATAAAATAACTAGTTAAGTAAAAATGCAAACTAGGCATTTTAACAGCTCAGTTGAATGCATTAAAAGCATCTAAATCAGTAAATCAGTTTATTCTAGCTTATATGGGACTACGGTCTAATGGGTGGGCTCCCACAGTCGCCTCTGGGTTCAGACAACCTAGCTCTAGGTCCAGATAACCTAGAAACAGCAATTTAGAACAGTTTAGCTATATTCAGTATTTTACTTTTCAGTTGGCACTGTACCGGATTAGATATCCATTCGGTTGGACTCCCACAGTCGTCCCTAGGTTCAGATAACCTAGTAAACCCTACTAAATTCGGGACTTGCAAACCCGGGTTTAGTTAGGAATGCGCGCACAGTAAGTACAGTTGCCGGGCCCAACAGCACATGATTATTATTTTGATCTACTATGCTATTAGTTTTCAAAACTCATAAAATCAGTTATGTTAGTTGAGTTTGATTTCAGCTTCAGGTTAGCTTCAGTTAGCTTAGTTCTCTATTATTGTTCTATGTGATTAGCCTGCTATGCCATGCTTCAGCTTACATGTTCAGTTATTTCAATTTATGCTTGCAACCAGAGTGTGCCATGCCAGTACATGTTTTCAAATAGCATTCTTTAAAAGCATGTTTGCATCGTTGCATGTTTTAGTGAGGTAGTTGGTTTCTTACTAAGCTTTAAGCTTACAGATTCTACTTTCCTTATACTGCAGATAAAGGTAAAGGGAAAATGTACTAGCAGAGGTGTTGGTTGCTACTCGGAAAGCCTATAGGTTCCACTGTACAAAAATTTTGTACAAAGGTCTGAACCTTTTCCTAGCTACCATGTGTTCTTTTAAATTAAATTTTGGATCTCCTGCGGAACTTAACACGTTTGATCCAAAACTTAATCTATTTGTTCTTTTAGGTTTTGACTTGGATCTCCTGCGGAACTTAACACGTTCGACCCAAGTCTCCTTAAGTTATTAATTCCATTAAATATCAATTTCCATAAAAGGTTCCCAGTACTGACGTGGCGAGGCACATGGCTTTCTTGGATATGGGAGCAACCACCACCGACTAGACAAAACCTTTAATAGAAAGCTAATATTTAATTTCCTAAAATAACTTTAGGTTAACCAAAGAGAACAATCAAATCACAAGGAAAAGAAAGAAACAAAAGAACACAACTTCGAAAAATCATATTCGAAATACTAGAACGTAAGCCTCTTGTATTTGGTATTATTTCCATAAATAACTAGCATGATGCGGAAATAGAAATTACTAGTTATACCTTGTAGAAAAACCTCTTGATCTTCTACCGTATTCCTCTTCTAACCTCAGACGTTGTGTGGGCAACGATCTTCCAAGATGAGAAACCACCAACCACCTTCTTCTCCTCCAAGCAAGGTTCGGCCCACAAAGGGAAACTTCACCAAGGAGGAAAAACAAAATACTAACCAAGCTCCAAGAGATGCTAGCTTTCTCTCCTTCTTCTTCTTCTTCTCCGAGTAGTATCCGGCCACCACAAGAACTCCAAGGGAGAGGGAGAGGTTCGGCCACCACAAGAGGAAGAGAAGGAGATGATGGCCGGCCACACCAAGGAGCAAAAGAGGGAGAGGAATAATAGATCTTATGTCTTGTGAAGGCACCCTCACCCCTTCTTTTATATTCCTTGGCCTAGGCAAATTAGGAAATAAATTTTCCTTAATTTCCTTGTCATGATTTAATTGAGAGAAATAAAATAAAATTTCCCCAATTAATTTGTGATGGCCGGCCACATCATTGGAAGGCAAATAGGACAAGTTTCAATCAACAATTAAAACTTCCTAATTTGTTTCCGGAAATTTTAAAAAATAAAATTTCTCTTTAAAATCTCTTCATGGTTAATAAAAGGAAATATCTATAATTTTAATTTTATTAACATGTGAATAATTTTAAAGAGAAAATAAAACATCTCTCCAATCTATAAATAAGGAAAGAGATCTAATCTCTTTCTTTAATCTTTTGTAGATTTTTATAAGAGATATTTTAATTTTAATTCTCTTTAAAATATATCTTCCACATAATAATAAAAATTAAAATTAAAATTCTTTTTTAATTTTATTTGGCCGGCCCTACTAGCTTGGGTTCAAGCTAGGGCCGGCCACCCAAAATCATACCTAGGCCGGCCCTAGCTTGATTCCCAAGCTAGCTTGGCCGGCCCCCTTTGGGTGGGTGTAGAAGGTGGGTATAGGTGGGTATAATACTCTATAAATAAGAGGCTACGATAGGGACCGAGAGGAGGAATTGGTTTTGGTCTCCCGATAAAATTAAGCATCCCGTGTTCGCCCCGAACACACAACTTAATTTTATCAATGATAATTCATTCCACTAGAGAACTATCATTGAACTACCGCACCAATCCCAAATTACATTTTTGGGCTCCTTCTTATTATGAGTGTGTTAGTCTCCCTGTGTTTAAGATATCGAATGTCCACTAATTAAGTGAGTTACTGACAACTCATTTAATTAATATCTAAATCCAAGAGTAGTACCACTCAACCTTATTGTCATGTCGGACTAAGTCCACCTGCAGGGTTTAACATGACAATCTTTATGAGCTCCTCTTGAGGACATTATCAACCTAGTATCACTAGGACACAGTTTCCTTCTATAATCAACAACACACACTATGAGTGATACCATTTCCCAATTTATCGGGTTTATTGATTCATCGAACTAAATCTCACCCATTGATAAATTAAAGAAATAAATATCAAACATATGTGCTTGTTATTATATTAGGATTAAGAGCACACACTTCCATAATAACTAAGGTCTTTGTTCCTTTATAAAGTCAGTATAAAAGGAACGACCTCAAATGGTCCTACTCAATACACTCTGAGTGTACTAGTGTAATTATATAGTCAAGATAAACTAATACCTAATTACACTACGACTTTCTAATGGTTTGTTCCTTTCCATTTTGGTCGTGAGCTACTGTTTATAATTTATAAGGTACTGATAACATCATCTTCTGTATGTGACACCACATACTATGTTATCTACAATATAAATTAAATGAACAACTACAAACAAATGTATATAAATTGACCAAATGTGATTCTTTATTCATAATGAATGTTTACAAAGCTTAGGCTCTCAAGATACACTCCAACAATCTTCCCATTCTAATGACTAGCTCTCACCATATGATTCATTCAACCCTAAAGCTAGTCAAATTGCAAGGATTGGTAGCTCCACTCACTCCAAGATGCACGAAGAAACTTCGTCCTACCTTATCACGTCGGTCGATCATACGAGATACTGTTCTCCGTTGCTATAGTATGGTTCTTGGTTTATAGCCGGTTATTATAATGATGATCAGGTTCACACGAATCACATCTAAGTTTCTTAGAAAGTCTGCCAGCCAGAGGCTGCTGCTACATACTCAGCTTCCATGGTTGAGTCCGAAACGCATTTCGTTAACACTCCTCCATGAAATGGCTCCACCTCCTAAAGTAAACACATAGCCTGATGTAGACTTCCTGTTATCCCTATCTGATTGGAAATCCGTGTAACCCACAGGGAGCAAATCATCTGCTTGGTAAACTAGCATATAATCCCTAGTCCTTCTCGTGTACTTTAATATATGCTTTACCGCAGTCCAATGTCCTTGTCTAGGTTACTCGATATCTGACCATGCCTACCAAAAGATATCGGTCTCGTACATAGCATTGCATACATTAGGCTTCCTACCAAGCATAAGGAACCGCTTTCATGTCCTCTATCTCTTTTGATGTCTTTGGAGACATCTCTTTAGATAGAGCTACTCCATGTCTAAAAGGTAAGAAACCTTTCTTGAGTCTTGCATGCTAAAACGAGCAAGGATTGTATCTATATATGAAGCTTGGGATAGACATAACATTCTTTTCTTGCGATCCCTTATAACTTTGATCCCAAGAATATGTGCACATTCTCCTAAGTCCTTCATATCAAATTGTTTGGACAACCATACCCTTACGTCTGATAATACCTTGACATTGTTGCCAACTAACAAAATATCATCTACGTATAGTACAAGAAATACCACCACGTTTCCGTTACACTTCTTATATACACAAGACTCATCCGGACTTTGAATAAATCCATATGACTGGATTACTTCATTAAACCGGATGTTCCAAGACCTTGAAGCTTGCTTTAGTCCATAAATGGACCGATTGAGCTTGCATACTAGATGCTCTTTGCCTTTTCAATAAATCCTTCGGTTGCTTCATATGGATGTTCTCTTCAAGACTTCCATTAAGGAAAGCTGTCTTGACATCCATTTGCCAAATCTCATAATCCATATGAGCAAGAATGGATAAGAGTATCCGGATAGACTTAAGCATGGCTACCGTGAAAAGGTTTCTCATAATCGATTCCCTCTTTCCGAGTGTACCCTTTCGCAACAAGCCTAGCTTTGAAGGTTTCTACCTTCCGTCTGTCCTCTTTTCCTTTGTAGATCCACTTGCATCCAACGGCTTTTACACCATCGGTGGTTCTACAAGCTCCCTGACCTTATTAGAGTACATGGACTCTATTTAATTCATTGCCTTTTGCCAAGATGCCGATCTATATCTTGGAGTGCTTCATTATATGATCGGGGATCAGGTTCATGTTTACGGGATCAAGTCCAAGACTCTCCCAAAACATGAATCTTTCAGTGCATTACAACCCTCCCACTACGACGAGGCACCGTCTGGTTGTGTATCATGTGTGACACGTGTTGCGTCTCTTGTGGTACTTCATCTTGTCCGTAGTGAAGTAGACATGTCCTCTCTAAGTTCTTCTAAAACAATTTTACTGGGCTTGTGATCCATTATATAGTCCTCTTCTAAAAGCGGGCATTGGTGCTAACAATGACCTTCGGTCTTTAGGACTATAAAATAAACCACCTTCGTTCCTTTGGGATATCCTACAAACACGCGAACTTCAGTACGAGATTCTAACTTATCAAGATCTGGTTTCAAGACATGTGTCGGACTACCCCATATCCGAATATGTCTTAGACTGGTTTTCGCCCATTCCATAATTCTATGGGAGTAGAAGAAACCGATTTAGAAGGTACTAAGAACGTATACTGTTGTTTCCATAGCATATCCCCAAACGAATTTGGTAATTCGAATAACTCATCATTGATCTAACCATCTCCATAAGAGTCCTATTCCTTCGCTCGCCACACCATTCTGTTGGTGTTCCAGTGTGGATAATTGGGATTGAATCCTAGCCTCGATAAGTAATTCCTAAACTCTCCTAAGAGGTATTCGCCACCACGATCCGACAGTAGTGTCTTGATACTTTACCTAGTCGCTTCTCCACATCGCCTTGTATTCTTTGAACTTATCAAAGCACTCGGACTATGGCGCATTAGGTAAATGTATCCATATCTGGAATAATCGTCTATGAACGACACAAAATATTCAAATCCTCCTCTCGCCTGGCCAGCCATAGGACCACATAAATCCGAGTGCACCAACTCTAACACTTCTTTGGCTCTATACCCCTTCGCCTTGAACGGCCTCTTGGTCATTTTACCTTCTAAGCAAGATTCACAAGTTGGAAAATTTTCCAACTCTAATGAACTTAAAGTCCATCAGCTATAAGCCTCTGAATCCTACTTAAGTTAATATGACCAAGCCTTAGATGCCAAAGATATGCTTGATTCATTTCAAGGTTCTTTTCTCTTATTAGAATTAGAAGATGAATTATAAATTTCCATGTTTTGCTTTGTGGAAGAATTTGGATTTAAAATATACAAATTGCCAACTAATGCACCGTAACAGATAATCACTTTATTTCTTTTAATAACTACATCATTATTGAAAGAAACTGAATATCCATCTAAAAACAGTTTGGAAACCGAAATTAAATTCTTTCTAAAACTGGGTACATAAAGACAATTTCTTAAAACCAAATTTCTATTTCTACTAAAAGATAAGTAGACGTCTCCCATCGCAACACTGCCACCTTAGTAGCATTGCCCGTAGACGATAATCTCTCCTTCAGATAGTCGTCGGGTTTCTGGAACCCCTGCAAGGAATTGCAGACATGATCAATGGCTCCCGTATCTACACACCAGGTGGTGGTAGATAACACCGCTAAACATGTTTCAACAACTAGAGTATGAGATATACCTTTGTTTTGGTTCTTACGAGGACAGTCCGCCTTTGCCTGCTTGCAGATGAAGCACTTGCCCTTCGGCTTCTTCATTCCAGTTTTAAATCCCGTACTCTGAGATTTATTCACTTTCTTTGCTGAACCATTTTGTTTCTTCTTCTTCTTACCTTTCGGTTTAGAAGTAGAACCATTTTCAACATAGTGAATTTGAGCATTGTGACGAAATAACCCTTCTGCTGCTTGAAGTTCTGTCAGTAGTTCCCCTAATGAATAAATCCTTTTATTCATATTATAGTTCAGGCGGAACTGCTCAAAACTTCTAAGTAGGGTTTGGAGGATCATATCGATCTGGGTTTCCCCATCAATTTCTCCTCCAAGGATCTGTATTTCGTTCAGATAAGCCATCATGTTTAGGATATTATCCCTTACAGGAGTACCCTCTTGCATGGTGGCTGTCATTATCTTTCTCATAGCTTCTTGTCTAGAAGCCCTATCCTGATGATTAACACTATTTATTAAGTGTAAATAGAGGTAACACTATTACCTATGGAACAACTTATGTAGCTATGAATAGAGACATACTCATAAGTTAAGGTCGTCTTGATAATTGTGTCAAGATGAGATTATTTATATAATAATTGGAGTAAATAAATTCACCATTTAATGAATCGGCTTAAGATCAAATTGGAATTCATATGTTAAACTCAGGATTACACATTAGGTATGTCTAAATCAAAATTTGTACGATGTTAAATTTTGAAAAAATCATACACTGTTTTTGGTAAAGAAAAAAATATCGTAGCATACTAGCATGTAATTCATACCACATGTGTTATGACGACAATAAGGGTAGTAGGAGAATGAATCTCTACTTCTCTACTATATGAGACCTTTGAGATTATAAGTTAATCTCAATCTTACCCTAAGTGACTATTTAGCTATCTACTTGAAGTTTTGATCGGTGTTTGTTACTTTAGCATGTTTCCTACGAGTTTTGAATGATTCGGTCTATGAAGTATAATTAGGAAAATGACTGATTAAAATGAATATATTTTAGCTAAAAAGGAATATTAAGATTGATTTACATCTTTGGCATTTATTCATTGGTACCGATTATAATTTCTGTTATGTACATAAAATGTAATTATGAATAATTATATTGATTGAAAATGTTAAATATGCTCTCGATATAATAGTCATTATGAGACATTAAAAATATTCATAATGATATAAATGATTAAATTTAGGATAAGACAAGATATTAATATCTCGAATTCGTTCTATAAATAGCTAAGTGTAACAACTTCCATATCAATAATTGCTCATTGTATTTACTGTCGCATGAATCATTTTTCCTAACATGTGAATTGAATATTCTTGATCTTTGTGATTAGATGTCCTTTATGGATTAATTTGGACAAATGAAATATGTTAGACGTTGAGAAAATGAAAGGACACCTCTTCTTCTTCATCTTCCTCATTGATGCATACATTCCTCAACCCTCCTACAAAAGGGCATCCAAGTTCCATATACATTCCTCAACCCTCCTACAAAAGGGCATCCAAGTTCCATATACATTCCTCAACCCTCCTACAAAAGGGCATCCAAGTTCCATATACATTCCTAGTTCCATATAAGAAGGGAGGTGTGGAAACAGATCAAGAGAAGATCATGAGAAATTTAGTTTGTGTATGTATACAGTAGAGTAACGGTATGGGTTACGTTTCTTGTAAGAGGACACCTCATTTTTGTCATTTACTATCTGTACAAATATCAGTTCTTCTCGTCACTCCGAGTGAACAAAACTTTAATGAATTGCTTAACCCTCTCTGCTTCTTCCATACATAAAGTCAGATTACGTGCATGCAACTGCCAGCAAAAACCTCTTTTATGAATCGCTTAACCCTCTCTGCATGCGTCTTCCATACACACAATGCAGGATCGTTGCGCATAGAGAGTGAAACAGAGTGTGAATTTCTTGGTCAATAACATATATCGACACTAATTCGTAGCCCCCGCCAAACTTTCTTTTGACTATAAATACATAATTCATTCTGATCTCAAACTTAACTGCCCCCACCAAACTCTGATCTAATGTCACTTTCCCTTTTATTATATTTTCCATTTTTAAAATTTGTGACACTGGATAATGAGTTGTAGTGCATTGTCTTGCAGACAAATAATTAAAGGCAATAAATATGTTTCTTAAACCAAGAAACTACAGCAACATTCGAACGCGAGGTTCTTGATTTCAGTCGATTGTGCTTAATTTCCCTTTGGTTCATTGTTACGTGCAACATTCTCCTTCCTCCTCGTTCATTTTCCATCTTCCAAGTTAAAGTAAACCTCAAGATATGTTTTTATTTTTTTGGTTTTTTAAAAAAGATCCGTGAAGTCATTGAAAACCATGTACTGCTTAGATATTTGGAGAAGAGTTTAAGACTATTTGATTAAATGCACATGATAAAGGAGGAATATGAATGCACCGGTATATATAGCTGTCAGTCTGTCAGTTTCTAGTTTATACGAGAATCCTTATCCTCTCCACTAGTCTAATTCGACCAAATCTGCATGCATGAGCCCCTTCCTAATCAAACCCATGGATGAAACAAATATCCATGACCAAATCAAAAGAAGAATGAACAGCTCCCACTGTTGGTTATTTTCTTTTCGCTTGAGCTGAGAAAAGTAATCTTCTTGTTAGCTTATCGATACATGCATGCATGCGAAGTCTACCACCTGTTTATATCACCAAAGTGATGCATGCAGATACCGGAATAGCCGGATCTTGATTGTAAAAAGCAGGGTGCAACTCATCAGACAGCTTTAGTGAAAGTGTCTGGCGCAGTATTTTTGTTTGCATACTGAGGAATGAGGAATTCATAATGGATCAGGCACAATTCATAAGCAAAGATTTTCAATAGATGTTTTTTTTTCATGCAATGCAGGTACGTGAGGACTGCGTGAGAGTTCATGGAAGAGATGAGAGCTTGGAATTTTGTTGAGAGAGTGGGAGGAGAGGGACGGGATAAAGATCGAATTAAGATCCAGGGCGAGGGCACAAGATGCACAACGTATCTTTTGCAAAAGTAACACCAATCCACTTTCTTCCTCTCTTCCACTTTTCCCTTCTTTTGCTTTTTTTCTATTCTCTCTCTCCAATCCGACGTAGAAAAACTCAGGTCCCATCGAACGGAAAGGGCTGGGAGGGCACGAGAACAATGGCCTTTTCGCTTTTCGACCTGCTGCTCTGACTTTATCGTCGCCATCCCTTCACATTAATTTTGCGTGCGACTCGCCCTCCCCAATTCAATTGGCCATTGGGACTGCACCTGCCCTCGATTTAATGCCATGGAGATCACAGCGCGCCCATGCCCCTGCGTCTCGCTTTCGTGGTGACGTAAAGATTGGAGCTTGGCGGGGGAGGAGCAGGCGCCAGACGACGATTGGGTCTGTAGGCCGTGGATTCCCTTCTCGGTAATCGTACCTGCTCTGTTTTAATATTTGTGTGTAGGAATCGATGCGGTGTGCGAAAATTGATGGATATTCGCCTTTTTATTTCTCTTCTTTGATGAAGGGGGTTACTCTCGTCGCCCTTTCGGTTGGCGTCGGCGTGCTCGTCGCAGTGGAGGCGAAAGGGGCCGCCTCATGCTAAGGGTGAGGACGACGGGGAGCTGAGATCTAGACGCCATGGATCCGCCTTTCTCCGGTATGTTCCTCTTCCTTCTCATTGCGTAGGCTGATTTGGTTCCATAAAAATCGGATTTTTTTGAGCTGGTTTCTTGATCTGTCGTCCAATCTTCGCTCCTTAGTTCGCTAATTTGGATTCTGTGGGTATCTTCTCATAGTTCTCGTAAGGTTTTCTTCCATATGGTGTCGATAAGATTGCTCGTAGAGGGTTTCTTGCAGTTTGCTTGTTTTTTCTTCTCTGCTAGTCTTGAAACCAATTATTCTGTCACTGCGTTTCTGGACATTGCGAGAAATGTTTTCATTTGATTTCGCGATGTTTTCTTTCTTAGACAAAATATTCTATATGTGAGATAGGCAAAAGAACCTGATTCCTGATTCTTTTAGCCCCATCCGGATTCGTTTTCATCGGAGTCTGCATGTTGTCTAGCGATTGAAGAATAAACACGAACTAGTTGGAGACTTTATGGCACAGATACTGCAATTTAGTTTGTGGTTTTTGCTCATGTTTTTGTCACTTCAGGATTTGTACTCGACCCATCTAAATGTCGCAAGTTGAGTATCGACGAGAAGAGAGAACTCGTCCATGAATTGTCCAAGTGGCCAGCCAGTGCTCCTGAGAAACTACAAACTTGGAGCAGGAGGGACCTATTGGAGATACTTTGTGCTGAAATAGGAAAAGAAAGGAAGTACACAGGATTAACAAAACAGAAGATGATTGAGTACCTTTTTAAAATTGTCTCGGAGAAAAAGGCTGGAGAAGCCACGAAGTCAACTCCTAACCCAGCTTCTCCTCTCCCTCAACCTCTGCAAAAAAGACAAAGAAAGAATGATCACCCCTTGCGTCTATGTGTTGTCACAAATGGAGGGAATGAAGGCATCGGTAACTCAAGATACTGTCAGAATCTAGCTTGCAGAGCTACAATGAACCTTGAGGATGCGTTTTGTAAGCGTTGTTCGTGCTGTATCTGCCACAAGTATGATGACAATAAGGACCCTAGTCTTTGGTTGTGCTGTAGCTCAGAAACTTTCTCGCAAGGTAATTCATGCGGTTTGTCATGCCATCTTGAGTGTGCACTGAAGAATGAAAGAGCTGGTATTATGAGTAGTGGGATCTCTCCAAGTTTGGATGGTAGCTATTACTGCACACATTGCGGAAAAGTCAACGACTTACTTGAGTAATGTCTTCCTCATGCTGTTAACTAATGTTGTGATAGGCTCATAATTTAATATATCTTATTGCTTATTGCAACATTTTTGCAATTAAAATAACCAAGACATTGACATTCCACCCTTATCTGATTTGAACGTTTGCAAATGATATGTGTAGCATTCATTTTCTTACTTCATTTGCTCTGCAAATCTCGAATGCCTTTCAAGTATCAATTCCAAAGATATATCATTAGACAGAATTCATGAATTGCTAGAGAATTTAGCGATTCAAAAGACAGAAGTTGATTCAAATTATCAGTTATTTGTTTTCTGGTGAAATTGAACGAGTTGATATATCCACAAGAAAAAAAAAGAAACAAGTTGAGCATTCTTAGTTAGGTTGACAAATTTGGGTTCTACTTTATTTGTGATAATCTCGATAAGGTCTCTATAGCCTACCCTTTTTAGCTTGGACTCATGGCTCATGATGTTGTAGTCTGAGTCCACCTGAATCATCTTTTTGTTCCTAGTTTTGTAATATCAGTTCTAGTCATAGAGAGTTGGGACACACAGAAAAGCTACTCTGAAATTCTTGTTGGATTAGAACAAACAAATGAAACATTTCATTCATTGTCTGGATGGCACCAACATCCAAACTTAGTAAAAGACAGTTTGGGTTGACATGGGCCTGTGCAACTTTTTAGGCTAGTACAAAAAAATTAAACCTCTTAACCTAAAGCATTATTATTTGAAATCAATATGGATGGCATAAATAGTTCTCAAACTCTCCAACAAAGTTGAATTTTCATCATTGCAGCTTTTTTTTTAGGAGAACACACGATTTAGTGCTTTCAAGGATCGTTCATATCCACTGAGTTTTGAGAAGTCATTTTAACCCTTATTGTCAATAGATTCTTTCATTATTCTTACTCAAGCTGATTCATTAATTGTAAATTGAGCAAAGTCACGAACTTGCATGACTTATTTGATTTGAGTTTTGAAACTAGTCCGTAGATTCATGAGATTAGTCATCTTTATAATTTGTCATCTAACTCTTTGGATGATCAAGTATTTTCATAATCTGAATAGATCCTAGTTCCATAATCTCACAATTCTGTTTGCTATCTGATTGATTCAGTATGTCATTGCTATGATAATGCTTATAGCATGCAGTTTTGAGAACTAGAGTAGTTGGTGTAAACTTGGCTGTCTCAACACCTTTTCCTGTTATTTCAGGAGCTGGAAAAAACAGCTCATGATTGCCAAAGATGCACGACGAGTGGATGTATTGTGTTACCGGATTTCTCTATGTCATAAGATTCTTTGCTCAACTCGGAAGTACCAGAGTTTGCATGGGATAGTCGACTCAGCAATGAAAAAGCTGGAGGCTGAAGTTGGGCCTATTGATGGTTTACAGAGCATGGCACGAGGAATTGTCAATAGACTTTCTGTTGGCACTGAAGTCCAGGGAATGTGTGCTTTTGCTATCAATTCATTAGATTCTCTATGCTCTGCCACTGTTTGTAATGGGTCTCAAGTTGAAGGTAAGATTCTAGGTGAGCTTATATTATCCTTAAGTTTTCTAAATGTCTGATGCAATTTGTTTCAATTTAATTATCCACTTCTTTGTGGTTGTATTAGCTGAAGCAAGTTTGACATCCTCTAGCTTCATCAACTTTGAAACCTCATCCCCAACTTCAGTTACTTTGGCATTAAAGTTTGAAGATGGTTCGACATTATCACAAGAGATGGCTGGTTGCTCCTTATGGCACCGAAGAGCTGAGATGAAGGAATATCCTAAAGAACCAACCTTGACTGTGCTTATGCCATTGAGAAGTTTTTTAGTAACAGAATTAACTCCGGGTACGCATTACATGTTTAAGGTAGTAGCCTTCAGCAACCTGAGTGAGCTGGGCACATGGGAACTCGGAATAACGACTGATGCCATCTCGACTGATGATCCAGTAAGCTTTGCTCCAATGATAAATGTGCCGAAATCAAATTGCCAAAGCCCCAAAAC
Organism: Zingiber officinale; assembly: GCF_018446385.1. Classification (NCBI taxonomy): domain Eukaryota; kingdom Viridiplantae; phylum Streptophyta; class Magnoliopsida; order Zingiberales; family Zingiberaceae; genus Zingiber; species Zingiber officinale. Next base: position 83,109,198 of record NC_056007.1, read on the forward strand.
AAACAGCAGCAGCATATCTAACCCATCAGAGGGAGACGAATCCCATAATAATGGCACCACATTTACTGACCTCAACAAGTCACCAGAAAGTTGCTTTCACTATTTTGAGAAGACTGAGATGCATGACTCAGAGAAACTTTCGGACCATGTCGACAGAGATACAATCAACCAAAATACTGAATTTGACAGCATCGCTAGACGATTACAAGATGTTGAACCTGAGGAAACGCCCGGTCACTCAGGTTCTGCTTTAGAAGATGAGATGAACTCAACAGTTCAAACTGAGTTCCATAAGGGCTCCATTAACTCAGTGGAGAATATCCAGGTATCTGAGCTCCCTAAATTAGATAACACATCAAATGTGCTGAATGCAAATGAGATGGCTATTGTTCCATTTGAACGTCCAGATCAAACTCTACCTGTTACTCCTATCAGGCTGGAAAACAGCAAGGAAGTTTCTGGGAGAGGTAGCAAATTGAAACCGACCGGCAATATACTTTTGAATTCATCAGTGAATCCAGAGACAATGCCAACAAAAAGAGGAAGGGAGAAATTCGTTGAGATATGTACAAAGGATGGAACACTTGAAGGGTCCTATGAGTACTGTGTGAAAGTTGTCAGGTGGCTGGAATGTGACGGCTACATTCAGACCAATTTTAGGGTGAAGTTTCTTACTTGGTTTAGCTTAAGGGCCACACCCCAGGAGAGAAGAGTAGTCACTGTTTATGTCAATACTCTGATTGATGACCCAGCTAGCCTCGCAGGGCAGTTGGTGGACACTTTCTCTGAAACAATCAGCTGCGGCAAGAAACCACCACAGGTGCCAACCGGCGGCTTCTGTACTAAGCTGTGGCATTAAGAGTTGCTGAGCAAATTATTCGACACCTTGGAGCTTGATTCATTGGAGTGCAAATTGTCATTTTGATTCTTCATTGAAAATTTGTTTATGGTTCAGGATTTGGAAGAACCAAATGTCAAAACTAAGTAGCTACTAAATGGATTTAGTTTTGTTTCATAGTATTATTGTGTATGTTCTTTTGTTTTCTGTCCTCCCTACTCAATACTACCTTAGCTTTGAAAAACACCTTCCCCCTTTAACTCATGGTTGTGGACTAATTGCTATACCAAATGTATTTTTCAGGGGTATGATAGCAAGAATATGCTAGCTTGTGGTTTTCATTGTCTCAAATAATTCATGTTTTTAGTTCCTTTTTTTTTGTAATATTTCTTGTCTTAGATCTCGAATAGATTTATCTTTTCTTTTCTTACTATACCAAATGTATTATATCTCTAATAATTCATCTTTGTGCTTATGCTAGATGATGATTAGATTGATCGTGTCAGATATTAATAGTCTTTGTCCTGTTTTTTCTATGGGAAATTATTTTGTTCTGCCTCAGTGAAGTTTTTGCATGAGACTTCAGAAGGTCCCAAAGAACACTATCGTACTCAATGCATGACATTACGACACAAGCTGCAGAGGTCAATTGCTCATCTACTTTTACAGTGCTACAGATTAGAGAATGGCAACTAATTTTCCTAAAATAGAGGGTCATTTCTCGGGAAGCCACGGGATTAATGGGAGATCTAAGTGACCTCGATCCACTGTGGCCCGCTCCTCTTCATCTTCTGTCACGCGCCCCTGTGCCTCAATTCCTCTCCCTTCCCATTCTTCTTCCTCCTCTTGGCGATCATCTCCTGTTAACTTTTTGCTCATTTCTTGCCTGGTGTTTATATATGGTCTACTCTTCTCTGCGGTCTGCAGTGTACGACATTGTAGATGCTCTGTGTCTCTGGTATAAAATCTTTGTTATCGCCACCCTTCCTTCTTCTTCCTTATTTGTTAGCCGAGAAGTACACGGGAGGCATGAAGAGGAGATGCGCACGGGCCGCGTTGGTCGCATGCTTAATCTTGTTCGTCGTCGCTGGTTCTTGCCGCGGCAGGAAGCACAGTGGGCGCCGCCATCACGCAGGGCGTCGGCTACCACTGCCGGCGCACGGGCTGGCTTATGCCGACGTCGCCGCCATCCTCCGGCACGGCCTTGGCGGCGGCGGGTATAGGACGCCGGCCGCGGAGAAGAGCGAGAGCCTGGTCGACGACGACAAGCGGCTCGTGCCGACCGGCTCAAATCCGTTGCATAACAGGTGAAGGACTAAATAGAGGAGATCTCACGATCATAATATTTGATCAAAGATCAAGAAGATTAATGAGATAACGGTGCATATTGACCTGCTTGTAGATCTTTCACTTCCTCTCTCTTTTTTTGTTTGCGCATGGAAGGATTGACTGAAGAGAGCTCGTTTTTGTGCTTGAGGATAATTATATCTTTCAGTTTCAGATTTTCCTACACACCAATTTCATCACTTCTGAAATTATATTGATTCAGATATAAACTATACAATATTCAACTGAGATACTCAGGAATCCTACAATACTTGAAGTTCCACAGTATCATTCTGCAGTACTTGTTAGAAGTTAATTTTAACATGAGAGCTGCATCAAGTAGCTCATTTGTTTGTTAATTGATTGGATATTAAGTTGGGATCAAGTAGCTACAGGGTGCAGTGAAGAGGACCGTCAGTAGTGCACATGAGAGCTTGGCAGACTTTTCCAGGCGACTTAAATGTGCTGCAGTTCGAAATCTACGTGTTTGTAAAAATATGGAACATGTAGGGAGCCACAATTGGAGAAGAGGTAGGTCTTCGTCAATGGAGATTCACATAAATTACCTTAACGAACAGGGGTTAATAAATATGAAACAATTTTAATGACCTTAACGATCACTAGCATTTCGAAAAATTTACGAATGAAATATAGGCATTTTGCTGTCTTTATCCGAAAGAATATAAATTCACATAAATTACCTTTGATGAATTTTAACAAAATAATCATTTTCTTTACCTGGTTAAAAAATATCGATTAAGATACAGTTCGTTGTAATTTCATAGCATGAGCATTTTTTTAAAAAAGAATAGAATATATTTGGGCCAATTTTCCCACTCACGCATTCAACTCTAATATATGTGGTAAACATGCATTGACTTTGATATTTTTTAAAAAGCAGACCTTTGATAGAATATTTAGACAACATAATAAGGTGTGCTCGAAGAATAAGTGGGACAAGTCAAGCAAGTTGGATCTTCTAGTAGCATAGAAGATGTTTTATGCTAGACGAGTTGAACAACTAAGCATTATTTATTTATTTTTTATAATTGACATTAGATATTTAATTTTTTGAATCTACTAATTCTGAAATGACCGATCCGATCCGATCCTATGAAAATTTTTCATTGACCATCAGAATAAATCGGAAGGCTCTCATAATGATCTATCCAAATGACTTGCTTTCCTATGCCCGCGGACAACTAAGCATTATCAAATTTGGAGAAGTGAGTCTAATGACTATGGATCAAGTGGGCTAGGCAACTCGTGTAGGTCAAATAAGTAGGAAAACTTAGTGACTAAGATTGTACAATTTCTTGCATACATGTTCTTGTGTTGTAGAAAGTAATTTATATGATAATTCCAATATATCTCGAGTATCAAGGAAATGAAATTGTGAACCAAACATACTGAAGATAACACATACTTGCCAGCCAAATTAACAAGTCAAAGTAGCCTAATATAAATATTTAAACAAGGCAAAGTAAATAAAGTGGACGGGCCAAAAGATTTAGTCAAAATATAAAGTGGTCGGGCTTAAACAAGTGGGATTGGTTGAATGACGTGAATGATTCAGAGGTGCTGGACCAAGAAAGGTACTGACGAATGAAGTGAGCATGACATGCTGATCAAACAAAATAAACGAGAGCCTGGAATGGATCAAAACATAATAGAACGATTTTTTATTATTTGCAATTTCACATGCTTAACATAACACAAATATTGCTCTTTACATGAATCAAATTTATTTTTTATGCAAAGTTTTGCAGGGATTCATTATTAATAGCAGTTTTGCATGGCAGTAAAAGCCTTGCAGAATAGTAAAAAAAGAGGTACCTTGTCGAATTCAAATTAGAAAATGTTGATGGCTTCTTGTTTGTTGTCCTTAAGTTTTGTCCATTCAGATGATGTGTACTGACAGACACTATTAATGTAGCTCTGTAAATTGTAATATATGCAAGGGCATTGGGCGTTTTTTTCCCAGACCAACCAACTCTCTTCCCAATCCAGTCATCACCACCTAGAACAATACGAAACTGAAACTTAGTTAACAGTCCACATCATTTCAGATTTAATGAAAAAAATCATCCAACAAATGCAAGCAATTTTATGAACTAATATACAGAGAAGATAATCTTATGATAGTTAAACAAAAATGATTTGACTTGTTCCTTGTTCATATTAGAAGGGAAAAATTAGGTATCAAGGACCATAAATACAACCTGACTACCAAGCTGCGTGCAGTTGTTTATCAGAAGCATCTTCCTTTCTTTTCCAGCTCAGTTATGAGTTCAAATTTGCTGTCAGCTTATCTAAAACCTGGTCAGAAAGCAGTTGTGCCAAACTGGCACAGCATTTGTTCAAACCCACTGGGAAAAGAATTTATTTCAGATTTATATGTTCTTAATTTCAAGTTAGGTGGACCGTTACTGCTAGATAAATACTGCAAGACTAGTATTTTACAATTACCAGGTTGCTGAAACATGTAATAAAATTCCCCATCCGATCCTCCATGCACTAAAACAAACATATTGAGGGACCACAAAACAGCTCACAGAAAGAGTAATAATTGATGTACTCCACCAAGAGCGATTTTGAAATGAAGCGTACAATTTACAGTTAGAAGAAATAATAAACACAGAAATGGAATGGCATGACACCAAAAACCTGCAGATCAAGATGCATGCATTGGAGCACAGGAACTTAAAAGTGGTGCTTAATGTTTGCATTTAAAACCAATTCTCAGAGAAACATCTTTACTGTTTAGTGTGAAGAGTGGTTAACATGGTAGTTAAAAGTTAAAAGTTAAAAGTTAAAAGAAAAACTTCTCCAAACAGAAGCGCACTCAAAATAATTGCAAATCTAGCCAGCAAGATTCTCAGTAAAGGCACAACAAATAATGATTTTTAATAGAAATAAATGCTAACATATTAAAAGCTATTCGCAGGCGAATGGCAGTGTGCCACTTAACTATAATGGAAGGAAGGAAATACATCCTTTTGAGCAAAGTTAGCCTAGACCTCTCTCCTAATGTTGTACTTCGATTGTACATGATCTCAAGTATTAAGACTCTGTGATAGCTAGCTTTCTCTTTGCGTGAAAGTCATAGTAAATTAGATAATGGGATGTATTGGAATCTACAATATAATGAAAATAACTCGCTGTAGGATTTATTTATGTCCTTAAACCATACAACTGCTGTAAACAGAAAATTGTACTGAATCCTTGACAAATTAATCAATCTATAATCTGTATGAGTTTTCTGCATAATACAAGATTGGTGTCATAATCAATATATTATTAATGTCGAATATTATGTATTTATGACACAACTTTTATATATTCCATATTAAACAAACCAGCAAACGAATATTGCAATAATTACAGCATTAAACTCCTACCAAAGAAATACAGTTAAATTGCTAACAAATTTAAGAATACACCTACCAAAGAAAAAAAAAAAGAGTACCAAACTACATGATACTGAAAATGAATAATTGCCAAAGATTTAATTTAAAATTCAAAATTGATTTGATTCCTTTGTCTTTGCATTACTTAAATCAACCATTATGTACTATACAGGTTTGAAAAACGATTAAATAAGCTCAACGATTTGGGGAAAATGTAAATGGTAAAGAATTAATAAACAAAATGACAGGACTAAATAATGTGTATTATTTTGTGTAGAGAATGCTTGCTGGATGGTGCATTATGTTGTGTAGAAAGTGTGGTGCATTTTGTTGCTTAGAGAGTGCTTGTTAATGACTCCGTTTGGCAAAATCATCAATATGGTGAAGCCGGTGACGACTCCCGACTAGTGATCAGTGAGGCACCCTTTTGGTTAGCTTTTTAAGTCACACACTCTTTCAGGTAATATAAGGGCGATAAAATCATATTGCTCCAGTTAGGTGCTTATTGTTTATCAACAATCAGATACTCCAAATTAAACTGAGTCAATGTGAACTTTTAATGCTTTGTACTCTCAGAGAGAAGGGGAAAAGAAAGACTCAATTGAAGAAATCACAACTAGAAAATTGAGTGAATTAATAGTGAAGAGAAAGGATCTCTTATATACTGATGAAGGTGGCTCCCAAAGGGTAAAAAGCATAAATTCATAGAATGTGACCCTTTTTCATTTAGCCCCCTGCCTATTGGGACTGAACAGTGTCAAAAGATGCAATGCCGTTTGACACTTGTACACACACACAGAGAGCAAGCAAAGGAGTGTCCCTACTCTATCGTTGTCGTTAGGTTATGCAGTATATTGATTATTTCAATTGGCTAGTTATACAATTGTTTGACTGTACGACTACATAAATATTTTTTAATTTAGTTGGGCTCTAATTGAATCTCAATAAAATCCAACCTTTGATTGGTCTAAGCTATAGTCAAAATTGAGATTTGACAAACCTAATCTCCTCAGCAAAACTGGATTGCATGAGATTTAGATATAGTCGAGTTAGCATTTATGCATTCGCACCCATAGACTACACTTTTGTACAAGCTCATGGCCTCATTCAAACAAGCTAGACCAAACCAATTCTCACTGCTTGCTATATTATTTGAATAGTTTTGGATATTAATCTCATTCATCTGAGAAATTAGTGCACACTGATCTACTCACTAAATAACCTATTCATGCTGCTATTCAATTAATTGCTTATGTAAATCATTTTCCAAAACATTATTCCCTGAGCTGCATACTGAGTTATTCAATCAAAATAAACATAAGGTCCAACAGTGAGTTGTTCAAATCTCAGATATTACAATTGCTTTTTTCTTTTAACAAAAAATACCATTAGATGTATCGCCTGTGTCTCTATATTTGTGCAATTTACTAGTTGCAACTGGCGTAATCTCTCGGAATCATAAAGTAAAATTTCAGTTCCAAAATAAAGAAAAGAAACATAGCCCCAAGGATGCAAAGAAGATCTCAATAACTCAACATGTAATGGTAGAAATCACTGGCAGAAATCAACCAGAGCAATTATAACCAAGTAATAACCGTAAAAATAATCAATAAGCTGGTGGTGAGTAATCACCGACAAACTCAATGTAACAGTAATTTACCAAGATAAATTCCATGAAGCAAAATTCATACAACTCGATTGATTTTTTGCCCCTATTAATGAAGAGATGAGGAAGCGACATGAAACGTATTCCAGCATCCCTATCTCACAAGTGGCAGATTATTATCAACAATGACTAAATAGCAGGGCTAATCAATATCGAACAGCATAAGTTCGCACCTTTCCACTAAGTGCAGAGAAGAATGCCCTAACCGTCCACTCCCTCACTTGGCCTCGATGATTTCGCTTCCAAACTCCTATCCGGTTGGTGGTGCAGGTCGTTGACCTTTGCCGGTGCCCAAAATCCTCCCTTTCCGACCTCTGACGCCTTGTGTCTGGTCTCCACGTATCTGGCCGAGCACATCTCCATTTGCGCCACCCGAACGGCCCCAATAAGTCTCTCCGGCAGCTCCTCCTCCTCTTGCGCTTCCACGAGGAAGCCCATGTCGATTGTCACCGCCGTGACGCAACCGAGAGCGATGTGAAGAATGGCATTGGCAATGGCAGAGCTGCCGATGTCGACATCGATCTCGAGATAGTTCTCCCCGCGGTGATAGTTGCAACTGAGCGCCTTCCCCAGGAGGCATGCGGCGTGATTCCCGACGGCCCTCTTCACGATCCACGGGCCCTTCACGATTCGGTTCACGATCTTGAACCGCGCGTTCCTGAACGCGTCGTCCCCGTGGATGAAGCGGTACAAGAGGGATCCGGGCGGGATCGGGTCCTCGGAGGCATAGTAGAATACGGCGGAGTGGCATTCACGACCGGGGATCTGAAGATTAACCGCGACAAGGAAAGCCTTGCGGGAGAGGCCGAGGGCGTGGGCACCACGGAGAGCGGTGGCGATGCGGTTGTCCTGGCGGCCGAGGACGTTATCAAGGCGGTTGACGGAGCGGAGCCAGTCGACGCCGGCTGGTCGGAGAAGCCAATCGCCGGAAGGGCATTTCTGGTGGCGGGAGAAGTAGTTGGGGCCACGAAGTTGGAAGAAATCCCCAGGAGGAGAGGCCCATCCATTGACGCCCTTGTGGAGGTCAACATGACGAAGGGAGCCTCCCTCGATCGCCTCACGCCGCCAGTCATAGCGGGGATCCTCCACCACGGCCTCGGCTGTAACCGTATTATTCGCGACACCGTCGGTGTCCTCGGAGGCGGTGTTTTTCGTCTTCTTCATGGTCGGGCACATCTCCGGCGACTACCCTTTCTTTGTGACCTATTCGGCCTCTGCCTCGGTCTTGAAGGGCAAAGCCATTTTAATATGAGTTACATATGCCGTCCCATCCCATAGAGAAAAGGCGTATATTGCCAATGATACCCCTACGATTACATATAACTACGATAATTGCCATCATTACTAAGCGCCCTAGGATTTGCTCTCTCACACAGGACAGGAAATTGAATCCTTGATCTCTAAGGAGCCAATACGCGTTAGGCAATACGAGTTACTCGTTAAAAAATGGACGACCCCACGTGAGACCGATATATTAGGATCCTGGCCGAGTCCAAGCAGCAGAGCCACATGGCGATCGCCTTTTACAATCGTATGGGGAGATCCGGTGTCGCGTGCAGTGCAGGACTCAAGGCCCTCGCCCTCCCGTATTCGAATACGTGTCGCGCCGACGTCACATCATTCGTACTAGTCGTTTATTTGTCGTATCGTGATGTCATTGATCGAAGTGACTTCGATGGTCCTCTCTCTGGCACTGGCTGGGGTCGGAGCGGGCAGGACGACTCGAGTTATTTCCAAAGGACCGTCCCATTCAGTTGCCGTTGCTGCTGTGGATTTGGTGCGGAGTCGTAAATTATTATCGAATCGAGTTGGCAAACGAATCACTGACAACGGAGTCTTTAGAAAACGTAAAATTATATAACGTGGGTGGGAGGCCAATCGGTGGGCCCGGTGAGAGGAACAAAACAAGATGCCAACGTGGCAATAACGCTTTTATGTGGTTGGACGGGCGTAGCTTGGAAGGTAAAATTAAAATTTTTATTAAATTTATTTTTTTATTTATTATTTTTAATCAATATTTCATTCATTTAAATATTTTTATTAAGGTAAAAATTTAAGGAAAATTTTATTTTAGTTAAGGCATTTAAAAATATACTAAAACAATATCATACTTTAATCTTCATCTTCAAAAAACAACATTAAATATTACTATATTAAAATATTTGATTAATAACAATTAATTTTTATATGTGATATTGTATCTATAGATGTTACTCCTCTATTATATTATCATCTATATTTAAATATTTTTATTCTATTTTTATCATTGATAATAAATCTTTTTAATTTTGTTCTTATTTAATATTATAATTATAATAGTTTTATATCATTTTATGAGAGCATTTATTGATATATATTAGTACCATATTAATTTTTTTTAAAAATTATTAATAGTTATAATCTTGACTTCCTTTTTAATACAACTAGTATTTCATCTGATGCACAGACTTTATTTTAGTAGTTATTTAATATAATTAGTAACTATTAAATTGTAGATAATAATATATTATATATCAGATTTATTCAATTAAAATAGAGTAAAATCCCAATTAAACATAGAGTAAAATATCAATTAGACACCATTACAAAAATAGAGTAAAATCACAATTAAACATAGAGTAACATATTAATTAGACGTCATTATTTTCATAAACTTGTTCTATAATCCTAAAATAGTCTCTCTTTTTTTTAGTCAAAAGTTATTACAAATTGTTTGAACAGATGGTGCTTAAATAGTATTAATTGACTTTAGGTCTTGGAATCGGGCAGTAACCCTTAAATCCAATGTTGTATATATATATATTTATAATTAAATATTAATATGGAATTGAATAATTGAAATTATCTATTACGAAATTAAAACGTGTACTTCACCCGTAAGCGTTTTGATTGATACATTTGAAGAATAATAACTATAAGTATCCCAAAATAATTTTAATATGATCAACTGAGTTAAGTTAGGGTCTGTATATTTAATATCTTGTATCTGAGTGTGTAGAGACTTAGGAACATAAAAATCAAGCAGAAGACCCAACGAGGGAGAATGATGATATGAAAAGTGAGCCAACGAGTTCAGTGCATTTGAGGGACGAGGAGTTATGAAAGAGTATATCGGTGGAGCGTAAAGGACACACATGGAGCGTTTGAGGAACGAGAAGCTGGGGAGGAAATTTGTTCAAGGAAAAGACCGAAGTTGACTTCGGTTGAGCTCAACTTTGGAAGGCCAGAGCATCACCCAATCAACCAGACCGGAGAATGGTCAAACTTTGGAGTTGACCATTCCAAGCATCCCGGGATCTAATCCAGGCACTAGGAAAGGACGGCCACATTAGCAATCGTTGCCGAAGATGATCAGCATGGAGTCCACATCAGCAAAATCCAATCACCATGATGTCTTCCAGGCGATCGAAGTCCAAGGATGAAGAACTAGCAAGAAAGCTTTGGGATTAAACAAGAAGATGGTTAAAGTCGATGAGTAAAGAGCATTCAAGACAAGAGGATAAGTAGCATTTACCAAAATCCTTCAAGTTCATGCAATAAGATGTAGTTGAGAAAAATAATTTTAAGTGTCTTCTAACTAAAATTTCTTTGTCTTCGAATAATTATGTTTGTCATAAAAGTATAAGGATAATAATTTGTATGCCTATCTTTGTTGTTTATTTAATAATATGTTGTTGATTGAAATAAATTTGATATTCATTTATCTTTTATTTATCTTTGGTATTAAAAGACAACAATTTATAATTGTTACAGAATTATTGTTTATCACGCTCAAAGATAATAGTTTTTAAATGTTACGAAGCTGTTGTCGCTGAACGTACTTTTAACAACAATATCAATTACAATAATTTTTAAATGACAAAGACAACAAATTTTATTTGTTATCTTTTAATGTTATTGTTGTAGCGTCTTCTTTTAGAATAAGTTTCACTCTCTTCGTGACTAGACGTTTTATTGTTATATGTATTCACCCTATAAACATGTAGACAGAGTAGATATTCATAAAAATGTAAAAAAAAAAGATCAGATAAAAAAGTTAATAATAATTAACATATCTCTTTATCATAAAAGACATATTCCAAGCTATAAGTCTCCGTTATTTCCATATGTAGATATATCAGCTGAACAACAAATCATGCTAAGTTTTAGAGCTCACTGTATTTTCGAAGAGTTAATATCTCAGATGACACTAAACAAAGGATCCATTTTTCTACCTAAAATAATAATAATTGTTTTAATATAATCGATACTATTTTTTTTTAAGAGTGCAGGACTATATATAATACACAAAACCCTCACCTTCATTGGTATTAAATCTTTTGATGATACCGAGTTGACTCTTTAAATGCAATTTATATTTTCATATTTCTCTATTATTAGGTCAATTTATAGAAATTGAAGTCACAAACATTACAAGAAAACATAGCTTCAAAAACATATTTTTAAAACAAAATTAAAATCTGTTTTAGATTTAGGTCAATTAGAAACGGATTTATTACGAAATTACTATTCTATTTCAATTTAATAAAATATAATATTTGAAAAATAAATTGAGACAAAAATTGAAATGAATTTGAGATGGAACTATAAATAAATTTTTATAAATAAAAATAAATATAGATTACAAACAAAATTTAAAACTCTGTCAAAAAATTTGTTTTAAATTTAATGAAAAATTGAGATAGACAAAAATTTGTTTTAAATTTATATAAATTAGAGATAATTTGTTTGACGGAAACAAAATCCATTTTAGATTTATGTAAATTAGAGATGAATTTACTATAGAATTAGTAGTCTGATTATAAAATATAATATTTGAAAAAAATTAACAAAAATTAAAATGAATTTGTGATAAAACTATAAATAAATTTTAATAAAAAATAAATATAGATTATAAATAAAATTTGAAATTGTATATTTTTTTATCAAAATATACTTATACAGATAATAGTGTGTAAAAAAATCATGCATTGTTAAAATAAATATTAATAGTCTACTTTAATATTAACAAAGTTTAAGAATTAAAATTTAATAGCGTATGTTTTTAGCCAATACGATAAAAATCTAACCATCCATAATTTTTTTAAGAGATTTTTTTATGCCTTTACACCCTGTTTGAAATCCTATGGAATTGAATTCCTATGGTAATTGGAATTCAATTCAATAGTTTGGAATGAATTTTTGAGATGGATTTGATATGGAATTCAATTCTAATTCCATTCAAAATGTGAACAGTAAATCAGACCTCAAATGGTCAGATTTGGATAGGGAATTTACCATGAACAACTAAAATTACTTAATTACCCTTTTAACTTAAAACTTTTTTTTCCATCTGTCGACTCTCTTGTTTTCTCCTGTCTTTCTCCCGTGCGCCATTTCTCCTTGCGCCGAAAACTTCTCCTTGCACCGTTTCTCCCGTGCGCCACCTTCTTCATACTATTGTCGGTCACCTTCTTCCCGTGCGCCACCTTCTCCCCGTCGCCACCGCTGCATCATCAATCGGAGGTATGGATGTTGTTGATTTTGTGCTTCGTTGGTTTTGACCCTTGTTTTGTTTTGTTCTTTAATACTTAACTTGATTTTGTGCTTCGTTGATTTTGTGCTCCGTCGCCACCGCTGCATCATCATCCCTTCTTCCTATTTTCTAATACTTAACTTGATTATTAAATGATTAGTTATGAAGATAAAATGATAAATGTATAAAAATGGAATTCAATTCAAATAGATTCCAAATTAAGGAATTCAATTCAATTCTATTATTCACTAATCCATTCCAAACATAGGAATTGAATTCAATTCCTGGCAGAATTCAATTCCTAATGGAATTCAATTCAATTCCTTCACTTAAGTTGTTTTCAAACAAGGTGCTAGTAAAATAGCGCCTGCATCAGCCATTAACCCTGAGCCCTAATCCCTTCGACAGAAACGCAGTTCTTCCCTTCAACAGAAGTTGCGCCTTCCCTAAGCCCTTGACCTCGAGCACTTCAATTTGACACCGACAAATCTTCACCGATGTCGCTGGGCCTCTTCTTTCTCTGCTTCCCTCCTTCAGCGCTGCGGGGATCGACAAAAATGTAGCTCTTCCTTCTCCTCCAAGAAGTAGCTCGACCCCCTTCTTTCTCTACTTCCCTCCTCCAGCCCTCAGGCAATCAATTCGACTCCGATAGATCTTCCCCGTCTATCCTTCATCTCCTTCATTGTTGACACTCAGGTGATAGACTCCGACAGATCATCCTCATCTAGCCTTCGTCTCCTTCGCGGTCGACGATGAGGTGCCTCCTTCACTCCATCTCCAAAATCCCTAATCTGTTTAAAGAGGTAATTGTTCTTTTGTTCCATGAATCTTCTTCTCTTTTCTTCAATTGTTACATGAATCTCCTTTTGATGCATGTTGTCTCTGCCTCAAGCTCCTCATCGATCCTCTTTGTTGCCAAAAGGGGCACCTCTTCTGTAAGGAGTGCATCCTCGAGGGCCTTCTCGCGCAAAAGGACATCAAAAGGTGCGTTCATCATCGCTGAATTTCCATATTTATTCTCACAAGATCTGTAGATTCGTGTGTACGTGTTCTAATGTAGAGAAAAATGTATTATCTGGAAGTTTTAATTATCTCATTTGGCTTGATAACCTGATTAGCTTGGCCATTCATCTTCATGAATCTTTATAATCATTCTGTAATAACAATAATGTCCTATGCACCTTATTTATTTATTTTTATCATTTGTTGTACGTATACTTTTACATTGAAAAAGTATTCTTCCAACTTCACTCTTAAAGAAGTTATCTGTTTAGGACTGATTAGAGTGATTCTTATGAATTTTAGCAATGGATTGTAATGTCTATTAGGGTTTTGATCATTTACAAAAATGGATAAGGAATGAATGTGTTTGCCTTCATGGATTGTACCACAGTATGAAGAAGGAGTTTCAAAATTTCTTGCACAAGGTAGGAACTATGCCAAAACACGTGAAGTAATTTTATATTCTTGCAGCATTGTAAAAATAAGAAGTATTTGAAATTAAGTAACATGAATTTTTTTTCTTAATTACTTTGATTTTTATGTTTATGTTGTAAAATTAGGTTGCTAGTGTTGGCACTAGTAGCAAATTGGAAATTATGTTGGTGTTGGTATTGATGTCAAAGGTGAAAAAAAAAAGTGGCAATGTTAGTAATATTAACCAACAACAAACTGCAGCTCAGGTAACTATCCTAGAGTTTTGTCTATTTCATGTGTGTATCTCATTTGTTTGTTTTATATTTATTAGACTAATATAGGTTTTTGTAATATGAACAGAAACAATAACGATGGACAAAATGTTGATGATCACGCTACTTATTATTCATTCAATCTTCAATCATGATGCGATATGGTGGATGACAAATTTGCTAGATGGTGATAGATTAGCTACACTAATGTGATGTGGGTGACTCATGCTACTAGCAAAAGGATGGAGGAAGAAATTATTAAAAGGAAAAGCAAAATGGAATCGCAATGCATGATTGCATTTATCTCAAGACGATGTGAATATTTCTTTATCTCAAAGACAATTGTATTGTAATTTTGGATTTAGAAATTAGTTATTTTTAATATTTTTGAAATTTGTGATTGTTTATTGCAAAATAATATGTTGATATGAAATATAGATAAAATTAGTGATAAATTTATAAATAAATTTATGTGTGGATTTATAAATAGAATTATAAATGGATTGATAAACATGTAATTTGAGACATACTAATGAGATTTAAAACAAAATTAGAAACAAAATTTGTACTTAAAATTAATTTTTATTTTGTCAAATTTAAAACAGATTCGTAAATAATTTTTTAATTCATTTTTGAAATTAGAGACGGAAAATTTCTGTCTCAAAATTAACTACGGAGCTTTCACTAACGAATTTTTAGACGGAATATTCTGTTTCAAACATTATTTAGAGACAAAATTTTTTGTCTCTAAAGCCATGTTTTCTTGTAGTGGAATATATATTTACTTTGTTGACAGGAATTTACAAAAAAAATATTAATAATATATTAATTTTTAATAATCAAATATTTAAAGATTTCTATAATTAAATATTAATGATATATCCTAAGGAATTTTAGCAAACAACTTTGTTTTACTGTATAAGTATGTTTCAGATTATTAGGTCTATTTATAAAAAATAAAGTTAAAAAAAGCATTTACTTTGTTGATAGGAATTTACAAAGTATTAATGATATAATTATTTTTAATAATCAAGCGTTTAAAATTTGGAGAAGTTGCTCTAAAAAACCCCATACAAATCTAAATATTTATTTTCAGTCCCTATGTCAAATTTTCTTTCTTCCTAATACCTAACCAAACTAGTTTATTTATTTCAACTCCCTAACTGATGCAAAATTACCAACCTACCCTCGTATTAAATTAAACCCCTCAAATATTGCTTATTTCTTTCCCAACTGTCGACGCACTCCCTCCCTTTACTTTGAGGCTCCGCGACTCCAAACCATTCGCGATGCAATCCCCGACTTCCCCTTCAGACCATCAGTGACGACCTGACCTCTCATACTTCAACTCTAATGCATCTCTATCGACTTTGAAGGCAGAAATTGGAAAACCAGCAAACCCTATTTTCACCTTCAACCCAATAATCATCAGTAAGTTATAATTTTTTGCCCTAGATTTTGACTAATTTGCTATTCTTGTGCGAAAAATAGAAGATTTAGGTCATGGATGTTTTAGTTCGTGAGTGTTTTTTATTTTGTGAGGTTGAGCTTGAATAAAATTCAGTTTCAGTTTTGTAATTATAAATTTATGAATGAATTTGTATTGCATATTCTTTAATTCAAGGAAAGATTGAGATATATAAACATTTTGTAGTGATTATCAATAAATAAAGTATTGTACCCAATTTAAACAGCATGATGCTCAAAATTTATGAGGTTGAATAAAACTAGATTTGTAAACAAGATAAGATTTAGGGTTTAATTTTCTAAGTGGGGTTGTATTATTTAGAGATAAATTGATGACAAATTTTTATTGTTTAGTTCTTGAATATAAACATTTTTAAATCATTAGAAAATCTCAAAAAAAAAAACATTCTTGAATTGTACATGAATAAATCTTTGATCTTCAGTTTTTATATGATTAAATCAAATGTTATGTTTTTATGAATTAGGTGAAAATGGATTCTAGAAGTGGGCCTTGCAATCTTATATTTTTGGGTAGTTGTAAGTGCAAGAACCAGTTGTTTGTGATTTCAATTTTCAGTGGTTGTAGTTTGATGGATATATATTGAGTGTTGGTAAAAAATGTGTGGAGATTACTCCCGAATATATGATTCTACAATACCTAGCTCCACAACATAAGATATATGTGACTTTGAATGACAATGATGATGTACTCAATATGATACATTTTCATATGTGTATGAAGCAAAGCATGATCGATTTGAGGGTAGAGAGCAGAAACGAACATGTCGATGACAACTAAATTTGGATAGATAACATATATTATATCATTCTTCATAGTGTAGTTTTGATAATATTATATGTTACATCTAGCACAAGTGTATGTGATATAGTTAAGTTAACACTATTAATTGTATCATACTGGTAAGGCTTGAGGAGGAACATACACAGTCAAGGAGTGATGAGGAGATCGAACAAGCCCCGTTGTCGAATACTATAGATTCTTGGATTAACTGCATCCATGGTGAAGGGCAAAATTTCAAGGATGTTGCTAATTTTAGAAGATGTGTTACAAACTATGCTGTTGCTACAAGATGTTCATTTATTTATAGAAAAAATGATCACGAGAAGGTAATTGCTATTTGTAGTGAAAGGAGTTGTGGATAGAGAATTTATGCTTCAAAATATAAAGCAGATACTATATTTACGATCCGAAAATGCAACTTGCGTCATACATGTGGTGAGAACAATTTACGTCGTAGAGGGCATCCGAAAACCGATGTAACTTGGATTGCTAATGTAGTGAAAGATAAATTGAGAGGAGAGCCCTCTTATCGCCCTTATAGAATTAAAAAATACTTGCAAAGATATTATGGGGTAGAGTTAGACTACCACAAAGTATGGAAAGACAACAAGTTAGCGATGCATGATATTCATGGCATAGAGAAGGGATGCTATGATAGGTTAAGATGGTATTGTCATGCTATTCAAGAAACAAATCCTGGCAGTGTTGCTGAGTGCGAGATTGATCCCGTAACATCTAAATTCAAATGATTATTCATTTATTTCCATGCATGTGCAGTTGGTTTTCTTATTGGTTGTAGGCCATTGATTTTTTTAGATGAGACTCATATAAAGAATAAGTATAAAGGTTGTATCTTAGTTGTTGTGTCAAAGGATGCCAACGATGATCTTTTCACAATTGGTTATTCTGTAGTGGATGCGGAGAATGATGCTAATTGGGAATGATTTTGTTATCATTTGAGAAGTGCCCTAATTTCGTGTCAAAGTATTTAATTCAACAAGTTCACTTTTTTCTTCGACAGACATCCTGGGATTATGAAGGCAGTTGAATAATTATTTGTAGGTAGTCATCATTCCTATTGTTTGAGGCATTTAGTGGATAATTTTGTGAAGCGGGTAAATAATTATTTACTTTTGTCCAAATACATGTTTTGAATCCGAAATAATTTGTTTGTTTCATTCTAGGTGTTGCGAAGTTATCCAAAATATAACAAAAAGTACTGGTCTTTGGTATTCAAGAAAGCTACGTATACTCCATCCTTGCAAGAGCATGAACAACATATAAATAATATCATCAACTCCATGTCACTTGCCAGGGGGTTTATTGTACAATCTCATCCTCAAAGTTGGGCAAATGCTTTATTTCTTGATGATAGATGGTATGTTATGAATAATAACATAGCTGAGTGTTGAAATAATTGGGTTAAACCAGCTCGTTATCTCCCTATTGTGGCTATAGTGGACCACATACCAATGCAAATCATGAACATAATGCACCGACGACGTGAATCAACGTTGGCGATGGTTAAGGTGTTAGAGTGTATACTAAAAGCCTAGCTTTTGTAAATATTTATTTTTGAAATAAAGAATCACAATGGTCAAATACCTACATTTATATGCTAAGTGTAGTTGTTCAATTAATTTATATTGTAGATAACATGGTGTGTGGTGTCACACACAGAAGATTATGTTATCAATTTTTTATAAATTATAAACAGTTGCTCATGACTAAGATAGAAAGGAACAAACCATTGGAATAGTCGTAGTGTAATTAGGTATTAGTTTATCTTGACTAATAAATTATACTAGTACACTCTAAGTATATTGAGTAGGACAATTATAAGTAAGTTCTTTTTATACTGACTTAATAAAAGAACTAGACCTTTGTTATTATGAAAGTGTGTGCTCTTAATCCTAATATAATAACAAGCACATATATTTAGTATTTATTTCTTTAACTTATCAAAGGGTGAGATTTAGCTCGATAAATCAATAGGCCCGATAAGTTGAGAAATGATATTACTTATAATGTGTGTTGTTAATTATAGAAGGAAACTGTGTCCTAGTTATCTAGGTTGAGAATGTCCCCAAGAGGAGCTCATAAGGATTGTCATGTTAAACCTTGCAGGTGGACTTAGTCCGACATGACAATGAGGTTGAGTGGTACTACTCTTGAAGCTAGATATTAATTAAGTGATTTGTCAGTAACTTACTTAATTAGTGGACATTTGTTATCTTAAACACATGGAGACTAACATACTCATGATAAGAAGGAGCCCATAATGTAATTTGAGATTGGTGCGGTAGTGCAATAATAACTCTCTAGTGGAATGAGTTATTATTGATGTACTTGAGTTGTGTGTTCAGGGCGAACATGGGATACTCAAGCTCATCAGAAGATCAAAACCAATTTCTCCTCTAGGGTCCTGTCGTAGCCTCATTAAAGCCTCAAGTCCACCCATATAAAGCCCTTCTTGGTGTCCAAGAAGAGGCCGACCCATGGCTTGGTGACCAAGCCAAAGGGGTCGGCCAATCTCCTTCACAAAGTGGTCAGCCCTTTGCTTGGTGTCCAAGCAAAGAGGGGCCAGCCATGATATGTCAAATTAGGAGGGGTGCATTGAATTTTAAAATATTCTCTTTGTAGAAAACTACAAGTTTTAAAAGAGAGTTTTTAAAATATAAAACTTTCCTTATTTGAATTAGGCCACATGGTTTAAAAGAAAGTTTAAAAGTTTTAAAACTTTCCCTTTTTAACCATCCTAATGGTTTTAGAAAAAAGGAAGATAAGTTTTAAATTTTAAATCTTTTAATTTTGTAACCATGTTTAAAAAAGTAAATTTTAGAAGAGAAGTTTAAAATTTTAAAATATGATTTTAATTTTTAAAACTTTCTTTTTTTAACATCCACAATAGGTAAGAGAGCTTGTAAAAGTTTATAAGAGGGTTTCTTCTTTTATAAAATTTTATAAAAATTATTTCCTTCCTTTTTAAGGGGTCGGCCACCCTTGCTTGGTGCCCAAGCAAGGGGCCTGCCAAATTAAATCATCATCCAATCTATGATTGATGATTGATTCAATCAAGAGGAAAGAAAAGGAAAAATAAAAGGGGAAAAGGAAAAACAAGAGGAAGATTTTAATTTTGTAAAAGGTATTTCTTTATTTGCCTTGGGCAAGTAATATAAAAGAAGGGGAGGAGAGGCCTCATGATATAACAATTCTTATTCTCTTGTTGGTGATCCTCTTGTGGCCGACCCTCTCTCCCTCTCTTTTCCCTTTGCTCTCTTTTGCTCCTTGGTGGTGGTGGTGGTGGCCGAAACTTAGAGAAGGAGGAGAAGCTCTTTGGGTGGTGTTCATCTTGGAAGATCATCGCCCACATGACGTCCAAGGTAAGGTGAGGAATACGGCAGAAGATCTCGAGGTCATTAGCATACAAAGAGAAGGTATAACTAGTAATTTTCTTCCGCATCATGCTAGTTATTTTTCTTTGTATGAATTCCAAACACAAGAGGCATTAGATTCTAGTTTTTCAGATTTGTTTCGAAGTTGTGTTTCTTTTTGTTTTTCGAATTTGTGATTCGATTGTTCCTTTTGGTTAAACCTAGATTTATATAAGGAAATTAAATATTAGCTTTCCTTAAAAGACTTTGTCTAGGAAGTGGTGGTTGCTCCCATATCCAAGAAGGCCTAGTGTCTCACCATGTTTAACCTGGAAGCCAATTTTAGAAATTAATATTTAATTGAATTTATAACATAGGTGGATTTAGATCAATAGTGTTAAGTTCTGCTTGCGATTCAAGTCTAAACCATTAAGAACAAATAAGTTAAATTTGGAATCAATAATGTTAAGTTTTGTTTGCGATTCCTAATTTAACTTCTAAAGAACACAATAGGTTGTTTAGGAAAGGTTCGACACTTGTATAAAATTTTTGTACAGTGGAACCGGTACGATCTTCCTAGGACCAACCAACATAAGGAATTAAGTCCGAGAAAGAAGAAGGTTATTGCTAGAGTATATCTTGAATCCCAAAATTTGAGGGTGCATTGGTCATGTAATTGGAGATTTGAGGTAGTTGATGGTGAAAAATTCTTTGCTGCTAATTTAATGGATAAGAATTGTTCATGCAGAGCTTAGCAAATCAATAAGCTTTCATGCAAGCACGCTTGCACCGCTATTGAGTCGAGGTCATTGCCGTTGTATGATTTTTGTGACAAGTATTTCAAGACTGGAATGTATCGTCAAGCATACAAAGGAATTATTAATCCAATCCTAACTTTTGACATTAGCGAGTCAAATCTTGATGAAGGAAATGTAATCAATGCTCCTGGTGTACGCAGTCAGCAAGGTCATAGGAGGACTAAGAGGATACCATCTCAAGTTGAAACATGTGTGTCAAAGTATAGTCATTGTCTTCAAAAAGGCCACAACAGACGCAGCTACAAAGAAGCTATAAACTAGTTATTGTTTCATTAAAATGGTATTTAAGTGTTTAATTTGTCATTTGTTAGTAAATATATGACACTTAGTTTATTTGTGGATAGCTTGACTAATACTTTTTTTTACACTTCTGCAGAAAAAAGAGATTGCTAGAAGGGGAATCAAGCATAGTCTTACATACTATAACGCCGACACCGAGTAGTAACATTGGTGATTTACGCATTGTATGATGGTTCTATTTTTGAAACCCTTGTGCAAGATTTGGTTTGTCTGATTATGTAATATACTATGATCTATTATAGTTTTATATGTAAACATGTATGAGTTGTGCTTGTGGTTCATGTTGACTTTGTATCATGTAATAATTACTATTGTGTTTGTGGACGATGTTAGGAACATGAATAATATGTGTTTGTATTTTGATATTTGATATGTATTATTTTGTATACTTTGGTTCAAGTTGTGAGATTATGAAATGACCATGTCTAATTTCGGTACAAACTTGAGTACAAATGTTGATAAATTGGGTATGTGATGTGCAAAGATGAGTACAAATATTGAGAAATTAGGTATATGATGATAATAACCAATTAATTGAAATATGATACCGTAGGCATGCTTAGTATTGACAAATTGGATATATGATATATAATGATGTTCCTTCAATAAACATCCAAGAATGTGTGGTATACAATGCATAATCCCTCAATCAACTTGAATTTGGATATATTATATCGAATCAAGTAGTGTTTTTATTTGAGTGCTACAAGAGTGCCAACCTTTGTCCAAATATACCTGATAGTTTGCAAATTGTATTGACATCGTGTAAATATATACCTAAATGAGAGTCAATTGTGCCTAATTTTTTTTGTATAATGAATTTTAAATGAGCTTATTAAGTATGACAAAATCTTCATATGCAAATGAGATGTCATATTTAGCTCCCACAAGCAAGAAAGGAACAAGAATCAAATTCATGCAGAAAACAGTTATGGGTACATTCATCCAACTATTTTTTATAAGAGATATATTTATCTAACTTAAACAAGTCTATTAATTAATCGCTAACATATAGAGAATCCAATTTGTTTATTAACTCTTTATACATGTCAACAATCTTAGACGCATTTTTACAGTACTCATCAGCTAACTCTAGCTGAATATTGATTAACTTTAATAGTTCCTCATTTTGCTTCTTTTTTTACTAGAAGTTGAAGAGGCAGTTGAAATTGATGTCGAAGCTGAACTCGAACCTTTTTTGGAATTAGGGGTGAAGGAAGCACATTGTCTCTCTTTGTATGAATTAAAAGCTGTCAATGCTTCCTCTTTACTGAGATACGATTTGTGCAACATGCCGCTATATTTGTTAACTTGAGCATGACTTTCTTCTCAATTGTCATAAACATCGGGGTTCCTTCCAATAAAAATAACATACGTTTTTTCCTATGTTTACAATAAACAAATATTTCAACCATAAATCTCTTCTACAACAGTATGTTGAAACAAAATCTTAGGGCTTACTATTTTAGCACTCAAATCTCTCTTGTCGTTGCCGCCTATCTTACTGTCGTTGCCTCTATTGGCGTCATTGCCGATTTTAGGATACATATCGAAGTTTGCAAGAGGAAGTTGGGAGGGAGAGGATCGATTTTAGAGAGTTGGGTGGGAGATGAGAGATGATTAGGGTTTGGTAGAGTTTTACTGCCTCTACTTCGATTTTTAAGATTCGTTACCCACGCACCTAAGGATCACGTGCACAACATCCAGTAAGTATTTTGTTAACAACGAGGTAAGGACATATTTCAGATGAGGGAGCTTTATACTTGGATAGTCAAATCTTGTATAATTATACTCAATTAAACTACTTTTATACACCATTAAACTATATTTATACTTTGTTTAGGATAATTTGTACCTAATTAACTGTATCTAATTTGTACATATTGATGATTGATCAACCTATTGTAGATAGTGCTTAATTTGATAGACAATGTACTTGATTTAGTTTAAATTGTGCTGAATTAAGGTGGAATTATACATACTTTTAGACCTTTTATACCTAATTAAACTGCATTTATATGATCAATAACATATAAATTTAGACATTTAATTATACTTAATTTTAAAAAATTTGTACCTAATAAAATGGAGTAATAGTGTCATTGACCCTAATTCACATTATATGATCAAGTATGTACACAAGATGATATAGCCAAAATAACTCACAAATATTAACCTCTTCTAGAATTTGGTTATGGGTGTATATCACATACATTTTCCTCTTCTACTTATGAAGTATTGACTTTTGCCCTACTGATGGAAATAATCATCTTGATCACACTAAATACGAAGTAGTATGTTCCACGACATTCTAATTAATGTCTATATTGCGCGTCCAATTTTAACCGATATTTTACAAATTCTACTATAATTATGTGCATATATACTTTATTGTAGTTAAATTGTATCTAATAAAGTGGATTATGTACCTTATACTACATTTATACATAAATTTGGATATTTTGTGGATTTATATATACCTTATACTAATAAAGTGGATTTATACATGAATTTCTACAAGAAATAAGTTGAATTCATATTATATGATCAAGTATGTACACAAGGTGATATGACCAAAACAACTCACAAACATTAACCTCTTTTAGAATTTGGTTATGAGTGTATATCACATCATGTGAATATCAAATTAGTTCGTCCATATTTATGTTATTATTTTGGTTAAATTGTACCTAATAAAGTGGATTATGTACCTTATACTAATAAAATAAATTTATACATGAATTTCTACCAGAAATTGCCTGTAACAAGTTTTGATAGTGCTATTATAGATAGTACTCATTTTGATAGGAATTATACTAGATTTAGTAAATATTGTGCTAAATTTAGATGGAAGTATACATGATTTTGGACTTTTTGTACCTATATTTTGTCACACAACTCTAACAAATTTTGATAGTTCTATTATAGATTGTGCTCATTTTGATAGGAATTATACTAGATTTAGTAAACATTGTGCTGGATTTAGAGGGAAGTATACTTGATTTTGGAATTTTTGTACTTATATTTTGACACACTATTCTAACAAGTTTTGATAGTCCTATTATAGATAATGCTCATTTTGATAGGATTATACTAAATTTAGTAAACATTGTACTGGATTTAGAGAGAAGTATACCTGATTTTGGACTTTTTGTACTTACATTTTGTCACTCGGCTCTAATAAGTTTTGATAGTCCTATTATAGATAGTGCTCATTTTGATAGGAATTATGCTAGATTTAGTAAATATTGTGCTAGATTTAAAGGGAAGTGTACCTGATTTTAGACTTTTTGTACTTATATTTTGTCACACGACTCTAACAAGTTTTGACAATCCTATTATAGACAATGCTCATTTTGATAGGAATTATACTAGATTTAGTAAACATTGTGCTGAATTTAGAGGGAAGTATACCTGATTTTAGACTTTTTGTACCTATATTTTCGTAGATATTTAATAGTGGCATCATTGATCATTATATACCACTATGGTCAATGATGTCTTTTAAAAATATTTCGAGCAATAGTGCCCCAGGTTATTGATCGACCTATTGTAGATAGTGCTAAATTGGCTACAAAATATACTAAATTTTAGTATAATTTATCCTAAATTTTGGAGGAAGTATACCTAATTTTGACCTTTTGTACCTAGGTGTGCTCAAGTTGTTATCACTCAACAGAATTTCTACCAAATAAAAACTATATGTATATCATCATTACAGCATAAAAACCAACAGTACGAAAAAAATTAGCCATCACATCTATTTTTTCATAAACAACTCAGTGTACGAGGAAAATGAGCCAAATATTTTTTTGAACAATCCATTATCATCTGATAATATCATTGATGCAACACGTGGCCGATAATTGTTCATCTTCATGTCATTGGTAAACCTCTAGAAATCATTAGTGTCACGGGATAGACACTCAACCCACATGCAGGCATAGATACCACAATCAAGAGTGACACCTTGATAACGACAATCTGCTCTGATCACCTCCTTATTGCCTATGGTGAAACCTGAAAGATGAGCAATGCAACCAGCCAAAAATCATGCCTACAAAATAGGGAATGCTTTAATACTCGATTTTAAGACTTATTAGAGTAGGATATTGTCAAACTCACATATACTCTGGCAACCCCAGTTGAAAAGGAATCATGGTTTAAATTTCATAGTTTGAATTTTCCTTCAGATACTCTAAAAACCAACAAATACCAATGCCACCTGTTATTAATAGGGAAAATTATATATCTGCATCTTGTAAATATATCTTCTTTTAGATCCTTTAGTCTTCTCCTGGTAGTCGATGTCAACCTGGCAAGAAAAGGTTTGTATTCCATGTTCTGTAACTGTCTGTATTTGCCATATACAACAACACTTCTTACTAGATATTTAAAACAAGAGTACAAATGTTATGTTAATCCATCTTAATCTAATAAGAAGTATAATCAAATATCAACTGTGTTATAAACTTGCACAGTAGTGTTCATACAATATATCTCAAATCTATAAGCTAAACTTTGTTTTTTCATAACCCTCATGTAAACGTTTATGATATAACTATCAACAGACTTACCAAATAAAAAAGGACAAAATACAGGTCTAGTCAAGCTCAGGAAGGCATCTTGCCAAATGACAACACTAGATGGAGAGAAAAATTATTTTCATTACAAATATTGAGAAAGAAGTGCTAAGATAAACTTTAATATATTCACATTAAACTTACTCTAATTCATCCCTAGACAGAAATTCTGTCAACACTTTTCTCTCTTTCTCTGATCATTCTTCATGGCCATAGAAATCACCTCTCCCTTTATATGCATCCATTTTATTCTTGGCATGACTCTTGCCATCCTTTTCAACATCTACGATGGATTTTATTTGTGGCAACATATTTAGTAATATAAGTTAAAATCCATACATGTTTAGTAATAATATATAATAACACACAAAAACAATTAGACTTCAAAATAATCATTCTAGGTTATGCTCCATCTACTTGTTTTATTCCCTTCCTCTTACATTTTGGTGTTGAGCTAGGGGGAGTCACAAAAATTGACGCCTTTCTTTTCACCACACGATCAACCCTATTCCTTACAGTATTCACAATAGAAGAATGAAAAAGACTGATCTTCTCTGTTTTTGAAATAGCAACGCCACTACCTGAAATATGCTCTTCACGTGAACCACTATTCTTTTCTACTTCCAATCCATCGCCATCAGATCATATCAATCAGTGGTTTCTTTATTCAATTGAGAAATAATATCTTTTACCATCAAATCAACATTATCATCCAAGTTAGGAGTTAGATCTTCATTCACTTCTACATTCATCTCAAATAACCCAACAAGTTTAGTTTCACCACCGACTTCGACTTCAACATTCTTATTCTCTTCAAAATTAAAATTTCTTTCTCACCACCTATTTTTCACTAACTGGTTCTGCCTCCACATCATCATTACTCTTTTCTTCACTGCTTGGTTCAGTCATCATCTTCTTATTAACTAATCCATGACATCTCACACAATACTTTTATCATCAAAATAAGAGTAATGTAGTCAAAAAAAAATCTTATCATCATTATTTAACATAAATAATTTCATTATTTCTATATTTACCAAAAAACTTCCTTGTTTGCTGCTTAACAAAATCTCCTCATCCGAAAATGATATTATATCCAACACCTTTTCATAATTATAAACAAAACATCATCTCTACAATCATATTTAGTTAAAAAAAACATACTAAAAACAAAATAACTTATCCTGTTGAAATCAATGCCGATAAATAATCTCTCAGCAGCATCACGTTGGATGGAAATCTTACTCCTTTCCCAATAAAAAAACTAGGGAAAACACTATAAAGACCGTGCATGCCCAAATGAAGGTATTCTTTCATATAACCAGGCCTGAATACACAAAGATATTATTAAAATAATATGAAATATATCACAATCACACTTTAAAAATTAAAAACTCATCATGAGACCAATAGTACAACCATCTACATACTTTTTGCTTCCTTCCAGTCTATTGCCATTATCGACGGTATGTAAAATAAGTTGGTGATACAAAAATATATATGCTGCATCTCCCCACGAGTAATCAAAGAACCTCGCTAGGTTATCAATGTAGGACATAATAAATCGAGGAGTGGAATAGTTACCAACAAGAAAAATAATACAGTTAAATAGAAGACAAATAAACAACCTAACAAAATCATCCACTTCAGAATCCTTCTCTGATCCAGCTAATACAAGCATTTTATCATGAATTGTAGTCCTATTTACATTGCCGACTTTTCCTCCAAATAGTCAAGTCATAAATTTGGACTTCATGCTGGCATCCAAATCAATAGGTTGCCCCACATGGGTCAAACCAAGGATGATGCAAAACTCGGTCAATATAAATGTAACTACCATGTTGTCACCAAATAGGAAAGAATTCAAAGATTGCTGGAATATGTTTAATACTAAATATATTCTTGTACTACTAATTGGCATCTCAAGCATCTCGAGCCATGGAGCGAGTGGAGTGCTTTGATCCTCTCTTTTTTGCTTATTACCCAAATTGAGTAACACTTCATCCAACATAGCTTTGAAATATGTTGGTGAACAATATGAACATGATTGTTTGCTACTTTTGCTCTTGCTCTTCTCCACATATTTCCCCTTAACCTCTTTTATTTTAATAGCTCTAGTTTTCTTTCCCATTTTTGCATAAAAATAAATTACTTAACAATTTATACCATAAACTATAATCCATGGAAAATATGTGCATTAAAGTGCTTAAATTAAGTATATTATTCAGTTTATTGATAATTACTACACAACAATTACATATCTCATTCAATCAATCAATTGAAGAAGATAAAACACAAACACATTCATAAAACATGTTGCAATTAGAACAATCCAGAACACATTAGTATTCAAACTGCCAAAATCAACCACACTCAAACAACAAGAACAATTTATAATTCATACCATAAAGTACAAGTCATGAAAAATATGGACATCAAAACGCTTAAATTGAGTATATTATTCAGTTTTTTGCTAATCAATACACATTAGTAAGATATATCTTTCAATTCTTTAATTGAAGAAGATAAATCACAAACAGACTCATAAAATTATAATTTGAATATCAAAACTAATTTTATTCTAGTTAGCAGATTGGACAACTTCAAAATTTTGAATTATTTATCCATTCATACCCTAAACTACAAATCCTAAACATTTTGGACATTAAAGTACTTAAATTGAGTATATTATTCAATTTATTGATAATCAATACCCAAAACTATCTATCTTTCAATTCTTCAATTGAAGAAGATAAAACACAAATACACTCATAAAATGCAATTCAAACATCAAAATCAGAATGGACAATACCAATAATTATAACAATTTACCTATTCATATCCTAAAGTACAACCCTACAAATTTTTGGCATCAAAGTGCTTAAATTGAGTACATTACTCAATTTATTGATAATCACTACAAAATTTACACATATCTCACATTCCTTGAATTGAAAAATATGCAATACAAACTCATTCATAAAATTGCAATGCAAACACCTAAACCTAATTTCATTGAACTTCAACCTCATAAAATCGAAAACACCCATGAACTAAAGCTTCGATTTTTCACAGAGGATTAACAAATTAGTCGAAATCTAGGGCATACAAATTTTACTTACCGATGATTTAAGAATTTTAGATGGTTTAATCGGGGTTTACCGCCTCTCTGAGTTTTGCTTTCAACGTCGATGGAGATGGTTTGGGCACGAAGTCGAGAAGTGCATCACTGATGGTTTGGAGTCGTGGAGGTAAAGTGCGTCGCCGAGTTTTGGAGTTGCGAAGGAGGAGCGCGTCGTTGAGGTTTGGAATCGTGAAGTGATGTGTCAGACATTGGGAGAGAAAAGAGCAGCTGTGTTTTTAAAATGAGGGGCAATATGGTAATTTTTCTAAGGTTAGGGAGCTGAAATAAATAAATTGATTTGGTTAGATATAAGAAACAAATGTATATTGGTACGGGGACTGAATGCAAATATTTAAGCTTGCATGGGGATTTAAAGACAATTTCCTATTAAATTTTCTATAAAATTTCTACTTCTAGTAAACAACTCTGTTTTTATATAGTCACATATTTATAGAAATTGAAGTGATAAATAAATATTTACTTTGTTGATAAGAATTTAAAAAATCATATTGATGATATATCGATTTTTAATACTCAAACATTTAAAGCTTTTTATAGTCAAACATGATATATCCAAAGGAATTTTAACCGAACTCTATTTTACTATATAAACATGCATCCAAATTATTAGGTTTATCTATATAAAAAGGAAGTTACAAATAAAATATTTACTTTATTGAAAAGAATTTATAAAAAATATTAATAATATATATATTTTTAATAATCAAACATTTAAAACTTTATATAATTTTTTTTAATGAAAAAACTTGATTTTATATAGTTACACATAAATATTTATTTTGTTGACATAAATTATAAAGAAACTATTAATAATATGTATATTTTTAATAATCAAACATTTAAAACTTTTTACAATCAAACATTAATAATTTTTAATAATCAAACATTCAAAAGCAAAATATAATATCAATGATATATCATAAGGAATTTTAAGAGATAACTCTGTTTATATATAGGGAGATAATCGCTGCACCTGTCTATCGCCAGTTGCCCACCCACTCGATGCTCAACCGTCCACCCACCACCAGCAACCTTTTGCCACTTATCTCGACCTAAATTGTAGCATGAGCAGAAGGTGAACTCAGGGGGTTCATAATTGAATTCTAGATGGATTTTGGTAGTGATCCAATGCAATTATGGTCGAAATCCGGTCGCTATCGGACCTCGGCCACTGTCAGGCCTCGACCGTTGTCGAACCCCGGCTACTGTCGAACCGGTGCCAGGCTTGACCGATTTGTGGTTGGATTGCGGCTGGATTATAGTCGTAATCAAACTGCAATTGGTCGTGATCCAGCCGCAACACTAGAGGTTGCGATCACGGTCTGCTTCCGGACGGATTCTGGTTGGGATTCTGGCTGGGATTCTAGCCAACATTTGGCCGGAGTCGAACCCCGACTGGTTCGCAGTCGAATTGCGATCAGATTGCAGCTAAAATATGACCGTAAACGGCCACGATCGAGGCGACGTTAGCTGCCGCGATCGTGGCAGGATTCTGGCCTTGATCCGTCTAGAATCCAGCCACGATCCAATTGGAATCCGACCGTGATCCGGCTGGGGTCTGCCTATGGTTCGGTCGAGGCGATTCGTCGATGTATGGTGACAACCAGTGGCAAGGCGAACACAAGAAAATGTTGAATTTTGAAAAAGAAAATAAAAAATTATATATATATATATATAGAGAGAATTGTTATGCTACGGATCTATTTTACGGATTGTTGCGGACTAAAGTCCACGTCATTTTTTTTAATGAAAACTTTTTCTCTTCTTTGATTTTCCTTCGTTCTCGCCGAATCGAAGCTCACCGCGCCTCCTCGCGCCAGCCACCCTCGCGCCCCGCTGTCGACCGGCGGCCTCCGGCGGCCTGGACCCACCCACACTATAGCCTAGGGGTGAACCTGTCGGGGATCGCGGCATGGATTCCGACTGCTGCCACCTGTCCACCGGCGAGCTGAGAGGAAGTCTCGACGGCGAGGGGATATAGTCGCTCGACGGCGAGGGGATATAGTCGCGCCGGATTCAGGCCACGATCGCAACGGAATCCGGCCGCGATCTCGTCGGAATCTGGCGCGATCGCGTCCAATGGCGATAGCGTCCGGAATCCGGCCGCGATCGGACCAGATTCCGACGAGATCGCGGTCGGATTCCGGCGCGATCGCGTCTGCGAGGCGGCCGGGCCAGCGGCGGGGCGCGAGGGTGGCTGGGGCGAGGAGGCGTGGTGAGCTTCGGTTCGACGAGAATGAAGGAAAATCAAAGAAAGAGAAAAAATTTTCATTAAAAAAATATATGAAATTTAGTCCGCAACCATCCGTAAAATAAGGTTCGTAGTATAACAACTATATATATATAATTTTTTACCATGCACACCCACTGAGGGTGACTCTCTATGTCCAACTGCTCGGATCACATCAGGATGTCTTCTCAATGTTATTTGGCCGCTTAGACTTATGAGTATTGTCCATTGCGGTCTTTAATAAATAATTGATATAAAAATATTAGAAGTAACCTAATCGAAGTTATACTAATTATTTATTACGACATTCATGCACGAGTTGTAATTTTAATTTGTAACAATAGACAGTTTAATCCATCTTGAATTTAACCATTCATTTTTAAATTAATGTGTTTAAAATATGTACAAATTAATTAAAAATAATAAACAACTATTTAGTCTATTATTTTTAAAATATTATAAGGATTTATCATGTCATCCATCTGAAATTTTCCGATAGTAGCAAAAAAGACATTCGCTTGAAATCTCCCATAATGGTCCTACTAGAAGCAGTTGGTATTCAGGGAGCCGCTTCTTTCCTATTTATTTATTTTTAATTTTTAGTTTTTTAAAATGAAAATAATAAAATATAAAATAATAATAATAATTTATGAAAAAATATGGGACACTTGGAAAAATTATTGACAGATTATTTTTATAATGAAAAAATATATAAAATTTTTAAATTTTGATAGGCCACTAATATAGTGTTAAAGGAGCTCCTCGGAGAGAATGCACGAGTGGATGCCCTAATCCGTAAACGGCCTCATTAATCCGTGCATACAAACAACAACAAAATTGAGCCCGGTCCATTTATTTGGACCGCCAAATTCTCCAATCGGATCGCTATGCCTAAAACCCTACCTGCCTTCTTCCCTGTAGCCTGAATCGGGCTCGCAAGGCAAGCGGCGAGGATCCGTCGATTTGTGAGAACTGACGGCGAGCGGTGTACCCGGGGCTAGCTTGCTACGGTGGTTGTTTTCCTCTGCCGGCCGCCAAAGCGACCCCTTGATTTGGCTTCCTGAAATTGAGAGCGTAGCCCTAGAGCTTCAATAAGATGAAGCATCAAAACCCGACGGACGGGAATGAGGAGAAAGAAGAGGATGCCGGCTTCGAGGAACTCGGCCTTGACCCCCGTCTGACGCGAGCGTTGTCGAAGAAGGGCATCGCCAAAGCCACCCCTATCCAGCGCGAAGCCATCCCCTTGATCCTGGTGTGTGACCCTCTGTTTTCGGGAAAATCAGTTCCTTGGATGTTTTAGGGATAACGTAGATAAGTTGATTTTGGCCTGTGAAACTGAGGTTCCTATCCATGTCCCATAGGAAGGGAAGGATATCGTTGCCCGAGCGAAGACAGGTTCAGGCAAGACCTTTGCTTACCTTCTTCCCATGCTACAGAAACTCTTCTCAGAGGGAAAATCAACAAAGCCTGCACCGAGTGCTTTCATTCTCGTACCAACAAGGGAATTATGTCAGCAGGTTATTGGAAAAATCATTTATATTTGTGTTTTCCTTACTGTATGAATTGTATAGATGATGAGTTACTTTGTCCAGGTCTGTTCGGAGGTATTATCTCTCCTGGAGTTCTGTAGAGTGTCGTTGAGAGTTATACAATTGACAGCCAGCATGCTACTCACAGATATGGTCCACGGACTACCCTTTAAAAAAACTATATATCTGTGCTGATACTATATTTTTTGCTTTATTATTTCACTCATATAGAGTTAATTTTATTGCAGAAAACTGCTTTGGCTGGTCCGCCTGATATTGTTGTGTCAACTCCAGCTTGTATTTCAACAAGCATTTCAAAAGGTGTTCTTCAGGCATCGTCTATAAAGGATTCACTTTCAATGCTGATTCTAGACGAGGTGTGGATTTTTTTCCTTCTCATACTTTGCTTACCCCCCTGAATTTTTTAGTAAAACAGAAGCACAAATGAAATGCTGCATCATAGAAAGATGTGGGAGTCGTTGTTTACTATGCAAATTATAATTGTGATCAATAAGTTCTTTTCAATGTCATCTGACTTTGATCACCAGCTTTGTTATTTATTTCTTTACATTTTTATTGGATGCAGTAGTTGCAAAGTGGTTTTGTGTAACTCATTCTTATTTTTAGGCTGATCTGCTACTCTCATATGGCTATGAAGATGATCTTAAATCACTCATTTCTCATGTCCCACGACGTTGTCAGTGCCTCCTGATGTCTGCCACTTCAAGGTTTTGCTTCCTCTTTCAATTTTTAGGTCTAAGACTTGCCACTTTCATGTGGATTGGATCACTCTTTTCTTGTTTGCTTTTTTCTTTTTGTTGTCACTGGTCTTACTCGATCAATTTATTCAAGTTTATATGTGTTTTTTTTAGCCTGTTTATGAAGCTAAATTTACTTGTATATCTCAAAAAAGCAATCAGATTGACCATAAGAAACTTGGACTTGTTGAGGGAAGGCTTCTTTGTTTCAGTTTGCCTGTACTCTAGATGATAATATTTTTACTGAATATAGTTTTATATGTTTGTTTTGGTAAATTAAACAATGTGTTTAGTATCTAGCTGTGGTTGCTTATGCGTATCCACTTGTAATAGTTGCATCCAGTGATATACATATCATGAAGTAGATACTGAAGCACTTATTATTATTATTTTTGTGGATCTGGAACAATATCTTCTTTGATAGGTCATTGTTTCTCCTGTAGTAGTTTTGACATCTGTACTATCTACTGCTTTTCTGCTGACTAAGCTCATTGCAGCACTGATGTTGATAAACTGAAGAAACTTGTGCTGCACAATCCTGTAATCTTGACACTATCAGAAAGTATCCACTCAAAGGATGAAATTATCCCAAAGAATGTCCAGCAATTCTTGGTGAGGAGTCCTTTTTATTTTCTTTGGATTAAAAATGCCATGTTTTGGCATTATGCTTTAAGCTTGTTTGAGAGTCGGATCTATCTGTTTCTGTGAGTTCTTATTCCTTTTTCTATTTTGGCTTGAGCTCCAATATTAGGCTTTTGGCTTGATGAAGGGTGCTCAGCATTTTTTCTAATGCATGTTTAATATCTCTTCGCCACTTAACTAGATGATAATTTACCTGGTAGCATGATTGAGATTGACATTAAAACACCTTTCTGATTTTTTTGTCTCATTTTCCAGATTTCATGTAGTCCTCAAGATAAGCTACTCAATCTCCTAGCTCTATTGAAATTGGAGCTTGTGCAGAAAAAAGTGTTAATTTTTGTCAACTCAATCGACATGGGATTCAGAATTAGATTGTTTCTTGAGCAGGTATGTATTCATGAACATCCATTCCCTGCTAAGACTGGTTATGATTCTAAGGTTCTATTACTTGGATGGAAAGTATGAGAGAGATGAGGGAAAAACAGAGTACATAAGATTTGATGGAGTTTCATATGCAAATTTATAAGGCTTTCCCTTCTCTCCCTTATATCTTCCATCCAAGTAATTAGACCCTCAATGTTGATTAATTTATTTCATGTTAGTAATGTCAGATGCAATGTCAATGCTTTCAGTTGACACTGGAAATTACATTCATAATCTCTCCTAATTGATAATATGTTTTCCAGGAAGTAGTAGGAGATTACACTGTATTCCCCTTTACATTCTCTATTTGATGCCTTTTACTTAATACTTCAATGCTACTTTTTGGTGAACTTTTTTTTTCAAGACCAATTTTTTGGTTTATACTCAATGCCATTATTCTGTTGTTACAGTTTGGCATAAGATCTGCTGTTTTAAATGCTGAATTACCACAAAACTCACGTCTGCATATCCTTGAGGTTTGTAACATTTTAATTTCATTTGTCCCAAATTTTCTATTTTAAAATTTCCTTTTTCTTGATTATTCCTTCATATTCTATTCATTTTATTTCTTAAGAACTTGATTAGTTGATTTATAGTTGTGGTTATGATACCTGATTTTTATTTCCTGCTGTTGGTTTCATCAGGAATTCAATGCAGGGCTATTTGATTATTTAATAGCAACAGATGATAGCCAGACAAAGATTAAGGAACAAAAGGACAAGGAAAATAGAATTTTATCAAAGAAATCAAAAAAACAAATAAAGAACAAAGTTGACGGGGAGTTTGGAGTTGTGAGAGGAATTGACTTCAAGAATGTATTTACGGTATGCATCAGCCGACATATGTTACTATATTTTACTGTTCCACATTCTTGGTATTTCTCAGTGATTTTCTCCATGCAAGTAAAGCACATGTTACCACATACTGCAAGTGCACACTTCGGAAATAAGATTACTGAATAGTGATTTGATTTTTTTTTTCTTTTCCAAACCTCGTAGTTGTTCTAGTTATCAGGAGTTATGATTACCATGGTTCCTGCAGACAGTTAATGTTTGATATTTCTGTGTTTCTACATGATGCTTAAGATGTTTATGTGTGGATGGTGCAATTCTATATCCAGGCTTTAGTTACAGGTTTGATGAAGACTGAAATGCATGGGTCACCACATTTCCATGTAATATGGGTCTATCTGCAGGATGGGTGGTCTCTGTGTTTATATCTGCAGGATGGATGCTCTATATGTGTCTATCTGCCAGATCGATGCTCAATGTCTTTTTGCAGGATGGTTGCTCCCATCCCATAGGATTGTGTTCTGTACATTTATTCAGATAAGCCAAACTTGTGAATATATTTGATTGTGCTGATTCATTTCTTCAGAATTATCCCAGAAATAATTGAATTATGTAAGTGTAACATGAGATTCGAACATTAAATTTTCATGATTTCGAATATTATCTTCATTGACTCTTTTAAACTCAGCTAATTTGCAAATTGCAAGATGGAGCATGCTGTGTGTCACAATTGAACAGACATAAGCATGGAACATAATCATGGATAGCCTTTAACTTTTTAGCCTCATAGGCATCATTGGATCATTGGACTTGTCTTGCTATGATTACTCCATATAGTGGCCTGTATCTATCCATATGCTTGATTGTTCTTGCTTAATTTGTCTCTTTGAAGAATAAATTCACTCTCCTATTGAGAACAAAATAAACTTTTTTTTATATACATCTAACACTGTATGTCTATGCCCAAATCCAGGTAGTTAATTTTGACATGCCTGAAACTGCTGCTGGATACATTCACAGGATTGGGCGCACAGGAAGAGCATTTAACACTGGTGTGTCTGTGTCCCTCGTAAGCATCTGATCTTTCAGTGAAATACTAGAATAAATTCTAAAATCACCTAGAAATGTTCTTCTACTTATCACACAGAAATGAGAGACAAGTCGTGTTTAGAAAACCATCAATCCCTTGGTTGTTTCTTCATGGAGTCTGTCATTTTTTTTATGATCCTTGATATTGAAGGATAATGCATCTGAAAGGAAAATAGTCAGGAATGATTTTATTCTCTGTTATATCTTGTGGCGTTAACAGGTATCCCCAGGAGAGGATGAAATTATCGAGGAAATAAAAAGTATGATGGGGTATGATAACCAAGAACAATCTGATTCCATTATTCCTTTCCCTTTACTTACAAAGAGTGCTGTGGAATCTTTGCGCTACAGAGCTGAGGTAATCTTATATAGGATTTGTATTAATAGTGTAAACTCCTATGAGTTACACAACACCATAAATTTGTCATTAATCCAAATGAGTTGTTTTCTGGTTATTTTATTTGGAACAAGGACAGTAAGGTTTTGCTGGTATTCTGTGCCCTGACTTGAAGCCCTTAGCTTTTATGTTTCAGTAAAAGTTTGGGGTTTCAATAAATGTAAATTTGGTGTGATGCATGTTGAATCATTATTTAACTTCATATGAATGATTTGCTCTTCAGGATGTTGCTAAGATTGTCACGAAAATTGCAGTTAGAGAGTCACGTGCTCAAGAAATTAGGAATGAAATTATCAACTCTGATAAGTGAGTATGACCTTCGTTCTTCTTACCTCACTATTTTTTAAGCTGATACCTAGAATATAAGAGTTCTGATCTAATAGCAATCTTTTACCTGAATATGATAGGAACTAATGAACATTTCTCTTTCTATATATATATATATGATTTACTGGTGTAGTAAAAATTGCATTTTGACTCTTTTATGATGGTTGTTTCCCAGTGTAACTCTTGTTATTTGTCATTCAGGTTGAAGGCTCATTTCGATCATAATCCAAAAGATTTGGGTAAGATAAAAAAATCGTAATAGTTTTTGTATTTGCATCTTAAGTTTGTACTCTTAGCAATTTATCACCTGTTTTTTTATATGATTTAGAGTTATTGAAGCATGACAAATTGCTGAGCAAGAAGGCTCCTCCATCGCATCTACGTGAGGTTCCTGAATATCTTGTTGATAAAACGACAAAGGAAGCTAGCAAGCTTCTAAAACTTTCTATGGCTGCCATGGGAATACAACCGGTAAAGAAGCGACCCAAGTTGAAGAGGGGATTAGGTATAAGCAGAGATCCCCTCAAAACTTCATCAGCTGAGGTAACTTCTGCTTGATAATAGTAATAGAACATTTCTTCTGAAAAGAACTGTTTTTGAAGGCCACAAAAGTTTGTTCTCCCTAAAATTGGAACTGTTTCTCCTGATGTCATCAATTTCATAATTTAACATCTATAATAGCCCTTGACCCACTATTTTATGTCCAATATATCTTTGCGGTAACAAGATTTTTCTTTGTTTACTCAGATAATAACCTCCTTTATCAGTTAGGAATTTGAATTTATTACTTTCTATGTGAGAAGGCACCTTTTGAAATGTCTATTTCTATCATAAAGTTTTGATGCTCTTCAAAGTGATGGTTATAATATGGCTAATGAGTATAATTGTAGTTCTAGTTTGATTTATTTTTCTCTCTTTTTTCTTCTTCTTAACTTAAGCGTGGGAGAAAGAGGTACCCCAAAGGCAAGAAGAGGAAAATGAAGTTCGATGAAGCTTCTAATCGTGGAAAGAAGGGCAAACATGAAGCATGAGATCCCATCCAGATCTTAGTGCTCGTGCTATGCTAATATTTATGGAGTTTATTACCCTATTCAATTTTGTAATGTTAAGAGATCATAGATTCCATTATGTAACGAGCTTGTTGATTCTTCAACCAATTATTACTTGTAATCTGACACATTCAAGTTGGAGTTTGTCAGTAGATTCACTTCGCATAGTGCCAATTTTGTTCAAACGTTTGCTCAGTCGCAGTAGTGCTACTGTCGCATGTGTTTTTCTTCCTTTGTCCGACCAGCAACCTTTCGAACAAGCTCGGCTGCGATATATCAAAATTACAGTTAAACGTACTGCCAAGGGGCTGTTCGACCAATTCTGCTACCTGACAGGATGAGGAAGGAGGCCAGCGGAGAAAAATAGGTATTTCGATAAATGAGTATTTTAATTCTAACATTTGGATATGCGATTTGTATATTTATAATACTTAGTTGCGTTGTTTAGACGCCTGACTTAGTGAATCGCAGAAAGTACAGAAGCGGGCATCGCGAAACAGGTTCATAATTTTAGTGGCCATCGTTGTCGCGGCCATTTCCTGGTCCCGCATTTTGACATCGTTCTCTCATCCATCGCTACCTTCCGTCTACACATTTATTTATTGGTTTTGTTTATTATTTTCATTCATCAAACGTCAAACTCAGCCCTCAATTATGGTCAATGCTACAGCTTAGTTCAGTGTACGTACCACCATATTTTATTATCTCATCAACTTATTTAAATCATTGAATAAAGCCAACAGCATCGCCTAAAGTACTCATCGGACGGTTGAGATCATCTCCCAACATGTGATTACCAAAAACAAAAGGAACAGATGTCGCAGCAGCACTGCTACTGTCTTTTTTCTATAGAAAACTTACGCTACCCGATAACATACCCACAAAAGAGGGAGAAGCGCCATTCACCTTCAAGATTGAAGGCGTTGAAATTGGGTAAGAAAAGAATACGTGAATTATTCTGCTCTTGTTATTTTCTCTTTCTTAATTGAACATGAAGGACCAGAAGTCCACCCTGCTTGTTGTCCGCCTACTCTCTGGACTGAAAGCCTCACATTTCAACCAGAATTTATCTCCTCGGCATAGCATGATGGGCGAGACAACCCTAAAGCGAATAGAAGAGATGGTAGGAAATGGGTGCGTGTTTATATGGTGCAATAAAGAAGGGAAAAGCGAAAACTCAATTTGGATGCCATCACGAGGAGAAAGTGAGCGGTATGAGCCGTTGGATGTAAGGCTGCCTTTGACTCGAATCTTAGTCGTCGTCTTTATAAAACATTCCATCTTCCTCCCACCGTCACTCTCAATTATTTCTCCTGTGATGCTCGTTTGCTAGAGATCCGATCGGCCGGCGCTCCTCCATGGCCGTCGACCTGATGAGTTATACCAAGACAGACGAACAGATCGCGATACAAGAGGCAGCTACCGCCGGCATCCGCTCCATGGAGCATCTGATCCGGAAGCTCTCGCTCCAGCAGCAGCAGCAGCCGCTCGACTGCCGCGAGATCACCGATCACGCCGTCTCCAAGTTCAAGAAGGTCATATCCATCCTCGACCGCACCGGACACGCCCGCTTTCGCCGCGGACCAACTTCGCCGCCGCAACCCCCTGTGGCGGAGCCGTCTTTTCTCGCGGCTGCGAAGACGGTGACTCTCGCTCCGATCCCGCTCCGCGTCAAGCTTCCGGATCGTTCGCTTCCGCCTCCGCCGCCGCCGCAGTCGCTCACGTTCGACTTCACCAAGACGGCCGCCTCTGCCAGCGCCGCCGGTAGGAAGTGCTTTAGCATGGGGACGCCGATGTCGTCCGCCACGTCGTCTTTCGTGTCGTCCGTCACGGTCGACGGCAGCGTGTCGAACGGCACGCTCGGGCCTTCTTCTCTCCCCCCTCCCGCTCCCTCACCCACTGGGAAGCCGCCTCTCTCATCCGCCTGTAAGCGGAGGTGCCATGAGCACGACCAGACCCAATCGGAGCACGTCGCCGGGAAATACGCTGTTCCCGGCGCTCGTTGCCACTGCTCCAAGCGACGGTAAACAGATCCATCTTCAAAGCCCCTAATCAAATTGCAGTTTAGAAGCCTTATTCTATCATACACATCAATTATCCTCTAACAATTCCTCGTTTAAGCAGGAAACTGCGTGTTAAACGCACTATCCGCGTGCCAGCGACTGGTTCGAAGGTGGCGGACATCCCGGCCGACGACTACTCGTGGCGCAAGTACGGCCAGAAGCCCATCAAGGGATCCCCATACCCCAGGTAACCGTCTCCCTCCACTCCACTCCACTCCGTCCGATCGCAATCAGGCCGCCTCAGATCAATCTCACGCTCTCTTCCAATCGCAGGGGTTACTACAAGTGCAGCACCCTGCGCGGCTGCCCTGCGAGGAAGCACGTCGAACGTGCGCCGGATGACCCCTCGATGCTCATCGTCACCTACGAAGGAGAGCACCGCCATACTCCGGCCACCGGCAACCCGATCGCCGGAGCCACCGCAATCTGACGCTGTCCTAGCGCCGACCTCCTCGATCCCCTTTCGCTTGTTCGGCTTTATTTATTATTATTTGCTCTTTTCTGTAAAATATTTTCCTGGTTTAAAAAAAAATATTCCTAAAATTATCGACTGACCGGGGGTACGAGCGGTGCGTCTGAAGTGGTAGCTTTCGTCGTGTACCAGCAACGAAATTGAGTGGGATTGGAGACTACGTTGGAATCCGTAAATTAAAACATACGTTATTGTCGTCTGTACCTCAAGCAGTATAGTGTTCGAAAGATAGGGTCCCACCGGAAGCATTTACGGGTAAGAGTTTGAGTAGGACACCGCAAACGGCGGGCCGTGCATGAAAAGATGTGCGAGCAGAAGTCAAAAAGATGGTAAAGAGGCGGCCCCGCGGTCCGGTTGACTGGTGAACTGATAGGGTCGCTTTACTCAACGGAGTTACGGAGTCGAAGGTGGGCACCTGAAACAATTTTATATTGACCGTGAAATAGTCGGATCGGATCTCGGATTTCCTTTCTGGGCCTAAATTAATTTAGATAAATATTTTCTTTTTAAAGATTAGATTCCCTTGCTTTTATCGAAGCCAATCGGCGTCCATTTCGTGGATTGTACCTTGATTTGATATCCACTTTGAAAAATGTTGACTTTTGCGGATTTCTGGTCAGGTCTATTTAAAGGCTTACCTTAGTTGGTGGTGTTTTTTTTTTTTTTTTTTTTTTTTTTTTAACGATGATTGCTCAACTTATTTATTCGTCAGTTAAGGAAAATAAATAAATAATATTAAATTAATAATACTGACTTACTTTGACTCTAATAGAACTTTTTTATCTGATTGTTAAGATAAATGGATAAATATTTTAGATTTATTTAAGTTTTTAAAATTTATCAATCGGGTTTAATTAAATAGATTAAAAATTTAGTTAAAATCAATTGATAGATCTAGAGAGTTTAGAATGATATAAAATAAAATTTTATGTATTTATTTAATTATTTTAATTATATAAATATTTTTAAATTAATATTTGACCTATTATATTTATATTAAAGTAATGATTATTTAAATATGAATATATCTAAAAAATCTAATTTATATTTAAAAAATAATTAATTTTAATATATTAGGTCAAATTAATATTAAAGATATTGATATAATCATAAAAATTAGATGAACTCATGTGACTTAATTTCACGTCATTCTAAGCTCTCTAAATTCATCAACCAATTT
The DNA here is from genome assembly GCF_018446385.1 of Zingiber officinale. NCBI lineage: Eukaryota > Viridiplantae > Streptophyta > Magnoliopsida > Zingiberales > Zingiberaceae > Zingiber > Zingiber officinale. The sequence goes on from NC_056007.1 coordinate 83,151,080, forward strand.
TTCGTCGAATGAATTTAAAGAGTTTTGGTCAAAATCAGTTGATGAATAGAGAGTTCAGAATGACGTCAAACTAGGTCCTATGAGTTTAACTAATTCTTCTGATTATATTCATATTCTCAAATATTATTTTTTTAAATATGAATTGATTTTTAGATATATTCATATTAAAAAAATCACTGTTTTGAATAAAGTCAATCAAATTAATTTTTGAGGACATTTATATAATCAAGAGAAATAGACGAATCGATTTTGAATCATTCCGAATAATCTATGTTCATCAGCTGATTCTGATAAAAAAAAAACAATTGTTGAAGCTAGAGAGATCGGAATGATATGAAATTAAATTTTATGTATTTGTCCAGTTATTATATAAATATTTTTAAATATTAATTTGACCCACTATATTTAGAATAATAATTTTTAAAATATAAATCAATTATTTTTTTTCAAAGATGTAATCGATTCGGCTATTATAATTGCAACAGTCTACTCAGAGTAATAATAGAGAAAAAAAAATTAGGTACATGATTTAATAATTTTAAACTTAGGATATGTGATTTGAATATTTTAGAGTTTTAGTTACATAGTTGGGTGAAAAACATTCTATTATTGATCTCTTCTCCTGCTCACTTCCGCTTCCCATTCTATATTTTACTTGTAGCACCAAAATGTTTTGTCGGCCTACTTCATTACACTACAAAAAAAAATAGTTTTTGTCGGGATGAAAATTTATAACAAATAATTTTCGTCGCAAATTTATCATGAATTTAGCAACAAATAACTAAATCGTCGCTAATTAGCAATGAAAAAAAAATAATTGTGGGAAAATAGCATAACACATTCTTTCGTCGTAAATTTTGTTACAAATTTGGGACGAAATATGAAATTCGTTGGAAATTTTACAACAAAAAAATATTTTTGTCGCAAACATAGTGATCCTGTCCGAATCGTTGAACCAAAGGACGCTGGGCACGTGGCACGCTCCTAGTCGATGGAGTGAATCTCCGGCTGGTCGAACGAAACTCCAGCGATCCTGCACAAGAGTCTAGCCGGGAAGGGGTTCCCGGCGACGACCCTCCGACGCTCAAGTCAGGTAAGTGGTGGAAAAAGTAGCTGTCAAGCTTGTATCCTACGTACCTTTGGCGAAGCAATAGCCTCTTTATATAGGACGGAGAAGGAACTAGTGCACGCCCACCGAGGTGCATACGTGTCAGCAACCCATACCCCGGTATGCACTTGTCAGAGAGCTTACCTGACACCATACTGCTACAGTCCCGAGCATGTTCTTCGATGGGACAGCAGGACTCCCCGTTGTCAGACTAGAAGTATGGCATAGCCATACGACTTGACGACAGTCAGAAGATGTCCCCGTCTTTTACCCACCGCCTGACCGGGACGCCCGGCCTGCCGGGCGGGCGAAGAACGTCGTCCGGACGGCCTTAATTCTTTGCGCCGGCCGGGCGGCACATCCTTCCGCTCGGTCATTATGCACTGCTTCATTTGAGCGTCGGAACCCTGGTCCCTACCAGGGTGCCTTTTACTATCAGATTTCCCTTTCTTCCGAGTCCGGTCGGCTCGTCCTTTTCCGGCGAGCCACTGGACCCTTTGACCTCCCCTCAGCGTTGACTCCTTCTTATGGGGTTCCGGATTTTTACCGCCGGATCACTTGCCTTCCTCTCGAGTCTAGTCGAAGGAGGCAAAGTCCGACTGACTGGACCGCCGATCTGCCCGAACAATGATCATTGCATTAGGCCGCTCAGCCAGGCATAAGGATGCTTATCCGTGCGGCGATATCTGTCCGTTCGGCGACACTTTGTCCATGCCTTGTATTTTCTTGGAATCGACGTCCGTTGTTCTCCCACACTACCCGTCACGTGCTCTGCGCACGGTAAGGGGAGCTCATTAAATGTGGCTAGTAATCGGCTGACACGTGGCGATCGTGTATTTGTCAGAGTATGGCGGTTGCGTCACTTCCGACGGGACAGCCGCCGTTTGAAACGGACGATCAGATGACAACCTCGACAGCGACGACCTGGATCGGACGGTGGAGATCGCTCCCGGGCGGCGATATAAGACCCTTGACTCCGTTTCCGCCGCATTTCGTCTTCTTCGTTTCCAGCCTCCTGTCGTTCCTCCTTCGCCGGCGACCTTGTGCTCAGGCTTTCCGACGATCACACGGCTTCTTCCGATCATCTCCCTCGCTTGTAAGACCCTTTTTCTCGCTCCCGACACATTCTTCTTTCTGTTAATCATCCTTTTCTGTCGGGTTTCCTCCATTGCTTGAACCCCCCTCTTCTATCCCGCGTTCTGGCCTTTCGATCATGACCAGTACCTCGCAGTCAACCGGCGATACTCCGGGTCTTTGGTACTCGAATATGGAAAGTCGGTTCGACGAGGAAGACGCTTTGCGCCTTACTCGAGCATATAACCTACCAATCGACCACCAAATAGTGTTAGCCACACCTTCCGATCGGCCTCACGATCCTCCGCCCGACACTGTTGTTTTCTTCCGGGACCAATTCCTGGCCGGACTAAGTTTTCCACCTCACAAGTTTTTCTTAGAAGTTTGCAACTATTTCCGCATTCCGCTCGGCCAGGTGGTTCCCAACTCTATTAGGTTGCTGAGCGGAGTGGTAGTTTTGTTCAAACTGAACGGCATTCCCTTAACCCCAAAAATCTTCCACTACTTCTACTATCCCAAGCAAGCCGAGTGGGGCACCTTTGTTTTCCAGTCTAGGATAGGCTTCGTCCTTTTCGATAATATGCCGAGCTCCAACAAATATTGGAAGGAGCATTTTTTCTATATACGCTTTCCCGAGCGGCCCACTTTCCGCACCAAGTGGCAGACGGCTATGCCCGCGCAACCGGAGCTCGGCAAGTTTAGAGGCGACGCGGACTATCTCCATGCAGCCGAACAGCTAGTCGGTCAGCGCTATCATATTGACAAGATGCTCCTCCCGGGAGTAATGCATATATTCGGCTTGTCTTCTACTCCAGCCGATCTGCCCTGTAGCATGAGTAAGCTCCCGTGTCTTCCCCTTTATTTTGTTCTAACTGATTTATTTTCTGCTTCTGCAGCTAAGGTCATGTGGCGTGCCAGAGCTACTGAGAAAGTCAAATTGAAGGCCGCTCGGATTGAGGCGGTGACGAGCAAGGAGGCAGCCGAGCCGATCTGCCCTGTAGCATGAGTAAGCTCCCGTGTCTTCCCCTTTATTTTGTTCTAACTGATTTATTTTATGCTTCTGCAGCTAAGGTCATGTGGCGTGCCAGAGCTACTGAGAAAGTCAAATTGAAGGCCGCTCGGATTGAGGCGGTGACGAGCAAGGAGGCAGCCGAACGGGGCCTTGCTTCGGCTGATCCGGCCGGCGAAGAAGGTGAGGGGACGCCAATGGTCCCTGAAGCCTCGGACGCCCCTGCACCTCATGATGAGGCCGCGGGCAATATAGAACCTACGACCGAAGCTGAAGTGGAGGGTCGTTCGGCCGATGATGTGCCGCTACGCACTAGGAAACGGAGGCGACCGGAATCCGCACCTGCCTCTACAATTGATGAGCCTCAACCTGAGCGGGGTGCAGATGCGCCGGTGCTGTCCGGAACAGTTTCCCTCGAGAGTACCCCGACCCCTCAGGATTCTCCGAGGGCCAGCTTGGAGGTGCCGCCGTCCAGCCCTTCAAGGACTCGACGACGTATCAGACGTTTAGGCGAGCTACCCTCCTCTTCTGCTGGTGGGCCGTCTCAGAGCGGGCCGAGCGGCCAGAATTTACTTAAAACCGTTTTGCGCCTCCCTTCGGAGGCGTACATGGCTGCTGCTGATCGGCCAGTGTTTCTTGAGCAGATGATCACCCTGACGGGCCCTCTCGCACAAGCTTGGATAGATGCTCGGAGTCGGATAGCCAAGTTGACTCCCGGGCAGCTCGGCGACAGCAACCTTCAATCAGCCACCGGGGTATACCTCCCCCCCTCTTCTTCTCTCTCCTATTTGAAGTTTTTTTAACCTGTCTACGTTTGCTAGCAGAACTGGGTGGAGCAAATCGCCATTAGCGATCGGTTGGCCGAACTGGAGGAGGAACTGGAGCAACAAAAAGCAGCGGGGGAGACCAGGCAGTCAACGGCCGCTCTAGAGAAAGCCAAAAAATCGTTGGAAACGAGCTAATGATTTGGCGAGCAAGGTCGTTCGGCTTGAAACGATGATTAAACAACGAGACAAGGAGATCAAGACGACGACCACTCGGAAGCAACAGACCATCAACGATATGGACCACATGAAGGTGGAGATCCGGGGGTTGGAGCAACGCATCAAGGACCTGGATGCTTTGCTGGCCACCGAGAAGGAGAGCCGCTCGGCTGATCTCCAAAGATTCGATGGAGACTTGAAGGATCTCCAAGCTGCTAGCGACTCTGCCCATGCCGCGCTCAAAGAATATCAAGAGGGGGAGTCGGCCCGCTCGGACGAAGTGAGGAAGGCATTCCTCCGCTCGGAAGACTTCGGAGAGAAGTTTACCGACAAGATATCCCTCACGTTCGAGGAGGCAATCAAGGCGGCGGTGGGCTATCTGAAGACCAAAGGTCATCTGCCTGCCGATCTGTCCATCCCCCCCGAGGATCTAGCGGGTGTGATGGACACCATCCCCGACGCTCTTTTTGATTTTGACGTGTGAGGAGAGCTTTTATAAACTTCTTTGTATTCCCGCCGTTCGGCCCTACTTATCGCTGTAGTGACCTTTTTTGGCTTGCATAATAGATAATTTTCTGTTCCTCTCATCTTTTATGTTGGCCAGGCATTTTTTTTTTTTTTTTCATCGCGACTAAGTGTTCTTTAAAACTCTCCCGCTCGGTACCTTGCTATACCAGGCAAGCGAATTGTCTTCAATGTATTTCATAATGCAACTGAGTAGTCGTTCGACGTCACTCGTTCGCTTGCTCGCATTTTTAATTCGATTAACCATCTTTTGCTTCGCGCCTCACCTCGGGGTTTTTGCTGGATTTTCGCAAGGCTTCGCTCGGTAGACGCCGCTCGTCTCTCGATATTTAACGTCGGAGCTCGACGGCGCGGATATTCCGGTCGGGGCGGCTCTCGATTTTTAACGACGGGCTCGTCGATTCGTCCGCTCGGATTATTTAGACGCCGGCTCGTCTCGATATTTAACGTTGGAGCTCGGCCGGATATTTATAGCCGGTCGGCTCTCGATTTTAACGACGGGGCTCGTCGATTCGTCCGTCGGATTTATAGACGCCCGCTCGCCTCTCGATATTTAACGCCGAGCTCGGCGCGGATATTTATAGCGGTCGGCGCGACTCTCGATTTTAACGACGGGGCTCGTCGATCTTCGGCTGGATATTTATAGGCGCCGGCTCGTCTCGATATTTAACGTCGGAGCTCGAGCGGATATTTATAGCGGTCGGCGCGGCTCTTGATTTTTAACGACGGGCTCGTCGATCTTTCGCTCGGATTATTTATAGACGCCGGCTCGTCTCTCGATATTTAACGTCGGAGCTCGGCGCGGATATTATAGCCGGTCGGTAGCGGCTCTTGATTTTAACCGGGCTCGTCGATTCGTCCTCGGATTATTTATAGGCGACTCCTCGATATTTAGCGTCGGAGCTCGGCGAATATTATAGCCGGTGCGGCTCTGTTTAACGTCTGGCTGAGCGGACTTCGGCTAACTCCTTACCGGTCGGCGACCTTGGCCTTCACAACTTATCTCGTGCTTGAACAGGTTTTATGCCTGAGCACGGGTCATTTTGCTTGCGCATCTAAATGCATGCCCCTCCTGGCCGATCGGTTCAAGGGGCCTTCGCTATTCGGGCACACAGCTCGGATAATCCATATGCCTCTTTCACCCAGCGTGGAGAACGTACTCCTGGCCGAACGGCTCAGGGTCTGCTTCGTCGAGCATTTTGGCTCGGATAATTTACCTCCGTTCGAACGGGACGGGGCCTTCGATTCTTGTTGACAATGCCCTATATCTGTTCTCTTGATTCTTCATTTCCGCATTTCCAGTATTCAGTCGAAAAGAAAAAAAAAAAGTACACAGGGTGATTTACAGTGATACACCTTTCACCCCGCCCGGTAAGGCTGGAGATGGTTCGCGCTCCATGGTTTATCTAGCTGCCGACCGTCCTCGTCTTCCAAATAATACGCGCCCGAGCGGAGCTTTTCGATGATTTTGAAGGGACCTGCCCACGGAGCTTCGAGCTTGCCGACGTCGCCGACCGGCTTGACTTTCTTCCAGACAAGATCGCCGACCTGGAATGATCTGGGAATGACGCGCCGGTTGTAGTTTTGCTTCATCCGCTGACGGTATGCCATCAGCCGAACGGACGCCTTTGCCCTCTCCTCTTCTACCAAATCCAGCTCCATGTTCCTCCTTTCGGCGTTGTCATCATCGTAGCTCTGGATCCGAGCGGACTCGACGCCGACTTCAACCGGAATGACGACATCACCTCCGTATACCAAATGGAACGGTGTGACTCCTGTCCCTTCTTTTGGCGTCGTTCGGATGGCCCACAAGACGCTCGGCACTTCATCCGGCCAACTCCCTCCCAAATGGTCGAGCCGAGCGCGCAGAATACGAAGAATTTCCCGGTTGGCGACTTCAGCTTGACCGTTGCTCTGAGGATAGGCCACGGACGTGAAATGTTGCTCAATGCCGTAGCTTTTGCACCAATCCTCTAACATCTTCCCTGTGAACTGCCGCCCGTTGTCGGACACTAGTCGGCGAGGGATGCCGAACCGACAAATGATGTGTTGCCAGATGAATTTTTTAACCATTTGTTCAGTGATCTTTGCCAGCGGCTCGGCCTCCACCCACTTGGAGAAATAGTCTACCGCCACTAGTAAGAATTTCCTCTGTCCGGCCGCCATCGGAAATGGACCCACAATATCCATTCCCCATTGATCGAACGGACATGAGACTATTGATGCCTTCATCTCCTCTGCCGGTCGATGGGAGAAGTTGTGATACTTCTGGCACGAAAGGCAGGTAGCTACTGTCCGAGCGGCATCTGTTTGTAAAGTTAGCCAAAAGTATCCGGCCAAGAGGATCTTCTTGGCCAACGAGCGCCCGCCCGGATGACCCCCGCATGATCCTTGATGTACTTCCTGGAGGATGTAAGCTGAGTCCTCCGAGCTTACACATTTCAGCAAAGGGCGCGAGAAAGCTTTCTTGTAAAGCTGATCTCCGATGAGTGTAAACCGACCGGCTCTTCTTCTGAGGAGCCGGGCTGCATATTCATCGGATTGTGTGGTGCCCGAACGGAGGAATTCTATAATAGGCGTCCTCCAGTCACTTTGAAACGTGAGGCCTTGCATCCGGTCGACATGCGCCACCAGCAGTATTTTTTCAATTGGTTGCTGAATGGCGACCGACGTTATTGAGCTTGCGAGTTTGGCTAACTCATCGGCAGCCTGGTTCTCCGTTCGGGGAATCTTCTGAATAAGCACCTCTAGGAAAGTAGCTTGGAGTTTTTCAAAGGCCTCAGCGTAGAGTTTAAGCCGAACGCAGTTGATTTCAAAGGTGCCGGAAAGTTGCTGAGCGGCCAACTGTGAATCCGAATAAAGTGTCACCCGACCGGCTCCCACATGCCGTGCTGCCGGCAATCCGGCTATAAGGGCCTCATACTCTGCTTCATTGTTAGTAGCTTTGTAATCTAGTCGGACGGATATGTGCATCTTTTCTTCCTGAGGTGAGAATAGTAATATTCCGATCCCACTTCCGAGCCGAGTGGAGGATCCATCCACATATATTCTCCACATAGCTTCCGGCTCTGGCCTTTGCACTTCGGTCACAAAATCAGCCAAGGATTGAGCTTTGATCGCCGAGCGGGGCTGATATTGGATGTCAAATTCACTTAATTCTGTCGTCCACTTGATAAGCCGTCCGGACGCTTCTGGATTCTCTTCCGAGTGGCTGTTCGTCCGGACAATGATGGTGTGAGCCAAGAAATACGGTCGAAAGGCTAGAACCAAAGCAAAGGCCAACTTCTCGAGCCGGTGTATCATCATCTTTTAAAATGTGGCTTAGAAAATACACCTGCTCTTCACCGCTTGCCCTCACAAGTGCCGAGCCTCAACATGCTCGATTGACGACAAATAAATATAAAGTGACTCTCCCGATCGGCTTGGCTAGCACTGGCAGAGAATTAAGATATGTCTTCAATTCTCCGAACGCTCGGTCACATTCTTCGTCCCACTAGAACTTAGTAGCCTTGGGCAGGATCTTGAAGAATGGAAGGCTCCGGTCGGCAGTTTTGGAGATGAATCTGGACAGCGTTATCCGACCGGTCAACCTCTGCACTTCTCTTGTATTTCTTGGGGCGGCATGTCTTGCAGAGCTTTTGCTAGGATTTGCTTGATTTCCCGTTCGGTCACTATGTACCCCAAGAAACGCCTCCTTTTGCTCCGAACAGGCACTGGGGATTTAGCTTGACTCCATATTTGCGGCGTTCGGAAGGTTTCTTCCATGTCCTTGAAAAGATCGCCGCTCGGACGGATTTGATAAGAATGTCGTCACATAGACTTCACGTGCCAATCTGCTCCTTGAACACTTTGTTCATCAAGCGTTGATAGGTGGCCCGGCATTCTTCAATCCGAACGACATCACATTATAGCAATATGTGCCGTTGGCCGTTACGATCTTCCCGGGCGGGCGGCACTTGATGATATCCTTGATAGGCGTCAAGCATGCAAATTAATTCGCAACCGTAGAGTCCACCAACCGATCTATCCAGGCGGGGATAAAAATCTTTGGGGCATGCTTTGTTTAAGTCCCGAAAGTCGATGCAGACTCTCCACTTGCCGCCCGGCTTGGAGACCAATACCACGTTGGCCAGCCGGCCTCTAGAAGTTTCTCTACTTCCGCCCGGATGATGGCATTCCGCTCGGCACTGAAATCCCTTTTTCTCTGCTTCACTGCCGAGCATCCGTAGGACATGCAACTCATGCTGCGCTAGGTTCGGCGAAATTTCGGGCAACTCATGTGTCGACCAGATGAAGACATCATGATTTCGTTGGAGGCATTGGATCAGTTCCTCCTTCGCTCCTTCTCCGGATCGAGGCGATAAAAGTCGTGGCCTCCGATCGGGTCGGATGGATCTGAACCTCCTCCTTTTCATCATAAATTAAAGCAGGAGGTTTCTCGGTTATGGCATGTACCTCGATTCGGCGAGCGGAATTAGCTTCTGCTCCGACCATTTCGATGTAACATCGCCGAGATGCTAGCTGGTCTCCTCGTACTTCTCCCACTTTGTCCTCCACGGGAACTTGATCTTCTGATGGAAGGTTGAGACGACCGCCCTGAGCGCCGGCCGTCCCAAAATGACGTTAGGATGAAGGGGAGTCGACCACCACGAAATTTATGGTCTGGTCCTCCCGAGCGGCTCCTCTCCCAAGTAGCCTAGGATCTTGCCCAACCGGCCGGACCTCGTTGCCGTAAACCCATAGAGCGGGGTTGTCATGGGCAGCTCTCGATCAATTTGCAGCTGATCGAACGCCTTCTTGAATATAATGTTGACCGAGCTCCCTGTGTCAACAAATATGCGGTGAATAGTGTAATTTGCTATTACCGCTTTAACGAGCAGAGCGTCGTCGTGGGGCACTTCAACGCCTTCTAAGTCCCCGGGTCCAAAAGTGATTTCCGGTCCACTCGCCCGCTCGGTCGCATCGCCCGCTGGATCGCTTCATCCGCTCAGTCGCTTCACCCGCTCGGTCGCTTTGCCCGCTCGACCTCTTTGATCTCGCCCCGGGAAGTATTGCTCCTGTTTTCCTCCTCCCGAGTGGACGGTCGGGACCGTTCTCTAGACGCCCGACGATTCTCCTGTCTTGGGGATCGGTGCCGATCGGGCGTCTGGTGATGTTGCCTCTCGGTGCGGGTCCGGTCAGCTTCATGGGTCCTTTGTCTCCTGTCGATGGGAGGAGACCGTCGTTCGGCTTTCCTGGGAACGAGATTAGCCACGAAGGGAAGACTTCGACAATCCCTCGTGTTGTGCGTATCCGTCTGGTGGAAGGAGCAGAACATAAGGGTCCACCTCTTCTTTGGTTTGGGCCGAGTGGCAGCCACTTCTTGTACGTGCGATCTGCCGTGGAGGGATCGAATTGCTTCAGCCCTCGGTCCTTTGGGCGGCTGCTGAGCGGCGTGCTGTTTCCGCTCGGCATGAATAAGTGCCCGCTCGGTAGGAATTTCCTTTTTCCGGGCAGCTTGCGCTTCTTCCACGTTTATGTATTCGTTGGCCCGATGTAACATATGATCATAATCTCGGGGCGGCTTTCGGATCAGCGGCCGGAAGAAGTCCCCATCCACAAGGCCCTGAGTGAAGGCATTCATCATCATCTCTGATGTGGCCGTTGGGATATCCATCGCCACTTGGTTGAATCACTGGATGTAAGCTCGAAGCGCTTCTCTCGACTCTTGCTTGATGGCAAATAAGCTGACACTTGTCGTCTGATAACGCCGACTGCTAGCGAAGTGGTGGAGGAAGGCCGTTCGGAAGTCCTTAAAGCTAGTGATGGATCCGTCCGGCAGCCTTCGAAACCACCGTTGAGCCGATCCCGAGAGAGTTGTAAGGAAGACGCGGCACTTTACTCCATCTGTATATTGATGGAGTGTAGCTGTGTTATCAAACTTACCCAGATGATCATCCGGGTCCGTTGTTCCGTTGTACTCGCCGATCGTCGGAGGCACATAGTGCTTGGGTAGAGGGTCTCGTAGAATAGCCTCCGAGAATTGGCGATTGATCCGCTCGGGAGATGAGTCCGCCCGGGGAGCTTTCCCTTTTCTGTCATCCCGCCTTGGCATTTCGTCTGAAGAAGAGCCTCTATCTCTCCGAGCTGGTGCGGCTTCAGGGGTGCGAAATAAGGCCCGGTGAAATGCGACGGTGGCTGGAGGTGCTTCCGCTCGGCCGCCCGACGCAGATGTTGCTTGTTGCTCCGGCCGTTCGGCCGCTGCTTTCTGTTTTTGTTCCACAAGTTTGGCGGCCCTTATCTCGACTAGAGCTTCGAGTTCTTCTGTCGAAAGCGCCACCGTGTGTTGTCGTCCAGCCTCGTCCATCGTTCTTGTTCGGATGCAGGTGCGTTCCCACAGACGGCGCCAATTTGATCCTGTCCGAATCGTTGAACCAAAGGACGCTGGGCACGTGGCACGCTCCTAGTCAATGGAGTGAATCTCCGGCTGGTCGAACGAAGCTCCGGCGATCCTGCACAAGAGTCTAGCCGGGAAGGGGTTCCCGGCGACGACCCTCCGACGCTCAAGTCAGGTAAGTGGTGGAAAAAGTAGCTGTCAAGCTTGTATCCTACGTACCTTTGGCGAAGCAATAGCCTCTTTATATAGGACGGAGAAGGAACTAGTGCACGCTCACCGAGGTGCATACGTGTCAGCAACTCATACCCCGGTATGCACTTGTCAGAGAGCTTACCTGACACCATACTGCTACAGTCCGAGCATGTTCTTCGATGGGACAGCAGGACTCCCCGTTGTCTGACTAGAAGTATGGCATAGCCATACGACTTGACGGCTGTCAGAAGATGTCCCCGTCTTTTACCCACCGCCTAACCGGGACGCCCGGCCTGCCGGGCGGGCGAAGAACGTCGTCCGGACGGCCTTAATTCTTTGCGCCGGCCGGGCGGCACATCCTTCCGCTCGGTCATTATGCACTGCTTCATTTGAGCGTCGGAACCCTGGTCCCTACCAGGGTGCCTTTTACTATCAGATTTCCCTTTCTTCCGAGTCCGGTCGGCTCGTCCTTTTCCGGCGAGCCACTGGACCCTTTGACCTCCCCTCAGCGTTGACTCCTTCTTATGGGGTTCCGGATTTTTACCGCCGGATCACATAGAATAAATTTTCTTTATCCTAGTTTAAGGAAAACCAGATCTAGGACGAACTTCAAATGTCATCCCAGATTAGGGACGAATTTCATAGTTCGTCCCAAATTTCTATTTTTTTTAAAATCAGGAAAAAAAATGTGGATGCATGAGCTAAAGACATCGGAATCACACGAAACGAGTTTCTATGTGTTCATATCGATCTTCTGATCACAATGATTACACAAAATAATTTTTTTCACCTAATATTTTGAGGTTTTTCAATTTTCAAAAATAAAAATTTTAATTGTTGATAAAAACATTTATAAACCTCAAAATATTGAGTGAAAAAAATATTTGAGGTCATCATTGTGATCAGGAGATCGATACGAACGCATAGGAACTCGTTTCGTGTCATTCCGAGGTGTTTAGGTCATGCACCCGTATTTTTATCGCTTTATTCCTCAATTAAAAAAAATAGAGATTTGGGACGAACTTTGAAGTTCATCCCAGATCTGGGACGAAGTAAAATATTCGTCCCAAAATTTACATCTTTAAAAATTCTAAATAAAATCTTTCAAAAATAAAAACTAGACCTATAGAGCTCGGAATGATATGGAAAAAATTTCTATGTGTTCGTATCGATCTTCTGATCATAATGATGACACGAAATAATTTTTTCACTTGATATTTTGAGGTTTTTAAAATTTCAAAAATAAAATTTTTAATTGTTGATAAAAAATTTACAAACCTCAAAATATTGAGTGAAAAAAATGTTTGAGGTCATCATTGCGATCAGGAGATCGATACAAACGCATAGAAACTCGTTTCGTGTCATTCCGAGGTGTTTAAGTCATGCATCCGTATTTTTATCGCTTTATTCCTCAGTTAAAAAAAATAAAGATTTGGGACGAACTTTGAAGTTCGTCCCAGATCTGGGACGAACTAAAAAGTTCATCCTAAAATTAAAATCTTTAAAAAATCTAAATAAAATCTTTCAAAAAATAAAAACTAGACCTATAGAGCTCGGAATGACATGGAACAAATTTCTATGCGCTCATATCGTTCTCATAACCACATTAGTGAACTTAAAGACACAATATAGTTTACGATAATTAAATTGGAAATATCAAATTGATAGAACCTATGACTTATTAAAAATAAAAGTTGATTTGAAAATGTTAAAGTCATTTTGATATTCGAAAATTACGGATCTAATTTTGTTAGGAGGGAAAAATGTTTGAGGCCTCTAATGTGGTCATGAGATCAATACGAGCACATGAAAATTTGTTTCGTGTTATTTCGGGATGTTTAGATCATGCATCCATATTTTTATCACTTTATTCCTTAATTTAAAAAAAAAATAGAGATTTGGGATGAACTTTGAAGTTCGTCCCAGATCTGGGGCGAACTAAAAAGTTCTTCCCAAAATTTAAATCTTTAAAAATTATAAATAAAATCTTTCAAAAACTTAAAACTAGACCTATAGAGCTTGAAATGACATGGAACAAATTTTTATGCACTCGTATCGATCTTTTGATCACAATGATGGCATGAAATAATTTTTTCACCTAATATTTTGAGGTTTTAAAATTTTCGGAAATGAAAATTTTAATTGTTGATAAAAAAATTTATGAACTTCAAAATTTTGAGTGAAAAAATGTTTGAGGTCATCATTATGATCAGGAGATCGATATGAACGCATAGGAACTTATTTCATGTCATTCCGAGGTGTTTAGGTTATGCATCCGTATTTTTATCACTATATTCCTCAATTAAAAAAAAAATAAAAATTTGGGACGAACTTTTATGTTCGTCCTGGATCTAGGATGAACTAAATTTCGTCCCAAATTTGGGACGAACTTGGAAACGAATTTTTAATTGTCCCTAAATTTACCCTAATATCATCCCAACATCCCTAATTTCTTTCTTCTTCCTTCTTTTCATGACAGTTGTGGATGTATCGATCTTCGGCCACGAATCCATGATCTTCAGCAAGTAAGCTTCAGATTTTTTTCCCTCTATCATCTCTCTCATCTTGGGTGGGTATCGTCGCGCCTCCCCTTGCACAACAGCAGCCGCGCCTTGTCGTGCGACTGCCCGTGCACGGCAGTCGAGTCGCCTTGTCGTGCGGCTAACCTTGCACGGTAGCTGCGGTGCCTCCTCGTCGAGGCTACCGTTGCACGCTAGTCGCGAGCTGCCGGATCCGGGCCTTGCTCACCACTGGCAATTGTTGGGAGCCGCCGAATCAGGCCCTTGCTGCCCGCTGGTAGCCGCCGGCCGCTGGATCCGACCCTTCCTGGCAGCCGCGGACCGCCAGATCCAGACCATACTGGCCGCTGGCAGCCGCGCGTCGCCGGATCTGGACCTTACTGGTCGCTGTCAGCCGCGCTCCGCTGGATTTGAACCTTCACCTGGCTGCTAGCGGTCGTGGCCCTAGTTGGTTGCTGGCAGCCGCGGGCCGATTGCTATTGCCAGCCCCAGCAGCCGTTGTTGGCCCCTACGGCTACTGCCGACCCATAGTGTAGTAATGCTTGTGGGCGTCCAATAGTATATTTGTTTGTGTACTCTTATATATGATTGTAAACTTCGTATTATTGTTTATGTAGGTTAATTTGTATTTGACGTGCCTTGGAGAGACGCTCATCTTTATTCTCCGTTGTTAGGTATATGTATCTAGATATGTTATTTTAATAATGATAGCATTAGTGTAAGGATATTTAATTTTTTATTTATAATGATAACATAAGTGTAGTTTATTTATATCTAGATATGTAGGTTATATATTTTTGTTATTATTGTCCAACTTTATTGCAATAATGAAATAAATGTGTCTATTATGCTATCTGATGTTATTGTTTTCTTTGTTATATTTTATTTTATTTGTATGCGCACTAAGTACATATTCATCATTAGTATATTATCTTATATTTTTTATTAATATAGTTTATTGGAAATAGACAAAATACAGAATGAAAGAAGTTGGATGTATAACAAGAACTTGCCTGATCGTCGCGGTTTAACTGATGAGTTTATCATTGGATTGAGGTAATTTTTGAATTTTGCATCTAGTCAAGTTGAATATATGGATGACAATAAGATAATGTCCTTGTAAAAAGTGTCACAATGGCAAATTTTTACTCTACTATAAAGTTGAAAAACATCTTTGTAGATTTGGATTTATCTCGAAGTACTATAATTGGACATCTCATGATGAACCATTCATATCTGATGATGATTATGCACAAAACATACAAGTCTCAGTTAGTGGTGATCAAAGTTATTATGATCAATTAAATCCATATTAGAGGGTGATTATTGATGCAGCAGGTCAGAATTTCAATTCCGATATGCATGGTATAAGTTCTAATTATCCTCCACCAGTTGAACAAATGTTTACTACTTAGAGCATCTGCAACGCTAATTCGTTATAACATCCACCACCTCATCAAAAAGTATGGGGTTCACTTTCACATACTCATTATAACAACATATCTCTTTCACTCACATCCCTTTTAACATTAACACTCATTATTTATGGGCTCCATCATCCACTTATTTATCCCTTTTATTAGTTTTTTTAAAATAATATTAAAAGTTTTATAAATTTAAAAAAGAAAAAGAAAATATTAAAAAAATTAAGAGAGAGGATATTCAAAGGTATTCAAACCTTTGAACATCCTCTCTCCTCTTTCTTGTGAGTGGGCATTATAATGCCCACTTACAATGGAGAGGGGGTGTTAAATGAGTATTATAATGCCCATTTAACACCCCATTGAGGATGCTCTTATACATCACCTTTAGAGGAGGTAGAAGTACCAGGTGTTGATGAAACACATATTAAATTTCAAGAAGTGTTGAGTGCTGCTGATGAACCATTATGGGTTGGTTGTAACACTCACACAAAATTTCTCTCACAGCAAGACTATTGAATGTCAAGGCTGAGTTTAATGTGTCGGAAGATTGTTTTAATAAGTTTGTGCAAACTTTTGAAGAGGTATTGCCGCGTGATAATATATTGCCCAATGATTTTTACAATATGAAAAAATTATTAAAGAATTAGTTGTTCCAGTGGAAAGAATTGATGTATGCAGAGATGGTTGTATATTATATTGGGGAGACGATGCAGATGCAGATGTTTGTAAATTCTGTAATCAAGATAGGTACAAGACCACCAAAAGAAGTCAACAATGATGTAAATCATACAGTCAGTTGTTTTGTTTGCCTTTAACTCCTAGGTTACAAATGTTGGAACCCCAAGATGTTTTGATGTGATCAGACAAGTTAAGTTAGGTCCTGTTTGTTTTAATCATTGTGTCTAAGTGTGCAGGAGCTTAGGAGCACAGGAAGTCGAGCGGAAAATGCGACTAACGAGAAGGACGACACGGAAGAGAGCTGACGGGCTCGGTGCGTCCGAGGGACGAGGTGACTGCGGAAGAGTACATCGGTGGACGAGAAGAACGTACGTGACGTTCGAGGGACGAGAAACTGAGAAGGAAGGCTGCTCGAGGAGAAGGCCGGAACTTGGGTTTGGGTGAGCCCTATTCTGGATGGCCAAGATCACCCAAGCTAGTGGAGCCGGAGCGAAATACCCAGACCGAGACGAGCTGAACCGGAGCAGAGGTCCTGGATCGAGAAAAGTCAACCCTGTTGACTTTCCTGGTCCGGGCGCCCGAAACCATTCTGGGCGCTCAGACCGAACTTTTTGACCAGATCGAGTTTTGACTCGATCTAAACGTTAAGGGTTAAAGTTTACCCCCCTAGGGGGCCCGGACCCTTCGGGGCACCTCGAACAGTGATATAAATATAGCACTGATCTGTACAGTTTATTCAATTCATTTGTAATCCATTTCTCTGTGCTTTACTTTTCTATCTATGTTGTTAACGCTGTAAGAGGCTACTCCGCCCGAAGGAGACATCAGATAGTGCGTCATATTTTCCTTGGATTAGCAATCCCCTTATTGCAAACCAAGTAACTTCCTTGTGTCTGTTTGCTTTTTATTAGTCTCTTTATTTTAATTACAAGTGCTCTTATTTAGTTGAAAATCCGAGAAAGGGTTGTTTTATCTTATAGGGCAATTTACCCCTCCCCTCTTGTCGACCTCCAGAGGGACCAACAAGTGGTATCAGAGCAAGGAAGCTTCAGGAGGACTAATCGTCGATCGAAGCAACGAGATGACCAGACCAAGCATCGTTCCACCAAAATTCGAGGGGGACTTCGTACACTGGAAGCGTCGTATGGAGGTATTTCTGAAAACCGATTTCGAAATTCGTCTAATTATAAAATATGATTTTGTAGCTCCTACTAATCAAAATGGAGAAGAAAAAGAAGAGAGTCTCTAGATGAAGAAGGAGCAAAATGATTCCGTAGCGAACAAACGAGCGGAGTATCACCTGTTGAGCATACTACTGCCTCAAGAAGTCAACCGCGTCGGAAGCTACTCGTCGGCTAAAGAACTCTAGGAAAAATTCCTGGAGCTTCACGTCCGAAGCCAAACTAGCAAGAAGAGACATCCTTCGGAACAAACTGACGAACATCTGTCTTGAAAAAGGTGAGAAGGTAGCCGATCTACACGCGAAGGTAAAGGAATTAATTACCGATCTCGAGAACCTCGGTGAAACGGTAACCAACCGGGACACCATACGCTACGCACTCAACGCGTTTCCTAGAACTCCAGAATGGACGTCAATCATCGACGCCTACTACATTTCAAAGGACCTGGAGGTAAGTACCTTAGAAGAGTTATTTTTTACTCTTGAATAACATGAAACCAGATGTGCAGAGACAACAAAGGAATCAAGTCAGATTATAGCGCTAAACACAACAAAAAATGATGAACCCGAGTCAGACTCAGAAGAAGATCAAGAAGCGTATATGGTAAGGAATTTTAAAAAATTCTTTCGATCTAATAAATTTAAAGAAATGCATAATAAGAAAATCCAAGAAATAGAAGAAGGGCTCGTTGCTACCAATGTCAAAAAAATGACACTTTAAAGAAGATTACCCAGAATTAAAGAAGGACAAAATCAAGATATCTAGGAAGCACAAGACTCTAAAAGTCACTTGGGACGACACTTCATCATATGAATCTGAAGTACAAGAATATGCCGGACTAGCACTGATGGCGAGCTATGAAGGGCAAAGTACATCGGAACCCAGCATTAATGAAGCGGGAGCGACTTCAGACGAATGCAGCGAAACAGGGGGAGAGTCAGGCTTCAAGTCTAATATAGTAAGTGAGGTATGTCTCTTACCTCCTGATCAGCTTTATTTTGGTATTAAGGCTATGACAAAATCCATGTACAAATTATAAAATAAAATTACCAAATTTAAAAAAAAATGAAATTTTAGAAATAAAAAGAATTTTGGTAAAATCTTGTCTAATAGAAGATTTTGATAAAGTAAAATTTGAAAATGATAAATTAAAAGAAGAAATAGAAAATTTGAAAAAGGCTACCTGTTCAAATATTTCTACTTTTAAAAATTATAGAGGATTAAACTGGTACTATAGGTTTCACCAAAATCAAATAAGAAAAATATCAAAAGCCTATGTGCCTAGAAAATACTTAATTAACCCTGTAGGAAGGAACCTCTATTGGGTTCCAAAAACTTGTTTAATTTAAAAATTAAAATTAGACTTAGCATTTTCAGCAAGAAAATTAAATATTTAATTTCTTTATTCGGCTTTGTCTAAGAAAGTGGTTGTTGCTCCAATAACCAAGAAGGTCTAGTGCCTCGCCACTGTCTGGAAGCCAAGTATCGAAATAAGAGTTTAATCGACTAACTGAAAAAGTATTAAATTAATTTTTTTATAAAAAAATATTTTAAAAGGGTTACTCAATCTGTTTTGGAAAATATTTAATTTTAAAATATTGTTAAGTTGCACAACAAATTTTATTGTTAATTTAAAGGTATTTTTTTAATTGAAACTCTTCCAAATGCTTAACAATGTAATTTTAAAAATTCAAGAGTTTCTATGAAAATGCTCTTCCCTTAGAATTTTTTTTTACTTAGAAATTTTCTTTTGCTTCAACACTTATGAAAATTTCTTCTGTTGAAAATATGTTTCTAATTTAGAAATTTAACTTAGAATTTTTTTTAAGTTACTTATTCCATTGCACACAATTTATTTTTAACTTTGAAAATTAATTTTTTTTTTAACTTAGACTTGTTTTTAAAAGTTAAACCTTAGACTTGTTAAGGAACCCCAATTTTTTATGTGATCAAAGGGGAAGAAGAATGTTAAGTCTAGGGGGAGGTATAATTTCATTGAAAAATCATATTTTCACTTATTTGCTAACTTAATTGTTTTTACTTTATGTTTGTTTTACCCTAGCTTAACTTGGGTTGCTCACATCAAAAAAAGGGAGATTGTTGGAAT
This sequence comes from Zingiber officinale, assembly GCF_018446385.1. Lineage (NCBI taxonomy): Eukaryota > Viridiplantae > Streptophyta > Magnoliopsida > Zingiberales > Zingiberaceae > Zingiber > Zingiber officinale. Next base: position 83,170,256 of record NC_056007.1, read on the forward strand.
CCCAAGGTGTGTTGATGTGATCAAACAAGTTAAGTTAGGTCTTATTTATTTTAACCCTTGTGTCTAAGTGTGCAGGAGCTTAGGAGTACAGGAAGTCGAGCAGAAGATGCAGCTAACGAGAAAGACGACACGGGAGATAGTCGACGGAGCTCGGTGCGTCCGAGGGACGAGGTGACCGCGGAAGAGTACACTGGTGGGCGAGAAGAAACTACGCGACGTTCGAGGGACGAGAAACCGAGGAGGAAGGCTGCTCGAGGAGAAGGTCGGAACTTGGGTTCGGGTGAGTCCTATTCCGGATGACCGAGATCACCCAAGCTAGTGAAGCCGGAGCGAAAGACCCAGACCGAGACGAGCTGAACCGGAGCAGAGGTCCCGGATCGAGAAAAGTCAACCCTATTGACTTTCCTGGTCCGGGCGCCCAAAACCATTCTGGGCGCCCAGACCGGACTTTTTGGCCAGATCAAGTTTTGACTCGATTTGAACGTTAGGGGATAAAGTTTATTCCCCCAAGGCACCCGGACCTTTCGGGGCGCCCCGAACAGTGCTATAAATATAGCACTGATCTGCACAGTTTATTCAATTCATCTATAATCCATTTCTCTATGCTTTACTTTTTTGTCTGTGCTATTAACACTGTAAGAGGCTACTCCGCCCGAAGGAGACATCAGATAGTGTGCCATATTTTCTTTGGATTAGCAATCTCCTGATTACAAACCAAGTAACTTCTTTGTGTCGGTTTACTTTTTATTAGTCTCTTTATTTTAATTACAAGTGCTTGTATTTAGTTGAAAAATTTGAGAAAGGGTTGTTTTATCTTGTAGGGCAATTCACTCCTCTCCTCTTGTCGACCTCCAGAGGGACCAACAATAAAGACTTTATGCATCAAAGACAACTGTTGAACATATGACGTGGCATGCAAATAATCAAACAGAAGATGGACTAATGTGTCATCCATCAGATGCAGAGGCGTGGAAAAATTTTGATAGAATATATCCGAAATTTGCAAAGGAGACTCAAAATATTAGATTAGGTCTTTGTGCTGATGGATTTGCTCCGTTTGACAAATCAGGGAAAAATTATTCATGTTGACCAGTTATTTTAACTCCGTATAATCTTCCACCTAGGATGTGCATGAAAACACTTTATATGTGTAAGACCGTTAGATTCGATAGAGGGGGGGGGGGTGAATATCGATTCGAAAATCTCGAGTTAAAACGCAGCGGAAAAGTAAGGAAGTAAAGAGATGAACACGGTTGATTTTTACTTCGTTCGGAGCCTGTGACGACTCCTACTCGAAGGCCCGTACTCCTTGAGTACTTTCGTTGGGCAATTCACTAGCAATTCGGATAATTACAATTTACGTACAAATATTGCTAATGAAAGAAAAACAAAGCTATACCGACAACTAATGAATTAAAAGAAAACCGGAGTGAGTCGTCGGAGCTTTGTGAACGTCGTTGGAGCGCAGAGTAGCAGAGTGATTGAACTCAGAGTTCTCAGAAAACAGATATGTTGAAGCTCCTGCCTGGGCTTCTTTTATATGCTGCTCCGGGCGCCTGGATCCCTTCCGGGCGCCTGGAATGTGACGTAACACTCCCAACCAGCATGCTCCAAGTGTCAACGTCGTCCTGGGGATAAAACTTGCCTCCGGGCGCCTGGATACCTTCCAGGCGCCCGGACTTCCGGGCGCCCAGAACCATCCCGGGCGCCCGGACCCTCACTGTTTCCTACCTGCAAAACAGTGTTAGTCCGAGGCAAATAAAAACCCTGCAGCACAGATTGTAAGCACATTTTTATAGATACGCTAAGTAATAAAAATTAACAACAAGAGTATGACTTAGATTCCGTCTTTCCGAGACCGGAATCTAGTCACGATCTCGACTTAGATATCCGAAATTGATCTAATCCTGATCGACTCCTAATGTTCCCTCCCCGTGTCCTCGCAGTCCCTCCCCTCCGGTGACTTACCTCACTTACCCGCCAGACGTCCGGTCGGCCCGTCGACCCGTCTGGACTTCTCCAAGCGTCCGGTCAGCCTGCCGACCCGCTGGGCTTTCGCCACTATCCGGTCAGCCGTCGACCTAGTGGACTTCTCGCCAAGCGTCCGGCCACCCGTCGACCGCTTGGACTTCTCGCCAACTATGTCGGCCCGTCGACCTAGTTGGACTTCATGCCGGACATCCGGTCACCGTCGCCCTGCCTGGACTTCTCCTGCACACTTTATCAAAGTGTCAGACAACAACAGACTAACTTAACCTGATTTGTCATTCATCAAAACCTGGGTTAAATCGTTAGTGCTAACCGCACCAACAATCTCCCCTTTTTGATGGAATGACAACCTGGTTAAGTCAGTGAAAACATATGCAAGAAAAAACAAGCATTTAAAGGGTTTTTAAGTTAGTTTGTATTTTCAATTCTGGTTTAGCTAACTTAACCACCTAACTCTCCCCCTTTGGCATACATCAAAAAAATAAGCAAGAGTAAACAAGCATAGTGTGGAGTTACTGTAGAAAGTTATTAATTTAAGAAACAGCTTATTTTGGAAAATATCTACGTTTGATTCAAAATTCAAAGATACTGATAAAAGTGTAATCTTTAAGCCCAAATTAAAAGATAGGCAAGTTGCCTTGGGGGAGTCAAGTTGAATTTTGAAAAATATAACTTTAAAGTTAATCAAGTTTAACATTTCAAAAGTGTAAAATTTTTCAAATCAGGTTTTTCAAATTAGATTTTAAGTAACATTTACTTTTCAAAAGGTAAAATTTTGAAATTAATTTTTAAGTTAAAATTTTGAAATTAATTTTTAAGTTAAAATTAAAATTTTGAAATTAATTTTTAAATTAAAATTAAAATTTTGAAATTAATTTTTAAGTTAAAATTAAAATTTTGAAATTAATTTTTAAGTTAAAATTAAAATTTTGAAATTAATTTTTAAGTTAAAATTTTGAAATTAATTTTTAAGTTAAAATTAAAATTTTGAAATTAATTTTTAAGTTAAAATTAAAATTTTGAAATTAATTTTTAAGTTAAAATTAAAATTTTGAAATTAATTTTTAAGTTAAAATTAAAATTTTGAAATTAATTTTTAAATTAAAATTAAAAATTTGAAATTAATTTTTAAGTTAAAATTAAAATTTTGAAATTAATTTTTAAGTTAAAATTAAAATTTTGAAATTAATTTTTAAGTTAAAATTTTGAAATTAATTTTTAAGTTAAAATTTTGAAATTAATTTTTAAGTTAAAATTTTGAAATTAATTTTTAAGTTAAAATTAAAATTTTGAAATTAATTTTTAAGTTAAAAATTTAAATTTTGAAATTAATTTTTAAAGCCTTATTCATCTCACCCGAACTATATTATCAATCAGGGAATCCTATGATTTTGTGAGATGAAATTGGTTTGATTACAGACTTTTGGTTTAACTTGTGTTAGATTCAGACTTAGCTTTGGTTTCCACAAATATGCATTCTTCGGATAAACTTCTAAGCTTGGTGAGTCACAAGGACATCATTAGAAGTAACCAACCTTTCGAGGTTTTCCGAATAGTCCTATCCACGGAACTTAGTACTAAATCTTGGTCTAACTGGTTAGGATTCGTTTAATGGTAGCTTCGGTCAGTTCCACTTGGCCAAATGCACCAGATCGAAACCATATCTTTCTAGACATGCGATGCCCAAGTTTCCCTAACGTACTATCATCCAAAAATTTCACCAATACCATGATTCAAGTTAAACTTGGTCTCTAATTCTAATTGCCCTGCCGGGTTTGTTAGTTTTGGGTTACCCTGTCGGGTAAGTTAGTTTTGGAGGTGCCAGCTATTCTGGAGCCTCCCCTTGAATTATTGGCCATTAATTTAAGTTTTGATTTTAGGCTTGTATCGATTCTTTTTATAGTTATATTCAACTTGGTGATAATCTAAATTTTGTTGAGTTTTGAATTTTGATTTTAATCTAGATTTATATTTTAGTTTTTGATCTGATTTATTCAAGTTTATATAATGTATTTTATCTTTAGGTATATAGAATTGATTAAGTCCTACTTGCGTGGTTAAGCACGCTTTCGGGACCCAAGCTTGTTTAGTTGCTTTGTGTTGGGTTAATAATGATTTAAAGGTTTTGTTTGAGTTTGACTTATATCCAAGTCCGGTTTTATTATAGCATGCCTTTTGGTTATTTAGAATTAAATCTAAATTTTTAGATCTTGTTGTGAATTTTTCCAACATTTCCTTTAACTTATTAAGTTCATTTTTTAATGATAAATTCTCCTCCTCAAGTGTTCGATCTTGAGTTGGATTCGAATTTTTTAATTGTTCCTTGAGGTTTTGATTTTCCTCAAGAAGCGATTTATTTTTATTTTCCAATTTAACTAATTTTTTATTCAAACACGAGATAATTCTAAAGAATTTACGATTTAAGTTTAGGTATACCTCTTTGGAACCTTCGGAAACGAGTGCAGACTCGTGGCTCGATTCGGGTTCGGACCCATCTTCCGATTCCTCTGATTCGTCTTCCGTTTCAGCTTCGCGAGCCATCAGCGCGAGGTGACTTTGGTGCTTTTGCCTTTCTCCCTCCGATTCGTCTGAGGAGGAATCGTCCCATGTTGCTTTGAGGGCTTTCTTCTTTGTTGACTTTGGTTTGTCAAGTTTCAATCTTGGGCATTCGTTCTTGTAGTGCCCCTTTTTGTTACATCCGAAACATGTGACATTTCTTGAGTCGGCTGGCGAACTGATCTTCTGAAGATCCTGTTTGCTGAAGCTTCTCTTTTTCCTGGTGAACATTTTCCTTACCAGGTTCACCAGGTGTTCTTCGTCTTCAGAGTCTTGATTGGAATCTTCTTCAGATTCGGGCTTGTTCTTCTTTTCTTTAGAGGAACCTGCAAATAAAGCTACACCTTTCTCGACCCCGGCGTTAGTTTGCTCATGAAGTTCTAATTCACAAAAGAGTTCGTCCAATTTTAATTTAGATAAATTTTTTAAAATTTTGTAGGCATCCACGATTGATGCCCACAAATTGTTTCGCGGAAAAGCATTTAACGCGTACCTGATTAAGTCTCGGTTCTCCATTTGGTGGCCTATCACGTGGAGACCGTTGAGGATATCTTTGACCCTCGCGTGGAGCTGACTTGCCGTTTCTCCTTCCTGCATTTTTATATTAAAAATTCTATTTAACAGCAAATCTCTCTTTGTTACCTTCGCGTCGCTTGTTCCTTCGTGCAGCTCGATCAGTTTATCCCAAAGCTCCTTAGCGTTTTGATGCGGTCCGACCCGGTTCAGTTCTTCTCGTGTTAGTTCGCAGTGTAGAGTATTGATGGCTTTGTTTTCAATTGATGCCTTTTTCTTCACATCATTTGTCCAGTCTTCAGGGTCTAGTATGTTCCCGGAGTTGTCTACTGGAATTTTGTAAGCCCTTGTGACGCTCATCCATTGGTTGTAGTCTGTCTTCATGTAGACCTCCATTTTCCTCTTCCAGTACGAAAAGTCATCCCCGTTGAATAGAGGAGGACGTACTGTGCTGAAGCCTTCTTGTTGAGACATCATAACCTACACACACGAAATTAACTGTAAAAATATCCCAAGACTTCGTCTTGGATTAGCAGTGCGGGAGAAACAGAAACTCTAAGTTGGTGTTGCACCAATTTAGATTTTAAATGCAAAAAAAATCTTCCAAAAAGATAATAATATCAGTTTTTAAAAAAAATTTCACCCCCTATCTGTTTGGTGGTTGCACCAAATCAGAGCGGAACCTCGCTCTGATACCACTTGTAAGACCGTTAGATTCGATAGAGGGGGGGTGAATATCGATTCGAAAATCTCGAGTTAAAACGCAGCGGAAAAGTAAGGAAGTAAAGAGATGAACACGGTTGATTTTTACTTCGTTCGGAGCCTGTGACGACTCCTACTCGAAGGCCCGTACTCCTTGAGTACTTTCGTTGGGCAATTCACTAGCAATTCGGATAATTACAATTTACGTACAAATATTGCTAATGAAAGAAAAACAAAGCTATACCGACAAATAATGAATTAAAAGAAAAACGGAGTGAGTCGTTGGAGCTTTGTGAGCGTCGTTGGGCCCAGAGTAGCGAGTGATTGAACTCGAGTTCTCGAAAATGATATGTTGAAGCTCCCGCAGGGCTTTTTATATCTTTGCTCGGCGCTGGATCCCTTCCGGCGCTGGAATGTGACGTAACACTCCCAACCAGCATGCTCCAAGTGTCAACGTCGTGACGGATAAAACCTTCCGGGCGCCCGAACCATCCGGGCGCCGGACCCTCACTGTTTCCTACCTGCAAAACAGTGTTAGTCCGAGGCAAATAAAAACCCTGCAGCACAGATTGTAAGCACATTTTTATAGATACGCTAAGTAATAAAAATTAACAACAAGAGTATGACTTAGATTCCGTCTTTCCGAGACCGGAATCTAGTCACGATCTCGACTTAGATATCCGAAATGGATCTAAGCCGGATCGACGCCTAATGTTCCCTTCCCGGGAACGCGTCCTCGCAGTCACTCCCCTCCAGTGACTTACCTCACTTACCTGCCAGACGTCCGGTCAGCCCGTCGACCCGTCTGGAGTCAGCCCGTCGACCCGCCTGGGCTTCTCGCCAGCTATCCGGTCAGCCCGTCGACCTAGCTGGACTTCTCGCCAAGCGTCCGGTCAGCCCGTCGACCCGCTTGGACTTCTCGCCAGCTATCCGGTCAGCTCGTCGACCTAGCTGGACTTCGTGCCAGACATCTGGTCGGCCCGTCGACCTGTCTGGACTTCTCCTGCACACTTTATCAAAGTGTCAGACAACAACAGACTAACTTAACCTGATTTGTCATTCATCAAAACCTGGGTTAAATCGTTAGTGCTAACCGCACCAACAATATGTTTTTAACATTGGTTGTACTTGAGCCGCAAAATTCAAAGAAGTTAATAGATGTTTATTTGCAACCTTTGATTGCAGAATTGAAACAATTATGGGATGAAGATTTTCCTGCATACGATGTCCATACTAATCGGATGTTTGTAATGAAAGCTGCTCTTTTTTGGACCATAAATGACTTTCCAGCTTCTGGTATGCTATCAGGTTAGAGTATTGCTGGGATCTTAGGATGCCCAATATGTATGGAGAGATCAAAATCAATCAGATTGAAACATGGGAAGAAGCCGAGTTATTTTCATTGTCATAGATAATTTTTACCACTAAATCATAATTTCAAAAGGAATAAAGATGAATTCACTAGGAATAAAATTGAAAGAACACCTCCTCCATTAAGATTGACAGGTCAAGATATTTGATACAGAGTGCTACACTCTTCATCTGTTATTGAAGACCCATATGGTACAACATATGATTATGAAAGTACACATATATGGATAAAACGGAGTATTTTTTGGGATTTGCCATATTGGGTTAGTCATTTAATACATCATAATCTCGATGTAATACATATTGAGAAAAATATTTTTGATAATTTGATAAATGTACAGTGATGGATATCAATGGGAAAATCAAGACAATCTTAATGCAAGAAAAGATATGCAACTCCTTTGTAAAAGACCCACTCTTGATATCAATGAAAATAATAGGGGACCAAAGCCAAAGGCAGTTTATACATTGAATAAGGATCAGAGACGTATTGTTTGTGAATGGTTGAAATCAATGAAATTTCCAGATGGTTTCATTTCTAATCTTAGAAGATGTGTCTGTTGGTGCAACCTTTGGTCAAGGTTGACCTGACTCGAGTTGTATTTTGATGTTTGACGAGAATAGAAAAGTTCTATTTTGATGTTTGACGAGAATAGAAAAGTTCTATTTTGATGTTTGACGAGAGTAGAAAAGTTGTATTCTGATGTTTGACATAATACAAACTTGGGAGATTGTGGGTAAAATCTTTGGTCAAGGTTGACCTAGTTGACCCAAGGTGAGTCGACCTGATTTGGGAAATCCTAGTGAGTAAAGTCAGGTGAAAGTTCTGGTGAGTGAAGACAGGCAAGGGAAAGTCCTGGTGAGTGAAGCCAGGCAAGGGAAATCCAGATAGGTCAAGGTTGACCAGACATCTGGTGAAAAGTCCAAGTATGGAGACTTGGCACGGAAAAGTCCAAGCAGGGAGCTTGGCACGGGAAAAGTCCAAGTATGGAGACTTGGCACGAGAAAAGTCCAAGCATGAAGACTTGGCACGGAAAAGTCCAACCAGGGAGCTTGGCACGGGAAAAGTCCAAGTATGGAGACTTGGCACGGAAAAGCCCAAGCAGGGAGCTTGGCACGGGAGAAGTCCAAGTATGGAAGCTTGGCATGGGAAGTCGGAGAGGGCTCGACAGCTCGTTCTCCGGACTAGGTCAGAGAGGGCTCGGGAGCTCGTTCTCTGGACCAGACGAAGTCGGAGAGGGCTCGGTAGCTCGTTCTCCGGACTAGGTCAGAGAGGGCTCGGGAGCTCGTTCTCTGGACCAGACGAAGTCGGAGAGGGCTCGGTAGCTCGTTCTCCGGACTAGGTCAGAGAGGGCTTGGTAGCTCGTTCTCTGGACCGGATGGAGTCAGAGAGGGCTCGGTAGCTCATTCTCCGGACGAAGTCGGAGAGAGCTCGGTAGCTCGGTAGCTCGTTAGCTCGGTAACTCGTAGCTCGGCAGCTCGCTCTCCGGACTAGGTCAGAGAGGGCTCGGTAGCTCGTTCTCTGGATTGGATGGAGTCGGAGAGGGCTCGGTAGCTCGTTCTCCGGACTAGGTCAGAGAGGGCTCGGTAGCTCATTCTCTGGACCGGACGAAGTCGGAGAGGGCTCGGTAGCTCGTTCTCTGGATTAGGTAGGGGTTAGGGCTGGGAGCTCTAAACCTGGATCGGTCTGGTGACCGATCCAGTGATACGCTGGTTGACTGATCGGTCCGGTGATCGATCAGTAACCAAACAGTGTGTTTATCAGTCTGGTGACCGATCGGAGAAGATCGGAGAAGATAGAGGGGGATCGGTCATGGACCGATCCACATCCAATCTGATCGATCAGAGACGAGGCCAACTCTCTGTGAGAGTTGGCTGATCGGTCTGGGGACTGATCAGCCTAAGGCCTGATCGGTCTGGGGACTGATCAGCCTAAGGCCTGATCGGTCCCAAGACCGATCAGAGCACTCCTGGACCGATCAGGAGTGTGCCTGATCGGTCCAGGCCTAGCCGTTGTGAGTGACAACGGCTAGATCTCAGTCTTCTGTGTCTTTTTTTGCCTTCACAGGTTTGCAGGTTCAGCTATAAAAAGAGTCGAGCGACTCTACAGGACTTTCTTCTTGCTTCTGCAAGTTCTTCCTGGTTCCTTCTGCGAGCTTTGCTGAGCTCATACTTCTTGAAGCTTCGCGTGAGCTTCCCTGCTGCTGGCATCCGTGAAGCTGCTGCTTCATCAACGGACTCCAGACGAGAAGGCAAGCTTGTTTGTTTTACATTCATATTGTCTTGTGCTTCTTTGTATTTTGTGTACTTCTATCTTGCTGTTGCAAGAGTTATTGTGGCGAGGTTTCTCCACCCAGAAGGAGTTCATATTAGCCGGTTATCCAGGGTTTCATCCACCGACGGATTGATAGGCTTCGTCCACCTTACGGACACGCCGAGGAGTAGGAGTATCATCTCCGAACCTCGTTACATCGCTGCGTCTAAGGTTTGATCTTCTCGTTCTCGTTTCTGTTGTTATTTTTCCGCTGCGCTAACTTGATTTGTAGAAAGAAACGCGAAATTGGGGTCGACTATTCACACCCCCCCTCTCTAGCCGCATCCGAAGGTCCTAACAGTGTCGATATAATATAATATAAATTAATTGGTATGAAAAGTCATGACTATCATATATTTATGCAAAGACTTATTCCTATTGCTTTTAAGAAACTATTACCAAATTTTGTATGGGGTACAATTACAGAATTAAGTATTTTTCTACACGATATTTATTCAACTGTTTTGAGACACTCACACATGGAGACGTTAGAGAGAGACATTCCAATTATCTTGTGTAATTTGGAAAGGATATTTCCACCCTTATTTTTTGATTCCATGGATCATCTTTTGGTTCACTTGTCATACGAGGCCAAAGTTGGAGGGCATGCCCATTTTCGATGGATGTATCCATTTGAAAGATAAAATTTTCATTTGTTATATTTCGACAAATTGAATGCATAAAAATATACTCATTTTATTATATAATTAATCTAATATAATTTATTTTATTGCAATCAGATTCTTATATCATTTGAAGAAAAAAAAAATAAGACACATGTTGAAGCATCTATTGTTAATGCATATATCGTGAAGGAGGTAACAACTTTTGCATCATATTATTTTGAGCCTCATGTTCAAAGCAAACGACAGAGACCAGGAATAAATGATGAAGGTCCAATTGATCCCAATATAAACTCATTCTCAATTTTTAACTACCTTGGTTGACCAAGTGGACCATGTAAGGAGAGATACTTAACTGGTCAAGAATGGCGGGCAGCTCATACATATATTTTATTGAATTGTCCAGAAGTATCGTAATATTATGAGTTAGTATATATTTTTAATCTTTTATATTTCTTACGTCGTAACTTTTAGTGTTATAATTTAAATTTTTTTATCATAGAATTTTTGAAAACTTATATTTTGGATTGTCACTACAAGAGTTTGATCACTAATGCAAAGAAGAATTTGCACCATGACTCAAATCATAATTTGTAAGTAGTCAATTTAAATTTGAATTTCAAATATGAATGTTTGTAATAATTGCCAAATTTGAATTTAGGTTCATGATAATCAAACTCAGATTGAGCAAGAATTACTCATCCATCTAGCATGGGGTCTGAAAGCATTGGTACACACATGACCAACATATTTCATAAATGGATATAATTTTCATATTCAAGAAATGGAATGGGAAAGACTACGATAAATAGTGGAGTTTGTGTTAAGTCATCCAATGATGGAGATGCAAGAAATGATTTTTATGGCTTACTAGATGAAATTATAGAGGTAGCATACCCTGACCCAGAAATATGAGTTATTCTATTCATGTGTCGCTGGTTTGACCTTATCAGAGGGATGAAGGTGCATCCACGATATAATTTGGTTGAAATAAATCATATGAGATTGTATAAAAAAATATGAACCATTTGTGTTGGCACAGCAAGCAATTCAAGTATTCTATGCTTCATATCCTAATTTGAAATGTCACAAAATTGATTGGTGGGTTGTTTGTAAAACGAATGAATGAAAAAAAAAATTGAGGAACATTGGGAGGACATTGTTTATCAACAAGAGACAGTTACTAATACATTTCATATAGAAGAATATATTATTCAAGCGTTACAAGATCCCACCGGGATAGTGATAAACGTGGATACAACTGAAATTGATGATGATGATAAGGAGGAGGAGGAGGAGGAGGACAATGAAGACTTTGAGTTTTTATAATGAGTAAGTTTTGTTATCTTAATATAATAAATTTATGATATTTTCAATTTGCAATTCCCAAAACTCATAACTCAATTAGTTTATTTGTCTCAATTATATACAAAACTGTTTCATTTTTAAATTTATATATCTTATCTGCTAATACTCTATATTTTTTTATAGATAATTATAAGTTATATCTTATCGTCTTCTCGGGGGTTCGTGGATTCAGTTTTTTCTTAGGAAATATGGTAAGCTTTTTTGTTTCATATTATTTATTATGCAACAAATTTGTATTAAAATTTTCCTATGTTTGAATTTTCAGAATCTCTTTCGACGAGGTGGTCCCAAACGGAGAGCTCAGCATACAACACCTACAACTACTATATCTACGCCCCCACCTAATTAGGCAGACACTACAGGACCATCACATACACCTTAAAAAATACCCTCCTGTATACCATCGCCTTCCCCTTCCCCTTCGGCTGTACCTTCACCGATCGGGTCCCCAATAGCCTCTTCCATTCCTTCCCGACATTCGATTGCTGAGAGGCCAAACACTCGAGAGTCTATAGCCCCTTGTGGAGATTCGTAAGTAAATTTAAAATATTTTATTTTTTCAACTTCCATATTTAACATGTTTTTTTGTAAATTATAATAATTTCGATAATTCTATCCATGTTATTCACGAGATTAATCGAATCATGAATAACCATTGGAGAAGGGACTCGATGAGTTATATTAGCACTCCAGCATTGACTAGAGAGTTATGGTGGAGTGAATTTAGGGTATATCTCATTTGTTTTATATCTTAAATGAAAGTAAATATATAAATAATTATTATTTTTTCTATTACAACGATCATTCACTTGGAACATGAGTGATGAGATGGAAATAAGAAGGATTTTCATGAAAAAATGTGGCGATCACATTCACCATGTACTCAATCATGCGAAGTTAAAGGGGAAAAAACTACCATTCATCACTGAGGAAAACTGGATAAGGATTACCAATTATTGGGAAACTGAGGAGTTTAAAACAAGAAGTCACAAGAATAAAATAAATCAATCTTTTAATTCTGGAGACATGTCTGCTACATATGCGGGAGGATCTATCAATATTGATGAGCATAGACGTAGATTGTTAATTTTTTAACACTCCCATTATTTTCTTAATCTATTTGATACTATTTAATTATCTTTAATCATCTTTTTTTAGTCCAAAGAACTAGGAAAGGAGCCTACATTTATATAAACTTTTACCCTCACCTTTCAGAAAAAGATAAGACTTGGAGTGGGGACTAAGCTAGAGCAATCAAGGTTTGAATAAATTTTGGATTTAAATTTATAACTTAGCTTCTATTATTAATGTACCCACTATAACTTTATAGTCTTGCATTCCTAAATTTATGTTATTAGAATTATATTTTATTTTTTATTACAATACAGGAGAAATATGATGAACTAGAGGCAACACAGAGATGTTCTGGTTCTGCTAGTGCAGATATGGAGGGGTTTGAGCCATCTGTGGGTACTGATTTAAATTTATGGCTACAGGCGAGTGGAGTGTCAAAAAAAAGTAGGAAAGATATTTGGAATGAGTTCTTTGAGCAGAATCCATAGAGTTGGCCGTATATCTTCTTCCTCCTCATAGACCCAGCAGATGAATCACTTGACTGAAGAGGTTTCATAGTTGAAGGAGATTTTAAATGAAAGGGATGAAGAAATGAGACAAATGCGCCTAAATCAGGATTTATTTTGCGACATTTTCAGTTAATTTTTGCTCCAACTCAGAATCCTCCCGGTGAGGGTGATGGTGGGGATCATGATGATGGCAATGGTGGTGAATCTTAGTTAATTTATGGTAAGTTTTATATTATAAATTTTTTTTAGCATGTATTGTTATAGTTTCTTTTATATTTTTATTTTACCTTATACTTTGCATGTTATGCCATGTTTTATATTTTTTATTTGTCTACTACTAATCTATGCAAATTTAGTTATATATATTTCAATACTTTTATTATGTCATAAACATTTGATACATGTATTTTTGATTACATAGTCTATAGATTTTTATTACGCTTAATTAAAAGTTTTATTTCATGTATGTTTCATGCAAATAAGGATAAATGATATTTTTTTGTTATCTAATTCTTTGATATATTATGATAACCATGTATTAGGACACATCATATCCCGATATTGATAATTCATATAGTGTGCGACAAAAACTAGATAGTAGAATCATATGCATTCATTATTAAAATCCTTAGTTAAGAGAATATCTGCATTATCAAATGATCAATTGGATGAATAATTTTAAAAGCATAACATAGCATGGTGACAGGATAAGGACACAGTTGATTTGGACAAAATGTTTAACAAAAGAATATATAGGTGTATAAGAAAAAAAAAATCTTCAGATTATAATAGTGGATTTTCTTATTCTAGCTGGTATGAACTGATGATATTATTGTATTAACGGTGTAAAAATCATTTTATGTTAAAATTTTGCAGTCCAACTATTTTACTTCCTCTATATTTATTTGGTTAATCTTTCCTGAATTTCTTGCTTCTTCTAGCTATGAAACCAACTGTTTATGTTGAAGTTCACTTTGATCTTCTAATGGTCAGTGAGTTTTGTGCAAAGTTGAAGCTCACCTTGAAGAGACGAAAAAAAGGAATTGGGATAATTGAAGTAAACTTATTTCTCACTTTGGTTGATTTGTTTACCCCTCTATGATCTTTAAGAGAACGACCAAGATTTCCTTGTAGCCTTTAGGAACCACAAGGAAATTTAAAGAATGAGAAAAACAAAGGTAAAGGCAAGGGGACATGACATTAAAAAGTTAGTTGCATAAGTTTTAGATGTCTTATTTCAATATGATAACATTGATATGTTTTAGATATTTTTTTTTGTTATAAATGTTAGTTTTTATTCATTTGTAATTTGACGCGGGAAAAGAAGAACGAAGAACGGAAGAAGGCGCACAAAGCTCCCGAAGCATGACGATTAGTATTTTATTTTATGTTTTAGATGCTTTGAGGTATTTGTTATTTGGATTATGAGTTGTTGAACCAAACTATTTCTTGTTTTGATGTGTAAATATGATGTGTGTTGAGTTGACATATTTGAATGTTGATATGGGATGTGTTGTTTTTTGGATGTATAGTTTTGTTTGTTTGGATGTGTATAAATATGATGTGTGTTGAGTTGACATATTTGAATGTTGATATGGGATGTGTAGTTTTTGTTGTTTTTTGGATTTGTAGTTTTGTTTGTTTGGATGTGTATAAATATGATGTGTGTTGAAGTTTGACTAATATATTTTAAATTTGGATATGTGGATGATAAGAGATTTATATATCAGATTATGTAATGATATATTTGATATGTAAATAGGATAAAGAAAATAAAAATGTAGAGAATTTTTTATTTTTTTTTATTTTGGGACAAAATTTGGGACGAACTAGGGTTCGTCTCAAATTTGAGATGAATTTGGATTCGTCCCTAATTAGGGACGAATTCAGGTTCATCCCGAATTTGGGCTCATCCCAAAATTCCACATCGAATTATTCATGTTCATCTCAAATTAGGGACGAATTGATTCATCTCAAATTTCAGACAAATCAAAATTCGTCTCCAATTTCGGACGAATTGGGTTCGTCCCAAAATTCGGGTTTACCTTCAATTTTGATTCGTCCTGAATTTGGGACGAATCTAGTTCCGAATTTGGGACGAATCTAGTTACGAATCTGGTTTTATAATTTTGATTCGTCCCAAATTTGGGACAAATCTAGTTCGCTCCGAATTCGGGACAAATCAGATTCGTCCCTAATTCGGGATGAACCTTGAGAATTCGGGTAAACTCGGATTTTGGGACGAACCAAAATTCGTCCCAAATTCAGGACGAATCAGAATTTGTCCCTAATTTGGGACGAAAATCTATTTTTGTCCCAAATTTAAAGACATTATATGGGTTTACAAAACTCAAGAAGTTAGGTTTTATAAATCCAATAGTATTATAATTGTTGTAAGTTTTGTAAACTCAGGAACTAGTATCCAAAATTGGATATTGAGTTCAGCTGGCTATCGACCCCTTGTTTTTTATTTTTTAAAAATAAATAAATATTATAAATAAAGATAGTAAATAAAAAAAAGACATATAATGATGTGTGAATTAGTGTGTTCCAGTATAAAATTATTTTTTTGGGAAAGAGTTTATAAAAATGGTGGGTTTGCATTTTGACGTGGATTATGGTTACCCTAAAGCACATGACGGTAGTGGCATCCATAATTCCATTCCTTTCCCATTCGAAAAAAATAAATAAATATTATAAATAAAGATAGTAAATAAAAAAAGGCATATAATTATGTGTGAATTCGTGTGTTCCAGTATAAAATTATTTTTTTTGGGTTTATGATTATGGAAAGAGTTTATAAAAATGGTGGGTTTGCATTTTGACATGGATTACGGTTACCCTAAAGCGTAGTGGCATCCATAATTCCATTCCTTTCCCATTCCCATTCCATCTGTCTTAAATGAATCTGTCGTCTTCCCTGCGCTTTCCAAAATAAAAGATCTCCGCGGTGACAGCGAGCGATCCGCACCAGCAGCGGTCAGGCGGACGACGAAGATGGGGGAAGCGAAGACGGTGCACTCCCTTTTTGTCACTTGCACTTTCATGATCTCGATTTTCACGCTATGTCCTCCCTTCGTCATCCTGCTGTAAGATCTCTCATTCTTCTGTCTCTCTGTCTCTCTGTCTCAGATTCGTGCGACGGCGCGATTAAACCCTTTTCTTAATGGTTACTTATGTATGATCGCTTGGTTAGTTTTTGATATCTCGAGGAAATTATTCATGTGGTTTGACATTCAGGATCCATGCTTGTTCTACTTTATGTGTTATCCTATACTGATTCCTGCTTTTCTGTGTGTTTTGGGAGCACCTATGGGCTATGGGGAAAAGCAATGATACCATGATTTCTTATACGGTGTTTGTTTTCTATGTCGCCTCCCTGCTCATTCGTGACAAACTTGACGCAGCTTGCGGATGTTCGATTATCAAAATCTCTATCCTGGTTGATACTAAGATAATTGTGTTTCTCATTATTACTCTTTCTTTTGGAGTGTTCCAAACGTACATTCTTCTTCTTTTCCCTTTTCTTGGATTGTCGGCAATATCCCAAATAAACTTTCAACTTTAGTTCTGAAACTCGTTTCTTATTTCTGTTTATTTTGGTGATGTAAAATCAACGCTATTCTTGCACTTCAGGATTTTGAGAAAAGGAATAACCTGCAATTCAGGGTTGTTTTTTTTTTTTGGAAAATACTATAATTGTAGTATTACATTTTGAGTTTCTATCTTTTTCGTGTTTGTATAGTATGTACGTTGCCTTGTTGTCCATTCTTTTAGTAGAACAAGTATAAATTATTTCTCGTGGTGCCTTTCAGTTGCCTTGGATGTCCATTGAACATGCACTCAGCCTCAACTTGAAATCTCTATTGCTGTTGGTTGATTTACTTGGCTTTGCTGAAATGGCACAGTATAACAGTTTCTTCATTTCTTTCATTTTCTTTTGTCTAACAAGTGTTCTATGATATAATCATCCTAAGTAATCGAACTACCTATTATTTAGTTAAAGAATAAATTTGAGGCATATTATTGATGATTGCAAATCCTCAGACTATAACGGTGTAAATAGGCATTTTTTGCAGCAGATCATATACTTATAATATTAGTTTATTTATTTACAACTAAGAGGTTTAATTCCTTATCAAGCTCATGTTTCAATTATTTGGGCATATAACTTTATCTTTATTGTTATTTCTTAGTTAATCAGGAATGTAGTTAGCTTAAGATCTTACTCATGTGCAACTAGATAATTCTTAATGTTTCTTAGTTGTAAAAGTTGTATAAAATCCTTTATAATCAATTGTCAAAGTTACTCAAGTGGTCAGATCACTTTTTGATCTATTCCATTAATGGATAGCTATCTTTATTCCCTGTACAGTTGTCCTCTTCTTATTAATATCGTTATGCTCTTAAGAATAAGTTGAGTATCTTATGACTTCCTACATGCAGTAATCATTCTGTTCATGCCATTGCTCTTTGTTGCAGATGGTATACAATGGTTCATGCCGATGGCTCAGTCCTGCAAACCTTTGAATATGTTGAGAAACATGGACTGCAGCGTCTCAAGGATATCTGCCCTGCACCTTCCCCCATTGCATGGAAAATAATTGCTTGTTTTGGTGCTTTTGAAGCCATACTCCAGCTTGCGCTTCCTGGGAAGAGGGTTGAAGGTCCTATATCTTCTGCTGGGAATGTACCTGTCTACAAGGTTTGTGTTAATTAACCTTAAGAAACACATCACACCTCAAACATGCTGTTCCCGTCCCTTTTGTTTAAAGAATATATATAAAGTTAAAGCGCTGTTTGATCTTATAAATACTTCCCGCTACTTTCAGTGGAGGCCCCTGTTTGTGGTCAATTACCATTGATATAAAACAATGATATTTCTGTGAAGTTATACATATGAGTATCTGATTATGTGTGTTGTTGTGGGTGGTGTTCTGAACTCTATAGCATGAAAATTATTTGGAGTCATTTGTGATCATCATGTACATCTAAGGCTTAAAAGAAAATTTTCTGAAATTATGGTAAGACCCATCATTTATATAGATATGTGATGCATTAGTCTACCACATACTTAGAAAATAATGTATTAGAAAAGTTAATATAGTAGAGATGAGATGCTAAGATGGATATATGGTCTACTATCCATTCACAGCTAAGTGTAGTTCTAGTAGATTCTAAAATGAGAGAAAGTATGTTATGATGGTTTAATGGTCCAAAGTGAACTTTAATCGACACAATTAAAAGTCATGTAAGATATCTTAATGTTGCTGATAATATAATCTTGCATAGATTCAAATGATGAACTAAGATTTATGTAATTTGGTACCAAATAGTTAGGACAGACTATACAGTTTAGACAGTATGAGGTCATGGTTGACATAATTTATTTATTTATTTTTTTATTGCAGGCAAATGGCCTACTAGCTTATGCTGTAACATTAGTAACTTATATCAGCCTTTGGTGGTGAGTGTTTTGAAATTATTTATAGTGCTAGATCTGTATGATTCACTAAGTATCTGATTTTCTTCACATCACTATGTTTTTTCTCCAAATTCTTCATCTTCAACTGGAAAGTTCTATTTTTCAATTTTTGTCTTTTAAAATTGCAAGTTAAGAAAGTCGACCCCACCTTGTGGGATAAGGCTTGGTTGTTGTTGTTGTTATAAAAATGCAAGTTAAGAAGGAGATTGCTTTTATTGATCTTTGTTGTAAGTTAAGAAGGGGAGTTTTGGTGCAATGGTAAAGTTGCTACCATGTGACTTGGTGGTCATGGGGTGGAAACGAGCTCTTGCAATGCAAGGTAAGATGGTGTATAATAGACTCTTCACCCCGGACTCACATTGGTGAGAGTTGCGTGCACCGGGATGCCCCTTCACACACACACACACACACACGCACACACACAACTTGATTGGCTGTAAGTATGACACTTTTTCAAATGGAGTTTAATATTATATGGCATGTACTTATGATCAAGGTCTTACAAAGTGTATGCAGCAGCATGAGGTCATGTAGTCAAATACTGAATATTGTTAGCAAGGTACATATGCACTCAATACCTTCATCGTACAACAGGTCATGTTTGTCTCAATTTTTTGGATTAATTAGAGTTGGAGGTGTAAGGGGAAGAGGGAAAGAAAGAAAACTTTGTCAACATAATTAAAACAATTCTCTAACTTTGAACTTTGCATAGAGCTTAATGGAAGGACAAGATCCATGCACCTTACTGTAAATGGTTGGGATAAATATGATTTGATGATGATGAGTTGCTTATGCATCTTATGCAATATGATGAAACACCGCATGTGCATTTCTGGATGCATTTTGTAGCAATTAGCAACATGAAAATGTATTTTTAAAATGTGGTTGTGGTCACATGTTCCAGTACCTCTAGTATGTAATTAAATGCTTTAATTTCGTAACTTTGGGTATTGTTGAGCATCTGTAGGATTTTGTATGATTTAGAAATTCACCTGTATGTCTCTTTATTCTGACACTATTTAACTTCTAACTACGATTAGTGTTCCTTGACTTGTCTTTGAAGGTTTGAAATCTTCAACCCTGCAATTGTGTATGATCACCTGGGAGAAATTTATTCAGCACTTATTATGGGAAGCTTAGTGTTCTGCATTTTGTTATACCTGAAAGTGAGCTTAGGCCAATTTCAATCTAGCTTTTCATATGGTTATTACTATTCTCGGTTCCTAATTTCTGATGATTTTTGTTCTCCACAGGGTCATTTGGCACCATCTTCTTCTGACTCTGGTTCATCAGGAAATTTTATAATTGATTTTTATTGGGTAAGGTTTCTTAACACTTATAGACGTCATTTACTGAGTTGTGTCATTGTTTGTTCTTGACTGATTACGCATAAAATAATCTGCAAGATGTAGCCGATTGGTAATTTAGATATTACAGAATATGGGAGGGTGCTTCTTACAAATGTTCTGCATAAAAGCATTGGACATATTACAATGAATTTGTTGATTTATGTTTTAATCATTGCTTTCTAATCACGGCAGGTTATGTGCTGTTGCTTAAATTTGTGATCGCACTGTTTGATAGTAAATATCTTTACAGTTACACACAGATGTATCACTATTTTTATACAATTGTGTTTGCGTGGCCGCATAATTTTATGATTATGTGAAATTATATGAAATAAAAATTTTGGAATTTTAAACCGTAGCCTTACCTTGCATTATTTCGCAAGAGGCTGTTTCCTTAATTCGAACCTGAGACCTCAAAGTCACATGCAACAATTTTACCATTGCGACAAGGCTCCCCTTCTGCCATATATACTATACCATCATGGAAATACTTGGTCTCACCGCCTCCACCATTATGCATATACATATCTATATTTTTGTTGCAATAATAGGATTTTCTTTACTGCGATGATGGAATCTTATATAATTGTACATACAGGATATTTACTCTTGAAAAAATGAATTAGAATATCCCATCTCTAATTTTATTAACCACATTCTAGCTTTCATTAGAAAGAATACCCAGTGAATTTCACTATCAGAAGTCAATTGAGAATGACTCACTGGAATAGTTTTCCTGCCTGGTCTCTATTTGGGCTTTTAAAGCTAGTGTTAGCGTTCCAGAACTTGTCAATTTCTAGAGCTCCATCCCAGTTTAGTGTTGGGACTTGGGAGTAGGGCATCTTGACAGTGTTGAAATAGTCATTTCTTTTTATGTTTAAAACTTGATTCTTGGCAATACTCAAACACTTTCTCCCACTGGTTTCTTTCTTTAATTTGTTTCTTTGCATGATCATTCACTCAGATGAGGTCATGGCAGAGGAAACCTTAGGTGTAGGGCATCTTGACAATATCAAAATAGCTATCCTTTTATATGAATAGAGCTTGTTTTTTTGGTAGTACTTAAACACTTGCCTCCCACTGATTTCTTTAATATTTTTGCATGGAGAAGTACAGTCACTGAAATGTGGATATGGCACTAGAAACCTTACGTGGGGTAGGGCATCTTGACAAGGTTAAATTAGTCCTCTGTCTTATGAATAAAACTTGATAATTGGTAATACTTGAACACTTACCACCCACTGATTTCTTCATTTTTTTTTTGTTCAACTTCTTTTTTCCTCGAACATTTGGTATATGCCTTTCTTTTTTTTGTTTGTTTCTATCTGTGTGCCGTTATTTTGGCAAGTTCTATTTCATGTTTTAATATCTACTATATGGAGCAAATGGATTACTCAGTTTTTTCCTTTCAATGTAATGCAAGTTGCAGCTTATACAATTTCTGGATTTTTTTTTTCCTTGTGCAGGGCATGGAACTATATCCTCGTATCGGTAAGAACTTTGATATCAAGGTTTTTACAAACTGCCGATTTGGTATGATGTCCTGCGCTGTTCTTGCTATCACATATTGCATCAAACAGGTTATTATTATCTCTACATGTGTTCTTGACGCTTTTGATAAATATGTAAGGATATGAGGAAAGCATTAATATATCAAGCAGCATCTAGAGCAATAATAAGGAAATTAAATTCAACGAAGAAGATGCGGACTATACCGCTGTCTGTCTCCATGCTTTTAATCTTGGGCGATTGTGGGAAATATTTCTAATTTTCCCTCTTTGTTTAAGTTACATTTCCTTCAAATATTGGCCTACAGTATTTTTTTTTTTTGGAACGGCTATAAGTTTCATACGTTCCTGTAGGCATTACTCACTTAGGATTAAAAAGTCAATTGATCTTAGCCTAACTCCATCAATGGTCCAGCTTCAACGCCAACAGGTTAAAAGAAATTTTGGTGGCTTACAAGAGAGTGACAGTTGTCCAAATCTTCCCAAAATCAGTGTTCAAAGGTGTCTTTTTAGTCAGGCAATTCTCCCATCCCCCATGCCACCATGCTTCATAAAACTACAATAACCAATAAGTAAAAGGTGAACATGTTTGTAGGTATTAGTGGAAACATGAGATGGACAAAAATAACAGAAGTTTGTACAGTTGAGAGATCATTTGAAGCAAAACCTTAAAGAATTTTCTAGTTAATTCACTGATATATGGATCAAAAGACAAGAGGAAAAGGATAAATGCACATACAAATGAACATTTAACAAGTTCTCTCTCATAGGCATGTTGAATTTAGTCATCTGTTTTCAAATAAATTTTTACCTGCAGTATGAAATGAATGGAGGAGTATCCGATTCCATGCTGGTGAATACTGTGTTGATGCTTGTCTATATCACTAAATTCTTCTGGTGGGAAGCTGGGTACTGGTGCACTATGGATATAGCACATGATAGAGGTTGGTATATAATCAAGTAATTCATTATGTTTCTTTAGTTTCTATAAATATTTGTTTGATTTGTATGCTTTTGCACATCGTAACTGAACTAGGAACAGGATAATTACCTATCTTTTAGTTTTCATTCATTATCTATTATTGGTCAATAAACATACTACATAAAGTTTGTCAGCTCAATACTAACTTTTATTACCTCATTCAATAGAACACATTTCTAATTAAATATCAGCAACGTTCTCTAATCATTACAATCTAATATCTACAGATCTTTGAGTTATAAGAGTTTGAAACATAATTCATTTTAAGCTTCCCGTTCAAGTTTAACTTTGTCTTGCACTTTTCTATCAGCTGGATTCTACATCTGTTGGGGATGCTTGGTATGGGTTCCCTCAATCTATACTTCTCCAGGGATGTACCTTGTTAATCATCCTGTTCATCTTGGTACTCAAGTATGTTCTATATATTCAAATTTCACCAGTGGACAACCTTAAATATAAAGCATAATCTTATACCTCTTCTATAACTTTCTTTTACCAGCAATTATGAAACATCTTTTGTGGTAGCTTAATCTTTGATTATCTCTCCAGCTTGCACTTCTCATACTTGCATCGGGACTTCTTTGCATCTATGTTAATTACGATTGTGATAGACAAAAGCAAGTGTTCCGCAGAACCAATGGGAAGTGTTTGATTTGGGGGAAAGCTCCATCAAAGGTTTCAGGCTTACGCAACATCTCCTCTTACGTGATTTTTTTTTTTTTTGGGTTTTGTAATTTTCTTTTAAAGATTTGAAATGTATTGATTCGAACAGATAGTTGCTTCCTATAAGACTGAGAAAGGCGAGACGAAAACTAGCCTTCTCCTGTCTTCTGGATGGTCAGTATTTCGTGTATAGGCAACCTGCAAAATAAGATGATTTATAATTATATTTTCCACATAACTTCACCTTTAGTAACAAAAAAACTTTGAACTCTGTCTTATGATAGCGAAATTTGGTTACAAAACAAACTTCCAATAAATTATTAATTATGAGATTATGGGCAGGTGGGGTCTATCTCGTCACTTTCATTATGTGCCCGAGATATTAGCTGCATTCTTTTGGAGTGTGCCAGCACTTTTTAACCATGTAAGTCTTTGTTGGATATATTCTATCTTGTATTAACATTCTTTGCCTGTGGGTTTTATGTTTTTATCTGATTTTTGATTCTACTAATGCAGTTCCTACCTTATTTCTATGTGATATTTCTCACCATGCTGCTCTTGGATCGTGCAACAAGGGATGATGATCGATGTTCGACCAAGTAAGCTATAAAAATACTCTATGATGTTGTTTTCATATTTCATTTTTTTCATTTAAGACTTAAAAAATATGCTGAATGAATTAATGAAATTGACATACTAAATAATTATACATATTATTTTCCAGCCCACTTATTGATAGGTTTCTATTTTATATGTTACTGCTGAAAAGAAACTTTCCATCAAGTCCAAATGGTTGGCGTCTTTGGGTATTGTAAGCAGTGAGAACTTTGTGGATTGGAACTCCACAGAGTTGTCAATTAAATCCTGTTGATGGGTAGATTATTTCCCTTTGAGTAATAAAGAAATTTGTGAATTACAAATTTTGAAACTGATTTTCCAAAATTAATTGTAATGAGGATCTTCCCACTATTTGACAGTAAGGAAAGTGCAAAGAACCAGCATGCCTAATACAGTATTTGTTTTTCTACTTGCCCTTTTTCACTGTCTTAAACCATACTGTGGAGTTGACAGTATTTTATCATGCTAGAGTTGATAATTCAGCCTAATATTGGGGTATTATACTTCAAGTGTCATACTGAGTCTTTGTAATTGCTATTTTTCATTATAATACTAGAGTTTCCTCTCTCAACTTGGAACCAAAGCAGATCAAATCCTCAGAAAAGGATTTTTTTGTTGTTCAATCCCTCAAGGGGAGTTCATGGGTTTGGTGTGCCATTACGAATCAAAGCAGATTGAATCCTCAGTAAAGGATTTTTTGTTGTTCAATCCATCATGGGGAGTTCATGGTTTGGTGTGCCAGTAGGCCCAGTACGTCCTCTTCTTTTCTTTTTCTTATCCTTTTCTCAACCTGAATTTTTATTTTTGCAACTTCTCTCAACCAATTCATAGCTCTAAATCCCTGCATGCTTTCTCCCACTTTACAATTGCACTATCACAGGACTCCTTATCACTTAATTGGCTAATCTATTGCAAGTTTTATATTACCTTAGATATCAGAATGTCCTGCACGTCCTCATGGTGCTCCTATTTTATCCTCAAAAGCCACCACTATCCACCATACTATTGCAAGTTTTATATTACCTCAGATATCACAATGTCCTGCACGTCCTCATGGTGCTCCTATTTTATCCTCAAAAGCCACCACTATCCACCATACTAACATTATATCAACATCTACACTGCCAACCTCCTGGCTATTTTCGCTACTCATTGCCTTCCTCAAATCCACAAAAGTACTTCATTTTCCCAAGTTATAGTCCCTTGTCCTTCCCCTCTGAAGTCTTTGACGCACCCTCATGAGCTGACTTTGAAAGTTAGACCCTTTGCACCCAAGAAACAGTTTCTTTCTAATATGAATTTCAACAATGGTTTCTTCCAAAACATATTTTTAGGTTGCTTATCGTTAATAATATGCTAACATCATATGAACATTAAAAATTTTAAGGAAACTAAGTCATGGAAATGGTTGCAAATTTTCATCTTTTTCCCTACTTGTGTGCTAGTCAGCTAGTGTAGAATTTCACAATTTCTGTGACTATCCTTGGAACTTTATATGATTTCTTTTTGGTAAAGACTTGGATTATGCATCTGTGGCAATGATGTATTACAAGTTTCTAATTCCATCTGTCTTTGAATGTCACGAACCATTTCTGAATCCTGATCTATCAGCCGTTTCTGAATCCTAATCGGTCAGCTTACATTCATTTCTTATTTTAACTTTGATCCATTGTAAATGTTGATGTATTCTTACTTGCGACAGGTATGGAAAATACTGGAAGACGTACTGCAACAAGGTGCGACATAGGGTCGTACCCGGGATCTATTAGGTTTTTTTGCTTGGTTGGATCAACATGGCTAAATTCTTAGCTCATGCACGCTGAGATAAATTAGATAATAAAAGCGGTATCCCCCCAGCCCAATTTTATGTAACAAGATGTGCTGCTCCCTGTGAGTCATCCCTTTGTGGCAAAAGATGAATATGTTTGCCCTCAGCGTCTCCGTCAACCTGTCCCAGGGTCAATCCCTGTGAGTCATCCCTGTACCATATGCAGCATGTTGAAATGCAAGCCTCGGCAAATCAATTTTAACGGGGGGCGTTGTTTACCGTTTATGCATTCATAAGGTTTATGCAACGCTGTATTATGCTAGCTCATCTTCTTCGTCGGCCGTTAATTTGTTTGAGATCTACTTTTATTTAATTAAAACGAGGTACTGCCAGATTGCCACCATGTACGTAATAAGCGCACCCAGACTAATTAATTAAATCATGCACGTTTCTTTGTTTCCCTAAAGCTTCAGTCACTACAAAATAATTCAGCACACAGCCTTACTTATTTTATACATATACGTCTTTTCCTGAATGACGAGTCATTTTTGAAAAGTATAAAATAAAACGGTTTCTCATTGTGCGGAGATCAGCAAGCAAATTAGCACTTTCGGATCAGCGAAAAAAAAAATGAGATAAGTTTGCAATCCAACCAATCATATAACTCGGCCAGTTTTGACTTTTTATCTTTGCTGGAGGAGGATTAACTAGATACCCTTGATCCAGTACGCCTTCGATTGTCCACAAGTAAGCAAATATCTCGGAGTTAAAGTTTGATGATGTAGCTTGTTGAAATAAGGCTCCGTGTTTCCGATTTAATCCGTAGAAGATCAGTGCACTCTACTTTTGTTTATTATTATTATTATTATCATTAATAAGAATGAATGTGTGCATCCCACGCTTTGCGATATCCCAAATATGAGCAAGTCGCCTTACCAAATCTAACCAACTCCCTGCTGTAATTCATACGCATTCCAATTGTTCCTTCCCGACTGTTGAAAATTGTTTGTTTGATCATACTTCTTACATATAATTTTCACTCTCTCAGAATCGATTTGGAGAAGAAGAAGAAAACAAAAATAAAATTAATATTAGAAATCCTGTAACCAACCGAGACACGCACACATTTGGATCATCCCATAGTTTTCGCCATTTTCCTTCCATTCTAATTTCGCTGTACAATTCTATTCACAGCCCGAATGATCGATCGTTGATTGTAAAGCTAAATGGAAATCGAAGAGAACAAGAAGTC
Source organism: Zingiber officinale (assembly GCF_018446385.1). Classification (NCBI taxonomy): domain Eukaryota; kingdom Viridiplantae; phylum Streptophyta; class Magnoliopsida; order Zingiberales; family Zingiberaceae; genus Zingiber; species Zingiber officinale. Next base: position 83,196,900 of record NC_056007.1, read on the forward strand.
AACTCGTTTCCGCAGTCAAGATCGAGCGCATGCTGCTGTTCATGGAGTCCCTCCGGAGGGAGCGGCCGAAGGACCTCTCCTCGATCGGGTCGAGCTCCGGCTTCCACGTCCCTCGCGCCGTCATCTGCCTCTCCCTGCACCACTGCCCCTCGCTCCGTCTAGGCGACGAGGGCGGCGCAGCGCCCGCGCCGCCCCTCCTGGCCGCGCCGCTGAGCCGTGTCATCAGGCTGGCGAGGTCCAGCGGGGAGGTCTCCGACTGAAAGATGGAGTGCGGGATGAGGAAGTAGAGCCGGCCGGACTCGAGCCGGTCGTCGGGCCTGAGCGGGTTGGAGCCGAAGGCAAGGAGGTGGGCGGAGGAAAGCAGGACGTGGGCCGGAGGCTTCCCGGTGACCTCGCCGACGGTGACCGGGGGCTCGTAGTCCTCGAAGTAGCCGTTCATGTGAATCACCCTCACGCAATTGAACGCCCTCCGCCGCCGCTTACAACCCATACACCCACCCATCTCTCTCTCTCCCTCTTTCTCTAAAGTGGATTAAGATAACACTGCGAAACAGGAACAAAACAGTTGCAGAGGATTGAAGAAGGAGAAGAAGCAGGGGGTACTATATATCTAATATTCAATAATTAATTTGAATATTATTTTTCCTGGGATGGTTAGAATAATTAAAAGTTAAGAGTAGAAAGTGGAATAGTTCAAAGAAATGGAGGATTAGTGGGTATAGAACGTGTTTTAGATCGATTTGGTTTGCATGCTTTCACCATGTGAGAATGACGTAGTTGACTTCTGACTACTACTTTGTCAACGCCATTAAACTGGCTCACCCAATTATTTGCTAAAAACTTGGAAATTGGAACCGAATCTCATAAATATGAATATAAGAAGAAAGTTTTTTAATGGATGCCGATGAATTTTGATCAGAATAAGGGATTCTGTTGCTTCTGATGCACCAAAGCTCCTCAATTTACCTTTTTATTTTTATTTAATTTCCACTGTTGCAACCGCTGACTTATTTTAAAGGGAATATATCCTCTTATTGCCATTAAATAAACCCTTTTGATCATTCCGAAACTATCATTTTTGCTGAAATGGACAGGGAGAAGTGACATTTCTTCTTCAGCCAATATTTCAAACCATAACTTTTGAATTTTTCCATGACAATAGACAGGCGAGATTTTGTCGGTTAACTATATTTACGATTCATGCATTACATATCGAATCCTTTATCTTCAGGCAAAAGCACTGATATATATCCAATCATTTTATTTTCCATGTCTTTTTTTCCTAAGAACAATTAGCTCTGTTGATTAGTAAATGACTGTACGTAGGCTGCTAAGAAAGAGAGAATTTTATTTATCAGAGGGTTCAAAACACGCAGTGTTGACAACTGATCCGCAGACTAATTCAGCAGTGTCTCTATCTTTTGAAGAAAAGTGTAGAGATGATGGAGACATCATCCAAGTTTTTAATCCACTAACAGATGCAGGTTACCTGCTCTCTCAGCTTCTGGACCTTGTCTTTCAACCGTCGGCTATGAATGTCATGCCTACTTAATTTCTGAATATATTTAATGAGAAGAGTTTGGAATTAATTTACTGGGATTGATTCAGTGGGCATTGTCTCAAGCATAGATGAGATTAACTTTTCAAAATAGTATTTTTCTTAAGTTGGAGGGGACCGTGTAACATTTCCTCCTCACGCAATCGTCGCGGCTGTCGCAGCCCCTGCCCTGAGACTTCTTCTCCGGAGCCGCGATAATAATAATAATATTATTATTATTAACGGCGATATATATAAATAACTAAATTTGAATAATATTTTAAAATTTTAGATTTTTTGGGATAGTTTAGGAATTGATTGATTCAATTGACGAAAAGTTTTAATAAAAAAACTTAAAAGTAAATAAAAACATAGTCGTCCATGTCCCTCACACATGGAATCGTGTGGTCACCGCTGCCTCAACCGGCACATTCCTCGATTTTGTTTACTTTTCTCCTATAAAATGAGTAATTTTAAACTTTTTAATTTAATTTTGAGATTTTAGAAATTAAAGTACTTAGATAGTGGAGGTTATAATTTTGATTTAACATTTTATGAGATGATACGATGTTTTTATTATTATTCACTTTTTATGATTGACTTAACGTTTGATTTAATGATATTATTATTAATTATTATTTATTTATTTGAGCTAATTTGAGTTTTTCATTGTTGCATGCTTCCTATAATTCAAATGGAAAAAATAGTTACGATTGATAAGATTTTTCAAAGGAAGGGAGCAAATGAATTAGATTCAATTATTCTTATAATCTCATCGATAAGATCAAATAATAATGATCTTCCATATAAAATTTCTATAAAATATTTAAAAATATAGAAATTGAAGAAGTTGATCTTAATTCTTTAGAGCGTGATCCAGAATTACGTCGATAAATTTGAAAATATCATCCTAGCCAATAAGAGGAAATTCGTCGAACTTATTTGAATATGAAGACATATCAACATATTTTTGAGAATATCCATTAATTAAAAAGTATGAAGCACCTTTGAAGACTTGTTATTAGAGCTGTCGGGCAAGTCGACCTGTTATGGGGCGAGCTAATTATTTGATAGGACGTGGCAGGCCGACCCGTTATCTTGACGGGTTGAGAAATTTTTAACCCAACTTAACTTAAAGCGGGCCAACCCACGTTCCTAAAAAAAATAAAATAATATCTAAAAAAATTTAAATTTGGATTATGAATTAAGCGAGTTAATATGATTTAGTACACAGATGTGATGATGTTAAATATCTTCCTATCCAAAGTATAGTTAGAGGTGTGGACTTCATGCATTTATAATTTAATAGTCTGTTTTTCCGAGCATTTGCTTTTCATTCTTTTGACAATTGTTCTTTATTTAATTTGAGTACAGAAGTTAGTAGAGTATGGTCCGATTCAAGTTAAAGTTCTGTCTTCGAAGTTGTAGAATTTTGTATTTTAATTTTAAGTTTTGGAGATTTTTTCCCTCAACCCGTGGGCCAACTCAATCCCGCCACAGGCCGACCCGCATGAGTCGAGGGCCCAAGCGAGTCTGTCCGCCTGCACAACCTTTAAATGAGTTGATAAAATTATAACCCAATCCATTTAAATTGTTTGGTAGGATGAACCAACCCGACTGACTTAACCTAATTAATTGATGACTCTACTTGGTATGAACAATTTTTCTTGGTTGGAGTATTCACCAATTAAAGATAAAGCATATTGCTTTCCATGTTTTATTTTCAACAAGCTAAGTCATCAGAATACTCAAATCAAGCTGCATTTACTGTTAATGGATTTGAAAATTAGAAAAAAGTTCGAAATAGAAAAGCTTGTGCTTTCCTAGGCCATACAGGGAGAGATAATATATCTTCACCCATTGTAATGCTCAAAAGACATGTGAGAATTTGATGAACCAACCACAACAAATATCAAGGAGGTTTGGCAATTTTAATGATGAACAAGTCACAACTAATCGTTTTCTATAGAGTTATCAGATGAGTCAACCCATGGCAGGGCGGGTCAACCCGTGAAGGGCCAGCTATTTGGCTAGGTAGGGCGGACCGACTCATCATCTTAGCGGGTTGGGAAATACCCAACCCAACCTAATTCAAGGCAGATTGCGAGTTAAGTGGGTCGACCACTAACCCATCAAAAAATAAAATAAAAAATAAAAAAAAAGTTTCATATCTTCAACGTTTTACTTCAGAAATATTTCATTAATCAAATGTATTCAGAAATAAATATTTTAAATATAAATGGATACAAACGAGTACTCATATTTGATGAAAAATATCATTTTTATTTTAAAATTATAATAAAGAAAGATAATAAATTGAAATAAAACTTGACTTATATGTATTTCTCAATTTGCGAGCCAATCGAACCTCGTCGCAGGCTGATTCTATAGGTCATGGGTCGATCCGCGCAGATCGCAAGCCTAAGCGGGTCGACCTATAGTTGGCTTGGGTTGATAAAATTCTAACCCAATGCGCTTAAATTATTTGACAGGGTGGCCCAATTTGACAGACCTAGCCTAAATTGACTGCTCTAGTCTTCAATTAAAGGCTCACATACATATGGTGTTGTTACTTGCACTTCAAGAAATTCCGTTTAGTAGTCATGATGAGAAATCTAGTTCATCTAATCATGACAATTTTTTTGAATTTTTGGATGTGCTAACCATGGACAATGATGAACTTTTAAAGGTAATTGTGAGAGCTCAAAAATATGTCAAGTATACAAGTCACGATATTCAAAAATAAATACTTTATGTGCTTTCAATGAGAGTAAAAAATACAATTCGTGAAGAAATTGAACTTGCCAAGTATTGCATAATTGTTAATGAAGCTTGAGCTAAGTCAAAAAGAGATTAAATGTCTATAGTATTAAGGTTCATGGATACTAATGGATTCATTTAAGATTTTTTTTTATGCTTGTTCATGTTTCTATACTACAACTTTAACTTTAAAGAATGTTATATATTCTGCTTGATCTCTCCATAATTTGGATGTTCACAATATTAGAGGTCAAGGCTATGATGGTGCTAGTAATATGAGGGACGAGTTTAATGAATTGCAAGCTTTGATTAAAAAGGATTACAGAAGTACTTATTATGTTCATTATTTTGATCATAAGTTACAATTGACTTTAGTTTCAGCATCAAAAAAATATGACACCTATTTATCAATTTTTGATAAATTAACTTTTATACTTAATATTGTTGATTCTTTATGTAGGTGTAATGATTAATTAAAAGAAATATTCATAGCGATGACATTGCACATTTGATTGCTTTTAATGAACTCGAGATAGGACGTGGACTTAATTAGATTTGTACTTTACAACGAGTTGCTAATATGCACTGGAGTTCTCATTTAAGATCATTGTTAGGCCTAATTAAGATGTTTAGTACATCATGTATGGTATTGCTCAAGGTTACGGAGGATGAGCTTCCTTCTCAATGAGCAGATGCAACATCTGTTTATGAAGAAATGACTGTTTTTGATTTTGTATTAATCTTGCATATTATGAAAGAGATTATGGGAATTACAGATATCCTTTATCGGGCTTTACAAAGTAAGTCTCAGGATATTATAAATGCAATGAAGCTTGTATTATCTATCAAGAATTTACTTTAATAGATGAGAGATAACAAGTGATGATTTACTTATAAAAGTGAAATCTTTTTATGAATTTTTAAATATTAACATTCCTTATTTCAATGCTCCATATATTAATATGCGAGAACTAGCCCATACTTGTTAAGATAATTTCACCATTGAGCATCATTATCAAATAGACCTCTTTTATTTTATGCTTCGATAGATTCACAGTTGTAAAAAATTAATAGACACTTTAGTGATAATGTTATGAAATTGTTCACTCTTAGTAATTCCTTAAATTCTCAAAATGGTGGAGTCTTTCGGAATTGTGAATATATGTAAATTACTTGAAAAGTGTTATACCTAAGATTTTACAAGAAATAAAAAAGAGCAATTGGAGATTTAATTAAAGCATTGCGAGTATAATGTAGTCAAAGGGCTCAACTACAAAAATCTTTCAACCATTTCAGAGTTATGTCAATAGTTGGTGAAAACTAATAAGTCTATTACATATCACCTTATTTTAAGAGTGATCGAACTTATGTTTACTCTTTCGATTTCCACTGCTTCTATAAAACAATCATTTTTTGCTATGAATATTGTGAAAGCAAGACTTCGAATCATAATGGAGAATTATTTTCTCCCAAACACGTTAATGGTATATATTAAAAGAGAAATTGCTAGAAATGTGAGCATAGAAGCTATCATTGAAGAATTTAAAAATTTTTTTAAAAATGCCAAATTTCTTTTAGTTAGAGAATCATATTTGATACTTAATTGAATGTACATTAACTTCATGTTTTTAAATGAAAGATCTTTATATACAACCAAACATGTTTTATTTTGGCAATAATTTACAGATTTTGAGAGCAACATCACACAACTATCTAAGAATAGCAACTAGATTATGGGGATATTTATTTTTGTTACTATAAGTGAATAATTGCCAGTAGGTCATTGTGATTTTGACTATGAAATTTGTACCAGTTCTTCTAAGGAAACTGATATGGAAAATATTGGAAGCAACCATGTAGGACTAAATGATTAATCATTTTGCGAACGGGATGGTCAAAATTCGATCAGGTCAATGCGACGGGGGACATCGATCGGATCATAAAGACCCCCAAAGATGGTGACTCACCGCACAAGGGTCCTTTTAGAAACACGTTGCCAATCGGGCTCACTCGACATCGATATGTTCCATTCAACTTTCATTTTCCTCTGACTTGATCTTTCATAGAACCTTCAGCCAATTAGATTACTTCTATCTATTATTTGCTTGACTAGTCTAGAAGCATTGTTATGATGAGCCCCTTGAGACTTCAGGGCTTGGCTCCATCTTTCTTAGTTGGCTTTGATGCACTCAGATAGTCAGATTCCTTCGACTCTCAAGGGTCATGCTCCCTCCGACTCTATGATCTAATCAACCAATTCTTGTCACATTCTAGTCAGATCCTTCCAACTCTATGGGCTCAACTTCTCTCAATTCCTTATAGATGAACATGCATGTCATCAGAATAGTTCGCCCAAGACCATCTATCCTTATATGTTGCATCATCCCACTGGGTATCCACTAAAACTCCTCTTATATGGGTCTAGCCCCGAAAGTCCAACGGGCCTTGTAGTATACAAGCTAACCTTGCAATAAATATTACAAGTGAAATGTCAAAAGCATGTGTGATAGTATCATTATATCGGCAATGGGACTGATCAATACATTAAAAATATAGCGATTTGATATTTTAGGGGGTGTTTGGTTGATGGGTTTGGGAATAAGGAAATGAAATGATAGTAAAAGATAATATTTGGATTATGGGTTTGGGAATGACATTTTGGGAATGATTACTAGATATTTGGGAATCGACGAAACCCATATAACTTGATGGGTTTCATTTTCATTCATATTCTCATTTCACCCTACTATCAAACTCATACCCATAGTCATTCTTATCATTTAACCAAACGCCCCCTTAGTGGCATGATATGATATCTAATTAATGGAGGAGATTTCAAAGATATTATAAAAAAGAATCTCTCCCTCGTAGATACAAGTATGATTTTCATTACACGCGCAATTTTCATATTTCTACTATTGTTCATTTTCTATTTCTCCTCCACCTCACTGACTTGAGCATCGGAATGGTTATGTCGGGGCACCCCTAGCCTGCTTGCTAACACTCCTTCCTCTCTACTCTATGATTTTGCAAGTGTTCCTATTTGATGTCCTCTTTCAAGTCAACTTTGAAGCCAGCTTACCACTGATGACCTGGAATTTATCCCATCATGCGCCTATGGCATGTATACTTGTATGTACCTCCCTCCATATCTGTAGGGCCGATATTAAGGGGATCGCTAAGGTGGCGGATCTACCTTTGAAGCCAGCTTACCAGTAGTCTAACTTTCACTGATTTCAGACAGAGACATGATTAGAAGAATTCAACAAAACTGACATTGCAATAATAGAAAAATGTCTAATGGTTGTAGTTAAGGTTAGCAACTCTTTTTTATCCAAATTACCCTTGCAATTCTGCAACTCCATGTAAGTAAAAGAACTATGATTTTTCCTTGTCTGCACTTTCACCACAATGCCAAGGAATAAATAGCTTTCTTGAATGTCTGTAAGATCAACATGTTGATCTATGATCTGTGCTTAGAGAAGAAGTCTCTGGTAAGGATCAACAATGCAATGTTACTGTAAAGACAATCTCACTTGAATTATGGTGAAAATTAGGATGTTATTGTGACTTTTTTCCTTTGATCATATCCTCTAAAACTGCATTAGTTAGGATATTTATAGGGAGATTCCTCATAATAAACCAATGTTACAATTACTCCATGACTTTCATCGGCCTAAAAAGGCCTTATGCTATACAAAAACTCATCTTATACATAGTTATTGTAAGTAATGGTTTACTTTAAGGAGTAACCTTTCTGTAATCAAAAACTCATCTTATACATAGTTAAATTAGTGATGAAAAATTTTAAATTTCTTTACTAAAATGTAATTATTATACTTTTGTTATTAAAAATTAAATATGTATAATAATTATTTTTTTTTATAGTGCCTCCAAATTTAAAATCCTGATCCACTGCTGATCATCATGCGCATACACACAAATCAAACAAAACAAAACACATTCGCCTACTCCATGAGATGGAGACACACAATATGCAATTGCCCTGCGTTATTTGATTAGGATCTTATCACCTTATTCTGCGATAATTTCCTGCAATTGTACTATTCCACTTGTACAACAACCGTCCCTCTGTCCACACCTCTTTCTGTAACTGCTACAGCAACCTCCCGTCTTTCTTCTTCCTGTGTGTGGCAACCCATGTGAAGAGGAACAGATTGGTTCTTTCCCACACGGCTCTTTGCTGTTGGCACTACAACACACGCCGTGCTCTTTTTCATCTTTCCCTGTGCAAGATTTTGAAGATTCACAATCTTCCTCCATGGATTTGTCATTGCACGTTTGGCTCTTCTTGCATGTATGCTTTCTCCCTTCTGCAATTGAAACTAAATGTTCTTCGCTTGAACTTACTTTCTGTGCAGTCTCATGAGAATCGTTAGATGATTCCATATGGCAACCCTGATTCTCACAGCTCCTGTGAGCCAATCCTTTATTGGCGCAGTGCGGAATTTCAGTCTGCTTTTTGTGAGCAGACTTGCAACACTTCTTGCTCTTCTTTGACTGTAATAACATCATGCTGTTCAAGATAACCAGTAGGCATGTTCCAACATCAGCCAGGACAGCAGCCCAGAGCAATGGATGCCCAGCAAAGGCAATCGCCAGGACGACTACTTTTGTTACCACCGAGAAGAAAATGTTCTGGATGATCTTGAAGTAAGTCTTCTTGGCTAGCCTGATGATTTTAGGGATCTTGCCAATATCGATGGACAGTAAGGTTACATGACTGGTTTCCATTGCAACTGCTGAACCTGACAGGCCCATCGAGATTCCTACATCTGCCAGGGCCAAGGAAGGAGCATCATTCATCCCATCTCCAACCATTGCTACTGAGCCTTCACGGGCTTTCAGTTCTCCGACGAGCCTTACCTTGTCCTCTGGTAGAAGCTCTGCATGAACATCTTCTATCGCATTCCCTAGCTAACAATCAATAATAGTTGTAACTTACAACAGCATCAAACTATTGCTTGCTTGCTTTGCTTCTATGTAATGAAGTCATGAGCTTAGTTTACCTGGTTCTGAGCATGCATGGCTGCTTCAGAGCTGTCTCCTGTAAGCATAGCCAATTTGATGCCTAACGATTTTAGCTCCTTCAATGCCTGTGCAGCACCAGATCGGCAAGTGTCAGAAAGTGTGAATATTCCAATTGGTGTCGAATCCAAGAATATGTATCCGTAGCTGATCCCTTGCGTATCCTTTATGTCTGGAACTGAAATATTCAACTACAGTTAGAACTGCAATAAGATTTCAGTCGAGTGCAAGAATTTACTATCTCTTACTTCTCTCGCATAATGCCCTCGAAGCAATTCTTTTGTTTCCTATATAGATGTTCTTTCCATCAATCTCTCCATGGATTCCTTCTCCCGGGTAGATGTGGAACTCGCTCACTGTCTCTGGTTTTGGTTCAACACAATTTGATTTAGCATAGTCGACTAGCGCGGATGCCATTGGGTGACTCGATTTGCTCTCGATGCTCGAAACCCTGTAGAATTATGTTAAAAAGAAGGGGGGAAACTATTTTAATTTCTCTCAGAGAACCTTGCTACTGATAATTCCTTACCACAAGAGGAGTGTCTCCATGGAGACGTCGCTGCTAACTGAGCGAAAATCCATGACAGTGAACTCTCCATTTGTGAGCGTTCCTGTCTTGTCAAATGCAATTGCTTTTATTCCGGCCAAATTTTCAAGAACATCGCCTCCTTTGATGAGGAATCCGATCCTTGCTGCTTTCAGCAGTGCACAAAAAGTTGCCACAGGTGTGGATAGTACCAGTGCACAGGGGCATGCACTCACCAACAGCACCAGAGCCAGCTTCAACCATTTTTTAGGATTCTTAGCTCTGATCGCCAAAGGAACCACAGCGAATCCTGCTGCTATCATTACTATCCCTGCAATAGTCGTATGTATAGCTTCATCATTCGATCTTTTGATTATTTACTTACTTTTCTTTCTAAACGCCAGCTTAATTACCTGGTGTGTAATACTTGGCGCAGGAGTCTATCAGTGTCTGTGTCTTGGATCTGCGGTTTTGTGCTTCTTCCACCAATCTTACCATTCGAGCAACAGCAGATTGCTCAGCCAAAGCAGTCGTCCTGACGCTAATGTAACCTGCAACTTCTCTCGATCAATCAATTGAAGGCATTTTTTTTTTCTTTGAGTAACCATAGAAGCATCATACCATCTATGTTTAGCGTGCCGGCCCAAACAAGAGACTGGGGCTGCTTGGAAACAGGGAAGGATTCTCCTGTAAGGCTACTCTCGTCGACTTCACTCCTCCCTTGAACCACAACTCCATCGATCGGGATCAGTTCTCCGGCTTTGACTGCAAGGATGGTGCTCACCTTCACATCTTGAGCATTCACTACTTCGCCAGTTTCGGCCAAGATGGCCTTCTGAGGAGCCATCCTCATCAGGGATGACATTCCTGCACTCGCCTGCGGTAAACAAATTATAACTCCGGGCAATCATGCTTGTTTACTACTCATTGAAGATCAAATTAAGCTACTTGGTGGACTCAAATTTCAGAGGAGTACCTTATGGCTAGCCAGTGATTCCAACCACTCTGCAATGGTGAAGAGGAACACAATAAACCCTGCCTCTGAGTAGTCTTCAAGGGCAACTGCCCCGGCAACTGCCACACAACAGAGAGAAATCAGCACCCAGACACATGCGTCAGCAACATCAAATTTAAGAAAGAATCGATTTCATGCATCCTGCGTGATAAAACCTTTCTCACAAAGAGATAGCATAACAGAAAGTATTTTACCTGCCATCAGCATCAGAATGTTGATGTCCAGAGTGCATCTCTGGATGGCAGTGACACTTCGAAGCGCAATCGAAGGTAGACCGACAGCGACCGCGGCAATGGCCAGCCATTTCAAAGGGTGAAAGAAGTGCTTGAACATGGAGATCAGCAGCAGCAATCCGCTGGCCAATATGTGCGGACTCGGCCATTTCTTGATGATCTTGTCCTGTCCATACACCCGAACAGTGGCCTCGAGCTTGGCCTGGTTCAGAGCCTTGACTGTGCGTCCCCAAAAACATAACAAGGAATTAGCCGATTCGAATATCAAAATTCAGCCACTGACCGAAATCTGTTCATTACCAATTTGGAGCTGAGAGATGAGGAGAGGATCATGAACGACAATGACAGTTTTGGAAGGAACGATGACTGAGACCTTGTGAACTCCTTCCAATGGCCTCAAGGTGTTCTCGATCAGTGGGACTTCGGAAGAGCAACAGAGCCCCAGGACATCGAAATAGCTCTTCATCTCGGGACTTCCTTGCTGCACCTCCATGATCTCCACCTCTAGCTAGCTGATGTGATCATGGCGTGTTTACACAAGTTCTCTCCTCTAGAGGCCTATATTTAAATTAGTGGGCGGCCCCTTGACAGAAAAAAAGAAAAGTGGGAATGAGTTCTTTAAATAAAAAGTGACCGATCAAAGAGCTTTAAATACTATTCATGACTAGATGGAGAATAAGTTCTTTAAATAAGTTCTTGACGCAACCTTCTTTTCCTGTAATAGCTATTAGTTTCCATAATTTATTTCTACTCCTGTAATTTAAGGACAGATTACGAGGAGCATCTATAATTTGAAGATAGATTGTAATCTGTTTTTACTATCGTGGATAGGGATTTGGTCCGTTCAATGTGTCAGTGCTGAAGGCTTCTGTTTAAAATGGGGATAAAGGTTGGATGATTGTTGCAGAAGATAATTAAAAAGGTCACTACAATCAGTGGAATAAGAAACTATGGGGGTAATCTGATAGAAAATTTTATAGTTGATATCTTCTCATTTTTCTAATTTATTACTAATCGAATATGAAAGCTTGTAGAATTCATGAGGACATTAATGGTCTATCAGCAAAATCTTTGTTAAAATTTAATATATACACATTGAATGCATGGAAATACCTGAAATTTTGAAGTTTAGTGTGGTTATGTTCTTATACTTTTAGGCATTAAGATTATGAAAATTAGATAGGCTACAAGGACCGAATCGATTAAAAAAAATGAAGACTGATTCAATCGGCAAAGTGATGAAGAGGATGAGATGTTTACCCATAAATGCTTGTGATTATAAAGCATCATAAAAAGTTGTAAATGACTTTGCATCTTATCTTCCTTATTTCTACTCTATCTTGGACCAGGACATTGACACACCCAATTATTAAAGTTACCATAATCTTCATTTTAAATTCGTCGAATGCCCCTTTGGATCGACCTCTTCAAACCATATAGCTAATAGAAATCTCTCTCCACTTCAAACTAATCGACACAAGATTGGCTAACGATTAGAGTTTTGATATGCATGTGTAATGTTTTGGCATATCGATCTACAAGTATTCAATATCTTAAAAGCTCTAAACCAAAACTATAGCTTTTTATCGAACCACATAAAAAAAATTTTCAAAATATATAAATCATGTACCCTAGTTTCAAAATTAACAAATCATATATTCAATTTCATTTTTGCACATGTGATCGCCCTCAGCGCCCCCACCAACCCGTCCCTAGGCCAACACGGAGGAGGTAAATCACGGGTGGCTACTAGCCATTAGTGCAAATGACCAAGACATGGGGGAGGTTATGCTCAGTCACGCCGAGTTTCGACCCCAAGACCTCATGTGACAACACCCCATGCCTTAACCATCGCATTGTCCCAAGGGGACAATTTCATTTTTGCCCATGTTACTATTCCAAGTCGACTAGTACAATTATAGCAATTGAATCGATTAATAATCAAACATTTAAAAAAATAATCGATCCATGTTTAAAAAATTAATGCTCTTAATGTAGTGGATTAGATTGATATTTGAGGACATTTATATAATTAAGAGAACTAAACGAACATCTAGGAATTTGTTTTATGTTATTCTAAACTATCTAGATCCATCAACGGTCTCAGTCAAAACTGTCTGATGGACCTAGAGAGCTCAGAATGATATAAAACTAGATTCTATGTATTTGTCTAGTTTTCCTAATTATATAAATGCCCTAAACATCAATTTAATCCACTATGATCCGGCCCGAAAATGGGAAGCTGGAAAGTTGGAGAGGTGGAGGCTTCACTGACCGATTGTGGACCTCGCTCCGCTCTGTAACACAAATAACGTCAGTGTCGATCCAAGGAAGGGGTCCCCGACGTTGACCCTTCGATACTCAAGTCAGTCACTAGAAAATGTGAAGAAGTGGAGCAACAGTAGCACTATACACAAACAGTAGACAATGTGTACCTCCACCAGTAATAGACCCTCCTTTATATAGAGCCCTAGTGGGCATCGTGTGCGCTTCTCGAGGCATGGGCACGCTCTCCCAAGTGTCCCATGAAAGGGTCTTGTCAGGAAAGTACCTCTGACACCACACCTTAACAGAGTATGCATATTCCTGACGCCACAGTAGAAGCTTTTGTCGTATCATCCGCCTGTCGACCATGCCTCATATCAGCGACACTATTTCCCAAAAGGATGTCGAGAGATACTATAGTGGTTCCATTGCTGAGCCGAGTCGGACAGTCGCTCGGTCGGGACTCCGCTCCATCCATGGCTAGGTCCCACTGCTTGACTGAGCGAGGTAGCTACTTGGTTGGGACTACTCCGCTCTGTAGACCTCGGTTCCTCTTCCGTGCGATGGCTGTGTAGTAACATGCTCTTCTCCGTTCGGATAAGCCATCCAGTCTCCCTTAACGTCCTACTGCTTCGCATTGAGCATCGACTATCTTACATGTAATCCCGAGTTGGACTGATGGTTTGTTCGGACATGTGTCCCGCCGGTCGGGGCCTAACCGCCCGATCGACCATTAATATTGTCCCCCGTTCGACCATTTAACATCCGAGTGTTGACCTCCACCTTGGTAGTTGACTTCGTGCTAGGTAGGCCTCCCTCCATCGCCGCATCATACTATATTGAGAGTAGCGATTTTTTGAATATAAATATATCTGAAAAATCTAATTCACATCTAAAAAATTACTGTTCTCAATATATTGGGTCAAATTGATGTTTGAGGGCATAAATATAATCATAAGAATTATACAAACTTATATAACCTACTTTCATGTCATTCCGAACCCTCTAGGTTCATCAAGAGATTTTGACCGAATGAACCTAAAGAGTTTTAATTAAAATCGGCTGATGGAACTAGAGAGCTCAGAATAACATGAAACCAGATCTTATGTATTCGTCTAATTTTTATGATTATATAAATGTCCTCAAATATCAATTTGACCTACTATATTGAGAGCAATAATTTTTTAAGCATGAATATATCTAAAAAATCTAATTCGTGTTTAAAAAAACTCTGCTCTCAATAAATTAGGTCAAATTGATATTTGAGAGTATATATATAATTACAAGAACTAGACAAACTTATAGGACATAGTTTCGTTTCATTCTGAACTCTCTAGGTTCATCAACTGATTTTAACCAAATGAACTTAAAGAGTTTCGACTAAAATCGGTTAATAGATATAGAGAACTCAGAATAACATGAAACTAGGTCCTATGAGTTCTTCTAGTCTTTTTGATTATATCCATACCCTTAAATATCAATTTGACTCAGTATATTGAAAGCGATGTTTTTTTTTAACACAATTAATTTTTCGAATACATTTGTATTCTAAAAATTAGTGTTCTGAATATAGTGAGTTAAATTGATATTTGATGATATTTATATAATTAGGAAAACTAGATGAATACATACGATCTTGTTTCATATCATTCCAAGCTTTCTAAGGTCATCAGTCAATTTTATCCGAAATCTGCTGATGAACCTAGAAAGCTTGGAATAATATGAAACTAGTTCCTATATGTTCATCTAATTTTTTAAATTATATAAATATTCTCAAATATAAATTTGATTAACTATATTTAGAGCCGTCGTTCGAATTGATCATTTTTTTTATATCTGATTATTAATCGATTCAATTGCTATGATTGTAGCCGTCGATCAAGAACACTAACAAATGCAAAATAGAATTAAATATATGATTTGAAAATTTTTAATTTAGGATACATAATTTAGATATTTCAAAAAACTTTTCTACTGGATCAGTAAAAAGCTGCCAAAACGATGATCAACCTTATTGAAATGTTGCCAGCAAGGAAGGACCACCATTTATGAACTACCAATGTTAGGTTTCCTCTTCATTGATGTAATTTTACGGATAGGTTTCTTTACTATTTTATCTTTTTACTAGAAATTCAATAAATTTCAATGCATGCTCATGAAAATTAACTTTCACAAAGTTCGCTTATAAGCTATCAATTTCTCAAAGATTTTTGATGCATTAAGATGGAGGCTAAACTATTTTTTTTAATAATTCATCAATTTGCTAAGAATAAAATAAGAATAAAATACACCGGATTGGTAAGTGGCCCACTAAAATAGAACCTTAGAAGCAAATCCACAGGAGGAATAATTTAATAGAATAGTTAACTAAAGCTAAAGCCAATTAATATGGCACTTGGAGACTCAATTTGTTCAAACCAATTGGTTTGTAGAAAGTGATTATACTTCTTCTATATGTCTCGGAAGTTCATCTTAAGATTATATAATTTATAGTCAACCGTCAACTTACTAAGAATGTATAAATTTCTTTTTCTGAAAATATGTGTTCGTTAAAATTTAATATCTATCATATTATAATAAATTTATCATCCAAACGGGCACCCATGAAGAGAGACCTATTGGTTCATAATGCATGCACTTGCTGCTCATGGTAAGTTGATGTCCAATAGACATGCACCAAATTCTCCTGGAGGATTGTGTCCCTCTTCGGCAAGGATTTGAGGGACCATAAAACAAATAAAATATGAATCAAATCCGCATCATGCAAAATTTGTACGACAAATGCAATGAAATGATAGAAAGAGCATCCCATCGGCAATAGTTGGTTAGGCCAATATTGTGCCATGACTTGGATTCGATTGTCTTGTTAGAAGAAATAATTGAAGGAGCTAGAGACGTGAAGGAGTGTAAAGGTTCATATTTGACATTGGGCCATATATATAATTGACATATCAGGATGACTCAATGTATAGGCCATTAAAATCTTTGTCTAGAACCTCTATTATATTGGGGTCCATAAATTTATATATATATATATCTATATAAATTAAATATGAATATTAATTTAAAAATATATGAGTATGAATATTAAATATTTAAAATTATGATTAAAATAAATTTTAGTTGAGATTTATTTTTATCGATAATTTTAATTTTTTATTAACTAAATTATATTTGATCAAAAATTTAAATTTTTTTAAAGATTAAATTTAGATCTTTTTTATTTTTTTACTCGTGCTAGATTTAATTGATAATTTTAATTTTTTACTATTAAAATTAGATTTAGTTGGTAATTTTTTTTAGTTCTTATTAAAATTTAATTAGTAATTTTAAATTTGTTAATGATAAAAGTTTAATTTATTAATCAAAATTAAATGTTGTTAATAAATTAAAAATATTTATTGGTTACACTTAATTGACATATATATATATTATAAAAATATATTCAATATTCAATAATGTAATATTATTCCTTTTTTAAATTTTATTTTTCTTTCATTTTTTTAATAATTCATCATCAATATTTTCTAACTAAATATTTTTAAATAAATAAATTTTATTAATATCAAAATTAAAATTGATAAAAAAAAGGTAGTTTAGCTCATGAAGCTCCCATCAATGAGGGATTCTGAGGAAGAATCTATTACTATATCTAGTACTCGAACATATTTCCTCTAAGTCACATAATAATTTTACTATTATGTGAAGACTTTCCTGGCTCGAAATTAAAAGTGATTGATATTCTTTTTTAAAAAAATATAATTAAAATATATATTAATAGTATTACAATAATTTATTATTGTTTCTAATTAGATAACATAAAATACTTTTTATTTTTTAAATTTTACTAATAATAAAAAAGTGAAGTTTGACATAAGATAAAGTTATTGTTACATGGCTTAGTTGGTGACTGCTTCTAATTGTATAAATAATCATTGATAATATATAAAATTGTCATTTTAAATTTTACTAACAAAATTAAATATCACCCCTGAGACATGATTGAGTTGGCTAATACGGGGTAGATATTGTTACAATGGGCAAGGTGTCAAATCTCGACAAAGTCAAGAAAAATGCTCTTCCGGTAGTGACCAACTGCAACTTCCAGATTCACCTCCTCACATATAGTCGTAGGATCAATCGTGTTAGACTACTAGGATAACAAATTTCACATTCTCCTATAACTAATAAAATTAAATATTTTTAATATTTATTTTTTAAAAAAAAATTAAATTCTTTTTTTCGTCTAACACCTCAACACTGGTTGAGATAACCCTGACATATCTACATTCTAGTGTCGAGTTCATGTAGATGTTTATCTTTTAAAACTACTATTTTATTTTAGTTATTGGTATTCAGTTTAATTCTATCTTAAAATTGGAATAAGTGACGTTTTGATTTTCAATATGATCATCATTATTCTATCAAATCATTTAAAAAAAAAAACTATGAGAACTCTTATATTCAAATTTAAGTGAATTCAAGAACTTTTCAACGCTAAAGGCCAAGACAAAGTCCAATCCAACTCAACGCGCCAAGATACTTTACTATAAATTATCTTGGTATTTTAAAATAGATTTAAGATCTTTCAATTCTAAATGGCAAAATTAATCTTTTCTATCATATTCACTCCTTTTTCATGTCCCATAAAGTTCAACGTCATTTTATGAAAATTAAAATAAAAGATAACAATATATCATTATCCTACTAGAGTTCTATATCATTAGACTTTCTCTCTTACTATATTATCATCTATACTTAAATAAAATTTATTTTATTTTATTATTATTAATCAAGTCTTTTTTTAGTCTTCCTCTTCATGTGCATATTTGTCATAATTTCATATCGTTTAACTAGAGCATTTATTTATTGTCTAAATACATGTCCATACAATCTTAAACGTGTCTATTAGAATTTTCCCTCAATAAATGTAACTCTGATTTTCTCTCTAATTAATGTTCTTATTTTTTATTCTGCCCATTCTCATATATCCACGCATCCACCTTAACATCTTTATCTCTGCAACTCTCGTTTTCTACTTATGTGCTCGAGTCACAGCTCAACATTCAGCATCATATAACATAATAAGTTTAACCATCGTTTTGTATAACTTCCCTTTAAGTTTCAGAGGTACCTTACGATCACATAAAACACCCGACGCCCTCTTCCATCAATCATTCTGCTTGTATTCCATATAAGAGATCTTTCTCGATCCCTCTATCATTTTATAAAAGTGATCCTAAATACTTAAAACTCTCAGTTCTAGACTAAGTATCCGATGGTAGTTTTAATGTGGTCAACCAAGTTAAGTTAGGTCATGTGCGTATTTGATCCTAAGTGTACAGGAGCTTAGGAAAATAAAAAGTCGAGCGAAAGATGCAGCTAGCGAGAAGGATGGCACGGGAAAGGAGCCGACGGGCTCGGTGCATCCGAGGGATAAGATGCTGCGAAAGAGTACACTGATGGATGAGAAGGATGTGCACGACATTCGAGGGATGAGAAGACAGAGAGGAAGACTGCTTGAGGAGAAGGTCGGAGTTGGGTTCGGGTGAGCTCAACATCGGATAGCCGGAGCATCACCTACACAAGAAGAGATCAGCGGTTGGGAGCTGATCTGCCTTCTGTTGTATGGAAGGTGCCTTCCATAGTTTGGAAGGCGTCTTTGATGAATAGTAAGAAAATGTCTTCCAACTATAGAAGGCGTCTTCTGGTAGCCATTAGCCGCAGATAGAGTTTTATCCTCAACGGATAAAACTTATCTAATGGAAGGCTACTTAGATCATCTTAAAGGCACCTTCAAGTTGCGGATAGAGTTTTTCAGGGGCTATAAAAAAAACCCCTGGAGCTAAGAAATATTCAACAACTCTTGTATTCATTTCCTAGCATTTTTCTGAACGTCTAACGAGTGTAAGGAGTTTCTCCACCTTTAAAGGAGTTTTTTAGTGCTTTCTTTTACCTTAGATTAACAACCACTTAGGTTGTAACCAAGTAACTTTTTAGCATCTTTTATTTTTAATTGTTCAATTATTTTATTATAATTTTACTACTAATCGTAGTTAAAAGATTGGGAAAGATTTAGTTTTTATTTTATAGGTAATTCACCTCCTCTTGACGGTCTCGCTGCACCGACAATTGGTATTAGAACCAGAATGTCTTAGAAGGACTAACCGCCGACTGAAGCACCAAGATAATGGACAGACTGACAATCTACCTGTCGAAATTCGAGGAGAATTTCACGACATGGAAAAAATATATAGAGGTATTTTTCAAAATAGACTTTGAATTACTCTTAATTATTAAATATGATTTTGTAACCCCCAAAGACCAACAAGGAGTCGAAAAAGAAGAGTACCAATAGACCAAAAAGGATCAAACCAACTTCGTAGCGAACGGACGAGTCAAGTTCTGCTTACCAAGCGTACTTCCACCCCAGGAAGTTAATTTGATCGGAGATTACGAATCATCAAAGGAACTTTGGGAGAATTTCCTGAGCTACACGAAGGAACATCCGAAGCAAAGCTCGCGAGACGGGGCTTGCTCCAGAACCAACTAACGAACCTCTAGATGAAAGAAGGTGAAATAGTCACACATTTGCACTTGAGGATCAAAGAACTCATCACCCGACTAACGAATCTCAAAGAAAAGGTAATGAACCGAGATTCATTAAGGTACGCTTTAAATGCATTTCTTAGGACACCCGAGTGGACATCTATAGTCAACTCATTTTATATATCTAAAGACCTCAAAATTTGTTCATTAGAAAATTTATTTTCCACTTTTGAACTTCACGAATTTAGAAGTATAGAAGTAAAGAAGTCAAGTCAAAAAATTACCCTAAAGGCAAGAACAGATGATCAAGACTCCGAAGTATCCATCAATGAAGATGAAGAAGAATCATTGGTGAGAAAGTTTAGTAAGTTTATTAAATCTAATAAATTTAATAAGTCACAGGTGAAAAAACACTTTCAGAGTAAAAGAAAGGTTTAGTGTTACAACTGTCAAAAAGATGGGCACATCAAGGACGACTACCCTAAACTAAAGAAGGAGAAAGACAAGAGCAACAAACTAACAAAGTCGAAGCACAAGAACTTGAAAATTACGTGGGATGAATCATCATCCTCCAAGTCCAAGATTGAAACTTACGCCAGACTAACCCTAATGGCAGACCACCAGAGGGACACCGAAAGTTTCTCAGAGATGAGCATTGACGAAGGGGGAGGATCTTCAGAAGAAAGTTGTGATGAAGGGGAGCATTAGAACATGAGGTAAGTGAGGTACGTGCACTTTCTCCCGAACAATCTTTCCAATTTATTAAAATGCTTTCAAAGAACATAGTACAATTAGAAAAAAACAATGCTAGGTTAAAATTATACTTAGCAAAGTCATGCCCCTTATATATGTTTGATAATCTAAAAATAGAAAATAAAAAATTGAAAGTATAAATAGAAAAACTAGAAAATGAGTATACATGTTTGAATTCAAATATCTTTCGAAAATCAAAATAAAAAATAATGACAAAATTAACTGGTACATTAGAAAACACCAAGGATACATTAAGAAATACCCTAGAAATTATGTACCTTTAAAAATTTTAGTAAATATAGTAAATAGAAACCTATATTAGGTTCCAAAATCTTTTATAAATTAAAAATTCATAAAGTTTTGAGTTATTAGGATAAATATTAATTTTTTGGTTCGAATCTTTTACTCAAATTTTTATACTTATAGAAAAGTAGTATTTCTGTTAAGGAAAATGTTTTCAGACTTTTTTACTATAAAATTATCAATGAAAATCATATTTTAAAATTTAAAATTATTCCGCAGACTATTTTTTGGGAAATTATTTTTTTATGATAAAATATAATATTATCTATCAAAATAATTTTGAAATCTTTTTGACCGTTAAGTTATTTTCTATGAATTTATTAATGCAAATGGTATTTTTAAAAATTAAAAGTAATTCTATGACTTATCTTTGAAATCTTTTATTTTCTGGGATAAAGCATGATGTCTTCTATCATAATAAAAAAAATTTGCCATTTTTTTTTAATTCTATCTGAATTATTACAAATTATTTTCTATAAAGTTAATTTTTATTAAAAAATTTAGAAAAAATTTAGAAGAATTTTCAAAGCATGATGTCTTCTAAATTTTTTTTTTTTATGTGATCAAATGAGGAGAAATAGGTACATATTAAGGGGGAGTTAGGGATAAAATTTTAACTTAGGTGACGTTTGGTTCTCTCTTAGGAATTAGAATGGGAATGGGTATCATAATATTGTGGAATGGGAATGGGTATGAGCTTGGGTATCATTCTTAAAAATAATGTTTTGTTAGTTGAATATTTTCAATCAGAATGAACCTAAATTTCCTTTTTTACCCTTAGAGGAAAACAAGAGAAAAAATTATATGGGAGAGAAAGTTGAATGTGAGAGAAACATATGATGAGAGAGAATGATGAGAGAGAAAGTGTGATGAGAGTGAAAGACGTGGCTAGCGAGAAGGATGGCACGGGAAAGGAGCCAACGTGTTCGGTGTATCCGAGGGATGAAATGTTACAGAAGAGTACACTGGTGGATGAGAAGGGTGTACGCGGCGTTCGAGGGGCTAGAAGCCAGAGAGAAAGACTGCTCAAGGAGAATGTCAGAGTTGGATTTGGATAAGCTCAACTTCGGGTAGCCAGAGCATCACCCCACACAAGAAGAGATCAGTGGTTGGGAGTTGATATGCTTTCTGCTGTATGGAAGACACCTTCCATATCTTGGAAGACGTCTTCAATGAATAGTGTGGAGGCGTCTTCCAACTATAGAAGGCGCCTTCCAGTAGCCATTAGTCGCAGATAGAGTTTCATCCTCAATGGATAAAACTTATCTAATAAAAGGAGCCATAGACCATCTTGAAGGCGCCTTCAAGCTGTCGATAAAGTTTTCCATGGGCTATAAAACACCTGTAAAGGTAGAAAATATTCAACAACTCTTGTATTCATTTCATAGTATTTTTTTAAGCATCCAATGAGTGTAAGAGACTTCTCCACCTTCAAAGAAGGAGTTTTTTAGTGATTTCTTTTGCCTTGGATTAACAACCACCTACGTTGTAACCAAGTAACTTTTTAGCCTCTTTTATTTTTAATTGTTCAATTACTTTATTATAATTTTGCTACTAATCTCAGTTAAAAGATCGAGAAACTGTGTCTGATAAGTTGGGAAATAATATTATTTATATAGTGTATTGTTGATTATAGAAGGAAACTTTGTCCTATTTATTAGGATGATGATGTCCCCTTGAGGAGCTCATAAGGATTGTCATGTAAACCCTGCAGGTGGACTTAGTTCCGATATGACAATGAAGTTGAGTGGTACTACTCTTAGAGCTAGATGTTAATTAAGTGAGTTGTCAGTAACTCAATTAATTAATGGACATTCGATATCTTAAACACAGGGAGATTAACACACTCATGATAAGAAGGAGCCCATAATGTAATATGAGATTGGTGCGGTAGTTCAATAATAACTCTTTAGTGGTATGAGTTATTATTGATGAACTTGAGTTGAGTGTTCGGGTCAAACACAGGAAGCTCAAGCTCATCAGGAGACCAAAACCAATTCCTCCCCTAGGCCCCTATTGTAACCTCTATGTATAAAGCCTCACATCCACTCAAGTCATCCTTCTGGTCGGCCACATCCTTGCTTGGTGCCCAAGTAAGGGGTCGGCCAAGATGGGTTTAAAAGTGGGTTTTTAATTTTTTTTAAATCTTTCTTTTTATAGTCATCTACAATGTTTTAAAAGAGAGATTTTAAATTTTAAAAACTCTCCTTTTTTGAAGTCATCCACATGGTTTTAAAAGAGAGTTTTAAATTTAAAAAATCTTTCCTTTTATAGTCATCTACAATAGTTTAAAAGAGAGATTTTATTTTTGTTAAAACTTTCCTTTTTGTAACCATGATTTAAAAGAGAGGTTTTAATTTTAAAAATATTTCCTTTTTGTAGGCATCTACAATGTTTAAAAGAGAAATTTTTAATTTTAAAATTTTCCTTTTATAGTCATCCACAATAGGAAATTTAAAAGAGAGATTTTAATTATTGTTAAAATCTTTCCTTTTTAGCCATTACCAAGGATTATAAAAGAGGATAGATGGTGTCTTAGAAATAATAATCATCTACACTATTTCTATTCTCCTTGTGGCCGACCCCCTCATATTCTTATTCTCCCTTTGCTTTCTCACCTAAGGCCAGCGACATCAAGAGGCTTCAACCATCTTGTGGCCGGCGGGTTGCAAGGAAGAAAGAAGAACAAGAGGTGGTGTTCCTAGCTTTGATCCCTTGGTGGCCGAAAGTCTTGGAAGAAAGAAGGACTTGGGTGGTTTTTGCGTCTTGGTAGATCGTCGCTCACACGACGTCCAAGAGGAGGAGAGGAATACAACAGAAGATCAAGAGGTCTTTAAGCTACAAAGAAAGGTATAAATAGTTAATTGTTTCCACTGTGTACTAGTTTATTTTTCCTTTGTATGGATCATGAAGTACCAACACAAGAGGCTAGCGATCTTGTGCTTTGATTGAGGTCTCTGTAGTTTAACCTAGGGTTTACTGTAAGGAGTTTAAATATTCAATTTCTTTGAAAGGCTTTGACTAGGAAGTGGTGGATGATCTCATACCTAAGAAAGTCAAGTGCCTCGCCAACGACCTAGAAGTCAATCCTTGAAATAGATATTTAATCAACTTCTGTAATATGGTTTAACTTCTGATAAACACATGGATTGAACTTGGATTAATAATGTTAAGTTTCATTTGCAATTCAAGTTTAACTTCTGAAAAGTACATGGGTTGTTAGGAAAAGTTCTGTGTTTGTACAAATTTTTGTACAGGGGAAACAGAATGGAATTCCGAGTAGCGCCAACAGCCTAAACTTTTATTAAAAAGTTGATAAAAATATTTTTTCATTCACTCTTTTATTTCTCCATCATTTACTAGTACCTTATTATATTCATCTTTAATACATGTTGTTTTTATAAGATCTTTTGTCTTCCTTTCTCTCATTTTAGTTATTCTATAAATGTTTCTTTCTCCTTTTTTTTATCTAATTTTTGATATAATCATTCAAATGTTTCATTTTTTACTTCATTTATTATTTTCTGAGCCTCTTTTTTGGCTATTGTATATTTTTTTAAGTTTTTCTCGTTCTTATAAATATATAATTTTTTATAGGTTATTCGTTTTCCTTCACTTTCTCCTATACTTTATTATTCCACCACCAAGATTTTTATTTAATGGTGCATGACCTTTTGACTTTGATATCATCTTATCTCATGTCGTATTAGAGTCACCATATATTTCACCTAATACTTATACTTCAGCCTTCTTCTTAAATATGTTTTAATTCCCATCATTTAACTTCCACCATTTAATTCTAAAAGTCGTGTATATTTTTTTTTCTATTTATCCTATAATTGAGGTGTATATCCTACACTTTTAACTTATATTGGGTAGTTAAGCTTTTTCTAGGGATACCTTACAATCTTTACAAATCTTTCTCTCTCTTCCTAACCATAAGAAAGTCAAATTTTGATTTGTTATTCCGACTTTTAAATATGATCAAGTGTTTTTCTCTTTTCTTAAAAAATATGTTAGCTAATATAAGGTCATATATGTTATCGCAAAATCTAATATAGTTTTCTCTTCTTCATTTCTTATTCCAAACTCATAACCCCCACGCCCCACGCACTCTCTTATATTTCTCGTTTTTTATTCCGACGTGCTCATTTAGATCATCTCCTATTATCATTTGGCAGAATATTTTATAATACTTCATCTATGTTACCCCAAAACCTTGATTTGATATCTTTATATAATTCTACTTGAGATGTATATATGCTAATTACATTCATAGTTTCTTTTGTTACTACTATTTTAAGAGCTATAATTCTATCTCTTTCTAACTACTCCTACAACTTTATCCTTTAACGAACTATCTACAAAATTACTCACTCTATTTCTTATTTTATTAGTTCCCATGTACCATAACTTAAACCTCAAGTTCTCTATCATCTTTGATTTCTCGTGTACTCATTTTATCTCTTGTATACATAAAGTACTAATTTTTCTCCTAATTATTTATATATTACCTCCATTGATTTACTAGCGAACGTTCTTATGTTACATATTCCAAATCTTAGATTATTAATTTTTCTATAATATTTGTTCTTACCCAATCTATGATGTGAGAACTCTAAACTCAAGTTCTCATGAAAATGTGACAGTCCTTATAGTCGGATCTTGCAACACGAACTCTTATATATTTAACACTATACCTGAGTTCTAAAAATGTAACGGTCATTACCGAAACATTACAGTCGCACCTGTAACACGTTCTTTTCAAGGAATAACCTAGTATTAGTATAATATTTTAATAAATCCATTCATTGAACATTTGTCATAATTTAATATATATAATTGATAAATTAACATAATCCTCCATCTTTATCCGAACTTAGTACATGCTTTGCCGAGGTAAGTCGTTAGAGGCGGAGTTTGAAAATTAAAAATTCAAACTTAAAATGTCAGAACAGTTGAAAGTGATCTCTTACTATATTTAAGTACATCCAAAAAATTAAAAATTCAAACTTAAAATGTCAGAACAGTTGAAAGTGATCTCTTACTATATTTAAGTACATCCAAAAAATTAAAAATTCAAACTTAAAATGTCAGAACAGTTGAAAGTGATCTCTTACTATATTTAAGTACATCCAATAGCTCTCAATTGAATGAGTTAAAAACCAAACACATCAGCTTATCTCGATAGGCGATAGCCTATAGAACAATTCGGAACCTATCCACC
Source organism: Zingiber officinale (assembly GCF_018446385.1). Classification (NCBI taxonomy): domain Eukaryota; kingdom Viridiplantae; phylum Streptophyta; class Magnoliopsida; order Zingiberales; family Zingiberaceae; genus Zingiber; species Zingiber officinale. The sequence continues at coordinate 83,223,117 of NC_056007.1, forward strand.
AAGTGACGATCGAGGCTATACAAAAGGCAACTAGGCTGTGGAAATTAAACTAGACACTGTTGTTATTCAAAAATGTCGAGTAGAGCGTTTCGAGATCAGAGAGCCAATTCTTTACTACTTTACGAATCAGCTTCCATCGATGAATCCATAAATCCAGCACCCAAAGTCGTTCTTTCGTTGGAAAAGAGTCCACAGCCAAATGAACACACTCGGAAGTAATCTGTAAGTGAATCTCCTAATAGCCGGCTGTGTTTGACACTATCGCACGCGTCATATACATACAAATTGCAAATAGGTGAAAAGAAGGTTTGATGGAGAGTTGGCCTACCGTCGTTATTAATTAAAAGACATCAACATGATTTAAAGAGTTGAAAGCTAGTTATGATGCAAGATGATCAGACTTTTTCCTACATAATTCGATCTTCTTTTCATTGTGTCTCGTGACTCAGCTAGGGAAGAGCAGTTAGTTTACACGAAAGACTCATCATTCCTGGCAATTTAAATAGAAGATAGCTAAGGCATGCGCGGAAAATTTCGAATAGATTAAAAACAAAAAGGTCTCTATAAGATGAATTATTTGATTAGACAATGAATCCCAATGAGGCAGTAGCATCAAGAATCCCTTTGCAGACTAAATGGGCGGCCTGTCCGCCAGGAGAATTTCCTTCCATGCTTCATAGAACATCCAAGTGATTCCTGATGAAGGCATGACTTTCAAGCAGCTCGCGCCCCAGCCTCGGTACAAACCCGTCAAGCCCTCTCTGCCGACGACCTCAGACAATGCTGCTAACATGTGGGGTGGGCATTTCCCTTGCATGGCTCCGACCATTAGTCGCTTTCTTGCGACTTCCAGTGGGAAGCTGAGGGTGCTTGCCATTAAACCTGACAAAATATGGATTAGTTAGAGTGACAGGTTTTCTTGAAACTGAGTAATGTGTAGTTTTACATACTGTTAATAGTTTATTTGTAACTCAGGATTCAATTGATACTCACCGGAAAGAGCACCGACGATCAGCAGCTCTGCCCGGTTCAAGGACTTCTTCCGCTTGGCTTGGCAGTAGGACTTTTTCATGGTCTCGTACATGAAATAGTAGGTTGTGCTGTATGGAAGCATGCCTATTAATGTTGGTGACAAACCAGCATATAGGCCTCCAATTCCATCATTCTTGTATATCTTACTCATAGCCACAGTTATGCTGGGGTAGGCTTCACGATTCACAGTCAAACGATCCTGAAACGGTAGGATTTGAAAGAAGATAAGCAAATGAAATCAATATCCATTTGTTAGAAATCATAGGTGAATAATACCAAAGCTAAGCATCCCAACCTTATTAAAGAAAAAGTTAGATGGCAATGCATTCAGGATGGGAGGAAGTGTACAAAAGAAATGGAAAATAGGGCTGTAGTTCAACAAAAGTAAGCTAACAAAGAACTGCAAATCTGAGCAAATAACATAAAAATAATACAAAGTTATTCGCCGCGAGTATCTGCTTCGAATCTGATTCTTACCCAAGAAAAAAGAAACTGCAAAACAGTCACGGATCATCATTGGCATTGGCATTGGCATTATGATCGAATATACCTTTAGAACTTCGAGAGGATGACATATGATTGTGCTGACAATACCAGCAGCCGCTCCACCAACAGCAACTGGAGAGATGCAATTGCAAAGAAAAGAAAGATCCAGATTCATTCGACCAATCTGCAGCTTTGGGCTTCCATTCTCCTTCCAATCCTCTTGTACAGATGACATAGTCCGTTTGACACATTCAAATGTACCAAGCTCGATTGCTTGGGAAGGGATTGTTCGGAGCATGTTAACAGTGTTTCCAGCCCAAAGTCCTCGCCAGCCATGATCTTCAATGATCTCTAGAAAACTACCAGCAATGTGCTTGGATCCGACTCCAACTACCATTCTTGTCCTGAAACAGTGTCATTATCATCCAATCTTCTTAAGTTGATGAAAAAAAGCAAGCAATCAACATTCTAAATTATGTACAAGCACAATCCTGGAAACAAACAAAGCTTCTCATCGTCGAACTTCCATAGGCCTATCAAGTAAATAAATCCTTAGATACAAGGAAACTGAACAAACTTATTATCACAGGAAGCAAATAAACCAACTAGTTAAATAGTTTGATGAAAACTAGTTTAGTGAAAAATGAAAATTTAATAACATTGACCTGCTATGAATCTTACAATATGGCATTAATAATACAATTGACGAATGCATCCAGTGAATAAAGGAAGCATAAAAATTCAACAATATACCTAGGAAAGAATAAACTGCTGCATGGACTAGTAGTGGACATCTTTATTTCTTAATCTTATAGTACCATATTTATCAAAGCTGCGTGGAGTTGTATCAATATTCCTAAACCAACTTCCTGAAAGTAGCATTTAAACACAAGACAAGATTTATAACATAGGTAAATGCACTCAGCAAATTTCTATTTAGAAATGCCAAAATAAAATAAAAAAGTAAACCTGATGGTCTCTAAAGGAGCAAGAACAGCTTTAGTCATAGCACCAGCTAATGCTCCGCTAACAAACTCGCCAACTTCTCTAGACCCAAAGAAACTCTGCAGAAAAACAAGCAACACAATTACAACATTAAGCTACTTGCCAGTTGCCTCTAGCATTCAGAGCTTTCACTAACAGTCACTGGCAAAAGATCCTATACCAACCAATTGTAAGAGGAAAAACAAATGGCATACGAGAATAAGAACATCTAGTAAATTGAAATCAAAGATCTAAAAACAAAAAAATGGGCAATTTGGGACCCTAAGCGATGAATCAGTCACAAAGGATGAAACATTGATCTAACTATCCGTAAAGAAACGACGATGATCAGCAGACTGTCCGATTCGGGCTCAAAGAAGGAGATTTGCCAAAAATAAAAGTGAAAAGAAACGATCTTTGACGGGAAGAACGCGAGTGATCAAGAGACAAGAAGTCGAAACTATGGAATTGAACCAAGAGAAGCGAGAAACCCAACCTTGATCGTACCGCCGGCATCGAGCGCTCGGAATCGGAGCACCGCAGTAGTGACGGCGACCTTGTGGATCTCTCCCTCCTTGGAATCAGCCATCTCCTGGCCGTATGCATCGGTAAAACCTAGAACCAGAACCTCCCGCTTGTTCCGGGACGCTGCCTCCAAATCCATAGCACGCGACGGATCGCCCGCCTCTCTGATTTCCTCGGAATTAAAACTGAAAACAAAAAAAGGGAAATCGCTCGCAACCCAAGTCTTGTACAATCTACAAGAGAGGGGAAACACTTAGAACGCATATTTTCTAAATGTTCTTCCCTTATTATTCCGTTGGACAGTGAACGATTTGTCCTCCTGCTTTACTTATTTTGGATGGTTTTAAGAGATATTTTGAATCACGTTGTGGATTTCTTTATCTAAAGCATTTCACAATTTTCATTCTGAAAATTTGTTACAATTTGCAGATCTATGATTAGGGTTTAGCATTCTAAATGGAAGCAAATCCTAAGGTTTTTAGTTAAATTTTGTTTTTATTAGCATTGTTATTTTTTTATTGTCGATCTGAAATATTATTATTATATAATAAATAGATTGAGTCAATCATCTATCATTATCGGTTCACGTGATCCTTCCAAACTGAACAAAGAACAACTGAATTTGAACTAACGACTACAATATTCGTTTTCTTATTCCGTCCAAATAAATAAGACCAAACAAAGAAAAAAGAAAAAAAAAAGAAAAAAAGAATGCGACGACACGTGTAAAGCAAACTAACGACCCGGTCTATTATAAAGCACGAATCATAAAGCAAATCCAAATCGCAGAGATGAACAATGCCGTGCACAACACATAATCGCACACGTGTGTTGGACGCTAGTGATGTCCAAGCGCCACCATAGGCACTTGTGACAAGTAAAGATCGGCAAATGAGATCGTAAAAAGTTGAGCTGAGTTGTAAGGTGTTTAAATTTATTTGAAAATATAATCAAGTAAATTGATTTTAACTTAAAATAAATTAAGTCTTTTAAATAATTATTTAAATTTGGTTTAGCTTGATTTTTTTTTTTTAATAAGTGTATGATTATTTGAAGTTTGATTTGATTTTGGTTCATATGTTATCGAGCTATAAATTTAAATTTGGTTTGAGCATGATTAAGTTTGATTTATTTAAATATTATCAAATTTCTAATTCAAATTTAGTTGATTATTTAAAATTTTTATTTGTTTGATTAGTGATTGAATTTGATAATTTAAATTTATTTATTTATTTATTTTATTTTTATTTAGCATATTGATCTGAGTTTTATTAATCAATATGGTTCGTGAGTATTAATGTTCACAAATGTTGTTCACAATCATTGTTCGTGAACGTTGTTCATGAACATTATTTACGAACATTAACGAGTTAAACACGTATGTTTAAAATTGTTTGTTTAGTTTAATGAATTGTTCAAGCTTGTTTATTTAATCGATCTTGTGTATATTAAATGAACTTAAACAAGTTCCTATCAAGCCGAACACTGAATTTATTCACGAATATTTAATTTATTTACCGCCCTAAGCAAATCTAAATCTAATTATTAATTGAATCAGACCAACAATCTATGATCATTAATAATAATATCATCGAATTTGGATCTATTGGGATAAAGGATCTTGTTCCTTTAAGAGCTCAATTACAGTTGTATATGTTGGGATTCAACATAAGTCTCATATTAAAAAGATTTGAAAAAGATCATAAATTTAAAAGGATATAAAATATCTCTATTGATATAAGATTTTTGAGAAGAACTTAAGAGTAAAATCACGAAAACCTAAGTCTAAAATGGATAATACCATGTTAGGGAAGGATTCAGTATAGTTAAATTTAAATCATCTGAATAAATTTGTAAGTTTGCACCGGTATCAATAAACTTTATTCGTAAAAAAAATTGCAACAGAAGATCTACTGTAATAATTTTATAGGTAATAAAAAAACTATTAATCATTTTGGATATTACGTGATATTCTCATTAGTTCTTCGCAACATCTAAGATAATACATATTATATATATAAATTGTTAGGGTCGATTTATAGCTAGAAAGGGATGAATAGTTTATCGCGCTTTGTTATCTTACTTCGTGATGATAATATGCAGTGGAAAACACTCAAGCAAGGAAAACAAATATAAGTAAAATCTTATAAGATTTACAACATACAATCGAAACCCTAGCGTCTTCTTCTTGTGTGAAACGCCTCTGCTTCAAGAAACTAGCGTGAACCTGTGAGAATCATGAGAAAAAACAGTGGAGAGATCTCCCGAGTCGCTGTGATGAAGAAGGCTTTAACCTGCGGAATGGTCACATCCAAATCGATTGGGGGGTTTGAATCGATCGACTGATTGATTCAGAGCGTCTCTGTGCTCTACTGGACAAACCTGAACCGATCGATCGATTCAGCGTTTATCGAGACTCGCGTAATTTTCAGCCCCCCAATCGATCGACCGATCGATTGGCGGTGCACAATCGATTGGGGAAGCTTCTGTGGTCATGATTCAGGTTCCCAATCGATCGGCTGATCGATTGGGCCAACCTTCAGTCGTAGCCATCGTCAATCGATCAGCTGATCAATTGGACTGTGGTTCAATCGATCAGTTGATCGATTGACCTCTCTTTGACTTGCTTAACTCAAGTCTAGGGTCCCCAAATCCAACATCCGATCAACCCTGACCTGTTGGAACTCCTGATGCCTAGCATTCGGTCAATCTTGACCTACTGGGACTTCTTCGCCAAGTGTCCGGTCAACCCTTTGACCCACTTGGACTTTTCTTCTCGTGTCAAGTGTCCGGTCAACCATAACCCACTTGGACTTATCGTCTCGTGCCAAGTGTCCAGTCCTCCATGACCCACTTAGACTTCCACCAGACATCCGATCACCCTTGACCCATCTGGATTTCCTCGTGCCAAGTATCCGGTCAATCCTTTAACCTACTTGGGCTTCCCAATAACAGGTGTCTAGTCAATCTTGACCCACCTAGATCTCCACGTGCCTAGCTTCACTTACCAGGCCTTTCCATCTCCCTAGCTTCACTTATTAGGACTTTCCATTTATCTAGCTTCACTCACCAGGACTTTCCATCTGCCTGTCTTCACTCACCAGGACTTTCACCTAGCTTCACTCACTAAGATTTTCCTACTGCCCGGCTTCACTCACCGAGACTTTCACCTGTCTAGCTTCACTCACTAGGTCTTTCATCTGACTTCACTCACCTGGATTTCCAACTGTCTGACTTCACTCACCAGGACTTCCACCTGCCTAATCTCCAATTAGGACTTTCCCAGTCAAATATCCGGTCAACACTTTGACCTACTTGACTCTTCTTCACATCCAGAGGAGAATTGTATCAACAATCTCCTCAATCAGACGATTACATCTGTAATTTCCATGTATTGTCAAACATCGAAACACAAAGACCAAGACTCAAGCTTAAGCCAACTTAAGCTTAGTCAACCGGGTCAACTTTGACCTAGGGATATTGCACCAACAATCTCTCCCTTTTTGATGTTTGACAATACCTTTAAGTTAGGCTAATCCCATAGCCTCAACTTTCCTCCATGCTAATGTATGAATGAGGGTTTCCTTTATTCTCTTCCTTTCCTAAAGAGCATTCTCTCTCAAACTTTCCTAGAGGGGCAATGAAGGCCTAACTTAAACCCTACATTCTCTTCCTATTGACACATATCAAAAACTCTCCCCCTGAAAAGTTACCCAACATTATTCATAACCTCACATATTGTTCACAACATCACAATGAATGTCTCATACCCTTCATTGTCTTCAATACCCACCCTTGAGCATTAACCAGCTTCACACTCACAATGAAGGTTCCATACCCTTCATTATATTCAATGCTCATCCTTGAGCATATACTCCTTTTCAACAATGAAGACATCCAATCTTTCATTGTTCCCCAATGTTCAACCTTGAGTATTTTTTCAAACAAAGGATTTACCATCTTTAATGGTTTCAGAAAAATATTTTCATATTTTTAAAGAGTAGCTCCTCCTAAAAACATGTTTTAAACTTCTGTCATTGCACCAACAATGACTTAGAATCCCTAAACCTTTAGAAAACTCAAAATTAGAAATTTTGAGGTTCAAAAATCCAATATTAAAACTAAATCTCAACCTAAACTTCAACTTAGCCTTCCTTAATCAATCCATCCTTGTTTTCATCATGAAAACTCCCCCTAAATGTATACAAATGTGTTTTAAGGGGTTAGGAATGGTTAATAAGGCTAAAAATGGTTTAAAGTGCTAAAATCAGACATTTACAGTTGAAAATAGCCTTCATAATCGATTGAAGTTGGGACTCAATCGATTGAAACCATTCAATCGATCACTCGATCGATTTCGCGAGCTGTTGTTCGCGAAAAAACTGCGTGAATTGATTCACTTATCGATCTAGCCGGGGTTGAATCGATCGGCTGATCGATTCAACGAGCTTTTGCTTGCGATAATACCTTTGTCAATCGATCACCCGATTGATTGAGATTCTCTAATTGATCGGGTGATTGATTGGAGGTCTGATTTGCTGAAATTCAATTTCAGCGAAATTCAGAAATGCCCTAAAAATTCTACAAAATTCTAAAAATTATGAAACTTCTTGTAGACATTAGTTAGGGTATATACTATCATGAAAAAATAGTTTTCTAAGAAAATACACCTTATTTTTAAAGATTGACACAAAATTAGAAACTTGTAAAAACTTCACTGTTTCTTCACCAAGGTTTTTCAAAATACATTTAAAATGATTTTCAAAATCAATTTCCAACCATGTTCTTTGAGCTCAATGCACATGACTTGTACATTAGCTTTTCCAATGATTGGAGTACACATAACTATGCATTTTAATGAAGTCAAAACTCAACTAGATGCACTAAATCAACATCTTAAGTCTTGTTCATCATCCAAGCATCTCACTTATATTTAATGTATACTAAAACACATACAAGTCAACTTATAGTCTTTGTGAGATGTAGTTTTTTGATTTTGCTCTAAACTAGGGATCATGCATATCTATCTAGGTATTTTAAAAATTTTGAACATCCATCTGGGATGTCACTTGTTAGTAAATGTTATTATCCTTAATTTGCAAGGAATTAAAAATAATGTATGATGATTTATGGCATACATCAAAATAAATGATTTTCAAAAGAAAATATACTATAGCTGCATGATGTATGTATGACATGACATGGTATTTTTGTTGTATTTTTCATAATAAACATGAATGCAACATATGATGTCATGGCATATGATGAGCAAACAAAGCATGACAATTTAGAATAAATAAAATATACCTAGATATCCTATCTAAGTATCCTTAATTCCTTAGCTAAATTAAAATCTAATCCTAGATTGCCCATATTTTTACAAGAAAATGTCAATACCCAACTTGACATTTCTTTTACTCTTGGTTAGTTGTGTCAATTTAAATTAAATCTAATTTCTCAAATTTTGACATATTTTACTCTTCCAAAGAGTAACAACTTAAATTAAGACTTAAATTTACCCTTAACTCCTTAAGAAAATACCAAAATCCCAACTTGGCATTTCTTATATTTTTCTCAAGTGTGTCAATTTAAATTAAGTTTAATTCCTCAAATTTTGGCACATTGTACTCTTCCAAAGAGTAAGCAATAATCCATTTCATTTTCAAAGGTTAACAATAATCTTGAAAATGCCTCCAAGTGTCAACTTTATCAAGGTTGGGTTAACCACCCTTCCCATTTGGAGTTGACACTCTCTAAACCCATCTAGGGTGTAGAGAATATGCTCCTCGGAACCCAAAACCTATTGATGCTCCTTGGATGCTCTAGGTACTCACTAGGGATAACTTCCCTAGTTACCTTCCTAATGACCTTTCTAGGCTTCTTAGGAGCCTTGTTCACTTCCTCTAGGTCAACTCTAGGGATTGTTTCCCTTGTGACATTCTTAGTGACTTTCTTGGACTTCTTAGAAGTCTTAGTCACGTTGATCTTGGCAAAAATACTTCTAGGGATAACTTCCCTTATATTTTTGACTTGACCGCTAGACCTAGGGTTGGTTCCATAACTCTATGGAATCCTATGATATGAAGTCACATCCTTCTTAGCCTTAGATTTGTATCCCAAACCTCTATGGTCATAGGATGACTCTTGTTTATCTAAACCTAGGTTTTGATTCTTGGACCCCTATGTTTCATTTGTGATTTTTCTAAGGGTCCTCTCCAATTTATCAAATCTTGACCTCAAGACTTGATTTTCTTTTCATAACTTCTCAACCTTAGATTTTTTTACTAAAGCCTTGATTTTTCTTTTTCTTAGACATATATTTAAAACCCTTAGAATTATTGCCGAATTTGTTATCTACCTTTCTAACCTTAGGTTGAGTGATTTTAGCATGATAAGCTACATGATTTTCCTTAATTCTATCATGCTTCATATTTTCATAATAAATAGCATTAAAATGATATAAATTATTCCTAGCATGCTTTTTATCATTACTTAAAGGGGTAAGCTCAATAAATGATACCTTGGGTTTTAGCTTGGAAGCTCCCCTTTGACTTGTGCTTAATCCTCTAACTTTGACCGATTTCTTCCCCTTAGGACATTGACTCCGGTAATGTCCTTTTTGATTGTACAAGAAGCACCCTATGTGCTTTTTGCTCTTCTTTGTCGCAGGGGTAGTCTCTTTGGGCTTCTGCTTGTCCTTAGGTGCCACTTGACCCTTCTTCTTGGCCGATTTGGGGTACTTACTCTTATAGTGCCCATGTTTCCTACACTCAAAGTAAATGACATGATTTTTATTATTAACAATTGAAATTGCTATACTTTTGCTTGTAGAGATGACACTTAATCCTCTATTTGACGTCTCTTGATTTTTGGAGGATGCCCCATCTTCTTCTTCTTCACTTGACCCGAAAGTAGAAGCTTCTCCTTCTTCTTGGTCTGGAGTCACCGAATGTCACTCTCCCTCAATCCTAGAGGTGGAGACTTCTTCATCTTCATCTTGTACATGGAACAAAGAGTATGCTCCCTCTTTACCCTTTTCATTGCCTTCCGTTGAGGATGAAGCTTTTTGTTCTTCTTCCGATGTTGAGCATATCTCAACTTTAGGCTCTTCTCCTTCTTGATCCAATGAATTGTCATATTTGGATTTCTCTTGATTTTGTACAGTGGAGGGAACCTCATGGATTTTAGTCAATTTGCTCCATAGCTCCTTGGCGTCTTCAAATTCTCCAAGTTGCTCTAAGATGTTGCTTGACAATAGATTGACCAATAGCTTGGTCACTTTATCGTTGGCCTCACATATTTGGATTTGCTCTTGGCTCTACTTTCTCTTCTTGAGAATTTTGCCTTTGTTATTTGTTGGAACTTGGAAACCTTCCATTAAAGAAAATCATTGTTTTATGTCCATCATAAGAAAATTTTCAATTCTTTATTTCCAAGAATCAAAGCTCATGGATATGAATGGTGGAGGCACCCTTATGTCGAATCCGAGTCCATCTCGGAATTCCATCTTGAAGTTGAGTCTTGATGAAGTCTTTGAATTGTGAACTTGCTTCAACTTCTTCTCCCTCTAGCTTGTTGCCCTTTCCGACAATGATTCCGGTGAAGAGCGACCTCGCTCTGATACCACTTATTAGAGTCGATTTGTAGCAAGAAGGGGGGTGAATAGCTCATCGCGCTTCATTGTCTTGCTTCCTGATGATGATATGCAGCGGAAAACACTCAAGCAACACTAACGCTAGGATTTATTTGGTATCCACCTCAAGAAAAGGTGACTAATCCAATAATCCGACCCTCACTCACTCATCCACTATGAAAACACTCCTTCTTGGTAACTACCGAAGGCGGAGAAGCCTTGTACAACGCTCACAATAGAACAAGAAGAAAAGAGAAACAAATACAAGTAAAATCTTACAAGATTTACAACATACAACCGAAACCCTAGCGTCTTCTTCTTGTGTGGAACGTCTCTTAATCTTGGAAGTGCAGCAACACTTTACTCCAAGAAGCTTCAAGAAACTAACATGAGCCTGTGAGAATTGTGAGAGAAAAATAGTGGAGAGATCTCCCGAGTCGCTGCAAGGAAGAAGGTTTTAACCTGCGCAACGGTCACATCCCAATCGATTGACCAATCGATTGGGGAGGCTTGAATCGATGGTTGATCGATTCAGAGCGCTTCTGTGCTTTGCTGGAGAAACCTGAATCGATCGACCGATCGATTCAGCATTTATCATGGCTCGCGTAATTTCTAGCCCCCAATCAATCGACCGATCAATTGGCGGTGCCTAATCGATCAGTTGATCGATTGGGGAAGCTTCTGTGGTCACGATTCAGGTTCTCAATCGATCGGCTGATCGATTGGGCCAGCCTTCAGTCGTAGCCACCTTTAATCGATCAGTCGATCGATTAGACTGCGGTTCAATCGATCAGTTGATCGATTGACCTCCCTTTTACTTACTTAACTCAAGTGTAGGGTCCCCAAATCCAATATTTGGTCAACCGTAACTTGTCAGAACTCCTCATGCCTAGCATCCGATCAACCTTGACCTGCTGGGACTTCTTCACCAAGTGTCCGGTCAATTCTTTGACCCACTTGGACTTTTCTCCCCGTGTCAAGTGTCCGGTCAACATTAAACCACTTGGACTTATCGTTTCGTGCCAAGTGTCTGGTCCTCCATGACCCACTTGGACTTCCACCAGACGTCCGGTCACCATTGACTCATCTGAATTTCCTCGTGCCAAGTATCCGGTCAATCCTTTAACCTACTTGGGCTTCTCAACACCAGGTGTCCGATCAACCTTGACCCACCTAGATCTCTACATGTCTAGCTTCACTCATTAGGTCTTTTCATCTGCCTAGCTTCATTCATTAGGAATTTCCATCTGCTTGGCTTCACTCACTGGGACTTTCCATCTGCTTGGCTTCACTCACTAGGACTTTCACCTAACTTCACTCACTAGGATTTTCCCACTGTCCGGCTTCACTCACCGAGACTTTCACCTGCCTAGCTTCACTTACTAGGTCTTTCACCTGGCTTCACTCACCAGAATTTTCCACTACAAAAAAACCTGCAAATAACGACGGCATTCCCGACTGAATTTAATTCAGTCGGTAAATACCGACTGAATATTACCTACTGAATATATATTTCAGTCGGTACTATTCTGACTGAATATATATTTCAGTCGGAAATTCATTTAACGGGTTTGGGTATTGATGTTTACTGACGGAGTTAACATTCCGTCAGTATATATCGCTAATTGGGCGATCTGATTAGGGTTAGAGTTTACCGACGGAATCACAATTCCGTTGGTAATCCCCAACGGAATCAAAATTCCGTCGGTAATCCCCGACGGAATTGTGATTCCGTCGGTAAAACAGAGTGAAATTAGGGCACAGGGTGACTTTCCTCTCCGCGCGAACTTGATCTCCTCTCCTCTCCGCTTCCTCGGCGATCAGCAACCGACAACCGGCAATCTCAGCGTCCAACCTCGTGTCCTCTCCCGTTGACGGCGATTAGCAACAGGCGACTCTGGTATGCTCCTCTCCTCCCTCATCTCTTTTGTTTGACGCGCACGCCGGCGCTACGCCGGCGCCTGCTCCCCGGGCGTGTGCTCCACCGGCGGCTGCTCCCCAGGCGCCTGTTCGCGGCAGCCGACCGCCGATGGCGCCTACTTGCTGCAGGCTGGCGCCGCATGCCCCTGCTCGCGGCGGTCGTCTGCCGCAGGGCCGGCCGCCGCAGGCTCCTACTCGCGGTAGGTCGGGCGTCGCAGGCCCTTGCTTGCGGCAGGCAGTTGCCGCAGGCCCGTGCCCATCTACATTGCTTACTGCTTTTCGATTCCATTTTTTTGCTTCTCGTATGAGATCGGATCTGTTAGCGACTGAGTTCATCTCTCCAATGTGCGAGAGAGAGCCTGTGTCGGTTTAAATCTCATCTACGCTACTGATTTCTATGCTGTATAATAGGCTCTCTGCAGAGGAATCTAGATTATTTGTAATTATCTGTCTTTCGTTGGGTAATATTCTTTAGAGATTTCTCCGAAAGATGTTAACTATGCAGAAATGTAAACTTAATAAAAAACATTTGTATGTATGATATAACTTTGATTAGAAAATAGGCTTTTTGAGCTAAACTAAGTTCTCTGTTTTGCTGAGTTATCTACCTTTCTAAAAAAATAATTATTATTTTTTTTTGTCTTTTTCTATTTATAATTTTTCTTTTTATTTTCTAAACTCTTAGAATATTTTTTTCTTCTCCAGTGACAGTTGGTATCATGTTCATCATGCTCAACCTAGCATGACACGTATATGGTTGACTCCTAATTAGTCCATTTTAGTAAAAAATGGAAAGAAAAAAAAAATGACGAATATCCCTGCCTGAGAACCATCTCGAGAGGTAAATCATGATAATTGAGAGATAATGTGGGTGGAAGGGTGAATAAAAATAGAATTTAAATAAATAAAATAAGCTCATGATCTCGTGGGTCATGTCTACTCATGATCGCGGCTGGCCGCAGGCCCCTGCTTACGTTCTATAAATTAGATTTGTTTTACTTGCATTATCTTTTATTTAGTAGACTTAGTTTCATTATATGCATTGTTATTTCATTTAATGAGCGTTTATGCAACAACATAGAATTTTTGTAATATGATAGGAAGATAATGAGATGAATCTGAGCTCATAATGCTTTATTAGGTAACAATGTATATGAATAAAGCTTGGATGTACAATCGATTAGAAAATGAATTTCTCAGAGCTGATTTTATTACTGAAGTTGAACAATTCGTAAACTTTGCTAAAAATCATCCAGAATGTATGAATGGTGTCGAGTTACGATGTCCTTGCAATCATAAAAAATGTCAAAATAGAGTTTTCCGTGATGAGGATACAATAAAATGCATTTATGCATAAATGATTTTGTGCCAAATTACTACAATTGGTACTGTCACGGAAAACCTTATTTATATGAACCAATTGGGCCTTCTGGTGGTTCGTCATCTGGGACAACTGCTACTACTCCTGAAGCATCAACTAATATTGATATTACAATGCAATCAATGGTTAATGATGCGATGAATGCAGTTGATTATTCCAATATAGATGAAATAGCAACACTTGGATATACAATCGATTAGAAAATGGATTTCTCAGAGCTGATTTTATTACTAAAGTTGAACAGTTCGTGAACTTTGCTAAAAGTCATCCAGAATGTATGAATGGTGCCGAGTTACGTGTCCCTGCAATCATAAAAAATGTCAAAATAGAGCTTTCCGTGATGAGGATACCGTAAAAATGCATTTATGCAGAAATAGTTTTGTGCCAAATTACTACAATTGGTACTGTCACAGAGAGCCTTATTTATATGAACCAATTGGGTCTTCTGGTGGTTCGTCATCTGGGACAACTGCTACCGCTCCTGAAGCATCAACTAATATTGATATTACAATGCAATCAATGGTTAATGATGCGATGAATGCAGTTGATTATTCCAATATAGATGAAATACCAACACCTAAATATCTGGTACTAGTGTTGTATTGTTCCATGGTCAGACCAACTCCAACACAACTCTGCTGACAAGCAAACTCATAGACACTAGATTTCATGCATAATCTGTCCTCTAATGGGACAAGGTTCCAAGCATAACCTAAAGGTTCAGATTTGCCTGTTGTCATCATTAGGCTTATGATACAATAACTTGAACTACTTCAATCATAAAATGAATATTGTAGTTGTTTTTATAAGGTTTCAGATTCTTAAGTGGTTGTGGAGGTGGCTCAATTTTAGTAGTTGTATGCTTAAAGTATATTGTAGTTGTTTTTAGGTTTCAGGTTCTTAAGTGGTTTTAATTTATCATACATTAATTAAGTCAAATATAATTATTCTATTTGGATATTCTTAGATATTTATCTTAAATTGTATTGCATTTTGTAGGAGTCCATATTGATACATTCACCACTGTACTATCATTGGATATCTACAATATAATTCAGGTATTTTATTACATGCAAAATTAGTTATATATTACAATTATATCGATTCAGTCTGATTATAATCTCTTATATTTGACTTTTACAGGATTATATTTGGATTTATGTGTAGGTGATGTATCATGGTAAGTTTGGATATTTTGTATTTGACGTTGACTTATCAGTACTTTTGGATGTTTATGATTGTCATTATTTGATATTTGGTTATGTTTTATTTTGTATTAAATTTTGGAGATATGACCACTTGTTAACAGAATTCAATTTTGGATATGATTGTCAGGGCAGGGATTTCAAATTTTTTATTGCATATTGCCGACAGAATTCAATTTTCCGTCGATAATTTTCGATGGAAATCTACATTCCGTTGGTAATTTATCGAACAGCAACAGGTTTTTTACGATACCATGCCAACGGAATTAACCTTTCCATCGGTATTCACCAACGGAATTCTACATTCCGTCGCAGAATACCGACGGAATTCAATATTCCGTCGGTAAATCACCGACGAAAAATTGAATTTCGTCGGTATTCTCCGACGGAATGTAGAATTCCTTCGGTGAATACCGACGGAAAGGTTAATTCCGTCGGTGATTACCGACGGAATTAAACTTTCCGTCGGTAAAAAACAGACAAAATTTGATTCAGTCGGCAACCTCCGTTACATGCCGTTTGCCCTTTGCCGACGGGATAAGTTTTCTGTCGTTAATAAATACAGACGGAAGTCATACATTCCGTCGATAATTTCCGACTGAATACAATTTCCGTCGGTAAATTAAGCGCCGACCCAATTCTTCCCGATGCCAGAAATTCCGTCGGTATTCCGTCGGAAAGCTCATTTACCGACGGAATATTCAGTTGTTAGTCGCGACTCTTTTTGTAGTGTCCAACTGCCTAGCTTCACTCATCAGGACTTCTACATACCTAACCTCCAGTTAGGACTTTCCCAGTCAAGTATCCGGTCAACCCTTTGACCTACTTGACTCTTCTTCACATCCAGAGAAGAATTGTATCAACAATCTCTCTAATCGGACAATTGCACCCGTAATCTCCATATATTGTCAAACATCAAGACTCAAGCTTGATTCAACTCAAACTTAGTCAATCAAATTAACTTTCACCTAGGGATATTGCACCAACATAAATCACCTTTGGCCCTTGGCCAATATATCCAGAGAACTTATTACTTATTAAAATTGGCACCATTTATTGGTAATTAAGTACTTATAAGCATCATAAAGATAGCATTATTAACCAGAATACACACGTACATATATATTATATCCTTGAAGTCCTTCAATTTGGTCCATCACAACCAAAAGGCCTTGAATTAATCTCGAGTCTGCAATCACCCACTAGCTAGCCATGAAACGCTTGCCTCTGCATTCTGCGGCTGTTAATGCTAATAAACCCACCCAGTACTTCATCAATTCCTGGGGAAAAACAAGATCGAGCATGTCCATGATTGAACAAGAACCAAAGATCCAAAGCAGCAGCATCAGGCAGTATAACAGCAAAAACCATGGCTTGAACATGACGCAGAGAAGCATAAATCTATAAAGCAGGCCGGGCCGGTGTTGGCTACCAGTACTTGGAAAAGCTACCGTTAATTCCTTGCTGGATTTTTTTATTCAGTCATCACCGTGTATGTACCAGCAGAGGAGCATGGTGGCGCAGCGGCGCATGATGTAGATCCTCGCCCGGTGCTCCTTCACCAGCGCGGCGCACCTCCCGGTCAGCCCCCTTCCCCCCTTCTTCTTCCTTGCCTCTGCCATATGGCAAATGAGGCTTAATTAAGCCAAACCTGATGAGGGAGCTCATGCTTCATCCACAAGGTCTTATATACCCAAAACAATGCATGCATGTCAGCTACAATGCTTTCGCTCTACGGAACTGAAAATTACCAAGCATGATTTGACTTGGATCGATCAGAATTAATTAAATACATCAAATTGTGAAGCATCAAATTAAGAGGAGCCTGGGGACCTGAACTTGGTGCATGCAGTTGTGACTTGTGATCGATGCAGGAGGATTAATATGGCGAGGAGATGATTATATTAATTAATCCTTGATATAAATAAAGTGGAGAGGTAGCTTAAAAAGTGGAAGAATGCCAAAGCAAGACGACGCAACTTGGTATGTGAAGGGGACAGTTTGTCGGGGGTTGAGTCTGGTTTGGGTGGCAAATTTTGGCCGTATCCTCTTACATTCCTCCCAAACAGCTAATTATACGTGCTTAAATATTAATTACTTGTTAAACCGCTCATTGACTAGCTACTTTGGCTGCATTTGTATGGTTTAGGATGGACGTAATTAAGTGTGGAAAATCTAATGAACAGCAGGATGCATGGTAATTAATTATTGAATTTGTCATGTATTATGATCCAATCGGGAAGTTGAGAAGACAGACATGTCTGTGTGACGTGTCTGGAAGGTTGACCGCATCCCCATGACCCAGTGGCGAGTTGTCTTCTGCGTTGACCAAGTCGCCTGAAGTCCTCTGGTCAACAATCCCTGCAGCCAGCAACTGGATTGCCCCGATCTCTGGTACCTCGATACTCGAGGTGGGCCCCGCGAATATATAAGCATCCACATAATAACAGGACAATAAAACAAGTACAAAATGAATACGGTGACGTACCCTGGCCCCGGGGGGAGGGGGGTGCCCTCAGATGGATGGATGAGCTGATCACGGCGTTGATCGAGTCGTCGCGGTCGTGAGGAGTAGGTAGATGCCTGCCAGATGAGTAGCTGGCCCCGGTGGCTAGAAGCCGGACGCGATATGGATCCGCAAGGCAACGGACGACCTGACTACAACCTCAGCTCGTAGGCCGGCATGCAACAGCGGCACGAAGGCCGGACACCATATCGGCTCGCAGGCCGGAATAGACAAATAGTACGATACCTGGGCACTCGAACGACGGCTGCACGAAGGGCGCCGGAGGAGGCTATCCGGAGGCGTCGGCAGCGGCACTCGCATCCACTATAGGCTGTGGTGGGTGCCGGAAGGAGTGGCGGCAATTGCTGTGGACTGCAGCAAGCGCTGGAGGGAGCGGTGGCAGGCACTGTGAGCTAGGGTGGGTGCTGGAAGGTGCGGCGGCAGGCGCTGTGAGCTGTGGCAAGCGCCGGAGGGAGCGGCGGCAAGCTCTGTGAGCTGCGGTGGGTGCCGGAAGTAGCGGCGGCAGGCTCTGTGAGCAGCGAGTCGACCCCTGTGGCTGCGCGAGGAAAAGGAAAGCTTCCTCCTCTCTGCTCGTGGTGGCTGCGGCGAGAGGAGGAGAAGTAGAGGCGGCGGTCCGGTCCTTTGGCGGCGGTCCGGTCCTTTGGCGGCGACAGCCGGCGAGAGGGCCGGAGGCAGTGCTGTCTGCGGGAAGAGAGGGAGGGCGTCAACGTCGTCGGCGCGAAGAGGGACCGACGATAGCAAGGCTTCAAGAAGAGGAGAAGGGATGGGAAAGATGCTTGGCCGGCGGCCTCGCGAAGGTGGCGACGAGAGAGGAATGCTCCACCTCCACTACAAAAATACCTGTAATTAACGACGGGCGTAGCGACGGAATTTATATTCCGTCGGTGTTTTCCGACAGAATTTAATCTATCGGCATATACCGACGGAATATATCTCCGACGGTACTTACCGACGGAATTTATATTCTGTCGGTAATTACCGACGGAATATGAATTCCGTCGGTAATTACCGACTGATATAAATAATCAGTCGGAAATTACCGACAGAATTTAATTCAGTCGGGAATACGAACGATAGGCAACGGATCTGGAAGATCCGGGTTAGCGGTCTTCGTGAATTACCGACGGATCTAGGATTCAGTCGGGAAACACCGACGGAAATATAATTCAATCGGTGAGTTTTCGCCCGCACCTGCTAATTTTAAACCCGTTAAAATTTTATACCGATAAGCTTTACTGCTTACCGACGGAATTAGAATTCCGTCGGTATTTCAGTATTAGGGCACCAAATCAGCTGCTTTCCTCTTCGCGCGATCTGCTTCCTCCTCGATCTCTCTCGGCGATTTTCGTCCACGACTCGACGATTTCCCAGCGCGTCCTCTCCTCCGGTTCACCGGCATCTACAACCAGCAGTCAGGAATGCTCCGTGCCCCTCTCTCTCTTCGTTTTCACACAGCCGGCGGCCGTCGCGGCCTGCTCGGGGCCAGCGTGCCGACGTGGCTGGGTCGCGGCCAGGTGGCCGGCGCGGCCTGATCGCGGCCAGCTGGCCGCCGCGGCTTGCTCGCGGCCAGCTGGCCGGCGCGGCCTGATCGCGGCCAGCTGGCCGCCGCGGCTTGCTCGCGGCCAGCTGGCCGGCGCGGGCACCTCGCGGCAGGCCACCCACCGCAGGCAGGTCCTCGCGTCAGGCCACCCACCGCAGGCAGGTCCTCGCGGCAGCTAGTTGCGGCAGCCCAGCTTCCCTTGTTTGCGGCATCCCGGCGGTCGCAGGCACCTGCTCGCTGCCTAATCGCGGCCAGCCAAGTGAAGTTGATAAAGTTAGTGTTAACTGTTAAGCACTTTGTTCATTCTCCTCCATATCTAAATTATCCTGCTATTGAACAAACCAAGTGAAATTGATGCAAACTTGATATGTACACAAAAGCTTGTATTCTCTTTTAATGTTATAATTAGAAAAAGTTGTCTTGTAGCAAATCTTCAGCTGCACTACGATATATCATTTGATTCTGCTTATGTAATGGATCACTGGATCACTAGCTCTCTTCCTTGGTTCTAGTGTTTTATTGTAACCTACCCTTATTTCTTTCTTTAGTTGTATAAAGTTCTAATGCTTGGAAAGAAATTGTTGCTTAAACTTTCACTTTGAATTCGGATATATGATATGTTAGTTGTTCAACAACAATAAGAAGTCCCTTCCTATTGGTTTTGAACGAAACGGACATTACTTTATAGTTTGCATTTCGAAGATATATTAGTTTCATTTATTTGCTTTAGTGTAGAGGAGATTTATTGTAATATGATACGATGATTGTGAGATGAAATTGTGCGCATTTAAAATTATTTCAAGTGATATAAGTTTAATAATGTTTCAAATTATATTCTCTTTAGGTTATAACAATGTATATGAACAAAGTTTGGATGTACAATCGATTAGATAATGGTTTTATTAGAGAGGATTTTATTGCTGAAGTTGACCAGTTTGTGACCTTTGCTAAAAGTCATCCAGAATGTATGAATGGTGCTGAGTTACGGTGCCCCTGCAATCATAAAAAATGTCAAAATAGAGCATTTCGTGATGAGGATACTGTAAAAATGCACATATGTAGAAATGGTTTTGTGTCAAATTACTACAATTGGTACTGTCACGGAGAGGCTTATTTATATGAACCAATTGGGCCTTCTGCTAGTTCATCTTCTGGGACTACTGTTACCGCTCCTGAAACATCAAATAATATTAATATTTCAATGCAATCAATGGTTCAAGATGCGATGAATGCAGTTGATTATTCAAATATAGATGAAATACCAACCCCTGAATATCAGCAACTATATGAAATGTTACAGGCTAGTGAAAGAGAAGTGTGGGAAGGTATTCCTTCTGGTCATTCTCAACTATCAGCTACTGCAAGGTTATTGAATATGAAAGCAGAACATCATTTCTCAGAAAGGTGTTACGATGACATTTGTCAATTGATGTCAGAGTTGCTCCCTGCTGATAACATAATGACTGATAGCTTCTATGATACAAAGAAATTGATCAGAGGTTTAGGTTTGCCTGTACAGAAGATTGATTATTGTATAAACAATTGCATGATATTTTGGAATGAAGATAGTGATTTGAATGAATGTAAAATATGTACTCACCCGCGTTTTAAGCATCGTACTCACATACCAGGGAAGAAAAAGAAAAATATTGCTTGGAAAGTGATGTATTATTTTCCATTAACTGCTAGACTGCAACGCTTGTATGCATCTGCAGCTACAGCTGGCCACATGTTGTGGCATCATGAGCATGAGCATGAGCACGATGGAGGTATAATGTGTCATCCCTGTGATTCTCCTGCATGGAAACATCTTGATACTATGTTTCCCTCTTTTGCAATGGAACCACGTAATGTGAGATTGGGACTTTCTGCAGATGGATTTCAACCATTTGGTCAGTCGGGACAACAATATTCATCTTGGACAGTTATATTAGCACCGTACAACTTACCGCCATGGATGTGAATGAAAGATGAATTTATGTTCCTTACCGTGCTTATTCCGGGTCCAGCTAATCCAAAAGATAAGATAGATGTTTTCATGCAACCTCTAATTGCTGAGCTGAATGAATTATGGAATGTAGGGTCGGTGACTTATGATATTGCAAGTAAAACTAATTTTACATTGCATGCTGCCTTATTATGGACGATCAGTGATTTTCCAGCATACTCAATGTTGTCGGGATGGAGCACGGCGGGTAAATTAGCATGCCCACATTGCATGACAGAGTCCGATGTATTTTCATTACCTTGCAGTGGGAAGGTATCTTGGTTTGATAATTATCGTAAATTTCTACCACTGGATCACCCTTTTAGGCGAAATAAGAAAAATTTTCTAAAGAATGTTGTAGTCAGAAAACCTCCTCCAGCAGTCCATGCTTCAGGTGAAGAAATCATTGAACAAATAGATAGTTATGAATTTCTCCCAGTATCTCAGCCTAATTCTGATGAGATAAATAAATATCTTGTTAGGATGTGCAAGTGTGGTTGGAAAAAAAAGAGTATATTCTGGGAGTTGCCTTATTGGAAGTATCTACTCATTCGACACAATATAGATGCGATGCATGTTGAGAAAAATTTCTTTGATAATATCTTCAACACTGTGATGAATGTACCTGGAAGAACTAAGGACACTGCAAAATCACGTGAGGAATTAAAAGAACTAGTCAACAGACCAGAGTTACATCAGAATGAAACAACCAATAAGTTTCCGAAAGCGTGTTATACATTGGACAAAGATAGTAAACAAGCTTTATGTAGTTGGTTAAAAGAAATTAAATTTCCAGATGGATATGCTTCGAATATGGCTCGATGTGTTGATATGAACAAGTTAAAAATGTTTGGAATGAAGAGTCATGACTGCCACGTGTTCATGCAAATACTTATTCCAATAGCTTTTCATGATTTACTTCCCAATAATGTTTGGCAAGCACTTACGGAGTTAAGTCTGTTTTTCAGAGATTTGACAGCGAGGTGTATTATGATGACCGATATGCTTCGGCTAGAAACAGAAATTCCTCTCATACTTTGTAAGCTGGAGCGCATATTCCCACCTAGTTTTTTTGATTCAATGGAACATCTGCCAGTACATTTACCATATGAGGCACGAATAGCAGGTCCTATTCAAAACAGATGGATGTATCCATTTGAACGGTTTTTGAGAAAATTAAAGAATAATGTCCGCAATAAAGCAAAAGTTGAAGGGTCAATAAGTAATGCTTATCTGGTTGAGGAAGCATCTTCCTTCTGCTCCTATTATTTTGCTGATCATGTTAAAACCAGAAGGAACAAATGTCCTAGAAATTCCGATGATACTCGGAATATTGACTCATCGATGCTTTCTATTTTCAAATTTGCTGGTAAACCAATGGGTGCATCTGTTTCTAGATGGTTAACTCAACAAGAATATCATGCTGCAAGAACATACATACTCTTAAATTGTGATGAAGTCAAACCATACATCAAGTAAGTTAACTTACCCACTCAAACTTTAATCTTGCTGTATTTGTTTTCTTAATATCCGAAATGCCTCAAATTTACCATTGTTGTTCACAGCTTGTATGAACAACAATTATATCTACAAAATCCATCAATGAGTGCAAGTCAAGTTGCTGACAAGTTAGAGACTGAATTTGCATTATGGTTTCAAATTTATGTAAGTTAGAGAAATTTTCATAATTCTTCATAAAATTAAGATCGATCCTAGCTAATTTATATCATACATCTTTTGATAGGTGAAAGATAGCAAAATATCAAATGTGCAAGATGATAGAATATTGAATCTTGCATCAGGACCCCTTCGCCAAATAATGGTCTACTCTAGTTATTATGTTAATGGACTAAAATTCCATGTGACACAACGAGATTCACGGAGATTAACTTATAATTCTGGTGTTTGTGTAAAGGGATCTATCGACACAAATAACACTGAGTTTGATTACTATGGTAGACTTGAGGAAATTATAGAGATTGAATATCCAGCATTACCTATAAAAAGGTGTGTGTCATTTAAATGTTCATGGTATGATCCGACCCTAAGAACAGGTACCAGAATACATCCAAATTATAATTTAGTTGAGGTTAATGCAAATAGAAGGTTCAATAAGTTTGAACCTTTCATTTTTGCAATACAAGCGGGTCAAGTTTTTTATCTTGAATATCCTACGAAGAGAAGAAGAGCTAGTGAATGGTTGTCTGTTTGTCGAATGAAGCCTCGTTCGATCATAGAAATGCCGAACACCATTACTGCTCAAAACCATGATGCATTTCAGAATGATGAAGTAGAGAGACATTCAGTTGATTCACAACTCCCTTCTACATCACAATTACTTGTAGATGTTAATGCCAGTGACGAGGAGCTAGATGATGTAGAGACATCTAGCAGTGAGGATTTTGCTCACATAACAGAGTCTAGCGACGACGATTTACAAACTGTTGATGTTGAGTAGAACTATTTCCAGAGACTGACATTGATTAAATTTTAGCATTATTTATCTTTAAGTAAGTTATGATTCAATCCTGTTTTATTGTCTGATTACCATGTTTGTTCACTTTATTGTATGCTATTTTGTAGATACTCATGGCAGATCATCCAGCACCACTACTTCGTGAATCTACAGTTCTTAGGGTTGTTGGAGAGACGTAAGTATTTTTTAATTATTATTAATTCATTTTCTTTTTTTAAACATATAGCTTATGTTTTAAAATTGTTTATATGCAGATTTACTCCTGACGACCATCGAGTATCCACATATATTACAAAAAAAATTTAAAGAAAGAGTCTACATTGCTGGTACTACATGGAGACATGTAGATAATGCGACTAAAGATTTTTATTTTAATGAATTTCTGGTAAGTAAGTTGAATATGTACAATATATTTAATCTTTAATATACTAAATTTTTAACTTCTATTTGCAGAAAAAATATACATGGGAGGAAGGACAGGAGGGAAAATTTGTAGGGACTTGGAATATTTACTGTGCCAAGTTAAACAAGGACCTTTTATATTATATGAGAAAGGATGACACTAAACCAGCTTATGTATCCGAGGAGATTTGGAGTGCATGGACGACCACTTGGTCTGCAGAAAGATGGCAGTCAAAGGCTCTAAAAACTCGAGAAAATAGGAATACAGAGTCATGTGGCCCGAGTACCGGATCTGCTCGCCATATATCAGGATCTCGATCTATTGTTGATCACGGCATGGATCTGGTGAAATGAATTTAATATTTGGTAAATTATATTTTTATTTATTAACAAGCTTGTATATTTGTGAACCAACTTATTTGTGCATGTAGAAGTGTTCTTTAGAAAGACAACTCACTTGCCTAGAGGTCTTTCTTAAGACTCACAAGAGAAAGGATGTCACATACGTAGATCTTCGATCGAAGAACATTGGGGTTTGAATTTTTAACTTTATTATAATTAATCGTTATTCATTATTAATTAACTCTAGTAATTGTGTACAATATATAAATTGTATATTTTTTTCCTACACAGGAGGAAATGACAAGTAGGGTTGCTCAGGCATCTCAGCCACCAGTAGAGGGAGGGGAGTCACAAGATCTATCCACCCAGCAAATAAATGAAATTTATTATGATGTTGTGGGTGGAAGGACAAAGAACTCCTCCCTCTACGGTCTTGGCTCCCAGGCCAAGGTGGTATTTGATCGCTTGAGGACTCATAGGGGTCGTGCCAGTTCCTCTTCTTCTTCTTCTTTTGAGGTGGAGTCATTAAGAAAAGAAAATAAAGAATTGAAAACTCAGATGACTACCATGGATCAGAGGTGGGAGGAGAGATGGGCTGCTCAGGAGCAGGCATTGTCCCAGATGCGAACAGTCATTGCTAGATGGGACCGATCACAGCCGCCCCAGTCACAGGATCCCCAGTCAGAGCATGGTATTGAGTCACAGGAGACTCGAGACCCATTAGACCCTGCTGATGATTAGATTTTTCTGAGGTATTCAATCAATTACAACTAAAATTTTTTCTTAGTGCAATCATTCTAGTTGTTATTAATTCAATATTAGTGTTGTTTGATTGTGAACCGAACATATGGTTTACTTTCCCCATCATAAAATTTCTCATAACCATTGAATAACCATTTGGATTAATTGTTTATATTTTTAAATCATAGTATTTTTTCTATCATTTGTCTTATTCTAATGTTTATTTATTGTAATTTTAATTTTTCTTCTCATGTTCCACTAATGTGCAGTGTACAACTTAAGTTTCATTTTTAGTTAAAGCATGAGTTTAATTTAGAACTAAATTCATGCTAGATTCTAAATACAATAGGTAAAATATGGAATATGTATATCTCGATTCTAAATTTTTATTACTTTACATATGAGTTTAATTTATATCACTTTCAGTTTTGCATATTGTTGTAAAGGAAGGATTTGAAAATCCCATCACCTCTGACTAAAATATCTGTAAAGTTAAATTGCTCTTATTATAACACAACTATTAAAACTTATAGTAAGCTTATTCAATTGCTTTATGGTATATATAGTAGTTGCTAACAAAACTATTATTACTCATTAATGATAGCACTATTGTATCAAGATACATACTTCCAAGTTTTTGCTATGTCTTGTGTATTTTCAAATTTCAAATACCAAATGCATGCTGAAAATAAATCTGACACTACCATGAGCATGTTGCATACATCTTGCTTTCCACTAATGCTTGAATATGATTAATTGTTTCCTTATCTCTTATAAGATAGAGTAGTCATAACAATTTCATATTCTTATTAGGTTTTAGATTCTTAACAAATTTAGATATTTATCTTAAATTGTATTACATTTTGCAGGATTCCGTATTGATACAATCACCACCGTACTATCATTGGATATCTACAATATAATCCAGGTATTTTATTACATGCAAAATTACTTATATATTACAATTCTTGAGGTATATATTACATTTATATCGATTCAATCTGATTATAATCTTTTATATTTGACTTTTACAGGATTATATTTGGATATATGTGTAGATGATGTATCATTGTAAGTTTGGATATTTTGTATTTGATGTTAACTTGTTAGTACTTTTGGATATTTGTGATTGTCAGTATGTTTTGGATATTTGGAATTTTGGAGATATGGGCACTTGTTACTATGTTTTGTATTATTTTTTAGACAGTTTTATTATTTGTTTGTGAGCATATTGTATGTTGTGTTGGTTGTGTATTGTATGGATTGTTATTATATATGATTTGAGTTTGTGTTACCATCGTTTGTGATGGTTTTTATTGTATAAAATATATATGATAATTGGGAAATGCAGAGCAGGCATTTCAAAACTTACTGGATATTACCGACGGAATTTATTATTCCGTCGGTATTTACCGACGGAATAATAAATTCCGTCGGCAATCTTTCGAATCCAAACAGGTATTTACGATACAGTCCCGACGGAATAGTAATTTCCGTCGGCAATCACCGACGGGAATTACTATTCCGTCGGCAATCACCGACGGAAATTACTATTCCGTTGGCAATCTATCGAATTTCCAATAGGCAATCACCGACGAATTTACGATACATCACCGACGGAATTTATAATTCCGTCGGTGATTGCCGACGGAATAATAATCCGTCGGTAAACTCCGTTACCCGCTGTTGGCCCTTTCTCCGACGGGAAACTTTTCTGTCGGTAATACTTACCGACGGAATTATAAAATACGTCGATGATTTCCGACTGAATATAGTTTCCGTCGGTAAATTGACCACCGACCCAATTCTTTCCGATAGATAAAACTCCATCGGTATTCCATCGGAAAACGCATTTACCGACGGAATACCGACGGAATATTCAATCGTTATTCCGTCGGTAAATTGACGTGCTCCTTCCTCTCTACGGCGGCGGCGGCGAAAACCCAACCCCCACCCCCCCTTCACACAATGAACAGTGCACCTTTAAAACAAAAAACCTACCTCAGTCAAATGACCGAATTACCCTCCCTCTTCCTTCTTATTACACTCTCTGCCCTCAGGCAATATCCGGATCACAAGCCTCCCCTTTAATTCTAGTCGAAGGAGGCGCAAGTCCGACTGACTAGACCGAGTCCCGAAACAGAACCGTTACCAAACGCAAAATCATATCACGAGGCTCGTCTCATCACGTCGCGCAAGTAACTGTGGCGATGCCAAGCAAGTGACTCGGGTAGTATCGAGCAAGCGACGAGAAAGTGTGTGATCCAGGCAACGAAGATAATGCTGATCAAGTAGAAAGACGGGAGATCGAGCCGAGCGCGCGCTTGAGAAGATGCTGAGCAGACATCCAGAAAAATGCGAACCGGGCAACCGAGTCGGGCGTCGCGCGAGAGGTGGTCGCAATGCCGAGAGAGCGACAGAATGTGATGTCGAGCAGGCCGAGCGATCGAGCGAGTGATCGAGAAAATGTCGTCCAATCGACCATAAGATGCTGACCGAGCAATCGGAAGGATGTCTGGATAGACTCCGGGGCAGCTGACGCCGAGCGCACAACCGCAAAGATAACGACCGGGCGATCGGAAGAATGTCGATCGTGTGGATAGAAGCCGGGCAGACAATGCCAGACCCACAACCGCGAAGATGCCGACCAAGCACTCGAAAGAATGAAAATCAAGCCTCGCAAAATGTCGGCCGGATGACTATAAAATGTGACTGGGCGTCCTAAAGAGCGTCAATCGTGCGACCTAGTTTAAGCGTGTGGCCGAACGAACGATCGAGCGGTACCGATCGGACGACTATGAGAGCGTTGACCGAGCAACATCAAGAATAGTCAACGGACAATCGTAAAATGCTGGCCCACCAATCGAGTAAAGCTAAGTGGTCGATGTCGAACGGGCACATCGCGCGTGAACTGCACTAAAGTGTAGCTCGTCAGTCGGAGGCGCATGGAAGCAAAAGTCGTGAGCCGAACGGGCGCGGAGCCTACTAGATATCCTGGTCTGTAACCAGTGGGGACTCTTGTTCGTGACCATCGGCGATAGTTCGACCCCGAGCGGGGGAGATAAGATGCTCCGATGTGCTCCGCGACCTGTGAATACTGCTTGACCCCGAACGGGGGAGATAAATGCTTGTGAAGATTGCTCGACCCCGGATGAGGGAGATAGAATATCCGATGCTCTGATAAGTTGGTCGGTGGAGACGCGGGTTTAAGGTCGCCGCTCGACCGCCGATGACGCGAGGGTTTAAGGTCGCCGCTCGACCGCCAATGACGCGAGGGTTTAACGTCGCCGCTCGACGGTCTTCTAGGATAACTCAAACCCGGCCGATCGGCACGGGGTCTTCGACAATGAGCTCACAGCTCAGATAATATACGCCCGGCCGATCGGCACGGGGTCTTCGACATCGAACCCGTGGCTCAGATAATATACGCCCGGTCGATCGGCGCGGGGTCTTCGTCAACGAGCTTGAGGCTCGGATAATATACACCCGGCCGATCGACGCGGGGTCTTCATCAACAAGCTCGGGGCTCGGATAATATACACTCGGCCGATTGACGCGGGGTCTTCGTCAACGAGCTCGGGGCTCGGATAATATACACCAGGCCGATCGGCGCGGGGTCTTCGACATCGAGCTCGAGGCTTAGATAATATACACCCGGCCGATTGACACGAGTTCTTTGACATCGAGCCCGTGGCTCGGATATAACACGCACCCGGCCGATCGGCGCAGGGGTTCTCGATCGAGGAACTTTAGCAGATTAAATAACTAAAAGAAAGAATATAACGAAAAAAACTGACCTACCGACCAGCTGAGAATCTGACTCAGTTCCTCAACTCCCGAATACCGTGAAGTGAGGAGGATATGATATATTCTTCAGAATCTACCGAGGTAATGAGGATGACAGAAAGTTCCAGCGTCATCCATCTTCACGTTCCAGACCAGGTGTGTTCCCACAGACGACGCCAATTTGATCCTGTCGGGAAGCTGAGAAGACGGCCCTGCCGGTGTGACGTGTCTGAAAGGTTGACCGCATCCCCATGACCCGGTGGCGAGTTGTCTTCTACGTTGACCAAGTCGCCTGAAGTCCTCTGGTCAACAATCCCTGCAGCCAGCGACCGGATTGCCCCGATCTCTGGTACCTCGATGCTCGAGGTGGGCCTCGCGAATATATAAGCATCCACATAATAACAGGATAATAAAACAAGTACAAAATGAATACGGTGACGTACCCTAGCCCCGGGGGGGTGGGGGCGCCCTCGGATGGATGGATGAGCTGGTCGCGGCGCTGATTGAGTCGTCGCGGTCGTGAGGAGTAGGTAGATGTCTGCCAGATGAGTAGCTGGCCCCGGTGGCTAGAAGCCGGACGCGATATGGATTCGCAAGGCAACGGACGACCTGACTACAACCTCGGCTCGTAGGCCGGCATGCAGCGGAACGAAGGCCGGACACCATATTGGCTCGCAGGCCGGAATAGACAAATAGTACGATACTTGGGCACTCGAACGGTGGCTGCCCGAAGGGCGCCGGAGGAGGCTGTCCGGAGGCGTCGACAGCGGCACTCACAGCCACTATAGGTTGCGGTGGGTGCCGGAAGGAGCGGCGGCAGTCGCTGTGGACTGCAGCGAGCACCGGAGGGAGCGGTGGCAGGCACTGTGAGCTGCGGTGTGTGCTGGAAGGTGCGGCGGCAGGCGCTCTGAGCTACGGCAAGCGCCGGAGGGAGCGGCGGCAGGCTCTGTGAGCTGCGGTGGGTGCCGGAAGGAGCGGCGGCAGGCTCTGTGAGCAGTGAGTCGACCCCTGTGGTTGCGCGAGGAAAAGGAGAGCTTCCTCCTCTCTGCTCATGGTGGCTGCGGCGAGAGGAGGAGAAGTAGAGGCGGCGGTCCGGTCCTTTGGCGGCGACGGTCGGCGAGAGGGCCGAAGGCAGTGCTGTCTGCGGGAAGAGAGGGAGGGCGTCAACGTCGTCGGTGCGAAGAGGGACCGACGATAAGCAGGGCTTCAAGAAGAGGAGAAGGAATGGGAAAGATGCTTGGCCGGCGGCCTCGCGAAGGTGGTGGCGAGAGAGGAATGCTCCACCTCCTTCCTCTCTACGGCGGCGACGGCGAAAACCCAAACCCCCCCCCTTCACACGATCAACATTGCACCTTTAAAACAAAAAACCTACCTCAGTCAAATGACCTAATTACCCTCCCTCTTCCTTCTTATTACACTCTCTGCCCTCAGGCAATATCCGTATCATATTATCTTCAAGTTAATTCATTTGTGAACCTGTTAATTAGGCTATCATGCAGTCAAGTGTGTATATAAATACGAGCAATTCACAATGTGCAAGCTAGCTGTATTATACAATTATATATATATGACCCAAAGGTAGAGGAGGCATATATGATTTAATATATTGCGATCACCTAATTAAAGATCATAGAGAACTTGGACTGATGATCTAATATGATCTTGTTAGATTTGATTTGCCACCTGTATGTGTAATGCAATTCTGATTCTTTAGATTTGATATCTACAGCTCACCCATTATAAGAACTGGCTTCATTTTCTAATTCATGAAATCTGATCTTTATGCTTATCAGAATCTTATTTCTTAATCCTTTAACGTTGAAACTGCTTATCGCGTAACATTGTTTGATCCCAAGAATGATTTTATCTTTATTATTTTACCATAGAGAATTTTCAAATTAAATTAGCTTCATTCCGTCTCATATTATAAGATGACTTTAGGTCTTCGGAGTAAATTGACTTATTCTTTTCGGATGATAACCACCATTACTTTATTTTCAGTAATTTAAAAAATTGATAAATCCAACTAGTCCTACGGTAATCAGTTTAATCCCACATAATTTTTCTATGAATCATCAAGATAAATTAAAAAATGCTCATGTTCAACAGTCCAAAAGCTCAATATTTCTTGATTACACGCAATGTTGTAGTCATGATCTTCAACTGCCCTGGGCTATTGTTGTTCTATGACTGTGCTTTTTATGATTTGCTACTCCTCGATGTGTCGAACGATAAATTAAAGAAAACCCTTTTTGAATTTGGACTCAATGTATAAGTCTAAAAATTACTAGACAGTTAGATTTGAATTGAATATATAAGCCTAAAAATTATTGGGCTGCTGGGTTTCATTGGGATGAAAGTCTAAAAATTATTAGACTGCTAAATTCGGTCTTAATATATAAGCCTAAAAATTATTCGGTTGCTGTGCTACACTGGGCTAGAGCCAGGTAAAGCCTAGCCCTGACTATGCCATTTTACACATCCCATTTGGAGGATATTTTCAGTAATCCAAGTACTTTCAATAATTGCCTATTATTTTTAAAAATAAAATTTTAATTTAATTTATAAAATTGTTTTGTTTTCAAAAAAAATTGTAAAAAATGGTATGCTAAATTGAAAAAGAAAATGAAAATTGTGAAGACTTTTAGCAATATCCCATAATCTAAATTTAATTTTTATTAACTTCTCAAATATAAATTTTATATTTATTGTAATTGCAATTAAATTTGTCAATAATATATGAAATAAAATACAATTTTTTAATGACTATACGAATCCATTAAAAAATACCTTGTAATGTTACTACAAAATGACCAAAGAAAAATAAAATTCGTCTAAACTATACAAAATGGCAATTTAACTAATGATTTGTTCTTTTTTTAAAAAAAAATCAATTAATTATTTATTTATTTTTAACTAATGATTTGTTTTTTAAAAAAAATAATTAATTAATTTTTTATTCTTATGTTATCGACGAAGAGGTAGATAACGCAGGAACGTGTGGCACTGTGTTACAACCGCCGTCTTCTTCCACCTAATGGAAAAGGCATTTCTATGTTGTCGATGCACAGACCTTGCCGCCAATCTCTTCGCTGAGCACCCAAATCAATCTTCTCTCCACCTCAAACTACTACCATCCATCAAATCCTCATCCGCCGCCGCCGCCGCCGCCGCCAGACCTATCTTTCTCGCCCAAAAATCCAACCCCAAACCATCTGCTCGACCACCACCACCACCATCACCTGCAACTCCTACTACCAATGGCGACCTCCAAGAAGCCATCGCTGCGGTGGAACGTGGCATCCCCATCGAGTCCCGCACCTACATCTCCCTCCTCCAGTCCTGCATCGACTCCGACTCCATCGGCCTGGGCTGCCGCCTCCACGCTTCCATCGCCTCCGTGCGGGACCGCGACGTCTTTGTGGACACCAAGCTCGTCAGCATGTATGCGAAATGCGGCAGCTTGGACGACGCCCGACGCGTGTTCGACGGAATGGGCCAACGTAACCTCTTCGCCTGGTCGGCCATGATCGGCGCCTACGTCCGTGAGCATCGGTGGAGTGAGGTTCTCGACTTGTTCTTCGACATGATGCGCGAAGGCGTAGTCATCCCTGATGGATACTTGCTTCCGAGGATATTGCAGGCCTGCTCTAACACTGGCAATTTGGAGGCGGGGAGGCTGCTCCACTCCCTTGCCGTCAAAACGGGACTTTTGAATTCGTCAGGAGCATCCTATTTGAGCAATACAGTGCTTTCAATGTATGCCAAGTGCGGTGAACTGGAGATGGCCACTAAGTTCTTTGAGGGGATGGGTAAGCGAGATAGTGTTTCGTGGAATTCAATCATTACTGGCCATTGCCAATTGAGTGAACATGAAGTTGCTATGAGGCTATTTGCTAGGATGAGAGCTGAAGGGATTGAACCAAGTCCGATCACTTGGACCATATTGATAACCGGCTACCATCAAACTGGTAAGCCAGAACTTGCCATGGAACTTATGGAGCAGATGAAGCGTTCTGGAACTGTGCCAGATGTTTTTACTTGGACAAGCATGATTTCAGGGCTTACCCAGAATGGGAGGACAGATGAAGCCTTGAGTTTCTTTCATGAGATGCAATTTTCAGGAGTGAACCCAAACAGTATGAGCGTCGCCTGTGCTCTCTTTGCTTGTGCTTGTTTGCAAGCATTGAACAAAGGAAAGGAACTCCACTCGTATGCATTTAAACTTGGAGGCTCACACAGCATTCTGGTGGGAAATTCTTTGATTGAATTGTATGCAAAATGTGATAGACTTGCGGATGCTCAAAAGATTTTTGACGGGATGCTGGAGAAAGATGTTTTCAGTTGGAATTCAATGATTGGAGGTTACGCACAAGCTGGTTATTGCGGTAAAGCTTACGAACTGTTCTCAAGGATGGAGAGTTTGGGTGTGCACCGAAATGTAGTAACTTGGAACATCATGATCTCGGGGTTCATTCAGAATGAGGATGAGGACCAGGCCATGGAGCTTTTTCACATGATGGAAGTAGATGGCATTAAAAGAAACACAGCTACATGGAACACACTCATTGCTGGTTCATTGCAGAATGGTGACACAAAAAAGGCCTTCAGAATATTCAAACTGATGCAGACACTCATGGTACGCCATAATTCGGTCACCTTCCTCAGCATCCTGCCAGCGTGTACAAATCTGTTATCTGAATTAAACGTAAAAGAAATCCATTCTTGTATATTACACAGCAATTTACAAGGTGATACAGCAATTGCAAATGCTCTCATAGACGCTTACTCAAAGTCTGGAAATATAGAAAATGCTTGGGTAGTATTCAATGGTCTCTCATCAAGGGATCTCATCACATGGAACTCTATGATTTCTGCACTTGTTGTATATGGATATTCTCATGAAGCTCGAGATTTGTTTCAACAAATGAAACAGGAAGGCATTAATCCAAATGAAGCAATTTTTGTCAGTATGATCAATGCCTATGCTCTCGATGAATTGGTGAATGAAGGGAAAAGACTTTTCTCTAGCATGATGGAGGAGTACAAGTTGTCTCCAGGTTTAGAACATTACACTGCAATGACAAATCTTTTAGGACGTTCTGGTAAGCTTAGAGAAGCTTGTGAGCTTATCAAGAATATGCCTATTGAGCCAAATGCTGCTGTCTGGTATGCACTTCTTACTGCAGCCAGAATGTATACTGATATCAAGATGGCAAACCTTGCAGCAAGACATTTGTTCCGTTTGGAGCCAAGGAACCCTGAAGTTCAAAGGCTTCTATCACATGCACAAGATTTATATGAGAGTCCTAGCATTGCTTCAAAAGTGTGCAATCTTAAGAAAGCTATCCAGATTGGTGATGCTCATGGTTGTTGTTGGATGGAAGTCAATAACCAAGTGATGACCTTCTTAAATGGAGGCCAAATTTTGCAAACTAAACTAGATGAAATCAATAGCAAAGTAGCACCTATGAAGGTAGCTACATCTTTTTTGGATGACATTATACTTGAGTTTGAAGAAGAAAAGGAAGAGATCATTGGCACGCATTCTGAAAAGCTAGCAATTACTTTTGGCCTTGATAATTTGCCTGCTTTTAGGACCATTCGGATCATTAAAAGTGTACGGATGTGTTCAGATTGTCATATCACTTCAAAGTTAATTTCTAAGACATATAAGCATGAAATATTGATCAAGGATCGATATTCTTTTCATCACTTCAAAGATGGGGCATGCTCTTGCAGAGATTACTGGTGAGCCAAAGATCAAAAAAAAAAAAAAGGTCCAAGGAACTTGTTGATTTGGATTTTCTTTGCCACTGGGAATTATTTTTATTATTTCAATGTTATGGTCCAATGCCACTATATTTTCAACCATCTCATGTCAGTTGGTATAGGAGTTATCGAGACTGTTCATATCCCTTGTAAGATATTGCAACTTTTTTTTCTTTCAGAAAGTGCTGTTAGATCGTGTACAGTGACATCGAAAGTGTAAAATTCCCCTGATAAATAAACATAAAAGAAATTCTCTCACTTGTTGAACTTTTTTTATGAGGACATAAAAAAAGGTATTTCTAAACTATCGTATCATAGCATTGTGTACCTTCCAAAGTAGGAAATGGACTAGAAATTGAAGAAATGGGAACTATGGACCAAGAGACCTGAAGAGTTTGTAAATATCCCTTGATTCTTGTTACGTTACTCTCTGAAAACTATCATGGTGTATTAACACCATTCACGAAAGGATAAGGTTGTTAGTAAAGAATATTGCTGCTGTAACTTATATTTCTAGTACATTTGATCTTAGCTCATATATAAGTAGACGGCGATGTCATAGACAGAATACATGTGAAATAATCATTGCAAATTAAAAAAAAAAAAAGTTTGCTATCTTCTAGCATTATTTAGACGACCTCAGAATTTTAGTATGCATGAGTTTGAACATTATAGAGGAAAAAACTTAGGCCACAAATATAGAGAGAAAAGTGGCATGGCCAGGAAGCAACTCAATCAAATGAGTGCCCTAGTCTCACCTCGAGCATCTGTCTCTTGGATTGGAAATAATTATTAATGCCAATCGTTGTTGATAAACTGACATGACTGCACTCACCATGGTCAGATCTGTAGGATTAAAAGCGGAGAGAATAAATAGTATTTATGATTTCTTCATTTTTTTTTTAAATATTCAGAATAATAAAGATGGTGGAAATAAAAAATAATGTTAACACTTTTTAGTTTTACTTAGTTCGTAGTACGTGACGATACTTACTCCAAAATCTATGATCGACAATCATTTTTGTTGGACAATTCACTAACAATTTGATGATTACAAAAAACTTAAAAAATTTGATCGTCTCGGACTGTCTACTTTTGACTTTTGGATTTTCCGTGAAATCTTAGATCGAACTGACACCTACTGTTTCTTCGATAGTGAACGTGTTCTCACCTACTCCTCTCAGAAGAGTTTATCTGATGTCAAACTGGTTTTCCAAACCGTTTGGAGTTTTGCTCAACATCCGAGACTTCAGAACTTTTTGCTGGACGTCCGATCTCCGACTCGTCCAGTCTTCCGCCTAGTATCCACAACCTTCAGGACTTTCACCTACTATCCTCGACTAGTAGGATATTCCGCCCGATATCCTTACTTGCTATGATTTCTACCCAGTCTCTCTAACCAGAACTTTCTTACCTAGTCTCAACTAGAGTTTTCCACCTGTTTAGTATTCATTAGGACTTTTACCTTACCTAAACTCACTTAAGACTTTCTTGTACACTCAGCCAGATTTATTAGAGTCATAATAATTCTTAACTTTGAACCCTTTGTCATTATCAAAATTTAGATTCAATTATCTAATACTTCCTGTGCTAACAAAATCAGGATGCAAATCATTTTAAGAAATGAGAACATGGAAAGGAAAGTTGGTACAAGCTTCAGTAGCGTCAAAATGTCAACTCATGGGAAGCAAGGCAACGTGTAGAAGTTATTCCAACAACTTGATTTTAAGCATGAGTGAATCATCGTATTATTCACTAATCCTTTTTATTTCTTTTTCACAATTGAGCAGAAGCTTGGCCATGTATTCACTAATGTCTAAATCATGTTCACTATGGAAAAAGATTGGCTCTGAAAAGGGGGAGAGAAACTACAAATTTAGGTCTGGTCACATTGTGAAATATAGCTAATAAATGGCTGATCTTAATTACTCTTATAGCTAAAAAGTGACTGAAATCTTTCAAATCATGCATGAAACTTGTTGGAACAGTGCGGTTTCATTTATTGAATCGTTACAGAATTTCCTTTTTGCTGGTCCAACTTTGTCTTTCTTCTTGGGAAGGATTTTAGTACAACTACGAAGAAGACCAATGAGTTATCTCTCTTCTTGTGACACTAAATTAATTGTCAATAACTTATCTTTTAACTAATGCAGGTAAACATTTTTTTTTTTTTTGCAACTGATAAATTCTGATCTCAGACTTTGTCATTTCTCTTAAGCCAGTAGCTAACCTCAGCCTCTGCCTTGCCTTAAATCATTCAATCACAGCCGGATGAGAATGTTTGTTTGAAGGAAAAATAGATGTCATCATCCATAAAAATAAAAACAAAAACTTTGCAGATTTTAGCTCTATGAGATATTTTTCTTGAGTACAAGCTATTTCCTCCCTATGTTGTTTAGAGCATCCATGATAACTAGGGATAGATATTTCTTCCAAGTATTTATGATCCCCATTTTCACATTATTTTTCAAATATCTTACTATTCAAATATCTGAACTTTCATAATGAAATATCTCATCAATCAAATATTTATGGGTCCCACTCATCAAATATTCACTCTCAAATATCCTCAATTCCACAATCAAATATCTCATCAACCAAATATTTATGAGGTCCACGATCATTTAATTAACTTACATTTAATTTTAAGAAAAATATAATAGAAGATATATAAATTTAAGTTCATACAAATATAAATATTTTATAAATTTAAAATTGAAATACAGAGATACAAATCATATTAAATTAATAAAATATATAACGATAAATTACAATTAATAAAATAAACATGCAGCAGATAAAATAAACCATAGAAATTAACTACATATTCAATTTTTTCTTCAGTTGTTCACATATCGCTAGATGATTTTGAAGTTGTTCCTCAGTCATGCCTCGTGTGTCCATTACGAGAAGTTGATGTGCTTGGATGAGTTGATCAACTTTCTTATTGTTATTATACTCTTCCAAATGTGTCATTGATTATTGCATAGCCTAATTAATTCATCAATTAGGCTTACTATTTCTTTGTCTTTCCTCTTTGCTGCCTTCTGTCCCATTGGATGAGATCTGATTTCTCTATCATCTATATTAGCAGTTATCTTAGGATTAGAAGAGTCAGTATGTGCACTTGATGGTTCTGATGTTCTTGCTTTTTTTTATAGCCCGTCGCTCTGAGGATTAAGGAACATACATCGGACTATCTTTCACGATTCTCCACACATGCTCATATTGGAAAGTAGTTTTAAAAGTACTCTTGTATTCTTCATGAGCTCGCACAATCAAATCCTCGTCACTCCATCCGCTTGGTCAATCATTATACCATTTATTGTAGATTCCATTGTATCTATTTACTATCGTTTTCAATGAAGTCCAATGTGATTTTGCTTTCTCCGCAGTTCTCTTTTTAGCTCCCTTAGCTCGATTGGTATTGAAGTATGCCACAACTCGTTTCCAAAATGACTCACTCTTCTGGGCATTATCAACTACTGAATCTTCACTCATAATTGTGTAGGCCGCTGCAAGGAGCTT
Source organism: Zingiber officinale (assembly GCF_018446385.1). Lineage (NCBI taxonomy): Eukaryota > Viridiplantae > Streptophyta > Magnoliopsida > Zingiberales > Zingiberaceae > Zingiber > Zingiber officinale. Next base: position 83,261,384 of record NC_056007.1, read on the forward strand.
ATCATCTGCTATTGTCCATACTGTTCGCTTGCTATGGTCTTCATCTGATTCGTTGCCTATCTCTGGTGCTTGATTGAGAATAATATCGTCGGACCCTATTTCAAATGAGAATTGAGGAAATTATGAATCGGGGACTGTATAAGGTGTACCTTTATCACTGTCAGTTGCATCAACACTAGCTCTTCTCGATTCATTTGATTGAATCTCTGATGATTGAAGTGGATTAATTCCATGAAATGGGGCTTGCATGAAATACTGATTACTCTGCCAATATTCTGGAGGATATGTATAAAACGGAGCTCGAGTGTCGTCACTCAAAGAATTTGGATAACTTTGAAAATTATGGTAATATGGTGGTGGGTATGGAAAAAGTTGGAAATTTGGTGGATGTTGAGTGGGAAATGGAAATTGAGGATTGAAGAAATTAGGACGGAGGCGAGAACTTTCTTCACTAGAATTTTCATCGATATTTGGATAGTTGAACAAATCCTTAAAATAATGACCAGAATTTTTATCCATTTCTCTCTAAATTTTTGGTAGGCAATGAGTATGAAAATGATGAAAATAGATGAAAGAAATGATGTATATATAGGGAGAAATTGAACGTTACCCAACGTTTAATTTTTCGAACATTTTCGAACGTTTAATTTTTCGAACATTTAATTTTCTGAACATTTGATTTTTCGAATGTTTGATTTGTTTTTAATTTTCTAAATTTAATTAAATTTAAAAAAAACAAAAAAAACTAAAAGTAACGACAGCCCACCATTTTTTGTGGGGCCCATCATATTTAATTAAATAAAAAAAAAACTCAAAACAGTGGCGCCCACCATATTGGTAGGCCCCATAAGAGGAAATCACCGGGCACAAATTTGTGCCCGGTGATTTCCAATCATTTGTTCCTGGTGATTTCTAATCATCCCTCAAATATCCTCCACAATCGGGGATATTTGAAGAAATATCCTCTCCAAATATCTCTCATTGGAGATGCTCTCATGTGTAAGGCTCAAGAAAACCATGGAGAAGAATGAAAGCAATTGGCGAAGTTATATTTTCATGTCTTCCCACAAAACTTTATCTCCTTAATCAAGACAAGAATTCCAAGTATAGCAAAGGAAGTGATCTGTCCGAAAATTGTGAAGAAAGCTGGCTGGAGATTACGTGGCTTCTGGGTTGACCGTGTGTAGACTTTACTCCGCTCTGCAACACAAGAAATGTCAGTGTCGGGTCATGGAAGGAGTCTCCGGTGTTGACTCTCCGATGCTCAAATCAGTCACTGGAAAAATGAAAGAAAGCGGAGTAACAGTAAACACGGGCGTGAATAGTGAATAATGCATACCTCCACCAATGCATGAACCCCCTTTATATAACGACCCAGTGAGAGACGTGCATGCACCTCAAGGTGCGGGCACGCTTCCCTAAGTGTTCAATGAAAGACATGTCAAAAAAGTATCTCTAACACTATACCTTAACAGGGTCTGTAAATTCCTGATGAGACAGTAGAAACTTCCGTCTTACCATCTGTCTATTGACTATGTTGTCAGTGGCATTATCTTCCAAATGGATATTAAGAGATATGAGAGAGATCTTACTGTTTAGCAGAGCGGGTGAGCCGTTCTACCGGGGATCCTCGCTCGGTCGACCTCTGTTACTTTTCCTGTAGTGACTTGGTTCAATAGATTGTTTCTATCCGATCGGACAAGCTCTCCGGTCATTTTGACGTTCCTCCGCTCCGTGATGAGCATCTAATGTTTTTACCGTAGTGCTTTTGGCTGTACGGGCGTTCTGCTCAGACCAACCATTTGTTGATCGGACACTTCATGCCCGATCGGTAACTGCAGTAGACCTCGGCTCGGCCCACCTTTGGTGAGCCCATTGGTTCTTTAGCATTGACCGTCTGACCTTTACATTAACTACTATCTCCATCCTTAACCCGTACCTAGTGGACCTCCCTTTACCACGGCATCCAGGAGCAAGCTTTTTTTCTTCATCTTTAATAAACAACTTGCTTCATAAATGCGATACAGTTGAAAGTTCAATAAATTTCATGCTTTGAAACAAGGTAATATTCTTCATTGCACACAGGGAGGAATAGGATGTATTAAATAAAATGTAATAATAAAAATAACTACAAATATTTCTCCTATAGCATTGTATGCTTTCTAGCAAAGAATTGGATTCTAATGGACGCTGCTACACAGGAAAATGGAACAAAAAGTCATGTAGCTTTTTTGAAGCATACTTGGCTTCTCCAGTATTAGAAGAGCATCAGTTGTTGTTCTCTTTCCCTTTTTTTTTTTTTTTTTTCATTTCAGGTGGAGTGTTCAGTTGCCGAGCTTAAGAAATATTCCACAAGTTTTGGAAGCTTTACTGCAATATATTCCAAATCCTACGAACTTTTGAAACCTAATTGGCATTCAAGCCATTATTGTCAATTTGATTGGACAGGACCACTTCTTTTCGAGATAAAATTAATAATTCAAGTGATCTTTTCTCGGTAATTAGATTTTATCATGACTTGCAGTAAATGGTTTTGCCGAGTGCAACTTTCATGATTATGAAACTACAGTGGACGAACTGTTATAAGATGCTGCATGTTTCCTTCTTTATAGGAATGCAAAATTGCAAATCTTTTGCTCTTTTCTTCCCATTTGTTTAATACAACACAACAAAAAAATAAATAAGAAAGAGACAGATAAAAAGACCTTAAATATGAGATGTCTTCTTGCTTTCTGGCTTGCTCCATAGCTTCATCATACCCTATCATCCTTTAAAGCTACTTGGCCCATCACTTACATGTTGATCAGCATTTTTGTCAATTTGATTGCGTGAATGCATGCCCTTGCTCGAATCAGAAATCTAAGTCATGCAAGCAAAGACTCAATTACCGTCTCAATCAAGAAACATGAAGATTTCAATGTGTCATGTGAAACAAATTAAATGATGGGTTCTCTTGTGGCCACCAAGTAGTTTTAAGTACCCATCACTCCCTCCCTCTCCACAATTCTCCTTACTTCTCCACCAAAGATGCTGCCACCAAGAACTCAGAGCATCTTCCATGTAGGGGAGGAAGGTTGGGAGGCCACAAAGCCCACTGCTGCCTTAGCTTCGGAGAGCCGGAGCGGCTCGAGAGGAGCAATCGAGCGACTCGAAGGGCTTCATATTGTCATTCAGCATTCCACACGCCGATCGAATGTCGTGATCAAGTCTTCATTCTACTCTTGCATGCCTCATCATCTGCTCAGCCTCAGGGCTACTTCTGCCACACAGATTGGATTTCTGAAAATTTGTTTCCTGTGCAAAACTGAGGTGAGTCCTCATGAGGATGTTTACATGTATAGGTATTCGACTATTGCTTCCTCAAGATGTTTGGGCTATGAATTCCAAATGATTTCTTTTCTGTTATTGGCTTGTGTTTCACAAACTAATGGCTGATGAACTAGTGAAAGCAGGGGTGATCAGGGATTTTGCAGCGAGGAATGTCGAGGCCACCAAATTTTGATAGATGAAAGAAAAGAGATGGAGGTGTCGAGCACAAGAGAGAGATTGAAGGCTACTCACCATTGTTGTCTTCGTGAATCTGGTCGTCGTAGGAGGAGGAGGAGGATTTTAGTAGAAGCATAGAAAATTAAGAATTTGAAGAAATAAATATAAGAGGAGTGTTTTGATTATATATGCTTAAAAATAAATGAAATGAAAGTTCTTCAATGTTTATACCTTCTGGAATAGTTCCCGTTGCCATCCACCTCAGTGCAGGCCTCTTGATTCGCCTAGAAAATGAACAATGAGAAACAAAAATAAAATCTTACACTTTTTTTTTGCCTGCTTCAAAGAGATGTCTTGGTGCAGTGTCTCCTTGATGAATTTAGCTTCGTCGGAGTTCTTAAAAGCTGCGTTCTTGGAATGGGTTATGCCGTTCATAGTGTTGTAGTCAGGTTTTGGTCTTGGCAAGAGTGATTTTGTCACGAATGGTCTCTCCGAGGTGTATGCTCAGTTTGAACTCTTGAGTGACACGATGACAATTCTGGAAGACAAAAAAACTCAAACAATTATTTCATATGAGTATTTTATTTCTTTCCGTTAATACTCTACGTTATGCACTAACAAAACTACACTAAATATTTAGTTTATGATATTATAACAAATCATGTATGTCTATGTTTTGAAATTGAGAAAGCAAGATTGCATCCTTTCTCTCTCTATTCAAATGATTTTTGACTCTCCCATTAAGTTTTTTACAGCATTTAGGTGGACATCTAATCCAGGACCAACAGAGAAGTATTGAATTTTTAATGGACCATAATTTTTGACTGCTAATTCAAAATCAGGATCTGTCTATATCATATGTACATAATTTAAAGATCAATATTTATTATCGGGAAATCTGTAACCGTCAAGTTTGGAGTTCAAAAAATAACGTTTAGGTCCATTTCGGAGGATCCAAATATCTTTTTACTATTTTTAATAATTTTTATTTTATGATATTTAGGATATTTTTGATATGTCTAGTATTTATAGATTAGAGTTTGTCTATATAAGCATCCTATTTAATTGTTTAAGGGATTATCCTCTATGTTAAGAAAGTTTTCTCCTTTTTTTTTTTTGTAAAAAATAAAGAATGGCAGGGGTTTCTTTTTGTTTTCGACGGTTTCTCTTCTTGTCTTCTTCTCAATTCACCCTTCTCATCAGCCGACAGGATAATCGTTATTCTGCACGACATCAGCTGGTATCAAAGCGGACTAAATCTAATGGAAAGTCGTCATGGTTGTGGTCGTTGTCGCAACAACAGGCATGTTCCTATTGAGGATGCCGAGCACCGTGACCGTAGCATTCATGAGTTGACGATTGAGGATTTATAGAAGCAAGTTACAGATTTAATCCAGCATCTAGCGATGCGAGATCTCGAAGATTGTGAGATCTCAAATTGTGGATTTGAGTCTACCTTCGAAAACTCATACCATCGGGCTACATATCGGGAATGTTGTGGTCGGGAGGAGCCTTATGGAGACCTCAATTTTCAGCTTGAACTATCCAAATTTTTTCGTACGTTACAAGCAAAGGGTTTCGTTGATTGGATAAATGAAGGGGGGGGTGAATCTTTGACTATAAGCAAATTCTAGATCAGATAAAAGTGAAGTTGATTGTCATCAAACTCAAGAGGCAAGCATCAGCGTAGTGGGAACAGATGCGGCACTCACGAGACAAATAGGGCAAATCTCAAATAACTGACTGGGAGAAAATGAAGAAGATGATGAGGGAGCACTTCCTTCCATTCAACTTTACCAAAACTCTATTCCAAAGACTTCACTCGTTGAAACTATTAAATTTTGAGGGATGTCCTAAGATAATCACCTTACAAGCAGAGGGTTTCGTTAATTGGATCAATGAAAAGGGGTGAATCTTCGATTATAAGCAAGTTCCAGATCAGATAAAATTGAAGTTGATTGCCATTAAACTCAAGAGGCAAGCATCGGCGTGGTAGGAACAGATGTGGCGTTCACGAGACAAATAGGGCAAATCTCAAATAACTGACTAGGAGAAAATGAAGAAGATGATGAGGGAGCACTTCGTTCCTCTCAACTATACCAAAACTCTATTCCAGAGATTTCATTCGTTGAAACTATTACATTTTGAGGAATGTCCTATGACAATCACCTTACGATTTTTACTAAATATAGATTCACTATTTGAGTGCATATTATATATTTGATTGTCTTAAACTCATTTACTGAATATCCGTAATACAATTCATAGCATAAGAGAAATTGTGATTGGATCACAACTGTTGATTATCTCTATATGTGCAATTATGAATGTATTAAAATTTTCCTAGTCATAAAATTGATGCATTCGGACATCATCAATTCTGTAAAACTAGCACGGGTTATACTCTTTGATTCACCAAGCAGCTATTTTCTCACTGGTTGGAGACATTGAAATGTCAAGAGTTAAACATGGATACTAGTTATGGTAACTAATTTATTAGAGTAACTCACTGTAAGACTTCATATGGATATGTTTGTGAAGCTTTTACTATAGATTGAGTGCAAGTTTCCTTCGACTTGAGGTATATAAGTCATGAAGATCTATACTTTGACATCTTAAACAAGCACCTCATTAATGTGTAGACCCGGAATGATTAGGTATAAGTCAAAATGTTAGAAGATATTTGGATAGCCAACAGAGTATTTATCGCTCCTTGCGAGGAGACGTATACCCTATGACCATTCATTAGGATTATTACTCAAAATTTTTAGTCAAAGCATTACATGTTAAGAGTGCGAGACTCTTAAACACATGTATGAGTAATTTGAATCCATAGAACGAGAAAGTATTTCTTAGGCTAGGTGTGACGTAGTCAGTCTAGTAGGGACAGACACATAGATCATGTCCTAAACCAAGTGGGTATAAGACGAATGAAAGGAACAAGGCACGACTCATTGTAGCTACTAAAGGGTTTAGAATTAGTTTTAAAATCAACTAGATTTTTAGACTAATTGGGGATCATGATATACTACTAGGTGTCACTCATGATTATGTTGGGACCGTCGTGTCCAGCTAGAGGGGGGTGAATAACTTCTCGTCGCTTGCTCGTTGGTTGCGTCGTCTTGATGATATGCAGCGGAAAGAAAGATACAACAAACCAAAACGCTAACACCTAGGATTTACTTGGTATCCATCTCAAGAAGAGGTGACTAATCCAAGGATCCACACATGACACGCTATCTCCACTAAGAACAACTCCTTCTCGGTCACAGCCGGAGGCGGAGAAGACTCGTACAAACTCACACACAACACAAATACAAATACAAGAAAAAACTCTAAGAATACAAGTGAATACACCTTTCTTCTTGCTACTTGTTGTTGCCTCTTGACCCTTGGAGATGCTCCCCAAGTACCTTCAAGAACTGGCGTGAGTGCTGAAGAAATCACTGTGAAGATCGCTGTAAGCTCGCAGGAGAAGATCGCAAAGATCTACGGAGAAAACGCTCCGCAACGGCTATATCCTGTGCTCCCAATCGATTGAAATCAACCCCAATCGATTGCCACGTCAGCTCCGCACAATCCCAGCCGTCCATCACCTGCATCATGCGTAACGGTCGAATCCCAATCGATCGGCCAATCGATTGGGACAGTTTAAATCGATCGATGGATCGATTCAGATGCTCTCTGTGTTCTCGCAATCGCGCGAGAACTCCCATCTCCAATTAATCGACCGATCAATTGGAGGTTCCCAATCGATTGCCCGATCAATTGGGAAGGCCTCTGTGCTCGCGACTCATGCTCTCAATCGATCGACCAATCGATTGGGCCATTTCTTCCTTCACAATACACTCCAATCGATCGGCTGATCGATTGGACCCTGGTTCAATCGATTGACCAGCTTGGACTTGACTCAATCTCAAGTCCAAAGTCTCCAACCCAACTCCCGGTCAACCGTAACCTGTTGGGTCTCCATGCCTAGCATTTGGTCACACCCGACCAACCTCGAACTAGCCTTTTAGCCTCCTCCATCAGCCTTGCGTCCCTCAGATATCTCCCCATCCTTCACGCCTTACCTTCAGGAGCTTCCTTCGGCCTCATCCTAGTTATCGGGTTCTCCTTGCCAAGTCACACTAGTACTTTCCAAATGCCTGGCTCCTCACCAGGACTTTCTCCTTGCCTAGTTCCTCACCAGGACTTTCCCCTGCCTAGCTCCTCACTAGGACTTTCCAAATGTCTGGCTCCTCACTAGGACTTTCTCCTGCCTAGCTCCTCACTAGGACTTTCCCGTTGCCTGACTCCTCACCAGGACTTTCTCCTGCCTAGCTCCTCACTAGGACTTTCCAAATGCCTAACCTCCAGTTAGGAATTACCCAATCAAGTCTCCTGCCAACCCTGACCTACTCGACTTGTCTTCTCATCAACCTGGTCGATCCTTTGACCATCTCCATAACCGGACGATTGCTCCAGCAATCTCCTTATATTGTTAAACATCAAAACTTAAATCCCGACTCAAGCTTGACTCAACTCAAGCTTAGTCCAACTGATCAAACTTGACCTAGGGAAATTGCCCCAACAATCTTCTCTTTTTTGATGTTTGATAATACCTCTAAGTTAGACTAAATCCCGTAGCCTTAACCTCTTCTTCTTACCAAGGCTAAATCTCATAGTCTTAACATCTTCTTTATCAGAAGGCTAAATCTCATAGCCTTAACCTCTTCTTTATACCAAGGCTAAATCTCATAGTCTTAACCTCTTCTTTATCACAAAGCTTGAATGAAGGTTTCCTTCATTCTCTCCCTTTCCTAGAGGGCAAACTCCCCCTGCTTGGGATGAAGGCCTAACTTAACCTTCCATTCTCCCCCTTTGTAACACATCAAAAATTGAAAACAAACTCTTCTCCATAAGAGTTAACTCTACATTATTTACAACCGCATATGTTGTTAACAACCCCACAATGAAGATCTCATATTCTTCATTGCCGCCAAAGCTCCCCCTTGAGCTCTACTTCACTTCACAATGCTCATCCTAGAGCATGCATCAACTTCCCAATGAAGCTCCCATTCATTGTATTCAATGCTCCCCCTTGAGCAGTAATCTTCTTCTCAATGCTCATCCAAGAGCATTTTTCACTTTACCAATGAAGGTTCGATCCCCTTCATTAATCCAATGCTCCCCCTTGAGCAGTAACCTACTTCACAATGCTCATCCGAGAGTATTTATCATCCTAGCAATGAAGATAATCAATCTTCCATTGTTCCTCAATACTCGACCCTGAATCCATCACGAAGGTTTAACCCCCTTCCAAGGTCCTTAGAAGTAAATTTTCATGCATTCAAGGAGTAACTCCCCCTAAAAACATGGTCAAACTTCTGTCATTGCACCAACAATGACTTGGAGTTCCTAAACAGTTAGGAAAACCAAAACTTGAAGTTTGGAGGTTCAAAATTCAATAATGAAACTAAACTCCAACATAAACTTCACCTAAGTCTACCTTAACCAATCCATACTTGCTTTCATCATGAAAGCTCCCCCTAAATGTATACAAGTGTATTTCAAAGGATTAGGAATGATTAATGACCCTTGAAAACCAAAACTTGAAGTTTTGAGGTTCCAAAATTTGAAATTGAAACTAAACATCATCCTAAACTTCACTTTGATTTATCTTAACCAAACTATACATGTTTTCATCAAGAAAACTCCCCCTAAATGTATACAAATGTATTCCAAGGGATTTGGAATGGTTATTGGAACTTGAAGTGGCTTAATGTGCTGAAATCAGGCTTTTCCAGCCATAATCAGACTTCCCAATCGATTGAAGTTGAGACTTAATCGATTGAAGCTACTTCAATCGATCCATTGATCGATTCCGCAAGCTTCTGCTTGCAGAAATTCCCTCTAAATCGATCGATTGATCGATCCATCATGGGTCAATCGATCGGCTGATCGATTCACTGACCTTCTGTTCATGGGAATGAACTTTCCAATCGATTGACTGATCGATCGAAACTCATCCAATCGATCAACTGATCAATTGGGTTTATGATTTCTCTGAAATTCAATTTCAGTAGATTTCATAAACTCCTCAAAAATTCTACAAACTTCTAAAAATCATGAAAACTCATGTAGTCATTATTTAGGGTATATTCTATCAAGGAAAAATAATTTTCTATGAAAATACTTTCTATTTTCAAAGATTGACACAAACTTGAGATCTTGTAAAAATTTTAGTGTTTTCTTCCAAGTTTGTGTCTAACTATTCAATGATGATTACTATCAAAAGATAGTCTTCACCAAGGTTTTCCAAAAGCCTTTTAAAATTATTTTCAAAACCAATATCCAACCATGTTCCTTGGTCTCAATGCACATGACTTGTACATTAGCTTTCCCAATGATTGGAAAACACATAACTATGTGTTTTGATGAACCTAAAACTCAACAAGATGCACTAAATCAACATCTTGAGTTTTGCTCATCATCCTAACATCTCACTTGTATCCAATGTGTACTAAAATACATACAAGTCACCTTATGGTTCTTTGTAAGATGTATATTTGGTTTTGCCCTAAACTAAGGGATCATGCATAACTATCTAGGCATTATGAAACTTATGATCATTCACCTAGGATGTCACTTGGTGTCATCCCACTTGTTAAGATATTTACCATTCATGATAAATGTCTTTTGTCCTTAATTATAAGGAAATTAACATAATGCATGATGTTACATGACATATATCAAAATAAGTAATTTTCAAAAGAAAAAAACATGCTATAACTACATAATGTATATATGGCATGACATGGTATTTTTATATTTTTCATACTAAAAATGAATGCAACACATGATGTCATGACATGTGATAAGCAATCAATCATGGCACTTTAGCATATATAATTATATACCTAGATAGACTATCTAAGTATCCTTAATCCCTTAGCTAAGCCTTTAAATTCTAATCCTAGATTGCCTATTGAAGAAATGCCACAACCCAACTTGGCATGTCTTTTACCCTTTCCTATTTGTGCCAATTGAAATTAAAAATTAAATCCTCAAATTTTATTTGGCACATTTTACTTTTTCTAAGAGTAACAATTTGGATTAAGGTTTACATTTCCCTTAATTCCATAAGAAAATGCCAAAATCCCAACTTGGCATTCCTTATAGTTTCCTTAGATGTGCCAATTTTAGATTAAGTTCAACTCCTCAAATTTTAGCACGTTTGCTTTTCTCAAGGGGTAACAATTAATCCTTCTCATTTTCAAAGGTTAGTAAAACCTTGAAAATGCTCTCCGAGTGTCAACTTCATCAAGGTTGGGTTCACTATCCTTCCAATTAGAGTTGACACTCTCTAGACTCATCTAGGGTGTAGAGAGTATGTTCCTAGGAACCCAATACCTATTGATGCTCCTTGGATACTCTAGGTACTCACTAGGGATAACCTTCCTAGTCACCTTCCTAAGAACCTTTCTAGGCTTCTTAGAAGCCTTGGTCACTTCTACTAGGTCACTCCTAGGGATAACTTCCCTAGTAACTTTCTTCGTGACTTTGTTTGGATTTTTTGGAGCCTTAGTCACATTTGTCTTACCAAAAATACTTTTAGGGATTCCTTCCCTAGTATCTTTGACTTGACCTCTAAACTTAGGGTTGGTCTCATAGCTATATGGAACCCTATGGCATTGAGTCTCACTCCTCTTGGCTTTGGATTTGTATCCCAAACCTCTATGACCATTGAATGACTCTTGCCTAGTTCTTCCTAGAGTTTGCTTATTTTGACACTTAAGAATATTTTCTATTCTTTCTAGAGTCCTTTCTAAGTTATCAAGTCTTAACCTCAATACTTGGTTCTCTGTCATTAAATCCATAGATTTGGATTTTTCTTGACCCCTATGAGCATTTCTATATTTTGGCATATATCTATAATCCTTAGAGTTATTGCCTAACATACTATCTACCTTCCTAAACTTAGGTGTGGTAGTTCTACCATGAGGAGGAATGTATTTTCCCTTAACGCTATCATGCTTCCGACTTTCATAATCATTTGCATTAAAATGATAAGGGTTATTTCTAACATGCATTTTATCATGACTAAGAGAAATTGCACTATTAAAAATTACCTTGGGTTTGCTCTTAAAAGCTCCCCCTTGACTTGTGCTTCCTCCTTTGACTTTAGTTGCCTTCTTCCCTTTTGGACATTGACTTCGATAATGTCCATTTTGGTTGCACAAGAAATACACAATGTGCTCCTTGCTTTTGCGTTCCACGGGACCAACCACTTTAGGCTTCTCCATAGCCTTGGTTGCCATTTGACCCTTCTTCTTGGCCAATTTTGGACACTCGCTCTTATAGTGTCTATGTTCCCTACACTCAAAGCAAATGACATGATTTTTATTTTTAATTGAGCTAATTATACCTTCACGTGTAGAAATGGTGCTTGATCCTCCATTTGATTTATCTTGCATTGTGGAGGTTGCATCATTTTCTTCTTCTTCTCTTTTTGAGGATGTGGGTGCTTCCACCTCTTCAACCCTTGAGGATGTGGATGCTTCCACCTCTTCCTCTCTTGAAGTTGTAGATGATCTCTCCTCATCTTCCTTCTCCTCCTCTTTCTTTTCCTCCTCAAATGTTGCCCTCGTGTCAACATCAAATTGGTCCTTCTCTTCTTGGACCAATGAGCCCTTCTCCTTAGGCTCATCCACTTCTTGAAATTGAGTGGGATTCTCATGATAGACAATGACCTTTTTCCAAAGATCACTTGCACTCGTGTATTCACCTACACTCAAAATTATGTTAGAGGGTAATAGATTTAACAAAATTTTTGTTACCTCCTTATCCGCCTCCGCTTGTTCCCTTTGTTCCTCGGTCCAAAGTCGAGGTCGGAGGCGCTTCCCCTTTTTATCTTTAGGAGCTTCAAATGGGTCTTCCAATGCAATCCATTGGTTCCAATCCATTTGAAACCATGTCTCCAACCGCACCCTCTAATAATTGAAGTCTTCTTTGTCGTACGGAGGTGAAATTTGGATATCCCATCCGAGCGGTCCTTCAATCTCCATCTTCTTCTTCCTCTAACTTCTTGCTCTCTTGGCAGCTAATCCGTAGAAGAGCGACTTCACTCTGATACCAATTGTTGGGACCGTTGTGTCCAGCTAGAGGGGGATGAATAGCTTCTCGTCGCTTGCTCATTGGTTGCGTCGTCTTGATGATATGCAGCGGAAAGAAAGACACAACAAACCAAAACACTAACACCTAGGATTTACTTGGTATTCACCTCAAGAAGAAGTGATTAATCCAAGGATCCACACATGACACGCTATCTCCACTAAGAACAACTCATTCTCGGTTGCAACCGGAGGCAGAGAAGCCTCGTACAAACTCACACACAACACAAATACAAATACAAGAAGAAACTCTAAGAATACAAGTGAATACACTTTCTTCTTTCTACTTATTATTGCCTCTTGAACCTTGGAGATGCTCCCCAAGTGCCTTCAAGAACTGGCGTGAGTGTTGAAGAAATCGCTATGAAGATCACTGTAAGCTCGTAGGAGAAGATCGCAAAGATCTGCGGAGAAAACGCTCCGCAACGGCTATATCCTGTGCTCCCAATCGATTGAAATCAACTCCAATCGATTACCACGTCAGCTCTGTACAATCTCAGCCGTCCATCACTTGCATCCTGCGCAACGGTCGAATCTCAATCGATTGGGACAGTCTGAATCGATTGGTGGATCGATTCAGATGCTCTCTGTGTTCTCACGATCGCGCGAGAACTCCCAGCTCCAATCGATCGACCGATTGATTGGAGGTTCCCAAACGATTACTCGATTGATTGGGAAGGCCTCTGTGCTCGCGACTCATGCTCTCAATCGATCGACCAATCGATTGAGCCATTTCTGTTGGAGCAATCTAGTGACCCTAGGTTTTGATGTTTGGGCAAAGGTTTAAGTTAGATTTATTGTTGTATTTGATATGCATTGTGAGTGTGCAGGATACATGTACAACAAGGAAGTCCAAGTGTGATCATGGCAAAGGAGGAAAGTCCAAGGATGAGTCTTGGCGGTGTAAGTTCAAGCATGTAGTCTTGGCAACGTAAGTCCAAGTGTAACTTGGCAATGGATGAAGTCTCGGAGGCGCGACCTCTTGGCAAAGGAAGACCCGACAACAATGACAAGGCCGATGGAAGCTCCAGAAGGCAAGACGTGAAGGATGGGGAGGCATCCGAGGGACGCAAGGCTGATGGAGGAGGCTAGAAGGCTAGGTCTAGGTTGGTCGGGCAAGGACGAGTGCTGAGAGATTGTACTCGGAGTAAAATACTAGAATTAGGGTTTACTGTAGCAGTAATGTAGCAGTCGACTGGTGCAGTCGACTGGGGCAGTCGACTGGCAGCGAACAGAATGTGTGAAATCGAGCCGTTGGGGTGTAACGGTCGAATTTCCACAGAGGGCAGTCGACTGCATGTTTTAGCAGTCGACTGGTAGGCGGGGTTTTCAACCCGCGGGCTATAAAACCAAAGCTTGGGAGCTTGGTTTGGGTTGACGAAATTAGACTTGGTTAAGGTCTAATTAGTAGTCTACAAGTGCTCAAGAGTTTTCCTTGTGTCCAAGAGGTCTTGGTGAGTTTGTGGTGAGGTTTCTCCACCCACAAGGAGTTTGAGCTAGCCGGAGGTCTTCCGGGGAGTAATCCACCGACGGATAGGGATCGTCCACCTTACGGACACGCCGTGGAGTAGGAGCTTTATCTCCGAACCACGTAAATGATCGTGTAGCTTGGTTTGCATTCTTTCTTGTCTTGTATTTTGTTTAGCTTGTTTATTTTTGTATTATTCCGCTGCGCAAGCTAACAACGTAGGAAGCGAACGATTTGGGTGAGCCGCTATTCACCCCCCTCTAGCGGACGTCAAGGTCCCAACAATTGGTATCAGAGCGAGGGCGCTCTTCTACGGACTAACCGCCAAGAGAGCAAGAAGCTAGAGGAAGAAGAAGATGGAGTCCGAAGGACCTCTCGGATGGGATATCCGAATTCCACCTCCGTACGACAAAGAAGATTTCAATTATTGGAGGAAGCGGTTGGAGACATGGTTCCAAATGGATTGGAACCAATGGGTTGTCTTGAGTGACCCATTTGAAGCTCCTACGGACAAAAAGGGTAAACGCCTCCGACCTCGGCATTGGACCGAAGAGCAACGGGAACAAGCGGAGGCCGATAAGAAGGTAACAAAAATCTTGTTAAATATATTACCTTCTAACATCCTTTTGAGTATAGGTGAATACACAAGTGCATGTGATCTTTGGAAAAAGATCATTGTCCATCATGAGAACCCTACACAAATCCAAGAAGAGGAGAAGCCCAAGGAGAAGGGTTCATTGGTCCAAGAAGAGAAGGACCAATCGAATGTTGACATAAGTTCAACATTCGAGGAGGAGAAGGAAGATGAGGAGGTATCATCCACATCTTCAAGGGAGGAAGAAGTGGAATTATCCACATCTTCAAGTGAAGAGGAAGAAGAGAAATCCGAGGAAGAGGAGATCTTGGAAGCTCAACCCTCCACCTCAACTACCAAGAAGAGCACAAAGGACCGCATCAAATGTTTTGAGTGTGGTAAGATGGGGTACTACAAGAGTAGGTGTCCTTCACTCAAGAAGGTAAAGAAGGTAAACCCTAAACTCACTAAAGTTAATTTAGAAACTAATGTGAGTTGTAGGAAGAAGAAGAAGGAGAAGAAGCACATTAGGTGCTTTACATGTGGTGAGTGGGGTCACTACCACACAAAGTGCCCAAGGAAAGGAGAGCTCATGAAATTGGCGTACTTGAAGAAGTGGGAGAAGAAGGGAGCTTCCAATGTAAAAACCAAGGTATCATTTAATGAATTCATTCCGTTGACACATGATAAAAAGCATGCTAGAAACAACTCTTATCATCTTAATGTTATTTATCATGAGAATAGGAGGCATGATAACCTTAAGGATAAATATATTCCTCCTCATGCTAGATTTGTCACACCTAAGGTTAGGAAGGTAAATAGCAACTTAGGCAATAACACCAAGGATTTTAGATATATGCCTAAAAATAGAAATGCTCAAGGATTCAATGAAAAACCAAAATCTAGGGATTTATGGGGTGAAAATCAAGTCTTGAGGACAAGACTTGATAATTTAGAAAGGACCTTAACAAGAATGGAAAATATTCTTAGGGGTCAAAATGAGCATAAGCTAAGAAAAGCTAGACAAGAGTCATCCAATGGCTATAGAGGTTTGGGATACAAACCTAAAGCCAAGAAGGATGTGACTTCCTTTCATAGGGTTCCATATAGTTATGGGACCAACCCTAGGTTTAGAGGTCAAGTTAAAGATACTAGGGAAGGAATCCTTAAGAGTATTTTTGGCAAGACCAATGTGACTAAGGCTCCAAAAAGGCCTAATAAAGTCACAAATAAGGTTACAAAGGGAGTTAACCCTAGAAGTGACCTAATGGAAGTGACCAAGGCTTCTAATAAGCCAAGAAAGGTCCTTAGGAAGGTATCTAGGGAAGTCATCCCTAGTGAGTACCTAGAGCATCCAAGGAGCACCAATAGGTATTGGGTTCCTAGGAACATATTCTCTACACCCTAGATGGGTTTAGAGAGTGTCAACTCCAATTGGAAAGGTAGTTAACCCAACCTTGGGAAAGTTGACACTTGAGAGCATTTTCAAGGTGATTGTTAACCTTTGAAAATGAAAAGGATGATAAGTGTTACTCTTTGAAAGAGTAAAATGTGTCAAAATTTGAGGAGTTAAATCTAATTTAAATTGACACACTAGAGAGAAGCAAAAGTAATGCCAAATTTGGAATTTGACATTTTCTTATGGAATTAAGGGAAATGTAAACCTTAATCCAAATTGTCACTCTTGGAAAAGAGTAACATGTGGCAAATCTTAAGGAATTATGTTTGAATTAAATTGGCGCAATGTGGAAAAACATAAGAAATACCAAATTGGGATTTTGGTATCTTCTTAGAGTAATTAAAGAAAAATCTAGGTCATAATGTAAGATGTTCACTCTTTGGAAGAGTGAAATGTGTCAAACTTTGAGGTTTTGAACTTAATTTAAATTGACACATTTAGAAAAGGATAAGAAATGCCAAGTTGGGGTTTTGATATTTTCTTAAAAGGTAAAAGGCAAATCTAAGTTTTAATTTGATTTCATTTACTCTTGGAAAGAGTAAAATGTACCATACTTTGAGAAATTTGTTTAAGGTAAAATGACACAAATTTAGAAAGGAAAAATAAATGTCAAAATTGGGTTTTGGCATTTTCATGGAAAATCATGGGCAATTTAGGGTTAAATTTTGAGTTAGCTAGGGTTAAGAATACTTAGATAGGTAATCTAGGTAAATTTTATTTATGCTAACTTGCCATGTTTTGTTTGCCTATCATATGTCATGACATCATATTTATATTTAGCATTCATATTTTATTATGAAAAATACAAAAATACCATGTCATGTCATGCATACATCATGTAGCTATAGCTTGTTTTTCATTTTGAAAATTGCTTATTTTGATGTATGTCATGTAACATCATGTATTACTTTAATTCCCTTGTTATTTAAGGACAAATGGCATCTATTATAAATGGTAAATATCCCAACAAGAGGGATTATATCAAGTGGCATCCTAGATGGATGATCATGATTTTTACAATGCCTAGATAGAGATGCATGATCCCTTAGTTTAGGGCAAGACCAAATATACATCTCACAAAGAACTATAAGGTGACTTGTATGTGTTTTAATACACGTTAGATACAAGTGAGATGTTAAGATGGTGAACTAAACTCAAGATGTTGATCTAGTGCATCTTGTTGAGTTTTAGGTTCATCAAAACACATAGTTATGTGTCTTCCAATCATTGGGAAAGCTAATGTACAAGTCATGTGCATTGAGCCCAAAGAACGTGGTTGGATATTGGTTTTAAAAATGATTTCAAAATACTTTTGAAAAACCTTGGTGAAGACTATCTTTTGATAGTAATCATCATTGAAAAGTTAGACACAAACTAGGAGAAAACATTGAAATTTTCAAGAGTTTTCAAATTTGTGTCAATCTTTGAAAATAGGAAGTATTTTCATAGAAAACTATTTTTCCTTGATAAAGTATACTCTAAATAATGTCTACATGAGTTTTCATGATGAAAACAAGTATGATTTGGTTAAGAAAAATCAAAGTGAAGTTTCGGTTGAGGTTAGTTTCATTATTGAATTTTTAACCTCAAAACTTCAAGTTTTGGTTTTCCTAATTATTTAGGAACCCCAAGTCATTGTTGGTGCAATGATAGAAGTTTAACCATATTTTTAGGGGGAGTTACTCCTTTAAAACATAAAAATCTTTTCCAAGACCAAAAGGACGTCAAATGTTAAGGTAGCACATGACATTGGTATGGGAGGTGTTACCAAGGACAAGGGAGAGTCATCCAAGGCCAATAAGAAGGAATATGCTAGGGTAGCATATAATTATAGCAAGGATGAGGTGTCCAAGATTAAGGACAAGAAGAAATTAATCAAAGACAAGGTGTCTAAGGTTAAGAAGGTGAGTTTAGTAGGCCAAGTGTCATCCGAGGTGCATCGAAGTGACCTAGCTATAGTGGATGTGTCACCAAGGAAGGTGACTAAGGTTAGGAAGAGCCTTTGGGACCCATGGTAGATGGGTTATCAAATGTGCCAAGTGGTTAGGAGACGGACTTAAGTCTCTAACATAGTGGGTTGGCACAATTGAGTTGAGTTTCATGCATAGAAATATGAATTGGGTTCATATTGCATGAAAATTAGTTTTTGATGTATAGATGTCATATAAACTAATGCTAGTGATGCATTATGGTTTAGTATGGACAAATACATCAAGAGGAAGCCAAAACTAGGACTTTAGGTCAAGGTTCAATTGAACTTTTTAGCTAGTTTTGTGTTTTGTGTCAATCTTGGGATTGATGATAGATATATTTTTATATATATTTTTCCCAAGTAGATATTGATATAATAGACCTCTCCACAAAATTTGAGAATTTTTGGAGGTCTGTGGAATTTCTGGCGCATTTCTGAAGTTGGCCAGAAAAGGCTAATTTTTTCATGAATAGTGTACCAGTCGACTGGTAACACTGTTCACGGGCACAGAATGTCTCTGTAAGCTCGTTTTCATGGGGGCAGTCGACTGGTACTTCTTGCAGTCGACTGATACGGTCTGAAAATATTTTTCAAGCATTAGAAAATGACCAAAAGAGTGGTGAACATGTATGTAATCTTATGGGAGATTAATACATGATGTTTATAGTCATTAGAGGTCAAAGAGTCCAATAATTGGGATATTGTTGGAATTTTTTTTGATGTATGGCAAAGGGGGAGAAGTTTAGGTTTAAGTGGAAACTTGCATACCTTTGCAAGAAATCCTAGCTCAAGGGGGAGCTTAGGTGAAGGGGGAGCGATTGCTCATTTATTAGCAAAAGGGGAGAAGTTTACCTTTGCAATAAATCCTAACTCAAGGGGGAGCTTAGGTGAAGGGGGAGCCTAGGATTAGGTTCCCTTATTTATGCATGTGTAGATTGCATGTTTATTTGCATTATTATTGATATATTGTTTCCCTAACGTAAACGGTTTGCCAAACATCAAAAAGGGGGAGATTGTTGGAGCAATCTAGTGACCCTAGGTTTTGATGTTTGGGCAAAGGTTTAAGTTAGGTTTATTGTTGTATTTGATATGCATTGTGAGTGTGCAGGATACATGTACAACAAGGAAGTCCAAGTGTGATCATGGCAAAGGAGGAAAGTCCAAGGATGAGTCTTAGCGGTGTAAGTCCAAGCATGTAGTCTTGGCAACGTAAGTCCAAGTGTAACTTGGCAATGGATGAAGTCTCGGAGGCGCGACCTCTTGGCAAAGGAAGACCCGACAACAATGACAAGGCCGATGGAAGCTCCAGAAGGCAAGACGTGAAGGATGGGGAGGCATCCGAGGGACGCAAGGCTGATGGAGGAGGCTAGAAGGCTAGGTCTAGGTTGGTCGGGCAAGGACGAGTGCTGAGAGATTGTACTCGGAGTAAAATAATAGAATTAGGGGTTACTGTAGCAGTACTGTAGCGCTACTGTAGCAGTACTGTAGCAGTCGACTGCATGTTTTAGCAGTCGACTGGTGCAGTCGACTGGGGCAGTCGACTGGCAGCGAACAGAATGTGTGAAATCGAGCCGTTGGGGTGTAACGGTCGAATTTCCACAGAGGGCAGTCGACTGCATGTTTTAGCAGTCGACTGGTAGGCGGGGTTTTCAACCCGCGGGCTATAAAACCAAAGCTTGGGAGCTTGGTTTGGGTTGACGAATTAGACTTGGTTAAGGTCTAATTAGTAGTCTACAAGTGCTCAAGAGTTTTCCTTGTGTCCAAGAGGTCTTGGTGAGTTTGTGGTGAGGTTTCTCCACCCACAAGGAGTTTGAGCTAGCCGGAGGTCTTCCGGGGAGTAATCCACCGACGGATAGGGATCGTCCACCTTACGGACACGCCGTGGAGTAGGAGCTTTATCTCCGAACCACGTAAATGATCGTGTAGCTTGGTTTGCATTCTTTCTTGTCTTGTATTTTGTTTAGCTTGTTTATTTTTGTATTATTCCGCTGCGCAAGCTAACAACGTAGGAAACGAACGATTTGGGTGAGCCGCTATTCACCCCCCTCTAGCGGACGTCAAGGTCCCAACAATTTCTTCCTTCGAAGCACACTCCAATCGATCGGTTGATCGATTGGACCCTGGTTTAATCGATTGCCCAATCGATTGACCAGCCTGGACTTGACTCAATCTCAAGTCCAAAGTCTTCAACCTAACTCCCGATCAACCGTGACTTGTTGGGTCTTCATGCCTAGCATTTGGCCACACCTGAACAACCTCGAACTAGCCTTCTAGCCTCCTCCATCAGCCTTGCGTCCCTCAGATATCTCCCCATCCTTCACGCCTTGCTTTCAGGAGCTTCCTTCGGCCTCATCCTAGTTGTCAGGTTCTCCTTGCCAAGTCACACTAGTACTTTCCAAATGTCTGGCTCCTCACCAGGACTTTCTCCTTGCCTAGCTCCTCACCAGGATTTTCCCCTACCTAGCTCCTCACTAGGACTTTCCAAATGCCTGACTCCTCACCAGGACTTTCTCCTGCCTATCTCCTCACTAGGACTTTCCCGTTGCCTGGCTCCTCACCAGGACTTTCTCCTGCCTAGCTCCTCACCAGGACTTTCCAAATGTCTAACCTCCAGTTAGGACTTCCAAATGTCTAACTTCCAGTTAGGACTTACCCAGTCAAGTCTCCTGTCAACCCTAACCTACTCGACTTGTCTTATCATCAACCTGGTCGATCCTTTAACCATCTCCATAACTAGACGATTGCTCTAGCAATCTCCTTATATTATCAAATATCAAAACTCAAATCTCGATTCAAGCTTGACTCAACTCAAGTTTAGTCAAACTGGTCAAACTTGACCTAGGAAAATTACCCCAACAGATCATTCTATAATTAAGTAGTTAATTATGACTGGTCAAGATAAATCGGGAACCTATTTGGTCACATGCACTAACAAATATCTAAAAGACGTAAAATATGCTAAAGAATAGGATTCTTAGATCAAGAGATAAATATTTGGTTGGATCATACATAAGATAAATATGAAAATATTTATCATAATGGCAGCGCGGATGTGCTACATCTCTTATGGTAAAGTTGGACTATATTTGATTTAATCATGAATTAGTCATGAACTAACTTAGTTTAGTTGTGAACCAAACAAAATGGTTAATGGATTAATTTTTAGTTAAGAGATAATGGGTTGGATTTGGGCTTTCTAATCTAACTCATTAAAGAGGATTATATAAAGATGTAATTAGGAGAAAATTAGATAGAAGTTTCATTATTTGATTGATTGGCTTTTGGAAACCCAATCCTCCTCTACCTCTCCTCTCTCTCCTGCCGCCAACATGAGGGTTCTCCCTCTTGTTGTCGTGACCACCACAAAGGAGAAAATCTCTCCCTTGTGTGTTTCTCTTCTTCTTCCTCTTGATCCCTCTTCTTCGCTCGTGGCTTGCAACTTCCGAATGAGAGGTTTATACTCAAGGAGTTGTCTTGGGGAGCTCGGCGTGAATACGAATAGAGGTGAGATTTGACAACATCACTACAGTTGATGCTCTTCTCATTACAGGTCATCCGTAAGGTATACCTAGCGTAAATTTACTTTCCATGAAATTTTAATTATATGATCATGTTTGGCATGTTGTATCCTTGTATGTGTGTGGTGTGTGTGATGTAATAATTAAAAATTATTATTATTTTATTTTTTGCTGCGCATGTTTACGAAACATGTTCTAGCACGCACCCGCATCAGACATATCCCAACAAAAATAGGGCATAAGATCGGTCACGAATATACGGATGGGTTCTACCAGTTGGTTGCTCAAAATGACTTATCCGAGATGGAGGAGCAGATGGCAGCACGATACTTAAGGGGATTGTGCTAGACTTTATAAGATGTCCTCAACCTTCATTCATTATAGACGATTTTAGAGACCTTCCAGCGTGCACTGGCGGTTGAAAAACAGTAGAATCGGAAATCAGTGGGTCAGCCAGTTTACCCACAAGATTCTCATCCTTCTCAGTAACAACCACCATAGGTTAATTCTGAGGCTCTTTTCAGATGTTATCATTGTGGTGAATAAGGACATAGGGCAAACCAATACAAGATACCTACTCCCGATGGGAAAGGAAAAAATTTATTGATTAAGGGAGATGTGAAAAAAGAGATCGCAACAATTGGCGAATCAATGTATGAAGATGATGACATGTTTTATGATGATGACCAGGAGACTCTAGTCGTTCGCAAGAATCTACTAACTCTTAAGGGCGATTCAGGGGATGAATGGTTGAGAACCAATATTTTTCATTCGATTTGTACTATCGCGAATAAAGTCTACAAGATGATCATTGACAGCAACAACTGTAACAACATAGTATCCAAAGAGGCTATCCAGAAATTACAGTTGAAGATGGAACATCATCCTAAGCAATATAAGTTATCGTGACTGAATAAAGATAGTGAGATAATAGTAGGCAAGTGATGCCTCGTACCTTTTTCAATTGGCAGTAAATATTTTGATAACGCTTGGTATAATGTGGTGACCATGGATGCATATCATTAACTGTTGGAGTGGCTTTGACAGTATAACCGCAGCGTTATCTAGACGGACAAAAGAATACTTATACCCTTCACATTAAACGAAAGAAGATTGTGTTGGTGTCGTGGCGAGAACAAAACACCCCAGTTTCAATAGCCAAAACTACTAATATATTTTCTATATTTAGGTTTTTAGATGAGATGGATCATGGAGACATTGTATATGTTTTGCTGCCTTGCCAGAACAATGTCATAGCCATAGGCATTGTCTTACTAGCAGGATAACAAGAGCTATTAGCAGACTTTGCTGAATTGATACCAGAAGATCTTCCTACTCGGTTACCACCTATAAGAGATATTCAAAATAAAATTGATCTTATTCTACGGTTAAATTTGCCTAATCGACTAGAATATCATCTCAGTCCTAAGAAAGCTAAAGAATTACAGTATCAGGTGGTGGAATTGCTGGAAAAGGGTCACATTCGTGAGAGCATGAACCCCTGTGCAGTTCTTCTTCTCTAGTGACGAAAAAAGATGGCTTGTGGCATATGTGTGTTGACAGCCGAACCATCAACAATATTACAATGAAGTATAGGTTTTCAATTCCCCTCTTAGATGACATGTTGGATCAGTTATCTGGTTCAAGGATCTTCTAAAAAATTGACCTTAAGAGTGGATATCACCAAATCAGAATAAGGCTGGGAGATGAATGAAAGACAGTATTCAAAACGCAACATCGGTTATATGAGTGGATGGTTATGTCTTTTAGATTGTCCAATGAGCTCAACACATTCATGAGGTTTATACATCACATCCTATGGTCTTTCATAGGAAACTTTGTGCTGGTTTACTTTGATGACATTCTCATCAACAGTTTGACATGGCCATCACACTTCGATCACCTCCATGTTATTTTTGAAAAGTTGAAACAGAGTGCTTATTTGTCAATAAGAGGTGCTCTTTTTTTACTATATCGGTAACTTTCCTTGGCTTGATTGTGTCTTTTAATGGTGTGCACACAGATCAAGTAAAGATACGTTGAAGTGGCCTTAGTCGAGGACCTTGTACAATGTCAAAAGTTTCATGGCTTAGCTTCTTTCTACTGCTGGCTTATCAAAAATTTTAGCACTTTGATTGCTCCCATCACCGAATGTCTCAAGGGACAAGATTTAACGTGGATCTGAAAAATTGGAGGATAGTTTTCAACTGGTTAAGCAGAAGGTAACCGAGGCACCAGTTCTAACATTTCCTGATTTTGACAAAGTAATCGTGATCAACTGTGATGCATCCGACATTTGTATAGGAGGTGCTCTGAGTTAGTCTGAACGTCAAGTTGCTTTCTTCAATAAAAAATTGTCCAGATCCAAAAAGAATTATTATCTACGACTTGGAGTTCTATGTCATTGTTCAATTCTTGATGCATTGACATCAATATCTAGTGCAAAGGAGTTCATCCTGTTTATTGATCAGGAAACCTTGAAGTATATCAATGGTCAACACAAGTTGAGTATGCAGTATGCCAAGTGGGTGGCTTATTTGTAGGAGTTCACCTTTAAGCTAAGACACCAAGTCGGGAGCTTGAACTATGTTGCAGATGTCTTGAGTCAGTCACTCTTCATTACTTACAACCATGAGTATCAAAGTTGCAGGCTTCAAGGTTTTTGTAGACATGTATACAACTAGCCCTTTATTTGGAAAGATAATCTACGAGATACATGGCCATCACAACCATGATTTTATTTTATATAATGGTTATTTATACTCAGGTTGATAGTCATCATGGGCAGGTACTTTTTAAGGTCGGAGATTTTATCTGGGCTATTTTAACTCAATTGTTTCCATGTTGACAAGTATAATAAGTTAAAGGATCGGAAGATTGGCCCATGTGAGATACTACAGAAGATCAACAACAATGCCTATAAGTTGTGTCTTACTAGTCATTTGAAAAATTCTGATGTCTTCAATATGAAGCACTACTTGACTCCTTATTCTGTAAATACTGATGATACTACTACAAACTTGAGTACGAGTTCTTTTCAACCCAAGGCGACTGATGCAAGACTAACATAGAAATACTCAATCTTCAACGGGTCATAACTTTTGACTTGGGACTCGAAATTAGACTCTATATATGCTCACACATCCAAAATTTAGAGATCTGCGTTTGTTACCAGAGAATCCATAACCGTCAAGTTTCAAACTCAAAAAATATCATTTATGTCCTTTTAAGAGGATTTGAATATCTTTTTGCTATTATTAGTAATTTTTATTTTTATGATATTTTTGGTATGTTGGGTATTTATGGGTTAGGGTTTGTCTATATAAGAATCATGCTTAGCTGTTTGAGAGATTATCTTCTATTTTTAATAAAGTTTTCTTTTTTTATAAAACTTATAGAATGATGAGTTTTCTCTTTATTTTCGATCGTTTCTCTTCTTGTCTTCTCCTAAATCGCTATCATGTCTGACGTCAACACCTAAAAGATAATTCATCTTGGGTTCTTAGGATCATTTAGAATTGCATCTAAGAACTTAGAGCAACAAATTCATAATAGATGGAATTGTAGTATTTGAGGTGATCCATGGATAAGTCTAACACCCATATCATGGTGGACACTATCCAACTATCCTAAATGTTGAACTCATGGTGAGTTTTCAGGTGTCTAAGTAGACAGTTTGCCCTCTTGAATCATTGGCTACCTTCTTGTTGGTTGCCTATGTTGAATTTTATCTCTTTTAGGTGGACTTATAACTTGTACTTACGAATATGTGTCATTTATGAAGTAAAATAGTTATGTAATCTAACTCAAAGTTATTGAGTTTTGATTATTGGATATGGACTTCGTATATGTAGAACCCTAAAACTAGCACCGTCATTATCTATGAGTTGATAATAGATACAAATCTTCTATATATGGATTAGTCCATGTTTAGTTAGAAATCTAACAGAACTCTTCATTTTCCATTGACGAAGTTTTTGGCACTGCCCCCCTAGCTCCTTGGAAAGACTTCTCCTTCTGCTTCCATAGGATCTCGAGATCTCGAGGATGATGCTTTATAGCTCTTCTGCTACAATCAAATTTCATTGCCGTTATTCTATATTTTATTATTATGTCATGCTTATGGTGTTACTAGATCCTCGTGTAATTCCTGTTTAGAATTCTTTCAATTTCTAGAATTCATGTGGAATACAGAATCACAAATTATCGAACAACCTATGTGCCTGATGAATCTTATGACGAAACCTGTGAGGCACAAGAGTTTGCAGTCAAAGCAGCTTTGATTAATAAAAATCGCATAGGTGTGGTAAAGTAAATTGTTTTTTGGGATTCAAAGGTAAATTGCACCTTGCAACATTCATATCTTCATGGATGCTACTAGATAACCTTATAGCACTTGGCATTTGTTTTTCCCCCCAAAATAAATACTCAATCTAGTTAGTCATTTAATATAGTTGCAACATCTCTCAATGTTGAGAATGTAAATGTATCGATCCTTTTCCAAACAGTTTTTCTCAGACTCTGACATGATATTGGAACAGCACTCTCCTTATTAAGTTTCAATAGGATTTCAACTGTGTAAAGGCTAAACTTAAATCAATTCACCTACCAACCACAGTTTAGCAGAAAGAGAAGTGTGCATCGCACATTTATTTTTTGGATTTCTCCAACTCTAACCATTTAAAACAACTAGTTATGTCTTTTTCATTAATGCTCCTTCAACTACAAAGATTCCAATCTTTTATGTAATCTTTCTACTGTCGACTTAAATCCAGATGCCTCCAACCCCTCTTCAGAACCTTTGTCACACGAAACCATCATTCTGTTTCTGTATCTAATTGCTGGGTTGTCTCTACATACCTTTACTTGATATCTTGATTAAACTAGTCACTTCAAGTAAATGTCTTTACTCTCAGAGAATCAAACAAAGCCCATAAGTTGACAAAGAGCAGCATCTCTTTGATCTTGACGATATGCACGCCTGGTACAAAAGATATGTTAAGATATGAGTTTGAGGCAGGCCTTCTGGAATCCACTTATAAATTGATGGACTCAATGTACATATTGTCGCCTAACCATTCCTACTTGATTCCTAGCAGGATGATTTTATAAGCTAAATGGAGCAAAAGGCTAGATGTCATCTAAGCAAGAAGTCACAGGTTCACAGGAACACAGTCTGCAAGAGCATCAGCATGGCTTGGTCTATCTTTGGCATGCCAAACAAGTTGACACTGAATTTGTTCTTCCATGACAGACTAGAATTCGCTTGCAGACGCAACTAAAAGAGTAGTTTCTGGGCATGCATCAGCTCTACCTACCTGAACAGCCCTTAATTAGTTCCTTCGTTTTTGGTTGGCAACTTTATGGAGCTTGTGGACCATTGACAGCTAATGGACTGGAACATACCTATCTATTTATATAATATTCAAGCAAGTTCGCTACAGATCAAGTATAAGCATATGATTAAGTTTTCTTTAAGTTGTTAAATACGTGAAGTAGTTGAGTTTGCCAGCACTTCAAAGAGAACCAAGAACACAATATATAAAATGGTTTTGCCTTAATGCATACTCTAAGTTCTGAAATCCCTTTGGTTGTAAGTAACAATGGAAAATCCTCCAATCGCTTTAGACTTCTGACTAATTCAATTGGAAAATTAATTACAATCAAATCAGATGTATTTGTACAATAAATAGTTTAAGATAATAAACAAGGGATGCCCCACATCAAGATGTACTTAATTCACCTAAAGCCATAATTAAGATTTCATTTTTATGTTATTTAATGTAATAGGAATGTAAGGATAGGCATCCATGCATGTCGATTATAGTACTAGAAAACAATGAGTTTAACTTTTTTAATGATGGAGTTGATTAAACCACCACCATCATAATTGCTACAATTGAGACCGCATTAAAAACTAATGGAGCTATTAGAACATGCATGGCCATACCAAAGGACTCGAAGCAAACCCTAGCCATGAGTCCTTTCCGACAAATAATGGACAAAACTTTGTTATGGAGGGGACATCGCTTTTGGTTTGGCCTGTCATGTTTCCATATATTTGGAACCAATTAACCAAACAGCTAGAACGCCTAACTCACATTAACTCACTCCATTTATTTTAAAATGTTATTGTTAAATGCATAAATACCATGCTCTCTCTGGGCCTCGCGCACGACAAACAGAGTATTCCCCACCCACAACCGCACCCTTCGCTGTCAGGTCAAATTTAAATTTTATCGTATCTATCGGTTCACCCGGTTAATGCGCAATTGGATTTGAGTTCCATTTATAGTAAAAAAATCTTATACAGACGATTCAACCTCCGCAAGGGGCCCCACTCCAGTCTCTGCTCCCTTTTTAAGTCAGACCCCCCCTTCCTCCCCAATCGTCCTGATCCGATGGCGAAGGGCGGCGGCGGGAAGCTGAGCAAGCTCAAGTGCATGATCAAGCGCTGGAACTCTTCGGGCCGAATCACCGGCTCTAACTCCGGCGGAGAGGCCGCCTCCGCCGCAGGGGCGTCCTCCCGGTCGCAGGACGGCGACGGGTGGGTGCAGTCGTCGTCGTCGTTCCACGGGGACGAGGTCCCGCCGGGGTTCCACCCGGTGTACGTGGGCAAGTCGCGCCGGAGGTACCTCGTCAGCGCCGGCGTCATTGGCCACCCGCTCTTCCAGGTCCTCGTCGAGCGGTGCAGAGACGATGCCGGCGCCGGCGCGGCGATGGTGGTGGTGGGGTGCGAGGTGGTTCTGTTCGAGCACCTGCTGTGGATGCTGGAGAACGCCGAGCCGCAGCCGGAGTCGTTGGAGGAGCTGGTCGAGTTCTACTCATGCTGACGGCGGCGGAGCCCGAGGTGGCGGGAGCGACTAGAAAGAAGAAGCTAAGCAGCAGGGTTTATTTGGAGATTTTTTTTTATGTAGGGTTGATTATGTAAGAATGCATGACGAAAAGTGAAGATTTTGAAAAATTCGGAATTGCAGAAATGGCAGAAGTATGTGTTAACTAGTTTAAATTACTATTTAGTCCCTGTAATCAAGGACGTGTGTGTAATTTTCTTCTTGTGCTTTCCTCTAATTTCTACGATTTCTGATATGAATGTAAATTTGCAAATTAAATTGTATATTTTATGTTTAAGATGCATATTGTTTTGTTGGGCAAAATTATTCATTATTTATATGGATTATTAGATGGTTAAAAAATTAAAAAAATGATTAACTAGTGAAACGTTGAATTTTAGGTGATCGATTCAATTAAAATTCATCCTGATTATCAGTATCCTTAAAAATTACGTTAGTTTAATCAGTATTTTCAATAATACATTACAGCTAAGTATTAAATTTTAGATGCATGATATATTATTGGAGAATCTAATCATAATATCTTGCATTGGAAGCTTATAGCTAACAAGTAGTAAAAAAGTGATTCGTTCGTCTTCAGTGTCTCGTCAATCCGTCCCTGGGTTAATACGGAGGAAATAAATCATGGATAACTACTAGCCATTATTATAGACGATAAAGGCATAGGAAAAAGCATACTCGGATGTATCGAATTTTCAACCCTAGAATTTTATGTGATGACACTCTATGTTTTAACCATCGTACCATCCCAAGAAGGCCTATTAGGTGGCTAACAAGTATATGCAATGAAAAAAAATGTAAAACTAATTTGAGTGATCCAAGTTTAACTATAATGTATTCTCTAATCCACGGATCATCAAATGGTATGATTTTTTTTTAATGTAAATAAGAAAATGAAAAATGATATATTAAAAATCTCAAGGAAAATCTGACACATAAAATAAAATGAAAGGACCTATAAAAATAATAATATTGAATGATTAATTTATATATCCCTGAATTTTAAATAAAAAAAATTAACACGAATTCATGCATGAAATTGTAGACAATTTATTGACAAAAATTAATTGCCACCTACTACCTCAAATTTTCACGCTAATAAATAATCAATTCATATTAGCTCAGTTTTATTTATAAAAACATTAGTAGACTTGTATTTCTATTAAGTTTCAACTACATCAATAAAAATATTATTGTTCTCACCGAGGACGACGGTAGGTTAAGTGAGGCATCATGCTCCTCAATGGGGACGATGAGCACGTGTGGTAATAATCATGGTACTTCATTTCCCTGCAATTATGAAAGGCTAGTGGGTCATCAATAATTTAAGAGTCATGTTTCTTTCACCTTTTTTTATTAAAGAAAAATTTTTTTACGAAAAATAATAATAATAACGTGTAAAAAAAAAATTGGTTTAAATTTATTAACATTTTTTTTACATTTTTTATGGTTAATTTGCATGGGCCGTAGATAGGCCAACTGGGCCACTCAGTGGGCCTTAAGGCCTAGCTAACAACGACTCGATGTAAGCTCAATCATTGCCTTTAAACAATGTCAAATATTAAAACATGTAAGAAACCAATTCCTTCAGCTTGTAAACTGAATCCCATCTCTAACATAAAATTGTCACAAGAAAACAACAAACAATTCGATTCAGAGAGTGCAAGCTCGATATCAACGCATTCAATTCCAGGCGTTGCTATTCCTCAGCCCCTGCTCGCCCAGTTGGATTTCCTTCTACGATGACAAAACCACAGGTTAGAAGAAAATACATAGCTGTGAATTGGATAAGGCAAAGAGTCACCATAATCATCGACGAGGCCCTCTGCATGCCGCTCCATAAACTGGAGGATGTACTTGAACGTCTCGATCTCGCAGGGGATCGTGAGCACTCCCTTGTGATTAAAACCGAATTCCTCCTCGGCTTTCTCGAGCAGCAGCCTGAACACCGGGAGGCCCAGGTAGGTCGTCGGTATCACAAACCTCCGTTGCTCTGGTCCTACATAAACAGGGCAGTATCCCTTGGGCACGTCCGGAGGGGCCTCCGGGCTATGGCAGCACTCCTCGTCTGAGTCCCAACACAGACTCTTCAGCCGCTTGTCGACGGAAGGGGGATTGCCGGACGTTTTGGGTTGGTCTTCCTTTGGCCTAACCGCGAGGGGCTGCCATTTCTGAAGTAACTCTTGAACAATCTGCCTCATGCCAGTCGCCTTCGCCGCCTCGTCGCTCATGGTAGATGATGGATTTAGGGTCATCGACTCTCACTGAGCTCTGGCCTTTATAGATTCGACTGAACAAGAAATTCCTTCATGAAAGATCCAAACAGATCAGATGGAAGTATTTAGTATTTGTTAGTCCGACAAATAAAAAGCTGGAATATATTGCAAGACAAAAGGACAGAGGTGATTAAAGCATTTCTAATCACGATAGACGAATATCATGAACGCCTTAGGAATGAAATGAAAGGAATATCGGGAAGATGTGACAATGAATATCTGATAAACTAGTTTAGGATTTAGAGCATGAGAGGGCATGTTTAAGTATGAAAGCGAGAAAGCAGGGATGTGGATTTGGGTAACATGGCACCACATGATGGCGACGAGACGAGTTCTATGGGGAATCTTGTCGAGTTCTGAGAAAATGTATAACAAGATTATATGTTTCGATGACTAAGTTTGTGTTCTGAGACCACAGATTGAGATCCACCATGTGAGGTCCCTGACATTACTTCGTACGACAAGTACCTGCTACGTTAATGTAATCTGATAATATTCTCCTTCTATCAGCAGCAATCAGTTTCTGAATGTGATCGTGGAAAGAAATCTTCAACAGGAATCAGGCTCCAGACACTCCAGCTAATAATGAGATAAGAAATTAAAGCTTTCTAAATGTACATGAAAACAGGAAATTTGAAGAAAGCTTGCACAATTGGAAACAGTTTGCCCCAAGAGGTTTTGGAGACGGCGTCATAGTCGTCAATAAGAAGGATAAACTGCCATTGAAACAGCAAGGAAAGATAAATGAGGTAACAATCATCCGACGCAAGAGAGAGCGAGGTTGGTTTGATCGGAATTTATGTCATTTGATTATCATTTACGTGACAGGGAAGTCATGTGGAGATAGCTTGTTGGTCAGTTATCCTTTTGTTTTTGGCCGATTTTGATCCTGTTTAATTAATTTCAAAAAGGTTCAAAAGGATAAAAGATGAACTTTTAAATGATTACCCATTGCATCAGCCAAATAAAGGCACTATTAGTATCTAAACATCATGGATCATTGCACTCGAACACCTTAAATCAAAATAATTAACAGAAGTAGCAGAATAAGGAAGCTTGTCATGTTAATGATCGCCAAAGATCAAGTGTAAGAATATGAAGTAGCCTGCTTGTGAGCAAACGCAAATGTGAGCTTGGCCCTCGTGCTCTAAGTTGCTAGCGGATGCCTAATTAAGCCACGACTTTCATCCAAAACGAAATTGTTACTGGCAAAATGAGCACTGGAAAAGAATGGCTTCAGATCATAGATTTCATGTTCTTGGGCCTGCATCAAACAAAGATCAGATTAGAAATGTTTAACGCAACGGAGGGAGAAACAGACGTGTCTGATGTTTTACCTTGCTCCTTAGATCTTCCATTTTCACCTCTATATGCGTCAGACGAGCAGTTGTGCCTGATACAATCTGCTCAAAATACAGTGCGTCTTTCACAAGACTACGCAGAAGATGCAAGAGAAGCTCATTGTAATCCTTCTTGAAGGTCATATACTTCATGAAACTCTGCAAAAGTTTGTATGGTATGTTTATTGGTGAGCAAGGTCCATTTAAATATTTAGGCTTAGATGCATATCTACCATCCATATCCTATAAGAGGGGTCTCTACTGCAACCAGTTGTATCTGTTACTCTTTGGTTGCCTTTAGCATTGTGACCAGGAAATTAAAAGAGATATAAGCTGTTTGTCATACCTTTCGTAAAGTTTTTTGGACGCCAAATTTCTGGCACGAGACAAAAGAATCAAGCAGGACTCGTATTGCCATGTCTACATCTTCTTGAGTAACATAGCTCCTCAAGTGCATCCTCGCATGAGCTTCTGACATTCGGATCATGGATTCAAAGTGCCTAACTGCTATTGGAACCCCTTGTCCATGCTGTACCAGTCACCAGAAAGCTTATTAATTACGAAAACCCATCAAGTGTATGACAGGAATGTAACATTCGTAGAATAAATAGAAGATGCTGGCTTGCTATAAATTCTTACAGATGATTCTCGGCGTAGTTCAGCATAAACAATTGTTAATTTATCCAAGTCAGCATCATGTAATTTGGGGAATACATTTAATTTCGCATAAGTTATATACTTCTTCAGCATGTCTTGAGAAAGAATCTGTAGCAAAAAGATTATCATACATGCGGGCAAAATAAATTTTAGTAAGAGAATAAATCTGAAAGAGGTTTACCTCTTGGTCAACTGGTCTATCAGAACCCAGAGTATCATCTTGTGATATGCTCGCAGGATGGTCTTCAAGTGTAGCGCCCTTTGGCTGTGATTTGGCATGGCTGTCTACAACAAAAGTCGCAAGCATTTCATCGGTGACGGGATCAACTATATCCTGCAACCAGAATTTCCCATGGACAAAGCTGATAAATTGACACCATCAATAACCTCTACCATAAAGTATGAACTTTGAGATGGAATAATGACCTTAACAACACAGAGAATGTCAAATCGTGATATGATTGGATCTGTCAACTCTACATTTTGGGAGAACGCCTTTGATGAGTCATATCTAAACATACATACATACATACATACAGTTAAGCATTCAATATAGACGATTGCAGTCACATACCAGAAGAGTGATTGTTACCTTCCTCCTATTGGATTTGCTGCTGCCATGACACTACAACGGGCCTTGAGTGATGTAACTATTCCGGCCTTTGATATGCTGATGCTTTGCTGTTCCATGGCTTCATGAATACTCACTCTGTCATTCAGTTTTATGCAAATTACCAATGACAATGACTAACAGGAATGTCTACATATTGTCGGTTGAATTTAACCAGCAAACGAACTAACCTGTCCTGATCATTCATTTTGTCAAACTCATCAATTAAGCATATTCCTCTATCGGCAAGAACAAGGGCACCACCTTCAAGAGTCCATTCTCTTGTTACTGGGTCTTTATGCACTGCTGCAGTAAGCCCAACTGCAGAAGCACCTTTACCTGTTGTATAAACAGCCCTATGCCCTGTCTTTTCCACATACCTATTTGATATATTGTTCAATCATTGATATATACATTGAGATTGACGAATGAAAGAAGAATGGCCTGGAAAAGATCTTACTTAAGAAATTGGGATTTTGCAGTTCCTGGATCACCTAGCAGGAGAACATTTATATCCCCCCTTACCCGATGTTTTCCCTCAGCATCCTTCCCTTGTCCTCCAAACATGGCAAGTGCAATGGCTGTTTTAATGTCTTCATGACCATAGATTGATGGCGCAATAGATTTTATAATCTGTGATTCATTTGTATTTAAACCAAATGTGCTTATGAGAAGGAAGAAAACACAAAAAAAATATGTCAAGTAACAAACCCTTTCTACAATTCTTGGATCCTTTGCCAGTTTCTCAATCTCAGCTTTGTCATCATCGGTAAGTTTATAGGCAGAGAAAAGATCCTGCTTTTTAGCAATATGATTGGCTTCAACCACTGTAGCAAACACAGGGAATCCATTCTTTGTGTTCAAAGATAAGTCGAAGTTGTTTGTGTATATGCCTGTGACCTCCTGAAAAATCACATTCTTAATATCAGAAAATTACCATGATTTGCACTGTCTCAACCATATATAGACATAAACAGAAGTTACAATTTCTTCTCCAGGTCGGGCACAGTCAATCAGATCATTTAAAAGTATCACTTCCTTGTATCTTGGAAGCCTACCAGCAGGGACAATTCCAGGACTTTCCTGAAGGGTAAGTTTTTGATAGTCCCTGTATATTGTCTGTGATGAAAACAGTGGCACTTAATAAGATGAAACTTAAACTTGTTAAGCTCTAAATGCAAGAATCAATGCAAAATTAATGTGTAAAGATGAAACTTAAACTTGTTAAGCTCTAAATGCAAGAATCAATGCAAATTAATGTGTACTGAGACACCAAACAATATTTGAAAAAGGACTCACCTGTTCAACATTTACAGTGAATGGTCCTTTCGACTGGCACTCAGGACAAGATCCCACTTTTACTTCAGAATAAGAGTTCTGAAAGAAAGGACCAAGAACAGCACCGCATTTGTTGCAATCAAATTTCACTTGCTGTAACTGAGGAAAAACTCCAGACCGTCGTGTAACAACACCTCCTATACGAATCATTGTGTTAAGGTGAATCTGCCTGTGGTGCAAAAATTCATATGCGGATTAAACACATCAAATCTCAATCACAAAAGGAGAGACAGAATAGTTTTTTTCTCAACAAACTAAAATCCTACCTAATGTTCCGGATCTGATCATACACTGGCAAATTAGTTATTCGCACAAAAATCTTTTGATGAATGTTTCTATAATTCTTGTGAAGACCAAAAACAACATTCTTAGCAACTTCCTCCATAACTTCAAGCACAGATTGTGGAGCATCAGCCAACCATATGGCAATATTTGGGTGAATATATATGAACTGCTTGTAGTCTATCTCTAAACTGCACTTGTTAGCTGCAAAGCCAAAAACAACAGTCAAAAACTAAAAAACTTGAAATGTGTAAATGGAGCAAAAAAGAGAGAAAAAATCACTATGTTGGTATGGTGACACAACTCAATTCATATAATGTTTCCAATCACTTAGGATTCTGCAAGCGAAATAAGCAATTACCTAAAACCATCTCATTTATCAAGCGGATGTATTCAATTTCTCGTTCATTTTTAGGGTTCACATAAGTAAGAAGAAACTCTTTGAATTTCTTCGCAATAAATCGACGAACTTCATCTCTTGTGACCCATTCTCTCAAAGTTCCTTGGACGCGATACATACTCATCTCACCCTCTTCATCATATTCATCCTGTTAAATGAAATTAAGTTGAAAATAAAATACAGTAAACAGGGTTTATAAGAGGGAAAAAAAATAGATGAGAAACTTCAAAAAATCAGAAAATATAGATGTATATACTACCTCATATGGATCATCATCTGTCTGATCAGTCATTGGAACATCCTCTCTAGAGTGTCCTTGGAGGGATCTTCCTGGTGAACTTTGAGAGCCACCATCAGTGTCATCATTTCTTCCACCAGTTGGTGGCCTAAAATCAGCTCTGAATCTTTTTGGACGCCTGATGTTGGTATCATCATCTGTGTCTGTACCCAAAAAACACGTATCTCTTATAACTAAGACTACCTTAATTAAGTCAATGCATATGTGCCCTAGGAGAAGAAAGCGATTATTCTGACAAACATGGTGCCAGTCATGTCAGTCTCGCTGTATGTCTATTAATAGTAAAACCAACCTTATAATATAACGCATATCTTTATTTTGCCAACTTACCACTTGATTCTCACAAAAATCCAGGAAAAATACAGCAGAAAGGATGCATAGCCATACACTCGAGATTAATGGTGAGTTATTGCGAATTTGTTATGCTATAAGATTTATTAACATAGAGACATTGACCATTCTTCAGTGAACCGAAACAATTTAACAAATTAATTTGTTGGCCTGATGATATTAAATAAGCAATCATGAACTACTAAGTTAAAAAAAAGATGGACTTGCATTTGTAGAATATGCAAGGAAGCAGCTGAGAGGTCTTAATAGTGGAACATTCCAACAAAATAGTTTAGGAGTTTGTTTTACTTGGATATATATGAGAAGAAAGAAGATAGGGGGGATAAAATGAGTTAACTGTTCTTTCTAGCTCCTTCCTAACTTCTTTACTCTCAAATCTCTCCAAGCAAAAAAATCATAAACTAATGTGGAACTATGGATAGGTCAACAGTTAATGATAGTATGGTGTAGTAAATGTTAAATGTTAAAAAATATATAGAGATGTAAGCAAGTTAATATTCGATAATTTTGTGGCCCAATTCAATGGTCAGAATTAAATGGAGTCACAATGTACTACTATTAGACGTGTTTACAGATGCTTCCTGCATATTTAGTCATAATGCACTATTAATTAACAAGCTTTTTTCAATACCAGCAAAATAACTGAATCAGAAGGCTCAACTTCTAACATAAATTAGTACATTCCCTAAGTGAGTATAGAATCACCGTCCCAAGGTACATGAATAACATTTTTTGAAGGCCAAATTAGCAGTGGTAAGGGTAAAACCAAGGCATTGTGTGTGAGTTAATGCAGAACCACCTGAAACATGAAAATACACAACACTGCAAAGGAAGATAACATATAGCTAAAAATATGCATCAATTCTAACAGATTTACACCTTGATCATAGAGCATCTGGGGCAGCTTCCGATCAAGGATGCCACCAGTGCCGGTGCGGCCATCCCTAACATCGAGCTCCACCTCTGCTGCCCTCCTATCGGCCATTATTTGGTCCAGATCCCTCTCGTCCTCCATTGAGTCGTCGAGTCCGACCCTCTCATACTGGTCTTGATCATCCATCCGACGGTAATCTCTGCAGCCCCACCATCCCCGTCCAAATCAGTAACGTCAAGAAAAACACAACATACAAAGACTAGATTTTGGGTACCCACTCCATGTAATTATCGTTGAACAGATCCTCCCCCTCCTCGTCCTCCTCATTACCGTCGCCATCGCCACCGTCGTCGTCCCCGATGATATGAGGGTCGACGGCAGCCTCATCCTCGTCAGAGTAAGAATCGGTGTTGCGGCTCGTGTTTGGCGGCAACCGGTCAGTACTGAACCCAGCGGAGGTCGGCGACCCGGGAGTCGACGGATGGTTATCGGAATTATCCTACACGAGGACCGCATCGTTAACAGAGAGGACGGATCGATGAGATCTGACGGAGACAAACAGGGAAGAAAATAAAGGACTAACCATCGGACAAGTCGCGTTTCCTTCCACTCCGGCAGTAACGAGACGGGACTAGACGCGGCTCCTTCAACTTCTACTCCTACTCTGAGAATGATAAGGCCGGAGCACAACTAGGGTTTGAGTTGGGCAGGCGAGGCGACGAAGAAATGTAGTTGACGAATTGGCGGGAAATGTCGACAATTCCCGCGCTTAAGTGTGGTGCGGGCATGGGGCCGTCGCCAGTACCCGAATCCTTTACCCCATCTACCCGAATCCTTTACCCAATCATTTAGTATTATTTTATATAATTTCCAAAAGAAATATTTCCTTTGTGCGCGAGCCGGCATGGATCCATTCAGGCTCGAGTCCCGACCTTTTACGTGGGCTGAGCCGTATTATGATTGAACTCAACTCTGTCCTCACCCGATTAATATTGAAGATATATACTTACATATATACTTAAAATATAATTTTTAAATTATTTATCTGATTAATTTAAATGATAGTTTGGCCTGTTTGAAATTGTTCGTTCGACGATTTCTAATTTTAACATGATTACAATTCACAATTTGAAATAATCAGTTTTATCATTGTTTAAGGTTATTATATTATTTTAAAAAAATATATATATTTATAAAATTGTTTACTTAAACTAATAATTATATAATAAAAATTTATTAATTTATTATTAATTAATATATAAAATTATTTACCGAATTAATAAATAAATAAACGTCACTTCTATTTTTAAATTATTAATAATATTATTAGAAAAGTATTGAATAATGATTATATAATTAACTAACTTAAAAAAGCAATAATATCTATAGTCTAATTTGTTAGGATATTTAGTCGGAATCTAGGAGATTCGTGTATGAAGCCTAGTGAAAACATTTTTCTTTTCAATATCTATATAAAAAAAATTAAAAAAAAAACAATTCAAATATTTAAAAGGAAAAAAACGAATCAAGGTTGGTTTGGCGGTTAATTTGGGACTGAATCTTAACCTTTATCTGATCTCTTCAAAATCTCAGAGATCTTAATTCGACATATGGTCTATTTTAAATATCAAAATAAAATGAATAAAATAATTCTGTTTGAAGTCAAATTATAATTTTAAAATACTTATCTATTTTTTTTATTGGATGAGAGTCCATTACAGTCTATATCAATTCGGTCTAGAACAATCCAAATATCGATATAAGATAGGATTCTTGTGGACTCGAATCCAATAAAAAAAAATAGATATTTTATAATTATAATTTGATATCAAAGAGAATAATTTATTTTTTATATTCATTTTATTTTGATATTTAACTCATTATTTTCCCATTCATATCCATCTCTAAAATACTGAATCCGTCGTTTGTGTAAGACAGCTGTGTTTTCTGAATTGCTTAATAATGCACCCTTTGTTGATAAACACGTTTTCATTTTTCTCGATGTGGAAAGCGAGAGAAATTGTCTTTTTCATCGTTTTTTGTTTTTTTTTAGGAAAAAATATAGAAATCAAAATGGGGACAAAAATAGTGGAGATGCAGGGAATCGAACCCTGTGCCTCTCGCATGCAAAGCGAGCGCTCTACCATATGAGCTACATCCCCTGTTGAAAGTATTTCATAATTTTTCATACACTTGTGATAAAAACCTACGCGTTTGGCAAATGTATTCGATTGTGTGCCACTCAAAAGCAATCTTTTTTCACATTTATCAGATACATCAATTTAAATTTGCTCATGCTGTCTACTTAATGAAAATTAGGTAATTGATTATTTGTCTTTTATTTACCATCGGCATGGTCAAATCATCTTTAGTTTTTGGAAAACTAAATAAATGTTTTTTATTTGATTTTCATTAAATCAAGTTCAATTTTGCTGATAGAGGAGAGTACATCAGTACATCTATTGGTCCTTTGTTTTTTTATCAAGAGATAGATTACTCATCATTATGATCGGATCGTGATCATAATTTAATTATAATTAATTATATTTTTTTTTTTAGATTTACTGTACCCTCCAGATTATGGTTTGGCTCGGAACAGATAGTCGGAAAGTCACCCAAAGACCGCTCGGAGGTCATCTCTGTCTGTACTAGCAATTTGTCTAGAGGGGACGATAAATCTAAAAAAAGATCACAACCAATTACGATCAAATTATGATCACAATCCAATCATAATTAATAATGATCCATTCATTAGTCTATAAAAAAACTGAAGCACGATCCAATAATAATTATTAATGATTCATTCATTGGTCTATACAAAAATGGAGCATGAGATCTGCTATCATTATTGAGATAGTAATTACTACTACATTATTATAATAATAATAATAATAATAATAATATATATATATATATATATATATATATATATATTATTTAAAAGAAAATTCTATAAGATATAAAACTAACTGAACTATCAAGCCGACTTACTTTATGGTAAGTGAAACTGACTCTTAAACACTCATATTTCAAATACAAGGTAATTAATTATTTTTAGGAAAAGGCAAAAAGAAATCATCTTTAATCATGCATTCATGGATAAGACAGAATGAGACATGACACCACTTTCAACAGGCGGTTCTTTTTACTACGTTGATTTTTTAAAAAAAAAAAAATCTTGAAGCAAAGTAAAATTCCACTCAAAACAAATATTCTCCAGATTTATTTGATACAGGAAAGCAAAAGAACCTGATTCAACTAAAGCCAGACCGTTCCTCAATTTTCAATTTAGCCAGTTGAATCAGAACACATTGCCAATGTTGTCACTTCACTTCCTAACAACTTCATTGACTGATCATTTGTCTCACTTTTCAGCCGACTTAATCCACCAGCATTTGCTTCGCCAATCATATAAAATTAAAATAGAAAAAAGTTGAAGAAGCGGCGTCGTAATCACAGAGCCGCTTCTTCGATTAAACCCAAAATGCTCTCTTCCATCGCGGAAGAGAGTTATTTCAAATTTGCTAGCTCCCATTGTAGATGTCCTAAGGGACCAATCCTTTCCGATTGATTTAATTATTACTCTTGTCCCCACAGCCCTGTCTCTTTTGGAGGCATTTGGTGGTGCCATTAGTCTTGCTTCGTGGTTTACTGCCCTGCCCCATCTGCAAACTTCGAAGCAACTTCTTCTTATGATAAAAGAATCTAGCCAAGTTGAGAGAGAAGCTATCGTACTCGGCTCTACTTTATTCGCATATCATGGATGGTCACTTTTCATATTATTATTTTTTTAAAAAAATTACGGTGCAATTAAAAAGAAATGTCTCCGGAATGCTGATTTAGGATTTAGGGATGAAGAAAGTTAGTCTTGTTGGACAAAACTTAGTCCGTTTAAGACCATTATCAGAGATAAGAATAAAAAATATATTAAATTTAAATTCGGATGAGCCTCATCTCGTTTGCCCAAATGAGCTTGGTTTGTTGTCAACTTGCCTCCAGTTACGACGTAGCGGTAGGATATTTAGATTATTATTCATGTATTTACGGTTCGAGTTATAGTTATGATGAATTTATAGAAATTTTCTCTTCAAATGAGGCACGCAACTAAAGAATGTTGGACTCCTGAGCTGTACGCTACGAACGCTTATCGATTTATCCTGATAGTCAATGAAAAATTTATGTGAGACCAAACTAATTATCCAAATTCGATGTTATCCAATGATTAATTTTTTTTTATTTGTTGCCAACTTGGATTGAGTAGGCCGAGCTATCAAGAAGGTCGGCTAAGCTGTCTAAAAAGGTCAATCTGATTAGGAAGGTTAAGTAGTCAAGCCACCAAGTGATAGACAGAGAAAAAAAAACAGAAGAAAGCAGAGAAGAGTAAAACAAAGCAAGGAGGGAGGTCGAGCTATCGAGCACGGAGAGGTCGGGAGGGGAGGCCGAGTTGGGGGGAAGGCTACCGAGCGGAGGAGATGTGTTATGTCGAGGTCTGTGTCATACATTATTTCCTTAGATTGATTCATTTCTCCATGGGAGATACTTAGAGGTTTGAATGGACGTATGTTTTGTTTATGATATAACAGCTCAAGCACATTAGCAATCAACACACTGACTACTTTGGGGGAAATTGTGTTGTGTTTTGTAAAAAAAATAAATAATAAAATACCATTCTGGAAAAGGAATTCCTCAAAGATTGAGGTGAATTCTAATTTTGTAGAATTTTATCTCTTAGTGCATAACACCATTATAGATCTGGAGAGACAGGTTAAACTTAGCACGATCAGTTTTGTTGAAGTAATTTGGGTACATTAGATTTTGATATTTGACAAAGATTTAAATTAGGTTTATTATTATATTTAATATATGATGCAGTGATAAAGAGGAGTTCTACTCCACAGGAGGTAATTGTTACGATGAAGGACAATGCTGCCCTGACCAGGAAGAAAGGATGCTCGATCCAACCCCACCTCTAACTCGGGCGTGCGTCAAATAGCCGACGCTCAATAAGGGAGTAGACGCTAGAGACGATGTGCAGAAGCCGGGTTGAGTGGCTACCCCACTCGGCCAGGCAGCAGGACTAGACATTGACACATTAGATCCCTGGAAGAGTGGACATGACATAGGCACAATGGAGCTTCAACCAAGCAGACGTGACACAAGTACAGTGACGTTCTGGCTAAGCGGACGTGATACAGGCACAGTGGAGTTCTGGCTGAGTGACCAACCCACTCGGCTTAGCAGCATACTCCCTCTGTTATCCATCGACATCCTTTTGGGAGTTAGCGCCACACCGGGCATGGACAACCAGAAGATCGTACGGCGGAACCTTCCATTGTCACTTCAGATATATGCTCAGCTTGTTAAGGTACTGTGTCAGTGACACTTTACTAACAAGTCTTTTCAGGGGAAACTTAGGGAAGAGTGCTCACCTTGGGGAGCGTGCATACACGCTACAGGAACTCTATATAAAGGGGGGTCCAAGCATCGGCGGAGGTACGTTAATACGCGATAGACACTGTTCTTGCTACTGTTCATTCTTGCTGCTCCGCCTTCTACTTCATCGTCGGTGACTGACTTAAGCGTCAAAGGGCAATTGCCGGGGACCCCTTCCCTGGCTCGGTACTGACGCAATCTGTGTTGTAGGTTGGAGCGGAGTCCACAGGACGTCAGCGGGAGCGCCACATTCCCAACTTTCCATCTCATCGACTTCCAGACAGGATCATATTTGGCGTCGTCTGTAGGAAGCTTAACCTGCATCCGAGTTGAGAAGATGGAGGACGCTGGATGACTCGCCACCATGATGCTCACTAAAGAGGAGCTCGATATGCTCGTACAAGCTCGAGCAGCGAAGAAGTTCGAGCAGCAGCAACAAGCACTAGCCGATCGGCTAGTACAATAGCCGGCGACGTCGGCAGCAGGAGGGCGAGCAGGACTGGAAGACTGACCGGAACCAATTTCCATATGGGGGCATAATAAAGGGCCGACCGATACTCAGGGGGAAACATCGTCCGTGCGCATCCCCTTTCATCACGCCTTGTTCCAAACCTCCTCAGAAATAGCTCAAACGAACCAGGAAAGGGGGTCATCTTCGGATGACGCTCTCGTTCGGGATGCGCGAAAAGGAAAGGTGCCTAGAAGTCATGCTTCGTCCGAGAGGATCAATTTGCAGTTCTCCCAAGCAATCTTGTGTGACCCTCTACCCAGGCACTATACCCCATTGGCGATCAGGGAATACAATGGAACGATCGATCCAGATAATCATTTGGATAAGTTTGATAACGCGGGTACGCTGCACGAGTACACGGATGGGGTGAAGTACCGAGTCTTTCTCACTACTCTCTCCGGCTCGGCGCAGCATTGGTTCCGAAGACTGCCGGATGGATTAATTCGTAGCTTCAAGGACTTCCGAGCTGCGTTCCAACACTATTTTGCCAGCAGCTGACGCTATCAGAAGACGAGCGTCAGCCTCTTTACCTTAAAGCAGGGGCCCAAGGAAGCGCTTCGAGTATACATCAGACATTTCAACCAAGTAGCCATGGATATTCCCTCGGTCTCATCCGAGACAATGATGAACGCCATCACTCAAGGGCTGACTGAAGGAGAGTTCTTCCGATCGTTCATCAGGAAGCCGCCCAGGGACTTTGACCATCTGCTCAGGAAGGCCAATGAATGCATACATATGGAAGAAGCCTAGGCAGAAAGGAAGAAGGCAGAAAGATCCGCCCAAAATTCAGAAGCAAATTAAAAGCTAAGGTAATAAACTTTATTTTAGAATTATTGCCTAATAAAATTGTGTGTAGAATCGGAGAATTCAAATATGCCTACGACTTTTGGACCTAGTTAAACGAACTTCACGAGGATCTGCCACAACTAGAAGATCAAGTTAAACTTGAGCTCGGATTTGAGTCTGAATCCCTAAAGTCATTCTCAGAATCAGACTTAGGAGAATCAGACAAAACCAACGTCATGGCATTAATGGCAAAGGAGGAGGTAGAAGGATCTAAATCAGAGTTAGAACAAATTAAAGTCGGAATCTGAATCTGAGACGACGGTGGACAAGGAGGAGAATCCTAATGAGGATTCAAAAGGTAAATTTGAAAATTCAAAATTCAAAGATCATATAATATGTTTTAAATGTAGTGAAAAAGGATATTATAAAGGTAAGTGCCCCACCTATAAAACTCAAATCACACAACCGGAGGTAAAAGAGAAGTCGACACCAAAAGTTCAAAAAAGGAAGGAGCATATCCAATGCTTCAAGTGTAAAAAGATGGATTATTACAAACATCAATGCCCAGAAAGAAAACCTAAAGATCCAGGGGAGCAAAGGTTAGTAAATTTACAATATATGAAAATTATTTTTTTTTCTACACATATTAGTAACTTAGATAATTACTACTGCTCAAGTTTGTATTCTACCTAGAAATTAGATATGCATGCTCACTCAAACAAATCAATTAATTTAACTAATCAAGCTAATTCAAAATCATTTAATAATCTTTCAAAGTTTAAAAATATATCTTCAAGTTTTAGAAAATTAGAATAATAAAATAAGCTTTTGAAAGATAAACTTGATAAACTAGAAACAATTATTGATAATTTTATCAACATACAAAATTTAGACTTGGGTTATAAGTCTAAATCAAATTTAAACTACACAAACCTAAAACTTAAACCTAAAGTTCAATAATTTAGGGGGAGATTCCAAATTAGTTGGCACCTCCCATATAATAATTTACCCAGCTACGTAATTAGGACTAGGTTAAATAAGAAAAAAGTTTAACTTGATAAATAGTATTGGAAAAGTTTTGGATGACAGTAGGTTAGGGAAACTCTATCTATG
Source organism: Zingiber officinale (assembly GCF_018446385.1). Classification (NCBI taxonomy): domain Eukaryota; kingdom Viridiplantae; phylum Streptophyta; class Magnoliopsida; order Zingiberales; family Zingiberaceae; genus Zingiber; species Zingiber officinale. The sequence goes on from NC_056007.1 coordinate 83,306,139, forward strand.
CATGTCTAGGAAGATATGATTTCAACCTGGTGCATGTGACTTGGTGGAACTAACTGAAGTTACCTCTTATTAATCCTAACTAGTTAGACCAAAGTTTTGCATTAAGTTTAGTGGGCAAAATTATTTAGAAAATTTTGAAGACATAGTTACTTTAAGGATGTCCAGGTGACTCATCACAGCTTAGAAATTTATCTAAAGAATGTCTGCTTGTTAAACCCAAAGGTAAACCTGAACCTAACACAAGTTAAGGCAAACCCTGAAATTTAAATTTAACTCATCTCACAAAACCATAGAATCCCTTTATTTGAAAACTAGACTCGGTGAGATGAATAAGGGTAAATTTAAATAAATTAAATTAAATTAAATTAAATTAAATAGAAATAAATTAAATTTAATAAAAATTAAATTTAAATAAAATAAAATTAAATAAATTAAATTAATTAAAATTAAATTAAATTAAGGGGGAGTTCCAATTGAAAGATTAAACATAATTTTTAAAATTCTTTCGAAAAATAGCTTTACAAATCTTTGAAACTATGTTTAAAATATATATATATTTTAAAAATTACTTTGAAAATCTTTTAAGAAATATTATTTTGTAAAACTCTTAGTTCATAAAATTATTTGGAATATTGCTTTGAAAACACCTTAAAAAATAGTTTACAAAATTCTTATAAAATTCTATGTTTAAAAATTATGTGCAACATGTCTTTCAAAAATACTAGAAAAGTTTTCTTTCAGAAATATTTTGAAAATTAACTATCAAAAGTTGCTTAAAAAATTGCCTTGAAAACTAACTTTAAAAATTAGATTGCAATACCACTTTAAAAAATTATTTTGAAAGTCCCCCTTAAATTATTTTAGAAAATTACGTTTAAAAAATTATATTTTTGAAACACTTAATTATGTCTTTTAAATATTGTTATTGGTGCAAAACCTAATGGAGAGTAACCTTAAGTTTATGTCTTTTTGATGTGTGTCAAAGGTGGAGAGTGATTTTAAGTTAGAAAAGTTAAGAATATTTCTAATCTCCCAAAATATTTCTAATCTCCCATAACTTTTCGAATCTCTCAACTTTGAGAATTAACCCTTAAAGACCCAAGCCTAACTTAAGAAAATTATCAAACATCAAAAAGGAGAAGATTGTTTGTACAATCAACCTTTAGGATTTCGATATTTGATAATGTACCTAAGTCTGGTCAATTTGACCAAGGGTTGATCCAAACAGGATTTGATGTTTGGAAAAGAGAAGTCTAGTTAGGACTAGATGACTAGTAAAGGTAAGTCCTAATGAAAGGATATGTAGGTGAGAAGTTTGCCGAGTGACTAGTCCTAATTGGAGGTTAGGCAAAGAGAAGTTCTGATGAGTGAAGCTAAACCATAGTGAGTGAAGCTAGGTAGTGGAAGTCCTGGTGAGTGAAGCTAAGCCCTAGTGAGTGAAGTTAGGTAATAGAAGTCCTGATGAGTGAAGTTAGGTAGTAGAAGTCTTGGTGAGTGAAGTCGGGGCCTAGTGAGTGAAGCTAGGTAGTGGAAGTCCTAGTGAGTAAAACTAGGCTCTAGTAAGTGAAGTCAGGTGGTGGAAGTCCGTGCAAATCCAGGGCCCGGATTGCACTGAACCAAGTTGACTCGTATGCGAGCGTGACCTGTGCACACGAATGCCGGACCGATCAAGACAATAATTTACCCAAGTGGAGCAACCAACATTTTGCCACGTTGATCTTTTTGCTGCTCAACCATGGGCAGAGAGACACAACAAAGAAAGCAGAAGCTCTCCTCCTCATTCCCCTCCTCTGTCGTGCAACTCCTGCTCGGCAGAGTGCCCGCGATAGCATTCGGGTACCACTCAGCTCGCCGTGACCACCAGTACTTTGTCGAATTCACGGTCGACCGTTGTATCCTGGGAAACAGACGCCCTTGTAACCCTCGAAGCACATCCGGAGGTGGGAGAATCTGTTTCAAGGAAACTATGACTTGCAGGCCTCGGTCCCTCAGGCTCGGCCTGTCAGCTCAGCCGATCCGCTCTCCTCTCAGTCGACCCATCTGCTCAGCCGATCCACCGTCAGCTCGACCAGTTAGCTCGGCCTGTCAGCTTGGCCGATCCTCTCTCCTCTCTGCCGACCCATCTGCCCGGTCGATTTGCCCGTCAGCTCGGCCTGTCAGCTCGGCCCGTCAGCTCGGCCTATCAGCTCGGCCCGTCAGCTCATAATGTCAGCTCAGCCGACCTTCTTGCTCGGCAATTCTTCGACTCATAGCAGAAACCAGCCCCTGCTGGAGGCTTGAGATTATCTGCTCAGGTCATATCTACTGTAAGTTGAATTTAATTCAGAGCAGTTTAAATTTAGCTAATACCCTGTATATCTCCGGCAACAGATTGTTTGTATTCCAACAATCTTGAAACAGACTTGACTCTGTTGAGATGGCCACGGAACGGAATGTTGAGGTGCAACAGACTCAATACGTGCAGGTCCCCTCCGCCCCGATTGGAACTGTGCCAATCAACCACGGGGAAAAGCCGAGAAGTTCAGTGGACTGAATTTCAAGAGGTGGCAGCAGAAGATGCTCTTCTACCTGACCACGCTCAACCTGGCTCGGTTCTTGACCGAGGACCCTCCCAAGTGAGCTGAGGATACTGATGTGCAGACCATCAGTACAGTGGAGGCATGGACTCATTCTGAGTTCCTTTGCCGAAACTACATCCTCAACTGCCTTGCCGACTCACTGTACGCTGTGTATAGCATGAAGAGAATGGCTAAGGAGCTGTGGGAGTCCCTGGACAAGAAATACAAGATGGAGGATGCAGGGGCAAAGAAGTTCATCGTGGGCCAATTCCTGGACTACAAGATGGTTGACTCTAAGACAGTGATCAGCCAAGTCCAAGAACTTCAGGTGATCTTGCATGAGATCCACTCAGAAGGGATGGTTCTGAGTGAAACCTTCCAGGTGGCTGCTATCATTGAGAAGTTGCCTTCCGGCTGGAAGGACTTTAAGAACTACTTGAAGCACAAGCAGAATGAGATGAATGTGGAGGAACTCATTGTTCGACTTCACATCGAAGAAGACAACAAGAGTTAAAAGAGGAAACTGTTCTCTCGGGCTACTGTGAAAGCCAACGTGGTCGAGCACGATCAAAGTTCGAAACGGAAGAACCCCAAGTCTTCCAAGATGGGACCCAGAGGAGGCATCAACAAGAAGAAGTTCTCTGGGAAGTACTTCAACTGTGACAAAGTGGGTCACAAATCTTCGGAGTGCAGAAAGCCGAAGAAGAAGCAAGAGGTTAACCTGAACGAGGGACCAGAAATGGACGACCTCTACACTGTGGTCTCTGAGTTGAACCTGATCGGTTCAAACCCACGGTAATGGTGGATCAATACTGGAGTCACCAGACATGTGTGCTGCAACATGGAGCTGCTCCACAACTTCGAGGAAGTCACTGGAGACAAACTATTCATGGGGAACTCAGCAACCTCGGACATCATGGGCCAAGGAAAAGTGGTGCTGAAGATGACCTCGGGCAAGGATCTCACTCTAAACAATGTGTTGTATGTTCCGGAGATTCGAAAGAATCTAGTGTCCGGATCACTGTTAAGCAAGCATGACTTTCGCATTGTCTTTGAGTCGGACAGAGTTGTATTGTCCAAGAATGGAGTGTTTGTAGGAAGGGGCTATGTATCTGATGGGTTGTTTAAGCTCAATGTAATGGCGATTAGGCCTAAGATAAATAAAACTGAAAGTTCTTCCACCTATATGCTTGAGTCTTCGTGTTTGTGGCATGGTAGACTGTGACATGTTAACTACAATGTATTGTATAGATTAATTAATATGCAAAGCATACCTGCATTCCACCTTGACCCAAAACACAAGTGTGAGATTTGTGTTGAAGCGAAAATGACAAGGTCATCCTTTCAACATATTGAAAGAAGTAATGAACCACTTGACCTAATCCACACTGACGTGTGCGGCCTAAAAGGTACACCAACACATGGTGGTAATAATACTTCATCACTTTTGTAGATGATAACACAAAATATTGTTATGTGTATATTCTCAAAAGTAAGGATGAAGCTATAGAGAAATTTGCTCTCTATAAGAATGAGGTTGAAAACCAACTTAATAGGAAAATTAAGGTGGTTCGAAGTGGCCGAGGCGGTGAATATGTGTCACCGTTCACTGAGTTGTGTGCTGAACATGGGATCAGACACGAAACAACAACTCCTTATACTCCTCAGCAAAACGGAGTTGTTGAGCGAAAGAATCTAACTCTAAAGGAGATGATGAATGCTCTTCTATTGAGCTCTGGATTACCAGACTCCATGTGGGGGGAAGCTGTGTTAACAGCTAATTACCTTTTAAATAAGGTGCTCCGGAAGAAAATAGATAAGAACCCTTATGAGTTGTGGAATGGAAGACAACCGCCCTACAAATATTTACGAATATGGGGTTGTCTTGGCAAAGTGTTGGTGCCAGATCCAAAAAGAATTAAGATAGGACCAAAGACTGTTGATTGCATATTTATTGGATATGCATAAAATAGCACTGTGTATAGATTTTGTGTGTATGAGTCACACATACCAGAGATAGACAAGAACTCGATAATCGAATCGAGAAATGTCTCGTTCTTCGAGCATGTATTTCCGTATAAGACCCGAGAGGATGCTAGCTCCTCAAAACGGGCAAACGAAACACAAGGCGAAGAAGAAGATGATGATGACAAGGAACCCGTGAAGGTTGAGCCTAGACGGAGCAAAAGAACTCGGGTAGAAAAATCCTATGGATCGGATTTTATCACTTTCATGTTGGAGAGTGAGCCCCGAAGTTACTCAGAAGTTGTAGGCTCTTCTGATGGACCTCACTGGAAAGAGACAATTGCATCTGAGATAGAATCTATTTTGCAAAATCACACTTGGGAAATTGTGGATCTTCCTCCGGGAAGTAAACCACTAGGTTGCAAGTGGATCTTCAAGAAGAAAATGAAATCAGATGGCACAATCGATAAATACAATGCCAGATTGGTAATCAAAGGATATTGACAACGAGAAGACCTTGATTACTTTGATACATACTCTCCGGTGTTGAGAATAACTTCCATTAGAGTATTGTTGGCTATTGTCGCTCTATGGAATCTCGAAATACATCAAATGGATGTAAAAACAACCTCTCTAAACGGGAATTTAGAAGAAGAAATCTACATGGACCAACCTGAGGGGTTTTCTGTGTCAAGACAGAAAAACAAGGTCTGTAGATTGGTGAAGTCATTATATGACTTGAAACAAGCATCAAAGCAATGACATGAGAAATTTGATAATGTCATGAAGGAATGTGGATTCAAGATCAATGAATGTGATAAATGTGTCTACATGAAAGCCACAGATAGTGACTATGTCATCTTGTGCCTCTATGTAGATAACATACTTATCATTGAGAGTAATGATAAGATAATCAAATCCACTAAAAACATGCTAAACTCAAGATTTGATATGAAAGACATGGGTCTAGCTGATGTGATTCTAGGAATCAAAATTCTTAAAACAACAGAATGACTTGTTCTTAGTCAGTCTTATTATGTGGACAAAATTTTGAGAAATTCATCAAGGGTGATACTGCGTTGGCACGAACGCCGATGGATACGAGTAAACATCTATCGAAAAATCAAGGTGAAAGTATCTCTCAGATAGAGTACTCTCAAATAATTGGAAGTCTGATGTACTTGATGAGTTGTACACGACTAGACTTGATCTACGCAGTAAGCAAACTGAGTATATACACGAGTAATCCCGATGTTGAGCGGTGGAAAGGGATAACAAGAGCACTGAGGTACTTGAGGTATACTCGTGAATATGGATTGCACTATACAAGATATCTTGCTGTGATCAAAGAATACAGCGATGCGAGTTGGATATCTGATATAAAAGACTCTAAGTCTACGAGTGGATATGTCTTCACTCTAGCAGGTGCAGCCATTTCCTAGAAATTTTCTAAGCAAACCGTAATAACCAGATCCACGATGGAATCTGAGTTTGTAGCTCTTGACAAATGTGGTGAAGAGGCTGAATGACTACGACAATTCTTAGAAGATATTCCACGATGGCCAAAACCAGTGCTGGTGATTGGCATACATTACGATAGTCAATCTGTAATCGGTCGGGCACAAAGCCATCTGTATAATGGTAAGTCTAGACATATACGTCACAGACATAATACCATTAGACAACTACTCTCAACAGGAGTTATCAATGTTGACTATGTGAAGTCAAAAGATAACATAGCGGATCCACTAACCAATGGGTTAAATCGAGAGTTAGTTGCAAGCTTATCAAGAGGAATGAGCTTGTTGCTGTTGTCAGCGATCAGTACAGAGGATACCCAACCTATGCTGACTGGAGATCCCAATAACTAGGTTCAAAGGGACAATAATCTGCACTGACTAGACACACTGTAGGAGGATAGCCCAATGAAACAGTAACTAGATCAAGATAAGCCGATGGGCTTTTAATGATCAAGAAGAGTAGATGACAACTCTTGAGGGATCACCTATGTGAGAAAGAAGTGGGGCCGCTTTGAAGAGAATTGGAGGCACAATTCTTAGAACTTCTCACAGAACCAGACGTGTTTATGGCCAAGAACGAACACACTCATGAGAACTAAGTTGTATCAGGGAGAGTCTTGGGTGAGATTTGTCACTGCTTACACAGACGGCAATATAATTCAAGGACATCGTGTCTATTATCAGCCAGTAAGCAACTAGATCTTCACAAGGGAAGGTTCACAGGGTAAAACCTACCTATCCTATACTTGACTCAACTGCTGAATGCTATCACATACCCTATCTCCATTCATGTGGGGGATTGTTGAATAAGTGTGAATGGAGAAGAGGTGGAAGAGAATAAGCTCTATTGTGCATGGGACTTTAGTCCCACATTGGGAGTTTCTTGGCATCTTTGTTGGTTTATATTGATTCACGTACATTGAGGATGTGAACAAATGCATGGGAAGAGGCTCTCTCTCACGCGTGGGTGCGCAGGGGGGGTGCAAGTCCAGGGCCCGGATTGCACTGAACCAAGTTGACTCGTATACGAGCACGACCTGCGCACACGAATGCCGGACCGATCGGGGCAAAGATTTACCCAAGTGGAGCAACCAACATTTTTGCCACGTTGATCATTTTGCTACTGTGAAACTGATGCATTAAATTCGAGATTAATGTATAAGCAAAACGACCGAGGAATAATGAGTGAAACGGTAGACGTTTCACTGCTCGGCGAGTAATGGTCATTAATCGACCATTAACGCTGCTATTGATCTGAGCTCCTATATAAGGAGGCTCCAATCACGGGTAGAGAGACACAATAAAGAAAGCAGAAGCTCTCCTCCTCATTCCCCTCCTCTGTTGTGCAATTCTTGCTCTGAAGAGTTCCCGCGATAGCATTCGGGTACCACTCAGCTCGCCGTGACCACCAGTGCTTGGTCGGATTCACGGTCGACCGTTGTATCCTAGGAAATAGACGTACCTTGTAACCCTCGAAGCACAGTCGGAGGTGGGCGAATTTGTTTCAAGGAAACTGTGACTCGCAGGCCTCGGTCCCTTAGCTCGGCCTGTCAGCTCAGCCTGTCAGCTTAGCCGATCCGCTCTCCTCTCTACCGACCCATCTGCTCAGCCGATCCGTCATTAGCTCGGCCAGTTAGCTCGGTTTGTCAGCTCGGGCCTGTCAGCTCGGCTGATCCTCTCTCCTCTCCGTCGATCCATCTGCTCGGTCGATCCGCCCGTCAGCTCGGCCTATCAACTCGGCCTGTCAGCTCGACCTGTCAGCTCAGCCGATCTTCTTGCTCGGCAATTCTTCGGCTCATAGTAGAAACCAGCCCCTACTGGCAGCCTGAGATCATCCGCTCAGGTCATCTCTACTGTAAGTTGAATTTAATTCAGAGCAGTTTAAATTCAGCTAATACTCTGTATATCTCCGGCAACAGATTGTTTGTATTTCAACATATTGTGCTAACTTTATTTTGCAGGATAAATTTATTTTGGTTGCTTAGACTAACTCTTTTTTTAGGAAAGAAGAGACTGAGAAAAGAGTGTCTAGGCGCTCAGAGTTGATCCAAGCGCCCGAACCATCTTTCCGAGCGAGTGGCCAGACATCCGGGCGATCTGGGCACCCGGAGTTAGTTCAGGCATCCGGACTAAAAAATTTATCTAGAACTTGAGTTAGAGCGCATTGACTGGTTGAGCCCATGTCAATGGTCTAGGCACCCAAAGGTGGATAAACTTTGCGGATGAAGTTTCGATAAGAGCTCGCCATGTCAGTATAGTCCAGGAGCTCGGGAGGGGATCCGGGTGCCTAGACGGGCTTATAAAAGTAGTCTTCGACCAGCAGCTTCACAAGAATATCTGTTACGACATTCATATTCGTACACTGCCTCGAAAAGGCTTCGACGACACTGAAAGGCTGCTCCGAAGTTCGAAGAACGAAGACTTCTTCATATTATGTGTTAGAATACTGCTTCACAAGTTCTCTCTCTTTTCCACTGCGTGACTTAATTTAAATCACGATTTTCTATTAACTCTATTCACCCCCTCTAACGTATTTACAGTCATATAGAAACTAGTTCTTATGTGTTTGTCTATCTCTCCTGATTGTATCCATGCTCTCAAACGTCAATTTGATATTTAGTACATCAGCCGATTTTACCTAAAATCAACTGATTGACTAAATGACCTCGAATTGACATGAAATTAGTTCCTATGTGTTCCTCTACCTCTCTTGATTGTATCCATCCCCTCAAACTTTAATTTGACTTAATATCTTGAGAGCAATGATTTTTTGAACGTGAATATATTTAAAAAATTTAATTCGTATTAAAAAATTTGACTGATGGATCAAACAATCTCGAATTGATATGAAATTAGATCCTATGTGTTCAGCTATTTCTCCTAATTATATCCATACCCTTAAACTTTAATTTGACTTAATATATTGAGAGTAATAATTTTTTAAATATGAATTCAAATTGATGTTTGATGGTGTGGATATAATCAAGAGAACTAGTTGAACACATATAATCTAGTTTCATGTCAATCTGAGATTATTTGGTCCATTAGTCGATTTTTGACAAAATCGACTGATGGATCAAACGACCTCAAATTGATATTAAATTAATTCCTATGTGTTCATCTATATTTCCTTACTATATTCATGTCCTCAAACTTTAATTTGACTCAATATATTAAGAGCAATGATTTTTTGAACATGAATATATTTGAAAATTTTAATTCATGTTCAAAAAAGCATTGCTTTCAATATATTGAGTCAAATTGAGGTTTGAGGGCATGAGTATATTTAAGAGAGATAGACAAACACATAAGAACTAGTTTCATGTCAATCCGAGGTCATTTTATTCATCAACCAATTTTGATAATTTAGTCCATCAACCAATTTTGAGCAAAATCGACTGGACCAAACAACCTCAAATTGGCATAAAACTAGATCTTATGTTTTCATCTATTTCTCCTAATTATATCCATGTTTTCAAATATCAATTTGACTCAATATATTGAGAGCAATGATTATTTAAACACGAATTAATTTTTTAAATATATTTGTGTCCAAAAAATTATTCCTATCAATATATTAGGTCAAATTGATGTTTAAAGACATATATATAATTAAGATAACTAGCCAAACTCATAGGATCTAGTTTCATATCAATCCGAGGTCGTTTGATTAACCAGTCAAAATTTTAAAATATGAATTGAATATTTTAAATATTTTCATGTTCAAAAAGTTATTTCTCTTAATATATTGAGTCAAATTGACATTTGAGAATATAAATATAATAAAGAGAGATAGAGGAACACATAGGAACTAGTTTCATGTCAATTCGAGGTCCTTTGATCCATCAGCCAGTTTTATCTAAAATCAGTTGATGGACCAAACGACCTTAGATTAACATGAAACTAAATGCTATATGCTCGGCTAGTTTTCCTGATTGTATTGATGCCCTCAAACTTTAATTTAATCTAATATATTGAGAGCAATATTTTTTTAACAAATTATAATTTCCAAACATGTTCGTGTTCAAAATAATTACTGCTTTCAATATATTAGGTAAGTTTGAGAGCATTGATATAATAAGGAGAGGTAGACAAACATATAGAAGCTTGTTTCATGTCAATCCGAGATCATTTGGTCCATCAGCCGATTTCGAGCAAAACTGATTAATGGATCAAACGACCTCGGATTGACATGAAACTAGTTCCTATGTGTTTATCTACCTCTCTTTATTATATTTATGTCCTTAAACTTCAATTTAACCTAATATATTGAGATCAATAATTTTTTTAACATGAATATATTTGAAAAATTTTAATTCATGTTCAAAAAATCATTGCTCTCAATTTATTGGGTCAAATTAAAGTTTGAGGTGTGAATATAATCAAGAGAACTAGCCGAACACATAGAATCTAATTTTATATCAATTCAAAGTCTTGGTTAATCAGCCGAAATTTTGAACATGAATTAAATTTTTTAAATATATTCATGTAAAAAAAATCATTACTTTCAATATATTTAATCAAATTAACGTATGAGGACATAGTATAATCAAGAGAGTTAGAGGAACACATACAAATTAGTTTCATGTCAATCAGACGGTTTTAGATAAAATCGATATACCAAATGTCAAATGAGAATACTGATATAATCAAGAGAGATGAATACATAAAAATTAATTTCATGTCAATATATCAATTAATTTTATCTAAAATTAATTTTAATTAAAAAATAAATAAGCCAACTAGTTTTTTAAAATCAACTAAATTAATTTGACTGTTCTACAACATCAGCCAACTAATAAGCTCATATGATTTAGTAATTTCAAAATTTTATTTACATGATGGGATAAAAAGCTATATTTTTTATACTATCTTTTTCGCCATCAGTAATCGGATGAATTCTTATCCGAGAATATTTTATTATTTTAATGAAATCCACATGCTAGAAAACGGAATTTGAAAAAGCTTATAATTCGCCATAAATATTTCAATAATTCATTACATTCGAAAGAAAAAAATGATTCTTTCCAAGTTCCTACGAGTACACAGGGAAGTCTGGTAGATTTGTAAGAAATTACCTTGGAATCTCTCTCTCTCTCCCCTTAAAAGGAAAATATTTTGTTCATCTCTGATGATTCCAACACGTGTTAGCACTGCCAGTCGGCAGCCTTCGCCGAACCTTTCTCTGGCCGACAAAGAAAACTTTGTCCAAGAAAAAGAAACTACACCACTTTTTCAAAAAATTTTCTTTTAATTGAATTTATATTTAATTTTGAAATTAATCGCCCCCATCAATCCTACGAAAATTCCTATTAATCATCCATAAAAAAATTATCCATTAAATTAATTAAATTGTGATTGAATTTTTAAACGTCGTATTCCATACTGTAGCGAGAAAGTAAACTCCTTGAAGAAACGCGTGAGGAAATTGGGGAACATCGCGTTGGAATTAGTGGTCCACGCTGCACGATTTAAAACGACAAGAGAATATTTGACCTTTGGAAATGGATCCAGACTCGTATTAATTATAAAGGAAAAAATAGCACCGATCTTATCTCTATCAACTCCGGTGTGCTGAAGCTGAGTTTTTCTCGAGTAAAATATTTTTGAACATGTTTCTCATGCGCCTTCGGCATGGGGTCTAGTCTTTGAATCCTTATCCTGGCTGCTATTACTTTAATTCAGCTTTGACTTTTCTATTATTGTCCTAAATCTTAACCATATACGGCAACAATTTCTTTTTAGAAAAGATCTAGTGATTAAAAGTATAGATCCAACCAAATGAGCAGTTAGATTCCCCTGTCGAAAGGGAGCACTAAAAATTTAATTCCACCATATCAAGTTACAGCAGGATTGTTCTTCATAGAACAAGATCTCAGCAAGGCACTGCCGAGATCGAAAAAAAAAAGAGTAAAAATTGTTTAGAACTTATACAAAATACTCCAGGATTTAATTTCTTCCCAAATCAGAAAGATTAACTAAAGGATGATAAATATTAGAAGATCTATCTGCTGCTCTCGCAACCAGGTTCTTGCTTCACAGCTCGCCTACCCAAGCCAAGCCAAGCCTGGCCGTCTTCCGGCTTGCCTGCGTCCTCCGGCGCCGGCGAGACACCGCCGTTGACTTGATACGGAGCCTTGGTGTTAATCCTGGAAGAATCGAGTTTACAAAAATTCATTGCGGCTCTTCGCAGAAAAAAAAAAAAACTAATTATGATCGACAAATGCTCACCTATCCTTTCTCTTCTCCAGGAACCGGTGCAGAGAGTTTCTCCTTGCTATGGGCATGTCTGCTTCAAGTACGCAAATAATTAACATTAATTACGATCACCAAAACAATTAAGTTCTCCCAGAGAACAGATCTGGTCCTGTTCTCCATGTTTCGGGGAGATCGGAATGTACTTGACCAGAAACTGTTGCTGAAATTAAGTAAAAGGGAATCGATTAATTAATTACCGGACGCATTAGGCTGATCAGCTGGCTTCTGCGGGGGCACCGGCGTCTGACCGCCGGTGGCGGAGATAAATTTTTGAGCTGCAAGATTTCTGTCTCTCCCTGCCATCCGTATCAGATCCCTGGCCTTCTCCTCCGGGAAATCGTCGAAAACCAGCACCATGCCGTTGTAAAAGATGGTCAACTTAGCCTTCTCTGCCTCCCTGAAGCAAACAGAGCAGTCGAATGGAGTCAGTTTATTTTCTGGAACCGACCACCCACCTTCCAAACAGAGAAAAGAAATGCAAAGATCGAGATCTTACTTCTTGGTGCTTGAAGGAGCCTTGACAGATTCTTCCTTGGCAGCTGGGAAATCGAATCCTGCGTGCTGTGGAAACAATTCCATGGATTTCAGAGTATTCTTCTCTGTGTTGGACTGGTCCTCGGTGGACACATCCACTCCTGGTAGCAAACTCAAGGTGGTAGGAGCTCCTGATTTCTCTGTGGAGAAGACAAAGATCCTCAGAACAAAAGCAAAAAAAAAAAGTGAAGAAGAAGAAGAAATAAAGAATTAAATCTTGCCTTTAGGGTGGTGGTGAAGAGTCATAGGGGCCATGTCAAGGCTGATGCTTCCAAAGCTCCCCTTCTCCTTCATGTATTGGCTCAAGCGGCTACATGTGAGAGAAAACTGAGACTTGCCCATCTTCTCTGCCATTACTCTTCTCCCTTAGATCGTCTGTGTCCTGTAAACGAACGAACACACCTACATATTCCTGTGCCTTCTTCTCTGTATTTTGTTCTTATAATGGATCAGCTGGTGCGAGAGGAAAGGGGAAAGAAAGGATTGGATTTGTTAAACAAGGCACGTGTTGAATTGTGATTATTATTTAATTATTAACAATACTTTTTTTTTTAAGTGGAGAAGAAATATTGGAGGAGAAGGAACACGTGTTCTACTTCGTGAAACATAGTCCAACATGACAAGTAATAAAAACGCAATCTACAGTTTGTTTATTCGTTGGGAAAGGTTGAACAACTCGTAAGTTTTTAATTATTTTATTCTCCACAGGGAGTCAGGAATTATTATAAATTTAAATTTCGATAAAATCAAAATAAATATTTTTCTTATATATTAATTATTATTTTAAATATAGGGAGACAGATGTTCTGATTTCGCCAGGAACTGCATTCGGCCTGATTAAAAGCAGTTGGGTGCTCGGTGCGGTTGTGAAATCGATTGGGATTTGGGAATGAATCGTCCGGTAAGTAATCTCCATCACGGTGGGTACATTAACTCCATCGACCAACTCGGTCGAGCCCACTTAATATTAACTCTATATTCAGTCGGGTAAGTTGGAGGCAAGATTTAGTAGAGTGCAACTATATTCAATCGATTAAATTAGTACAGTCAAAGAGCTTAACTGAGTCAATCCGGCATGGATGTGCCAATCAGGTGTGAGCAAGTTCCATTGATTGAATCGGACCGTCATCATTTTGCAAAAACTTTCTAGTGTGTTCTTCATTCATTTAAAAAAATATTAACCTAATTTCATAGAAATTTTCCAGATAAATTCAAAAACAGTGAGTTGACTCCTTTCCATCGCACCACAATTTCTCAATTATATTTATCAAGCATTTAAATATAAAGATCATCCCAAATTTAATCGGTGTAAATTAGATATTTAATATTAATTAAAATAATAATAATTATTATAATTAAAAGTTTTTTTTAAGACATAACACCAACAAGAAAATATTAATATATTATTCTGCGAACTAATAAAATATAATGATATAATAAGATAATTGTGAGGAAACAGATTAAATTCGACTATTTTAATATTCAATTTTAATCAGTCAAATATTGACGAACATGCAATTGCATGATACATTTCATCCCGACGTGTCGGCCGAGAGACAAGCCAAAGAAACAAGTGGCTGTTTGGTCACGTGTTGGGGGCAACTTGTTGGTTCTGTGTTTTCTGCCTTGAATAATTAGTGGCTCAACCGGTGGGTACGAAAATCGATAAAATAAATAAATAAATAAATAAATAATAAATAAAATGGCATTCCAATACTACAATTATATTCATCGCCATGTAATTCACGTGAGTTTTATAATATGAGAAATGGTGTCGGAGTAGAGACGTCACAACCACTTGAGTGCAATAATTAATGATCCATAATTGACTTCAACGCGCAATTCAACATGTGTGCGCGCGTGAATGTGGATGAAATTCGGTGAATCATTTTTTAGTATTTTCGTTAATTTGACAGAAAAAAAGCTAATAAATCAATAGAGAGAGCAAAAGCTGTTGTTCAATAAATAGAATATATATAGGTTGGCCAGAGGATGAAGCATGTGCAATGGATTTCCACGAGTCGATGCTAATTTACTTTGATCAATTTTAGAGTCAATTTTAACCGGTGTAGGTACCTCATTATCTCATTCATATAAAAAAGATTACTATACTATAATAGGACAAATACTTATGATTTATCTTTTTTAGAAAGTAGAGAGTGTGGGATCATCTTAAAAGGATTATTAAAATGACGACTTCATCTTTTACTCTAATGAAATATGTACAACGGATCTTCACATGTTGACGTAAATTAGTATTTGTATAAGTATTTGTTTAAATAAGTCTCAAAATATGATGATCTTTTTTTTCACTCGTTTGGACTCCACTTCGAAAATCTTGGATTGTCCTTTCAACTCGCAACATTCGGTACTCTGAGAAGTAACACCTATTAAAGTCTAGGCTAGATTTTTGGCACGATTTTTCTAACACTCAAGTTAGTCACGGAGAAGAGGGAAGAAGACAAAGTGAAGAAAAGGAAAGAAGCTGGATGGAGAAGAGAAGACTAATGTCGGTAAACTTACCATCCGTGGTGTTTATATAGTTATTAGAAAAACATCTCTACATCATAAGCCGCGCGCCCCTTTACTTTTTCTCGTGAGTGGGTGAAGACGAGCCTTCTGGTAGTCCGTTATACTCTCTTCCATTCATTAATTGTCACGTATTAGGAGAAAGAAATCAAGGAAACCATCTACGACACCCATTGTTCGCTTCTCCACTCTCTAATCACCACGCATTGTTAACCAAAAACTTTGGAGACTCTAATGCTTGGCAGAACTTAATATTGCTTAGCAAAAGGGATTGATTTCCATAACATCATAACTTTATTTTACTGTAACCTTTATGTTGGATCAATCGCAAGTGAGAGGGGGGGGGGGGGGGGGGGTGAATCACATGGTTTTCAAAAAACTCGTTTTCTCATTTTGAAATCAAAGTATACGAATGCAGCGAAAAAACTAAAAAGAACGATAACACAAGAAGACACAAACAGTTTACTTGGTTCGGAGCCTTTGACGACTCCTACTCCAAAACCTAGGTTTCGCGGATCTATCGATGGGTAATTCACTAAAGGCCTCTTCTAGTACCTTCGGAAGAGGAAATCAAGTACAAAGTAAGTTGAGCAAGTGCAACACACTACACTTGTCCTTTTGTAGTAATTAATTACAAAAGTAAATTACCAACACTTAGACATTAAAGTGGGAGCGCTTGTGTCGATGTCGGTCTCGCGGTCGCGATCGGAAGTTCTCGGAGTAGTCATCAGGTGCAGCAGCTTTGCAGCAGAGTCGTAGCAGGAGGCTGGAGCAATTGGAACCTCAAAAGAACGTGTAGTAGCTTGAATATTGGTTGTTTTGGTTGCTTAGTCGAGCCTGCCTTATATAGGTTGTGGAAGGCGCCTTCCATAGCCATGGAAGGCACCTCCAACGAGGCAAGTTCAATCCTGAATAGCCCGGTGCTTATCCATGACTTCGGCCAAACTTTATCCCGCAGAAGGCGCCTTCTATAGCCATGGAATGCGCCTTCTATGAACAGTATGAAAGTGCCTTCCATCAAGCTTGAAGGCGCCTTCGGATTCTGTTCATTCGAAGACAATTTTCTTCTCTTAGCTATGCAAAACAATACTAGTCCAAATACCCTGCAAAACAAGTATTAGGACAATTTAATAATAATACAGAGTAGTAATTAGTTCCTGTCCTCCTAGAACTAGGAACTAGTCAAAGTCTCAGCTTAGGGATCTCAAATGAACCTAAATTGGACTGACGCCTACCGTCCCTTCAACAGGGACGTGTCCTCAATTGATCACTCTCCTCTAGAGACTTACTTTAACTTACCAGTTTGTTAGACATCCGGTCAGCCCGTCGACCTATCTGGACTTCATGTCAACTATTCGGTCGACCTGTTGACCTAGTTGGACTTCTTACTAGATATCCGGTCAACCCGTCGACCTATCTGGACTTCGTACCAGCTATCCGATCGGCAGAAGGGATTGATTTCCATAACATCGTAACTTTATTTTAGTACTAGTGACAATATGAAACATACATACATACAAAATACATCAGTCACATACAACTGGAATATATACACCACCACGCAGTTATATAATCAACTCACTCGGTTGGAATAAGAATAAATACAGCCATGCAATTATATATATATTAAACAACCCACATGACTGAAAATAAAACACAGCGAAAATCATAAATAACGATCACAAAACCATAATATAACCAACTGCGAGCCGACTCGGCTTGACACGACAACCACCACATCAAACCAAATACAAGATACTGCAAAGGCAAACTCCATATAAAAAATACAAATACACGAACAAGTACAAAACCAATAAAGCATATAGAAGCACTAACGGTACGGGAAGCTCGATGTGATATGAGACTGGCGGACAGGATCTCCAGGCGTCTTCATAAATCCTTTACATGCTACTTGGCGAAATAAATCAGTTTACGGGGTGGTGAGTATAATGACTCAGCAGGTAATAAACAGGTAGTGCATAAACATACTAAAGAACTAGAGATACAAGGTATACAATCTCGTAGGAAAAATAGCAGACACAACAGTGATATCGTAATAAGTGTACATACCTAAAATCATATCCTAGGCTAGTAGTAGAAGGTCATGTGTAGCAAATATCTGCTACAGTACTGCTCATAACTACATAGGTAACATGTGAGGTATATACATATTACTAATAAGTAAACTAGTGTCTAAACTCATACCTCAAGTATATATATCTCAACCTATGTCAGCATATCAGCATAAGTAAGTAATAGCAACATAAGTAAGCAATAACATCATAAGTAAGCAACAACATCAGCAGGTATAATAATAACAACGTATGCATGGATAATCACTCCCGTCCACCCCCCTGTACCATGACCCCTGTATGGTCGAGAGGCAGGGGTAATGACAGACTGTACACCACTCTAGCTACCACTACTCTCGAGTGGCCGAGGGGACAGTTGCATAGTATCTAACTAGCTACATATACGGTGGGGATCCCTGCTGCTCGCAACTCCAGCTATCACTACCCATGAGTGAGCGAGTGGGAGCACGTCAAGACAAGCGACACACTCCAGCTACCACTACCCATGAGTGGCCGAGTGTGTGACCCTGGCCAATGACCCTCTCAACCACAAGGGAGACATGATCGCCGGCATGCATGCAATGGCATGATGTGAAAAACACAACAGCCATCATATATATATAAACAAAAACAGGTATGCTACATGAAGCCAGCATGCTCAATAAGAAACATGAATAAATAGCAGTCAAAGCAAGTAAACATGATATCTGATATCTATATATCTAGTATCTAATATATGATGTTTGGTATCTGCTAAATATCGTAGATATCAACGAAAAACGGTATAGATATAAAAACGAGTAGCTTAAAGATTGAGTGGACAAGTATCAAGTTTAGGAAAAATACGAGTGGAATCAAGGTAAATACAGGAACTATCCGAAAATATAGCTCATGCACTAAGATCAATATGCTAAAGAGATAAAGCAAGAAATACCCACCTTTATCTGTTGATCGTGATAAATAATGTCATATCGAGATGTGTCTCTGACTAGTATCCTGCAACACAGAATACATAGTACTACTAAGTTCTATCACAAGCCAAATAGCTAATCCTTATCCTAAACCGATTAGGAAATCAACATTTTCATTCCATTTACTGATCCACCACTTCTTGCACAACTAATCCTATTATGATTTAATCCAATTAAATCTTAATTAACAAATAGTTCACATTACCTTTTCCTTCAACAAAATCTGATACAAAATTCATATCCACCAACCCATAACATAAATGAAATTAAATCTCCATACATTGCTTACCTTAATTTGGTTGCTCCCTTATTATCTCACGGCTGAAGATCTTGCTACCGGAAATGATGGCCCAAGTTATGGATTGCCCATGTACAGTGATGCCCGAAACAAGATGAAGGTGCTGCCTTCCAAAACAAATAACCCTAAGCAACCCTCAATCCAAATATACAACTCAATTACATTCTAACAATTTCATGCATTTCAAAATCAATTCCGTTGAAGCTAAACACAAATCATTCTTACCTCTTACCCAAATCCGGAGATAGTTGATGGTGTTTCACGACCGCCACTAGAGAGCTACTGCTGCCCCCTCCCACTCCCTTCACTTGCTAGCCTAACAATC
Organism: Zingiber officinale; assembly: GCF_018446385.1. Classification (NCBI taxonomy): domain Eukaryota; kingdom Viridiplantae; phylum Streptophyta; class Magnoliopsida; order Zingiberales; family Zingiberaceae; genus Zingiber; species Zingiber officinale. The sequence goes on from NC_056007.1 coordinate 83,325,169, forward strand.
CAACCAATGAATCCACAGAGATAGCAATGCCTCGATTGTCATCCACTTCTTCAAGTTTTGAGTCCGATCAGATGCATTCAGGTGCTGACAGTGGCTGATCGATGAAGCAGCAAAATCGGGAGCTAGGGCTCGACTCAGAGCAAGGGAAAATGGCAACGTTGCCAGGATGCCCTTTGCTTGGTGAACGGACGATGATGCTCCAGTGCGAGCAGGTGATCGTGCGATTAGAAAAGAGGGCAGCACTGCGGTGATGCATCGGAGCTAGGGCACAGGAAGAGTAGATGTGGCAATGGAAGGACTCTGCAGCTCACGCAACTGCTAACAGTATCACTCGTGTTTTTTTTTGTGTTGTTTGTTTCTTTTCCGCTGCGTTTATATACTTTAAATTTTAAAAAGATAAGAAGAGTTTCTGAAAACCACGTGATTCACCCTCCTCTCACGTGCGTATCGGTCTAACAATCGAAACCTCAAATAGACGTGTAGTAGCTCGTATAGTAGTTGTTGGATGAAGTTTGGTCAAGAATGCCTTAAATAGGGCATGGAAGGCGCCTTCCATTGGTGTTGAAGGTGCCTCCAATGAGAGAGATTTTATCCCGACTTTGCTATACCTTTTCTGCGCTAAGATCCAAATTTGATCCCTTGGAAGACACCTTCAAGCTATTGAAGGCGCCTTCCAATGCTTGAAGGCACCTTCAAGTACTGTTCATCTGAAGACTTTTTGCTCCTTTTGCCCTGCAAGTTATGTTAGTTCAAAACTAAAATATTTAACCTGTAAAATAAAGTTAGTACAGTAAAAATAAGAAGTAGTAATTAGCTCTTGTCCTCCTAGGACTAGGAACTAGTTAAGATCTTAGATTATGGATCCAAAATAGACCTAACCTGAACCGACACCTCCTCAATCGGGACGCAACCTCACCGAGTCACTCTCCTCCAGTGACTTATCTTTACTTACCTGCCAAACATATGGTCTTTCTGACCTGTCTGGACTTTCTTTGGCTTTGTTTAGTATCTAACCAAGTTGATCTACTAAGAGTATCTGCAACACTGAGTTAGCACAATAGATATAAAATGGTAAAGACATAACAGTGTTAACATTATTAATAATTCATGGTCCGGTTGACAACGCGCGTGGTCGACCAAAAACTAGTCGAACACATATTACTTAGGGTTACCTTTCCCTAGGGATGCCCAGCTTCACTCACTATGACTTTCATTGTCTGACTTCACTCACCAAGACTTTACCACCTAGCTTCACTCACTAGGGCCCGACTTCATTCACCAGGACTTCCATTGCTTAACTTTACTCACCAGGATTTCAACTACCTAACTTCACTCACTAGGGCCCGACTTCACTCACCAGGACTTCCACTATCTAACTTCACTCACTAGAGCTTCCCCTTACCTAACCTCCAGTTAGGACTAATCATTTAGTAGACTTTTCACCTGCCTATACTTCGATTAGGATTTACCCTTGCTAGTCATTTAATTCTGACTAAAATTTTCTCTTCCAAACATTAAATCTTGTTTAAATCAACTCTTGGTCAAACTGACCAGACTAAGGTTCATTGTCAAATATCAAAACCCTAGAGGTCGATTGCACCAACACAGTTAACATTGACCCTGAATTTTTCTTCTTCTGCCAACATTCCCGTCAGATTTGTCCTTGCCTACCTCTAGTTAGACTTTTTCGAGTCAAATATTTGGTCAACATTGATCTATTTGACTCTTCTGGTCAATCTTTGACCGTTAATCTCTCATATGGACAATTACACCTATAATTTCTATATATTGTCAAACATCAAAACTCAAATACCAAGACTCAAATTTAATCAACCTGGTCAACTTTTAAACTCAAAAAAAATTGCATGAACAAATATGTGAGAGTGATGCATTAGATTGAACTATCTTCACAATCTTATCCTACAAAGGTCCATCACTCATATGTCATTTAAATAAATGATAAACAATAAATTTAAGTTAAAAGATTAAGTAGTGATAGTTACATATGTTTCTTGCACTTCTGGCTCAACAAACTTTCCATTTTTATATCGAGTCTCATAGAAAATTGTTACAATATCAGGTGGATTATTATCCTGGCCTCCCTAAAAGATATATAAAAGGAAAGTAAAATATATATGTTAATTAAATAAAAACATCATAAATAATAAATATAAGAATTAATATAGATGTTTATGACCATGTCATATATCAATTGTTTGTGCAGTTTGCTTAAATGAGACGTTACTTCGTTTACTCGATTATTTGAATTCTCGTTATAGTTTTCTACACAAATCACAAACTAATATTACAATCATCACTTTCATGAGTATAATTTAACTGTAAAATGAAGATATTTCTTATAACACTGTGAACCAATATTATTATACCTGAAACTCATCGATTAAAAACTTATTAATTATAAGTCTTTCCCCATTCTTTAGTTTTAAACTCTTACGGTACATTTTTTTTTTTTTAACTTCAGCATTAGTTTTGCAAGGTCTCACATAATCCACATTAAACGATGACCTCCATCTTATCTACAAAGCATTCATATTCTCCAAAGTATACTCACAGTATAATTCTATACTAAGATTAAAAAAAGTATTCCTTAACATATTTATAATACAGCAGTAGCAAATGATAATTACCGATTAATAATGCATATTCATGGGTTTAAGTGGGCCTTGTATATAGGCTGGAAACCAGCCCCCACCTCTGCTGGTTTCAACGTCGAAGAAGTGGAAAAATGGTCCAATCCATCTGCCCCTGCTTGGCATATAAGTTAATGTTATCATTTCAGACTAAATAATTTTTTTAATGATTTTATTAAAGTAAAAAAGTGATATCGATCTCAATCCGCTCAGTATTAACGATCTCATAATAAAATACAGATAAATAAACCAAGATGATATTTTACTCAAGCGCAGCTGGATTTTAGAGTGATTCATAATAGATATTATGAAAAAAAGGGTAAAGGTTAATTTTATGATAAATCAGATAAAAAATTACTTGCACATATATGTAAAATTAATTAATTGATCCAACCACATGGAGTCAAAAATATATAAAATACGCAAATAATACAAACGAAAATGGAACCAGTTCCGGTTCGGGTTGATTCATCTCCTCGAAACCCCGATGCTGCGGAGACCGCTGGCGCTTACCAAAACCCGGAGTTGAAACCCCGGCACCGCCGCAGCCGTCGTCGCCGCAGCCGTCGTCTCTCCTTCGATTTTAGCCTTCTCTCGGTAGAATCTTGGCAGCGGCCGCACCGGAAGATCTAAAAACATGGCCAGCCTCTTTCCTTTCTCCGTCGTTGGCCTCGGATTCCTCTTCCTCGCCGCCCTCGAGTGCCTATCCGCTGCCTCCGCCCCCTCGTTCCTCCACCCTACCCTCACCCGACTCCGATTCCTGGCCTCCCTCACCCTCTCTTCTCTTTCCATCCTCTCCTGCCTCATTTCCTCCTTCCTCTCCTCCACCACCGCCTCCGATCCCCTTGGCGCCGCCCTCCCCCTCTCCTCCCTCGGCGCCGTCACCCCTTTCCTTTTGTACTCTTTCGCTGGCCTCCTCTCCCTTTCCTCATCCTTCGCCCCCTTCGCTCTCTTTCCCCCTTCCCTGCTCGACCTTCTCCTCCTCTTCTCCTTCGGCCAGGAGTTCCTTCTCTTTTACCTTCGCCGCAAGGACATCGACGGCGTCGAGAACCGCTACTTCGACCTTCTCCTCGCCCCCATCCTCGTCTGCGCCGTGTCGACTCTCCTTGCTCTAACTCGTCCCCGCTCCCCGGCTCCCCGCGTCGGTCGTGCTGCTGGTCTCGCCCTTCAAGGAACCTGGTTCATCCAGATGGGTTTTTCCTTCTTCACCAACGTCATCGCCGACGGCTGTTTCCTCCACGAGCGGGGCGGTGTTAACTATACCATAAAGTGCAAGACTCATCAGGATTACCACCGGGGAAGGGCGATCGCCACTCTCCAGTTCAATTGCCACCTCGCGCTCCTCGTCTTGGTCGGCTATGCGGTCTACGGGGTCATGGCCGGGAGGACGGACAACGCACAGGGTTACAGGCCCTTGAGTAAGGAGATGCAAATGACGGATGTTTCGCCTTCCAATTTTACGTTGGATTCAGATGAAGAGGTGGAGATTGTCACAGCAGGCACAAATTCTGCCAAACACCAGAACGATGTTGTCTCCCCTCCGTTGGCGGACGCCGAGAGTTCTAATGGACCTAACTGACAAGGCAAACAAGGTCGGGTCTTCTAATTTACCTCTTGATTCTGCCATTGCCAAAGATTGAACCTTTTTGAATTAAAATGACATCTATATGAACGCTTGTTCTGTTGTGTGATTTACTGTATTTTTGTTACGTGATTACACATGTTTTTTTTTGCTTGTCGTTGTGAGTTGTATTAGTATGAAATTGAGAAACGATCATCAATATTAGTCATTTTAGTTCCTTCCATGTGCCCACACAACTCATTGATTTTTTCCTTATAATATTCTTGATCATATAACTTCTTGAATTATCAATTAGCCCTAAAGACTAACATGATTTAATCAATATTAGTGATATTTGTTTGTGGACATGACATGAAATTTTTTCTTATCGGTTCATTCTGTGTTACTGAGAAAAACTACTGTTTCTAGTCAAATTTCACTTGATCTTTCTATGCTATTAGAATTTACATAGCTATTTCCACATTCCCCAAATTTCGAGATATAGAATATAACCAGATGCTTCCTTTTCCTCTTAAGTTCTGATATGCACCTTATGTGAAAGACAACCGAGATAAACGAAAGTTATTGTACAGATTGTTTCCTTTCAGAAACTACTTGTTGCAGCATTGTCCAGGAAACATCAAATTCCATATGAAAACTACAAATCAGCAAATGGTAAGCTCAACCTGCACTTATTTCTTCTCCTATCCATCAGATTCTGTAGTAACATGAGTTAGAACTGAAAAGTACTGCAAAATCATCATCAATATGTCTCAAAATCATACTAAAATGTAGGTTGCTATCCTAGACAAATTTTGACAAAGACAATAGAGGATGATTACCATTGCAACATAGTCTAATTCATTTAGGTGCTTTTTTGAGCAATTGCCGAATGATACCAGATAGGAAGAACTATAGGATTTAGTGCAACATTAGGCATACATGATAGAGTACCAGACTAGTACTGGTATTTCCATTGGAGGGGTTTTAAGCTCTAGTACATGCAAAATCTACTGTCTATGTTCTATAAGATTCTATCTAGCAACAAGAAAAATATGATCATCTTACTATTTTATTAAAAATCTTTCCCTTTTACTAACTAACTTTGGTGAAGCCTAAAATAAATTTACGTTATTGTCCTTTTTTCTATTCACTTTAAAAATAATTCCAAGGTTTATTAGTAATTCTACAAGCTAAACAATCATTGATCTAGAGTTCAAGATTCAACTGCGGCATATTATTATGAATTTTTCTCATCATTAATTTTCTCTGGTTGTTTTATATAAAAAAATATAGTTCTCTTTAGTCTCACATCTTAGAATTGACAACACTAGGATCAAAGAAGTTTCTATAAATATTTTAGGCCAACGATGTTAAAAAATATACTTTTCTTAGTTTTTTTTACTAAGATAAGTATAATATTAAATTAAATTAATTTTTTACATAGGGAAGCCCATTACAGTAGTTTGTTGCTGGGATTCTCTAGCGTCACCCTTGCATTATTGCACTATTGCATGGGTCTGACGAATCTTACCCAAATAATTAATTCTTGGTTCTGAACATAAGGGTGATACTCGAAAATCCAAACAATTCGGATTTTCAAACACCCAAATAATTTAGATTTTCAAAAGGCAGTTACTTTACCCTAATGACTCTACTTTAGTATTTTAATACTACGATACTTTAATTAATATAATTTAATTTCATTATAAAGAGTCAATGTGGTTTCAATGTATGTTGCACTTTTGAGAGGAGTTTCTGAACAAACTACGAAAAATCTGATAACAAGAAGATAGAAAAGTTAGTATTATATTTTCCTTCAGGACATTAGATACAGAATGAACATTGGATTTTTTTTTAATTGTTAGAGATGTTTACACGCAACGCGTTTGCATGATCACTAGTATATTAGAAAAAACCTTCAGGTAGTATGATTTTTCTAGAAAAAGTAAAATATGGTCATATGTTAGCAAAAACCTTCAGGTAGTATGATTTTTCTATAAAAAAACAAAATATGATCATATAACTTGTTGGTAAAGTCCCTTTCAGCTCTAGTACATGCAAAATCTAGTGTCTTATGTTCTATAAGATTCTATCTAGCAACAGGAAAAATATGATCATATATTAGAAAAAAATCTTCAGGTAGTATGCTTTTTCTATAAAAAGCAAAATATTATCATATGTTAGCAAGTAGTATGATTTTTCTATAAATAACAAAATATGATCATATAACTTGTTGGTAAAGTCCCTTTCCCACGTAATAAAAAAAAATAAAAACAAAATATAAGATGGAGCTTGTTGCTATCTAGAGCTACTTTAACTTTAATTTAGTACTATAGCTTCAGCTTAAACTATCGCCATGAACTTAAACGACTAATCGTATCAAAGAGCAAAAAGCAACGTAACAACCCTGTATAAATTATTTGCTTCTACCAGCTTGGCATCTCCAATTCAAAGTTTTCCAAGAGCTTTGTGAAACTAAAAAGTTGAACGAAAAAGCTCGAACCACGGTGGCTATGAGGTTTGAGGTTTTTATTTAAAGAGCTGTATTGAAATTTTAAATTTTTTTTTTCTAAAAAATAGTAATGTTGGTGAGACCACTCTTTAATAAAAATGTATGATTAGGGTAAAAAAAAATTATTGAAAGGATTTTTTAATAATAAAAAGAGAAGTAAATTTTTTATATTTTTGATGTGACTTTGATATAGCAGATTGGTGATAAAAAAAATATTTATTTAGAGCTCTAATGAGTGAGGATGTCTTAAACTTGAAAGGCAACTATGGAATTACTTTTTCTTAATATTACAATTAATTCCTTAAGAAACAAATGGAACATGTGACAACAACATATTGTTAAAGGGAGTAGTAGAATGCAAGAGGGTGGAATACACGCCATCTTTAGTTCCACTGAGGGAATGAATTTTTATTTGTAGAGACCAGCTTGATCCTCTTCCTATAGATCCCAAATAAGCAATCCCTAAGGGAGCCGTTGACTTCAACTATCATACATGCAAGATCCATACTAGATTGATTAACTAGTCAGCCTACCTCTTATATGTTCGGCTCATTTTGTAAGTCCTCTTATGGTGTACTGTGGTTGAGATATACGGTGGTTGAGACATAATGTTATCATATGAGGTCTTAAGATCAAAATTCAGTACGTCCGAGTATGTCTTTTTTTATGTCTTGATCACCTACACTAATGTCTAGTAGTCATCCGTGATTTACCTCCTCCGTGTTGATCTATGACGGGTTGACAGGAGTGCTCGGGACGAACGAATCACTTTTTATCACTTGACGACTCATCTTTTAACTTCTCCTATCCTTTAACTAACTTGATGGTCAGTTATAAGTTGAATTCATAATTTATTTTTCTTCATATAACTTGAGATGAACTATGAAACACGTCTAGGATTAACATAATTATCTTTTACTAAAATTGACAACCCATCTTTTTTGTCTTAGTTGTCTTTTAGTGGCATGTTTTCATCCTCTTTTCTCTTTACTTAGGAAAAGTGAGCCACTGGTTCTGATCTTTAAAAATCAAGTTGTATCGAGGGGATTTACATGTCCACATAAGGGTTTACAAATATACTTGATCATCAAGAGATCTACTTGAAACTAACTCAACTTGCCAAATGTTAATGTACGACTTTACTTGAAATCCAAACAACAAATTCGTTTGATAATTTATCATCTATAACAAATGATGCATAGAAAGCTGACCTCCATGTACAATACATCTAGATTAAGTGCATAAATTTTGTTAAACGTGAAAAATATCATCCTTAAAAAGAAACCACAGTTCATCTCTGAAACAGGGTTCTTTGTGCATTGGATATGTTGTCTGCCAATAGTAAATCTGGGGAAACAATTGAAATCATTGGCCATTTGCTCTCAAATTCAAATTCAGTCTTGATCGAAATGAGAAATTGCATATCTGCAGTTATTTCATGAAACACAATCTAATGTTGGCACAATTGGAACAATAGTTGGTCAAGCCACAGATCAGCTACACCAATGAAATCCCTCATTGATAGGAGACCATCCTCATGAAAGGGCCTCTGCAAATTCTGTTGACAGTTGAAGCTTGATAGGAGAGCGGGATACCTAGTGCAATTATCCTTTAGATGTATATCACATAAGTAGTTGATAGGATCTTGTTCCTCTCATAGTACATCATAAAAGAAGATACATGAAGTTCGAAAGGTGACTGATATGGGGTAGATGGTAGAGTCACGTGGCGAGGAGTTTTTTTTTTTTTTGTTTGTAGGTTTTCGTAGATTTCCTTGCCGAAGGAAAGGGAGGGAGCTCTTGCCTCGTGGTATCCGCCTCCGCCGATGGATCACGGCGCTCCATGGCGATGATGAGATGATGAGGTCTCTACCTTTCCACTGCTACCGAACTTTGCCTTTTCCACCGTGTCGACGCCACTTGGGCCCCTTGTTGCCCCGCCGCTCATTTTCGTCAGCCATGCACCCGGTCGGCACCCTTGCCTTTAGACACGACTGGCCCACCCCTTAGTCTTTGTACTCCTTGCCGCTTCTCTGCTCGCTGCCGCGGGGCCCTGACTCTGCAGCTACCTGCTGGCCTGCCATTCTATAGCCGTGATTGCTCGAGGCAAAAGGGTTCATCATTCGGCTCGCCATCCTCAAGTCCACTTCCGTTCATCGATCCCAGTTCCACCGATTGGCATCCATTCAGCCTCGTCGATCCAGAGCTCCTTTCGGCTATGTTGACCCAACACTCCTTTACAGGTCAAACCCACCAGCCATTCATCCCAACTAGTCAATAACGCATGAGACAGTCCGTGTGTTGTCAGAACATGTAGAGTAGCATGGTTGACTTGATCCCATGAGATATTCAACGGTACCAAATATGAGCGATGTAATCTTTTGATATAATTATGGGACATCCTTCTTATCGGAATATGACATCTTGCCAGAAGTGCACTATTTCTCATGACAACTTTGAATATGAGATCCCATTTATTTGTGTTATAAAAGGAGCTCTGTCCTCACGGACCATGGTACGTGAACATATGGACACACATCTATTTCCATTACTCTACTACTATTTACCTTCTTCATCTCACGCCATAGACTAATTTGAACCTCGGAGTGGACGAGCTAGGACACCCCCACCTCTATTCTAACTCCTCCCTCATTCTTTTACTCGCAAGTTCTCCAGACGATTCGGGTCTCTCGGCATTATTCAACGACTCCCTTCTACAACTATATAGGTGACATTAGGCTGGGCAACAATTATCCGGTTGGCTAACAAGAAAGGAGATTTAAGAAGAAAATAAAATGAGAACCCACTTGATCCGGTAGTAAGGGCAGGGGGCCCCGCCCTGTGAAGTCAACGCGCACGTGGAAGCCACAGTGGCAATCGTCCATCCGGAGAGGGCCGGGTCCCACCGGACGTCCGACCGGCCAATGGAATCGAACGTCCGGAGAGGGGTGGGTCCGATCGGCTTGCCGACCGGACGATATACGACTGATGGTTAAAGGCGCCCTGTCGAAATCAGGGTTCCGGCGCTCAGTGGAAAAGGTCATGGGCCGAGCGGACCTCACGCTCGGCCAAAGCCATAAGGTAACACTGCTAATAGTCCCCATAAAGCACGTGATGGAGGATCTCCCCAAGTAAATCATCGCATATGTCCGACCGGATGTTGAGAGAGCTGTCCGTCCGGAAGCTAGATTTGGAGCAAAGAGGAAAAGGACAAGGAACGTCTTTTTCTGACAGCAGGTATGTTTCACGTGGGGGCCATGCTCCAAATCTTGTGACAGGGGATTCCGTTGTCCCATCGAGGACATGCTAAGATTGTAGCAGTATGGGTTAGGGAAGCTCACTGACAAGTCCTTACTGGAGTATGAGCTATGGACACGTGTACACCTCGGAAGGCGTACACTCACTTCTTCGCTGCCCTATATAAAGGCCCTTATTCTTCGCCGGAGGTACGCTTTCTAGGAGTTCTGGAGCCACTTTTTCTCTCTTGAGCTTCGCCTGACTTGAGCGTCGGAGGGTCGCCGCCGGGAATCCCTTCCCGGCCCGACTTCTGTGCAGGTTCGCCGGAGCTGTGTTACCAGTCGAAGATCCACGTCAACAGCCGGAGAGCGCCCCGTGCCCAGCGTCCGTTGGTTCAGCATTCGGACAGGATCAATTTCGCGCCGTCTGTGGGAACGCTCCTGCATCCGATCGGAAACAATGGACGAGGCTGGACGACAACACGCGGTGACACTTTCGACTGAGGAACTCGACGCTCTGATCGAGATAAGGGCCGCCAAGCTTGTGGAGCAAAAACAGAAGGCATCAGCCGAGCGGCCAGAGCAGCAAGCAACGTCAGCGTTTCATCGGGCTCTGTTCCGCACCCCTGATGCCGTGGCAGCCCACCGGGATAGGGGATCTTCTTCGGATGAAATGCCTAGACGAGATAACAGAAAGGGGAAAGCCCCCCGAGCGGACGTATCGCCCGAGCGGATCAATCACCAATTTTCGGAGGCTATCCTACGAGACCCTCTGCCAAAGCACTACACGCCTCCGACGATCGGCGAGTACAATGGAACGACCGACCCGGATGATCATTTGGGTAAGTTCGATAACACAGCTACTCTCCATCAATATACAGATGGAGTAAAGTGCTGAGTTTTTCTTACCACTCTCTCGGGCTCGGCTCAACGGTGGTTTCGGAGATTGCCGGACGGATCCATCACAAGCTTCAAAGATTTCCGAACGGCATTCCTCCACCATTTTGCAAGCAGTCGACGCTACCAGAAAACGAGCGTGAGCCTGTTCGCCATCAAGCAAGAAGCCCGTGAATCGCTTCGAGCTTACATCCAGCGGTTTAACCAAGTGGCGATGGACATCCCAACGGCTGTTAGGATCCTTTGTACGAGGCTAGAGAGGGGGGTGTGAATAGCCGACCCCAATTTCTCGTTTTTCTTCCTATAATTCGTTAGCGCAGCGGAAAAACAAACAAGGAAACGAAAACAAGAAGATCAAACCTCAACGCGTCGATGTAACGAGGTTCGGAGATTAGGGCTCCTACTCCTCGGCGTGTCCGTAAGGTGGACGAGTCCAGTCAATCCGTCGGTGGATGAGTCCCCGGAGAACCGGCTAATACAATATACTCCTTGTGGGTGGAGAAACCTCGCCACAATATTCTTGCAACAGCAAGAAAGGAATACAACAAGAAATACAAGAAGACAAGAACAATGAATGTAAAAACACAGGTTTTCTTGCCTCCTCGCCGACTGGATTTCGTTGAAGCAGCAGCTCCTCAGAACACCTACAACAGCAGGATATCCCAGTCGAGAAGCTCACGCGAAGCTTGCAAAGAAGAGCTCAACAAAGCTCAAGCACCAGAACAGCAGCTCTGTAGCAGAAGAGAAGAGGAAGAAGTTGTCGCGCAGCAGCCCTCGACCCCTTTATACCTGCGAAGAAGACAGCGAAGAAACTAGCCGTTGCGTCGCAACGGCTAGAACCCTGATCGGTCTACGGACCGATCAGGCCCTGTGCTGATCGGTCCCCAGACCGATCAGTTAGTGCACAGAACCTTCTGTGCGTACTCTGATCGGTCTGTGGACCGATCAGGCTCTGACCGGATCGGTCCCCAGATCTCCGCGACATCGTCTCTGATCGGTCCCCACCGATCGGGACATCCTGATCGATGCGTGGACCGATCACCTTCTTTCGCCTCTGTTACTGGCGATCGGTCACTAGGCCGATCGATACCGATCGAGAGTTTCGATGTCGATCGGTCACCGGCCGATCGAGCAACATAGACATCCGATCGGTCGGTGGCCGATCCGAGCTTGGTTTTGCCCAAACCAAGTTCCAAGACTTCAAACCAATATCCGGTCAACCTTGACCTATTGGTACTTCATCCCAAGCATCCGGTCACTCCTTGACCTGCTAATTCCTCGCCAAGTGTCCGGTCAATCCTTTTGACCTACTTGGACTTTCCAACACCAGAAGTCCGATCATCCCTGATCCATCTGGATTTTCCCTTGCCTGGATTCACTCACCGGGACTTTCCACACTGCCTAACATCCCAGTTAGGACTTTCTCATTGCCTAACATCCCAGTTAGGACTTTTCCGGCTTCACTCACGGGACTTTCCAACCGCCTAACATCCCGCTTAGGACTTTCCCCTTCGGCTTCACTTACCAGACTTTCCAACCGCCTAACATCCCGCTTAGGACTTTCTCAAGCCTCCACTCACTGGGACTTTTCCGTGCCAAGTCTCTATACTTGGACTTTTCGCGCCAAGCTCCTCGCTTGGACTTTTCCCACGTCTCCATACTTGGACTTTTCCAATGCCAAGCTCCCTGCTTGGACTTTTCGCGTGCCAAGCTCCCTGCTTGGACTTTTCCAGTGCCAAGTCTCCATACTTGGACTTTTCCAATGCCAAGCTCCCTGCTTGGACTTTTCGCGTGCCAAGCTCCCTGCTTGGACTTTTCCAGAATCAGGTCAACCAGGTCAACCTTGACCTAAGGTTGCACCTACAATCTCCCGAACACCTATTCTTGTCAAACATCAAGAATACAACTCTCTTCTCGTCAAACATCGTCAAACATCAAAACACAACTCGAGTCAGGTCAACTCGAGTCAGGTCAACCAAGTCAACCTTGACCTAAGGTTGCACCAACAATCTCCCCCTTTTTGATGTTTGACAAAATCCAAAATCAAGTTAGGTTAACCCGATAACCTAACTTAGGTTTTCCAACCATCTTCCAATGTCCAATGTTCTTTTCTTGAACATTCTCCGGACATTCTCCCCTTAGGTTAACCCGATAACCTAACTTGGGTTCTCCAATAATTCTCCCCCTTTTTGACACACATCAAAAAGTATTCCAATGTTCTTCCTTGAACATTCTTTCCCTAGCTTAGGTTAACCCGATAACCTAACTTGGGTTCTCCAATAATTCTCCAATGAACACTCTCCCCTTTTTGACACACATCAAAGAGAAAAAGGAGGGTATCAAGGTCAAGAGTTTCTTCCTAATGAAAGTCCCATACCTTTCATTTGAAACTCTTAATTTCCCCCTTGATACTAAACTCAACAATCAACTTAGTGATAATCCCATATCACTAATCCTTAAAAGTCTTTTGGAGTAAAAATCCCCCTTAAAAGTCAACTTCCCCTTGACAATTAGGTAAAACTTCCCCTAAAGGTCAACTCCCCCTTGACCATTGCACCAACAATGTCTTGGCGAGTTTCAAACCTTTAGAAATCCACAAAACCCAACTTCCAGCTGAAATTTCAGACCAACAGCTGAAAATCAGAAACTGGCACGCACTGATCGGTCCCCAGACCGATCAGTATCCCCCTGGATCGGTCCCTAGACCGATCCACGCTTCACTGATCGCACTGGATCGTCACTGATCGGTCACCAGACCGATCAGAACTTCCCTGGATCGGTCCGGTGACCGATCCACACTCTGAAATCAGAGATTTCTGATTTCCCTTCCCGGAAATTCAGAAACTCCTAATAAATTCCAGAAAATTCCAAAAATCGTAAAATTTTTGAGGATACACTCCTCATACCATATACTATCACGGAAAAATAATTTTCTATGAAAATAGTTTCCATTTTTCAATCTTGATACAAAGTTCAAAAACTTTGAAATAGTTCAAGTTTAAGTCATCTTTGTATCATCTTGCTCAATGAAGAATGCTATCACTAGGAAAGTTTCATCAAGGTTTTTCAAATCAATTTTAAAATGTTTTTAAAACCATTTGAATTTAGGACCATAATCTTAGGGCTAGATGTACATGACTTGTACACAAGCTTTCCCTATGATCCTTAATTTCTTGAATTAGGGTCATCTAGGTACAATGACTATGCACCTTGATCCTAACTCATGATCCTAATATCTCACACACATCTAAGGTGCATCAAACCACATTCAAGTCAATTTGATGTGAGATATGGGTTAAGGTCAACTTAGGCTAAGGTCTCATGCATTTTCTAAACACAAATTTGATCTCAATATCAAGATGTGTTCTTCATCCTTAAATCAATTCAATTGATTATTAATGCAAGAGATGATGACATGGCATAAATGATATCATAAATGGAAAACATGTGCCAATGTCATGATGTCATGGCATAAAGTATGAAAACTTAAATAGAGCATGACATATAAACTAGCCTAAGCACTATCATGACATTTCAAATGATGATAAAACTAAACATGATGTCATGACATGTCATATGGCAAACAACCATGGTAAGTTAACACAAATAAAATACCTAGATTACCTATCTAAGTATCCTTAATCACTTAGTTAACTTAAATTCTAATCCTAGATTGCCCAAAGTGCTCCAAGAAAATGTCAAAACCCAAATTGGCATTTCTTGATCTCTTGTTTGATTTATACCATTTTAAAAATTTTACAAGAGTAGCACTTCTAAATTAAGGCCCGGATTGCCTTGATTACCTAAGAGAATATCAAAAATCCCAATTTGATATTTCTCTAGGTTTTTCCACATTGTGTCAATTTAAAGTAAGATTAATATATTCTCACTTTGGCACACTTTACTCTTCCAAGGAGTGAATGATAAAGATTATTCCATTTCATTTTCAAAGGTTCCCAAAACCTTGAAAATGCTCCTTGAGTGTCAATTTCCTCAAAGTTGGGTTAACTACCCTTCTTATTGGAGTTGACACTCTCTAACCCATCTATGGGGTAGAAAAATGCTCCTAGGAACCCAATACCTACTTGAGCTCATTGGGTTCACTAAAAATTCACTAGGGATGACTTCCCTAGCAACCCTCCTAATGACCCTCTTAGGCTTTAAAGCCTTGGTCATTTGGGTCTCATCAAGGTCAACTATAGGGGTGACTTCCCTTGTGACCTTGGTAATGGTCTTCCTAGCCTTAGGTTTTGTTCCATAATCGAATGGAACATTATGATAGGTGGGCTTGACCATTTGGGACTTAGGTTTGTGACCCAAACCCTTTTTGTCCTTGGACATTGGTTTTTGACCCTTAAACCCTAGAGATGACTTCTCCAAGTTTTAAGAGCCTTTTCCCAGTATCAAGTCTTGACCTCAAGACTTGATTCTCCTTCTCTAATACCTCAATTTTTGATTTGTCATTCTTCTTTGAGGCATTCCTAGGCATGTGTCTAGTTGATTTGGGGTTTCTACCTAGGTTTTCCTTAACCTTAGAAGTGTTAATCCTATGGTTAGCATTCCTAGTAGTATCCCTATCTAGGTTGACATGTTTAGCACCTAAGCACATGTATTGATTTCTAGTGTTAACATGCTTATCATTATTGACTAATGCAATAAAATTACTAGCATGTATCCTACTAGACTTGCACGAATGAGCCTTAAAAGATACCTTAGGGTTTGCCTTAGCTCCCCCTATCGATGTGCCCGGTCTCTTGCCCTTGTGAGGTTGCCTCCCCCTCGGACAATGGCTCCTATAGTGTCCCCGTTGCTTGCATTGAAAGCACACCACGTGCTTCTTGCCTTTGCGTGTTGGGACTCCGGCTACCTTGACCTTTGGCGCCGGTGGAGTCTTCCTAACTCTCTTTGGACATTTGCTCTTGTAATGTCCATACTCCCTACACTCAAAGCATAATATATGTAATTTATTTGAAACTAAAATGCTTGAGTTACCTAGGGTTTGGGATGGATGACTCCCTCCTTCATCCCTTCCGGAGGTAGAATCTTCTTCTTGCTCCGATCTTGAACAAGAGGAACTCTCCTCCTCTTCTTCCTTGGATGTTGAGTAGCCCTCAACTCCCAATTCGCTCCCTCCATGATGTGAGCTACTTGGCTCACTAGGCTCCTCTTCATGGCTTGAAGTGGAGCTCTCCTCATGGTACTTGGCCAAGTTATCCCATAATTCCTTGGCATTGTTGTAACCTATCTTACACAAGATGTTAGTAGGCAATGAAAATTCAATTATTCTCGTTACCTCTTCGTTGATTTCGGATTTGTGAATTTGTTCTCTTGTCCACTCCTCCTTCTCAAGTGGTTTTCCTTCCTTATCCACCGGAGGAGTAAAACCTTCTTGTACACAAAACCAATTCATTATGTTAGTCATAAGAAAGTACTTCATCCTTACCTTCCAATACGCGAAGTCGCCGCATTCGTAGAAGGGTGGAATGGTGATGTCTTCTCCATAGAGATCCATCTCTAGCCCGTGCTCCCCCGGGTGTTGATCCGTCGAAGAGCGGCCTCGCTCTGATACCACTTGTTAGGATCCTTTGTACGAGGCTAGAGAGGGGGGTGTGAATAGCCGACCCCAATTTCTCGTTTTTCTTCCTATAATTCGTTAGCGCAGCGGAAAAACAAACAAGGAAACGAAAACAAGAAGATCAAACCTCAACGCGTCGATGTAACGAGGTTCGGAGATTAGGGCTCCTACTCCTCGGCGTGTCCGTAAGGTGGACGAGTCCAGTCAATCCGTCGGTGGATGAGTCCCCGGAGAACCGGCTAATACAATATACTCCTTGTGGGTGGAGAAACCTCGCCACAATATTCTTGCAACAGCAAGAAAGGAATACAACAAGAAATACAAGAAGACAAGAACAATGAATGTAAAAACACAGGTTTTCTTGCCTCCTCGCCGACTGGATTTCGTTGAAGCAGCAGCTCCTCAGAACACCTACAAGCTCACGCGAAGCTTGCAAAGAAGAGCTCAACAAAGCTCAAGCACCAGCAGCACTTGGCAGAAGAGAAGAGGAAGAAGTTGTCGCGCAGCAGCAGCCCTCGACCCCTTTATACTGCGAAGAAGGCGAAGAAACTAGCCGTTGCGTCATAACGGCTAGAAACCTGATCGGTCTACGGACCGATCGGGCCTATCGATCGGTCCCCGTGCCGATCGGTTAGTGCAGAACCTACATGCGTACTACGATCGATGCGGACCGATCGGGCTCTGGATCGGTCCGCGACCGATCCGCTTCCGACATCGTCTCTCGATCGGTCCCGCGATCATCAGATCGGTCCCGGACCGTCGCATCGATCGATGGCCCGACGTGGACCGATCACCGCCTTCTTTTCTGTTGCCGATCGGTCACTAGGCCGTCGATGAACCGATCGTAGAGTTTCTGAGATCGATCGGTCACCGGACCGATCGAGGCAACATCCCTGGATCGGTCCGGTGACCGATCCAGTCGGTTTTGCCCAAACCAAGTTCCAAGACTTCCAAACCAATATCCAACAACCTTGACCTATTGGTACTTCATCCCAAGCATCGGTCACTCCTCGACCTGCTAATTCCTCACCAAGTGTCCGGTCAATCCTTTTGACCTACTTGGACTTTCCAACACCGTAAGTCCGATCATTCCCGATCCATCTGGATTTTCCCTGCCCGGATTCACTCACCAGACTTTCCACACCGCCTAACATCCCGCTTAGGACTTTCTCATTCCTAACATCATCAGGACTTTTCCACCGCTGGCTTCACTCACGGGACTTTCCAACCGCCTAACATCCCAGTTAGGACTCTGCCCGGCTTCACTCACGGGACTTTCCAACCGCCTAACATCCCAGTTAGGACTTTCTCCATTGCCACCTACTGGGACTTTTCCGTGCAAGTCTCTATACTTGGACTTGCCAAGCTCCTGCTTGGACTTTTCCCAAGTCTCCATACTTGGACTTTTCCAATGCCAAGCTCCCTGCTTGGACTTTTCGCGTGCCAAGCTCCCTGCTTGGACTTTTCCAGTGCCAAGTCTCCATACTTGGACTTTTCCAATGCCAAGCTCCCTGCTCGGACTTTTCGCGTGCCAAGCTCCCTGCTTGGACTTTTCCCGAATCAGGTCAACCAGGTCAACCTTGACCTAATGTTGCACCTACAATCTCCCGAACACCTATTCTTGTCAAACATCAAGAATACAACTCTCTTCTCGTCAAACATCGTCAAACATCAAAACACAACTCGAGTCAGGTCAACTCGAGTCAGGTCAACCAAGTCAACCTTGACCTAAGGTTGCACCAACAACGGCCACCTCAGAAACCATGATGAACGCCTTCACACAAGGCCTGGTGGATGGGGATTTCTTCCGATCGCTCATCCGAAAGCCGCCCCGAGACTATGATCACATGCTACACCGGGCTAACGAATACATCAACATGGAAGAAGCACAAGCGGCTAGGAAAAAAGAAGCTCCAACCGAGCGGGCTCCCCTGGCCGAGCGAAAACCACACGCCACTCATCAGCCGCCCAGAGGACCAAGGGTCGAAGCAATTCGATCCCTCCATGTCCGATCCCATGTGCAAGAGGTAGCTGCCGCTCGGCCAAAGCCAAAGAAGAAATGGACCCCGATGTTCTGCTCCTTCCACCGGACGGATACGCACAATACAAGGGATTGTCGAAGTCTCCCCTTCGTGGCTCACCCCGTCCCCCGGAATACCAGACGACGATCTCCCTCCGTCGACAGGAGACAAAGAGCTCATGAAGCCGGTCGGACGCAAGCTGATAGGCCACAGCAGCAACAGACTCCCGATCGGCATCGTTCTCCAAGGTAGGAGAATCGCCGAGCATCTAGAGAACGGTCCCGACCGTCCACTCGGGAAGAGGAAAATAGAAGCAATACTTCTCGAGGCGAGATCAACGTTATTGCTGGCGGACCGACCGGAGGAGACTCCAACCGAGCTAGAAAGGCGAGCGTCCGCCAGCTCCAAATCCATGCCGTTGGCTGCAGCCAAGAACGGGCGAGCGGACCGGAAATCAGTTTCGGGCCAGGGGACTTGGAAGGAGTTGAAGTACCCCACGACGATGCTATGCTCATCAAAGCGGTAATAGCTAATTACACAATTCATCGCGTATTTATTGACACAGGGAGCTCAGTCAACATCTTATTCAAGAAGGCGTTCGATCAGCTGCAAATTGATCGAGCCGAGCTGGTACCCATGACAACTCCGCTCTACGAGTTTACGGGAAACGAAGTTCAGCCGGTCGGACAGATCCGGCTGGCTACCTCGCTGGGAGAAGAGCCCCTCAGAAGGACAAGGACAACAAATTTTGTGGTGGTCGACTCTCCCTCGTCCTACAACGTCATTTTGGGACGACTGGCGCTCAGCGAATTCCGAGCGGTCGTCTCAACCTTCCATCAGAAGATCAAGTTCCCAGTGGAGGACAAAGTGGGAGAAGTACGGGGAGATCAGCTAGCAGCTCGGCGATGCTATATCGAGATGGTCCGAGCAGAAGCCAACTCCGCTCGGAAGACGCCCCGAATCGAGGTAAACGCCATCACTGAGAAGCCACCTTCTTTAATTTATGAAGAAAAAGAGGAGGTACAGATTCACCCAATCCGATCGGAGATCACGACTTTTATTGCGTCCGATCTGGAGGAGAAGCAGAAAGAGGAGCTGATCCAATGCCTCCGAAGAAATCACGATGTCTTCGTCTGGTCGACACATGAGCTGCCCGGAATTTCGCCGAGCATAGTGCAACACGAGTTACATGTCCGACCGGACGCTCGGCCGGTAAAGCAGAGAAAAAGAGATTTCAGCGCCGAGTAGAACGTCATCATCCGGGTGGAGGTGGAGAAGCTTCTGGAAGCCGGCCATATTCGCGAGGTTCAGTTCCCGAGCTGGCTGGCGAACGTAGTATTAGTCTCCAAGCCGGGCAACAAATGGAGAGTGTGCATAGGTTTCAGGGATCTCAACAAAGCTTGCCCGAAAGACTTTTACCCCCTGCCCCGGATAGATCAGCTGGTGGACTCTACGGCCGACTGCGAATTAATCTGTATGCTCGACGCCTACCAGGGCTATCACCAAGTGCCGCTCGCCCGTGAAGATCAAGAAAAGGTCAGCTTCGTGACGGCCGACGACACTTATTGCTACAATGTGATGCCGTTCGGATTGAAAAATGCGGGAGCCACATATCAGCGCTTAATGAATAAAGTATTCAGAGAGCAGATCGGGCGGAACCTAGAAGTTTATGTGGACGACATTCTCATCAAATCCGTCCGAGCGGCAGATCTCTTCAAAGACATGGAGGAAACCTTCCGAACGCTGCGCAAATATGGAGTCAAGCTAAATCCTCAGAAGTGTCTGTTCGGAGCAAAAGGGGGGCGTTTTCTAGGGTACATAGTGACCGAGCGGGGAATTGAAGCAAATCCCAACAAGGTGAAAGCCCTACAAGACATGCCGCCCCCAAGAAATACAAGGGAAGTACAACGTTTGACCGGTCGGATAACCGCTCTATCCAGATTCATCTCCAAAACGGCCGACTGGAGCCTTCCTTTTTTCAAGATCTTACGCAAAGCTACAAAATTTCACTGGGACGAAGAATGCGATCGGGCGTTCGAAGAATTGAAGACGTATCTTAATTCTCTGCTTGTACTTGCCAAGCCGATCGGGGGTGAGTCACTTTATATTTATCTGTCTTCAACTGAGCATGCTGTAGGCTCAGCACTGGTGAGGTCTAGCGGCGATGAGCAGCCGGTGTATTTTCTGAGCCACATTTTAAAAGATGCTGAATCTCGCTACACTGGGCTCGAAAAGCTAGCCTTCGCTCTGGTCCTCGCCGCTAGGCGCCTTCGTCCCTATTTCCTGGCGCATACCATTATTGTCAAAACCAACAGTCCGCTCGGACGTGTCCTACTAAATCCGGAGGCATCCGGACGGCTCATTAAATGGACGACGGAGTTAAGTGAATTTGATATCCAATACCAGCCCCGTTCGGCGATCAAAGCGCAATCCTTGGCCAATTTTGTGACTGAGGTGCAAATGCCGGAGCCGGAAGCTATGTGGAGAATATATGTGGATGGATCGTCCACTCGACTCGGAAGCGGGATTGGAATATTGCTGCTCTCCCCACAAGAAGAAAAAATGCACCTGTCCGTCCGGCTGGATTATAAAGCTACAAACAATGAGGCAGAGTATGAGGCCCTCATAGTTGGTTTGCAGGCAGCACGATATGTGGGAGCCGGTCGGGTAACACTCCACTCGGACTCGCAGTTGGCCGCTCAGCAACTCTCTGGTACCTTCGAAATCAATAGCGCTCGGCTCAAGCTCTACGTTGAAGCCTTCGAGAAGCTCAAAGCTGATTTTCGAGAAGTTATTGTTCAGAAGATACCCAGAGCAGAAAATCAAGCGGCCGATGAGTTAGCCAAGCTCGCGAGCTCAATAACGTCGGTCGCCATTCAGCAGCCAATTGAAAAAGTATTGTTGGTGGCGCACGTCGACCGGATGGAAGGCCTCACATTTTCAAGCGACTGGCGGACGCCCATCATAGAGTTCCTCCGCTCGGGCGCCACACCATCCAATGAGTATGAAGCCCAGCTGCTAAGGAGGAGAGCCGGGCGGTTCACACTCATCGGTGATCAGCTTTATAAAAAGGCTTTCTCACGCCCGTTGTTGAAATGCGTGAGCTCGGAGGACTCGGCTTACATCCTCCAAGAAGTACATCAAGGATCGTGCGGAGGACATCCGGGCGGACGAGCACTAGATAAGAAGATCCTGCTAGCTGGATACTTTTGGCCGACTTTACAAGCAGATACCGCTCGGACAGTGTCGACGTGCCTTTCATGCCAAAAGTACCATAACTTCAACCACCGACCGGCAGAAGAAATGAAGGCATCAACAGTTTCCTGTCCGTTCGATCAATGGGGAATGGATATTGTTGGTCCATTCCCGATGGCGACCGGGCAGCGGAAATTTTTGCTAGTGGCGGTTGATTATTTCTCCAAATGGGTGGAGGCCGAGCCGCTAGCCAAGATCACCGAACAGATGGTCAAAAAATTTATCTGGCAACACATCATCTGTCGGTTCGGCATCCCTCGCCGCTTGATCTCAGACAATGGGCGGCAATTCACAGGGAAGATGCTAGAGGATTGGTGCAAAAGCTACGGCATCGAGCAACACTTCACGTCCGTGGCTTATCCCCAAAGTGACGGTCAAGACGAAGTGGCCAATCGAGAAATTCTTCGTATCTTGCGCACTCGGCTCGACCATTTGGGAGGAAGTTGGCCAGATGAAGTGCCGGGCATCCTATGAGCCATCCGAACGGCTCCAAAGGAAGGGACGGGCGTCACGCCTTTCCACTTGGTGTATGGTGGTGAAGCAGTCATTCCTGTTGAAGTCGGAGTCGAATCCGCTAGGATCCAAAGCTATGATGAGGGCAACGCCGAGCGGAGTCTGGATCTGGTCGAAGAGGAAAGAGCCAAGGCGTCCGTCCGGCTGATGGCGTACCGGCAACGGATGAAGCAAAATTACAATCGCCGCGTAATCCCCAGATCATTCCAGGTCGGCGATCTTGTTTGGAAGAAAGTCAAGCCGGTCGGCGACGTCAGCAAATTGGAGGCACCGTGGGCGGGCCCCTTCAAGGTTATTGAAAAGCTCCGCTCAGGAGCATATTATTTGGAGGATGAAGCCGGACGGCAGTTGGATCGACCGTGGAGTGCAAATCATCTCCAGCCTTATCGAGTTGGATGAAAGGTGCACGAATATAATTCATTTTTGTGTATATGCTAGTCGCTTATGTACTTGTAATGCAGGAAGCAAAAAGATGAAAACACATTGAGCAATCTCCGCCGAACTGCTTACTGCGTGAAGACCCCTGGCCGTTCGGCCGGGGCATATAAATATATGAGCCGCACGCTCGATAACGAAGGCCCCTCGCCCCTCGGCAAGGCATATATAATCAGTTAAAGTTAACCGTAAAGGTCGTCGAGCTCCGACGTTAAATATCGAGAGACGAGCCGACGTCTATAAACGTCCGAGCGGAAGACCGTCGAGCTCCGACGTTAAATATCGAGAGACGAGCCGGCGTCTATAAACGTCCGAGCGGAAGACCGTCGAACTCCGACGTTAAATATCGAGAGACGAGCCGGCGTCTATAAACGTCCGAGCGGAAGACCGTCGAGCTCCGACGTTAAATATCGAGAGACGAGCCGGCGTCTATAAACGTCCGAGCGGAAGACCGTCGAACTCCGACGTTAAATATCAAGAGACGAGCCGGTGTCTATAAACCCTCCGAGCGGAAGACCGTCGAACTCCGACGTTAAATATCGAGAGGCCGATGCTATAAACCCTCTCGGCGGAAGACCGTCGAGCTCCGGCGTTAAATATCGAGAGGCCGGCGTCTATAACCGTCCGGCGGAAGACCGTCGAGCTCCGGCGTTAAATATCGAGGGGCGGCGTCTATAAACCCTCCGAGCGGAAGACCGTCGAGCTTCGACGTTAAATATCGAGAGACGAGCCGGCGTCTATAAATGTCCGAGCGGAAGACCGTCGAGCTCCGACGTTAAATATCGAGAGACGAGCCGGCGTCTATAAACCCTCCGACGTCTATAAACCCTCCGAGCGGAAGACCGTCGAGCTCCGACGTTAAATATCGAGAGACGAGCCGACGTCTATAAACCCTCCGAGCGGAAGACCGTCGAGCTCCGACGTTAAATATCGAGAGACGAGCCGACGTCTATAAACGCCCGATTGGAAGATCGTCGTGTGGGTGAGGCCAATAAGAAGGATGCAATTCCTCCGGAAACTCGCCTTCAATATCGATAAAACCGACTCCACGTCCTGCTCGGCTCAGAGCACAAAGGTACTTAAGCGGAAAGGTAACTCCAAGTACTTCGCTACACTCGAAATAAATAGCCGAGCGGAAAGGTAACTCCAAGTACTTCGCTACACTCCCTTTCGAATGCCAGAAGAGTGATAATAGGCGAGTGGACGACACACATGCTAACTTAAAAGGACAGCGTGCAAAAGGAAAACACTGCATTCAAATTAAAACTTTAGGCCGGGCGGCCTAAGTACAAAAAGGATCATATCTAGCCGAGTGGCCGAATTACAAAAGTTACTCTATGTAATCGTAAAGGGTCTTGGGAATGCTTTCCAGGAGCGCCACTTGATCGCCGGTCGGAATGGTAGTGGACTCTGGAAGAAGACCCTTGGACTTCAGATAGTTGGTGGTCGCGGTCATAGCCAAGTCGAAGGCTGTGTACATCCGCTCGCAGATTTTCTCCGAGAATTCAGGCGAGCGGATGTAGCCCTGTCTTAAGGCAGCAACTCGACTCGGCTCGGCATCTTGATATTCTTTGAAGGCCGCCTGGGAGCCAGTGAGGGCCTCATTCAGACTCTGAAGCTTTGCCGCGTCGGCCGAGCGACCCACCTTCTCTCTGTCGAGCTGCTCCATCAGCTCTTTTACCTTAAGCTCCAGGCCCCGAGCCTCCACGTTCTTTTTCTCCAAATCGGAGATGGTCGTATTTTTTCGGGTGGTGGCCAGGGTTAATTTTGTGTCGAGCGACTTGACTTGTCGCTCGGACTCGGCCAGGGCGTGGGCCTGATCGGCCGTTTTCTTCTGCTCGGACGCCAACAGATCTTGAGCTTTCTTCAGCTCCTTTTGCAGCTCGAAGTAAGACGGGCCCTGAGAGCCGGACGGACCGCCTGCCGCCTTCAGTTGCCTCAGCTCCTCGTCCACCATAGCCAGGCGGTTGGAGACGGCTATCTCTTCCACCCATCGCTGATGCAAAAAGGCGAAATTGTCAAAGGCCGAGCAGAAAAATGCAAGTGAAGCTTAATAAAAGAAAACTTACCCCCGTGGACTCCTGCATATGGCTATTGGCCAAGTTCCGGAGGGGGATCATTGCAATGCGTGCCCGAGCGTCGGCCCACATCTCGGCCAGGGGCCCTTTCAAGGTGATGGTATGCTCGGGCGCGGTTGGCCGGTTTGCCTCTAGCAGCAATTCTTCAGTCGGGAGATGAAGGGTGACCCGTACTGTGCGGCCGTGACCAGGGATTGTCCGACCGGGATCAGAAGCCGGCGCAGAAAACTGCGAATGGATAGTTGAGCTCTTAACCGGGTGCCGAGCGGGTGGGCGGGTGCTGACCGGAATAGCCTCAATGGGGGCTTCCGGCTCGTCCCATTCAGAAGGAGTCCGGTCGGACGAAATGGCTTCGACCTCTGGCGCCTTACCTCGAGCGGCGGCGGTTGCTCGCTCGGACGGTTGGACCGTTGACGTGGCCGAGCGCAGAGGAGTCTCCACTCGGCGCCTCTTTTGTAGAGGCTGCTCCTCCTCCCGAGCGGAACCTTCCTCGGGTGCAGTTCGTTCTTGGGGAGGGGTGGCTCCGCTGGCCACATTTGGCCGACTCAGCCTGAGTCCCGCTCTCACCTTCGTGGGATCCGACCGGATGGATACCCAAAGCTTCCATTTCTCTGGCCGCCGCGGCTTCCAGAGCGGCCGCCTTTCTCTTCAAAACGCCGGCCATCACTGAATCCATGACGATGTCCGCTGCAAAAGAAAGAAAGGAAATCAGTTAGCGATCAAAGCAAATGTCCAAGTAAAGTTCTTACCGAAGCTGGCCGGAAGAGGAGTCCGTATAGGACTCAGACCGAAGATATACATCACTCCTTCATGAAGGAGCTTATTGATGTCGAGTCGCAGACCGGCTAGTATGTTTGCAGCGTGGAGGTAGTCCGGTCGGGTCTTGAACTTCTTCAGCTCGGGAGTAGGGGGCAAGCTGACTTGCCACTTTGTCGGGAAGGTGGCCTGATCGGGCATGCGGATGTAGAAAAAATAATCCTTCCAATGTTTATTGGAAGAAGGGAGTTTGTTGAAAAAGACCAAGCCGGGTCGAGCTTGGAACATGAAGGTGCCCGGATCGGCTTGCTTGGGGTAATAGAAATAAAAGAAGACCTCCGGTCGAAGGGGGATGTTGTGAATCTTAAACAAAACGACAACACCGCAAAGGAGACGGAAGGTATTGGGTACTAGACTGCCGAGCGGCACACTGAAAAAATTGCAGACATCTATGATGAAAGGATGTACAGGGAAGCGAAGACCGGCGGTAAACTGGTCTCGGAAGACACAGAAAGCTCCGCGCGGCGGCCTATGAGGCCGAGCGGAAGGACCGGCTAAACGAATTTCGAAATCCTCTGGGATTTCGAAATTGTCAGTCAAAATATCAAAGTCCCGCTGTTCGAATCGGGACTGCATGGTGGTGTACCATGGGCCGAGCGACTGGTCTTCGGGATTTGAAGAACTAGCCATTGGCCGATCGGAAGGAATCAAAAGGCAAAAAGGCAGGAGAAAAACGACAGCAAACGAAAGGAGGTTTCAAGGATCGAAACTGAGGAAAAAATGCGGAGGAAACACCGGAAAGGAGGAAGGAAAGATATAAAATCTTACTGCGAGGAAAGGGATCGCGAAAAAGGAGCCAGAGAGCGTCGGAGAGCAGAAACAGGATCGCCGGAGCTCCAAAGCACTGGAGGCAGTGGTCGAGATCGCGGAAGCAAATGAGGGAGAGAAGGAAACGAAGGCTTTATAGGGCGGAGGCCGGCCGACCTCCACCGTTGGATCCAGGTCACGGGAATCAGAGCATGCATCGAGCCGTCCATTTCGAATCGCTTCGATCACATCAAAACACCACGCCACCGCCGCCGTACACCGATGGCATTGCTCCACGTGGCATTCAATCATTCGGAGCATTTAATGAAAGCATGCTCAACCTTAATGTCGAAGATTGGCGCAGAATACGAGGAGATCCGGTGAAGACCATTGTTGATTCGCTTAAGGCTGCCTCTATGGTCGGCCGAGAGGATGATACAAGCACGGAGGAACCGCTCGGCCGGATTCTTAGTCCAGTCAGTCGGACTATCCGCCTCCTTCGACTAGACTTGAAGGGGAGGCAAGTGATCCGGTAGTAAGGGCAGGGGGCCCCGCCCTGTGAAGTCAACGCGCACGTGGAAGCCACAGTGGCAATCGTCCATCCGGAGAGGGCCGGGTCCGACCGGACGTCCGGCCGGCCAATGGAATCGAACGCCCGGAGAGGGGTGGGTCCGATCGGCTTGCCGACCGGACGATATACGGCTGATGGTTAAAGGCGCCCTGTCGAAATCAGGGTTCCGGCGCTCAGTGGAAAAGGTCATGGGCCGAGCGGACCTCACGCTCGGCCAAAGCCATAAGGTAACACTGCTAATAGTCCCCATAAAGCACGTGATGGAGGATCTCCCCAAGTAAACCATCGCATATGTTCGGCCGGATGTTGAGAGAGCTGTCTGTCCGGAAGCTAGATTTGGAGCAAAAAGGAAAAGGAACATCTTTTTCTGACAGCAGGTATGTTTCACGTGGGGGCCATGCTCCAAATCTTGTGTTCGGGGATTCCGCTGTCCCATCGAGGACATGCTAAGATTGTAGCAGTATGGGTTAGGGAAACTCACTGACAAGTCCTTACTGGAGTATGGGCTATGGACATGTGTACACCTCGGAAGGCGTACACTCACTTCTTCGCTGCCCTATATAAAGGCCCTTATTCTTCGCCGGAGGTACGTTTTCTAGGAGTTCTGGAGCCACTTTTTCTCTCTTGAGCTTCGCCTGACTTGAGCGTCGGAGGGTCGCCGCCGGGAACCCCTTCCCGGCCCGACTTCTGTGCAGGTTCGCCGGAGCTGTGTTACCAGTCGAAGATCCACGTCGACAGCCGGAGAGTGCCCCGTGCCCAGCGTCCGTTGGTTCAGCATTCGGACAGGATCACTACCAAAAAAGAAAATTATTATTCAGAATAGAGGATTAATTTCTCAAATCACTAAATATATATAAAACATATTTATATTGACCGCGACACTAAGACTAAGAAAAGAAAGAAATCATAATGGACTTTCAATTCAATCTAGTAGTAGAGAAAGAAAAAAAAATCTTTCTAGAAAAGGAAATCTCTGAACAATAATCGAAAGAAAAGAGATTTTTTCAAAAAAGGAAATCTCTTGACAAAAATAAAAATTAATAGAACAAGACGCTTATATAAACAAACAAGAACCCATAATTAACAGAAATATCAAAATTATCCTAAATATTATAAAAATAAAAATAAAAATAAAGATAATTGAAAAATAATAATAAAATCTTTGAAGGCTCGGGCAATGGTCTAAACGTTGCTTTTTGGGCCTAAAATTTGGTGGTTACAAGTTCCTCGATAATAAATGTAGGTCTCTGAATTCTACACACATGAGATTCGACAAAGTTTGATTCTGAGTTCCGAGTCAAAAGTTACCCTTTGAAGTTCAAGGGGTCATGTTGGGTTGATCATGTATCAGTTTTCTCGAGTTGAAAAAAATTTGCTCTCGAGCTCATAGTAGCATCATCAACATCCACCGAGTACGTAGTCAAGTGCTTGAAGATATTAGACGTCTTCAAATGATTAGGAAGGTGCAACCTGTATGCATTGTCATTGATCTTTTGCAATATCTCATACGGTCCAATCTTCTATTCCTTCAGGTTATTGTACTCGCCAACAGGGAAACGATCATGAGTTAACATAATCAAGATAAAATCTCCTACCTTAAAAAGTACCTGACTACAATGACTGCCAATTTGAGTTTTGTACTTGGTATTGCTATTTAGAATTATCAGTTTCACCTGCTCATGAATGTTCGAAGATGCTCTGTCATATCATCTGTTTTAGGACTAAATCGTCTCACACGTGGAACAAGGCTAAGTCCAAAACCCCATATGAGTTTCGCCCATTGACAATCTTAGAAGGACTCAATCCTGTGGTCCTGTTTCTTTATCTGTTGATCCTGTCCGAAAGCTGAATCAATGGACGCTGGGCACGTGGCGTTCTCCGAGTTGCTGACGTAGATCTCCGACCGTTCGTACGGCCCTCCGGCAAACCTGCAAAGAAGTCGAGCCGGGAAGGGGTTCCCGACGACGACCCTCCGACGCTCAAGTCAGGTAAGTGGACAGCAAAAAAGTGGCTCCCAATATGCCAGAAGGCGTACCTCCAATGAAGGGTGAGGCTCTTTATATAGAGCCGCGAAGAGGCTCGTGCACACATACCGAAGCGCGTACCTGTCCCCAGCCCATACCTCAGCCTGGGCTTGTCAGACAAACTTACCTGACACCATACTGCTACAGTCTGAGCACGTCTCTGATGGGACAGCGGAGCCCTCTGTCATAAGATCCTGCGTATGGCCTGCTCGTCGGACATGCCCGCTGTCAGAAGATGTTTCCTTGTCCTTTTGTCTCTTCTTACCTCATGCCGAGCATCCGGCCGGTCGGTCCGCTCGGTCGGCAATTCCATCAAGTTCGGCCGGTCGGTCCGCTCGGGAGAATCCCAGTAGTGTGCTCCGTGGACTATTAGCAGTATTACTACTTTATGCCTTTGGCCGAGCGAGCCACCCGCTCGGCCATACGCCCTTGTTCAACATGAGCGTCGGAACCCCGACTCCCGCCGGGGCGCCTTTTGCTATCAGTTAGACACCGGTTAGCCGGCCGGTCCACCCTTCTCCGGTCAGCCGGTCGATCCAACCTTTTCTCGGTCATCCGGTCGGTCCATCCTTGTCCGATCGACCACCTGGCCCTTTGACTTCCACGTGGCGTTGACTCCTCGGAACGGGGGGTCCCCTGTTCTTACCGCCGGATCACTTGCCTTCCCTTCAAGTCTAGTCGAAGGAGGCGATTAGTCCAACTGACTAGACCATCAGTTGAACCGAGCGACATCCTTCAACTGTTATCCGCTCGGAAACAAAGGGGGTAGCTAAAACGCCGGTCAACGGCCACATTTCTCAGCATCTCTTCGAAGTTTTCGCCAATCTCTATCATTAAGGTCGAGCACGCGCCCATTAAATGCGTTCTAGTGGCTGGCTGCCACGTGGCGATGCTGCCGTCATCGTATGGCGGCGGCATGGTGCTCTGATGGGATTGAGGTGGTTCGAAATGAACGGCGTGATGCGTGCTCCGATTCTTGCGACCTGGATCCAACGGTGGAGGCCGCTCGGGCTCCACCCTATAAAAGCTCTGTCTTCTTCCTTCGCCGCACCCTTGCTCTTGCGTGCCTTCCAGTTTCTCGCGTTCCAGCTTTCCGGCGATCTCGCTCCTCTGGTTTCAGCGATCTCCGGTGCTCCTTTTTCGATCCTCGTCTTCATTGTAAGGCTCTCTTTCTTTCCCTCTTTGTTTCCGACGTTTTCTTTGCATTTCTTTCCCAAGTTTTCATCCTCGGGGTACTGTTTTGTTGCCGTCTTCTTGCTTTTATCCTCTGCCTTGTCTTTTTTGATTTCGTCCGCTTGGACAATGGCCCAATCTTCCCGATCCCAAGACCAAACCCTCGGCCCATGGTACACTACCATGGAGTCGCGCTTCGATCGGCGCGACGCCGACCTTCTGATTAATACTTTTGAGATCCCCTCCAACCTTGAAATCATCCTACCCACAGACTCCGCTCGGCCACACAAACCGCCGCGCGGACCGTTTTGTGTTTTCCGCGACCAGTTCACGGCCGGTCTGCGACTCCCCATTCATCCTTTCTTTGTAGAAGTTTGCAACTTTTTCGGCATTCCGCTCGGAAGCCTAGTTCCCAATACTTTCCGCCTTTTATGCGGTGTAGTCGTCCTCTTCAAAATCTATAACATTCTCCTCCGGCCGGAGGTCTTCTATTACTTCTATTACCCCAAGCAATCCGAGCCGGGCACCTACATGTTCCAAGCCTGGCCCGGCTTGGTCTTCTTCAATAAACTACCTTCCTCCAATAAGCATTGGAAGGAATTCTACTTCTACATTCGCCTTTCCGAACGGCCTACCTTCCGAACCTAGTGGCAGGTCGGCCTTCCTCTCCCCCCAGAGCTCAAAAAGTTCAAGACCCGACCGGATTATCTCCACGCCGCCAACATGCTTGCCGGTCTGCGTTTTGATATCAACAAATTTCTTCCAGAAGGTGTTATGTACATATTCGGGCTGAGTCCGATCAGAACACCTCTCCCGAGCGGCTTCGGTAAGATTTTCACTTTGTACATTTGCCTTGCTTGCTAACTGATTTTTTCCTTTTTCCTTTGCAGCGAATATTGTCATGGAGTTGGTGATGGCCGGTCTTCTGAAGAGAAAGGCGGTGGCGCTCGAAGCCGCGGCAGCCAAAGAAATGGAGACGCTCGGCATCCAACCGGTCGGCTCGTATGAAGGGGAGAGCGAGACTCAGGAAGAGTCGGCCGCTCAGGCCTCTCATCAGAACGTGGCAAGCAGAGCCACCCCCAGCGGAGGACCAACTGTCCAAGAGGAAGGTTCGGCTCGGGGAGAGGAACAACCCGGACAAAAGAGGCGTAGAGTGGAGACTCCACTCCGATCGGCCACGTCCGCGGTCCAACCATTCGAGCGCGTTACTGCAACCGCTCGCGGCAAGGCTCCAAAGGTCGAGGCTATTTCCTCCGACCTGACTCCATCTCACTTGGACGCGCCGGCGGACCCTCTTGAGGCCGTTCCAGTCAGCGTCCTTCCGCCCGCTCCCCGTCAAGTCCAGCGTTCAACAATTTTATCTCAATTTTCGGCGCCAGCTTCCGATCCTCTCCCGTCATCCGCTCGGACAACCCCCGGTCATGGCCGCACTGTCCGGGTTACACTTCACCTTCCGACTGAAGAATTGCTACCCGAGGACGATCGCCCAACCGCGCCCGAGCACACAATTACCCTGAAGGGGCCCTTAGCCGAGATGTGGGCCGACGCTCGGGCGCGCGTCGCGATGATCCCCCTCCGCAATTTGGCTAACAACCATATACAAGAGGCCACGGGGGTAAATTCGTTTTCTTCCAAGTTTTGTATGCATTCCTTCCGATTGGCCACCTACAACTTCTATTTTTTCTTATTCGTCAGAGATGGGTGGAGGAAATAGCTATCTCTAACCGCCTGGCGATGGTGGACGAGGAATTGAGACAACTGAAAGCTGCAAGCGGTCCGCCCGACTCTCAAGGCCCCTCGTATGTCGAGTTGCAGAAGGAGCTGAAGAAGGCTCAAGCTTTGCTGGCGGCCGAGCAGAAGAAGACGACCAATCAGGCCCACGCCTTGGGTGAGCTCGAGCGGCAAGTCAAGACGCTCGACCAAAAGATAACCTTGGCCACCACTCGGAAAAACACGGCCATCTCCGATCTGGAGAAAAAGAATGTCGAGGCTCGGGGGCTGGAGCAGAAAGTGAAGGAGCTCATGGACCAACTGGCCAAAGAAAAGGTCTCCCGAACGGACGAGGTGGCAAAGCTCGAGGCGACTTTACAAGAGCACAAGGCAACCACCGATGCTTCCCGAGCGGCCTTTAAAGAATAGCAGGAGGCCGAACCAAGCCGAGTCGCTGCCCTGCAACAGAAATACATCCGTTCGGCCGAATTTTCGGAGAAGGTCTGCGAGAGGATGTATACTGCGTTTGACCTTGCTATGACCGCCACGATGACATATTTGAAGTCTTCTTGACAATATCCCGAAGGATCTATACGATTATCTTGAATAAGAAATTTAGATGTAATTCAGCCGCTCAGGCGAAGACTACCTTTTTTGTAATTTGGCCGCTCGGCCTTAGTTTCTATAATGCTATGCCTTTCCCTTTGCTAATCCATATGCGTGTTGTCCACTCGGCTCGCTAACTACCGTTTATATTCGCCTGCCTCTCCTCGTAGTTCTCCCTTTCATCCCACCTTTCTTGTATTCGAAAGGGGTTTTTATGAAGTATTTCGCGTGGATAGTCTGCTCCGATGAAGGTCTACTTTTTCGCAAATGGAATTTTTCGCAAGCTATTCGCCAAGTACCTTTGGTTTCTTGGCCGCTCGGCAAAACGATATCTCAGTTGACTTTATTATCTTAGTCAACGTGACCTGATATTTAACGTCGGAGCTCGACGGTCTTCCGCTCGGAGGGTTTATAGACGCCGGCTCGTCTCTCGATTTTTAACGTCGGAGCTCGACGGTCTTCCACTCGGAGGGTTTATAGACGCCGGCTCGTCTCTCGATTTTTAACGTCGGAGCTCGACGGTCTTCCACTCGAAGGGTTTATAGATGCCGGCTCGTCTCTCGATTTTTAACGTCGGAGCTCGACGGTCTTCCGCTCGGAGGGTTTATAGACGCCGGCTCGTCTCTCGATTTTTAACGTCGGAGCTCGACGGTCTTTCGCTTGGAGGGTTTATAGACGCCGGCTCGTCTCTCGATTTTTAACGTCGGAGCTCGACGGTCTTCCGCTCGGAGGGTTTATAGACGCCGGCTCGTCTCTCGATTTTTAACGTCAGAGCTCGATGATCTTCCGCTCGGAGGGTTTATAGACGCCGGCTCGTCTCTCGATTTTTAACGTCGGAGCTCGACGATCTTCCGCTCGGAGGGTTTATAGACGCCGGCTCGTCTCTCGATTTTTAACGTCGGAGCTCGACGACCATTAAGGCTAATTTTGACACTGCCGTTCGGCGAAGCTATTTGTCATCCTTTAATTATTTCTGCTTCCTGCATTACAAGGACATAGACGACCAAAACATATATAAAATTGCATCAGCGCACCTCTCACCCAGCTCGATACGGCTGGAGATGATTCGCGCTCCATGGTCGATCTAGCCGCCGACCGTCTTCATCCTCCAAATAATAAGCACCCGAGCGGAGCTTTTCAATGACTTTGAAGGGGCCCGCCCAAGGAGCCTCCAGCTTACCGACGTCGCCGACTGGCTTTACTTTTTTCCAGATGAGATCGTCAACTTGGAATGCTCTAGGGATCACGTGCCGGTTATAGTTCTGCTTCATTCTTTGCCTGTACGCCATCAGCCGGACGGATGCCTTGGCTCGCTCCTCGTCGACCAAATCCAGCTCCATGTTCCTCCGCTCGGCGTTGTCATTATCATAATTCTGGATCCGGGCGGACTCGACACCTACTTCAACTGGAATCACTGCTTCACCCCCATAGACTAAGTGGAATGGCGTCACACCCGTTCCCTCCTTCGGGGTCGTTCGGATGGCCCATAGGACGCCCGACACTTCATCCACCCATGGTCGAGCCGAGCGCGCAGAATGCGAAGAATTTCCCGGATGGCTACTTCGGCTTGACCATTGCTTTGGGGGTACGCCACGGACGTGAAGTGTTGCTCGATGCCATAGCTTTTGCACCAATCTTCGAGAAACTTTCCCGCGAACTGCCGCCCGTTATCGGAAACAAGTCGACGAGGGATGCCGAACCGGCAGATGATGTGTTGCCAGATAAACTTCTTGACCATCTGCTCGGTGATCTTGGCTATCGGCTCGGCCTCCACCCATTTGGAAAAGTAATCGACCGCCACTAGTAGAAATTTCCGCTGCCCGGTCGTCATAGGAAACATACCCACAATATCCATTCCCCATTGGTCGAATGGACAGGACACGGTAGCTGCTTTCATTTCCTCCGTCGGTCGGTGGGAGAAGTTATGGTACTTTTGGCAAGAAAGGCACGTTGCAACGGTCCGAGCGGCGTCTGCTTGTAGGGTTGGTGATAACCATGATTTTGGCTATATTATCTTGATTCGTAATGCGTGTTTTTAATGGTATTCTTATATCTTAAATTCATATTCATTCTTTATTTCATAATTTCATTTTATCTTGGACTTAATTGCAAATTGGTTTAATTTCATGGTATTTGGTCCTAATATTTGTGTATTATTTTGTAGGCATCAAAAGGGTCATGTACCAGATCAGATCAGTCCACACTTGGGCTCAAATCTAGGGCTAAACGAAGTGATCAAGCCTTAGAGTGTTCTGGACCGTCCGTTGAAGATCAAGCAGATCTGGGTCATCCGTTGAAGATCGGGCTCATCCGATCTAAGGGAGAGCAGATCTGGACCGTAGATGAAGATCAGTACACTTGGATCCAGATTTGAGACATTTTCCACCGTTGATCAAGCTCAGATGATTCTAGGCCGTTGGATCTGAACTGAGGAGATTTAAAAGGGGCTTCGCGTGAGAAGCTACAGGGAGCTCGGCGTCGCGATTTTCCAGCACAGTGTCATCTTCTTCGCGCGACGCCACAGCTTCCCCATCCTTCTCCAGATCTACTTTTCAGTGATTCTCGTTGGCGTTGGAGCTTCTATCCATTGGCTTCCAAGTCTCGATCTTCTGCACGCGCCGGCGATTTCCTCTCCGGAGCTCAGATCTGTGCGATTATTTCCTCTGTTTCAGCCATCATCGGAGGAATTCCTTGGTGACAGTGGCTCGCCTCCATCAGAGAGCATCGATCCAGAGACTGCATTCCTCAGATCTGCAGAATTTCAAGCTCGGTAGTGTTAATCTTCACCAGCTTTTCCTGGAAGCATTTCTTCGGTGCTGGATGAGATGGTACTGAGTCAGTGATCGAGAGCTCCTTCACCATTCAGATTCCTTGTGTGACGGCAAGGGAAGACTCATTAGAAGAGTAGATTTGGGTAGAGATGGTTTAGATTTAAATCTTGCAATTTATGAATTCTAGTTTTAGTTTTGTTATTAGATCTTCTTATTTGCAATTCAATTCTGTTTACTTGCATTTCTGATTACTTCAAATTTCAGTAACTCCACCCATGTTAAGCTACTAATTCAGTTTGCAATCTATTTCTTATTTTGTGTTCTTAATTTTAGGTTAAGCTAGCTAATGTTTAGTCACTAACAAGAGCTTATCTAGAGTTTTGTTTTGAATGTCTAGCTACTAATTTGGATTTCCTTTATTAGAGTTGATTTGATTCTTAAACTTTGTGGTACTGCGCTGAAGTTGATATTGGAATGATCACAAAATGTCTTCATTATTCATCTTTGTTTGGCATTATAGAATATGTTTGAGAATTGAAAATGTAGTGTTTGAGTGTTTACTTTGATTGTGATGGTGAATGATTCTTTAATTCTATTCTTGAATGCATTAGATGAGGACAAGTTGATTTGTAAGTCAAAGGATGAACTTAATTGACTTTGTTGATGTAATAATTTGATTGGAACCAATTCTAGAACTCACACATTTACTAGTTAGCCCTTGGAAAAATACGACTTGGGACTCCTTACTACATGTGATTACTTTAATTACAATGAGTTCCAATCTTTATTAATTTGGAGTGTCTCGTGACATGCGAAATGGTTGACACCAAATTTTGGCGCCGTTGCCGGGGAAGAAACTAACTAGTAGTGTGTTTATTTTAGAATGATCATTGAGTGATTTTATTTGTTAGCATCTTTCTTGATTGATTTGATTGCTTATTTCTCTTTTGTATTTTCATGTTGGGTTGTTCTTGAAATGTTTAGTGATTTTACTGTTCATGTTTTCATGTGTATGAAACTTTATGCTCTTGAATCTTCTAATCTTGATTTTTGAGTGTTGTAGTGAAGAACAGGAGATTTCTTTAGCATGGATCCATATTTTCAGAATTTTGGAGGTGGAATAGAGAGTTATCAACATTTCCAGCCTGAGTATCAAATTTACCCAAATTTGGATCAACAAAATAGGTATGATTCATTTTCAAATGGTTTTAATGCTAATTGGGTAGATAATTCATGTTTCAGTTATGAAAGTGCACAAGGACCATTTGTTGAACCATATCCAGTCTTCCAGAGTTCATATGGGGTTCAAGAAGTTTCAACATCATTTATGCCAAATTCTTTTCAACAAAACGTTCCTCAGATGGATGAGTCAACATGGAAACTCAAAGAAATTATGCAACAAATGAGTGAGCATCAAGAGCAGCAATTTTCAAGGATTCAGAACATACAGAGTCAGATAGATCAAATTGCATCAACCATCAATCAGCTGCAAGCACAAAACTCCAGTGGAGAGATGGAAAGTAGTGATTCTGTCAGGCCTGACCCTACTTCCATTGATTCACATGATTTTTCTAATATTTTTTGTGATGATTATGTCATTATGCAAATTTCTGATCCTAATGATATTGTTGTTGATGATGTTGTTAGTGAATCAGGTTCTGAACATTATTTTGAAGATGATTTAAGTGTAGGGGAGTGTTTACTGGAAGCATTACCTCAAGAATCACCAAGGATTGAAGATGTAAGTGTAGGGACTTGTGCTATAGAACCAAGTACCCAAGAATCACTACATGAGGATGTACAATCACCAGAACAAGAGCTTGAGCCATATCATGATGAAAAGGAGGTAACAACCACCACTCCAAGTACCTTTCAAAATGACAAGGTGAGTATTTTGTGTGATTTTTCAGAAAATTTGATTGAGGTACCAATTGTTGATTTTATTAGTTGTGATTCATTTCTTAATACATTTTATACCCACACTAATACTTTCATATTTTCTTTTTACCCCACATTTGCATGGGAGGTTTTGTCTTTTAATGATGTTGTAGGAGAACACAAGCTCCCGGAGTGGATGCTTACACTGAACCGCCTAAGACCTCCAGAAAAAGCTTTTGATGGAAAAATGGTTAATAAAAAGAAATTGAGTGCAACCAAGGACACTCCACTGCCGGCATGGATTCTTCTTTTAAATCTACTTCAACCGTCCGGAATCAAGGGGAGTTTGTTCCTTGCTTTTATTTCTTTTTGTTTTATAAATTCCTTTAGTATCATTTTCTTATACTTGTATTTTGCTTTCACACTTTGCTTCCATACTTTGCATTTTGCTTACATAGCATGTCATTTTTGGATAAGATTCTCCATGGAAATTTTCTAAGTAATATTTTTAAGATGGTAAAAGCTTCTTAAATTTGATCATCAATTTAGGTCATGTGACATGATTGGATGCTCTACTTACATGATATTGGTTAATTTGGTGGTGGATTCCAATTTGATCAATTAGGCATGAATTGCATAAAAAATTACCAAGTGAGGACCACTTTAAGCCTAAACACTATTTTATCTTTGTGTGGCATGCACTCATAGCAAATTAAACTCTAGAACTTGCTTTGCTTCTTTTCAAAGTCACAATAGCATATGTATGCATGAAATGAAGGATATTTGTCATTTTCGTTTCATCATAAATTCTAACTCCTTTCTCCACAATTTTCTTGAAACATTCTTATCTAGCATTTTAATTCTTGATAATCTTTGCTTGTCATTCTTTAATTGAGAGTTTTGGTTGAATACTTGATGAGTTAGAGTTGCAAGATGGGTAAAGGTTTAAGTGTGGGGGAGGATTGGTATACATTTGAAGATGTTGAAGGTTTTGGATGGCTTCATGAGAATTGACCTTAGGTCTGGCTGAAAATTCAGAAATGTTTCTTACAATGCTCAGAATCCTTTTGTTGATATCAATTTCAGCATTTCAACACCCAAGTTTCTAAAAGGTTGTCTCAAAAGCTTAATTGCAGGAAATTGAGGCTGCAGGAATATGTAAATGAAGTGCTTAGTGTCAATGTTGTGCTAAAGATATATGCTCTTTTCAACTAGCAGCAACATGAAGTTTAACCTCTATCATTTCAGTGACAAAGTGTGGTTTTCTTTTAAAGGAAGCTTTGCCCTTTCGTTAACAATTAGAAGTGATGAAGTGTAGGTATGTAATGGAAAAAATTTTCTCTGATCTGGAGCAAGGAATTGAATCTGTAACACAAAAGAAAGGCTGTGGGAATTGGACTGCACATTGCTACTGTGTGGAGTCAGAAGCTGATCACATTGTATCACAGTAGTATTGCAATTCAAGAGTTAAATTCAGATCAAAACTAGAAGTATCAAGAACTGTTTCTGAATTTCAGAATTCTGACACTTTATTCAGGAAGCTACACAAGAATTGGGCATTCTACAATTGAAATTGGCACAAGCAGTGTCTAAATCCAATTCACAGAATTTGTTATTGTTGTGGCCTTTAAATCAGTTATGAGTTCATTCAAGCTCTCAATCTTTTCAAATCTGCCAGAATTTAGAGCAATCTGAACCTAAATTCTTTAAATTTGATGAACAAATCGTAAAGTGCTGGAGGATTGCAGATTTACAGAACAGGAACCTGTTTGTATGATGTTGCTTCCAAGATTAATTTCATGATCCGGCTAAGTATTCAAGAGCTGTTAGTTGCATAAGTGGTTGGGAGCTCGGTATAAAAATTACTGTTGGAGTATTAAACCTTGTTTGGGACTCTTTACTGGTAAATGAAGGAAGCAGGAAGCTGTAGAAGTGAGGAAATATTCAGGAAATGAACTGTTCAGTGCCAATTTTATTTGTTGAGTCTGACCAATCTGAAAATTCAGAATTATGTGCATTTCTGAAAATGGCTGAGAGCTGCCAAGAGCATTTGAAATGTTATCCTGTAACAATGAATATCAAGTGATTAGGAAATGGAAATGGAGTTGCAAATGCTGAATTCGAATTATGGAGTCTGAAATGGTAAAAGGGCTGAGTTGAAGGGTCATTCTAATCTGCAAATTGATTTGTTGAGCTGGAATGAATTTGAGATGTTGTTTGTTGGATGCTTAATAAGTTGTTGTAGGGAGATTAAAACTTCAAGGAGTGGTCAGCAATTCAAAGAATCAGATTTGGAACTTTGGCAGGAAGTGCAGAAAAGAAATCAGAAATGTAATGCTGATTTGTGCCAAAACTTTGTGCTGTTTTCGAATTACAGAAATTTGGATTCAAGATCAAAATGATTGAGTGTTAAATGAGTTCCTTACCTAGTTCCAACCGCTGCAGAACCAAGCCTAAATATTTCCTAATTCAGAATTCTGAAATGTTGAGAAATGAAGAATTCAAAATTGTGTTGTGCTATTTTCTAGAAAAGTTGGAAAATCTGAATATGGAAATAGGAGTCTGCATTAACAGTAGAGGACAGAATTTATTAGTGTATCAATTGCTAATTGCTGCTCTTTACCAGAAAAACCACAGAGAAAAAAATAGAAAGAAAGGAAATTATGCAGATTGACAAATACAGAAATTGTGCAGAATCTGTGATGTATTAGAAATTTAATTTAATTCTTTTTGTTGTTTTAGACAAGTAATGAATGGAATCAAGGAGCTTACAAAGTGTTAAATGAATCTGTAAAAAGAAATGAATGGTATTGTTGCATATACACCAATTTGGGAGGATGTTGCAGGCTATAGGGGAATGTTTCCAAATTAGTGCAAAAGCATTGAATTCAGAGAATTGTTGATAATAAATACAGAATTGGAAGAACACTGAAAGAGTTCCTGTTTGTGCCTAATGATATGCTGAATTTTGTGTAATAGCAGCAAGAATTCTGTTTCTTCTGGAAATTGATGCTGATTTCTGCATACAGAACTCTGATTTTGATTTCTGCTTATTTTCAAATTTGTTGCATGCCAAACAAAATTCTCTCCTTTGTTGCTTTAATGTTAATTGTTTGGTTTCTTTTTGGAAGATATGGGTAATTCAAGTTTGAAATTTTACAGAATCAGGATTCTATACAAAAGGTGAAGTTGAGGCTTTAAACAGAAATGCATAAGGGAGTTTCAAAATGCAGGAAATTATTTCTGATGCTTGAACATTTGTTCAGAATTTTAGTACTAAAAGTGCAGAAATATAGATGAAGCTGTTGAAATTCAGCAAGAGTGTACTAACTGATTTATGGAATTATTCAAGTGCATTGCACTGTTTATTGCTGAGCTAACTTGCTGATGTTGCTGAACAGGAGTTGAAATGATTATTATGAAGTTTTAACTAAAGAATTCCATAGTAAATGAAAGGCTGAATAATATCACTGATTTCGAAAGTAGCAAGGAATCTGAGACAGTTGGTGAGTGCATTTGTGCTAAAATAAGTATCTGCATTTTGATGGGTAATCTGGAAGTTTTAAGCCATGTGATCATTGGACTTTGGAAGTCAGCTAATTGCTGAATGTTGATAAATAAGATCTTGCATTTCATTTGTAAAATTAATATGCAGATTGTGAGTTTGATACAAATATTGGCACAAGGTGAAAACTGGGTTTTGAGAATTGAAGTGAATAAACAATTCTGCAGATAGGAAGGTGACTGAAATTGTGGCCATAGAAGTTAGTATTTGAACTGAATTTGGTTAATGGACTTGGCAGTGAGCTTGGAGTTAAGAATATAGCAGTTGTAAGGAGGTTTTAAGAGCTGGAAGTTTACAGAATTCAATTTTGAGTTGTATCAAGTATGTGCAAAAATGTTATCAGCAAACTTATCGAAACTGATTTGAATTGGAACTTTATTGTATTAAGTTTCTTAATTGTTGAATTACAGATATTTCATTGAAACTGAATGAAGCTGCAGGAAACACAGCTTATTGTATTAAATCAATGCATGCTAAACCTTAATCAGAGCTATCTCTGTGCTGATTGATGCTGAGTTCTGTGAGAAAGCTTGCTGTTGGAACAATTGCCTTTAACCTAACTGCAAAGTCTTAGCAACATTTTGATTTATGTCTGCCAATTTTAGTTTGAGGACGTTCATTAGAAGGAAGAGCAGAGACATCAGTCTTAATGGATTCTGCCAAAGACAGAAACAGAGGATCAGAAAAACCTGCAGAATTGATGAAGAAAGTATTTTTAAGTGGTTAGATGAGTGCCATAATGAGTTCTTTATTGTCCGAGACGGCCAAAGTTTAAGTGTGGGGGAGGGAGTTCTTCTCCATGAGATGACTTGAGATTATTTTTGAGTTTCAAGTGCTGAATTGAAGTGGAAAACAGTGCTTTAGTAAAAAAAAAAAAAACAGTGAAGAAGAGGAGAAAAATGGCACATCCAAAAAGTAAATCAAAAGAGTATCAAGATTCTTTGTTTGCCATCAAATTGAAGGGGAGGTTAACTTGATACTTTGTATTGATAAAAACAAATGGTATTCATCTTTTACACATCAAAATTGGTCAACTCATCAAGTATATTCCTTCCATACTCTCATTCTCTCATTTTCTTCATTTAAGTTTTTTTCCTTTGCCACTTCATTCACTTAAATTGTTCTTTTTGCTTCCATTTTAATTCTTGTTGATAAAATCCTTTTGATTCATGTATGCTATGTTTATAGTGGTGGAGAATTAGAAAATAAGCAAGCTTATGGTAGTGAAATGTTATGAGTGACATTGAGTGAACTCCACATATATGCTATTTTGAGTGTGAGGGCTAGAATAGATAAATTCCTTGTGAGAATGTAACTTGCTTAATTTTTCAATTGGATTGAAACTATCATACCTACTGATTATTGTTTGAATTGTGTTCATGATTGTTAGTGATCTTTAAGATGTTCTTAGTTAAATTCTTTTTACTATCTTCTAGGTATTGCTAGGGAAATTTGTGTGGAGATGATTTTTAGTTTTCTTGACTTGTACGGGACGTCCAAGATTAGTTGGCCAGAAGTATCCGGCCAGCAGGATCTTCTTAGCCAGCGATCGTCCGCCCGGATGCCCTCCGCACGATCTTTGATGCACTTCTTTGAGGATGTACGCCGCGTCTTCCGAGCTCACGCATTTCAACAGCGGGCGGGAAAAAGCCTTCTTGTAGAGTTGATCTCCAATAAGTGTGAACCGACCAGCTCTCCTCCTCAGAAGCTGGGCTTCATCCCGATCCGACGGGGTAGTACCCGAGTGGAGAAATTCTATGATGGATGTCCGCCAATCACTCGGAAACGAGAGGCCCTCCATCCGGTCGACGTGCGCCACCAAAGATACTTGTTCAATTGGCTGCTGGATGACGACCAGCGTTATTGAACTTATGAGTTTGGCTAACTCATCGGTCGCTTGATTTTCCGCTCGGGGTATCTTCTGGATAATGACTTCTCTGAAATTGACTTTAAGCTTCTCAAAGGCTTCAGCGTAGAGTTTGAGACGAGCGTTGTTAATCTCAAAAGTACCAGAGAGTTGCTGAGCGGCCAACTGAGAGTCTGAATGCAGCATCACCCGTCCGACTCCCACATGCCGGGCGGCCTATAAGCCGACTATAAGGGCCTCATACTCTGCTTCATTATTTGTAGCTCTATAATCCAGCCGGACGGATAAGTGCATCTTTTCTTCTTGAGGAGAGAGTAATAGTACGCCAATCCCGCTTCCGAGCCGAGGGACGATCCGTCCACGAATATTTTCCACATGGCTTCGGGTTATAGCCTTTGCACTTTGGTGATAAAATCTGCCAAGGATTGAGCCTTTATCGCCGAACGGGGCTGATATTGAATGTCAAATTCGCTCAACTCCGTTGTCCATTTGATGAGCTGCCCAGACGCTTCTGGATTCAACAGCACTCTTCCCAAGGGACTATTCGTTCGAACGATGATAGTATGAGCCAAGAAATAGGGACGGAGGCGCCGAGCGGCGAGGATCAAAGCGAAAGCCAACTTCTCGAGCCCAGTGTAGCGAGATTCAGTGTCTTTTAAAATATGACTTAGAAAATACACAGGTTCTTCTCCGCTCGCCCTTACTAGTGCCGAGCCGATTGCCTGCTCAGTTGAAGATAAATAGATACAAAGTGGCTCACCCATGGCTGGCTTGGCTAGCACAGTAAGAGAGTTCAAGTATGTTTTCAGATCTTCGAACGCCCGATCGCATTCTTCGTCGCCTTCAGGGAGGCAAGCCTAGTAACTTATCTGGAAATACATCCAGATACTCTCGGACCACTGGGACGTCTGAGAGCTTGGAACTACTATTGTCGTTAGTATTAATTAAAGACAAAAGAAATCTCTGACAACCATGCGACAACAGCTTCTGAGCCTGAATCGCAGAAATGGTCGATATACCATCGTCCCTGATGCCAGTGAAATCCCACGAGAGTTGGTTCGGAGGTCGGAATGTGACCACTCTTGTCTGGCAATCAACCGTGGTATGATATGCAGACAACCAATCTATGCCAAGGATAATGTCGAACTCGGCCATTTCCAGTACTAATAAATCAACCATGTGTACCATGTTGGCAAAGTCTAACGGGCAACCTCTGACCTCCTGAGTGACGTCCAATGTATCACCAGACGGTAAGGAGACGGTCAGTCGCTGCGGTCTAAGAGTAGGTAGTCTACCTGATCCTGTCCGAGAGCTGAGTCGATGGACGCTGGGGATGTGACGCTCCTGTTGACTGGTTGAGGACTTTGAAGGCGTAAGTATCCTGCTGGCATGGACCTGCAAACACAACGCCGAGCCGGGGAGGGGTTCCCCGGCGTCGGCCCTCCGACGCTCAAGTAAGATCTCCGATGAAAAAAGAGTATAGCAAAGAAGAAACGAGAACTGTAGCTACAGTATATGTATGAGCATACCTCCATCGAAGTCTGGGGGTCCTTATATAAGGCTCCCCAGAGGCGCTCGCACGCTCCCCAAGGCGTGCACGCTCCCCAAGGCGTGCATGCTCCTTAAAGCATACCTGGAATAGATGTGTCAGAAAAGCGTGCCTGACGCCATACCT
This sequence comes from Zingiber officinale, assembly GCF_018446385.1. Classification (NCBI taxonomy): domain Eukaryota; kingdom Viridiplantae; phylum Streptophyta; class Magnoliopsida; order Zingiberales; family Zingiberaceae; genus Zingiber; species Zingiber officinale. The sequence continues at coordinate 83,369,308 of NC_056007.1, forward strand.
TAGTAGCACGAGCATATCTCTGACGTGATAGTGGAATTTTCCACCGTACGATTTCCTATTTGACCATGCCGCCGACCATGCCTTTTGTCGGCAGCACTGGTTCCTAGGAAGATATCGCCAACTGCTCCCTTTGTCCTTTATCGGGCCGAGCATAGGAACCGCTCGGCTAGCGCCTTTCCCTGGCCGAGCGAAGGAACCGCTCGGCTAACGCCTTTCCCTGGCCGAGCGAAGGAACCGCTCGGCTAACGCCCTCCAAGTGACACCAAGGTCAGACCGACTCGGATGCCCGCTCGACTGATGATTTGATGTCCGATTCCGCCCTGTCGGGCGAGGGAGCCTTAACTGTCGGGTTGATGTCCTGTTCCTGGTTAGCCGAGCGGGATGTCCGTTCGGCCTTCGTCTCTTCCTGCTTTGCCTTATGAGCGTCGGAAACTCGGCACCGAGCCGAGCTGTCGAGATGCCGGGTCGGGTATTCTTCCTGCCGCTCGGGAAGGTATCTCACCCGATCGGCTGCCTACCCTAGATGCTGACCACTTTGACTTCCTACCGGGTGGGCCTCATCTTACCATCGGATCACGTGCCTCCCTCTCAAGTCTAGTCGAAGGAGGCTGCAAGTCCGACTGACTGGACAAGTAGCCTGGTGAACGGTTGGGCGGTCGGCTAATAGATGAGTTGGATCTCGCTCGGTCTCCGAAGGATTGATCTTTCTCCCCCGATCGGTGCTTCGTGTCTTTGTACTTGGATATTTTGGATACCTTTCCTCATCGCTTTCGAAGGGGCGCGGGCCGGTCAGCTAATGCTGACGCCGTCCGAATCTCCTCGTGATGCGTACAAATCACTTCCATTAAGGCCGAGCACGCGCCGATTAAATGATGTCTTGTGGGAGGATGCCATGTGTCGTTGGCGCAGTCGCCGCACGCCCGAGGTGATAGCTGCTGATATGATGTTTGGCGGTTCGAATTCAATGGTCGGATGTGCACTCCGATTCCTGTGCCCTAGATCGGACGACTCCGCTCAGCCGGACCCTATCTTTATAAAGCTTTAGCGTCGCCATTTCCTCCTTTGTGCTTCCTCCGTGTTCCCCGACAGTTCTCTTCGGCGATTCTTTTGCGTTCGGTGCTCTGGCGATTGTCCGCGTCCAGTGCTCCAGCGGTTGTCCGCGTTCGGTGCTCCAACGCTTTCTTTTCCTGTAAGCTCCCCCTTATGCTCCTTCCTCTTCCTTCCTCTCCCTTTAGTGTTTTCTGACGTTCCACCATCTTGTCCGGTGAACCTCCCTCTGTTTTTCCGACGATCTTCTTAACGAATCCTTTTGCTTCATTTTTTGATTATGGCCAGTTCCTCCTAGTTGGTCGACCCTGCTCCTGGTCTCTGGTATACCACCATGGAGACCAGGTTTGATGCGGGCGACGCGACACACCTTATTAAAGCCTTTGACATCCCATCCGACCATGAGATCATCCTGGCCGGACCGTTCGATCGGCCACACAACCCGTCGACCGACACTATTTGTTTCTTCAGGGACCAGTTCGTGGCCGGTCTCCAGTTTCCTGTCCATCCGTTCATCATCGAGGTTTGCAACTATTTTCGAATCTGGCTCGCCCAGCTTGTTCCCAACTCTTTCCGCCTGTTATGCAGCGTGATCGTGCTATTTAAAGTACACAACATTCCCCTTAAGCCTCAAATCTTCCATTACTTTTACTACCCTAAGCAATCCAAGCTGGGCACTTTATTTCCTTTTTCAATCTCAGATCGGTTTAATCTTTTTTGATAGAATGCCTTCCTCCAATAAGCACTGGAAGGATTATTTTTTCTACTTACGTCTTCCCGGGCTGCCACACTTCCGAACCCAATGGCAAACCGCCTTACCACCTCCGCCCGAGCTGAGGAGGTATAAGACTGATGTGTGTAGATTGTATACTCTTGTTTAACATGTTTTGAAGTACATTCATATATTTTGCACATGTTTTATCTATGTATTTTCGTACTTCTAGCTTTGCTTTTAGCATATTTACTCTTTTTGTTCGGAGATCTGCTTTTGTGCATTTTCTATACACAGGAGTCGTATTTGGTGAAGGATTTATGATTGTGGCCAGATCTGCAAGTAAACCAAAAGAGGAAGACACCATCCTTGTGTGCCACACGGCCCTGCCATGGGGGGTTGCCCAGGCTGTGTGAGGATCACCACCCGTGTGGTTGCAGCAGGAAAGGAAGTGGCCATGGCCGTGTGAGTTTCACACGGCCATGCCAAGTGTTGGTTAGTCCTAGGAAAACGTACCGGTTCCACTATACAAATTTTTTTTGTACAAGTGTCGAACCTTTCCTTAAATAACCTATTGTGTTCTTTAGAAGTTAAATTAGGAATCGTAGACGGAACTTAACATCATTGATTCCAAATTTAACTTATCTATTCTTAATGGTTTAGATTTGAATCGCAAGCGGAACTTAACACTATTGATTCAAATCCACTTATGTTATTAATTTCATTAAATATTAATTTCTAAAATTGGCTTCCAAGACTGCATGGCGAGGCACATGACCTTCTTGGATATGGGAGCAACCACCACCGCTTAGACAAAGCCTTTTAAGAAAAACTAATATTTAATTTCCTTAAATAACTCTAGGTTAACCAAAAAGAACAATTGAATCACAAATTCGAAAAAGAAGAAAACACAAACTCGAAAAACTAATTTGAAAAACTAGATCTAATACCTCTTGTGTTTAGAATTCTTACAAAAAGAAATAACTAGCATGATGCGGAAAACAATTGCTAATTATACATTCTCTTTGTATGCTAATGACCTCGAGATCTTCTGCCGTATTCCTCGCCTCACCTTGGACGTCGTGTGGGCAACGATCCTCCAAGATGAACACCACCCAAAAGCTTTCTTCCTCTTCCTCTAAAATCCGGCCACCACCACCACCAAGGAGAAGAGAGCAAAGGGAAAAGGAGAAGAGAGAGGGCCGACCACCACCAAGAGAGACTCCTCCAAGAGAATAAGAATTGTCTCATGAAACCTCCTCACCCCTTCTTTTATAATACTTGCCCAAGGTAAATAAGGGAATAATTTTTACAAAAATTAAAATCTTTCAAGAGTTTTTCCTTTTCTTTCCTTTTGATTGAATCAATCACCAAATTAGTTGGATGATGATTTTATTTTTTTGTTTTGGTCGGCCACATTGCTTGGGCACCAAGCAAGGGTGGCCGACCCCTATAAGAGGAAGGAAATAATTTTTTTTATAAAATTTTATAAGAAGAAAAACTCTTATAAAATTTTACAAGCTCTCTTTCCTAAAGTAGGAGTTAAAAAAGGAAAGTTCTAACTATGTTTTAAAATTTAAAACTTCTCTTATAAAATTTCCTTTTTTAAAATGGTGATAGAAAATTTAAATTTTAAAACTTATCTTTTTTTTTCTTAAACCATGAGGATGATTAAAAAAAAGGAAAGTTTTAAAATCTTTTAAACTTTCTTTTAAAATATGTGACCTAATTCAAATAAGGAAAGTTTTTGAAATTAAAATCTCTCTTTTAAAACTTATAGTTTTCTACAAAGAGAAGATTTTAAAAATTCAAAACACCCCTCCTTGTTTGAATTATTGTGGTCGACCCCTACATGCTTTGTCACCAAGCAAAGGGCCGGCCCCTATAGAAGAGGATGTGGCTGATCCTTGCTTGGTCACCAAGCATTGGTCTAACCCCCTTCTTGGACACCAAGATGGACTTATATTTGGATGGACTTGAGGCTATACTGAGGCTACGACAGGGACTTAGACGAGAAATTAGTTTTGGCCTTCCGATGAGCTTGAGTATCTCGTGTTCTCCCCGAACATACAATTCAAGTTCATTGATAATAACTCATTCCACTAGAGAGTTATTATCGCACTACCGCACCAATCCCAAATTACATTATGAGCTCCTTCTTATAATGAGTGTGTTAGTCTCCCTGTGTTTAAGATAACGAATGCCCACCAATTAAGTAAGTTACTGACAACTCACTTAATTAATATCTAGCTCCAAGAGTAGTACCACTCAACTTCATTGTCATGTCGGACTAAGTCCTCCTGCAGGGTTTAACATTGCAATCCTTATGAGCTCCTCTTGGGCATATTCTCAGCCTAGATAACTAGGACACAGATTCCTTCTATAATCAACAACACACACTATAAGTAATATAATTTCCCAACTTATCGGGCATATTGATTTATCAAGTTAAACCTCACCCTTTGATAAGTCAAAGAAATAAATATTAAATATATGTGCTTGTTATTATATTAGGATTAAGAGGACACACTTCCACAATAACTAAGGTCTAGTTCTTTTATTTAGTCAATACAAAAAGAATTTACCTAAATGGTCCTACTCAATACACTTAGAGTGTACCAGTGTAATTTATTAATCAAGATAAATTAATACTTAATTACACTACGATTATTCCTGTTAGTTAGAGCCCTAGAGCCAATCATTTGATGATTGTATGGACTCATTGTATCATATTCTTGTATATTAATAAAAGGCATTTGTTTGGTTATTATACTTATTTGTATTAGTGCCAAATAGACTAAGTATAATAGCGTCCTTAAGTAGAAGGTTCATACCTATATCAATCGATTAGTTGAATCGATAGTGAGATGATATAGGGAACACTACTCTAAATTATTCCTAGTCGAGTATTAACATTCAGGGACAATGTTAATACAATAAGACTAGCATGTAGGTCAGCTCGATGACTTGATCTCACAAGTCATGGATATAGAGATATCAAGCTGACACATGGGTATGCATTAGAGAATGTATACTGAATGACCCGCCATGAGAAAGTATCATGGATCATTATATGAGTGTCATATACTTTCTCATGTGGCTATTAGTATGACTATTAGTTCTTTGACCTGAAGTCACCATGGATCCCTACATAAGGAGTTATGTACTTTGGTTTCGTCAAACGTCACCCGTAACAGGGTGGACTATAAAGGCGATTACTGGGTATATAACGAATTATGCAGAGGGATGTGAGTGATGTAGATGGGATCTATCCTCCCATATGGAGCGACATCGCTATTCTTGATAGAGTGAGACCACTAAGTGCATGACCATGCCCAAATGAGTCAACATTAGATGTTGAGCTCATTTGATCGAGTGAGTCTACTTGGAGTTCAAGATTTAGATTGATTAGAGGATGACACGGTCTATGCCTCATATTGATCAATCTAGATGTCTAGGATAGAAGGACAATGTCACATGTTGTGAGGAGTCACAATTAGTAGTCACAAGGTGATGTCGGATCTCGACATTCTTGTAACTTGGGTAGTAATGATGTGTTGCTAGATACCGCTCATTACTTATGCTCCTAAATGGGTTTAGGGGCATTGCCAACGTTACAAGAACCTATAGGGTCACACACTAAGGGCAAATAGATGGAGACTAGGTTCATTTGATGAACCTAAATGATTAGGTTCATATGATGAACCAAATTGGATTAAGAGTAATCCAAAGTAGGATAATTGAGTTGGACTCAAGTTGGTTCATGTGTTAAGTGAGTCTAATTTGGACTTAGACTCATTTAATTAATTTAATTCAATGAATAGAGATTCATTAAATTAAAATTGGCTTGAACCAATGGTTAGATTAGATCAACCAAGGGATAGAAGTGGTCATGTTTGACTTGACTTAAGTAGGAAGATGAAGAGTCAAGTTTTTGACTTGACTTTGACTTGACCAATGCCACATCATCAAGGCTTTTTCATTTGGTCAAGTTTGATTTGACCAAATGCCACCTCATGGGAGTTACCAAGAGTTGTGACTCTTGATATTCCATGGGGGTTACAAGTTTAATGTGGCTGGCCACTTTGAGTGTAAATGAAATGCTTTATTTTCATTCAAGGCTAATTGATTTTCATCTTCTTCCTCTTGCTCACAATTCTTCTCTCCCTCTCCTCCTTCTTGCCGAGACCTTGCTTGAGTGCTAGCACACTCTAAAGGTTTCTTCTCCATCTCTTGCTTGTGTGGATACACATAGAGAAGTGTCTACTTTGACACTTTCGAGATCCGACGAACCGAGGACATGCGGGATTGCGAAGGGCTTCGCTACAAAGATATAAAAAGGTTTATCCTTATGTAGATCTACTGTAGATTAAAGTTTTCAAACTCGTACTCGTATTTTCGTTCGGTTTTACCTTGCACGAGATCCGTGGTTTGGGCGATTCGGGTTTCGCGACGCGGTTTTGCCATGTCGAAAACCCAACAAAGGGTATCGAGCCACGCAAGGCTTGTATGAGTTTGTTTTATTTTTATGAAAATAAAACCTTCTGTGATTTTCTGTAAAATTAGTTTTTATGATTTTATGGGTAATTTTTTCCGTAGAAGCGAAGCACAAGTGTCTCTTCGGCTACCGGAAAGATCTTTCAAAATCGGCTTCGTTTTGCCCCAAATCCATTTGGGACAGCGGGCTTGGGTGCCATTAGATTGCAAAGGAGCAACTCACGATGGTTAGATCGTGGGTAGGGTACTCCCCCCGCAAGAGGATTTGCTCCGCGATCGCACCGAAATCGCTAAAACGAACCCGCGGAAGATTTTTCCGAAACGGCAATGTCTCGACCCAAATCGCTTTGGGACAGCGGTTTAGGCGTTGTTGGATCGCAAAGGAACCCTCGCGATGGTTAGATCGCGGATAGGGGTACTGCCCCTAACCACCCGTTCCGCGATTGCGTCCGAAACCGCTAAACGGGACCGCCGGAAATTTTATTAAAAATTGTAAAATTAATTTTAAAATTATAGAAAATTATGAAAATATATAATTTTGAATTATATATTAATTTGTGATAGTCATGGCCCAAAGCCCAATATGATTGGTTGTGTTGTATTCATAATACTGACTGCGTGCCGTTGTGTGTTTGCGAGTGTTGTATTATATTCACGACCTGGCGTCGTGCCTTATCTTATTTTCTTGTTGTAAATTAGATCTAGACTCGAATGTAACTCGAGTTTCAAATTGTAATGTACAAATTGGAGCGGTGGAGGGTCCACGCGGACCAGTTGGGACTGCACCAACAAAAGGGAGTAGCTTGAAGAAGCTATTGACCCTAGGTTGACCAATTGATCTTCTCATTGGCTTGAGAAGATCGTAGTAGGGCCATGACTAAATCACAAATAGATTAATTAATTGCTTGTGTATGTGATGCATATTTAATAAGTAGTTAATTAATTAGTGCCTTACGATTAGATTAGATCTAAGTCGTGCACATGATGCACCCTTGCGATTAGATTAGATCTAAGTCGTGCACAAGATGCATCCCTTCTCGATTAGATTAGATCTCAATCGACTCAACTCTAATGCCTAACCGTGCCGTGATACCTATCACTACCTCGATCATATGTATTGTTGAATCTGCCAAAGCAGAGCAATACATATTATCTTGGTAGGATACGGAGGGACAATCTTGGTCCCGTCTATCAACGCATGGGTGAATACAAACTCAATTAGATTGAGTATTCATAGTTACTCGGTTGGATCGAGTCAACTATAGGCATTCTTCCAATAGTTGGAAAGATAGATCAATATCACATCTATATTAACTCTCGGGCGTATTAGCCAAAGCTAACTCGAGTTTTAATATAAATGCGGATATTGATTCTATAAACAAGAGTTGCATAGAGATGTAATTGGTAATCGTTACCTACCGATCATACTAAGCCTTGGGCGTATTAGCCAAAGCTAACTCAAGGGTTAGTATGATGTAGATCTTGTCCCACAAGAATTATAGAATTCAGTGGGAGCATCATTTAATTAAAAGGCCTAATTAAATGATTTTTAAAGAATATGATATTTATTTCTGCAAATTTTTCTGTTGTAGATAACCATGACGTCGAACACTAATTCCTTCTCCCTGCGATCCGTCCTTGAGAAGGACAAGCTCAACGAAGAATTTCTGATGCAGAACTTGAGAATAGTTCTCACCGGGAGCGTAAACGTTTCTAGAGCAGCCCATTCCGAGGCTCCTCCCGCCAATGCCCCAAGATGGCAAAGATGCTTACAAGAAGCATCAAGACGACGCATTAGATGTGTCCTGTCTAATGCTCATGACCATGAACTCGAGCTCAAGCAACATGAGTTGATGGGCGCTGATATGGTTGAGCATCTTCGCCAACTATATCGGGACAAGCGAGGCATGAGAGATTTGAGATCTCAAGGCCATTGTTTCAGTGCAAGATGTCGACGGGGCTCCCCTGTAGGTCCTTATGTACTCAAGATGATTGGGTACATAGAGAACCTACAAAGACTGGGTTCCCACTTGGCCAAGAGCTCGCCACCGACTTGATCTTGCAGTCCTTGCCAGATAGCTATAGTCAATTCGTTCTCAACTATAACATGAACGAGATTGACAAGCCACCGCCCGAGCTACTTAGTATGTTACGAACTGCTGAGATTAACCTTAAGAAGGTTAAGCCCATTCTGATGGTCCAGAAGCACAAGGGCAAAGGCAAGCCCAAAGGTAAGGGAAAGTCTCAAACCAAGGGCAAAGGCAAGGCACTGAAGCCTAAAGGAGGGGTCGCCAAGGATGCTACCTGCTTCCACTGCGGTCAGACCGGGCACTGGAAGAGGTATACTTGGAGGATCTGAAGAAGAAGCGAAGTGAGACTTCCACTTTAGGTATATATGTTATGAAGTCAATCTATCTATTTCTACATCATGGGTATTAGATATCGGATGTGCTTCTCACATTTGTACTGATGTGCCTGAGAAATAGCAGAGCATTGGCAAGGGCGAGGTGGACCTACGAGTAGGCAATGGAGCACGAGTTGCTGCTGTTGCTGTAGGAACTTATCATTATCTCTGCCCTCCGGGCTTGTACTAGATTTAGATGATTGTTGTGCCTGCCCTTACTAAGAACATAGTTTCAGTTTCTTGTTTAAACAAGAAAGGATACTTTTATAATAAAAGACAAATGTTGTTCGTATATTTAAAAGATATGTTCTATTGTAGTGCACCTCTAATAAACGGACTCTATATTCTAGACCTTGAGAGCCCCATCTATAACATTAGTACCAAGAGGTTCAAGTCAAATGACATGAACCAAACCTACCTCTGCACTGTCGCTTAAATGACAAGCGCTTATCCCACTCCATAAGGATGGTTTGCTGGACTCATTTGATTTTGAATCATATGAGATATGCGAGTCATGCCTACGAGGCAAGATGACCAAGACGCCTTTAATAGGCATAGCGAGAGAGCAATCGATTTGTTAGGACTCATACATAGTGATGTATGTGGCCCTTTCAATGTTGTTGCTAGGGGGTTATAGGTACTTCATCACATTTTCTGATGATTTCAGTAGATACGGTTATGTGTACTTGATGACATAAGTCCGAATCCTTTGAAAAGTTCAAAGAATTCAAGAATGAATGTAACGACCCGCCAGTATTAAGGTACTTGATCAGATCGAGGTGGTGAATACTTGCCATGAGTTTCGTGACTACTTAGCCGAGTGTGGGATTTTATCTCAACTCACTCCTCCCGGAACACCACATGGAATGATGTATCCGAAAGGAGGAATCGCACTTATTAGATATGGTACGATCTATGATGAGTCACACGATCTTCCGACATATCTATGGGGATATGCTCTAGACACGCCTTTCATACTCAACCGAGTTCCATCAAAGGCCGTGATAAAGACACCATATAGGATATGGATGGGAGAGATGCCTATGTGTCTTTCATGAGGATTTGGGGTTGTGAGGCTTACGTACGACGCCAAGTCTCGACAAATTAGGACCCAAACCGACAAGTGCTATTTCATCGGATATCCCAAGGAAACTAAGGATATTACTTCTACATTCAACACAAGGTAGTTGTGGCAAGATCGGGTCTTTCTAGAAAGGGACTTTGTTTCTAGAAAGACTAGTGGAGCGCGTTCGATCTTGAAGAAATTCAAGATGCGAACAATAGCACTCATGCCACGATGGAAATTGAATCGAACCACAAAGTGTTGTGGATGATGTTGTTTCACAAGGAGTTGAGGAACAACAACCGGCTCATGTAGACATACCTCTTTGCAGTCCGATAGGGTACGTCGTCACCGAGAGATACTCATTTCTCTTGTCCGACCATGATGACATTGTGCTCATAGAGGATGAGCCTACCACCTATCAAGAAGTTGTGATGAGACCAGATTCGAGAAATGGCTAAGCCATGAGATCCGAGATAGAATCCATGTACACCAACCAAGTATGGACTTTGGTTGATCCACCGAAGGGAACCCATTGGGTGCAAGTGGGTCTTTAAGAGAAAGACCACATGGATGGACTTATCTATAAGGGTCGCTTGGTAGCTAAAGGTTTCAAGCGATTCATGGTATTGACTATGATGAAACCTTTTCTCCAGTAGCGATGTTTAAGTCCATTCGGATCATGCTTGCTATCGCAACTTACCATGACTATGAGATATGGCAGATGGATGTCAAAACTGCGTTTCGAATGGAAACCTACTCGAGGATGTGTACATGACACAACTTGAGGGTTTTGTAGATCCACAGATACTAGTAGAGTATGCAAGCTGCATAGGTCCATTTATCGACTAAAGCAAGCTTCTCGGAGCTGGAATCTTCGATTCGATGATGCGATCAAACAGTTTGGTTTCATCAAGAACGAAGATGAGCCTTGTGTCTACAAGAAGGTTGTAGGGGACATAGTTGTCTTCCTCATATTATATGTGGATGACATACTACTCATTGGGAAGGACATCCCTATGCTTCAGTCCAAGACTGGCTAGGAGTTGCTTCTCAACGAAGGACTTAGGTGAGGCATCCCGCATTCTAGGGATACAGATCTATAGAGATAGATCTAAGAGATTGCTTGGCCTAAGTCGAGTACATACATCGACAAGGTACTCCTTCGGGCCATGCGAACTCCAAGAAGGATTTCGCCGATGTCACATGGCGTGAGTCTTCAAGACTCAAAGTCCTCTTCTAGAGAGAGAGAGACCGCATGGATCAGATCCCTTATGCCTCCCATAGGATCGATCATGCACGCCATGCTATGTACTCGACTGATGTCTCGTATGCTTGAGCATGACGAGCAGATACGATTAGATCCAAGTGAAAGTCATGGATAGCGGTCAAGAATATTCTTAAGTACTTAAGAAGAACTAAAGAATATTTCTTGATATACGGAGGCAATGATGAGCTAGCTGTAAAGGGTTACAATGATGCTAGCTTCCAGACCGAGATGACTATAGATCGCAATCGGGGTTCAGATTTTGCATTAATGGTGGTGCCACACCGGAAGAGTTCAAGGTGATACAAGAGTCGATTCTACAACAAGTCGAGTACATTGTCGCATCGAGGCAAAGGAGGCGCTGATCCGCAAGTTCATCATCGAACTTGGGGTGGTTCCTAGCATCGCTGACCGGTTGAGCTCTATTGTGACAACAATGGAGCTATAGCACAGCGAAGGAACCTCGCCACACCAGCGGACCAAGCACTACGACGCTTCCATCTCATTCGAGAGATTATCAATAGAGGAGATGTGAAGATTTGCAGAGTACCTACAGAGGCTAACATCGCAGATCCCTTGACCAAGGCTTTGGCACAGAGGAAGCATGATGGTCACACTAGGTCATTAGGCCTTAGAGCCTATACTGATTGGCACTAGTGCTAGTGGGAGATTGTTAGTTAGAGCCCTAGAGCCAATCATTTGATGATTGTATGGACTCATTGTATCATATTCTTGTATATTAATAAAAGGCATTTGTTTGGTTATTATACTTATTTGTATTAGTGCCAAATAGACTAAGTATAATAGCGTCCTTGAGTAGAAGGTTCATACCTATATCAATCGATTAGTTGAATCGATAGTGAGATGATATAGGGAACACTACTCTAAATTATTCCTAGTCGAGTATTAACATTCAGGGACAATGTTAATACAATAAGACTAGCATGTAGGTCAGCTCGATGACTTGATCTCACAAGTCATGGATATAGAGATATCAAGCTGACACATGGGTATGCATTAGAGAATGTATACTGAATGACCCGCCATGAGAAAGTATCATGGATCATTATATGAGTGTCATATACTTTCTCATGTGGCTATTAGTATGACTATTAGTTCTTTGACCTGAAGTCTGTTAGAATGTATACTAAAAGCCTAGCTTTTGGTATAAAACATTTATCTAGAAATAAGAATCACATTGGTCAAATGTCTATATTTGTGATAAATGTAGTTGTTCAATTAATTTATATTGTAGATAACATGGTGTGTGGTGTCACACACAGAAGATCATGTTATCAGTACCTTATAAATTATAAATAGTAGCTCACGACCAAAATGGAAAGGAACAAACCATTAGAAAGTCGTAGTGTAATTAGGTATCAGTTTATCTTGACTGTATAATTACACTAGTACACTTAGAGTGTATTGAGTAGGACCATTTGAGGTCGTTTCTTTTATACTGATTTTATAAAGAAACAAAGACCTCGGTTATTATGGAAGTGTGTGCTCTTAATCCTAATATAATAACAAGTACATATATTTGATATTTATTTCTTTAATTTATCAATGGGTGAGATTTAGTTCGATGAATCAATAAGCCCGATAAGTTGAGAAATGATATCACTTATAGTGTGTGTTGTTGATTATAGAAGGAAACTGTGCCCTAGAGATACTAGGTTGATAATGTCCTCAAGAGGAGCTCATAAGGATTGTCATGTTAAACCCTGCAGGTGGACCTAGTCCGACATGATGATAAGGTTGAGTGGTACTACTCTTGGACTAAGATATTAATTAAATGAGTTGTCAGTAACTCACTTAATTAGTGGACATTCGATATCTTAAACAGGAGACTAACACACTCATGATAAGAAGGAGCCCAAAATGTAATTTGGGATTGCGTGTAGTTCAATAATAGTTCTCTAGTGGAATGAATTATTATTGATAAAATTAAGTTATGTGTTCAAGCACGGATGCTTAATTTTATCGGGAGACCAAAACCAATTCCTCCTTTCGGTCCCTATCGTAGCCTCTTAATTATAGAGTACTATACCCACCTATACCCACCTTCTTACCCATCCTATAGGGGTCGGCCAAGCTAGCTTGGAGACCAAGCTAGGGCCGGCCATGGGTATGTTCATGGGTGAATTCATGTGGCGGTCCTATTAAAATAAAAAGGAATTTTAATTTTAAAATTTTTTCTTATGTGGATAATATAATTTAAAAGAGAGTTTAAAAATTTAAATCCTTCCTTTTATAAGATTCTACAAAAGATTAAGAGAAGAGTTAAAATCTCTTTCCTTATTTGTAGATTAAAAGGTTGATTTTAATTTTGGTAAAAACTTTCCTTTTAATTATATTCATGATTTAAAAGAAAGTTTAAAAATTAAAAATTCTCTTTTATTAGTTTCTACAAAAGATTAAGAAAAGATTTAATATCTTTCCTTATTTGTAGATTGAAAGGAGATTTTAATTTTTAGAGATAACTTTCCTTTTTGGAAATTATCCACATGTTTAAAAGAAAGATTTTAATTTATAAAATTTCTTTTTATTAACCAATCATGAAGGGATGAAAATTATTGGAGAAATTTTTATAAATTTCTAGAAACAAATTAGGAAGTTTTAATTTTTGTTTTAATTAAAACTCTCCTTGTTTTGGGGAAAGTGGTGGCCGGCCATTGCAATTAAAAAAAGAAAATTGTTTTAATTAAAATAATTTTTCTTTTTCATGGCAAAAGAATTAAGGAAGTTTTTAATTAAATTTCCTTATTTGCCAAGACCAAGGATTATAAAAGAGGGGGTAGAGGTGCCTTCATGGGTGATCAACTCTATTATTTTTCTCCCTCTTTTCTTCCTTGGGTGTGGCCGGCCCTTTCTTTCCTCTCCTCTCCTTTGTGTGGCCGAAATTTTCTCATGGTGGAGATAGCTTTGGTGGCCGGAACTAAGAAGGAGAAGAAGGAGAGAAAAGAAGCCTCTTTTCTAGCATCCCTTGGAGCATGGTGGTGGTGGCCGAACCTCTTCATCCTAGAAGAAGTTTTGATGGCCAAAATTTGCAAGGAAGAAGAAGGTGCTTGGTGGTTCTCATCTTGGAAGATCGTTGCCCACACAACGTCCGAGGTTAGAAGAGGAATACGGTAGAAGATCAAGAGGTCTTTCTAAAAGGTATAACTAGTAATTTTTCTTTCCGCATCATACTAGTTATTTTTGGAAATAATACCAAATACAAGAGGCATGCGATTCTAGTATTTTGAATATGTTTTTTCGATGTTGTGTTCTTTTGTTTTTTTCTTTTCCCTTGTGATTTGATTGTTCTTTTCGGTTAACCTAAAGTTATTTTAAGAAATTAAATATTAGCTTTCCATAAAAGGTTTTGTCTAGTCGGTGGTGGTTGCTCCCATATCCAAGAAGGCCACGTGCCTCGCCACGTCAGTACTGGGAACCAATTATGGAAATTAATATTTAATGGAATTAATAACTTAAGGTGATTTGGGTCGAACGTGTTAAGTTCCGCAGGAGACCCAAGTCAAAACCTAAAAGAATGAATAGATTAAGTTTTGGATCAAACGTGTTAAGTTCCGCAGGCGATCCAAAATTTAATTTAAAAGAACACATGGTAGCTAGGAAAAGGTTCAGACCTTTGTACAAAATTTTTGTACAGTGGAACCTCTAGGTTCAGACCTTGAGTAGAAGGTTCATACCTATATCAATCGATTAGTTGAATCGATAGTGAGATGATATAGGGAACACTACTCTAAATTATTCCTAGTCGAGTATTAACATTCAGGGACAATGTTAATACAATAAGACTAGCATGTAGGTCAGCTCGATGACTTGATCTCACAAGTCATGGATATAGAGATATCAAGCTGACACATGGGTATGCATTAGAGAATGTATACTGAATGACCCGCCATGAGAAAGTATCATGGATCATTATATGAGTGTCATATACTTTCTCATGTGGCTATTAGTATGACTATTAGTTCTTTGACCTGAAGTCACCATGGATCCCTACATAAGGAGTTATGTACTTTGGTTTCGTCAAACGTCACCCGTAACAGGGTGGACTATAAAGGCGATTACTGGGTATATAACGAATTATGCAGAGGGATGTGAGTGATGTAGATGGAATCTATCCCTCCCATATGACGGGAGCGACATCGGTATTCTTGATAGAGTGAGACCACTAAGTGCATGGATATGCCCAAATGAGTCAACATTAGATGTTGAGCTCATTTGATCGAGTGAGTCTAACTTGGAGATTTAGATTGATTAGAGGATGACACGGTCTATGCCTCATATTGATCAATCTAGATGTCTAGGATAGAAGGACAATGTCACATGTTGTGAGGAGTCACAATTAGTAGTCACAAGGTGATGTCGGATCTCGACATTCTTGTAACTTGGGTAGTAATGATGTGTTGCTAGATACCGCTCATTACTTATGCTCCTAAATGGGTTTAGGGGCATTGCCAACGTTACAAGAACCTATAGGGTCACACACTAAGGGCAAATAGATGGAGACTAGGTTCATTTGATGAACCTAAATGATTAGGTTCATATGATGAACCAAATTGGATTAAGAGTAATCCAAAGTAGGATAATTGAGTTGGACTCAAGTTGGTTCATGTGTTAAGTGAGTCTAATTTGGACTTAGACTCATTTAATTAATTTAATTCAATGAATAGAGATTCATTAAATTAAAATTGGCTTGAACCAATGGTTAGATTAGATCAAACAAGGAATAGAAGTGGTCAAGTTTGACTTGACTTAAGTAGGAAGATGAAGAGTTATGTTTTTGACTTGACTTTGACTTGATCAATGCCACATCATCAAGGCCTCTTCATTTGGTCAAGTTTGACTTGACCAAATGCCACCTCATGGGAGTTACCAAGAGTTGTGACTCTTGATATTCCATGGGGGTTACAAGGTTTAATGTGGCCGGCCACTTTGAGTGTAAAATGAATGTTTTATTTTTCATTCAAGGCTAATTGATTTTCATCTTCTTCCTCTTGCTCACAATTCTTCTCTCCTTCTTCTCCTTCTTGCCGAGACCTTGCTTGAGTGCTAGCACACTCTAAGGTTTCTTCTCCATCTCTTGCTTGTGTGGATACAAATAGAGAAGTGTCTACTTTGACACTTTTGAGATCCGGCGAACCAAGGACAAGCGGGATTGCGAAGGGCTTCGCTACAAAGGTATAAATGATTTATCCTTATGTAGATCTACTGTAGATTAAAGTTTTCAAACTCGTACTCATATTTTCGTTCGGTTTTACCTTGCACGAGATCCGTGGCTTGGGCGATTCGGGGTTTCCGCGACGCGAAAAGCGGTTTTCGCGGCCCGAAAAACCTAACAATTCCGATGGTTTGTTCCTTTCCATCTTAGTCGTGAGCAATTGTTTATAATTTACAATGAACCGACAACATGATCTTCTGAGTGTGACACCACACACCATGTTATCTACTTATATAAATTAATTGAATAATTACATTTAATAAATAAATGTAGATATCGACCAATGTGATTCTTTTATTTCAAAAATAAATGTTTACAAAAGCTAGGCTTTTAGTATACACTCCAACAATCTCCCACTTATACTAAAAGACTAAGCTGCTATATCTGTTGCCATACATCTGATTCTCATCCCCTCCACATGCCGATCTAAAGCTTTCGCCAGAAGGGCCTTAGTGAAAGGATCTGCCAGGTTATCTGCCGATGCAATCTTGGCGACGACCACTTCTCCTCGCTTGACGATGTCTCGTATCAGGTGGTACTTGCGCTCTATATGTTTACTTGCCTTATGGGCTCGTGGTTCCTTCGAGTTTGCAACTGTACCGCTATTATCACAATAAATTGTGATGATTTTGGGCAAACCAGGAATCATATCTAAGTCCATTAGAAAGTTCCTGAGTCATACATCTTCTTTAACTGCCTCAGAGGCTGCCACATACTCAGCTTCCATGGTTGAGTCCGAGACACATTTCTGCTTAACATTCCTCCATGCAATGGCTCCACCTCCTAGAGTAAACACATAGCCTGACGTAGACTTACTATTTTCCCTATCTGATTGGAAGTCCGAATCCGTGTAACCCACAGGGAGCAAATCGTTTGCTTGGTAAACTAACATATAATCTCTATTCCTTCTCAGGTACTTCAATATATGCTTTACAACAGTCCAATGTCTTTGTCCAGGGTTACTCTGATATATGCTAACCATTCCCACGACAAAATAGATATCAGGTCTCGTACACAACATTGCATACATAAGGCTTTCTACAGCCGAAGCATAAGGAACTGCTTTCATATCCTCCATCTCCTTTGATGTCTTCGGAGACATCTCTTTAGATAAGGCTACTCCATGCCTAAAAGGTAAGAAACCTTTCTTGGAGTTCTGCATGCTAAAACGAGCAAGGACCGTATCTATATATTAAGCTTAAGATAGACACAACATTCTTTTCTTGCGATCCCTTATAACTTTGATCCCAAGAATGTGTGCACATTCTCCTAAGTCCTTCATATCAAATTGTTTGGACAACCATACCCTTACGTCCGATAATACCTTGACATTGTTGTCAATTAACAAAATATCATCTACGTATAGTACAATAAATACCACTACGTTTCCGTTACACTTCTTATATACACAAGACTCATCCGGACACTGAATAAATCCATATGATTGGATTACTTCGTTAAACCGGATGTTCCAAGATCTTAAAGCTTGCTTCAGTCCATAAATGGACCGATTGAGCTTGCACACTAGATGCTCTTTGCCTTTTTCAATGAACCCTTCTGGTTGCTTCATATGGATGTTTTCTTCAAGACTTCCGTTAAGGAATGCTGTCTTGACATCCATTTGTCAAATCTCATAATCCATATGAGCGGCAATGGATAAGAGTATCCGGATAGACTTAAGCATAGCTACTGCTGAAAAAGTTTCCTCATAATCGATTCCCTATTTCTGAGTATACCCTTTCGCAACAAGCCTTGCTTTGAAGGTTTCTACCTTCCTATCTATCTCTCTTTTCATTTTGTAGATCCACTTACATCCAACGACTTTTACACCATCAGGTGGTTCTACATGCTCCCAGACCTTATTAGAATATATAGATTCTATTTCTGAATTCATTGCCTTTTGCCAAGATACTGCATCTATATCTTGGAGTGCTTCGTCATATGTCTGGGGATCAGGTTTATGTTTACCCGGGATCAAGTCCGAAGACTCTCCCAAAAACATGAATCTCTCAGGTTGCCTCACAACCCTCCCACTACGACGAGGCACTGTCTCTGGTTGTGTATCATGTGTGACACGTGTTGCAGTTTCTTGTAGTACTTTATCTTGTACTGTTGGTATTAAAACAGACGTATCCTCTCTTATTTCTTCTAGAATTATTTCACTCATGGACTTATGGTTCATTACATAATCTTCTTCTAAAAATCGAGCATTGGTGCTAACAATGATATTCTGATTTTTAGAATTATAAAACAAACCACCTGTCGTTCCCTTAGGATATGATATCCCCAAAACAGACAAATTTCTGTACGTGATTCCAACTTGTTAGTATCTCCCTTCAGCACATGTGCTGGACTACCCCATATCCGGATATGATTCAGATTAGGCTTACGCCCATTCCATAATTCCATGGGAGTAGAAGAAACTATTTTAGAATGTACCATATTCAGAATGTACACTGCTGTTTCCAGAGCATATCCCCAAAACGAATTTGGTAATTCTGAATAACTCATCATCGATCTAACCATTTCCATAAGAGTCCTATTCCTTCGTTCTGCCACACCATTCTGTTGGGGTTTACCAGGTGCAGACAATTGAGATTGAATCCCGACTTCTGATAAGTAAGTCCTAAACTCTCCAAAGAGGTATTCGCCACCTTGGTCAGACCGTAGTGTATTGATACTTTTACCAAGACGTTTCTCCACATCATCCCTATACTCTTTGAACTTGTCAAAGCATTCAGACTTGCGGCGCATCAGGTAAATGTATCCGTATCTTGAGTAATCGTCTATAAAGGAGACGAAGTACTCATAACCATCTCTTGCCTAGATAGACATAGGACCACACAAATCAGAATGAACCAGTTCTAACGCATCTTTGGCTCTATACCCCTTGACCTTAAAAGGTCTCTTGATCATTTTACCTTCCAAGCAGGATTCACATGTTGGAAAGTTTTCCAACTCTAATGAACCCAAGAGTCCATCGGCGACAAGCCTTTGAATCCTACTTAAGTTAATATGACCAAGCCTTAGATGCCAAAGATACGTTTGGTTCATTTCCGAAGGTTCTTTTCTTTTATTAGAGTTAGAAGATGTGTTATTAATTTCCATATTTTACTTTGTGGGAGAAATTGGATTTAAAGTATATAAATTACCAACTAATGCACTAGAACAAATAATCACCTTATTTCTCTTTATAACGACATTGTTACTAAATGAAACAGAATATCCATCTAAATATAGTTTAGAAACTGAAATTAAATTCTTTCTAAAACTGGGTACATAAAGACAATTTCTTAAAACCAAATTTTTATTTCTATCAAAAGATAAGTAGACGTCTCCCACTGCAACAACCACCACCTTAGTAGCATTGCCCATGTAGACGGTTATCTCTCCATCAAATAGTCGTCGGGTTTCCTGGAACCCCTGCAAAGAATTGCAGACATGATCAGTGACTCCCGTATCTACACACCAGGTGCTGGTAGATAACACTGCTAAACATGTTTCAACTACTAGAGCATGAGATATACCTTTATTGTTCTGATTCCTACGAGGACAATCCGCCTTCTAATGTCCTGACTGCTTGCAGATGAAGCACTTGCCCTTCGACTTCTTCATTCCAGCTTTTTGTCCCTGAGGTTTATTCACTCTCTTTGTTGAAAAGACCTGTTTCTTCTTCTTCTTGCCTTTCGATTTAGAAGTAGAACCATTTTCTACATAGTGAATCTGAGAACTTTGACGAAATATACATTCTGCTGCCTGTAGTTCTGTCAGAAGTTCCGCCAACATATACTCTCTTTTGTTCATGTTATAGTTCAGGCGGAACTGCTCAAAACTTCTGGGTAGCATTTGGAGAATTATATCGACCTGGGGTTCCCCATCGATTTCTCCTCCAAGAACTTGTATTTTGTTCAGATAGGCCATCATTTTGAGGATATGATCCCTTACGGGTGTCCCCTCAGACATGGTGGCTGTCATTAACTTTCTCATTGCCTCTTGCCTAGCAGTTCGACTCTGGTGCCTAAAGAGTTCTTTGAGATTGTTCATTATATCATAAGTGTTGGATCGAAAGCGCTAGAGGGGGGGGGGGGGGTGAATAGCGCTCGTGGCTTTCACAATTTTCGTATTCGGAAATCATTCAATAGTAACGCAGCGGAAATGATAGAAGAAAAGAAGCAAACACAGAAGACACCAGAGGTTTACTTGGTTCGGAGCCTTGAGCGACTCCTACTCCAAGGCCCGCGATCGTAGATCGCTTCCGGTGGGCAACAACTATAATATCGCAAAGTTTACAATTGATTATTACAATAAGTGCACTAATGAAAATATACCGACAGTACAATAGATGTAGACGTAGTCGCTGACTGTCGGAGTAGCAAAGCGTCGCAGAAGTGTTTGGAGCAGCACACGGAAGATCACAGGTTGTTCTATTCGAGTTCTGTGCTGAAGCTGCACCCCAAGGCTTTTTTTATAGCCTCTGCAAGACTGATCCAGATCCTCAAACCTCGGGATTAGATTTGACCCGAACCGGATCGGTCGACCGATCCCCTGTTCGGTCGACCGATCAGATGACCTCCACCTCATCCGATCCGCTCGCTCCGCTTCGATCTGGTCAACTTCTATCCCATGTTCGGTCGACAGATAAACAGGTTTGATCGATCGATCAGCTGCTCTGACTCAGTCTAGCCGGCCTGATCTAGTCGACGCCCAGCCTTGGTTCGGTCGACCGATCCCTAGGTTCGGTCGATCGATCCCCTGGTCGAGCCCGGTCCAACCTCTGGAAATCTATTCTGCTGTTTTGGGGGTTCGGTCGACCGATCCGGGTCAGTCCTAACTCTGCATAAAAATATTAGTTTCATGTAAAACAGAGTTAGAACACAAATGATAATATATAGAAATAAATTTGACAGTCTCCAGACTGTCCGGTTCTGACTTCGGATTTTCGACTGGAAATCCTAGGTCGAACCGACACCTACTGTTCTCTCTTCCGGGGAATGCGTCCTCACCTACTCCACTCAGGAGAGTTTACCTTTTGCCAGTTCGGTCCTCCAGACCGACTGGACTTTTGCTCAGCGTCCGATGCTTCCGGTCTTCATGCTGGACGTCCGGTTCACGACCCGCCCAGACTTCTACACGGTTCGCGACACTAGGATTTCAACCTAGCGTTACCTTCCCCTAGGATTTTGCCCGAAGTTCTGACCCGCCAAGACTTTCCGCATAAGGTTACCACCTCCTATGACCTAGGGTTACCATCCCCTAGGATTTTCCCCTTGCCTAACCGCAGCTAGGACTTTCCTGAAACACTCAATCATACACATTAGATAACAATTAAACTTAACTTTGAATCCCTTTGCCATTATCAAAACTTGAGTTCGATCGTCGGATGCTTCCCGCACCAACAATAAGCTGTTGGTAAATCTTGATGCTGATATTGCAATACATTTGACATTGATGCCAAAATGTAACACCGCACCATCTCATCAGCTTTTACCCATTTCTTATGATACTCAATCTCCTCTGAGGTAGAGTCACCGTCAGGTGCATCAGGGCAAGCCTCAGTCAGTACAAACTTATAGCTTCAGCAGTAAGAACAATGTCCAGGTTCCTTTTCCAATCAATATAGTTGGGACCAGTATATTATTTTTGTTGATTAGTTAAATTATTAATAATCTTTTCTAACTTATCTATTTTATCTTTTAAAATATTATTTTGGTTTTCTAATTTTCTAAACATTAATTTCTTATGTTTATTAAATGATTTTGAGTTTTTCTTATTTAGATTTGAATTAACTCTATTCATTGTATTGTTAGCATGTATGTCTAATTTTCTAGAGAAATCTATACTAGAGCAAGAAGATTTAGTTAGGGGACAAGCATGCATTGCAAAAATTAGATTTTCATGTAACGTAAATTCACTTACCTTGATTTCTTCCTCTGGATCCTTGGATCTTCTTTCTGGACATTATTTTTTACAGTAACTCATTCGTTTACACTTGGAGCATTCAATGTACATCTTCCCTTTCCGGATCGATTTCTTCTCTAGTTGTGTCGACCGAATCTTACGAGTAGGGCATTGGTTTCTATAGTGCCCTCTCTCCCTACACTTGAAATACGTTATGTGAAATTTAAAATTTGAATTTACAATTTTACCTTTCTGATCCATGACATGATCCTCCTCCTTGATTGTTGCCGTCTTGAATTCAGACTCAGATTCAACAATTTCTTCTCTGGCCATTAAGCTATAAAATCGGTCTGATCCGATTCTTTTGAGTTTGGTTCAGAGGTTGATTCTGGAAATTCATGCTCGGATTCAAACTCTGGTTTATCTTGATCTTCTGACTCTGAAGGAATCTCATGAAGGTTGAGAAATTTCTCCCAAAGCTCCTTAACATTGTTGAACTTTCCGACTCGATCAAGCTTTGAATTTGTTAGTCCGCAAAGGAGATTCCATGTTGCTTTTGCATTTGCCTCGAATGTTCTTATTGTTTGTGCATCCCACTTGTCACAGGTGATGGGTACACCTTCTTCGGTGGGGAGAATAAATCCAATATGGACTATGGTCCATATTTCTACTTCGGTCTTCAATTGGTGCTCCATCTGGTCTTTCAAGTATGTAAAATTTTCACCAGACAGAAGTGGTAGGCATGTGGAGCTGTACCCATCTTCGTAGTCCATTAAGAAGGAATCTCGCACAATAAACAAAATAAAACTTGTTCCAAGACTTGGTCTTGGATTAGTAGTGCGGGAAAAAGATAGAAATAGGAATTCACGAATTTTAAAAAAATAATAAAATATTATTAAAAAATATTAAAAAAAATATTATCTCAAATTTTGCTAAATGCGATATTTTATTAATTCCAACCAATAGTGAAAAGACGAAAATTAATTTTTCGAAAACAGTTTTGGAGGGAAAAAAATGAAAGTAACCCCCTGCTTTGATTGATGGTTTCACCAATTCAGAGCAACCTGACTCTGATACCAATTATTGGATCGAAAGCGCTAGAGGGGGGGGGGGGTGGGGTGAATAGCGCTCATGACTTTCACTCATTTCGGAATCGTAAAACAATTGAGAGTTTAAGCAGCGGAAATAATAACAGAAGAACAATGACATAGAACGACCCAAGAATTTACTTGGTTCGGAGCCTGGGGCGACTCCTACTCCAAGGTCCACGCTCGTTGAGCATTTACTTTGGGCAACAACTATAATCGTTAAAAGTTTTACAGAAATGCAATGTTGGTTGCTACTCGGAAAGCCTAGAGGTTCCACTGTACAAAAATTTTGTACAAAGGTCTGAACCTTTTCCTAGCTACCATGTGTTCTTTTAAATTAAATTTTGGATCGCTTGCGGAACTTAACACGTTTGATCCAAAATTTAATCTATTTGTTCTTTTAGGTTTTGACTTGGATGTTCTGCGGAACTTAACACGTTCGACCCAAATCACCTTAAGTTATTAATTCCATTAAATATTAATTTCCATAATTGGTTCCCAGTACTGACGTGGCGAGGCACATGACCTTCTTGGATATGGGAGCAACCACCACCGACTAGACAAAACCTTTTATAGAAATCTAATATTTAATTTCCTAAAATAACTTTAGGTTAACCGAAAAGAACAATCAAATCACAAGGAAAAATAAAACAAAAGAACACAACTTCGAAAAAACATATTCGAAATACTAGAACGTAAGCCTCTTGTATTTGGTATTATTTCCATAAATAACTAGTATGATGCGGAAAAGGAAAAACTACTAGTTATACCTTCTAGAAAGACCTCTTGATCTTCTACCGTATTCCTCTTCTAACCTCGGACGTTGTGTGGGCAACGATCTTCCGAGATGAGAAACCACCAACCACCTTCTTCTCCTCCAAGCTAGGTTCGGCCACAATAAGGAAACTTCACCAAGGAAGAAAATCAAAACACCAACCAAGCTCCAAGAGATGCTAGCTTTCTCTCCTTCTTCTTCTTCTTCTCCAAGTAGTATCCGGCCACCACGAGAGCTCCAAGGGGAGAGAGAGGTTCGGCCACCACAAGAGGAAGAGAGGGAGAGGATGATGATGGCCGGCCACACCAAGGAACAAAAGAGGGAGAGAAATAATTGAGGTTCACCTCATGAAGGTGTTGGTGCAATTTCCAGTAGGTCAAGGTTGACCTAGTTGACCAAGCGTAAACCTTGGTCATGGTTTCGATGTTTGACAATACAGAAAGACATGTAGACATGGACAATGCAGGTGCAGTTGTCCATGCGGAGAGATACTAATCAGGGTCTGATCAGGTTGAATGAAGAAGAGTCAAATAGGTCAAGGTTGACCGGATACTTGACTGGAATGTCCTGGTGAGTGAAGCCAGGCAGACGGAAAAGTCCTGGTGAGTGAAGCCAGGCATTGGAATGAAGTGAGGCAGTGTGAAACCCTAGTGAGTGAAGCTAGGTGAAAGTGAAAGTCCCTGAGTGAAGCCGGCGGTGGGAAAGTCCCGTGAGTGAAGTGCAACAGGAAAGTCCCGTGAGTGCAAGTTGGAAAGTCCCGTGAGTGAAACCAAGGAAAACCAGATGGGTCAAGATTGACTGACTGACATCAGAAAAGTCCAAGCAGAGAGCTTGGCCGGAAAAGTCCAAGTATGGAGACTTGGCACGGAGAAGTCCAAGTATGAAAACTTGGCATGGGAAGTCGGAGAGAGCTCTGAGCTCGCTCCGGACCGACAAGTCGGAGAGGGCTCTGAGCTCGCCTCCTGACTCAGGCCGAGAGGGCCCCAGCCTGCCTCCGGACTAGGTCGAGAGGGCCTGTAGCTCGCTCTTCAGACCAGCGTTAGGGTTTAGAGTCAAGCTCTAACCTAGCCATTGATCGGTCGGCAGACCGATCCAGGATATCAGGTTTCGATCGGTCCGAGACCGATCGTAAAGTGATCGCGATGCCTCTGAACTACCGATCGGTCCGGGACCGATCAAGATGAAGCCTGATCGGTCCCCGGACCGATCAGGACATGGCCAGAGTTGGGCACTCTCTGTGAAGCATTCTGATCGGTCTAGGGACCGATCAAGATAGAGCCTGATCGGTCCCCATGACCGATCAACAGCACCCTGGACCGATCAGGTGGAGCCTGATCGGTCCAGGCCTAGCCGTTGTGACTCAACGCAGGCTTCTGTGTTCCGGCCTTTTTGCCTTGCGGGTTCGCAGGTTGGCTCGGGATATCGGAGGTTATAAAAGGATCGAGAGGCACTACAAAACATCTTCTACTTCTTCCTCTTCTTCCTACTGACTGCTGAAGTATTTTTCGCTTGAGCTTTGTTGAGCTCTTCATGAAGGCAAGCTCGCGTGATTACATTTGTGAATTGGACTTAGTTTCTTGCTGGATTCTTAGTTGCTGCTTCATCCAGTCGACAAGAAGGCAAGCTAGGGTTATTACATTTTTGTATTGTACTTAGTTTCCTGCTGTATTCTTGTACTCCTGTTTATCTTGCTGTTGCAAGACATTGTGGCGAGGTTTCTCCACCCAGAAGGAGTGATTATTAGCCGGGTTTCCGGGGTCTCATCCACCGACGGATTGATAGGCTTCGTCCACCTTACGGACACGCCGAGGAGTAGGAGTATATCTCCGAACCTCGTTACATCAACGCGTGTTGAGGTTTGATTTCTCCGCTTTCGTTTCTATTATTTTTATTTCCGCTGCGCTAACCTTGATTTGTAGAAAGAAACGCGAATTTGGGGGCGGCTATTCACACCCCCCCTCTCTAGCCGCAATCCATCGATCATAACAAGTGGTATCAGAGCGAGGTCGCTCTTCGTTGGATCAACACCCTGGGGAGCACGAGCTAGAGAATGGAGTTATTTGGAGAAGGCATCACAATTCCACCTTTCTACGATCGCGACGACTTCGCGTTTTGGAAGGTAAGAATGAAGTACTTTCTTATGACTAACCTTGAAAATTGGAGTTGTGTTCAATTATGTTTCAAGCCTCCGATGGACAAGAAAGGAGAAACCCTAGAGAAGAAGGAGTGGACCAAGGAACAAGTCCACCAATCCCTAGTCAACGATGAGGTATTGAAAATTTTTTAATTTTCTTTACCTAATGATGTTTTGTGTAGGATAGGTGGATATAACGATGCCAAGGAGTTGTGGAACAACTTGGCAAAGTTCCATGAGGAGAACTCCACTTCAAGTCATGAAGAGGAGTCAAGTGAGCCAAGTAGCTCACTTCATGGAGGAATGAATTTAGAAGTTGAGGGCCACTCAACATCTAAAGAAGAAGAGGAGGAGAGTTCTTCTTCAAGTTCGGAGCAAGAAGAAGAAGCTTCTACCTCCGGAAGGGATGAAGGAGAGAGCGTTCATCCATCCTCAACTCTAGGTAATTCAAGCCATTTAGTTTCTAGCAAATTACACATAATGTGCTTTGAGTGTAGGGAATTTGGACATTACAAGAGTAAATGTCCAAAGAGGGTTAGAAAGACTCCACCGGCGCCAAAGGTCAAGGAAGCCGGAGTCCCAACACGCAAGGGCAAGGAGCACGTGGTGTGCTTCCAATGCAAGCGAAGGGGACACTATAGGAGTCAATGTCCGAGGGGGAGGCAACCTCACAAGGACAAGAGACCGAGCACGTCAATAGGGGGAGCGAAGGCAAACCCTAAGGTAACATTTAAGTCTCACTCTTGCAATAAGACACATGCTAGTAGTTTTGTTGTAATTGTTAATAATGATAAGCATGTTAACTTTAGGAACCAATATATGTGCTTAGATGCTAAACATGTTAGCCTAGGTAAGGACAACACTAGAAATGTCAATCCTAGGATTAACTCATCTAAGGTTAGGGAGAACCTAGGTAGAAATCCCAAATCAACTAGACACATGCCTAGGAATACCTCAAAGAAAAATGATAAATTAAAGCTTGAG
Source organism: Zingiber officinale (assembly GCF_018446385.1). NCBI lineage: Eukaryota > Viridiplantae > Streptophyta > Magnoliopsida > Zingiberales > Zingiberaceae > Zingiber > Zingiber officinale. The sequence continues at coordinate 83,396,410 of NC_056007.1, forward strand.
GTATTAGAGAAAGAAAATCTAGTCTTGAGGTCAAGACTTGACTCTCTAGAAAAGGCTCTTAAGGATTTGACTCTAGGGTCTAGGGGTCAAAAACCCAAGTCCAAGGACAAGAAAGGTTTGGGTCACAAACCTAAGTCCCAAGTAGTCAAGCCCAATTATCATAATGTTCCATTCGATTATGGAACAAAACCTAGGGCTAGGAAGAACAACACCAAAGTCACAAGGGGAGTCACCCCTAGAGTTGATCTTGATGAGTCCCAAATGACCAAGGCTTCAAAGCCTAGGAGGGTCATTAGGAGGGTTGCTAGGGAAGTCATCCCTAGTGAATATTTAGTGAACCCAATGAGCTCCAATAGGTATTGGGTTCCTAGGAGCGTGATTTCATCACGCTAGATTAGTTAGGGTGTGCCAACCTTACTTGAATAGGTAGTTAACCTAATCATGGCAAAAGGTGGCACTTTAGGATTTTTCAAGGTATAATCAAGCCTTGAAAATGAAATTAAGAATTATTCCTAAGGTGATTAGAATGTGCCAATCAAATTTGAGGAGTTGTCTAGAGTCAATCTAATTGGCACATAGTGATCTAAAAATCTTTGGTATAAGATGCTAGGTCTATTACACTTAGGAATATAGAATTTATGGCAAAATGATCGAAATTATCAAAAATGGCAACTAAGGCTAGAATTAGGTATTTTCTATACCTTTACATGTTATTTGCCATATATTGTTTGCCATATGCCATGTCATGATATCATATTTATTTTATGATCATTTAAAATGTCATGATAATGCTTAGGTTAGTTTAAATGTCATGCTTTATTTAAGTTTCACACTTTATGCCATGACATCATGACATTGGCACATGTTTCATTTATGATATCATTATATGCCATGTCATCATCTCTTCTCTTGCATTTAGGATCAATTAAATTGACTTAAGGATAAACCACACAATTTGATATGGAGATCAAGTTGTTGTTTTAGAAAATGCATGAGAACTTAGCCTAAGATGACCTAAACCCATATCTCACATCAAAATTGACTTGAATGTGTTTGATACACCTTAGATGTGTGTGAGATATTAGGATGATGAGTTATGATCAAGGTGCATGGTTCTTGTACCTAGATGAACCTAATTCTAAATGGGGGATCATAGGGAAAGCTTGTGGACAAGTCATGTACATTTAGTTCTAAGATTGTGATCCCAAATTAAAGGGTTTAAAATCATTCCAAAATTGATTTGAAAAACCTTGATGAAGCTTTTCTAGTAATAGCCTTCATCATTGAACAAGTTGATACAAAGATGACTTAATTTTGAGCTATTTCAAAGTCTTTTGAACTTTGTATCAAGATTGAAAAATGGAAGATATTGTTGGAACCCCGAGGTATTTTGATGTGATTAAACAAGTTAAGCTAGGTCCTGTTGTGTTTAACTCTGTGTCTAAGTGTGCAGGAGCTTAGGAACACAGGAAGTCGAGCGGAAGACGCGGCTAGCGAGAAGGACGGCACGGGAGAGAGCCGACGGGCTCGGTGCGTCCGAGGGACGAGGTGTCCGCGGAAGAGTACACCGGTGGACGAGAATGAAGAGCGCGGCGTTTCCGAGGGACTAGAAACCGAAGTGGAAGATTGCTTGAGGAAAAGGCCGGAAGATGGGTTCGGGTGAGCCCTATTACCAGATGGCCGAGATCACCCAGGTGAAGCGGAGCTAGACTGGAAGCTCAGACAAAAAGTCAACTTGCTATTAACTTTGGTCAGGGCGCCTGGAACCATTCCAAGCGCCCGGAGTTCATATGCCCGGAGCTGATCGGGGTGCCTGGACCACTTATCGCGCCCTCGACTGGGGATAAAATTTATAGGGTCCAAGCCCTAGAGCGATTCCAAGCAAATATAGCACTGGTTAGCACAGAGTTTTCATAAAACTTGTAATTCACTTTCTCTGTGCTCTCATTTTAATTTGTGCTGTCAACGTTGTAAAGAGGCTACTCCGCCCAGAGGAGATCATCATAGTGCGCTTACATTCCTTGGATTAGCAATCTCCTGATTGCAAACCAAGTAAATCCTTTGTGTTCAGTTTAATTGCTTTTATTCACTCTTTTCTTTTAAATTACAAGTATCTATTAATTAGTTGAAATCCGAGAAAGGTTTTTGGTTTTATTTTGTAGGGCAATTCACCCTCCCTCTTGCCGGCCTCCAAAGGGACCTACAAGTGGTATCAGAGCAAGTCCGCTAGGACTAATGCAATAAGCAAGATGGTCGGATCAAGCATCGCTCCACCAAAATTCGAGGGGGACTTCATGCATCGAAAGCATCAAATGGAGGTAATTTTCAATATTGATTTTGATATATTATTAATTATTAAATATGATTTTGAAGCACCCAAGGACGAAAATGGAGAAGAAAAAGAAGAACACCAATGGAAAAGAAGCAACAGACCGAGTTCATGGCAAACGATAAGACCAAGTTCCATCTTCTAAGCGTACTACTGCCTTAAGATCAAGAAGTCAACTGAATCGACACATACGATTTCACCAAAGAACTTTGGGAGAAGTTCCTAGGACTACATGAAGGAACCTCAGAAGTCAATCTAATAAGAAAAGATTTGCTAAAAAATCAGCTAAGCAACCTTTAGATGGATAAGGGAGAAAAGGTAACACAACTGCATGCCAGATTGAAGGAGTTAATAACTTGTCTCGAGAACCTCGGTGAAACGGTAACAAATGACGCCTTACGCCACGCACTCAACGCCTTTCCGTAACTCCGGAGTGGACGTCAATCATCGACGCCTACTACATCTCAAAGACCTAAAGGTAAGTACATTAGAGGAATGTTTTCTACTCTTGAATTACGAAACTAGATGTAGAAGACAAAGAAAAGACTATGGCGCTAAACGCAACTCGGAAGGATGAACTCGAGTCAGACATCAAGAAGCATACATGGTAAGAAATTTTAAAAGTTTTTAGATCTAATAAATTTAAAATGCGAATAGAAAGAATCAAAAAGGTGGAAGAAAGGTGCGATGCTACCAGTGTCAGAAGGAGGGACACATAAGAGAAGACTGCCCAGAACTCAAAAAGGTCAAAAGGAAGTCTCCCAAGAAACACAACCTAAAAGCAACTTGGGACGACACTTCTTCATCTGAATCAGAAGCTCAAGAATACGCCGGGATAGCACTAATGGCAAGCTACGATGGACAGAGTATATCAGAATCGAGCAACGATGAAGAGGGAGCGACCTCGGATGAAGGCAGCGAAGCAGGGGGAGATTCAGGCTTTAAGTCTGATATGGTAAGTGAGGTATGTCTCTTACCCCCTGATCAACTTTACTCTGGCATTAAGGCAATGACTAAATCCATGTATAAATTAGAAAAAGAAAATGCCAAATTAAAAAATGAAATTTTGGAATCAAAAGGAATTTTAGCAAAATCATGTCTTATAGAGGATTGTGATAAATTGAAAATTGAAAATGAAAAACTAAAAGAAGAAATAGAAAGATTGAAAAAATCAAATGGTTCAAATATTTCTACTTTTAGAAATTATAGAGGTCTAAATTGGTATTATAGATTTCATTCAAGTCAAATTAGAAATATATCAAAGGCCTATATACCAAAGAAATATTTGATTAACCCTGTAGGTAGAAACCTGTATTGGGTTCCGAAAGCTTGTTTAATTTAGAAAGTTAATAAGTAGACTTAGTATTTTTCAGCAAGAAAATTAGACAACTAATTTCTTTATGAGGTTTTGTCTAAGGAAGTGGTTGTTGCTCCAATAACCAAGAAGGCCTAGTGCCTCGCCACGACCTGGAAGCCAAGTATCGAAATGAAAGGTTTAATTGACTAACTGAAAAAGCATTAACTTAAATTATTTAATGCTTTAAAAAGAGTTATTCAATTTAGTTTTGAAAATTTTTTTTCTAAAAATGTTTCACTTAGAATTTTTTCTTCTGAAAAATGTTTAACTTAAAATTTGTTTTTTTTTTGTTTTTTTTTCTTTCTCTCTTACTTATGGAAAAATTCTGAAAAAAATGTAGTACTTAGAATTTTAATTTGAATTTTTACCTTAGACTTATTAGAAAGAACCCCATTTTTGTATGTGAACAAAGGGGGATAAGTGTATGTTAAGTCTAGGGGGAGGTACATAGTTTAAATTGGCAAAATCTTTTGGACTAAATTGCAATTTAATTTATTCTTATTGCATAAATGTTACCCTAGCTTAACTTGGGTTGCTCACATCAAAAAGGGGGAGATTGTTGGAACCCCGAGGTATTTTGATGTGATTAAACAAGTTAAGCTAGGTCCTGTTGTGTTTAACTCTGTGTCTAAGTGTGCAGGAGCTTAGGAACACAGGAAGTCGAGCGGAAGACGCGGCTAGCGAGAAGGATGGCACGGGAGAGAGCCGACGGGGGCGTCCGAGGGACGAGGTGTCCGCTGAAGAGTACACCGGTGAAGAGAAGGCGTTGCCGAGGGACGAGAAACCGGAAGGAAGGCCGCCCGAGGAGAAGGCCGGAACATGGGTTCGGTGAGCCATTCCGGAAGGCCGAGATCACCCAAAGCAAGCGGAGCCGGAGCTGATCAGATAACCGAGTCGAGCCGAACCGAGACGAGAAACCGAGCGAAGAGCTCGGACCAAAGTCAACCTGTTGACTTGTTATCCGCGCCGGATCTATTCCAGCGCGACCTGCCCGAACCATTCCGCGCCTGAGGTTCATATTTGACCCGATCGCAGGTTATCGCGATCCGACCGTTGGGGATAAAATTTATCCCCCCCAGGGCCCTTTCCAGGCGCCCCGACCAGTGCTATAAATATAGCACTGGTTAGCACATAGTTTTCATAAAACTTGTAATTCACTTTCTCTGTGCTCTCATTTTAATTTGTGCTGTCAACGTTGTAAAGAGGCTACTCCGCCCAGAGGAGATCATCATAGTGCGCTTACATTCCTTGGATTAGCAATCTCCTGATTGCAAACCAAGTAAATCCTTTGTGTTCAGTTTAATTGCTTTTATTCAGTCTCTGTTTCTTTTAAATTACAAGTATCTATTAATTAGTTGAAATCCGAGAAAGGTTTTTGGTTTTATTTTGTAGGGCAATTCACCCCTCCCCTCTTGCCGGCCTCCAAAGGGACCTACAGATATTTTCATAGAAAACTATTTTTCCATGATAGTATGTGGTATGAGGAATGTATCCTCAAAATTTCACAATTTTTCGAATTTTTTGTGATTTTCTAGAGGTTTCTGAATTTCGGGAAGGAAAAATTCAGAAATCTGTCCATCAGTGTCTGGATCGGTCACTGGACCGATCCAGGGCTTTCCTGATCGGTCACTGGATCGATCCAGAGGAAGCCTGATTGGTCCGGTGACCGATCAGGGTGTGCCAACTTGCTGAAATTCGACTGGTTGTCTGAAATTTTAGCTCGGGAAGTGGTGTTTTAGGTTTCTAAAGGTTTGGAATTCTCCAAGACATTGTTGGTGCAATGGTCAAGGGGGAGTTGACCTTTAGGGGGAGTTTTTACTCGTCGAAATTTTTGAGGATGAGTGATATGAAATTATCACTAAGTTGATTGTTGAATTTAGTTTCAAGGGGGAAATTAAGGGTTTCAATGAAAGGTATGGGACTTTCATTAGGAAGAAACTCTTGACCTTGATTTACTCCTTTTGATGTGTATCAAAAAGGGGGAGAGAATGTCTAGAGAATGTTCAAGGAATAACATTGGAGTTAGTGGGAGAGTTTGTTGATCACAACAAATGAAGTTGTGAACAACGATAACTTACTCTTCAAGGGGAGAGTTTGTTGATGTGTGCCAATAGGGGGAGAATGAAGGGTTTAAGTTAGATCTTCATTATCTAAGAAGGAGGTTGCCTTCTTAGAAGGAGAATGTAAGGTTGTAACTTATGTTTCATTACCTAGTGGCTTGAAGAAAGTTGAGGCTATTGGATTATCCTAACTTAAAGGTATTGTCAAACATCAAAAAGGGGGAGATTGTTGGTGTAATTTCCAGTAGGTCAAGGTTGACCTAGTTAACCAAGCGTAAACCTTGGTCATGGTTTCGATGTTTGACAATACAGAAAGACATGTAGACATGGACAATGCAGGTGGTTGTCCATGCGGAGAGATACCGATCGTGGTCCGATCAGTTGAATGAAGAAGAGTCAAGTAGGTCAAGGTTGATTGGATACTGGTGAAAGTCCCGTGAGTGAAGCCGGGCAGTTGAAAGTCCCGTGAGTGAAGCCGGTAGATTGGAAATCTTGGTGAGTGAAGCGGTGAAAACCCAGTGAGTGAAGCTAGGTGAAATGAAAGTCCCTGAGTGAAGCCGAAGTGGGAAAGTCCAGTGAGTGAAGGCAGTGAAAGTCCAGTGAGTGAAGCCGGCAAAGGAAAGTCCTGGTGAGTGAAGCAAGAGTGAAAGTCCCGTGAGTGAAGCTGGGCGGTGGAAAGTCCTGGAAACGTGCAAGGAAATCTAGATGGGTCAAGATTGACCGGACATCTGGTGAAAAGTCCAAGCAGAGAGCTTGGCACGGAAAAGTCCAAGTATGGAGACTTGGCACGGAGAAGTCCAAGTATGGAAACTTGGCATGGGAAGCCGAGAGAGTGAGCTCGCTCTCTGACCGGACGGCCTGAGAGGGCTCGGAGCTCGTTCTCCTGACCAGGTCGAGAGGGCTGTGAGCCTGCCTCGACCGACGGAAGTCGGAGAGGGCCTGTAGCTCGTTCTCCTGACTAGGTCGAGAGGGCCTGTGAGCTCGCTCTCAGACCAGCGTTAGGGTTTAGAGTCAAGCTCTAACCTAGCCATTGGATCGGTCGGCAGACCGATCCAGCTGATATCAGGTTTCGATCGGTGCCGAGACCGACGTAAAGTGATCGATGCAGTGAACTTACCGATCGGTCCGGGACCGATCAAGATGAGCCCGATCGGCCCCGGACCGGTACGCATGCAGAGTTGGGAAACTCTCAGAAGCATTCTCGACGGTCTAGGGACCGATCAAGATAGCCCTGACGGTCCCCATGACCGATCAAGAAGACCGACCGATCGTGGTGGAGCCCGATTGTCAGCCCAGCCGCGACTCAACCGCCAGGCTATTTCGGCTTCGTGTTCGCCTTTTGCCTTGCAGTTCGCAGTTGGCTCGGGATATCGGAGGTTATAAAAGGATCGAGAGGCACTCAGTAACATCTTCTACTTCTTCCTCTTCTTCCTACCCTAAGTGCTTCTGCGCTTGAGCTTTGTTGAGCTCTTCTTCACCGAAGCTTCGTGAGCTTCCCTACTGGGACTTCAACCGATACAGGCCGTGGTTGGATTCCGTGAAGTTGCCGCTCATCCACGACAAGAAGGCAAGCTAGGTTATTACATTTTGTATTGTACTTAGTTTCCTGCTGTATTCTTGTACTCCTGTTTATCTTGCTGTGGCAAGGTTTCTCCACCCGGAAGGAGTGATTATTAGCCGGGTTTCCGGGGTCTCATCCACCGACGGATTGATAGGCTTCGTCCACCTTACGGACACGCCGAGGAGTAGGAGTATATCTCCGAACCTCGTTACATCGACGCGTGTTGAGGTTTGATTTCTCCGCTTTCGTTTCTATTATTTTTATTTCCGCTGCGCTAACTTTGATTTGTAGAAAGAAACGCGAATTTGGGGGCGGCTATTCACACCCCCCCTCTCTAGCCGCAATCCATCGATCCTAACAGAAGGCACCCCCACCCCTTCTTTTATATTCCTTGGCCTAAGCAAATTAGGAAATTTAATTACAATAAAATTTCCTTAATTTCCTTGACATGATTTAATTGAGAAAAATAAAATAAAATTTCCCAAATTTAACTATATTGGCCGGCCACCACATGGAGAAATAAATTAGACAAGTTTTAATCAACAAATTAAAACTTCCTAATTTGTTTCCGGAAATTTTAAAAATAAAATTTCTCTTCAAAAATCTCTTCATGGTTAATAAAAAGAAATTTATATAATTTTAATTTTAACAATATGTGAATAATTTTTAAAGAGAAAATAAAATATCTCACCAATCTACAAATAAGGAAAGAGATCTAATCTCTTTCTTTAATCTTTTGTAGATCTTTTACAAGAGAGATATTTTAAATTTTAATTCTCTTTAATAAATTATATCTTCCACATAATAAAAATTAAAATTAAAATCCTTTTTAATTTAATATGGCCGGCCCCTCTAGCTTGGGTTCAAGCTAGGGCCGGCCACACCAATTTATGCTTAGGCCGACCCTAGCTTGGTTCCCAAGCTAGCTTGCCCGGCCCCCTATTGGTGGGTATAGAAGGTGGGTATAGGTGGGTATAGTACTTTATAAATAAGAGGCTACGATAGGGACCGAGAGGAGGAATTGGTTTTGGTCTCCCGATAAAATTAAGCATCCCGTATTCGCCCCGAACACACAACTTAATTTTATCAATAATAATTCATTCCACTAGAGAACTATTATTGAACTACCGCACCAATCCCAAATTACATTTTTGGGCTCTTTCTTATTATGAGTGTGTTAGTCTCCCTGTGTTTAAGATGTCGAATGGCCACTAATTAAGTGAGTTACTGACAACTCATTTAATTAATATCTTAATCCAAGAGTAGTACCACTCAACCTTATCATCATGTTGGACTAAGTCCACCTGCAGGGTTTAACATGACAATCCTTATGAGCTCCTCTTGGGGACATTATCAACCTAGTATCTCTAGGACACAGTTTCCTTCTATAATCAACAACACACACTATAAGTGATATCATTTCCCAACTTATCGGGCTTATTGATTCATCGAACTAAATCTCACCCATTGATAAATTAAAGAAATAAATATCAAATATATGTGCTTGTTATTATATTAGGATTAAGAGCACACACTTTCATAATAACTGAGGTCTTTGTTCCTTTATAAAGTCAGTATAAAAGAAACGACCTCTAATGGTCCTACTCAATACACTCTAAGTGTACTAGTGTAATTATATAGTTAAGATAAACTAATTCCTAATTACACTACGACCTTACAATGGTTTGCTCCTTTCCATTTTGGTCGTGAGCTATTGTTTATAATTTATAAGGTACTGATAACATGATCCTCTGTGTGTGACACCACACACCATGTTATCTACAATATAAATTAATTGAACAACTACATTTATCATAAATGTAGACATTTGACCAATGTGATTCTTATTTCTAGATAAATGTTTATACCAAAAGCTAGGCTTTTAGTATACATCCTAACATGCAATACAAGTAAGACAATAGTAATCTTATATCGACAACAGAGAATAGTAGAATTGCAGCTTCTTGTTGTCAGGGCGTTGTTTCAGCACTTCTGGGTCGTCTCTTGAGCAGCCAATAGTCGAAGGATAGCTTATCCAATTTATGTTTAGCTTGCTGCTCGAAACCTCCTTTTAAACCCTGTTGGAGGCACCTTCAAGACCATCCAAGGCGCCTCCAGGCCTCCGAGTCACCCGCGTGGATCACTGCTGAACTCGTCGCACCTTATCAGCTTGAAGGCGCCTTCAAGCTACTCCAAGGCGCCTCCAGCTCCCTCCGAGGCTCTTCCAGCACTGCTTTGCGGCCAGCTCACATTCTGCACCCGAGGCGCCTCGAAGTTCCATGGAGGCGCCGAGGTGCCTCGGACATTGTTCATCCGAGGCTTGCCTTGCTTATTTGTCCCTGCAAAGTATGTTAGTTCACCCAACATACACATACCCTGCAAGACAAAGTTAGCACACATAAAATATGACAAATTAAGTGATTTGACAGTCATCGGACTGTCCGGATCTGACTTCGGATTTCCTACCGAAAACCCTAGGTTGACCCGACGCCTACTGTTCCCTCTACGGGGAACACGTCCTCACCTACTCCCTTCAGGAGAGATTACCTGGTGCCAGTCCGGTCCTCCAGACCGACTGGACTTTCTGCCTAGGGTCACCACCCCATAGGACCTAGGGTTACCGCCCCCTAGGGTTTTTCTCCACCTAGGGTTATCACCCCCTAGGACCTAAGGTTACCCCCTTAGGATTTTCCTCCACCTAGGGTTACCGCCCCCTAGGACCTAAGGTTGCCGCCCCTTAGGATTTTTCTCCACCTAGGGTTACCACCCCCTAGGACCTAAGGTTACCCCCCTTAGGATTTTTCCTTCACCTAGGGTTACCACCCCTTAGGATTTTCACCTGCCTAACCGCAGTTAGGACTTTCCTGAAACCTTATTTAAGAACGTTAGATAACAAGGAATCCTAACTTTGAATCCCTTTGCCATTATCAAAACTTGGGTTCGATCGTCGGATGCTTCCCGCACCAACATTTGTTCCATCGCCGAATACCCGGTTGAGGGAGGTTCTCGATCGGCGTTATTCGCTTCCACCAGAGCTTGAAGGGAGGTTTCTTAGAGCTATTGATCGTTTTCCAATCTCCATTCCGCAGCCAAACTGTGTTGATTGGCCGTTCGATCTAGTTTGGCAATTCACAAAGTTCAGCTCAGTTCTTCGGTTGATAGGGTTTCCAGTCGGATGTGAGCTTCGAGGGAGGTTTCCGGGAGCTGTCAGTATTCTCTGGGAATTGTTGGAAGCTTGATTGATCATTGTTGAGTGCTTGAAGGGAGTTTTCTTAGAGCATTCCTATTGACAGCAGGTTGAATGAAGTTTGGTTACGGTTTCTGGTTTGTGGAATGTTTAGGGTTTAGTTTTCTTCATTTTTGTCTTTAATTTGCTTTTGAACCTGCTCAGATCTTCGGATTTGATTTCTACATTGCTATTTCACTTTCGTTTGATTTTCTTTATGTAATTCCATTTCTCCTGTTCCAACTTGCAATCCCGTTCTAATTTTCTTACTTGAAGCCCCTGATTTTGCTGCACTTTTGCAATCCTAATCTTGATTAACTACTGATTAGTTTACAAATCAGTTTGTGTTTTGAATTAGAAGTTGGATTTACATTAGTTGTTTAATATTGGTTATTTAGTTAGCTAACATTGTGCTCTGCATTGATTCTATGGTTGTTGTGATGAAGTTTAATTTGGGAATACTTAACTAGAGGAAGTGATTGTGTAGCTCTATTCAAAGCTATTGTGAATGAGTGTTTGAATTTAATTTATGGATTGGATTGTGATCATGAATTAGATGTCAATTCTTGAGTTTAATGGCTACGGTGAATTTGAATGATTGAAAACTTTATTTCTGTGAACTTAAATGAAAGATAGTTTAATTGATGCATTTGATACAAAGTTACATAAGAATTGATTTAATTGTTGTTTACTTGATGAGGGTGAGTTTAATCATGTTTAGATGAGAGTTATCTTACTTTGATGCTATTCTTGACCTAGTTGAAATTAGATTTTGATTGGAACCACTTTTAGAATTTTCGCACATTTATTAATTAACCTTGGAAAAATATGACTTGGGACTCCTTACTACAACATTTGTTATTTTATTTTAATGAGTTTCAATTTTAATCAATTTGGGGTGCCACCTGATATGCAAAAAGGCCAACACCAGTACACGTGTCAGATATGGTAAATGTCTAGTTCGATATTGTTAGTTAGAGCCCTAGAGCCAATCATTTGATGATTGTATGGACTTATGTATATCATATTCTTGTATATTAATAAAGGCATTTGTTTGGTTATTATACTAATTTGTATTAGTGCCAAATAGACTAAGTATAATAGCGTCCTTGAGTAGAAGGTTCATACCTATATCAATCGATTAGTTGAATCGATAGTGAGATGATATAGGGAACACTACTCTAAATCATTCCTAGTCGAGTATTAACATTCAGGGACAATGTTAATACAATAAGACTAGCATGTAGGTCAGCTCGATGACTTGATCTCACAAGTCATGGATATAGAGATATCAAGCTGACACATGGGCATGCATTAGAGAATGTATACTGAATGACCCGCCATGAGAAAGTATCATGGATCGTTATATGAGTGTCATATACTTTCTCATGTGGCTATTAGTATGACTATTAGTCCTTAGACCTGAAGTCACCATGGATCCCTACATAAGGAGTTATGTACTTTAGTTTCGTCAAACGTCACCCGTAACTGGGTGGACTATAAAGGCGATTACTGGGTATATAATGAATTATGTAGAGGGATGTGAGTGATGTAGATGGGATCTATCCCTCCCATATGACGGGAGCGACATCGGTATTCTTGATAGAGTGAGACCACTAAGTGCATGACCATGCCCAAATGAGTCAACATTAGATGTTGAGCTCATTTGATCGAGTGAGTCTACTTGGAGTTCAAGATTTAGATTGATTAGAGGATGACACGGTCTATGCCTCATATTGATCAATCTAGATGTCTAGAATAGAAGGACACTTGTCATATATTGTGAGGAGTCACAATTAATAGTCACAAGGTGATGTTGGATCTCGACATTCTTGTAACTTGGGTAGTAATGATGTGTTGCTAGATACCGCTCATTACTTATGCTCCTAAATGGGTTTAGGGCATTGCCAACGTTACAAGAACCTATAGGGTCACACACTAAGGACAATTAGATGGAGATTTGGTTCATACGATGAACTAAGAGGATTAGATTCATTTGATGAATCAAATTGGATTAAGAGTAATCCAAATTGGGCTAATTGAGTTAGACTCAAATTGATTCATGTATTTAATGAGTCTAATTTAGATTATGACTCATTAGATCAATTTAATTTAATGAATTAGATTCATTATATTAAGTTGGCTTGAATCAAATGGTTTGATTAGATCAACCATGAGAGAGATTGAGTCAAGTTTGACTTGACTAGAGAGGAAGAGGAAGAGTCAAGTTTGACTTGACTCTTTGCCACATCATGAGTGAGGTGGTAAGATGTGGACCAATAGTGTTGTTCCACATCATCTTGCTTTGCCACCTCATGGAGGTTACAAGCCTCCATTGCATTTAATGTGGGTTGGCCACATTAAATGAGTGGAGGTTACTCCTTTGCCACATCATTGTGAGGTGGCAAGATGTGGACCAATGGCAATGGTCCACATCTTCATGATGTGCCACATCATAGGAGTTACACAACACCTCTTAATGGCCTCCACTTAATTGTAATTAAGTGGAAATGGGATTACACACAAAATGTGGCCGGCCACTTTAGAGGTGGAATGAAATTCATTTTTCATTTTTCAACTCCTCATTTACTCCTTCTTCTTCCTTGGGTTCTCTCCTTGCTCTCCCTCCTCTTCCTTGCCGTGACCTATCAAGGTGCTAGCACACCTTTGTTTAGGTTTTCTCCATCAAGAATTGTTCGTGTGGATACTTCTAGAGGACCGACGCTTGACGGTCTAGAGATCCGGCAACTCCTTGGACGAGTGGGAACGCGAAAGGGCACGCTTCAAGGTATATTCTTAACACATAGATCTAGGAGTAGATCTAAAAGGTTTTTCAAACTCGTACTCGTATTTATCGTTCGGTTTTTCTTGCACGGATCCGTTGGCCTTGGGTGATTCGGGGTTTCGCGGCCCGAAAAACCCAACAGTGGTATCAGAGCCACGTGTAAGGCTTGTACGAGTTTGATTTTTGGTTTTATGAAAACTAAATTTTCTGTAATTTTCTGTAAAATTATGATTTTATAGTTTTTATGGGTAATTTTTCCGTAGAAGCGAAGCACAAGTGTCTCAGCACTTGTAGGCTTCGGCTACCGAAAAGATTTTTCCAAAACGGCTTCGTTTTGCCCCAAATCCGTTTGGGACAGCGGGCTTGGGTGCCATTAGATCACAAAGGAGCAACTCACGATGGTTAGATCGTGGGTAGGGGTACTCCCCCTAACCCCGCAAGGGGATTTGCTCCGCGATCGCACCCGAAATCGCTAAAAACGAACCCGCCGGGAAGATTTTTCCGAAACGGCAATGTCTCGACCCAAATCGTTTTGGGACAGCGGGTTTAGGCGTTGTTGGATCGCAAAGGAACCCTCGCGATGGTTAGATCGCGGGTAGGGGCGATGTCCCTGGGCCCCGCAAGGGGATCCGTTCCGCGATTGCGTCCGAAACCGCTAAACGGGACCGCCGGGAAATTTTACTCGTAAAAATTGTAAAAATTAATTTTAAAATTATAGAAAATTATGAAAATATATAATTTTGAATTATATATAAATTTTGTGATAGTCATGGCCCAAAAACTCAATATGATTGGTTGTGTTGTAATTCATAATACGGCTTGCGTGCCGTATTGTATGTTTTTATTTATTCGCGACCTGCGCGTCGTGCCTTCTCTTATATTCTTGTTGTAAATTAGATTTAGACTCGAATGTAACTCGAGTTTCAAATTGTAATGTACAAATTGGAGCCGTGGAGGGTCCACACGAGACGGAGTTCCGAGGCGGGCACGAGCAACACAAGGTGGTCAAAGGGAGGAGCTTGGAGAAGCTGTTGACCCTAGGTTGACCATTCGATCTTCTCATTGGCTTGAGAAGATCGTAGTAGGGCCATGACTAAATCACAAATAGATTAATTAGTTAATTGCTTATGTATATGATGCATGTTTAATAAGTAATTAATTAATTAGTGCCTTACGATTAGATTAGATCTAAGTCGTGCACATGATGCACCCTTGAGATTAGATTAGATCTAAGTCGTGCACAAGATGCATCCTTTTCGATTAGATTAGATCTCGATCGAACCAACTCTAAATGCCTAACCGTGCCGTGATACCTATCACTACCTCGATCACATGTATTGTTGAATCTGCCAAAGCAGAGCAATACATATTATCTTGGTAGGGTACGGAGGGACAATCTTGGTCCCGCCTATCAATGCATGGGTGAATACAAACTCAATTAGATTGAGTATACCTAGTTACTCGGTTGGATCGAGTCAACTATAGGCATTATTCCAACGGTTGGAAAAGATAGGTCAAAATCACATCTATATTAACTCTCGGGCGTATTAGCCAAAGCTAACTCGAGTTTTAATATAAATACGGATATTGATTCTATAAACAAGAGTTTCATAGAGATGTAATTGGTAATCGTTACCTACCGATCATGCTAAGCCTTGGGCGTATTAGCCAAAGCTAACTCAAGGATTAGTATGATGTGGATCTTGTCCCACAAGAATTATAGAATTCAGTGGAAGCATCATTTAATTAAAGGCCTAATTAAATGATTTTAAGAATATGATTTTCTACAAATTTTCTGTTGTAGAATTTCCATGACGTCGAATACGAACATTTTCTCCCTGCGATCTGTCCTTAAGAAGGACAAGCTCAACGGAGCAAATTTCCTGGACTGGTACAGGAACCTTAGAATAGTTCTCACTCAGGAACGTAAACTGTATGTTTTGGAGCAGCCCATTCCAGAGGCTCCTCTTGCCACTGCCACGCGAGCTGACCGGGATGCTTACAAGAAGCATCAAGATGACGCATTAGATGTGTCCTGTCTTATGCTCGCGACCATGAACTCTGAGCTTCAGAAGCAACATGAGTTGATGGGTGCTTACGATATGGTTGAGCATCTTTGTCACCGATATCAAGGACAAGCAGGGCACTGGAAGAGGAACTCCAAAGAATACCTGGAAGATCTTAAGAAGAAGAGAAATAAGATTTCTACTTCAGGTATACATGTTATAGAAGTCAACCTCTCTATTTCTTCATCGTGGGTATTAGATACCGGATGTGCTTCGCACATTTGTACTAATGTACAAGCGATGAGGAATAGCAGGACATTGACAAAGGGTGAGATAGACCTACGAGTAGGCAATAGAGCACGAGTTGCTGCTATTGCTGTAGGAACTTATCATCTATCTCTTCCCTCTGGGCTTGTACTAGAATTAGATGATTATTGTTATGTGCCTGCCTTGACTGAGAACATAATTTCAGTTTCTTGTTTGGACAAGAAAGGATTTTCGTTTATAATAAAGAACAAATGTTGTTCTGTCTATTTAAACGATATGTTCTATTGTAGTGCACCTCTGATAAACGGACTCTATATTCTAGACCTCGAGAGCCCTATCTATAACGTAAATACCAAGAGGTTCAAGTCTAATGACATGAACCAAACCTACCTTTGGCACTGTCGCTTAGGTCATATAAATGACAAGCGCTTATCCCAACTCCATAAGGATGGTTTGTTGGACTCATTTGATTTTGAATCATATGAGATATGCGAGTCATGCCTACGAGGCAAGATGACCAAGACTCCCTTTAGTGGGCACAGCGAGAGAGCGACTGATTTGTTAGGACTCATACATAGTGATGTATGTGGCCCTTTCAATGTCGCTGCTAGAGGCGGTTATAGGTACTTCATCACATTTACTGATGACTTCAGTAGATACGGTTATGTGTACTTGATGACACATAAGTCCGAATCCTTTGAAAAGTTCAAAGAATTCAAGAATGAAGTACAGAACCAGCTTGGCAAGAGTATTAAGATACTTCAATCCGATCGAGGTGGAGAATACCTTAGCCATGAGTTTCGTGACTATCTAGCTGAGTGTGGGATTCTATCCCAACTCACTCCTCCTGGAACACCACAGTGGAATGGTGTATCCGAAAGGAGGAATCGTACCCTATTAGATATGGTGCGATCTATGATGAGTCACACAGATCTTCCGACATATCTTTGGGGTTATGCTTGTTGGTGCAACATTCCTCAGGTCAAGGTTGACCTGGTTGACCAAGCTTGAGTCTTGGTTTGGATTTCGATGTTTGACAATGCAAGGTTGATTGAAGAAGAGTCAAGTAGGTCAAGGATGACCGGATACTTGACTGGGAAGTCCTAACTGGGATGTTAGGCAGGAGGAAAATCCTGGTGAGTGAAGCCAGGTGAAAGACCTAGTGAGTGAAGCTAGGCAATTGGGAAGTCCTAGTGAGTGAAGCTAGGCAGGAGAAAAATCCTGGTGAGTGAAGCCAGGTGAAAGACCTAGTGAGTGAAGCTAGGCAATTGGGAAAGTCCTGGTGAGTGAAGCTAGGCAAGAGAAATCCAGATGGGTCAAGGTTGACCAGACATCTGGTGAGAGTCCAAGTAGGTCAAAGAGATTGACCGGATACTTGACACGAGGAAGAAAAGTCCAAGTAGGTCCTAGGGATGACCGGATGCTAGGTCTTATGTACCAACAAGTCATGGTTGACTAGATGTTAGTTTAGGGGGTTTTGGGCTTGGTTTTGGGCAAAAACCAAGATCTGGATTGATCCATGGATTGATCCAGCAGGTTTGGATTGATCCGTGGATCGATCCAGTAGATCTGGATCGATCGGCCGATCGATTCGGTGAGTCCCCGCGAATAGAACCCCTCTGGATCGATCGGTGGATCGATCCAGAGGTCCCAATCGATCGGTGGATCGATCCAGAGGTCCCAATCGATCAGTGGATCGATTGGGACGCTGCTGCTTCGCGCGATAAGCGCTGGATCGATCCGTGGATCGATCCAGGCATTTTTCCAGAGCACAGAGGCGCTCTGGATCGATCCGTGGATCGATCCAAAGCCTCCCCGATCGATTGGGAACATTCGAATCGATCGGGATCCGACCGTTGGCATCGATAAAGGCCGCATGCGCACGATTCCTTCGGTATCTCTTCGCAGATTCATCTCATATCTCTCGCCAGCTTCTCCACAGCACTCACAAAGCTCAGATCGCCAGTTCTTGAAGGATCTTGGAAGGTTTCCAAGTCAAGAGGCGGATCAAAGCCAAGAAGAGAAGCTAGGGTTAGGGTTTGTACTCATTGTAAGCTTGTAAGCTTGTATTTCTTGTATCCTTTCCCTCTCTTCTTGTGTTGAGTCTTGTAGGGCTTCTCCGCCCTTGGTAGCTACCATAAAGGAGACTTTTACTTAGTGGAGGGTGTGTGTGCTGGTGTGGATCCTTGGATTAGTCACCTCTTGTGAGGTGGATACCAAGTAAACCAACCGTGTTAGCGTTGTGTGATTGTTTCTTTGTATTTCCGCTGCACTTCTTTGAAGAAACAAGCAACGCCGAACACCGCGAAGTTCGACGAGCTATTCACCCCCCCCTCTATCTACTTTTGGTCCTAACAAGTGGTATCAGAGCGAGGCCGCTCTTCACCGGAATCATCGCCGGAAGGGTCAAGCATAACAAGAAAAGCTAGAGGGTGAAGAAGTTGAAGCAAATTCATCAAAAGTCAAAGATTTCAAGAAGCTCAACTTCAAGATGCAATTCCAAGATGGACTTGGATTTGACACAAGGGTGGCTCCACCGTACACTTCCACGAGCTTCGATTCTTGGAAATCAAGAATCGAAAACTTTCTTATGATGGAGATAGAGCAATGATTTGCTCTAATGGAAGGATTTGAAGCTCCAACAAACTCCAAGGGCAAGCTTCTCAAGAAAAGCAAATGGAGCTCAGAGCAAATTCAAAGGTGCAAGGCAAATGACAAAGTGACCAAGCTTTTGGTCAATTTATTGCCAAGCACCATCCTTTGCAAAATTGGAAAATTTGAAGATGCAAAGGAATTATGGAGCAAATTGGCCAAGCTTCATGAAGAGATCCCCTACACTGTACAAGAGCAAGAAGTATCCAGAGAGGGTGACTCTTTGGAGCAAGACCAAGAGGAGGACTCCGAGGTTGAGAGATGCTCAACCTCCGAAGAAGAGGAAATCCAAGAAGCTTCATCCTCAAGGGAATGCAACGAAGGGAACAATGAGGGAGCATACTCCTTGTTTCATATTCAAGATGATGAAGCCTCCACTTCTAGGATTGAGGGGGAGCAATCCTTGGTGACGCCGGATCAAGAAGAAGGAGAAGCTTCCATCGGGTCAAGAGACGAAGAGGAGGAAGAAGATTCTACCTCCACAAGTCAAGAAAAATCAAATGGAGGAGAATCAAGGTCCGATCAAGAGGAAGCTTCTACCTCCGGATCCAAAGGAAAAGATGCCACTCCTACAAGCAAAGGTATAAATATTTCAATTAATAATAAAAATCATATTATATGCTTTGAGTGTAGGGAACATGGGCACTACAAGAGCAAGTGCCCTAAATTGGCCAAGAAGAAGGGCCAAGTGGCACAAAAGGGCAAGGTGAAGCCCAAGGAGATCATCCCCAACACAAAGAAAAGCAAGGAGCATATTATATGCTTCTCTTGCAATCAAAAGGGGCATTACCGAAGTCAATGCCCCAAGGGGAAGAAGATGGTCAAGGCTCATGGAGGAAGCTCAATTCAAGGGGGAGCCTCCAAGGTAAAAAGAAAAGTAACTTTTATTGAGCCTACCCCTTTAAATTATGGTAAAAAGCATGGTAGTTCTAACTTATATCATTTTAATGCTATTTACCATGAAAATAGGAAGCATGATAGCGTTAAGGAAAAACATATAGCTTTTCATGCTAAAACCACTACACCTAGGGCTAGGAATGTGGGTAAAAGTCTAGGCAAGAACTCTAAGGATTCTAGTTACAAGCCTAGAAACAAAAATGCTCATGGATCAAATGGAAAAACAAAAACTAAGGACTTAGTGATGGAAAATCAAGTCTTGAGGTCAAGACTTGACAAATTAGAAAAGACCCTAAAAAGGATAGAAA
Organism: Zingiber officinale; assembly: GCF_018446385.1. Classification (NCBI taxonomy): domain Eukaryota; kingdom Viridiplantae; phylum Streptophyta; class Magnoliopsida; order Zingiberales; family Zingiberaceae; genus Zingiber; species Zingiber officinale. The sequence continues at coordinate 83,415,858 of NC_056007.1, forward strand.
ATATCCTAAAAGGGCAAAATGAGCATAACCTAGGTTTAGGGGTACAAAAGCCATCCAATGGCCATAGAGGTTTGGGATACAAACCCAAAGCTAAAAAGGATGTGCCTAGTTATCATAGGGTTCCACATAGCTATGGAATAAACCCTAAGTCTAGAGGTCAAGTCAAAGATACAAGGGAAGATATCCCTAGAAGTATCTTTGCAACCAAAGTGACTAAGACTTCTAAGAAGTCTAAGAAAGTCACTAACAAGGTCACAAGAGAGGTTATCCCTAGAGTTGACCTAGAAAATGTGACCAAGGCTTCTAAGAAGCCCAACAAGGTCACTAGGAAGGTATCTAGGGAAGTTATCCCTAGTGAGTACCTAGAGCATCCAAGGAGCACCAATAGGTGTTGGGTTCCTAGGAGCATTTTCTCTACCCCATAAATGGGTTAGAGAGTGTCAACTCCGATTAGAAGGGTAGTTAACCCAACTTTGAGGAAATCGACACTCAAGGAGTATTTTCAAGGTTTTGTTAACCTTTGAAAATGAAATGGAATTATTATTTACTCCTTGAAAGAGTAAAATGTGCCTAATGGTGGAAGAATTAATTTTAATCTTAAATGACACATATTGGGAAATTCATAAGAACTACCAAGTTGGGATTTTGGTATGTTCTTAGGAAATTTAAGGCGATCCGGGCCTTAATTTAAAGGTGCTACTCTTGTGGAAAAATGAAATATGCCAACATTTGAGGATATGCTTATTTTCAATTGGCATGCATTAATCAAGGGAATTAGAAATGCCAATTTAGGCTTTGGCATTTTCTTGAAGCACTTTAGGGCAATCTAGGTTTAAGTTGTAAGTTTAGCTAAGATCTTAAGGATACTTAAATAGTTAATCTAGGTATATTTTATTTATGCTAAATCTTGCCATGATTGTTTGCCCATCATATGCCATGACATCATGTCTATTTTTGCATTCATGTTCTATTATGCAAAATCCAAAAATACCATGTCATGACATTCATACATCATGTAGTTATAGGAATCTTTCTTTTGAAAGTTATTTTATTTTGATGTATGCCATAACATTATCATGCATTATTTTAATTCCTTGTAATTAAGGACAAATGACATTTAACAACACTTATTAACAAGTGACATCCTAGGTGGATGTCTAAAATGCCTAGATAGATATGCATGATCCCTAGATTAGGGCAAAATCAAAATCTACATCTCACAAAGACAATAAGGTGACTTGTATGTGCTTTAGTGCACATTAGATACAAGTGAGATGTTAGGATGATGAACAAAGCTCAAGATGTTGATTTAGTGCATTCTTTTGAGTTTTTAGGTTCATCAAAACACATAGTTATGTGTTTTCCCATCATTGGGAAAGCTAATGTATAAGTCATGTGCATTAAGCCCAAGGAACATGGTGGGATATTGGTTTTGAAAATGTTTTCAAAATAATTTTGGAAAACCTTAGTGAAGGCTATCTTTTGATAGTAATCACCATTGAATAGTTGACACAAACTTGAAGAAAACACTAAAGTTTTTACAAGTTCTCAAGTTTGTGTCAATCTTTGAAAATATGATGTATTTTCATAGAAAACTATTTTTCCATGATAAATTATACCCTAAATAATGTCTACACAAATTTTTTACGATTTTTGGAATTTTGTAGAATTTTCTAGGGGTTTCTGAAATTGGATGAAATTGAATTTCAGCAATTTCAGGCCTCCAATCGATCAGTGGATCGATTGGAGTGCCTCAATCGATCAGCCGATCGATTGAGAAGGCATTTCTCGCGAGCAGGTCACTGGATCGATCACCGATCGATCCAAGAAGATTGAATCGATCGGTGGATTCAGTCAGGTTCAATCGATTGGAACCCAACTCCAATCGATTGAAGATGCTGATTTTGGCTGGGAAAGCTTATTTTCAGCATTTTGAATCTATTTTAGTCTAGGTAACCATTCCAAACCCCTGAAAATACATTTGTATACATAAAAAGGGTGTTTTCGTGTGGAAAACAAGGATGGATTGGTTAAGGAAGGCTAAGTTGAAGTTTAGGTTGAGGTTTGTTTCAAATTTTGAATATTTGAACCTCAAAATTTCTAAAATTGGGTTTCCTAAAGTTTTGGGGATTCCAAGTCATTGTTGGTGCAATGACAGAAGTTACCACCATGTCTTTATGGGGAGGGACTCTTTAAAGACATAAAAAATTATTTTTCATGAACCTTGGAATGTGGTTAACCTTCCGTTAAGAACATGCTCAAGGTTGAGCGTTTGAACTTTAATGGGGAGTGGATATCCTCATTGTTCAAGTGGTTTCAAATGGATAATGCTCAAGGATGGGCATTTGCCTACATTGGGGGAGAATGTAGAGTTAAGGTTAATGAAGGGTATGGGACCTTCATTATCGTGCTGATCACAACGAGTGAAGTTGTGAACGACGATGAGCAACTCTTCAGGGGGAGAGTTTTCAACAAGTGAATCTGTTGATGTGTGCCTAAAAATGGGGCATGGTTTGATGTGTGCCAATAGGGGGAGAATGAAAGGGAGTAAGTTAGGCTTTTATCACCTAGAGGGAGTTTGCCCTCTTAGGAGGAGAATGAAGGGCTTAACTTATGTATTCATTACCTAGTGGCATGAAGAAGGTTTAGGCTATGGGATTAGCCTAACTTACATGTGGTATTGTAAGTGATAGTGTTGGTATTGTCAAACATCAAAGGGAGGTTTTGGTTACCATTCCTCGGTCAAGGTTGACTGGTTGACCAAGCTTGAGTCTTGGTTTGGATTTCGATGTTTGACAATGCAAGGTTGATTGAAGAAGAGTCAAGTAGGTCAAGGATGACCGGATACTTGACTGGGAAGTCCTAACTGGGATGTTAGGCAGGAGGAAAATCCTGGTGAGTGAAGCCAGGTGAAAGACCTAGTGAGTGAAGCTAGGCAATTGGGAAGTCCTAGTGAGTGAAGCTAGGCAGGAGAAAAATCCTGGTGAGTGAAGCCAGGTGAAAGACCTAGTGAGTGAAGCTAGACAATTGGGAAAGTCCTGGTGAGTGAAGCCAGGCAAGAGAAATCCAGATGGGTCAAGGTTGACCAGACATCTGGTGAGAGTCCAAGTAGGTCAAAGAGATTGACCGGATACTTGGCACGAGGAAGAAAAGTCCAAGTAGGTCTTAGGGATGACTGGATGCTAGGTCTTATGTACCAACAAGTCATGGTTGACTAGATGTTGGTTTAGGGGGCTTTGGGCTTGGTTTTGGGCAAAAACCAAGATCTGGATTGATCCAGCAGGTTTGGATTGATCCGTGGATTGATCCAGCAGGTTTGGATTGATCCGTGGATAGATCCAGCAGATCTGGATCGATCGGCCGATCGATCCGGTGAGTCCCCGCGAACAGAACCCCTCTGGATCGATCGGTGGATCGATCCAGAGGTCCCAATCGATCAGTGGATCGATTGGGACGCTGCTGCTTCGCGCGATAAGCGATGGATCGATCCGTGGATCGATCCAGGCATTTTTCCAGAGCACAGAGGCACTCTGGATCGATCCATGGATCGATCCAAAGCCTCCCCGATCGATTGGGAACATTCGAATCGATCGGGATCCGACCGTTGGCGTCGATAAAGGCCGCAGGCGCACGATTCCTTCGGTATCTCTTCGCAGATTCATCTCAGATCTCTCGCCAGCTTCTCCACAGCACTCACAAAGCTCAGATCGCCAGTTCTTGAAGGATCTTGGAAGGTTTCCAAGTCAAGAGGCGGATCAAAGCCAAGAAGAGAAGCTAGGGTTAGGGTTTGTACTCATTGTAAGCTTGTAAACTTGTATTTCTTGTATCCTTTCCCTCTCTTCTTGTGTTGAGTCTTGTAGGGCTTCTCCGCCCTTGGTAGCTACCATAAAGGAGAGTTTTACTTAGTGGAGGGTGTGTGTGTTGGTGTGGATCCTTGGATTAGTCACCTCTTGTGAGGTGGATACCAAGTAAACCAACCGTGTTAGCGTTGTGTGATTGTTTCTTTGTATTTCCGCTGCACTTCTTTGAAGAAACAAGCAACGCCGAGCAACGAGCAAACGCGACGAGCTATTCACCCCCCTCTAGCTACTTTTGGTCCTAACAATGCTCTAGACACGACAGTTTTTATACTCAACCGAGTTCCATCAAAGCTCGTGATAAAGACACCATATAAGATATTGACTGGGAGAGATGCCCAGGTGTCTTTCATGAGGATTTGGGGTTGTGAGGCTTACGTTCGACGTCAAGTCTCAGACAATTTAGGACCCAAATTCGACAAGTGCTATTTTATCAGATATCCCAAGGAAACTAAGGGATATTACTTCTACATTTCCAGTCAGCACAAGGTGGTTGTGGCAAAGACTGGGGTCTTTCTAGAAAGGGACTTTGTTTCTAGAAAGACTACTGGGAGCACGTTCGATCTTGAAGAAGTTCAAGATGCGAACAATAGCACTGATGCCTCGATGGAAATTGAACCGGAACCACAAAGTGTTGTGGATGATGTTGTTCCACAAGGAGTTGAGGAACAACAACCGGTTCAAGTAGACATACCTCTTCGCAGGTCTGATAGGGTACGTCGTCAGCCTGAGAGATACTCATTTCTCTTGTCTGACCATGATGACATTGTGCTCATAGAGGATGAACCTACCACCTATCAGAAAGTTGTGATGAGACCAGATTCCGAGAAATGGCTAGAGGCCATGAGATCCGAAATGGAATCCATGTACACCAACCAAGTATGGACTTTGGTTGATCCACCCGAAGGGGTAAAACCCATTGGGTGTAAGTGGGTCTTTAAGAGAAAGACTGACATGGATGGACTTATTTATAAGGGTCGCTTGTTAGCTAAAGGTTTCAAGCAGATTCATGGTATTGACTATGATGAAACCTTTTCTCCAGTAGCGATGTTTAAATCTATTCGGATCATGCTTGCTATTGCAGCCTACCATGACTATGAGATATGGCAGATGGATGTCAAAACCGCGTTTCTGAATGGAAACCTACTCGAGGATGTGTACATGACACAACCTGAGGGTTTTGTAGATCCACAGCATACTAGCAGAGTATGCAAGCTGCATAGGTCCATTTATGGACTAAAGCAAGCTTCTCGGAGCTGGAATCTTCGATTCGATGATGCGATCAAACAGTTTGGTTTCATCAAGAACGAAGATGAGCCTTGTGTCTACAAGAAGGTTGTAGAAAACACAGTTGTCTTCCTCATATTGTATGTGGATGACATACTGTTCATTGGGAAGGACATCCCTAGGCTTCAGTCTGTCAAGACCTAGGGAGTTGCTTCTCAATGAAGGACTTAGGTGAAGCATCTAGTATTCTAGGAATACAGATCTATAGAGATAGATCTAGGAGATTGCTTGGCCTAAGTCAGAGTACATACATTGACAAGGTACTACTTCGGTTTGCCATGCAGAACTCCAAGAAGGGATTTCTGCCGATGTCACATGGCGTGAGTCTTTCGAAGACTCAAGGTCCCTCTTCTAGAGAGGAGAGAGACCGCATGGATCAGATCCCTTATGCCTCAGCCATAGGATCGATCATGTACGCCATGCTATGTACTCGACCTGATGTCTCGTATGCTTTGAGCATGACGAGCAGATACCAGTCAGATCCAGGTGAAAGTCACTGGATAGCGGTCAAGAATATTCTTAAATACTTATGAAGGACTAAAGAATATTTCTTGATATATGGAGGCAATGATGAGCTAACTGTAAAGGGTTACAGTGATGCCAGCTTCCAGACCGATCAGGATAATTAAAGATCACAGTCGAGGTTCGTGTTTTGCTTGAATGGTAGTGCTATGAGCTGGCAGAGTTCACAGCAGTTCTACAACGTTTCCATCTCATTCGAGAGATTATCGATAGAGGAGATGTGGAGATTTGCAGAGTACCTACAGAGGCTAACATCGCAGATCCTTTGACCAAGGCTTTGGCACAGAGAAAGCATGATGGTCACACTAGGTCATTAGGCCTTAGAGCCTATACTGATTGGCACTAGTGCTAGTGGGAGATTGTTAGTTAGAGCCCTAGAGCCAATCATTTGTTGATTGTATGGACTTATGTATATCATATTCTTGTATATTAATAAAGGCATTTGTTTGGTTATTATACTTATTTGTATTAGTGCCAAATAGACTAAGTATAATAGCGTCCTTGAGTAGAAGGTTCATACCTATATCAATCGATTAGTTGAATCGATAGCGAGATGATATAGGGAACACTACTCTAAATCATTCCTAGTCGAGTATTAACATTCAGGGATAATGTTAATACAATAAGACTAGCATGTAGGTCAGCTCGATGACTTGATCTCACAAGTCATGGATATAGAGATATCAAGCTGACACATGGGTATGCATTAGAGAATGTATACTGAATGACCCGCCATGAGAAAGTATCATGGATCGTTATATGAGTGTCATATACTTTCTCATGTGGCTATTAGTATGACTATTAGTCCTTAGACCTGAAGCCACCATGGATCCCTACATAAGGAGTTATGTGCTTTGGTTTCGTCAAACGTCACCCGTAACTGGGGGAACTATAAAGACGATTACTGGGTATATAATGAATTATGTAGAGGGATGTGAGTGATGTAGATGGGATCTATCCCTCCCATATAACGGGAGCGACATCGGTATTCTTGATAGAGTGAGACCACTAAGTGCATGGCCATGCCCAAATGAGTCAACATTAGATGTTGAGCTCATTTGATCGAGTGAGTCTACTTGGAGTTCAAGATTTAGATTGATTAGAGGATGACACGGTCTATGTCTCATATTGATCAATCTAGATGTCTAGGATAGAAGGACACTTGTCATATATTGTGAGGAGTCACAATTAATAGTCACAAGGTGATGTTGGATCTCGACATTCTTGTAACTTGGGTAGTAATGATGTGTTGCTAGATACCGCTCATTACTTATGCTCCTAAATGGGTTTAGGGCATTGCCAACGTTACAAGAACCTATAGGGTCACACACTAAGGACAATTAGATGGAGATTTGGTTCATACGATGAACCAAGAGGATTAGATTCATTTGATGAATCAAATTGGATTAAGAGTAATCCAAATTGGGCTAATTGAGTTAGACTCAAATTGATTCATGTATTTAATGAGTCTAATTTAGATTATGACTCATTAGATCAATTTAATTTAATGAATTAGATTCATTATATTAAGTTGGCTTGAATCAAATGGTTTGATTAGATCAACCATGAGAGAGATTGAGTCAAGTTTGACTTGACTAGAGAGGAAGAGGAAGAGTCAAGTTTGACTTGACTCTTTGCCACATCATGAGTGAGGTGGCAAGATGTGGACCAATAGTGTTGTTCCACATCATCTTGCTTTGCCACCTCATGGAGGTTACAAGCCTCCATTGCATTTAATGTGGGTTGGCTACATTAAATGAGTGGAGGTTACTCCTTTGCCACATCATTGTGAGGTGGCAAGATGTGGACCAATGGCAATGGTCCACATCTTCATGATGTGCCACATCATAGGAGTTACACAACACCTCTTAATGGCCTCCACTTAATTGTAATTAAGTGGAAATGGGGTTACACACAAAATGTGGCCGACCACTTTAGAGGTGGAATGAAATTCATTTTTCATTTTTCAACTCCTCATTTACTCCTTCTTCTTCCTTGGGTTCTCTCCTTGCTCTCCCTCCTCTTCCTTGCCGTGACCTATCAAGGTGCTAGCACACCTTTGTTTAGGTTTTCTCCATCAAGAATTGTTCGTGTGGATACTTCTAGAGGACCGACGCTTGACGGTCTAGAGATCCGGCAACTCCTTGGACGAGCGGGAACGCGAAAGGGCACGCTTCAAGGTATATTCTTAACACATAGATCTAGGAGTAGATCTAAAAGGTTTTTCAAACTCGTACTCGTATTTATCGTTCGGTTTTTCTTGCACGGATCCGTTGGCCTTGGGTGATTCGGGGTTTCCGCGACGCGAAAAGCGGTTTTCGCGGCCCAAAAAACCCAACAGATATTTCATAAGGCATGGTATGCCACTACCTCTATGAGCATAAATAATCATGGCAATAATCAAGAGGGTATAAAACATAAATGCAGAATAGATAAAAAGCATGCAACAGGTATCATGTAGTGACATACCAAATCAAAAATAAACATAATCATTACTAGTGGCTATAATGTACTACACATATCAACATGACATTATCAAAAGAGATAAGTCAAGGTACCCGCTTCCAATATAGCGCGTGCCAAAGGTAATCCCACATATGATAGCTCGTCGCAAATCAAAGTCCTGTAACAACACATTTAATTTAGCTACTTCCGTATATAACTGTAAAATACCGAAAAATGGAGAATAATAATAAGGGAATTTTCCATAATTTTTAGAATTTTTTCGAAAATTTTTCGGAGCTAGTATGGATGAGTTTACGGGGATAAAAATTGAACCCGGGAAAGGCAGTTTAGGTTGTCCTATTTAAGTGAGGAAATATTTTATTTCCTTTTTATTTTCTTTTCTTCTTCCTTTTTCCTCTCATCGCCGTTTTCTTTTCCCCCGACCCGTGCCTCACCCTCTGTCTGTTTCTCTTCTCTTCCCCAACGAAAGCGCCGACGCCGCCGACCGTTACCTCCTCTCCTCCCCTCGTGTGCATAACCCCCGGTCAAAGGAACGCCTGAAGCACCAGCGTCTCTTCCCTCATCCTCTGCCCTCACGGTGATGACATCCTTTGCCGTAGCCGACGCCACCACCGCCGTCTCCATCTGCCCTAGCTGTGATCTCGACATCGCCGGTAAAGATCTATCCTCGAAGCTTCAAGGGTGAGCTATCTTGCTCTTTTCGGATTTCCCAAAAGTCTCAGGGCCGAACCTTTCCTCGAGTTCTCTTTCTCTTGTGGCGCTGTGCCAAAGGTTTCTTCTTTCGGCATTGACTCTTCTGGTGATCTTGGAGGTTGTTGCTGGATTGGGTGGAATTGTTGAGCTCTTCTCTTGATCCGAAATTCTGTTCTGTGGGGGAGTCATTGTTTGGTTTCGACAGCACTCCAATCAGCAACTCCCTTGTTCCAGCATTAAGAGGGGTTGTGAATTGAGGTAATTGTCGATAGAAGCTTTAGGGCAGTGAGGTGGATTTCCAGTAGCTTACCTTGTTTTCGGCTGCAAACAGACTCTTTAACTGTGGATCAATCACGGCTATGAGTTTGAGGATTTTGATTCGAGACGAGCATCTCGACTTCGGATTTGGACCGGATTGGACCCTTTTATTTGAGGTTGAGGCTGTCCGGAGGAGTTCCAGTCGATAGTCCCCCACCACTGCGCGTCGCGACGAGTTCGCACCGTTTGGGTTTTACTTATCGTGTTAGACTTTGTTTTTCAGACTTTTAGCTTGACATTTGAATCTTGTATGTTTTGTTATCGATGGATTTATATTTGGATGATATCGGTTTTGTGCTTTATGAGTGTAGTTGAGTAGGATATCGGTTTTGTGCTTTATGGGTGTAGTTGAGTAGGAGTTTTTGCGATGTTTTCCTTATCTGTGCTTATGTGTAGTTTTATTATAAACTGCGTGGATGTTTGTTATATTTATACTATTATTGTTCCGGCCGTGTTGGTCGATGTATATGTGGCCCTGAGAGCATTGTAGGAAATTTCATATTGTCACTCGTACAGGGGAGATACTGTCGAAATTTTCTCTGGCAGGGACTACCTAGGGGCGTGACAATTTTTGGTATCAGAGGCAAGTTTGCGAGTCAAATTGGGTATTTTCGGATTTTTACATATCTTCGTTATGTTCATGTTTAGAACTTCCGTTTCGAATTTGTACGAATTTCCAATGATTTATCGTTTCAGCATTTCCGAGGTCAAAAAGGGGGGGGGGGGCTAGACAGCGGCGGAACATCTCCAGACATCAATTAGGTAAAAGGTAATTTTATAATTTTTGTTACTTGTAGTAATATTTGGGTTATACTTGAACAGATATGAGGTGAGGTGCACGTGCTTCCGTGCCGAGACGTGATGCAGGACGACCACGTAAGAGGACTTTGGAGTCCCTGGCAGCAGAGTCGCCAGAGACGTCTGCTGGAGTTGAGCCTACCGGGCAGGGACAGCCTCCGCATGGTACTGCGGGTGCGTCGGGTTCTCAGACTCTGATGGTTTCAGAGGTACCTACCTCGACCGTATCCGCCGTGCCCACTCCTACGATATTTACGGTACCACCAACGGTACCACCAGCATATTCGGCACCTGCTCCGGCCGAGCCTACGGCGTACCAGGCACCACCGCCACCTGAACCTACCGTATACTCGGCACCAGCGGCACCCGTGCCCCCAGTGCCTACAGCATATGCGACACCCACACCAGCAGCAGCAATTGCTCCACCTCCGGTACCACCACCCATCGTACCTCCTACCGCGCCCACCTATGCTGACCCTGCAGTGCCATCAATGGCACCTGCCTCAGTCTATGCAGCGGCACCGGGGATGCCTCCCCCGGCTTATGCAGCGGTACCACCTATTATACCAGCTCTAGTGGTTCCGCCAGTTCCTGCAGTCGTCCCTACTCCCCTCACTGATATAGTCGCGGCACGCGCTCGGATCCCAATGTTGGCACAGTCGATGAAGAGTAGATTCACACTCTTCCGAGGAGAGCTTGATCCGAATGTGACTCAGTCCTGGATAGAGACCATGGAGCGGACCTTCTTCTACTTGGCTTGCTCTGAGTGGGAGAAAGCAGAGCTGGCTGCTTTCCATTTACGGGATGAGGCAGACACCTGGTGGGTTACGCAGCGATCCATCATAGGCGAGCAGAACATCACCTGGGCCAGATTCAGAGAGGCTTTTGAGAGCCGTTACTTCTCACATGCATATCAGATGGCTCGTCGGCAGGATTTTCTGAGTCTGTGACAGAACAACCGCTCAGTGATGAAATATAACACCGAGTTTAATCGGTTGGCCAAGTTTTGTCCTGAATTAGTTGCTGAGGATAGTTCCCGTATGCATCAGTTTATCCAGGGATTAGATGGACATCTGCAAGTAAAGCTAGCTGGTTTCGGGAGTTCATCCTATTTAGAGACATTGGATAGAGCCCTCATGATTGAGTCATCTTAGCAGAGAGCGTTTTCGGACAGGAAGAGGAAGTAGACGGGTCAGACATCAGGACAGATCCAGCAGGCACAGGCTACCGGACAGCAGCAGAGTGGTCGCAGTCGGCCAGGTCAGGGTACTTCTGGGGCTTTTGGTCAGCCTCAGAAGTCAGGGCGATCTTCATCAGGACGTTCCCGGTCTTCTCAACTGTAACGACCCACCTTCTAACTACTAGGCTGTAAGGCGAATTGCTACAGTTGTACTGCTGTGCTAAGCTACTATTGCGGAAAAAGTGAGCTAATTTATTTTTTTCATGCTACTGAGATCTGATCTAAATCATGTTATTGGTTCTACCTGTGCTAAGGGAGATGATCTAAGGGATACCTGGTGTATCCTACATCCCCTACGGTCAAGGAGCTGGACTGATAAGTTTCTTGAACGAAACCTGAGCTTCCCAATCAATCCGAGCTGGACTGGATCGATTGCTCTTGGTTGGATCGGTCCGTGGATCGATCGGGGCTGGGGAACGCTCTGTTCCCGACTGGATCGGTCGGCAGACCGATCCAAGTGTGGCTGGATCGGTCGGTCGGACCGATCCAGGTATGTCTGGATCGGTCGGCTGACCGATCCAGGAACCTGAAATCTCCTGGGACGCTACTGTATCGTGCTGGATCGGTCGGCTGACCGATCCAGGAGGATACAGTAGCATACTGTATCGGGCTGGATCGGTCGGCTGACCGATCCAGTGACACAGCCAGGCCCTGATCGGTCGGGAGACCAATCAGAGTCTGATTTCACCCGGGGAACTCTGATTTCAGCACTTTGGCGTGCCAAAACCCCACTTAACACCTAACTAATGCATCATAACCATTCTAACAACATGGAATAACATTCTAACGACATAAACTAGTAATCTAACTTAACATAGGGCATAGTTTAGGAATTCATGGCAACACACAACTAAAAGTGCCTAGAACCTGGAAACCAAAACCAATAAATAAAATGCTAAAGTAAATGTTAAAGAGTCTAATGTTCAATTTGCTACGTCCCCTAAGGACCTTTGATTCCAGTTCCATACACACACATCCTCATCTGCATTGACCTCCAGCCTCCACTGCTAGTCCACTTTTCCTTTACCTTTATCTGCAGTATAAGAAAAGTAGTATCTGTAAGCTAACAAGCTTAGTAAGAAACCATCTACCTCACAAAAACATGCATTCGGTGCAATATGGTTTTTAAAGCATGCTATTTGAAAATATGCGCTGAACTTGCTAAGTCATGGTATACTGAAATCATAAAGCATAACATATAAGCATGGCATGAGCACTGAATCATATCGTAGCAAGCAATAAAACACTGAACTGAACATAAGCTAAACTAACTGAAATTAAATCTGTAACTGGAAACAAACTCAACTAGCATAATTGATTTTGAGTTTTGAAATCTAATACATAGTAGGTGAAAATACTAAACATGCTGTTGGGCCCGGCAACTGTACTTGCTGTGCGCGCATCCCTACTAGACCCGGGGTTGCAAGTCCCAAATCTGAACCTAGGGACGACTGTGGGAGTCCAACCCAATGGATATCTAATCCAGTACAGTGCCACTGAAAATAAAATACTGATATCTATAGCTAACTGATATAACATGCTGTTTCTAGGTTATCTGAACCTAGAGCTAGGTTATCTGAACCTAGAGGCGACTGTGGGAGCCCACCCATTGGACCGTAGTCCCATAAAACTGAACTAAACTAATGTGCTGGTTTAAATGCCTCTAATGCATTTAATTGAGCTATTAAACATAACTGAGGTGGTATTTAGCTACACTAACATTTTACCGAACACTTGGTGTGCTCCAACTCTCTCCTCTAATAGGGAGATCACCTCTAGGCACCCGACAACGTCTAGAATCTCCAACTAAAGGAGAACAACGTGTCCGGCCCGTCTAGAGGTGTTCAACTAGATCCCTAATCCTCGAGGAGGGTTTAAACATACCCTATGTGCCGGAAAAACCTGCATATAGCTAAAACTAATGCGTAGGAAACCAACCGGAGCTATTATACCGCAGGTGAGGGGTTTCTTACCTCGTACGCTAAATTCCTTACAATTCTATTCGCTAGAATTCCGGTGGAGATGACCTTCTCGACGACCCGCTCACGTCTTCGCGTTCCTCTTTCGTGTTGGAGTCGTTGCCGGAAGATGAGCCGAGAGTCCTTGGGTTTGGGCGCCGAGAGAGGAGGAGGAGGAGGAGGTGGCGTCGGCGTTGAGGGTTTGGAGAGGGAGGAGTTTGCCGAACCAAGCAAAATAACCCAAACCCACTTAACCCTTCTATTTATATTAAGTGGTAATTCCGGTCAACTCTAATATAAATATAGATGTTTCTCCTTTCTCTCAGCACGACCCTGCTGGGTTCACTGGTTACTAACATTATCCCTTAAACCATAGGTCTCGGGTTCGATTCCCGCTTAGGCCGTTTTCGTTTATATTTATTTTTTTGCTACTTCCGCTACTCGGAAAATTCCGGAAAAATATCTAAAAATTCCAGAAAAATCATACTATATTTCTAAAACAGTTTTGAGAATTTTCGGGCGTTACAATCCCCCATACCTTATAAAAAGTTCATCCTCGAACTTAGAACAATTCTGGATACTTCTGTCTCATGCTGGCCTCTCCTCTTCTGCTGTGTGATTTTGCCAACGACTTTGACTAATGGTACCTCCTTGTTCCTTAATTTCTTTATCGCTCGGTCTATTATCCGAATAGGCCGATTGTCATAGCTGAGATCCTCGACTGTACTAACCGGGGCTCAATCACTGGCTGGCCCTGAATATGCTTCTTCAGCATGGAGACATGAAATACGTTGTGGACAGCTGACATCTCCTGAGGTAGCTCTAGCTCATATGCTACCTTGCCCACTCTCTTCGTGATAAGGTAGGGTCCCACATATCTGGGAGCTAGCTTGCCTTTCTTCCCAAAACGCATGACTCCCTTCATGGGAGCTACTCTGAGGAAAACTGTATCCCCAACTGAAAACTCTAGGGGTCTGCGCCGTGTATCGGCATATCTCTTCTGACGACTCTGTGCTGTCTTTATCCTCTAGCGAATCTGCTGTATGGCTGCTGTGGTATCTGCTACTAGATCTGTCTGAAGCTTTAGTTCCTTCTGTTCACCACTCTCATACCAGCAGATTGGTGATCTGCACCTCCGCCCATAGAGTGCCTCATAAGGAGCCATGCCGATAGTAGCCTGATAACTATTGTTGTATGCAAATTCTGCTAGACTCAGATATTTGCACCAACTTCCCTTGAAATCTAGGGCACAAGCTCGGAGCATATCTTCGAGTACCTGGTTTACTCGCTCCGTCTGACCATCTGTCTGAGGATGGAAGGCTGTGCTGAATTTTAACTGGGTGCCCATAGCTGACTGCACACACTTCCAGAAGTGTGATGTAAATCTGCTGTCTCTGTCTGATATAATGGTCCGTGGGACTCCATGCAGCCTGACAATCTCCTTGAGATATAACTGAGCTAGCTGCTCCATGGAGTAGGATATTCTAATAGCTAAGAAGTGGGCTGATTTAGTCAACCTGTCGACTATTACCCAGATGGCATCAAAACCATTCGTGGTTCTGGGTAGTCCCACTATGAAGTCCATAGAGGTATCCTCCCACTTCCATTCTGGGATCTGAATAGGCTGCATAACTCCTCCTGGTCGCTGATGTTCTGCCTTGACCCTCTGACAGGTGAGGCAGATGCTAACATATCTGGCGATGTCTCGCTTCATCCCGGGCCACCAAAAACAGTTCTTCAGGTCTTGATACATTTTGGTGGAACCTGGATGCATCGCATAAGGAGTCCTGTGAGCCTCATCTAAAATCTGTCTCCGTAGCTCCTCCTGATCTGGAACACAGAGTCTGTCACCAAAATACAACACCCCGCTATCGGACACTCTGAATTCTCCACTTCCTGATTCTGCTAGCCCTTGCTTGATTTTTCAATTTCAGGTCCCCTGAGCCGACTGAATATCACCAAGCAAGGTGGACTCTAAGGTCATAGTAGAGAGTCGTCCAACGATGAGTTCAAGACCGAAATCTACGATCTCCTCTGTAGGGGCGGTGACATGGTCGTAAGAGATAATAAGGTAGCACCGGATTTTCTGCTAAGGGCATCTGCTACCTTATTGGCTTTCCCGGATGGTAGAGGATGTCTACATCGTAGTCCTTGACCAGCCTGCCATCTCATGTGCCGCATATTCTGATCCTTCGAGTGAAGAAGTACTGACTGATGATCTCAGATACACTCTGACCGAGCTCCATATAAGTAATGTCTCCAAATTTTGAGAGCGAACACCACTGCTGCAAGTTCAAGGTCATGAGTAGGGTAATTCTTCTCATAATCCTTAAGTTGTCTGGAGGCATAGGCGATCACCTTGCCATTTTGCATCAAGATCGCTCCTAATCCCAACTTAGAGGCATCACTATAGATGTCAAAGTTGCTGGTGTCTTGTAGAGCCAAAATGGGAGCACCGGTCAATCTCCTTTAGCTCATCAAGCCGCTCTCCGTCCACCGAAATTTTCTGCTCTTTCCGTAAGAGCAACTGGGGAGGCTATCCTAGAGAAGTCCTCTACAAACTTCCCTGTAATATCCTCGCTAATCCCGTAAAGCTCCCGATCTCACGGGCGTCTTGGGTCTCTTCCGCCATTTATCGCTTCTATCTTGGTCGATCTACCATAATACCATCCTTGAGATGATGTGACCTAGGAAGGACACTGATCTAGCCAAAATTCACATTTCGTGAATTTGGCGTATAGCTGTTCTGAAGGGTCTGCAATACTAGTTTCTGTGTGCTCTGAGTGTTCTTCCCGAGTTCCCGAGTAGATAAGAATGTCATCGATAAACACAATAATAAACTGATCTAAATACTCCCTGAATACTGCTCATGAGATCCATGAATGTAGCTGGAGCATTTGTCACGCCTAAAGGCATGACTACGAACTCGTAATGTCCGTGTCTCGTCCCACGTCGCCTTCAGATATCTCCTTGACTCGACTTGGTGATATCCCGATCTGAGGTCAATCTTTGAGAACACCGCCGCTCCCTTTAATCGGTCGAACAGTCATCTATTCGGGAAGAGGATACCGCTTTGATCGTGACCGATTCTGCTCGTAGTCTATGACAGCCGCATGCTTCCATCCTTCTTCTTCACGAACAAGACAGGCGCTCCCTGGTGAGTGACTAGGGCGTATGAAGCCCTTGTCAAGCAGCTCTGTAGTTGCTCATGAAGTTCCTTCGGTTTGGAGCCATGCAGTAAGGCGCTTTGGAAATAGGATTGGTGCCGGAAGAGCTCTATCTCAAATTCAATCTCCTCGATCGGTGCTAGGCCTGGTAACTCTTCGTGTGAAGATCAGTCACATACAACCTGACTCGCTAGTCGTTGGTCCTCGTCATGGCCGGTATTGACTACATGTGCTAGGTACCCCGTACATCCCGAATCCATCAACTTCGTGCCTTCATTGAGAGAAATTTTTTCGCTTTTCTCTTTGGTTCTCCGATGTACTCGAACTGCACTCCTGGTTGGAATACGACTTTCTGCTTACGGCACTCTATGGACGCATCGTATTTGATCGTAAAGTCCATCCCAAGGATGACGTCAGAGTCGTCATTTCCAGCAGGATCGATCACATAAGAGTTCCCTGCGCTATAATGACGGCACCGCCTCGAGCTGCCGTGGATGCCATGACCTCTCCCGAAGGTAGTGCCGTCGAAACTGACTGAGTACCTCTGGGGTATTTCTAATTTTTCGGAGAACACCTCGCTATATATGAATGGGTTGCCCTAGTATCAAATAGAGCAGTAGCACTATACTGAAAATGCTAATCTGACCTGTGACGATCGCCGAGGCATTTGCTACGTCCTCTCTCGTGAGTGAGTAGATCCTCGCTCGCCATAGCCGGAGGGGCTTCTAATCGCCCGGCCGATAAGTGGACCTTCTAGAGCGGCCCGCATCCGATGTAACCGAGCTGGCCGGCCTGCATACTGGATCTGCTGTGGCCGAGGAAGACCGGTCTTGTTCGGCACCGCTTGGCCATGTGCCCTTCTTGTCCACATTCAAAGATCCTCGTGTGCCCTTGCGACAAACCCTCGGGTGGAATTTTCCACAAGTGGCACACTTTGGATAACTGGTCGCTGCTAGATGGTCCTCCTTTGAGTCACTCCCGATTTGCGCTGCTGGAGTTCCCTCTAGTTAGAGCCGTGACCTTGCTGCTTTTGGAGTGTGAGAGTTTCTTGGCCTGGACTCGAGGAGACTTGCTCGCCGCTCATGCTGCTCGTAATGCTCGTGGTCAAGGCACCGCTCACTAACTCCTCTGTGGTTTGTGGCCTATGTATGCCACCACCCACGTTCATCGCTATCTCTAGCCTCGGCATCTTGAGCATCAACCCGATCCGCTCCTTTTCCGCGGCCGACTAGCTCTGGGCATAGACGAGCCAACCTATTGAATTTCTTCACGGCTTCCTCAACTGAGAGGTTGCCCTGCCGAAACTCAGTGAACTCGTCATAGTGGCGGTTTGTAACCCGCATATGAAAGAACTCCTCAAAGAATTCTTTCTCAAAGTCGGCCCATGTCATCTGGTTCACTGGGCGCTTCGTTCTGATTCTTTCCCACCACATGCGTACGTCTCCTGTCAGGCAGAAGGAGGCACACTTCACCTTCTCGTGTTCTGGCCAGTCCAAAAGCTCCATCGTGCTCTCAAGTGTTTTGAACCAGGCTTGTGCATCCCATGGTTCACTAGCGCCTGAGAAGTTCTCTGGCTTGACTCGCTGCCACTGGATCAGATAGGCTTCCTTTCTTGGCTCAGCTGCTGGGACTGCTGGTGCTAGTACTGGTGCTGGTGTTGGCGCTATAGGCTGAGCTGGTGGAACCTCTAAGACTTCTGGAGTCGTCAGGTTCGGTTCCGGGGTGACTGTGGGGGTACTCTGCTGATTAGCCTTTAAGGTGGCTATTTCCTGTTGCTGTTCAGCTAGCTGCTGCTGTAACTGAGCCACTAATGCTGTAAGGTCTGGAGGAGGCACTGTACTGCCTGCCTCTTGCTGGGGCTCAGTAGCTAGTGCCCTTCTAGCTGGGCGTCCTCATGCCATTTCTACAGACATAGAGGACATATGTATAACTAATACTATCACAGTTCTATAATCACTGACATCATGTTCAAAGACTATCTCATACTAGCAAGAAGTAGGCATATAAACATGAACTATAATTAGAAACCAATAACAATAAGGAGAGTAGAGGTATTCTTACTTGGAAGCTGCAGGTACAATGCTGATGTGTGTGTAGGGAGTATGGAACCTCGCTCTGATACCACTCTGTAACGACCCACCTTCTAACTACTAGGCTGTAAGGCAAATTGCTACAGTTGTACTGCTATGCTAAGCTACTATTGCGGAAAAAGTGAGCTAATTTATTTTTTTCATGCTACTGAGATCTGATCTAAATCATGTTATTGGTTCTACCTGTGCTAAGGGAGATGATCTAAGGGATACCTGGTGTATCCTACATCCCCTACGGTCAAGGAGCTGGACTGATAAGTTTCTCGAAACTCGAGCTTCCCAATCGATCCGAGCCGGACCGATCGATTGTTTTGGTCGATCGGTCCGCGGATCGATCGGGCCGGGAACGCCTGTTTCGATCGATCGGCCGCGCATCGATCCAGTGTGGCCGGATCGGCCGGTCGGACCGATCCAGATGTCCGATCGGCCGGCCGACCGGACGAAATCTCGCGACGCCATCAGATCAGGCCGGATCGGCCTACCGACCGATCCAGGATTCTAGAGAGCATCAGGTGCCTGGATCGGTCCGACCGATCCAGTGACACAGCCAGGCCCTGATCGGTCGGGAGACCAATCAGAGTCTGATTTCACCCGGGGAACTCTGATTTCAGCACTTTGGTGTGCCAAAACCCCACTTAACACCTAACTAATGCATCATAACCATTCTAACAACATGGAATAACATTCTAACGACATAAACTAGTAATCTAACTTAACATAGGGCATAGTTTAGGAATTCATGGCAACACACAACTAAAAGTGCCTAGAACCTGGAAACCAAAACCAATAAATAAAATGCTAAAGTAAATGCTAAAGAGTCTAATGTTCAATTTGCTACGTCCCCTAAGGACCTTTGATTCCAGTTCCATACACACACATCCTCATCTGCATTGACCTCCAGCCTCCACTGCTAGTCCACTTTTCCTTTACCTTTATCTGCAGTATAAGAAAAGTAGTATCTGTAAGCTAACAAGCTTAGTAAGAAACCATCTACCTCACAAAAACATGCATTCGGTGCAATATGGTTTTTAAAGCATGCTATTTGAAAATATGCGCTGAACTTGCTAAGTCATGGTATACTGAAATCATAAAGCATAACATATAAGCATGGCATGAGCATTGAATCATATCGTAGCAAGCAATAAAACACTGAACTAAACATAAGCTAAACTAACTGAAACTAAATATGTAACTGGAAACAAACTCAACTAGCATAATTGATTTCGAGTTTTGAAATCTAATACATAATAGGTGAAAATACTAAACATGCTGTTGGGCCCGACAACTGTACTTGCTGTGCGCGCATCCCTACTAGACCCGGGGTTGCAAGTCCCGAATTTAGTAGGGTTGTCTAGGCTATCTGAACCTAGGGACGACTGTGGGAGTCCAACCCAATGGATATCTAATCCAGTACAGTGCCACTGAAAATAAAATACTGATATCTATAGCTAACTGATATAACATGCTGTTTCTAGGTTATCTGAACCTAGAGCTAGGTTATCTGAACCTAGAGGCGACTGTGGGAGCCCACCCATTGGACCGTAGTCCCATAAAACTGAACTAAACTAATGTGCTGGTTTAAATGCCTCTAATGCATTTAACTGAGCTATTAAACATAACTGAGGTGGTATTTAGCTACACTAACATTTTACCGAACACTTGGTGTGCTCCAACTCTCTCCTCTAATAGGGAGATCACCCCTAGGCACCCGACAACGTCTAGAATCTCCAACTAAAGGAGAACAACGTGTCCGGCCCGTCTAGAGGTGTTTAACTAGATCCCTAATCCTCGAGGAGGGTTTAAACATACCCTATGTGCCGGAAAAACCTGCATATAGCTAAAACTAATGCGTAGGAAACCAACCGGAGCTATTATACCACAGGTGAGGGGTTTCTTACCTCGTACGCTAAATTCCTTACAATTCTATTCGCTAGAATTCCGGTGGAGATGACCTTCTCGACGACCCGCTCACGTCTTCGCGTTCCTCTCGCGGAGAAGAACCTCTTTCGTGTTGGAGTCGTTGCCGGAAGATGAGCCGAGAGTCCTTGGGTTTGGGCGCCGAGAGAGGAGGAGGAGGAGGAGGTGGCGTCGGCGTTGAGGGTTTGGAGAGGGAGGAGTTTGCCGAACCAAGCAAAATAACCCAAACCCACTTAACCCTTCTATTTATATTAAGTGGTAATTCCGGTCAACTCTAATATAAATATAGATGTTTCTCCTTTCTCTCAGCATGACCCTGCTGGGTTCACTGGTTACTAACATTATCCCTTAAACCATAGGTCTCGGGTTCGATTCCCGCTTAGGCCGTTTTCGTTTATATATTTTTTTTTTGCTACTTCCGCTACTCGGAAAATTCCGGAAAAATATCTAAAAATTCCAGAAAAATCATACTATATTTCTAAAATAGTTTTGAGAATTTTCGAGCGTTACATCAATAGAATCGGAAACAACCCACCAGCGACACTCATTGCACCAGATGTGGGTCCAGAGACCACGTCACCATAACCTGCTCCCTGGGACAGTCGGTCTGCTATTATTGCAAATTGCCCGGGCACCTGAGCCAAGATTGTTTGCTGAAGGCTCAGCATATAGCTTCCGGAGTGTCTGGTCATGGAGTTCAGCTCAGTCAGATAGGGACTCAGCGAGGCGGGCACAGAGCCCAAACTTCGCATCGTCAGTAGAGGACAGCTCCCCCTGCAGCTGCAGCATATGGCATGCTCGGACAGGAGTACCCAGTGCTCACATAGTACCACAGAGTTTTGTTCCGGGACCACAGTATCTGACTCAGGGGCAGTATCAGTTGCAACCACATCCACTGGTCCAGTACCAGTCACAGCCCCAGCCGCCGGTCCAATATCAGTCTCAGTCTACCTATCCGTCTCTGGCTCAGTACCCGACACCGTCACAATGGCAGGCTCAGACTCAGGCATCACAGCCTTTGGCAGCACTACCACATCCTCCACCGCCAGAGAGTGGACATATTCATGCGGTTACTAGAGAGGATGCACAGCGGGCCGACGGATCCGTTTTCCGCGGTATGATTTTACTTTATGCATTATCCGCTGATATGCTGATAGATACTGGTAGCTCGCATTCTTTTATTTCCCGCGCTTTTATGAAGGACATAGGTCGACTACCTACTCGTAGACCACAGCGACTGACCGTCTCCCTACCGTCCGGTGATACATTGGACGTCACTCAGGAGGTCAGAGGTTGCCCGATAGATTTTGGCAACATGATACTTATGGTTGATTTATTAGTGCTGGAAATGGTCGAGTTCGACATTATCCTTGGTATGGATTGGTTGTCTGCATATAATGCCACTGTTGATTGCCAGACGAGGGTGGTCACTTTCCGACCTCTGAACCAACCCTCGTGGGATTTCACTGGCATCAGGGACGATGACATATCGATCATTTCGATGATTCAGGCTCAGAAGCTGCTGTCACATGGTTGTCAGGGATTTCTTGTGTCTATGATTAATACTGATGACGACAGTAGTTTCCAGCCCTCAGATGTTCCGGTGGTCCGAGAGTATCCCGATGTATTTCCAGATGTGCTACCGGGCTTGCCTCCCCGAAGGCAAGTAGAGTTTGCTATTGAGTTGATTCCGGGGACCGCGCCGGCATCGAAGGCTCCATATCGTATGGCACTGAAAGAGTTGGACGAGCTAAAGATCCAATTCCAGGAGTTATTGGATAGGGGATTCATTCACCCTAGTGTTTCTCCATGGGGTTCTCTGATATTATTTGTCAAGAAAAAGGATGGTACTCTGAGATTGTGCATCGATTACAGACAGTTGAACGCAGTGACCATCAGAAATAAGTACCCTTTACCGCGGATCGAGGATTTGTTTGATCAGCTCAGAGGTACATCAGTGTATTCTAAGATTGATCTGCGATCCGGGTATCATCAGCTGAGAGTCAGAGAATCTGATATTCAGAAGAAAGCTTTCCGTACCAGGTATGGTCATTATGAGTTTTTGATAATGCCATTTGGGCTTACCAATACGCCAGCGGTATTTATGGATATGATGAATCGCGTCTTTCTGGAGCATCTTGATCAGTTTGTTATCATTTTCATCGATGACATATTGGTCTACTCGCGTTCCGAGGAGGAACATGTACAACATCTTCGCATAGTCTTGGAGACTCTTCGATGACATCAGCTGTACGCGAAGTTCAGCAAGTGTGCATTATGGCTATCTTCAGTCGGTTTTCTGGGACATGTGGTCTCTAGCAGAAGTATTTTAGTAGACCCTCAAAAGATCGAGGCTGTCACCAGTTGGGAGCAGCGGAAATCAGTACAGGAGATCCGCAGTTTTCTGGGACTAGCAGGATATTACAGACGATTCATCGAGGGTTTCTCCCGGATTGCTATGCCATTGACACGCCTCACCAGAAAAGGCGTGAAGTTCACGTGGACAGAGGATTGCGAGACCAGCTTCCAGGAGCTGAAGCGGAGATTAGTGTCAACTCCAATTTTGGTTTTACCTTCTAGAGAGAACGGATTTGTACTCTACACCGACGCGTCTCTTCAGGGTTTGGGCGCTATTTTGATGCAGCACGGCAGGGTAGTCTCCTATGCTTCTCGACAGTTGAAGGAGCATGAGAAGAACTACCCAGTTCATGATCTGGAGCTAGCTGCCATCATATTTGCTCTGAAGATTTGGCGACATCATCTGTACGGTATTACCTTTGAGATTCTTACTGATCATAAGGGTCTCAAATATATTTTCACTCAGAAGGAACTTAATCTCCGACAGAGGAGATGGATGGAGTTCCTAAAGGATTATGATTGTACCATTAGTTACCACTCGGGGAAAGCTAATGTGGTTGCCGATGCACTCAGCAGGAAGTCTAGAGGGACTTTGGCTTGCTACCGAGTTTCAGTCACAGACTTGGTTCAGGGTTTCTCCGAGTTGGGCCTTCAGGAGCAGGGACAGATAGAGCAGGGTATTCTGGTTACCATGGTTGCTCAGTCGTCGATCAGGACGAGGATCCGAGAGGCCCAGGCCGGTGATCAACATTTACAGTTTATTGGCAGCCAGATAGCTTCCGGGCAGCAGACCGAGTTCACCCAAGATGAGAAGGGTATTATATATTTCCGAGGCAGATTATGCGTACCTCAATCTCACCCGGTCTTACTGGAGGCTCATCGCTCTCGATTTGCGATCCATCCAGGTGGGACCCGCATGTATCGAGATTTGAGGCGTTCCTACTGGTGGAACGGTATGAAGAAAGACATCGCGGAATTTGTAGCTAGATGTCTTGTTTGTCAGCAGGTGAAGGCTGAGCACCAGAGACCTGCCGGATTACTTCAGCGGATTCCTATTCCTGAGTGGAAATGGGAACACATTACCATGGACTTTGTGGTGGGTTTGCCGAGGACACGACGAGGCCATGAGACGATTTGGGTAATCGTTGATCGATTAACCAAATCCATGCACTTCTTAGCGATCTGGAAGACTGATTCCCTGGATCGATTGGCAGATCTGTATTGCCGAGATATTATCAGATTGCATGGTGTCCCTTTTACTATTATTTCCGATAGAGACCCCTGATTCACGTCTCGTTTCTGGCAGAGTCTGCAGCAGGCCTTGGGCACTCAACTCCGTTTCAGTACAGCTTTCCATCTGCAGACAGATGGATAGTCAGAGCGGACCATTCAGACTCTAGAGGACTTGCTGAGATCTTGTGTAATGGATTTCGGAGGCAGTTGGGAGGACCATTTGCCATTAGTAGAGTTCGCCTACAACAACAACTTTCATTCGGCTATCCAGATGGCACCGATGAAGCGTTGTATGGTAGGCCTTGTCGAACACCCACCCTTTGGGATGAGGTTAGGGAGGCCCAACTGTTAGGACCTCAGAGAGCTCAACAGGAGGTAGAGTTAGTCCGTACTATCAGACGGAGGATGTCAGAGGCGGAGGACCGCCAGAAGAGTTATGCTGATCGAAGACGGAGACCCCTGGAGTTCTCTACTGGCGACCATGTTTTTCTGAGAGTTTCACCCACGAAAGGGGTGAAGAGATTTGGCCTTAGAGGTAAACTAGCTCCGCGATACATTGGACCTTTCCAGATCCTGGAGAGGATGAGAGTAGTAGCTTATCGTCTGGCGCTACCACCGGCTCTGGCAGGCGTGCACGACGTATTTCATATATCTATGCTGAGAAGATACATAGCGGACCCAGCTCATGTGTTGTCTGATATACCAGTTTCCCTTCAGCCTAACGCCGCCTACAAGGAGGTTCCGATACGGATTCTGGATCGGAAGGAGCATCAGCTGCGGAACAAGACTATCCGACTAGTTAAAGTCGGATGGCAGCATCATTCGGACGAGGAGGCTACCTGAGAGCTCGAGGATACTATTCGAGCTCGATACCCCCATCTGTTCACATGAGGTATGTGAGTTATTTTCCGTTCAGCATTTATACTTTTATCTGTTGTTAGTACTTGCTGATGGTAGATAATGAAATTTGGGGACCAAATTTTTATTAGTGGGGGAGAATGTAAAATACCGAAAAATGACGAATAATAATAAGAGAATTTTCTGGAATTTTTAGAAATTTTTTGAGAATTTTTCGGAGCTGGTATAGACGAGTTTACGGGGATAAAAATTGAACCCGGGAAAGGCAGTTTAGGCTGCCCCATTTAGGTGAGGAAATGTTTTATTTTCTTTTTATTTTCTTTTCTTCTTCCTTTTTCCTCTCATCGCCGTTTTCTTTTCCCTCGACCCGCGCCTCACCCTCTGTCCGTTTCTCTTCTCTTCCCCAACAGAAGCGCCTGTAGGACCGTTGGGCCGGCTAGAAGGGGGGTTGAATAACCTGAAAAAAATAAACAGAAAAGACCCTTCTCGAACTTTCAACAGAACACTTGCATAAAGTAAATTAGCAGTAAATAAAAAGCAGAAAGAAGAGGCTCACAATTTGACTTGGTTACAACCAAGGAGGTTGTTAATCCAAGGAATGAACGTGCACTAAAATATCTCCTTCAAAGTGAGAAGCCTCTTACAACGTTGAAAGCACAAAACAGAAGCTAAACTAGAGAGAGCGTACAAGTGTTTGGAATGTAAATTCTGAGTTGATGAAAAGCTTCGGACCAAGGTTATATTTATAGCTTGGTCGGGGCGCCTGGAGGGGGGCCGGGGATAAACTTTATCCCCAACGCTCAGATCGAGTAAATAGCGATCCTGGTCAAAAGTCGGGTCCGGGCGCCCCGGAGCCCAAAGTCAACAGCGTTGACTTTTTTGTCTGGGACCACTTCTCTGGTTCAGTCCCTCCTCGGTCCGGTTCTTCTCCTCCGGATCCGCTCGCTTGGGTGATCTCTGCCATCCGGAAAAGGACTCACCCGAACCCAACTTCCGGTCTTCTCGAGCGTGCTTCCCTCCGGCTTCTCGTGCCTCGGAATTGCCGCGTGTTTCCTTCTCGTCTGCCAGCGTACTCATCCGCAGTCTTCGTCCCTCGGTCGTCGACCTTCTCGCTAGCTGCGTCTCTTGCTCCCCGAGTAATCTTCCGCTCCGGCTTTCGTCCCTCGGAACCACCGCGCTCTTCCTTCTCGTCTGCCGGTGTACTCTTCCGCAGTGCCTCGTCCCTCGGACGCACAGCGTGCCGTCCTTCTCACTAGCTGCGTCTTCCGCTCGACTACCTGTGTTCCTAAGCTCCTGCACACTTAAACACAAGGTTAAATACACAGGACCTAACTTAACTTGTTGATCACACCAAAACAACCTTGGGGTTCCAACAATCTCCCCCTTTTTGGTGTGATCAACCCAAATTAAGCTAGGGTTAAAATAGACATAAAATAGAATTAAGTAAATTAACTTAATTTGTAATTTAAGTGCAAAAAGATAGAAAAAAGATTTAAAATTTATCTACCTCCCCCTAGACTTATACTTTCCTTTCTCCCCCTTTGATCACAAAAAAAAATGGGGTTCTAAGAAAAAACAATCTAAGAGTTTAAAAACATAGAAAAAATATTTTAAAAAATTTCTAGGTTTTTAAGAAATTTTAGAAAATTTTTTTTCTAAGTTATTTAAGCTGAGATTTCTCGTTTCAGGAAAAAGTTTTTAACTTAGGAAGAAATGATTTTTGAGAATTTTTCTAAGTAAGAAAAAAAATCCTAACTTAAATTTTTGAGAATTTTTAAGCACAAAAAAAAACTTAGGGAAGAAAAAAAAAATTCTAAGTAAGTAAATTTCTGAAAAAAATATTTTGAATAACCTTTAAAGCACTAATTAATTCTTGTATTAATGCTTTATTAGTAAGTTAATTAAACATTTATTTCAATATTTTGGCTTCCAGGTCGTGGCGAGGCACTAGGCCTTCTTGGTTATTGGAGCAACAACCACTTCCTTGACAAAGCCTCATAAGGAAATTCTTTGTTTAATTTTCTCACTTAAAGCGCTAATTTTACAATTTAGTTTAGGCATGATTTAGGAACCCAATATAGGTTCCATCCTACTGGATTATTTAAAAAGCTTTTAGGGACATATTTTCTTGAAATGTTCCTAATTTGTCCCGGGTGATATTTAAAGTACCAATTTAAATTATTAAATCTTTTAAAATTGGTTTTAGATGAACATGCATAGTTTTTCAAGTTATCTACTTGAATTTTCAATCATCATTTTCAAATTTCAATTTTTCATTTGCTATTTTTAATTTATCCAATTCTTCTAAGGGACAAGATTTAGCTAGAATTACTTTTAAATTTTTATTTTCACTTTCTAATTTGCAGCAATCTTTTGTTAAAAGTTTAACGAACTTGAACATTTTATCGGGAGGAAGAGATCGTACCTGACTTACCTTGTCGATCTCGTTGTCCATTTCTCCCCCTGAGCTGCTGCTTTCTTCCGACGTGTCTCCCCCTTCATCGATGCTCTCGATGCTCATTTCGGAAGAGCTTGAATCGCAGTCGTCGTCTTGATGACTCGCCATCAGTGCGAGTCCGGAAAATGCTTCGACTTCCGATTCGGATGAGGTATCGTCCCACGTCGCCTTCAGGGTCTTTCGTTTTTGGATAGGCTTCTTACCCTTTTCCTTGTCTCTGTTCTTCAGCTTGGGGCAGTTGTCCTTGACATGCCCTTCTTCGTCGCAATGGTAGCAGCGGATAGTTCTTTTCTTTCTACCCTGTGGATGGTTAGTTTTTCTAGAATTGTATAACTTCTTAAATCGTCTTACCATCATTACCATTTCCTCGTCGTCGATAGAAGATTCCGATTCAGGTTCGTCTCTCGAAGCTTTGAGGGCGACGTTGTTCTTTGGCTCCCTCATTCCTGCACATCTTGACTCATGCACTTCAAATGTTGAAAAAAATTCTTCTAAAGAAATCTTTTCTAAGTCCTTCGAAATGTAAAAAGCATCTACTAGTGATGCCCATTTTGAATTTCTAGGGAAGGAATTTAAAGCGTACCTGAGCGAATCTCGGTTACTTACCTCTTCTCCGAGATTCGAAAGTCCGGTGATGAACTCATGTATCCTCGAGTGTAGATGTGCAATTGTTTCACCTTCTTCAAGACGGAGGTTGGTGAGCTGGTTGCGAAGTAAGTCCCGTCTCGCAAGCTTGGCTTCGGATGTTCCTTCGTGTAATTCAAGGAACTTCTCCCAAAGCTCCATTGTCGAGTTGTAGGTGCCGACACGGTTGACTTCTTGTGGCGGAAGTACGGTTAGCAGATGGAATTCTGCTATCTTGTTTGCCACGTACTCGGCCTGCTCTTTCTTTATCCATTGATTTTTCACTTTGCCCTCGGGAGCTTCAAAATCATGTTCCATTGTTAGTAATAAATCAAAATCGGTACCGAAAAATACCTCCATGTGCTTCTTCCAGCTTGCAAAGTCCCCCTCGAATTTTGGTGGGTGGATGTTAGATCTGGCCATCTCGTTGCTTCGTTCGACGGTTAGTCCTCCTGAAGCGTCTCGGCTCTGATACCACTTGTAGGACCGTTGGGCCGGCTAGAAGGGGGGTTGAATAGCCTGAAAAATAAACGAAAAGACCCTTCTCGAACTTTCAGCTAACACTTGCATAAAGTAAATTAGCAGTAAATAAAATAAAAAGAAGAGGCTCACAATTTGACTTGGTTACAACCAAGGAGGTTGTTAATCCAAGGAATGAACGTGCACTAAAATATCTCCTTCAGGCGGAGAAGCCTCTTACAGCAGTGAAAGCACAAAAGACAGAAGCTAAACTAGAACAGAAGTGCACAAGTGTTTGGAATGTAAATTTCTGAGTTGATTCAAAGCTTCTGGACCAAGGCTATATTTATAGCCTTGGTCGGGGCGCCTGGAAGGGTTCCGGGCGCTCTGGGGGATAAAACTTTATCCCCCAACGTTCAGATCGCGTAAATCGCGATCTTGGTCAAAATCAGGGTCCGGGCGCCCGGAAGGGTTCCGGGCGCCCCGGAGGGCTCCGAGCGCCCCGGACTTTTCCGGACTCCCCGGAGGGCTCCGGTCTCCTCCGGATCCGCCGCTTGGGTGATCTCTGCCATCCGGAAAGGGCTCACCCGAACCTAACTTCCGGTCTTCTCGAGCGGCTTCCTCCCGGCTTCTCGTCCCTCGAATGCCGGTGTTTCTTCTCGTCGCATACTCATCCGCAGTCTTCGTCCCTCGGTCGTCGACCTTCTCGCTAGCTGCGTCTCTTACTCCCCGAGCAATCTTTCGCTCCGGCTTTCGTCCCTCGGAACCACCGCGCGCTTCCTTCTCGTCCGCCGGTGTACTCTTCCGCAGCACCTCGTCCCTCAGACGCACAACGTGCCGTCCTTCTCGCTAGCTGCGTCTTCCGCTCGACTGCCTGTGTTCCTAAGCTTCTGCACACTTAAACACAAGGTTAAATACACAGGACCTAACTTAACTTGTTGATCACACCAAAACAACCTTAGGGTTTCAACAGCGCCGACGTCGCCGGCTGTTACCTTCTCTCCTCCCCTCGTGTGCATAACCCCCGGTCAAATGAACGCCTGAAGCGCCAGCGTCTCTTCCCTCATCCTCTGCCCTCACGGCGACGACATCCTTTGCCCTAGCCGACGCCACCACCGCCGTCTCCATCTGCCCTAGCTGTGATCTCGACATTACCGGTACAGATCTATCCTCGAAGCTTCAAGGGTGAGCTATCTTGCTCTTTTCTGATTTCCCGCAAGTCTCAGGGCCGAACCTTTCCTCGAGTTCTCTTTCTCTTGTGGCGTTGTGCCGAAGGTTTCTTCTTTCGGCATTGACTCTTCTGGTGATCTTGGAGGTTGTTGCTGGATTGGGTGGAATTGTTGAGCTCTTCTCTTGATCCGAAATTCTGTTCTGTGGGGGAGTCATTGTTTGGTTTCGACAGCAGTCCAATCAGCAACTCCCTTGTTCCAGCATTAAGAGGAGCTGTGAATTGAGGTAATTGTCGACAGAAGCTTTAGGGCAGTGAGGTGGATTTCCAGCAGCTCACCTTGTTTCTGGCTGCAAACAGACTCTTTAACTATGGATCAATCACGACTGTGAGTTTGAGGATTTTGATTCGAGACAAGCATCTCGACTTCGGATTTGGACCGGATTAGACCCTTTTATTTGAGGTTGAGGCTGTCCGGAGGAGTTCCAGTTGCTAGTCCCCCACCACTGCGCGTCGCGATGAGTTCGCACCGTTTGGGTTTTACTTATCGTGTTAGACTTTATTTTTCAGACTTTTAGCTTGACATTTGGATCTTGTACGTTTTGTTATCGATGGATTTATATTTGGATGATATCGGTTTTGTGCTTTATGAGTGTAGTTGAGTAGAATATCGGTTTTGTGCTTTATGGGTGTAGTTGAGTAGGAGTTTTTGCGATGTTTTCCTTATCTGTGCTTATGTGTAGTTTTATTATAAACTGCGTGGATGCTTGTTATATTTATACTGTTATTGTTCCGGCCGTGTTGGCCGATGTATATGTGGCCCTGAGGGCATTGTAGGAAATTTCATATTGTCACTCGTACAGGGGAGATGCTGTCGAAATTTTCTCTAGCATGGACTACCTGGGGGCGTGACAATAACAATTAGCTAAACCAAATTCTTATTTACTAGGAACCCTAATACATTCATTAAATCCCGGTTGACTAAATAAATCATATCTAACCCGAAGCTTAGATTAGATGCAACATTTTAACCCTAATTATCATATCCATCAAATATCAATTTCTTGATTGAATTAGGTTCAACCCAGCATTATCATTTCCTTAATTGATTACTGTTAAAAATACAGTTTAACAGAATACAACTACCCTTGTTGGAAACTACTTACCCTACTATAATACCTTCTCTATTCACTCACGACCAGGGAGAGCGACTGCTGAAAATGCTAGCCGGGCGTTACTGCTGCCATAGTTTTGTTGCTGACACTGCAAAGAAGCTAATCTTTCTACCAGCGGATTTCCTCTAATATGGCAGCAAGGCAGTAGAGTACTCCCTTATGATCAGTGGAGAGGGAGCTCACTACTTCTTCAACACCTTAAATCACAATCAGTGAATGAACCCATTTAACACCAACATCAACAATCAGCCAAACCATCCCTAAAATGTTCACTGATCCACAACGTAGCTTACCTCAATTTGATTGCTCGCGGAAAACAGAGGAAAGAGGGGTGAGGTATCAGTGTTGGTTGCTTACGACAAAAAGGGTAGCGTCGACTGTAGATCAGCAACAGTCGGTTGGATCAGTAGTGGGTGCCATCGAGATGTCCCTCAAACGATGCTCAGCGGCGATCAGGCATCGTCCAAGGTGGTCGGCGGTCGCACGGAGGGAAGGGAGGTCCGACGAATCAAATCTAGGGCACGGGTAGCATCAAAGACTTGACCACAATGAGGGAGAAGGAAGAACCAAATCAAGAGCCTCCACTCACCGTTAGGGCAGGGATAATCGGCGTTGGTGAGGAGGACCCCGACGATCGTCAGTTGCTCGCGTGGATGAACGACGATGTCGGTTGTCAGCATACGGTGGTGACGACGCGAGTCGGACAGATCTAGGGCTTGGCCGGCGATGGATTTCACGACGTTTGCGTGATTCTGCTTTTTCGCGGAGGAGACGCAGAGAAGGGGAAAGAGAGGAAATTGACGTCGGTTCCAAGAAGGTTCGGTAGAGGCGAGAAGAAGGAACGAGACTCCTTGGCCGATGGGTTTTTTGTACATGGGGGGAAGAGGAAGAGGCGTGAGGCGGCGCCAGCGGTGCGTCGTTTAGGGGAGAGAAGGAATTGGGTTCAGCGGAGTCGGCATTGGGAGCTGTAGGGCACGGGTAAGGGAAATAAAGAAAAGAAAAAGAAAAGAAAAATTCAACTTTTCCTCATTTAAATGGGGTAGCTTAAACATGCTTTCCCTTGGCCCAATAATTAATCCCCTTAAACTCATCATACGAGCTCCGATTAATTCCCAAAAAATTTCTAAAAATTCATAAAAATTCCCTTAAGGTTTATTTTAGGTGTCGTATTTTACATCCTTCACTTATAATCTTCCATCTAGCTACGTGAGACTAATATTGGATGCTCTTTATTAAAAAATAAATAAATAATTAATAAATCAAATATTACTGGATTTGGGATGATTGGTTCAACTCTATAAAAATTTTTAATTGATTGTTAGGATTAATTACTTGTGACAGACGATCTGTCACAATCCAGAAGTCCGCATTCCATGATTATGTATTTCATTTAGATAAAAGATCATATAAATACACCTTAATTATAGATTGGGATTCGGATGTCACCATAAAATATCCTTCCGCGTAGCTCCCGGGCTACTAGACACTCTTTATAAACATTACAGGTTGTCATAAGCGATTGTATTAAGAAATAATTATTATTAGAAAATATTTATTTATTTTCTAGTTATTAGGGAATAATTATTATTAGGAAATACTTATTTATTTTCTAATTATTAGAGAATAATTATTATTAGGAAATACTTATTTCTTTTCTAGTATTTTATATGTTTTTCTATTTTTATATTTTTCCTATTTTTCACTTTGTAATACTTTAAAATGAACTCGAACTAAAATAAAAAATAAATATCTTCTCAAGGTGGGGAAAAGAACTTGCTAATTCCCCTTTTTAATAAAAGGCAAGTTTCCTTATTCTTTTATACTAGAAGTCTAATCTAACTAACTAATCTAATAATAAATTTATATCTATAAATTAATCAAACCTATCCAACATGTATTTCGTAATACATAATTCATCTTTTTAGACCCATGATTTTTAATTGATACCCTTTTTCTGATTATACAGTAAAAGGTTTCGAAAGAATTAATGTAAGTTTTTTGGTCTCGAAACTTGATTCGTTACTTAAAGTGGGTTTTGGAGTATGATATTTATATACCACATATTATCATTAATAAAGGGTGCAAATTCTATCGTCAACATGGTATCAAAGCGCTATGCTTAACAATAATTTTTTTTTCTCCACAATATCCACCAGTCGCCTTCTACAATGGTTGCCGCTGATGACATCACTCGTCGGCTATCTCTCACAAATACTCCTGATTTACCTTCCGTCCTTGTGATTCTTAACGTCAATGCTCAAGCACCATTGAAACTCACCACCTCCAATTACTCCTGCTTGGCGTTTGCAGCTCACGTTTCTTCTATTCAGATATGACATACTGGGTTTTGTTGATGGCTCACGTCCCTGCCCCCCTGCGCGAATAATGCCTACAGACGCCACGCTCCCACAGGCGAATCTTGATCATATTCTCTGGCTCCGTCAGGATCAACTTCTCCTCAACGTTATTATAAGCCTCCGAACTACAAATTACTTATATTCCTGTTAAGGATCAGTTGGCTGATATACTTACCAAGTTACTTTCTCGACCTCGGTTGATTGTTATTTGTAACAAGGTTGATGTCATTTTTGGGACACCATCTTGAGGGGAT
This sequence comes from Zingiber officinale, assembly GCF_018446385.1. Taxonomy (NCBI): domain Eukaryota; kingdom Viridiplantae; phylum Streptophyta; class Magnoliopsida; order Zingiberales; family Zingiberaceae; genus Zingiber; species Zingiber officinale. The sequence continues at coordinate 83,449,115 of NC_056007.1, forward strand.
GTATTAAGAAATAATTATTATTAGTAAATACTTATTAGTTTCCTAGTTATTATGAAATAATTATTATTAGTAAATACTTATTTGTTTCCTAATTATTAGAGAATAATTATTATTAGAAAATATTTATTTATTTCTTAATTATTAGATAATAATTATTATTAGAAAATATTTATTTATTTTCTAGTATTTTATAATTTTCTTATTTTATGTATTTTTTTATTTTTTATTTTATAATTATATTTATATACCATATATGGTACGAATTCTATGGTCAATAGACTGTACCTACTCTAACCCACATCCTTTCAATGCACTATAAAATGGCAACAATCGCCGAAGCCTGATGCAAGGAAGTACAATGGCCTCTGATGGTAGCCACCTCCGCATTCCGAGTGTTGACTTCCGCGGGCTGTCGCTGAGCAGCCCCGGCGGCGGGAGCTGGGACGCTGCTCGTGAGCAGTTGATGTCAGCCCTGGAGTCCTTCGGCTGCTTTGAGGCCATCTACGACGCGGTGAGCGAGGGCGCCAAGGACCAACTTTTCCACGGTGTGTTGCCTGAGCTGTTCAAACTTCCAAGGGAGATCAAGATTAGGAACGAGTACGTCGGACTGCCATACCACGGTTACATCTACCAGAGTCCCCATGCGCCCTTCGATAGCTTGCGTATCGAGGACTCCCCCAGCCTCCACAGCGTCCAGGAGTTCACCTCCCTCATGTGGCCTGACGGGAATCCCACCTTCAGGTACCAGCCTGTCTCACCATTACTGTTATTATTTCAGTAAAAATTGCCAAAATCCTAATAGTTTTGTTTATTTACGTAGCAACGCTGCCTGGACAGCTGCTAAGCAAGTCCAGGAGTTGGAGCTGATGGTTGTGAGGATGATCTTGCAAAGTATGGACGTGGAAAAGCATTATGATTCTCTGGCGGAATCACTTATTCATAGCGTTCGGTTTTCAGAGTATGGAATTCCATTCGATCAAGAAACAAAGGTCAATATAAAGGCACATGCTGATGCCAACATGCTCACTGTAGTCTGCCAGTATGAAGTAGATGGCCTGGAGGTGCAGGCAAGGGATGGAGAATGGATTCGGGTGGTGTCCCAGCCAAACTCCTTCACTGTCATGCTTGGGGAAGCATTTCAGGTATGTACATTTCATACCACAGAACAACAACAATTCAATCCTGATCAGACTTGTTTTTCATAATACACAAGTGAATTGTATAGGCTTGGAGCAACGGGAGGCTGCGTGCTGCTCGTCATCGTCTGAGAGTTACTGGCCACCAAACAAGATGCTCTGTAGTTTTCAATAGTCGGCCAAAGGATGAGATCCTGTTTCAGGCACCGAATGAGCTGATAGATGAAGATCATCCTTTACGTTTTAGGCCTTACAAATATCCTGATTACGTACGCTTGCGCTTCTCGACTGAAGGTAGGCCAAATCATCCTGAAGATCCATTGCAAGCTTACGTCGGAGTTGAGGGGCAACTTAATGCTGCTTGAATGTCATCTGCTATATAATGATTTGAAATAAACGCTTATATCTTGTGGATGCCATCTCTTTCATTTCAATCCTGATTGAAAGTCACTTTGAGCAAATACTCGCGAGGGAGAAAAATGGAGAGAAGCCATCACGTAAATATGAAATTGATGGGCTAAAGCAAGTTATCTGTTGTCGAGGAAATATAATTCACAGTTGCTAGGATAATTTACTAGTTTTATAATATCCTCATCTGTGCTTTTCTTAAAAGAAAAACAAAAAACAAAAAAATATATTTACAATACGCTGCGACGTGTACCATCTTACTTAGAGCACAAACCAAAAAGTCAACTTCAATTAGTGAATTTAGAAGGAAAAAAAACTCCTGGTTGAGGAATTATAATTCTGTGGCCTGGTCAACACGATTCCAGTGAAAGGTACAGCGAGTCTTAAGATCGGTTTGAGATTCTAGAGAAAGAGATAAATGAACGGCCATTGGTATGGTAGGAACGTTCCTCTTCTCACAGAGGAGGAATCTAGTAATAGAGATGACCCTGTAAATGAACGCCAACGCATATTCACCGGTGAGTTGATGTTGACTTAATCATCACCTGATTCCGTCCGGAAGTTGAGTCGGATGAAGACAGACTTTGGTGTACTGGAAGTTGATGGAAAGTCACCGAGGCGTTGGATCTACCTGGTACCCCTCCGGAAAGGTCGGCACGAGCGGCTGACGAAGGAAGATGACCAGGACGATGACGCGGCTGCTCTGCGCACACTCAGACGAGCCCACGAGTTCGTTAGAGACCAGAAACCAGGGAAAAAGTCCCCGAGTCAGGTCCTCCGACGCTCAAGTCAGGTACTTTTCCCCAGAATGCACAGAGAAAGGACGAAAAGTAAAGAATAGTGAGAAATGACGAGTAAACGTACCTGCATAAGGGACAAGACATCCCTTTTTATATTGCAACTGATGTTTCTGGGACCTGGCAGGTGTCAGGGAATGTCGGTTGTCAGGCTTTGTCTGGTGGTGAATAACGCATGGCTTCTCCTGATAGGCTGGCGACAGAACCAAAGTGGGAATGAGCACCGACTGTTAGCATATTCCCTGACACACTGATGATTCTCTGACATTTTCTGATATTTTCTGACGAGCAGTTACGATTCCTTGGCTTGTTTGTTTGATAATGCCTGGACTCTAAGTTTGCATCCTGACCTGCTGCAATTTATTACTATCCATGGCTTGTACTTCCCAACTTGCACGTTAGGTCTGTTTCCCGACCAGCTTCGATCCGCTGCAACCCATGGCATGTACGTCCCGACCTGTATGCCGAGTCTGTGTCCCGACCTGCTTCGATCCACTACTATCCATGGCATGTGCGTCCCGACATGCACGCCAGGTATGTGTCCCGACCTGCTTCGATCCACTGCTATCCATGGCATGTATGCCCCGACCTACACGCCAGGTCTATGTCCCGACCTGCTTCGATCCACTACTATCCATGGCATGTACGTCCCGACCTGCACGCCAAGTCTGTGTCCCGACCTGCTTCGATCCACTGCTATCCATGGCATGTGCGTCCCGACCTGCACGCCAGGTCTGTGTCCCGACCTGTATCCGTCTACTGTTATCCCTGGCTTGCACGTTCCGACCTGCCCGACCGGTCTGTTTCCCGACCTGCTTCGATCCACTGCTATCCATGGCCTGTACGTCCCGACCCGCACGCTAGGTCTGTGTCCCGACCTGTATCCGTCTACTGTTATCCATGGCTTACACGTTCCAACCTTCTCGACCGGTCTGTTTCCCGACCTATATCCGTTTAATATTCCTCCTGAAGCCTTTCCTTTAGCGCCTTTATCTGTCCTGTGGACCCCCTTCTTAGCCATACCTGGCCTAGGGATCCATCCTTCAACTATAGTCAGCCTGTGACTTCAATTCTCAGCTATACCTGGCCCGTGAACTCACTTCCTGATCGCTATTGAGGCTGACTATTGTCCGACTTGCCTCGTCAGCTGAGACTTTGACCCTGGCCATGTAAGCTTGACTTCTGACCAGCCACGGATGCCGGACTTTTGACCTCTACGTAGGCCTGACCTCTGACCTACACGTGAGCTTGACTTCTGACCTCCATGTAATATTGACTTCTGACATCCACGTAAGCTTAACTTCTGACCTCCACGTAAGCTTGACTTCTAACCACATCATCTTACTGACCCCGCAAACAAGCACCGTATCACAAGTCTTCCCCTCAAGTCTAGTCGAAGGAGGCTCTAGTCCGACTGACTAGACTTATGTCCTTGAGTTATCCGACCTGACTTCCGCATCCTCCGACGACCTGCCTTTCATCTACGTTCTACAAAGTTTCCCTCCCTCCTGGGAGATAAATGGACTCCTTCTATGCGTATGCTGACTCCACAACTTCCGAGCGTATTCTTTTCCCATAAATGTCACGCGGTTCCCTAGGCGTCGACTTAAATTCCAAGGGAATCCTTTTTCCTCTTCTCCTTCTTTATAAAAGGTCCGAGCATCTCCTACCTTAAGCTATCTGCTTGCCAACACTATATCTTGTCTTCATGGAACCCCCGACAGAACCTAGCGACCTTGGCTCTTTACTTCGGCAAACTTCTCATCTACTGGAGTTATTAGCTCAGAAAGAGGAATCCTCCCTTCAACAAATTGCAGCTCTGGCGAAACTACTGGCTCAAAAAGAAGAAATTCTGTTGGAGATGACTGCAAGCAGAGATCTTCAAGCGTCCCTTACTCATGAAATGGAAAGCCTCTGGTTGGCCGCCAAATCCAGAACCCGAACCGAAATCGCTCTTAAACATAAAGCTCAATCGGACTTCCAGAGTCAGGCGCAGTATATTATTTATTTGAAGAGGAAGCATGAGGATGAAGTGACTCTTCTGAAAGAGGAAGGACGAATCAAAGATGAGGCTATCGGGCAGATGAAGCGTACCATCGATCTTATTACAGAAGATCTAATTAAAGTTCGAGCTCATCTAACTAGAAAAGATTAAGCCTCTGGCTTTGGTAGTCATGTAAACTCTTGAAAAATGTACTTTTAATTTAACAAAACAAAACCTGCTCTTTGCATTCCCCTCTTATTGTAGCTCCGCACTCTATTTCTTGTGTATCATTGTGTTCTCATAAAACCCCTGCGTTTCTCTAATATTTCTAGCAAAAAATAGCAAAAATAATAAAGACAATCTGCTTACCTCCTTTTCATCTCACCCCATAACATATGATCCTTTGTCCACAGCGAATGAGACGCTTGAGATGTGCATGTGCCTTGCGAATATGCTTGGCCTGCTGCATTTTGCGTCTGCAGATATATGGAATATTGGCCGAGAAAACTATTGCACTGACTGCGAAGGTAGTTGGGCGTGAGAGCATTGCTCACTTATAACTCGGACTGGGGCGAGAGTCTGGGACAGTCGACCGGGTAGGTCGTTGGGCGTGAGAGCCTTGCTCACTTATAACTTGCACTGGGGCGAGAGTCTGGACTAGCCGACCTGGAAGGTCGTTGGGCGTGAGAGCCTTGCTCACTTATAACTCGCACTGGGATGAGAGTCTGGGATAGCCGACCGGGTAGATCGTTGGGTGTGAGAGCCTTGCTCACTTATAACTCGCACTGGGGCGAGAGTCTGGGGCAGCCGACCGGGTAGGTCGTTGGGCGTGAGAGCCTTGATCACTTATAACTCGCACTGGGGCGAGAGTCTGGGACAGCCGACCTGGAAGGTCATTGGGCATGAGAGTCTTGCTCACTTATAACTCGCACTGGGGTGAGAGTCTGAGACAACCGACCTGGAAGGTTGTTGGGCGTGAGAGCCTTGCTCACTTATAACTCGCACTGAGGCGAGAGTATGGGACAGCCGACCGGGTAGGTCGTTGGGCGTGAGAACCTTGCTCACTTATAACTCGCACCGGGGCGAGAGTCTGGGGCAGCCGACCTGAAAGGTCGTTGGACGTGAGAGCCTTGCTCACTTATAACTCGCACTGAGGCGAGAGTCTGGAACAACCGACCTGGAAGGTCGTTGGGCGTGAGAGTCTTGCTCACTTATAACTCGCACTGAGGCGAGAGTATGGAACAACCGACTTGGAAGGTCGTTGGACGTGAGAGCCTTGCTCACTTATAACTCGCACTGAGGAGAGAGTTTGGAACAGACGACCTGAAAGGTCGTTGGGCGTGAGAGCCTTGCTCACTTATAACTTGCACTGAGGCGAGAGTCTGGAACAGCCGACATGAAAGGTCGTTGGGCGTGAGAGCTTGCTCACTTATAACTTGCACTGAGGCGAGAGTCTGGGATAGCCGACCTGAAAGGTCGTTGGGCGTGAGAGCCTTGCTCACTTATAACTCGCACTGAGGCGAGAGTCTAGAACAGCCGACAGAGGGTTCTTATAGAACCCGTTCAGAAATAATGTTGCCGACTGGGTGTGATTTCCAGCCCAGGATAGGTGTTGTCGACCTGGGGGTGATTTCCAGCCCAGGATAGGTGTTGCCAACCTGGGGGTGATTTCGAGCCCAGGATAGGTGTTGCCGACCAGGGATTACTTGAAGGGATTGCTTTGACTTCGCCTGTAATCAAGAAATATACCACATCAGATGTATTGTGAGGACAAAAATATTAAAATCCTACTCAGTCATGGCCTCGCCACATTCTAATTTCTTTCCCGCCCATTTTCTTCGCCTTTTCCCAAGAAGATTGTGTGGTAAGCGTTTCCGTACACCCGCTTTATCTCATGATTTCCTTATCACGTCCATCATTAATACGCTTCATAGGGGATCGACACCTGTCCTACTCCTTTATTGCTTACGCCGTATGACGCCGTCGACTCTACCTCTTTTTGTACACGACCTCCTAGAAGAGCGTGTTGTTCTGTGATCGGACGGCTTTGGGCGTTTTATCCAAAAATATACTCGACACATCTTTTCGATATTCCATAGGAAAACCCTCTTTATAAGCCCTAAAGACAGTCCACCGTCGCCTTGAGTGTTTCGACTGCCTTCGTCTTCGTGTTGCTTCGCCGTCTCTGGTGCATCGGCCCTTCCCTTTCTAGACTCTTCCTACCTGGTGCTATTCTTCTTCTCGACTGACCCCTTCTCCAACCTCCCTCACCTCGATAATGGCTGACGGTAAGGCCACCCTTTGGTACTCGTGCTTCATTTCTGACATAGATTATCATGACCTATCTGTGATTCGGTTTGATCTGCGACTTAGTGATGCCTATGAACTTATAGTTCCTACACCCCATGAACACCCCGCGAACCCTCCGGCAGGCTTCATGACCGTTTTTAGAGACCAACTTTTAGGAGGCCTTCGATTTCCTATACCTCCTTTTATCTCTTCCCTGAGTCGCTACTTTGGCATTTGCCCCTCTCAATTTACTCCCAAATTTTTTAGAGATGTATGTGGCACGGTCATCCTATGTCGCATATACCAAATTACCCTAACCGTTCAGCTCTTTCACAATTTTTATTCTTTCAAACGCTCAGAACCGGGAGTGTTTATGGTACAGGCTAGGCCTGGCTATAAGTTCTTTTCTGACATGCCCTCCTCTAATAAGGGGTGGAAGTCACGCTTCTTATTTGTTAGATTACTTACATCTTCACCCTTGGTCGAACCGACCTCTTGGCGCCCTGATATTCCCCCCAACCTTCCTGTACATCACCATCAGACTTCCTGCGACGCTGCTTTAGAGAAACTTCAAGGCGTGAGCGTTCGCTTGTCTATATTACTGTTGGAGGGCTTTTTGTATTTGTTCAGGCTCAGCCCAATTCAGGCAGAGATAGGGGCCCCATTAGGTAAGACCCCATTTTCCTCTTTGCTATTCTTCGCTAACTGAGGTATCTTTCTTTCACTTTGCATAGGCTGCCATGCTCTGGGCTTACTCCTCAGATATAAAGCGCCAATCTTTCTCAGTTTTGAAAACTTTAAGTGCAGAGCTTAAGCAAGGCTTAGCGGCTTCCTCCCGGTCTGTCCCTTCCGCCTTGCAGTCTGTCCCCTCTGCCTCGCAGTCTGCTCCACCTGCGCCGACCCAGGAGGAAGCTTCCTCGGCTCTTCCCCTAGACGTGGCTCCTGTGGAAGACCCGGCCATTGTAGAGTTGGTCAACCTGGCCACTGTAGAGCAGGTCGAGGAAGAGCGAGTCGCGTCTCCCCCGCCAGCCAAACGTCTAAGGCTCCAGCGCAAGAGGAAGAGGGTTACTCCAGCCACTCAGGTGTCACCTCCACCGCTTCTTTCAGGCCGTCGCTCATCCACTGCCTCGCATTATTTGGAGGCCACTCACTCTTTGGAGGCCAAGGTTATTACCCCCGACCGAGAGACGACTTTGGGATCGGAGGTTCCCATTATGTCTCCTCAAATATCAGCCCCGACCCCCAGTCGGGCCATAACTCTCGATCAGGCCTCCTTTCCCGCTCAGGCCTCCTCTCCCGGGCAGCTACCCCTTCCCTTAATGGACCAGCCCGGGAGCTCGACAACTATAGCCGCCTCCCTCCTGTTAGCTGCTCTGATATCTACTTCTCGATCTCAGAGGAAAATTCACAAGAAGTATGCCTTTACTGACTCTTGGCGACTGCCTTCCTCAACAGGGTTAGATGCCGCCGAAGAAACTACTGAAGGGGCTCCTCCCCCTATTGCTCTGGTTGAACTACAGGGCGATTTAGCGGCGTCCTGGCGATCAGGTAATTGGAAGTTTTGGAAGAATCCCCCGATGGAAGGGCTAGATCAAGCTGCTTGCCAGATAGTTTCCGTAAATTTTCTTGTATCAAGGCTCCTCTATTGGGATCTCTTTATAATCATTCTTCCCTATATCTAACACAGGTCTGCTTCGCCAATCTGAGTGCCATTCAATACGCCTCTAGCTGAATGAGGTGTTAAAGACTCGTCTTCAAGAGTTGGAGCTGCCGCTAACTCCCCGAGATCCCCTCAACCCGACCCCCGGAGACTTGGCGAGTTACCTCCGATTGATTGGGGAGTCTGTAGAGTCCGCACGCAATATTTCACATGCAGCTTTTGACAAAATAAAGACCTTGGAAGCGGCTCTGAGGATGAGTGAGTCCAAATTGGCCTCTGAGGTGGAGAGGCATCGCTCCCTGGTAGTTGAATTGGACGAGAAGGACGCTCAGCTGACCACATTATCCTCCGATCTGAAGTGTCTGCAAGAAACCCAGGAGACTCTTCAGAAGAATGTAATGGACATTCAGGGTCAGCTGACCTCCAGCGCAGACCGGGAGAAGACCCTTTAACGTTACTGGGAGGTCATCCAAGCAACCCTCACATCAGTGCAGACCGATCTTTTGAAAGCTCAGGAGCATGCTTCCCAAAGTCAGCAAGATTTGACTTTGGCCCGAGCTGATGCGGAGAAGGCCCGGGCAGAGCTAACGGATTATCAGGCGGGGGAAGTTGGTCTTCTAAGAGCATACAGACGAGCCTACGTCACCTCCCCCTTCTTATTGAGGAAGATTGGAAATCTGATGAATTTCATGCTATGCTGTGGCGCGGCCGGCGGGGCTCGTCAGATGTTTGAGCAGGATCTGCTTTGTGTTGCCTCTTCAGAAGATTTCTTAGATACGGCTCGTCTGATGAGGGAGATTCCGGATGAGTCACTTCCTTTCTTTAAAGATGATGATGACTTATTCCTCCTCCCTGAGCCTCTTGCTGACACTGAGCCTTGCCCCCCCCCCCCCCCCCGAGCCTCCTGCTGATAATAACCCTTGAGATGACATTATGTATCGAATTTTAATGTAACAATGTAGCTGTCAAACTCTTGCTTGCTCACACTATCTGCTTAAAATTTCGGATTTGTCTTTATTTTGGCATGTTTAACCTTCTTATGATACGACATGACCGCTGGCTTTTGAGTTTCTCTTAGAGTATATTAATAGTATGTTCCCCCTCTGGTCAGTAGTCTAATATATTTCCCGATCAAAATGGCCCCTGGCCCTGCGAATGTGTACCTTGACCTTCTAGTTTAAGTCTGTCTTTTTCTGCTAACTATTCCACTTAACTTAACGAATCGCCTTGGTCTGTGCTGATATCCCAATCTGCATAGCTTGCCCTCTTCTGCTGATCACCCCGGCTCGACCATATCCCCCGGTCTGTTCTTTTCCTCGTAGTCCAGGTCGGGCTAACAATAGATCGGTAAATTAAGGGTTGAGCCCCCTCGTAGTCCAGGTCGGGCTAACAACAGATCGGGAAATTAAGGGTTGAGCCCAGCTCGGGAAATCGAGGGCACTTTTCCATAAAACGACTGTTGTGTCTTTTCCTGAGACTCATCTCCTCGTACTTTGTGCCGGCACTTTCCCAAATATACCCTTGGGTGTTATTTTCAAGGAAGATCCGTCGGTTCTCGTTGTTCCCGCCAGTTATTGTACACCGATGGATGATGTCTGACGAAATTGCTCCTCTGACCAGCGGCTATAAATAATTTCCTCCTGCTTTGCCTCCAACCTTTGCACGTCTTCTTCGTCCTGCCGCTTGAATCCAGTATCACTCCCGAATCTCGGCTTTTGCGTCGATAGCTTCCCTCTTGATCTCTCCTCCTTCTATTTCTTTTCTCATGGCATCCCCCTCTTTTCTTTCTTCTCTAGCGGCGATGTATTACCCTGGCTCATCCACTTTTGATGAATTGGATCGGGATGACCTGCGCTACACCTATGGGGTCGAGGATAACGCACATGTGATCATCCCCACCGGGATACATCAATTTTTTGCTCCTCCCAATGGATATTGCACTTTCTTCAAAGAGCAATTCGTGGTCGGACTTCGCCTTCCTCTGCACCCCTTTTTTTCAGATGTGTATCGCCATTTCAAGATTCCTCTAGGACAACTGACGCCGAATTCTATAAGGATCCTTTGCGGTTTCGTGGTACTCTGCGATGTTTGTGAGTTATCCTGGTCAGCCCATTTGTTTCATTGCTTCTTCACCCTCCGGCAACAGGAAGAAGGCACCTTCTGCTTCCAGCCTTGTCTTCGGACTGCTTTTTTCTCTACCCTGCCACCTTCTGAACCGAGCTGGAGGAGCAAATTCTTCTTTATCCGATTTTCCCTGGAGGTGGAGTGGCCCATGCGATGGCAGTCTTCACTGCCCCCGAGCCCGCCACTGGAGGATTTTCATCTCGATACCTCCTAATAGAGGCTTCCTCTCGCTTAGCAGGCTGGCAATTAAATTTAACCCGCTTATTATCTGAGGAGTTGCTTTCCTACTTCCGCCTGAGCCATCTTACTTCGGATACGCCTCATTCCCTGGGTGAGCTTCCCTTTCAGTTCTATTACCACTTCAGAAGCATTTTGTTTCTCCTATGTAGTTGACCTCTACTTTATCTTGTGCAGCTGAAGTTTTAACCCGTGCTTCAGAGGTTCAGCCTCTTCCTCTAAGTGACATGGAAATAATGAGACGTGGTCGGGTTATTTTACAAAGAAGATCCCTCCCCTACTCGTCTTCGACCTCAGTCGGTGGGGCTTCCCTGGCAAATCCTCGACCCTGACCTCCTCGTTGAACTTCTTCTGCTGTCCGACCTGCTTCTTTTGCTCGTCCCACTCGTCCCCGGACTGCACACCCACCTTGGCATGCCGCTAATATTAGTCCCCGGGCCCCACCTACTGCTCAACCCTTCACCCCAAAGCCCCTTCAGTCAGTTGATCCTTCTCAGCCAACTTATATCCCTGGACGTGGTCTCGGCCGAAGATTAGCCAATGTAACATACGCCAGCCCTGCCTTTAGAGAAGCTTCTCAAGCAGCTCGACGGGCCCGTTCAATGAATGATCGTGCGGACCGGGATGCTCCCCCTTCTTCTCGGCGTAGAGCTCGGCTGCCTCACGATGAATCTGATTCGGATGACGAGCCATTGTCTCAGAGACTTCGCCGTAGGGCTCCCGACCTTAGTCAGGATTCAGGCCCTTCCACTGTTCCTCCTCCATCTTCTGCTACAACCACCACTTCCCCTTCACCTCCTATGGCCACCCAGATTCTCGTCCTGGATCAAGCAGATGCTCCCCCTGCTTCGCCCGAGGTACAAGTCGAGCCTTCATCAGCTCGACCCTCCACCTCGCAACAGCATTACATCACCGAGGCAAGTCCCTCGCTTCGCCCTTCACCAGCTACTTCCTCGTCGGAACCATCTCTTGTACCCCCTTCAGTTCCTTCTGGGTCAGCTGCTGGACCCTCCGGGTCAGCTGCAGGGCCATCACAACCTCCCCCACCTATTCCTCACTTCTATCGTACCACCACCCCATCTGAGGTTGGGCTACAGTCACGACAAGATGTTCCCACCAGCTTCTTGATAATGAAAGGTCGTTTGGCCACCTTGTGGGACGAAAGCATGCGTCAGATGGAACTCTTGCCGCCCCCTGCCCAGATGGAGAGATTCTCTGAGCTATATATCAAGGTAAGCTTCCCTGATTAATTACCACATCTACTATTCCCCCCATTCTTATCAGATGTTTTCTATATGTCCTAGGCCTGTGCAGAATCCATGATGGTAAACCAGTCCTTCCATGTTGTTCATCATCAAAATAAGATGCTACGGGACAAGGTTGCCGAACTGGAGCTACAACTGAATGATCCTACGCAGGCAAGCCATGCCCTGAAGGCTGAAATAAAGGATCTGACCAAAAAGAAGAACCATCTAGAAGTATCCTTGGCTCATGCTAACAACAGGTTTAAGGTTCTTCAAGAGGAAAAAAGCCAAATCGATGTTGTGTACCAACAACGTGGGGATCAACAGGCTTTGGAGCATCAGCGGGCCATTGATCAATTGACCCAGAAGCTGAGAGCTGCCTAAACTTTAGCACAGGAGCAGGACAAGAAACTAAAGTCCCAGGCAACCCAGTTAACATCTCAAGCAGCAGAACTTCTAACAGCCTGAACTGAACTGGCTCAGGCCCGGGCTGTTGCTGAAGGAGTATCTACAGCCCTGGCCATCTATAAGGAAGGAGAGAATGACCGTTGTCTACAGAGCCGCGCCTTGTTTCTGCGATCCCCTGAATTTTGTACGCAGGCAGGACATCGCTTCTCCACCTCCGTTATATATGGTGCAGCCGGGGCTCTACGACAACTTTATGAACAGGGCTACTTAAAGTCAGCTCCTCCTCCTGAATTTTTATATCATGACCGGATCCTCAAGGAGATTCCGAATGAGATTTTTGCTCCTTTCAAATGATTTTTCTTGACTGCTTGTGTATAATGACTTAACAATTTCTTGTAAAGTACTTTGTTATTTTTCCGTTTGCACTTTAAGTTTTACTTCTGCTAAAATTGCTTAGTTTCGACAAAAGAAGTATTAAGGCATACAATTTCAGCTTTCATATCCCCCCACCGCTCTATCTGCTCTGATTTCTCCCCGGTCTGCTACCCCGGTCTGTCAAGTAGGTGACAACTCGACCTGCAACCCCACCTATTCCTTCTTTATATGCTTCTTTAGACTCTGTAAGGTCGCAAGTAGTTGGTGCTCCATGGTCGATCTAACTTCCTGCCTTGGCTATCTTGTAAATAATAAGCTCCGGACAACAATTTCTTGATGACTTTGTAAGGCCCATCCCATTGCGGTGCTAGCTTGGCCACGTCCCCTACGGACTTAATTTGTTTCCAGACCATATCTCCTTCCCCAAAGAATCGAGGAATCACTCTTTTTTTATAATTCTGTCTCATTCTTTGTCGATAAGCCTCCAACCGAGCCGCTGTTCTGTCACGAGTTTCACTAATGAGGTCCAGCTCAGCCAACTGCCTCTCTGTGTTTCCTTCATCGTATAATGTCCTCTTGACTGATGGCACTCCGATTTCTATGGGTACGACTGCTTTATTACCATAAACCAAATGGAATGGTGTCAGACCCGTACTTTCTCGAGGCGTGGTACGATAATCCCACAGAATGCTTGACAGCTCTTCCAACCAGTTGCCTCCCACATGATCCAGCTAACCTTTAGACCTTGCACTATTTCTCTGTTGACTACCTCAGTCTGACCATTGCTTTGCGGGTATGCTACTGAAGTGAAGACCTGCGTTATGCCAAACCCCTTGCACCAGGCCTGGATTTTTTCCCTTGAAATTATCTTTCATTATCTGACACTAGTTTGTGCGGAATACCGAACCGGCAAAGAATGTTCTTCCACAGAAATTGGATGACGACATCTTCTGTGATCCTAGCCAGGGCCTCTGCTTCCACCAACTTAGAGAAATAGTCTACTGCCACCAATAGGAAACGTCTCTGACCTGGAGCCATCGGAAATGGCCCCACAATATCCATGCCCCATTGATCAAAAGGACATGAGACTATAGATGTTCTCAGCAGAGCTATTGGTCGATGTGTTAAATTTTGATGCCTTTGGCAGGACAGGCAAGTATTGACTAACTTGTGAGCATCTCTCTGTAGGGTAGGCCAGAAATACCCGGTCAGGAGTACAAGGTCTGATCGCCTACATGACTGCCACAGCACCCCAGATGTATTTCTCGCAAGACCTGGTCGGCCTCTTCCATACCCAAGCATTTGAACAAGGGTCTAGAGAAGGACCTCTTATAGAGCTGATCTCTGATCATGACATAAGCATGAGCTTGCTTCCTGACCAGCTGTGATTCTTCTGGGTCGGTCGGTAAGATGCCCTGCCTAAGATAGTTGATCATGGGCGCCCGCCAATCAATAGTTGCCTCCCTGTTGTTCTGCAGGTCTATCTGAGCTAGGGATGGCAACGGGGCGGGACGGGGGCGGGGGCGGGTTTGCCATTCCCATCCCCACCCCGTTTTCATTTTTTCGGGTTCGGGGATTCCCCATCCCCGCCCCATTTCTAAATTTAATTTATATTATTATTATTATTATTTAATAATAATTATTAATGATAATATTAATATTAATATCAATATTATTATTATTATTATTATTTTCAAAAAATTTAATATTAATATTAACACTATTATTAATATTTTTTTAAAAATCATATTATTATTTATTAATAATAATATTCGGGCGGGTTCGGGGATGGGGATAGTATTCCCATACCCGCCCCAAACCCGCCCCATCCCCGAAAAATCGGGGATCCCCATCCCCATTTCGGGTTTTCCCCGCGGGGCCCCAAACCCGCGGGGAGAATTGTCATCCCTAATCTGAGCTATACGGAAAGTTTGTGCCATTGACCGGTCCAACACCCAAGTGGTTAAGGAACTAGCCATCTTTGCTAGCTCATCTGCCCTCTCATTGTTCGCCCTGGGAATCTTGGTTACTGTGATCTCTACAAATTCCGCCTTCATCTTCTCGTAAGCTTCCCGGTATACTTGTAACTTGTCACAATTTATCATAAAGTTGCCGGCTACTTGCTGAGTTACTAGCTGGGAATCTGAATAAATGATTACCCGGGCTGCCCCTACGTGCCGGGTTGCTTGCAGTCCTGCCAACAAAGCCTCGTATTCTGCCTCATTGTTGGTGGCTCCGAAATTCAATCAAACCGCCAATTGGAGTATATCTCCTTGGGGAGATATCACCAGGACCCCGACCCCACTTCCCTGGTGATTCGCCGATCCATCCACATACACCTTCCAAGTTTCTTCAGAATTGGTTTGATGAATTTTTGTTAAGAAATCAGCTAAGGCCTGTGCCTTAATGGTTGTGCACGGCTGATATTGTATATCGTATTCCCCTAACTCCGTTGACCACTTGATAAGCCGGCCTGCCACTTCCACATTAGTTGAGCTCTTCCCATGGTGCTATTGGTCAGAACCGTGATAGGATGTGATAAGAAGTAAGGTCTTAACCGCCGAGCCATAAGGACCAATCCATAAACCAACTTCTCGAGGGCCGTGTAGCGAACCTCGGCTTCTTTCAATAGATGACTGAAGAAATACACTGGCCGTTGTACATTGTCATGTTCCTTAACAAGCACAACCCCTACGGCCTCGGGGGTGGTAGATAAGTAGACCCATAAGGGTTCTCCAACAACTGGCTTAAATAAAGATAGCAAAGCCTCCAAGTACTTCTTCAGCTCCTCAAAAGCTCGGGTACAATTTTCATCCCATTGGAATTTGGAGGCCTTCCTGAGCACTTTAAAAAAAGGAGCGGCCCGGTCTGCAGATCTGGAAATGAATCTGGACAGGGCTGTTATTCTGCCGACCAGCTTTTGAGTTTCCTTCAAATTTTGAGGAGGCTGCATATCCCGTAGTGCCTGAACTTTTTCTGGATTAGCTTCTATTCCCCTCTCGGTCACCAAGTAGCCCAAGAATTTCCCTCCTTTAGCTCCAAACAGGCACTTCAAGGGGTTAAGCTTTAGCCCATATTGTCGGAGAGTCCTGCATGTTTCTTCTACATCCTTGACCAGGTTCACGGTTAATGGGGACTTGATGAGTATATCGTCCACATACACCTCCACATTGCGCTCGATTTGCTCCCGAAAGATTTTGTCCATCATTCTTTGGTATGTGGCTCCAGCGTTCTTGAGACCAAAGGGCATGATAGTATAACAGAAAGTACCGTCAGCCATAATGAAACTAACCTTTTCTTGGTCCTCTACCGCTAAAGGTATCTGATGATACCCATGGTATGCATCCAGCATGCAGATCCTCTCATAGCCGGCCGTGGAATCCACCATCTGATCGATCTGAGGCAGAGGATAACAGTCCTTGGGGCTAGCTCGGTTAAGGTCTCTGAAGTCTATGCACACCCTCCATTTATTATTCGGCTTCTTTACTAAAACTACATTAGAGAGCCAGGACGGGAACTGCACTTCTCGAACGTGACCTGCCTTCTTGAGCTAGTCCACCTCGGCTCTGATTATTTTGTTCTGATCGACCAAGAAGTTTCTTTTCTTCTGCTTGACAGGTCGGGAGTCTGGTACTAGATGTAACTTGTGTTTGGCTACCTCTGGCTTGACCCCAGGCAACTCTTCTGTAGACCAGGCAAAGATGTCCCGGTTGCGAATTAAGCATTGAACTAACTCTTCCTTGAGGGGAGAAGGAAGGTCGCTTTCCAAATGGGTCACACTCTCAGGACGCTCAGCGTATAGTTGCACCTCCTCCCAGGGGATGGGTTCTTCAGCCATAGGCAAAGGCTCTTCTTGAACAGCATGGACACCTCCGTTCTGCATCCTTTGATTTTTCCGAGCTTCCACCCGTACCATATCAATATAGCATCGGCGAGAGACCCTTTGCTCTCTTTTAACTTCGCCAAGCTACTCGCCCACAGGAAATTTGATTTTCTGGTGGAAGGTCGAAACTGCAGCCCTGAATTCATGCAAAGCGGGCCTTCCCAAAATAACATTATAAGATGAGGGGGAGTCTACTACTATAAAAGTGCTCCTTCGTGTGAGCACCAACGGCTCGGTGCCCAAAAATATGGCCAGCTTAATCTGACCCATTGGCTTTACTTCATTGCCTGTAAACCCATATAGAGATGTGGCCACCGGCTGGAGCTCAGTAGCATCAATCTGCATCTCCTCAAATACAGCTCTGAACATAATATTAACCGAGCTCCCGGTGTCAACAAAAACCCGAGCCACTCGGCTATTGGCAATGATAGCCTTAATGATAAGAGAATCATCATGAGGTAGCTCCAGACCTTCCAGGTCTGCTGGCCCGAAGCTGATAACAGGGCAAGCAACCTGCTCTTGGCTGCATCCAACAGTATGAACCTCCAAGCGATGCACATGAGATTTGCGCGCTCTTCCCGAGTCTCCATCAGTTGGCCCTCCAGATATCATGCCAATTTCTCGGACGTCGGCATTGCCTCTATTCTCATCTTCCCGCGATCCTTCTGGCTCTTTCCCCCGACCGTGTTGATGAGTACTGGGTCCTGCAAGGTTGGGGCGGGGTTGCCCAGTCTGTCCGGCCTGTTTTTCCATCATCTTGAGCAATTGAGGGGCTAACTCGGGCGGTGGTAGGCCTAACTCAGCCGCCTTCTTGGAGTCCCGAGAAAACTGGAAATAATGATTAGTATCGTGAGTACGAAACCGATGATAAGTGCAGTACCGATTGTTCCATGGTCCTGGTCGGGGAGCATGCACGACTGCGACTCAGGGAGCTGGTCTGATTTCCGGCCCGGGATGGAAAGCAGGTCTGGCTTCCCGGGTGCGCGGCAGAGGTTGAGGAGGTGGTTGGGGCACCCTTCTTTCCGGCTTGTTGGTAGGAGGAGGTGGTCTTTCAGCTTTCCTCCGAGCTACTTGTGCTTCTTCTACTTTGATATAGCAAGCAGCTTTTTCCACCATCTCATCAAAATTTCGGGCGGGATTTTTGATGAGATCTCTAAAGAATTCTCCTTCTCCTAATCCATGAGAGAAGGCGCTCATCAGAATCTCCGAAGTGGCAGTGGGGACATCCTGGGCCACTTGATTGAAACGATTAATATAACTTCTTAAGGGCTCGGTCGGCCCCTGCTTAAGAGCGAAAAGACAGTGATCTATCTTCTGATATTTTTTACTGCTGATAAAACGACGCAGGAAGGCCGTCTTGAAATCCAAGAAACAGGTGATGGATCCTTGATGTAACCCATCGAACCACTTTAACGCCGAGCTAGCTAATGTATTCAAGAAAACTCGGCATTTGACAGCATCACTATATTGGTGCAGCAGGGCTGCATTTTTAAACTTGCGCAAATGCTCTTCCGGGTCTTTGCTCCCGTCATATTCTCTAATCGACGGAACTCTGTAGCCCTTGGGCAATCTTTCATTCAGGATCCTGGCCGAGAAAGGTACTCTCTCATCCGGATCTTCCGGAAATACATCTGGTACGATAAGGGCCTTCCCCTTCTTCGAGTCTCGTGGCAAGGAGCTCTCAGCCATGGAGGCTTGAGGCTGTTCTTTCTTAAGGCTATGGCCCTGGGGCTCGGGCTGATAGTACCCTGCGCCAGGCTCATGATAAGAAATTTGAGGAAATGCCTCAAGCTGTTTTCTTTTAGAACCCCGATCAGAGACAGGAAGGGGTTCCTTAGAAGCTTCAGCAGGAACTTGGCGTGGTCGAGAGACAATCGCTTGCTTCTCGGAGGTTGCTCGCCTCTTAGCCTCCTTGAAGAGTTCATATTCACCGGCAGTCATAGTAACATTGATGCAGCCAGACTCCTCCATCTTCACGTTCCGGAACAGGTTGTTGTGTTCCCACAGACGGCACCAAATTTGATCACGTCCGAAAGCTGAGTCGGATGAAGGCGGGCCTTGGTGTACTGGAAGTTGACGAAAAGTCGCCGAGGCATTTAATCTTTTGTAGAGATCTATAAAAGGAAAGATTTAAATTTTAAACTCTCTTTTAAAACCATGTCTTCCACATAAGGAAAGATTTTAAAATTAAAACATCCTTTTATTCTAATGTGGCCGGCCACCCTACTTGGGCTCCAAGTTAGGGCCGACCACAACTTAAACCCATCTAACCTTGGTTTGGTCGGCCCAAGCTTGGGCTCCAAGCTTGGCTTGGCCGGCCACCTTAAGGTGAGTAAGAAGTTGGATTTGGGTGTATATAAATCTTTATAAATAAGAGGCTACGACAGGGACCGAGAGGAGGAATTTGTTTTGATCTCCCGATGAATTTAAGCTTCCTGTGTTTGCCCCGAACACTCAACTTAAGTCCATCAATAATAACTCATACTACTAAAGAGTTATTATTGAACTACCGCACCAATCCCATATTAATATATGGGCTCCTTCTTATCATGAGTGTGTTAATCTCCTTGTGTTTAAGATATCGAATGTCCATTAATTAAATGAGTTACTGACAACTCAATTAATATCTAGCTTCAAGAGTAGTACCACTCAACCTTATCATCATGTTGGACTAAGTCCACCTGCAGGGTTTATATGACAATCTTTATCAGCTTCTCTTGGGGACATTATCAACCTAGATCACTAGGACACAGTTTCCTTCTATAATCAACAACACACACTATAAATAATATTATATCCCAGCTTATCGGGCCTATTGATTTATCAAACTAAATCTCACCCACTGATAAATTAAAGAAATAAATAGTAGATATATGCGCTTGTTATTATATTAGGATTAAGAGCACACAGTTCCATAATAACAGAGGTCTTATTTTTTTATGCAGTCAGTATAAAAAGAAACTACCTCAAATGGTCCTGCTCAATACACTTAGAGTGTACTAGCGTAATTTTATAGTTAAGATAAACTAATACCAAATTACACTACGATCATTCCAATGGTTTGTCCCTATCCATCTTGGTCGTGAGCTACTATTTATAATTTATAAGAAACTAATAACATGATCTTCTGTGTGTGACACCACACACCATGTTATCTACAATATAAATTAATTAAACAACTACACTTAGCATATATATGTAGATATTTAATCAATGTGATTCTTTATTTCAAAATAAATGTTTACAAAAAACTAGGCTTTTAGTATATACTCTAACAATCTTCCACTTATACTAAAAGACTATGCTGTCATCAATGCTGCCATACATCTAATTCCCATCCCCTCAACATGCCGATCGAAAGCTTTCGCCGGAAGGCCCTTAGTGAAAGGATCTGCCAGGTTATCTGCTGATACAATCTTGGTGACAACAACTTCTCCTCGCTTTACGATGTCTCATATCAAGTGGTACTTGTGCTCAATGTGTTTACTTGCCTTCTGGGCTCTTGGTTCCTTCTAGTTTGCTACTGCACCACTATTATCACAATAAATTGTGATAATTTTGGGCAAACCAGGAATCACATCTAAGTCCATTAAGAAGTTCCTAAGCTATACAGCTTCTTTGGCTGCCTCAGAGGCTGCCACATGCTCAGCTTCCATGGTGGAGTCTGACATTTCTGCTTAACACTCCTCCATGCTATGGCTCCTCCTCCTAAAGTAAACACATAACTTGAGGTAGACTTACTATTGTCCCTATTCGATTGGAAGTCAGAATTTGGGTCGTTACATAGGCTCCTTCTTATCATGAGTGCACTAATCTCCCTGTGTTTAAGATATCGAATGTCAATTAATTAAATGAGTTACTGACAACTCACTTAATTAACGTCTAGTTCTAAGAGTAGTACCACTCAACCTTATCGTCATGTTGGACTAAGTCCACCTGCAGGGTTTACATGACAATTCTTATGAGCTCCTCTTGGGGACATCATCAACCTAGATTACTAGGACACATTTTCCTTCTATAATCAACAACACACACTATAAATAATATCATTTCCTAACTTATCGGGCCTTTTGATTTATTGAGCTAAATCTCACCATTTGATAAATCAAAGAAATAAATATTAAGTATATGTGTTTGTTATTATATTGGGATTAAGAGCATGCACATCTATAATAACAGAGGTCTTGTTCTTTTATATAGTCAATACAAAAAGAAACAACCTCAATTGGTCCTGCTCAATACACTCATAGTATACTAGTGTAATTTTATAGTCAAGATAAACTAATACCAATTTACACTATGACCGTTCCAATGGTTTATTCCTATCCATCTTGGTCGTGAGCTACTATTTATAATTTATAAGGAACTGATAACATGATCTTCTATGTAACACCACACACCATGCTATCTTCAATATAAATTAATTGAACAACTACACTTAGCATATAAATGTTGACATTTGACTAGTGTGATTCTTTATTTCAAAATAAATGTTTACAAAAAACTACGCTTTTAGTATACACTCTAACAGTATAAACTCGAATGCCTTCGCTTCCTTGAGGCACGTGTATGAACCCGAGTGCCTTTAAATTTCGGAGGCACGGTGTATGAACTCGAATGCCTTTGATTCTAAAGATATGGTCCGACCGGATAAATGAATTGGTTGGCCTATTGCTGAAGGTATGGTATATGAACCCGAATGTCTATGCTTCCTTGAGGCACGGTGTATAAACCCGAGTGCCATTGAATTTCGGAGGCACGATGTATGAACTTGAATGCCTTTGATTCTGAAGATATGGTCCGACCGGATGAATGACCTGGTCGGCCTATCGTTGAAGGCATGATGTATGTGTTGGTGCGGTTAGCACTAACAGTTTAACTCAAGTTTTGATGAATGACAAAGAATGTTAAGTTAGTTTCATTTGTGATCTAACACTCTGACCGAGTGTGCAGGAGAAGTCCAGACAGGTCGATGGGCTGACCGGATGTTTGGCACGAAGCCTAGCTAGGTCAACGTGCCAACCGGATAGCTGACACAAAGTCCAAATGGGTCGACGGGCTGATCAGATAGCTAGCACGAAGTCCAGACGAGTCGAAGGGCTGACCAGACGTCTGACAGGTAAGTTGAGGTAAGTCACTGGAGGGGAGTGACGGTGAGAACGCATTCCCAGGAAGGGAACTTAGGCGCCGATCCGACTTAGAATCATTTCGGAACTCTAAGTCGAGATCTTGACCAGATTCTGGTCTCGGAGAGATGGAATCTAATTAGTATTCTACTTATCTATAAATTGTGCTAACACTCTGTTTTGTAGGATATATATCGTATGTTTGCCTCCGAATTATGTTTTCTTACAGGAAGAAAGTTGCTGGAAAACCAGGGTCCGGGCGCCTGAAATGGATCCGGGCGCCCCGGAGGTCCAGGCGCCCGGAGGCAAATTTGATCCCCCAACGAGCCTTGCCACGTGGAGCATCCTGGTTGGGTCAGCTACGTCACATTCAGGGTGCCCCGAAGGGATCCGGGCACCCTGAACCTCCTATATAAGGAGGGTCAAGGGTGGAGCAACTCATCAACTCACAATATGCTCTCCTGTGCTTCTGTGGCGCTGCGAAAGCTCTCCGATAAGTGCTAGTTTCTTTTCTGTCTTTCTTTTCTGTCTTTCTTTTCTTATTGTCGGTTTTTCTTCGCTATTTAATTCCTATACTTAACTTGTAATCATCTTGAAAATTATTAGTGATTGCCCATCGAAAGTACCCTTACTTGCGGGCCTTGGAGTAGGAGTCGCCAAAGGCTCCGAACCAAGTAAATCTTTGTGTTTGCTTTGACTTGTTTATTTTCTGTTGCTTATTCTCTCGATAATTTTTAATCGCTATTCACCCCCCCCTCTAGCGAAACTCATTGATCCAACAAGTGGTATCAGAGCAGGTACCACTCTGATTTGGTGCAACCACCAGTCAGACAAGGGGGTGAGATTTTTTTCTTTTCTGGTTTTCAGTTTTTTATAATATTCCAAACTGGTACTATTACCTTTTTGGAAATCTTTTTCATCGCAATCAGCCTGAATTGGTGCAACACTAATTCAGTTTTTAAATTATTTTTTTATCCCGCACTACTAATCCATGACCAAGTCTTGGGACTTTCTTTGTTTATTTTTTTTCTTGTGTGCAGGTTAATTATGTCTCAAATTGAAGGCTTCAGCACAGTACGTCCTCCCCTATTCAATGGGGATGATTTTTTATACTAGAAGAAGCGGATGGAGGTTTACCTGAAGACAGATTTCGATTAATGGTTTAACATCACAAGAGGCTACAAAGCACTGGTCGACAACTCCGGAGGGACCGCACCAGAACGCAAAAGAATTGAACCGGGTAGGACCGCACCAGAACGCAAAAGAATTATGGGATAAACTGATCGAACTACACGAAGGGACAAGTGACGCCAAGGTAACGAAGTGCGACCTCTTGTTAAATAAATTATTTAATATTAAAATGCAGGAAGGAGAATCGGCGAGTCAGCTTCACGCAAGGATCAAAGATATCCTCAACGGACTCCACGTGATAGGACATCAAATGGAGAATCGTGATCTAATCAGGTATGCATTGAATACATTTCCATGTAATACTTTGTGGGCATCTATTGTGGATACCTACAAAATTTTGAAAAGATTATCCAAATTAAAATTAGATGAATTGTTTTGTGAATTAGAATTACATGAGTAGACTAACGCTGGATCCGAGAAAGGTGTTGCCTTATTTGCAGGTTCCTCCAAGGAAAGAGCGAAAAACAAGCCTGAACCCGAGGAAGAGTCTGACCAGGATTCTGAAGATGAAGAGCACCTGGTGAATCTGGTAAGGAAGATGTTCACCAGGAGGAAAAAAAGCTTTAGCAAAAAAGATCTGCAGAAGATCAACTCCCCAACCGAACCAAGGAATGTAACGTGCTTTGGGTGCAACAAGAAGGGGGTACTATAAGAACGAGTGCCCGAGATTGAAGAGCGAAAAGACGAAAACAACCAAGAAGAAGGCCCTTAAAGCGACGTGGGATGACTCTTCCTCAGACGAATCGGAAGTCGAAGACCAGAAGCACCAGAGTCACCTCGCATTGATGGCCAGCGAAGCAGAGTCAGAGGACTAATTGGAAGACGGGTCCGAACCCGAATCGAGCCACGAGTCCGTACTCGTTTCCGAAGGTCCCAACGAGGTATACTTTAATTTAAATATAAAGTTCTTTAAAATTATTGAATGTTTAAATAGAAAATTAGTAACAATAGAAAGTGAAAATAAATTGCTCCTTGAGGAAAACCAAAAGCTCAAGGAACAAATCTCAAATGTTAATCCAATTCAAGACTTAAAGTTTGAGGAAGAAAATTTAACATTAAAAATAGAAATTAATAAATTAAAAGACCTTTTAGAAAAATTTACAACTAGATCTAAGAATTTAGATCTAATTTTAAATAACCAAAAAGTAATTTACAACAAAATCGGATTTGGCTACAAGTCAAGTTCAAATAAAACATTTAAATCTGTAATAACCCAACACAAACAATCAAATAAAACTTAGGTTCCGAAAGCGTGTTTAATCACGCAAGTAGGACTTAACCAATACTACATACCCAAAGAAAAAATATATTATGTAAAATCAAACAAATCAAATCAAGAACCAAAATATAAACCTAGATCAACAAATTCAAAATCTAAATATTTCAAAACTCACTAAAACCTAGAATATCATCAAGTCAATTGTAATTATAAAAGTAACAGATATAAACCAAGAACTAAAACATAAAAATAAAGGCCAATAATCCAAGGGGAGGCTCCAGAATAGCTGGCACTTCCAAAAATAATTTACCAGACAGGGTAACCGAAATCAACCTACCCGGCAGGGTAATTAGGACTAGTTAAAAAGGGACCGAGTTTAACTTAACCTATGGTACTGGTGAAATTTTGGATGATAGTACGTTAGGAAAACTTAGTCTATGCATCTCTAGGAAGATATGCCTTCGACCTGGTGCATTTGGCTAAGTGGAACTAACAGAAGCTACCCTTTACGGATCCTAACTAGTCAGACCAAGGTTTTGTATTAAGTTCAGTGGATAGGACTATTTGGAAAACCTAGAAGACATGGTTACTCTAATGATATCCAGGTGACTCACCATAGCCCAGAAGTTTATCCAAAAAATACATATTTGTTGAGCCCAAAGCTAAACCTGAATCTAACACAAAGTTAAACCAAATACTAAAATTGAACCAAACTCATCTCACAAAATTATAGGATTCCCTGATTGAAAATTTAGCTCGGGTGAGATGACTAAGGATTAAAAATTAAATTAAATTAAAAATTAAATTAAATTAAGTTAAATTAAATTAAAATAAAAAAAATAAAATTAGATTAGATTAAATTAAAAATTAAATTAAACAGCAAGTCGGCCGCTTGCACCAGTCCTTAGACCAAATCGCATCCCTTACGAGGGAGAGGACGAAGAGCAGATAGATTTCGGCTTGAGTTCCGATTGAGAAGGCAACGGGTGGCCTTGAAGAAGGTGCGAGGTCTGTAGGTTGTTTTAATTTTACTATTTGCTGATTGCAAATGTTGTGGCAATCTTACACCCTTGATCCAACTATAATTTCAGTCTCTGCTTGATTATCGCTACTTCATTATCGCCAGATCCTTCGTTGTAGTAACGTGCACAATAATTGTTTGATATAATGCTTAGGAGATGTTTTTTATTCACTGTTTGCATTATTTTTTCTTTTCAAGTAAAAGGGGGAAGGTAGATTCCCTTCCCTGCTATAAGAAAGCTTCCCTGCTATAAGAAAACATTATTGAGTATGCTTGTGATATTGAGGGAAGTGCCTTCTCGTCATCCCCTAAAGATCAACTTGGACAGAGCAATTGGAACTTGAAGGTTTTGATATGTCTCGCCCTTTTATGTAGACATCTAATCCAATCATGACTTTAACCGAATCTATCATGACAAATTACTTTTTTACTAAATACTCTTTATACATCTTAAATGGAGCAGAATACAAGAAATTTATACCTACTCTACCATGAGAGTGAATTAAGGCCAGTCCTAACAAAATGTCTCATGAACTTAATTCTCAAAAAAGGCTTGCTATTCGATGAATGTAATCATCTCACAGTATGTTCTTGTAACCCACCATGCCCTTGGCTGACCATCAACATATGTAATAAGAGCTCCTTTTACTCTCTACATCCCATGCTCTAGAAAAGCCATTCACCTTGTTGAGCCAAATAGACTCAATAGATCAGGCTGCCCAATTGTTATTTGTACTGTCTTTGGCCAATCATATGAATCTCAGTACTAATGTCTTTCAGCTTATATTAATGTTTGTACAGAGGAATCTGTGCTCTTGTTGGTATCTCTATTTCACCTCTTGTACTAACACTTCATTGACTTCCTTATCTCTACTTTCTTTTGTCTTTACGTCTGCAAAACCTTTGGAATCCAGCTGCGATATTATTTAACAGGGAAGTTAAGGAAGTAAATTATATTATCTCTTTTGAAGATTGTCGCCAACTTCATCTTTTGAAATAGTCTGTCTTGGAATATTGTTACCAACTATGTTTTTGAAGATATCTCCATTAGAAATTGTCAAGTTTAATCCAATTATCATTTCATTTAAAGATTAGTCTAGAGAGTTATCTTTGATATATTAATCATCTTTTCATTATTGCATTTAGGGGCATCTTATATTTTACATAGAAAATTGGACAGGTTGTTTCTATGCTCTAACATGGGAGGTAGATTAAGATATAATAGTTTCTATTGTCTATTAATAAGTTAATGGAATTGTTAGAACTACTAGTAATGCTAGACTTCGTTTGATGCCAATATTTTTGAATTGGTTGGTTGGTGTAGAAGCTATATCATTAGTTAGTTCTCCTTTGATTGAATAATAAAAACAACCCATCATTTTTTAATCTATTAATTTTCATTATCTATGTTCATTTTTCTTTATTAAGCTTTGACTAAATGCAGAAGTGTTAAGATGGTCCAAATTCAAAATAATTTATAACACTTTGAGTTGTGGTGGCTTAGACCCACTCAATCACAAGGATTATAGTTTCCAACCTCAATTTTGAATTGTGTTTCCATAGTGAACAGTATATAACCCTTTCACATTAAATTTAGATGTTTGTTATAACAGATGTTTTTCTAGGTTTTAACTGCAAGAGCACATTTGACCAGGGAACAAGTAAGGTGCCATGACAAAAAATGATTTGGAAAAGTAAATATAACTCAACATCATATTCATGCCTTTTAAGAATGCTTTTATGGACTCTCATTCATATTATTTTGGTGGGTGAATCTAACTCAACATCATATTCATGCCTTTTAAAAATGTCATAGCTTTTCATTACATATTGGCATACAAGTAAATATTCCTTATCCTTTTTTTTTTGATGCTATCCTAAGGAAGCCCATGGACAAGGCGTGGATGAAATTACCAAGATATAGCCCAACATACATTAATGGTGTTGAAGTTTTTCTGAATTATGCGTACACAAAAGGAAACCCCCAAGGAGTAAAGATTTTGTGCCCTTGTGCTAAATGCCACAATGCTTTTTGGAGGACAAGGGCAGTGGTGCTTGATCATTTAATTGGATACGGATTTGAAAAAGGATATGATGTTTGGGTTCGTCATGGTGAGGGGCTAATAAACCCGATGGATCTCAATGGTGATATGGATGATAGAGAGGATGCAATTGATGATATTGATGGACTATTGTATGAACAATTTAGAGATGTGGCACAAGAAGAAAATGGAGTTGGCGAAGGCCCTAATGAAGATGCTAAAAAGTTCTATAATCTACTTGAAGATGCAAAGCAAGAGTTGTACCCGAGTTGCAAAAACTTCACTAAATTGTCATTCATTATTCGACTCATATTTGTTGAAGTGCCTTTATGGTTGGAGTAATGCATCTTTCAATGCTTTATTAGTGCTGTTGAGAGAATCTATGCCTCAATTGAATATTCCCGATTCATTTAACAAAACTAGAGGCATGATAAGGGATTTGGGGCTTGATTATAAAAAGATTGATGCTTGCCCTAATGACTGCATGCTATATTGGAAAGATCATGAGAATGACACCTCTTGCCATGTTTGTGGAGCTCCACGATGGATTGAGAATGTTGAAGGAGATCGCCAACTTGAGGAAAATAAGAAAGCTTACAAAATTTCCGGTAAAGTTTTGAGACACTTCCCCTTGATTCCTAGGCTTCAAAGGTTATTTTTGTGTTCAAAGACAGCTGGCTCATTAAGGTGGCATGAAGAGGAGCGTTCAAAGGATGGAAAGTTAAGGCATCCCGCGGATGGAGAGGCGTGGAAAGACTTCGATAAATGTCATCCTAACTTTGCCAGTGATTCACGAAACATAAGGCTTGGATTGACCAGTGATGGATTTAATCCTTTTAGATCTATGAATGTGTCTCACAGTACTTGGCCTGTGGTTTTGATACCATATAACTTTCCACCTTGGTGGTGTATGAAGGCTGAGTATGTTATGCTATCTTTATTAATCCCTGGCCCGCAATCACCAGGGAATAACATTGATGTATACCTCCAACCATTGATTGAGGAGTTGAAGTTATTGTGGGAGTCAGGAGTAGAAACATATGATTCTTCACTAAATCAAACTTTTCAAATGTATGCAGTCTATCATGGACTATTGATGATTTTCCTGGGTATGCTATGTTGAGTGGGTGGAGTACAAAAGGAAAATTAGCATGTCCTTGTTGCAATTATAACACTAATTCAACTTATTTGAGGTATAGTCGAAAGATGTGTTATATGGATCATCGTGTTTTTTTGCCTATGGATCATGAATATAGATCAAATACAAGGGTTTTTAATGGGAGAAAAGAATCCAGGCCTCCACCAACTTTGTTGAAAGGGAAAGATACCTTAGAATTATTAGAAAACTTCAATAATGTCTTTGGAAAGATGCAAAAAAAACTTACCAATGGTCCTTCGAAGAAAAAATCAATTTTTTTTGAGTTGTTATATTGGAAGCACAATAGTTTGCGTCGTAATCTTGATGTGATGCATATAGAGAAAAATATATTTGATAATATAATTAGGACTTTGTTGGATATCCCAGGGAAGACAAAAGATCATGAAAAAGCTCGTTTTGACTTATAAGACATGGGCATTAGAAAGAAACTTCATCCCAAAGAGACAAATGAAGGTAAAAATATAATGTTCTCAAAAGCATGTTTCTCCATGACTCCGAATGAGAAGACTATTTTTTGTGGTGTTTTAAAGAAAGAAAAAATACCGGATGGTTGTGCGTCAAACATCTCAAGATGTGTTCATGTTGCTGAGAAGAAAATTTATGGTTACAAAAGTCATGATGCACATTTCATTCTACATTACTTGCTACAAGTAGCTGTGAGAAGTGTTGGATCGAGAAGCGCTAGAGGGGGGGGTTAATAGCGCTCGTGGCTATTTTGTTCGATTATCGGAAAACTATCGGAGTTAAAACGTGCAGCGGAATAAGCGAAAATAAAATAAGGAGACAACACAAAGAGACAGGTCGATTTTACTTCGTTCGGAGCCTAAGTCGACTCCTACTCGAAGGCCCGCGATCCTTGATCGCTTCCGGTGGGCAACAACTATAAGCTCGTTAAAAGATTACAATTATGAGTACAAATAAAAGCTATCAAAAATTATACCGACAACAAGAAATGCTAATTCTGAAGCTTCGGGTCGTCGGGCACTTGTAGTAGCACTTCGGAGCGTCTTTTAGAGCAGCGTGTTGATGAAAGATCACTTAGAATTCGTTGTGTTTTGAAGCTGCACCTCAACCCTCCTTTTATATGCGATTCCGGGCGCCTGGATCCCTTCTGGGCGCCTGGAGTGTGACGTGGCCAACCAACCAGGATGCTCCACGTGGCGAAGTCGCGCAGGGGATAGAATTTGGTCCCGGGCGCCCGGACCTCCGGGCACCCGGATCCATCCCGGGTGCCCGGACAGCCTTTTTCCAGCAGGTTCCTCACCTGCAACCAAAGGTTAGTCCGAGCAAAATACCCTACAAGACAATGTTAGAATATGATAAAACACAGTAAGTAAGAATTGACAGTCTTCGGACTGTCCGAGTCTGACTTTGGATTTCCTTCCGGAAGCCCTAGGTCGACCCGACGCCTACTGTTCCCTCTGCGGGGAACGCGTCCTCACCTACTCCACTCAGGAGATTTACCTGTTGCCAGTCGATCCTCCAGATCGACTGGACTTTTGCTCGGCACTCGATGCTTCTGGACTTTCTGCTGGACATCCGCTTCCCCGGCTAGTCCAGTCTTTCACCTGGTTCGCGACACTAGGATTTTTCACCTAGGGTTACCACCCCCTAGGACTTTTGCCTGAAGCCATCAACCTGCCAAGACTTTACGCATAGGGTTACCACCCCCTATGACCTAGGGTTACCGCCCCCGAGGGTTTTCCCTTTGCCTAACCGCAGCTAGAACTTTCCTGAAATCCTCAAGTAGACTTGTTAGACTAAAAAACATCTTAACTTTGAATTCTTTGCCGTTATCAAAACACGAGTTCGATCGTCGGATGCTTCCCGCACCAACAATCTCCCTCTTTTTGATTATGGCAACACAAATTCGAAGTTAAGTAAACAAGCGAGTAGATAGTCATTTTAAACACAGGCAAAATTTGCTAAGTACAGCAGAACAAGGTAACTAAAGTAAATTTTGCCCTATATACTCCCCCTTAACTTTGGCTCCCCCTTAACTTTTGCTCCCCCTTAATTTTTAACTTGAATTTTATGTTTACATTTTTGCTACTCTCCCCCTTTGCCATAACTCAAAAAATGGGCAATGTATAAAGAGTTGTACATGTTTTAAAGTTAGCAATATTCAACAGAGTTTGGAAGTTAAGGTCAATTGGAATTTAAGTTTTTAGGACCAGATTATTCATTTAAGTTCAGTTGGTCCTTAAGTCCAAGCACAAGTCATGTTTATATATTAGGTATCAGAGCCATAGAGAATAAAACATTCTTGAAAAAGAAATTGAGTATCTTTTGCCAACTGTCTAACCTTTAGTTACTTGCTGATTGTCTATAGGACAATAGCTTTTACTAGGTTAGTCAAGTTAAGTTATTTAGGTCTAGATAGACTTGACTAGAGCTGGAGAACTTTAACTTGATTAATGTTTATTGCATATTTAACGCCCAGACTCATATTGATGCACAGATATAAGCATTCTTGAGTCCAGGCTATACCCTATGCATCTCACGTCATTCTATGTTTTTCAATCACAATCAAGGTAAACCTAGGTGTTTTGTGAGATGCTCTGGCTTAATTCTAGGGGAACATGATATCTAGGGGGAAATCCTAGACTAAACCCAACTTTTAAAAGTCTAGTAAAATTGGAGTTTTGAAAACTGTTTTGCCTAGAAGTTATAAAAAAATGTGACTAAAAGACTAATTTATTAGATATAGTTAATCAAGCCTGAAGTGAAACGTTCCATTAGACTAAAAAGTCGACATAGATAAAAGAGTCATAATAGAGTTGCTACAAGCTGTACTAGAGTCATAATAGAGCAACCGTAGGAGCTACTGAGATGGTGAGGGAGGTGGTCCGGAACCCAACGACCGGAGTAGTGTCAGAATCTCAGTGTGACGAGCCCGATCGTCCTCTCGTAGATCTCGGCGCAAGTCGGAGAGCTCCTGTCGTACGTCTCGTCGTAAGTCGGAGACCTCCTGTCGAACCTCTCGTCGAAGATCGGAGACCTCTCGTCGCATGGACTGATGAAACTCGGAGTTCTCGTGCTGGAGACTCGACATAGCCCTCTCTAGTCCTGAAACTCGATTAGGGAGAGTGCGGGGAGCTGGATGTGGTGCTCGAGGTGGTGGTGGGGCAGGAGCAGCCTCCTCAGGAAATAGTGCCAACATGAACTCATCATGCTCTGCCTCCTCCGCCTGCTGGTGCTGTGCCCCCCTACTCCAGGACATGGTACCCTCATCGTCTATATGGATATTTGCTAGGGAAAAGTTCCTAGCTCCTATGATGTCAAACTCGGTCATGTAGCGGATGTCACCTCTGGTGACATCAATGTGTAATGAGGACATGTAAGCTGTCAGAATATGACAATAAGGCATATATACTCATCTGCTGGTCACGTATCCAGCTGCATAAATGATAGTGGAAAAGATGTGAAGACTGATGTCTATGTTTAACCTCTGACACAGGGCATATAGCAGGAAGGAGTGAAATGGACGCATCACCGCAATGTCATGAGTGGTTAACGGTAGAATACAAAGTACTAGAACCCTATAAAGGGCGTAGTCCTGAATTCTAAGGTTAAGTGACCTAAACTGGGTCTCAGTGGGATCACGCTGGTCCTCAAAGAAGAACGAATAGATCGTATCGAGGGTAATATGTGAGTAGGGATCTCCAAAAGGTAGCTCCCTAGGAGGATAGCATAGAAAGGTGCACGGTGACTCTCGTAATCCTAGAGACTCACGAATGGTGGTGGGAGATAATGTGATATCCGTGCCAGCTGCCCTAGTGGTATAGGAGTAGTCGTCTACTTTCACTAGGTTGTTGTAAAATTCGGCACATAAACTTATGTTTACTGCGCTGGTGCACTCAACTAGGTTTCGCAGCCTATAGTGGTTTATAGTCTCGGAGACTGGAATACAAGAGCGTAAAAAGAATGATCTGTCTATACATTTGGTTCTAATGGCCATGTAATTTGTTGACATAAACTTAATCCTAAGTTCGTCGGTGGGAAACCTAGGGTCAATGCTAGGGGTAGAGGGCCCAGCACCAGATTTAGTACTCTTCCTAAATTTGAAACTAATATTATACTAAGAAAGAAGAAAAGACAGAAAAAATTATAAAAATGAATTTTAGGAGGGGATAGAAATTTTACCGAGTCATTGTTAGAAATTTTAGAACTAACGACCTCGGTTGAGTCACGACTTCGTATCAACCACGGAAAAAATTTTAATTTTGAAAGTCTTTGCAGG
This sequence comes from Zingiber officinale, assembly GCF_018446385.1. NCBI lineage: Eukaryota > Viridiplantae > Streptophyta > Magnoliopsida > Zingiberales > Zingiberaceae > Zingiber > Zingiber officinale. The sequence continues at coordinate 83,481,661 of NC_056007.1, forward strand.
GAAGCTAAGAAGAAGCTTAAGGAAGACTTGGGTGCAAGGGTAGGGGGCGCCTCCTGCCTCTATATACCGGGGGCGCCTGCCCCCGGTTTTTTACCTTGGTATTATTATTTTATTTATTATTATTAATGTTTTAATTTTCAATTTTTTAATTTAATTTCGAATTTTAAATTTTGAAATAATTTTGAAATTTAAAAATAATTTTGAAATAATTTAAGTTTAAAATAATTTTGAAATTTAAGTTTTTTAAAATAATTTTGAAATTTAAGTTTTTTTTAAAATAATTTTGAAATTTAAGTTTTTAAAATAATTTTGAAATTTAAGTTTTTTAAAATAATTTTGAAATTTAAGTTTTTAAAATAATTTTGAAATTTAAGTTTTTTAAAATAATTTTGAAATTTAAGTTTTTTAAATAATTTTGAAATTTAAGTTTTTTAAAATAATTTTGAAATTTAAGTTTTTTAAAATAATTTTGAAATTTAAGTTTTTAAAATAATTTTGAAATTTAAGTTTAAAATAATTTTGAAATTTAAGTTTTAAAATCATTTTAAAATTTAAGTTTTTAAAATAATTTTGAAAATTAAAATAATTTTGAAATTTAAGTTTTTAAAATAATTTTGAAAATTAAGTTTTTTAAAATAGTTTTGAAATTTAAGTTTTTAAAATAATTTTGAAATTTAAATTTTTAGTTTGATTTTAATTACTTAGTCATCTCACCCGATCTAATTTCTCAATCAGGGAATCCTATAATTTCTGTGAGATGAATTGAGGTTCAATTTAAGGGTTTTGTTTAGTCTTGTGTTAGATTCAGGTTTAGCTTTGGATTCAACAAGTAAGCATTCTTTGGATAAACTTCTGGGCTATGGTGAGTCACAAGGAGCTCATTAAAGTAACCATGCCTTCGAGGTTTTCCAAATAGTCCTACCCATTGAACTTAATACTAAAACTTGGTCTAACTAGTTATGATCCATTTAAGGGTAGCTTCGGTCAGTTCCACTTGGCCAAATGCACCAGGTCGAAGCCATATCTTCCTAGACATGCGATGCCCAAGTTTCCCTAACGTACTATCATCCAAAAACTTCACCAGTACTGTGGTTCAAGTTAAACTTATCCCGTTTTAATCTAACCTTAACTACCCTGCCGGGTAATCCATTCTTGTTTTACCCATTCCGGGTAAATTAGGTTCAGTTACCCTGTCGGGTAGTTCAGTTGGAGGTGTCAGCTAGTTTGGACCCTCCTTCTATTTTTCATTTATAATTTTGATTTGTTTAATTTTAAATTTCGAATTTTGAATTTTGAATTTGATTTTAGATTTTTAATTTAATTTCAAATTTTGAATTTTGAATTTGATTTTAGATTTTAAATTTTTAATTTAATTTCGAATTTTGAATTTTAAATTTGATTTTAGATTTTTAATTTAATTTCGAATTTTGAATTTTGAATTTGATTTTAGATTTTTAATTTAATTTTGAATTTTGAATTTGATTTTAGATTTTTAATTTAATTTCGAATTTTGAATTTGATTTTAGATTTTTAATTTTTAATTTAATTTCGAATTTTGAATTTGATTTTAGATTTTTAATTTAATTTCGAATTTTGAATTTTGAATTTGATTTTAGATTTTAAATTTTTAATTGAAGTTTGAATTTTGAATTTGATTTTAGATTTTAAATTTTTAATTTAATTTCGAATTTTGAATTTTGAATTTGATTTTAGATTTTTAATTTAATTTCGAATTTTAACTTACGATCGTTTTCATTTTAACTTTCCCTGGATCACGGCCTCGATATGGTCTGTCGAAGAAGTATATTTGATCCTTCGGAACCCAGTATTGGCCAAGTCCAATTTGATTTATCAATTTGGACTTGGGGACCCATGCTTGGACTGATTTACTACTTTGTTTGTTTATTAAGGATAAATCAGATTTATATTTCTTTTTACTTTTATATCCTAGCCCAGTTCTATTGTAGACGACTCTTTGTGTCCCAAGAATTAGATCCAAATTCTTGGAGCCCAGAGAGAACTTTTCTAAAGTAATTTTTAAATCATTTAACTGATATTTCATATTTGAATTTTCTTTCTCAAGTTGTTGTACTTGAGTTGAATCTTCAGTTAAAGATTTTGAGTTAGTTACTCCTTTAAGAATGGTTACTTCTTTTAAAAGTGACTTAATTTTCAAATTTGACTTGGCTAATTTGCGAAGTAAATAATTGACTAAATTATTAAGCCTAGGAACACTTACAGCGGAGTCTGGCCCTTCGGAAACGGATGCGGATCCGTGGCTTTGCTCGGAGTCGGCTTCTGACTCGCTTTCGGATTCGATGATCTGGTCCCGGGCCATCAATGCGAGTAAACTCGTTTGGTCAAGTTCGTCGTCTTCGTCCTCCGAAGAAGATTCGTCCCAGGTTGCCTTTAGTGCCTTCTTTCTTCTTTGCTTTTTGGCCTCCTTTTGGTTGGGACAGTTGGCCTTGATATGCCCTTTCTGGTTGCACCCGTAACATGTGACTTCGAACTTTACCTTGGAGTTTTGTTGGGCCTCCCTGGATTGGACTGCCTTCTTTAGATCTTTCTTGTTGAAGCCCTTCTTCTTCTTGTAGAGCTTCTTTACAAGATTCACAAGTTCGCTGGTCAGTTCATCTTCTGAGTCAGGTTCATCTTCGGATTCTGATTCAATTTTTCGCCGTCCTCTTGATTCCCGTGTTCGATTTGTTCCTGCAACCAAAGCAATCCCTTTCTCGGATGGCTGTGCATTAGTTTGTTCATGGAGTTTGAATTCACTAAATAATTCGTCTAATTTCAAGGAGGATAAATCCTTAGAGACTTTATAGGCATCTACCATTGATGCCCATAGTGTACTCCTAGGGAATGAGTTAAGGGCATACCTTATTATATCTCTGTTTTCTACCTTCTGCCCGATTCCATGTAGAGAATTCAGGATATCTTGAATTCGGGCGTGCAAAGAGCTTGCCGTCTCGCCTTCCTGCATTTTCAAATTGTATAGTTTATTTAGTAACAAATCACGCTTACTTACCTTGGTTTCCGAGGTGCCCTCGTGTAGTTCGATCAGTTTCTCCCATAGTTCCTTTGCGGAGGAGAATGGACCGACTCTGTTGAGCTCTTCTTTGGTAAGACCGCACTGGATTGTGCAGGTGGCTTTGGCGTCGGCTTCCACCTTTTGATAAACGCTGGCCCAGTTCTCACAGGATGTAGGCTTACCGTGCATGCAGTTGGTAGTTGCGATCTGTTTTGACGATCATCCGTGTCGAATGGATCTTTAGATAAATTTCCATTCGCCCATTCCAATATCCGAAGTCTTCTCCAAAATAATAGGGACGAACGGTGCTAAATCCTTCTTGTTGGGCCATTTAGATCTAAAAAAGAAACAATAAGATCTATTCCAAGACTAAGTCTTGGATTAGTAAGTGGGAGGAAGGAAAATAACGAGCTCAAGTGGTATTGACCGACTTTGAGCAAAATCGATTCGTAAAAAGAAATTAGAATATAGCTATGAGGCTAAATTCTAATCGACTCCGAACAAAACCACAAAGAAATTGTCTCGAATAGTTGTTGCACTGATTCAAGACGACCCCGCTCTGATACCAATTGTTGGATCGAGAAGCGCTAGAGGGGGGGGTGAATAGCGCTCGTGGCTATTTTGTTCGATTATCGGAAAACTATCGGAGTTAAAACGTGCAGCGGAATAAGCGGAAATAAAATAAGGAGACAACACAAAGAGACAGGTCGATTTTACTTCGTTCGGAGCCTAAGTCGACTCCTACTCGAAGGCCCGCGATCCTTGATCACTTCCGGTGGACAACAACTATAAGCTCGTTAAAAGATTACAATTATGAGTACAAATAAAAGCTATCAAAAATTATACCGACAACAAGAAATGCTAATTCTGAAGCTTCGGGTCGTCGGGCACTAGTAGTAGCACTTCGGAGCGTCTTTTAGAGTAGCGTGTTGATGAAAGATCACTTAGAATTCGTTGTGTTTTGAAGCTGCACCTCAACCCTCCTTTTATATGCGATTCCGGGCGCTTGGAGTGTGACGTGGCCAACCAACCAGGATGCTCCACGTGGCGAAGTCGCGCAGGGGATAGAATTTGGTCCCGGGCGCCCGGACAGCCTTTTTCCAGCAGGTTCCTCACCTATAACCAAAGGTTAGTCCGAGCAAAATACCCTGCAAGACAATGTTAGAATCTGATAAAACACAGTAAGTAAGAATTGACAGTCTTCGGACTGTCCGAGTCTGACTTTGGATTTCCTTCCGGAAACCATAGGTCGACCCGGCGCCTACTGTTCCCTTTGCGTGGAACGCGTCCTCACCTACTCCACTCAGGAGATTTACCTGTTGCCAGTCGATGTTCCAGATCGACTGGACTTTTGCTCAGCACTCGATGCTTCCGGACTTTCTGCTGGACATCCGCTTCCCCGGCTAGTCCAGTCTTTCACCTGGTTCGCGACACCAGGATTTTTCACCTAGGGTTACCACCCCCTAGGACTTTTGCCTGAAGCCATCAACCTGCCAAGACTTTACGCATAGGGTTACCACCCCCTATGACCTAGGGTTACCGCCCCCTAGGGTTTTCCCTTTGCCTAACCGCAGCTAGGACTTTCCTGAAATCCTCAAGTAGACTTGTTAGACTAAAAAACGTCTTAACTTTGAATTCTTTGTCGTTATCAATGTTAGAGTGTATACTAAAAGCCTAGCTTTTGGTATAAACATTTATCTAGAAATAAGAATCACATTGGTCAAATGTTTACATTTATGATAAATGTAGTTGTTCAATTAATTTATATTGTAGATAACATAGTGTGTGGTGTCACACACAGAGGATCATGTAATCAGTACCTTATAAATTATAAACAGTAGCTCACGACCATAATGGAAAGGAACAAACCATTGGAAGGTCGTAGTGTAATTAGGTATTAGTTTATCTTAACTATATAATTACACTAGTACACTTAAAGTGTATTGAGTAGGACCATTAGAGGTCGTTTCTTTTATACTGACTTTATAAAGAAACAAAGACCTCAATTATTATGGAAGTGTGTGCTCTTAATCCTAATATAATAACAAGCACATATATTTGATATTTATTTCTTTAATTTATCAATGGGTGAGATTTAGTTCGATGAATCAATAAGCCCGATAAGTTGAGAAATGATATCACTTATAGTGTGTGTTGTTGATTATAGAAAGAAACTGTGTCCTAGTGATCTAGGTTGAGAATGTCCCCAAGAGGAGCTCATAAGGATTGTCATGTTAAACCCTGCAGGTGGACTTAGTCCGACATGACGATGAAGTTGAGTGGTACTACTCTTGGAGCTAGATATTAATTAAGTGAGTTGTCAGTAACTTACTTAATCAGTGGACATTTGTTATCTTAAACACAGGGAGACTAACACACTCATAATAAGAAGGAGCCCAAAAATATAATTTGGGATTGGTGCGGTAGTTCAATAATAATTCTCTAGTGGAATGAATTATTATTGATAAAATTAAGTTGTGTGTTCGGGGCGAACACGGGATGCTTAATTTTATCGGGAGACCAAAACCAATTCCTCCTCTCGGTCCCTATCGTAGCCTCTTGATTATAGAGTACTATACTCACCTATACCCACCTTCTTACCCATCCTATAGGGGGCCGGCCAAGCTAGCTTGGAGATCAAGCTAGGGCCGGCCATGTTTTGGTTCATGGGTGAATTCATGTGGCCGGCCCTAGCTTGAACTCAAGCTTAGGTGGCCGGCCCTATTAAAATAAAAAGGAATTTTATTTTTTTAAATTTTCTTATGTGGGTAACATGATTTAATAGAGAGTTTAAAAATTTAAATCTTTCCTTTTATAAGATTCTACAAAAGATTAAGAGAAGAGTTAAATCTCTTTCCTTATTTGTAGATTAAAAGGTTGATTTTAATTTTGGTAAAAACTTTCCTTTTAATCATGTTCATGATTTAAAAGAGAGTTTAAAAATTAAATATCTCTTTTATAAAGCTTCTACAAAGATTAAGAAAAGATTAGATATCTTTCCTTATTTGTAGATTGGAAGATATTTTAATTTTTTAAAAGATAACTTTCTTTTTATCCACATGTTTAAAAGAAATATTTTAATTTATAAAATTTCTTTTTTATTAATCATCATGAAGGGAAAAATTATTAGAGAAATTTTTTATAAAATTTCCGGAAACAAATTAGGAAAGTTTTAATTCTTGATTGAATTAAATTTCCTTTGCTTGGTTTAAAGTGGCCGACCACATTGTTGATGAGATAAAATTGTTTTTAATTAAATAAATTTTCCTTATCAATGGCAAAAGAATTAAGGAAATTTTTATTTAAATTTCCTTATTTGTCAAGGCCAAGGATTATAAAAGAGAGGGTAGAGGTGCCTTCATGGTGAATAACTCTATTATTTTTCCTCTCTCTTTTTCTTCCTTGGGGTGGCCGGCCATCCTCTCCTCCTTTCTTCTCTTTGATGGCCGAACCTCATCTTTCTTGTGGAGACTCATATGGTGGCCGGATCAAGTTTAGAGAAGAAGAAGAAGAAGAAGGAGAGAAAGAAAGCTTTGTTTCTAGCATCCCTTGGAGCATGGTGGTGGTGGCCGAACCTCTTCATCCTAGAAGATGTTTTGATGGCCGAAACTTGCAAGAAAGAAGAAGGTACTTGGTGGTTCTCATCTCGGAAGATCGTTGCCCACACAACGTCCGAGGTTAGAAGAGGAATACGATAGAAGATCAAGAGGTCTTTCTAAAAGGTATAACTAGTATTTTTCCTTTCCGCATCATACTAGTTATTTTTGGAAATAATACCAAATACAAGAGGCTTACGTTCTAGAATTTCGAATATGTTTTTCGATGTTGTGTTCTTTTGTTTTTTCTTTTCCTTGTGATTTGATTGTTCTCTTCGGTTAACCTAAAGTTATTTTAGGAAATTAAATATTAGATTTCTATAAAAGGTTTTGTCTAGTCGGTGGTGGTTGCTCCCATATCCAAGAAGGCCATGTGCCTCGCCACGTCAGTACTAGGAACCGATTATGGAAATTAATATTTAATGGAATTAATAACTTAAGGTGATTTGGGTCGAACGTGTTAAGTTCTGCAGGAGATCCAAGTCAAAACCTAAAAGAACAAATAGATTAAGTTTTGGATCAAACGTGTTAAGTTCCGCAGGCGATCCAAAATTTAATTTAAAAGAACACATGGTAGCTAGGAAAAGGTTCAGACCTTTGTACAAAATTTTTGTACAGTGGAACCTCTAGGTTTTCCGAGTAGCAACCAACAATTGGTATCAGAGCGAGGTTTTTGCCTCTGTGTATTTGGTATTAGGATAATTATGCACATGTCATACATAATTTAGGCAGGTTAATAGTAGGATGTGCTAACGTTGTGGATGCAGGATCCAACTATTATGGCTTTTAATTATTATGTGTGTGATTGGACCCTTGGACATGTCAAGGGCATTTATATGTGTGTGCATGATTGTATTAAAATACAGGCTGTATTTAGTTTTATTAGGATTTTATTTTTGATCTAGATATATGTACATTCCTTTATGGAATATAGGATCAAAATGTAAAATTCTATTTATGTCGCGGATCGAATCTTGCAAAGCGTGGAACTTTCTAAGGACCAGAGGCGCAGCGGAACTAGGAGCAAGATGGAGGCGACAGCTAGACCCGGTGGCGGTGGCCAAATATGGCAGCAGCTTGGGATGACAACACACGGAGGACAACTAGAGATAAAAGTCATAATAGTTGAAAATTAGATTTTCTATTTATTGCTTTTATATTGTGCTGTGTGTGCATGTTAGTTTACAAGTTTAGTAGGCTAGCATAGTTAAAAATTCCTCATTTATAAATAACTAAGTGGGAGAGGGATTTTAAGTAAATCCCATGGTCTCCATTACTGGTTTGTAAGTGATGCAAACAAGCTTGCGCGTTGGCTCTGAGTGCCTTCCTCCATAACGGATGAGCTTGTTTGCAGATCACTAGAAGACTTCCATTTTGGATGACTATAGGAAGTTAATTAAGAGCGTGTGATCTTCCCCAACGGAAGGGCATAATCTTATTAATGGACTTAGTGTCAAGTAATGGTATACACTTAGACACATCTAATAGTATCCTCCCCATCGGAGTCACTGCTATTATTTGTGTGACCAAATGAAACCAACTATTAATTTGTTATAAAACTAGGTTGACAAGATAATAAAATTAAAGGGTTAAAACCCCTCTTACAAATGATTGATTTTGTATACGTCCACACTAACGTGGCATACAAAATTAACGGTGTTTGAGATAATTTTATTTGTCATAAAGTTACGTTGACAAGATAGTTAATGGGTAAAACCCTCCTCTTACAAATGTTGATTTTGTATACGTCCACACTAACGTGGCATGCAAAATTCACGGTGTTTTGAGGTGTTGGTAAATTTAAATAGTATTGTTAGAGGAATCAATATTATTTTAAATTTAGAGTTTTGACCAAATATTTGATTAAAGATAGATCAACTATTAATTTTATTCGTCATAAAGTAAGGTTGACGAGATAATAAAATTAAATGATAAAATTTCCTCTTTGAATTTGTATACGTCCACACTAACGTGGCATACAAAATTCATGGGATTTTTAAGGAGTTGATCTTAACCAAATATTTTTGTGATTCTTAGGATTTAAACTGTTTGTCAATCCCCTAGTAGTCATACTATAAGAAAGACTTAGTAATCCCAATTGTAATGATTGGAAATAGGACTTGGACATTAAGGTAGACTGTCTTCTTAGAACTAAGAACAATATAGGTGTATTTAATTCATTAGTTGAAACATGTTTAGTGGTGTTATCTACCAGAACCTGAAGTGTAGATACAGATGCCATTAATCATGTCCGCAATTCATTGCAGGGTTCCAGGAAACCCGGCAACTAAATGAAAATTAAAACACCGTCTACATGGACACTACTGTAAAAATGGTAGCTGTTGCAGTGGGAGATGTTTATTTTTTTTTATAGGAATAAAATTTGGATTATTAAGAATTGTCTTTACATACTAAGTTTAGAAAGAACCTGATTTCAGTTTCTAAACTATTATAGCATAGATATTGTGTCTATTTTGATAACAAAGTTGTTATCAAGAAAAATAGGCAAGTTATCTATTCTGGTATGTTGGTTGACAATTTATAATCCAATAACTCCCACGATGCAACAAATGGAAATTAGTAACACATCTTCTAATTTTAAGAGAAAGCAACCTTCGGAAATGAACCATTAATATCTTTGGCATCTAAGGCTAGGTTATATTAACTTGAGTAGGATTCATTGGTAGCTGATGAACTTTTGGGTTCATTGGTAGAGGAAATCTTTCCAACCTGTGAGTCTTACTTGGAAGAAAAAAATAACCAAGAAGCTTTTAAGTCTAAGGGGTATGGAGTCAAAGATATATTGAAATTGGTTCATTCTGATTTGTGTGATCCTATGACTATCCAGACAAGAGGTAGTATTGAATATTTCGTCTATTTTATAGACAACTATTCAAGATACAAATAAATTTACTTAATGTACCGCAAGACTAAGTACTTTGATTAGTTCAAATAGTACAAGGCTGATGCGGAGAAATGTTAAAGTAAAAGTCACTATGGTTAGAACATAGTGGCAAGTACTTCTTGGGAGGATTTAGGAGTCACTTATTATAAGTAGGGATTCAATTCCATCTAACTGCACCTGGTACACCCCAACAGAATGGTGTAGAAAAAGGAAGGTATAGGACTCTTATGGAAATAAGTAGATTGATGAGTATTACCAAAATCATTTTTAGGATATACTCTGGAAACGGAAGTGAATATAGCACCTTCCAAAGTCAGAACTCTCTACTCATATAGAATTGCTGAATAGGCGTAAGCCTATTTCGAAGCATATTCGGATTCGGGTAGTCCAGCACATATGCTGAAGAGAGACAATGATAAGTTGGACAGGAATTCACTTGTTTGTGGGTTATGCTAGAGAAATGAAAGTAGGTTTATAGTCTTAAAAATCAGAAGGTCATTGTTAGCATCAATGACCGATTTTTAGAAAAGGACTATGTAATAAACCACGTGCCCATAAGAAAATTTGTTCTTAAGGAAATAATAAAAGACATGTCTAATCTAGTACCAATTGTACAAGATGAGATACCACAAGGAAACTGCAACACGTATCACAAATGATACACAATTGCAGAAACTACCTTGTCGTAGTGGGAGGGTTGTTAGGCAACCTAAAAAGATTCATGTTTTGGGAGAGTTTTTGGACTTGATCCCTTGAGGACATGAACCTGATCTCCGGACATATGATGAAGCACTCCAAGATAAAGATGTAATATCTTGGCAAAGAGTAATGAATAACAGAATTAGAATATATGTATTCTAATAAAATCTGGAAGCTTGTAGAACCACCAAATGGTGTAAAAGCCTTTGGGTATAAAAAGGTCTATAATAGGAAAAGAGGGATAGACAGGAAGGTAGAAACTTTCAAAGCAAGGCTAGATGAAAAAGGAAACTTTTTCACTGGTAGCCATGCTTAAGTCTATCCGGATACTTTTATCTATTTGGTAAGTGGATGTCAAGACAACATTCCTTAATGGAAGTCTTGAAGAAAGCATCCATATAAAGCAACCAGAAGGGTTCATTGCAAAGGGCTAAGAGCATCTTGTGTGCAAGCTCAATCAGTCTATGGACTGAGGCAAAGCTTCAAGGTCTTGGAACATCCGGTTTATCAAAGTAATCCAGACCTATGGATTTATTGAGTAAACGGATAAAGTCTTGTGTATACAAAAGGTGTGATGGAAACGTAGTGGTATTTCTTGTACTATACGTAGATAACATTTTTGGTAGTTGGAAACAATATCAAAATGTTGTCAGAAGTAAGGGTATGGTAGTCCAAATAATTCGATATAAAGGACTTGGGAGAATGTATATATTTTTGAGATCAAAGGATCGCAAGAAAAAATATACTTATCCTAAGCTTGATACATCGGAAAAATCCTTGCTCGTTTTAAGCATGCAAAACTCCTAGAAAGGTTTCTTACCTTTTAAGCATGGAGTGTCTTTATCTAAAGAGATGTCTCCAATGACATCAAAGGAGATTGAGGACATGTAGGTAGTTCTTTATGCTTCGGCAGTTAGACAACCTAATGTATGCTATGCACGAGATCAGAAATCTGTTTTGCCAAGGGCATAGTTAGCAGATATCAAAGTAACCCTAGACAAGGACATTGGACTGCAGTAAAGCATATATTAAAGTACCTTAGAGGCGCTAGAGATTATATGCTAGCTTACAAGGCAGTTAATTTGGTCCCTGTGGGTTACACAGATTTTGACTTCCAATCGGATAGGGACAATAATAAGTCAACCTCGGGGTTTTGTGTTTACTTTAGGAGGTAAAGTCATAACTATGGAAGAGTGATAAGCATAGGTGTTTTTCTGGACTCCACCATAGAAGCTGAGTATATGGCAAGCCTCTGAGGTAGCCATAAAAGCTGAATGACTCAATAACCTCAAGATAGACTTAGATATGATTTCTGGTTTGTCCAAAGATTATTACAATTTATTGTAATAACATTGGTGCAGTAGCAAACTTGAAGAAACCATAAGTCTATAAGGTAAGAAAACATAATAGAGCGCAAGTACCACCCAATACGAGAAATCGTATAAACGAGGAGAAGTTGTTGCCGCCTAGATTACATCAGATGATAACGTAAGGTCCTTAAGGCAAGATCTTTTTGAAAGGCATGGGAATCAGATGTATGGCAGCAGATATGGCAGCTTAGTCTTTTAGTATAAGTGGGAGATTGTTAGAGTGTATACTAAAAGCCTAGCTTTTGGTATAAACATTTATCTAGAAATAAGAATCACATTGGTCAAATGTTTACATTTATGATAAATGTAGTTGTTCAATTAATTTATATTGTAGATAACATAGTGTGTGGTGTCACACACAGAGGATCATGTAATCAGTACCTTATAAATTATAAACAGTAGCTCACGACCATAATGGAAAGGAACAAACCATTGGAAGGTCGTAGTGTAATTAGGTATTAGTTTATCTTAACTATATAATTACACTAGTACACTTAGAGTGTATTGAGTAGGACCATTAGAGGTCGTTTCTTTTATACTGACTTTATAAAGAAACAAAGACCTCAATTATTATGGAAGTGTGTGCTCTTAATCCTAATATAATAACAAGCACATATATTTGATATTTATTTCTTTAATTTATCAATGGGTGAGATTTAGTTCGATGAATCAATAAGCCCGATAAGTTGAGAAATGATATCACTTATAGTGTGTGTTGTTGATTATAGAAAGAAACTGTGTCCTAGTGATCTAGGTTGAGAATGTCCCCAAGAGGAGCTCATAAGGATTGTCATGTTAAACCCTGCAGGTGGACTTAGTCCGACATGACGATGAAGTTGAGTGGTACTACTCTTGGAGCTAGATATTAATTAAGTGAGTTGTCAGTAACTTACTTAATCAGTGGGCATTTGTTATCTTAAACACAGGGAGACTAACACACTCATAATAAGAAGGAGCCCAAAAATATAATTTGGGATTGGTGCGGTAGTTCAATAATAATTCTCTAGTGGAATGAATTATTATTGATAAAATTAAGTTGTGTGTTCGGGGCGAACACGGGATGCTTAATTTTATCGGGAGACCAAAACCAATTCCTCCTCTCGGTCCCTATCGTAGCCTCTTGATTATAGAGTACTATACTCACCTATACCCACATTCTTACCCATCCTATAGGGGGCCGGCCAAGCTAGCTTGGAGATCAAGCTAGGGCCGGCCATGTTTTGGTTCATGGGTGAATTCATGTGGCCGGCCCTAGCTTGAACTCAAGCTTAGGTGGCCGGCCCTATTAAAATAAAAAGGAATTTTATTTTTAAATTTTCTTATGTGGGTAACATGATTTAATAGAGAGTTTAAAATTTAAATCTTTCCTTTTATAAGATTCTACAAAAGATTAAGAGAAGAGTTAAATCTCTTTCCTTATTTGTAGATTAAAAGGTTGATTTTAATTTTGGTAAAAACTTTCCTTTTAATCATGTTCATGATTTAAAAGAGAGTTTAAAAATTAAATATCTCTTTTATAAAGCTTCTACAAAGATTAAGAAAAGATTAGATATCTTTCCTTATTTGTAGATTGGAAGAGATTTTAATTTTTAAAGATAACTTTCTTTTTATCCACATGTTTAAAAGAAATATTTTAATTTATAAAATTTCCTTTTTATTAATCATCATGAAGGGAAAAATTATTAGAGAAATTTTTTATAAAATTTCCGGAAACAAATTAGGAAAGTTTTAATTCTTGATTGAATTAAATTTCCTTTGCTTGGTTTAAAGTGGCCGGCCACATTGTTGATGAGATAAAATTGTTTTTAATTAAATAAATTTTCCTTATCAATGGCAAAAGAATTAAGGAAATTTTTATTTAAATTTCCTTATTTGTCAAGGCCAAGGATTATAAAAGAGAGGGTAGAGGTGCCTTCATGGTGAATAACTCTATTATTTTTCCTCTCTCTTTTTCTTCCTTGGGGTGGCCGGCCATCCTCTCCTCCTTTCTTCTCTTTGATGGCCGAACCTCATATTTCTTGTGGAGACTCATATGGTGGCCGGATCAAGTTTAGAGAAGAAGAAGAAGAAGAAGGAGAGAAAGAAAGCTTTGTTTCTAGCATCCCTTGGAGCATGGTGGTGGTGGCCGAACCTCTTCATCCTAGAAGATGTTTTGATGGCCGAAACTTGCAAGGAAGAAGAAGGTACTTGGTGGTTCTCATCTCGGAAGATCGTTGCCCACACAACGTCCGAGGTTAGAAGAGGAATACGATAGAAGATCAAGAGGTCTTTCTAAAAGGTATAACTAGTATTTTTCCTTTCCGCATCATACTAGTTATTTTTGGAAATAATACCAAATACAAGAGGCTTACATTCTAGAATTTCGAATATGTTTTTCGATGTTGTGTTCTTTTGTTTTTTCTTTTCCTTGTGATTTGATTGTTCTCTTCGGTTAACCTAAAGTTATTTTAGGAAATTAAATATTAGATTTCTATAAAAGGTTTTGTCTAGTCGGTGGTGGTTGCTCCCATATCCAAGAAGGCCATGTGCCTCGCCACGTCAGTACTGGGAACCGATTATGGAAATTAATATTTAATGGAATTAATAACTTAAGGTGATTTGGGTCGAACGTGTTAAGTTCTGCAGGAGATCCAAGTCAAAACCTAAAAGAACAAATAGATTAAGTTTTGGATCAAACGTGTTAAGTTCCGCAGGCGATCCAAAATTTAATTTAAAAGAACACATGGTAGCTAGGAAAAGGTTCAGACCTTTGTACAAAATTTTTGTACAGTGGAACCTCTAGGTTTTCCGAGTAGCAACCAACAATTGGTATCAGAGCGAGGTTTTTGCCTCTGTGTATTTGGTATTAGGATAATTATGCACATGTCATACATAATTTAGGCAGGTTAATAGTAGGATGTGCTAACGTTGTGGATGCAGGATCCAACTATTATGGCTTTTAATTATTATGTGTGTGATTGGACCCTTGGACATGTCAAGGGCATTTATATGTGTGTGCATGATTATATTAAAATACAGCAGGAGCTGTATTTAGTTTTATTAGGATTTTATTTTTGATCTAGATATATGTACATTCCTTTATGGAATATAGGATCAAAATGTAAAATTCTATTTATGTCGCGGATCGAATCTTGCAAAGCGTGGAACTTTCTAAGGACCAGAGGCGCAGCGGAACTAGGAGCAAGATGGAGGCGACAGCTAGACCCGGTGGCGGTGGCCAAATATGGCAGCAGCTTGGGATGACAACACACGGAGGACAACTAGAGATAAAAGTCATAATAGTTGAAAATTAGATTTTCTATTTATTGCTTTTATATTGTGCTGTGTGTGCATGTTAGTTTACAAGTTTAGTAGGCTAGCATAGTTAAAAATTCCTCATTTATAAATAACTAAGTGGGAGAGGGATTTTTAAGTAAATCCCATGGTCTCCATTACTGGTTTGTAAGTGATGCAAACAAGCTTGCGCGTTGGCTCTGAGTGCCTTCCTCCATAACGGATGAGCTTGTTTGCAGATCACTAGAACAGACTTCCATTTTTGGATGACTATAGGAAGTTAATTAAGAGCGTGTGATCTTCCCCAACGGAAGGGGCATAATCTTATTAATGGACTTAGTGTCAAGTAATGGTATACACTTAGACACATCTAATAGTATCCTCCCCATCGGAGTCACTGCTATTATTTGTGTGACCAAATGAAACCAACTATTAATTTGTTATAAAACTAGGTTGACAAGATAATAAAATTAAAGGGTTAAAACCCCTCTTACAAATGATTGATTTTGTATACGTCCACACTAACGTGGCATACAAAATTAACGGTGTTTGAGATAATTTTATTTGTCATAAAGTTACGTTGACAAGATAGTTAATGGGTAAAACCCTCCTCTTACAAATGTTGATTTTGTATACGTCCACACTAACGTGGCATGCAAAATTCACGGTGTTTTGAGGTGTTGGTAAATTTAAATAGTATTGTTAGAGGAATCAATATTATTTTAAATTTAGAGTTTTGACCAAATATTTGATTAAAGATAGATCAACTATTAATTTTATTCAATAAAGTAAGGTTGACGAGATAATAAAATTAAATGATAAAATTTCCTCTTTGAATTTGTATACGTCCACACTAACGTGGCATACAAAATTCATGGGATTTTTAAGGAGTTGATCTTAACCAAATATTTTTTGTGATTCTTAGAATGTTTGTCAATCCCCTAGTAGTCATACTATAAGAAAGACTTAGTAATCCCAATTGTAATGATTGGAAATAGGACTTGGACATTAAGGTAGACTGTCTTCTTAGAACTAAGAACAATATAGGTGTATTTAATTCATTAGTTGAAACATGTTTAGTGGTGTTATCTACCAGAACCTGAAGTGTAGATACAGATGCCATTAATCATGTCCGCAATTCATTGCAGGGTTCCAGGAAACCCGGCAACTAAATGAAAATTAAAACACCGTCTACATGGACACTACTGTAAAAATGGTAGCTGTTGCAGTGGGAGATGTTTATTTTTTTTTATAGGAATAAAATTTGGATTATTAAGAATTGTCTTTACATATTAAGTTTAGAAAGAACCTGATTTCAGTTTCTAAACTATTATAGAATAGATATTGTGTCTATTTTGATAACAAAGTTGTTATCAAGAAAAATAGGCAAGTTATCTATTCTGGTATGTTGGTTGACAATTTATAATCCAATAACTCCCACGATGCAACAAATGGAAATTAGTAACACATCTTCTAATTTTAAGAGAAAGCAACCTTCGGAAATGAACCATTAATATCTTTGGCATCTAAGGCTAGGTTATATTAACTTGAGTAGGATTCATTGGTAGTTGATGAACTTTTGGGTTCATTGGTAGAGGAAATCTTTCCAACCTGTGAGTCTTACTTGGAAGAAAAAATAACCAAGAAGCTTTTAAGTCTAAGGGGTATGGAGTCAAAGATATATTGAAATTGGTTCATTCTGATTTGTGTGATCCTATGACTATCCAGACAAGAGGTAGTATTGAATATTTCGTCTATTTTATAGACAACTATTCAAGATACAAATAAATTTACTTAATGTACCGCAAGACTAAGTACTTTGATTAGTTCAAATAGTACAAGGCTGATGCGGAGAAATGTTAAAGTAAAAGTCACTATGGTTAGAACATAGTGGCAAGTACTTCTTGGGAGGATTTAGGAGTCACTTATTATAAGTAGGGATTCAATTCCATCTAACTGCACCTGGTACACCCCAACAGAATGGTGTAGAAAAAGGAAGGTATAGGACTCTTATGGAAATAAGTAGATTGATGAGTATTACCAAAATCATTTTTAGGATATACTCTGGAAACGGAAGTGAATATAGCACCTTCCAAAGTCAGAACTCTCTACTCATATAGAATTGCTGAATAGGCGTAAGCCTATTTCGAAGCATATTCGGATTCGGGTAGTCCAGCACATATGCTGAAGAGAGACAATGATAAGTTGGACAGGAATTCACTTGTTTGTGGGTTATGCTAGAGAAATGAAAGTAGGTTTATAGTCTTAAAAATCAGAAGGTCATTGTTAGCATCAATGACCGATTTTTAGAAAAGGACTATGTAATAAACCACGTGCCCATAAGAAAATTTGTTCTTAAGGAAATAATAAAAGACATGTCTAATCTAGTACCAATTGTACAAGATGAGATACCACAAGGAAACTGCAACACGTATCACAAATGATACACAATTGCAGAAACTACCTTGTCGTAGTGGGAGGGTTGTTAGGCAACCTAAAAAGATTCATGTTTTGGGAGAGTTTTTGGACTCGATCCCTTGAGGGCATGAACCTGATCTCCGGACATATGATGAAGCACTCCAAGATAAAGATGTAATATCTTGGCAAAGAGTAATGAATAACAGAATTAGAATATATGTATTCTAATAAAATCTGGAAGCTTGTAGAACCACCAAATGGTGTAAAAGCCTTTGGGTATAAAAAGGTCTATAATAGGAAAAGAGGGATAGACAGGAAGGTAGAAACTTTCAAAGCAAGGCTAGATGAAAAAGGAAACTTTTTCACTGGTAGCCATGCTTAAGTCTATCCGGATACTTTTATCTATTTGGTAAGTGGATGTCAAGACAACATTCCTTAATGGAAGTCTTGAAGAAAGCATCCATATAAAGCAACCAGAAGGGTTCATTGCAAAGGGCTAAGAGCATCTTATGTGCAAGCTCAATCAGTCTATGGACTGATGCAAAGCTTCAAGGTCTTGGAACATCCAGTTTATCAAAGTAATCCAGACCTATGGATTTATTGAGTAAACGGATAAGTCTTGTGTATACAAAAGGTGTGATGGAAACGTAGTGGTATTTCTTGTACTATACGTAGATAACATTTTTGGTAGTTGGAAACAATATCAAAATGTTGTCAGAAGTAAGGGTATGGTAGTCCAAATAATTCGATATAAAGGACTTGGGAGAATGTATATATTTTTGAGATCAAAGGATCGCAAGAAAAAATATACTTATCCTAAGCTTGATACATCGGAAAAATCCTTGCTCGTTTTAAGCATGCAAAACTCCTAGAAAGGTTTCTTACCTTTTAAGCATGGAGTGTCTTTATCTAAAGAGATGTCTCCAATGACATCAAAGGAGATTGAGGACATGTAGGTAGTTCTTTATGCTTCGGCAGTTAGACAACCTAATGTATGCTATGCACGAGATCAGAAATCTGTTTTGCCAAGGGCATAGTTAGCAGATATCAAAGTAACCCTAGACAAGGACATTGGACTGCAGTAAAGCATATATTAAAGTACCTTAGAGGCGCTAGAGATTATATGCTAGCTTACAAGGCAGTTAATTTGGTCCCTGTGGGTTACACAGATTTTGACTTCCAATCGGATAGGGACAATAATAAGTCAACCTCGGGGTTTTGTGTTTACTTTAGGAGGTAAAGTCATAACTATGGAAGAGTGATAAGCATAGGTGTTTTTTTGGACTCCACCATAGAAGCTGAGTATATGGCAAGCCTCTGAGGTAGCCATAAAAGCTGAATGACTCAATAACCTCAAGATAGACTTAGATATGATTTCTAGTTTGTCCAAAGATTATTACAATTTATTGTAATAACATTGGTGCAGTAGCAAACTTGAAGAAACCATAAGTCTATAAGGTAAGAAAACATAATAGAGCACAAGTACCACCCAATACGAGAAATCGTATAAACGAGGAGAAGTTGTTGCCGCCTAGATTACATCAGATGATAACGTAAGGTCCTTAAGGCAAGATCTTTTTGAAAGGCATGGGAATCAGATGTATGGCAGCAGATATGGCAGCTTAGTCTTTTAGTATAAGTGGGATATTGTTAGAGTGTATACTAAAAGCCTAGCTTTTGGTATAAACATTTATCTAGAAATAAGAATCACATTGGTCAAATGTTTACATTTATGATAAATGTAGTTGTTCAATTAATTTATATTGTAGATAACATAGTGTGTGGTGTCACACACAGAGGATCATGTAATCAGTACCTTATAAATTATAAACAGTAGCTCACGACCATAATGGAAAGGAACAAACCATTGGAAGGTCGTAGTGTAATTAGGTATTAGTTTATCTTAACTATATAATTACACTAGTACACTTAGAGTGTATTGAGTAGGACCATTAGAGGTCGTTTCTTTTATACTGACTTTATAAAGAAACAAAGACCTCAATTATTATGGAAGTGTGTGCTCTTAATCCTAATATAATAACAAGCACATATATTTGATATTTATTTCTTTAATTTATCAATGGGTGAGATTTAGTTCGATGAATCAATAAGCCCGATAAGTTGAGAAATGATATCACTTATAGTGTGTGTTGTTGATTATAGAAAGAAACTGTGTCCTATTAGATCTAGGTTGAGAATGTCCCCAAGAGGAGCTCATAAGGATTGTCATGTTAAACCCTGCAGGTGGACTTAGTCCGACATGACGATGAAGTTGAGTGGTACTACTCTTGGAGCTAGATATTAATTAAGTGAGTTGTCAGTAACTTACTTAATTAGTGGGCATTTGTTATCTTAAACACAGGGAGACTAACACACTCATAATAAGAAGGAGCCCAAAATATAATTTGGGATTGGTGCGGTAGTTCAATAATAATTCTCTAGTGGAATGAATTATTATTGATAAAATTAAGTTGTGTGTTCGGGGCGAACACGGGATGCTTAATTTTATCGGGAGACCAAAACTAATTCCTCCTCTCGGTCCCTATCGTAGCCTCTTGATTATAGAGTACTATACTCACCTATACCCACCTTCTTACCCATCCTATAGGGGGTCGGCCAAGCTAGCTTGGAGACCAAGCTAGGGCCGGCCATGTTTTGGTTCATGGGTGAATTCATGTGGCCGGCCCTAGCTTGAACTCAAGCTTAGGTGGCCGGCCCTATTAAAATAAAAAGGAATTTTATTTTTTTAAATTTTCTTATGTGGGTAACATGATTTAATAGAGAGTTTAAAAATTTTAATCTTTCCTTTTATAAGATTCTACAAAAGATTAAGAGAAGAGTTAAATCTCTTTCCTTATTTGTAGATTAAAAGGTTGATTTTAATTTTGGTAAAAACTTTCCTTTTAATCATGTTCATGATTTAAAAGAGAGTTTAAAAATTAAATATCTCTTTTATAAAGCTTCTACAAAGATTAAGAAAAGATTAGATATCTTTCCTTATTTGTAGATTGGAAGAGATTTTAATTTTTTAAAAGATAACTTTCTTTTTATCCACATGTTTAAAAGAAATATTTTAATTTATAAAATTTCTTTTTTATTAATCATCATGAAGGGAAAAATTATTAGAGAAATTTTTTATAAAATTTCCGGAAACAAATTAGGAAAGTTTTAATTCTTGATTGAATTAAATTTCCTTTGCTTGGTTTAAAGTGGCCGGCCACATTGTTGATGAGATAAAATTATTTTTAATTAAATAAATTTTCCTTATCAATGGCAAAAGAATTAAGGAAATTTTTATTTAAATTTCCTTATTTGCCAAGGCCAAGGATTATAAAAGAGAGGGTAGAGGTGCCTTCATGGTGAATAACTCTATTATTTTTCCTCTCTCTTTTTCTTCCTTGGGGTGGCCGGCCATCCTCTCCTCCTTTCTTCTCTTTGATGGCCGAACCTCATCTTTCTTGTGGAGACTCATATGGTGGCCGGATCAAGTTTAGAGAAGAAGAAGAAGAAGGAGAGAAAGAAAGCTTTGTTTCTAGCATCCCTTGGAGCATGGTGGTGGTGGCCGAACCTCTTCATCCTAGAAGATGTTTTGATGGCCGAAACTTGCAAGGAAGAAGAAGGTACTTGGTGGTTCTCATCTCGGAAGATCATTGCCCACACAACGTCCGAGGTTAGAAGAGGAATACGATAGAAGATCAAGAGGTCTTTCTAAAAGGTATAACTAGTATTTTTCCTTTCCGCATCATACTAGTTATTTTTGGAAATAATACCAAATACAAGAGGCTTACGTTCTAGAATTTTGAATATGTTTTTCGATGTTGTGTTCTTTTGTTTTTTCTTTTCCTTGTGATTTGATTGTTCTCTTCGGTTAACCTAAAGTTATTTTAGGAAATTAAATATTAGATTTCTATAAAAGGTTTTGTCTAGTCGGTGGTGGTTGCTCCCATATCCAAGAAGGCCATGTGCCTCGCCACGTCAGTACTGGGAACCGATTATGGAAATTAATATTTAATGGAATTAATAACTTAAGGTGATTTGGGTCGAACGTGTTAAGTTCTGCAGGAGATCCAAGTTAAAACCTAAAAGAACAAATAGATTAAGTTTTGGATCAAACGTGTTAAGTTCCGCAGGCGATCCAAAATTTAATTTAAAAGAACACATGGTAGCTAGGAAAAGGTTCAGACCTTTGTACAAAATTTTTGTACAGTGGAACCTCTAGGTTTTCCGAGTAGCAACCAACAATCAAAACACGAGTTCGATCGTCGGATGCTTCCCGCACCAACAAGAAGCACAATGTCCAACCAGGTTTCCCACCCTTTAATTCGTCTTTGTTCATTTTTTCGTTGCTTATGCCAAAAAGTAATTGACGTGGGGGATCTTAATATCTTGCAATCAGAGATTACTGAAACACTTTGCCAGTTGGAGACAATTTTTCCTCCTAGTTTTTTTGATATAATGGTTCATTTGCCTATACATCTAGTGGATGAGATAAAATTAGGAGGGCTAGTACAATTTCGATGGATGTACTTTCCAGAAAGATATTTAGATAAATTGAAGAGTTATGTTCGTAACAAGAGTCGACCAGAAGGTTCTATTGCTGAGGGATACTTGGTTGAGGAATGCTTAACATTATGCTCACGATATTTGCATGGTGGTGTAGAAACAAGGCTTAATAGAATGACAAGGAATAGTGATAGATGTGATCCTTGTGAAGTTGGCATTGGTCATTCTATTGGAAGTGCAAAAGTAATTTCTCTGGAATACAAGTTAAGGAGTCAAGTCCAACATTACATCTTGTTTAATCATGATGAAGTTCAAGAATTCATTAGGTAAGTAAATCTATTGGTTGTTGGCTTTAATTATGTTAAAAGTATTTAACATTCATTTTAACAATGCAATTTCAATTGTAGGGAGCATGAAAACGTAATTACAAATGTTAAAAAAAGAAAGAAGTGGAGCAAAGCAAAGAGTCAAGGACAAGATTTCGTTGAGTGGTTCAAAAATCGTGCTTTGATGGATGATGTACCTGACCACCTTAAGGAGCTATCTAGAGGACCAAATACAATTGCAAGATGTTTTTCTAGCTATGTCATTAATGGTTACCGGTTTCATACAAAGCAACGTGATGCAAAACGCAAGACACAAAATAGTGGTGTTTCGGTGGTGTAAGTGACCCAAAGCTTTGCTAGCACTAAAGATGAAAATCCAAGAACAAAACCAATAGCATACTATGGATCAATTATTGAAATAATTGAACTGGACTACTATGGTAGTTCTAAATTTGTGTTATTTCGATGTGATTGGTATGAAGTTGAGGACGACAAGTATGGGTTGACTTGTGTTTACTTCAATAAGAGATGTTATGTAGATGATCCTTTTGTGTTGGCTTCTCAGGTCCACCAATGCTTCTATATTGAAGATCCTTTTGATGCTAATAGAAAATATGTTATGAAGACCGTTCCACGAGACTTTTTTAATATGAAAGATGATATAAATTCAAATGCCTAGGAGTTAAATCAAAGCGAGCCGTCAGATCATGCTGTAAATCTAGCTATAGTTGATTCCAATTATGAAGTCGAGTTGGTCAGGGATGATATGTCGGTGATGATTATTGAAAATCCATTGCTTAAGTCAAATATGGTGGAATCCGAAGATGAATTAGATTTTGATGCCACTTTGTCGGAATCCATGGATTAGTCTATCTGTACTGATTTTATTTTGTGAATTCAATAGTAACTAATTAGTCTATCTGTACTGATTTTGTCACTTTTTGCGCTAGACATTTAAACAAAATGAGTATCTTTTATTTGTTCCAAATTGCTAATATTTGCTTATCTGCTATTCAAATAGCTTCTTTACTTTATTTGTTCTAAATTTCTAATATCTACTATTCAACTTGGCTGGTTCTAGAGTATTGTGTTGGTGGTGACCTCGTGACATTATTGAAGCAGGTGAGTGTGTTTATTTTTTGCAAATCAAGATTTTTTTTTTCCAGATTGCATTTTGATTGGCCAGATGATTGAGTAGTTTCACCTCTCTAGCAAGCTCCCATCCTAAAAACAAAGGTCATGTTCTTAGTGGTTTATTTTTTGCTATAAAAGACGTTAGTGTCCTGACAATTTCGCTACTTCTTGACTTGAGAAACTTCAACATTCTTCTACCATAAGAAAAGTAACTTTACAAAAATAGCTCTTATGATGGACTTACAACATTTGTAATTTGTTGATTTCGTTTCGTTTCATTTAAATTGACATTAGTTACATATATGTTTTAGTTACAATGATAACCTGCTAGTTGCCAGAAGTTACACCTATCTTCAACCTGCTAGTTGCTAGAAGTTACACCAAGGAATTGAGACTTAGGAAAATAATATACTGAAGGGTCTTATAGTATGTGTGCATCCCTGCCTCCAAGCGGACCTGTTCTCCCCTTTGGTGCATGTTTACACATGTTATGTTCTTAGAAGATTAGTTCTTCCATAGTATTCTTTGTTTAATTTGGCTTGCTAAAAGTTGATTGGCATTATGATTCATAGCTATTGCCTTTGTAAACATCAGATGTCGATTCTTATGGTAGAAGAATTTGTATATTCCTCTTTTGTGACAAAAATTGGGAATTAAACCAATCTTGAGAGTTTCTAACTAACGTAAATTGTTGATAAACAGGAATCTTGGCATTGGAATAGTTGCGTAAAGCCCTCTTCAACGTCAGATGTCGATTCTTATTTTTTTTTGCTTAATACTTGATCCTCCGATTTCAGAAATGATTTTGTTAGTTAGAGCCCTAGAGTCAATCATTTGATGATTGTATTATGGACTTATTGTATCATATTCTTATATAAATAAAGGTATTTGTTTTGGTTATTATACTTACTTGTATTGGTGCAAAATAACTAAGTATAATAGCGTCCTTGAGTAGAGGGTTCTTACCTATATCAATCGGTTAGTTGAACCGATAGTGAGATGATATAGGGAACACTACTCTTAATCATTCCTAGTCAAGTATTAACATTCAGGGACAATGTTAATGCAAAGAGACTAGCATGTAGGTCAACTCAATGACTTGATCTCACAAGTCATGGATATAGAGATATCAAGTTGACACATGGGTATACATTGGAGAATGTATACTGAATGACCCACCATGAGAAAGTATCGTGGATCGTTATATGAGTGTCATATACTTTGTCATGTGGCTATTAGTATGACTACTAGTCCTTGGACCTAAAGTCACCATGGATCCCTACATAAGGAGTTACGTACTTTGGCTTCGTCAAACGTCACCCGTAACTGGGTGGACTATAAAGGCGATTACTGGGTATGTAACGAATTATGCAGTGGGATGTGAGTGATGTAGATGGGATCTATCCCTCATATATGACGGGAGCGACATCGATATTCTTGATAGAGTGAGACCATGAAGTGCATGGCCATGCCCAAATGAGTCAATATGAGATATTGAGCTCATTTGATTTAGTGAGTCTACTTGGAGTTCAAGATTTAGATTGGTCATAGGATGACACGGTCTATGTCTCACATTGATCAATCTAGATGTCTAGGATAGAAGGACACTTGTCATATATTGTGAGGAGTCACAATTAGTAGTCACAAGGTGATGTTGGATCTCAACATTCTTGTAACTTGGGTAGTAATGATGTGTTGTTAGATACCGCTCATTACTTATGCTCCTAAATGGGTTTAGGGGCATTGCCAACGTTACAAGAACCTATAGAGTCACACACAAAGGGTAATTATATGGAGATTAGGTTCATATGATGAACCAAGAGGATTAGATTCATGTGATGAATCAAATTGGATTAAGAGTAATCCTAATTGGGCTAATTGAGTTGGACTCAAGTTGATTCATGTGTTCAATGAGTCTAATTTAGATTATGACTCATTGAATCAATTTAATTAAATGAATTAGATTCATTGGCTTGAATTAAATGGTTGGATTAGATCAACCATGAGAGAGATTAAGTCAAGTTTGACTTGACTTGAGAGGAAGAGGAAGAGTCAAATTTGACTTGACTTTATGCCACATCATTTGTGAGGTGGCATTAGGAGGACTAATGATGATGTGCCACATCATCATAGTTGGCACATGTGTGTGCCACCTCATGGAGGTTGCAAATTCCCTCTTTAATGGCCACTTAATGCAAAAGGGGGTTACACTTCTTGAGGTGGCCGGCCACTTTTGTTGTGAATGAAAAATTCATTTTTCATTCAAGGCTCATTCAACACATCTTCTTCCTCAAGCTCTCCTTCTCCTCTCCCTCTTCTCCTTGGCCGAACCACCTAGGTGCTAGCACACCTATTGTTTGGTCTTCTCCACCTAATTAGTTCGTGTGGATACGCATAGAGAGTTGTCTACTTTGACAACTTGAGATTCGGCATCTCCTTGGACAAGCGGGACTCACGAAGGGCACGCTACGAGGGTAAAACTCTTTAACATATAGTTCTAGTGTAGATCTATAAGTTGGTAAACTCGTACTCGTAGTTTTACAAACTTTTATTCTTCGCACGAATCCGGTGGCGGGGTTTCGGGGTTTCCGCGACGCGAAAAAGTGATTTTCGCGGCCCGAAAAATCCAACAGTGGTATCGGAGCCACATGCGAAGACTTGTACGAGTTTAGTTTGTATTTTTATGAAAAATATAGATTCTATAATATTCTGTAATTTTATGATTTTTAGAGTTTTTATAGGTATTTTTCTCGTAGAAGCGAAGCACAAGTGTTTCGACACTTGTAGGCTTCGACTACCGAGAAGATTTTTCCGAAACGGCAAGGTTTCGCCCCAAATATTTTTGGGACAGCAGGCTAAGGCACTGTAGGATCGCTTAGGGACACTCGCGATGGTTAGATCGCCGGTAGGGGCGCTGCCCCTGGCCCCGCAAGGGGATTCGTTCCGCGATTGCGCCCGAAAACCGCTAAACGGGACCGCCGGGAAATTTTACTCATAAAAATTGTAAAAATTATGGAAAATTTACAAAAAATTATGAAAATATATAATTTAGAATTATATATTATTTTTGTGATAGTCATGGCCCAAAAAATCCAATTGGATTGGTATATTTGTGTTGTAATTCATATTACGGCCTGCGCGCCGTCATTTGTATTGTGTGTGTTGTATATTTGATACGCGATCTGCGCGTCGTGCCTTTCTCCATTTATTCTTGTTGTAAATTAGTTTAGACTCGAATGTAACTCAAGTTTCAAAATTGTAATGTACAAAATTGGAGCGGTGGAAGGTCCACTCGAGACGGAGTTACGAGGAGGGCGCGAGCAACACAAGGTGGTCAAAGGGAGGAGCTTGAGAAACAGTTGACCTTAGGTTGACCATCCGATCTTCTCATTGGCTTGAGAAGATCGTAGTAGGGCCATGACTAATCACAAATAGTATAATTAATTGCTTGTGTGTGTGTATTTGATGCATGCTAGTAAAGTAGTTAATTAGCGCCTTAACGATTCGATTCGATCAATCGCGTATATGATACATCTCAACGATTAGATTAGATCTAAGTTGCACACATGATGCACCTCCTCTACGATTAGATTAGATCTAAATCAAGTATATGATACACATCGTCGATTAGATTAGATCTAAATCGCGTCAACTCTAATGCCTACCGTGCCGTGATACCTATCACTACCTTGATCACATGTGTTGTTGAATCTGCCAAAGCAGAGCAACACATATTATCTTGGTAGGGTACGGAGGGACAATCTTGGTCCCGCCTATCAACGCATGGGTGAGCAAAGACTCAATTTGATTGAGTACAACTAGTTAAATCGAGTTTAACTGTAGGCATTCTTCCAACGGTTGGAAAGATAGGACATAAATCACATTTATATTAATTCTTGGGCGTATTAGCCAAAGCTAACTCAAGTTTTAATATAACTACGGATAATGATCCTATAAACAAGAGTTGCATATAGATGTAATTAGTAAATCGTTACCTACCGATCATACTAAATATTGGGCGTATTAGCCAAAGCTAACTCAAGGCGTAGTATGATGTGGATCTTGTCCCACACGAATTATAGCTAGTTGGTTAGAATCTAGTAAGTGTGGTTTGACCACATCACTCACTTGATTTTACAAAAATTATATAATTCAGTGGGAGCATCATTTAGTTAAAGGCCTAATTAAATGATAAAAAGGAATATGATATTTACTTTTTGCTTTAATTTCTGTTGTAGATTACCATGACGTCGAATACGAACTCTTTCTCCCTGTGTTTTGTCCTTAAGAAGGACAAGCTCAACGGAGCAAATTTCCTGGACTAGTACAGGAACCTGAGAATAGTTCTCACCCAAGAACGTAAATTGTACGTTCTGGAGCAGCCCATTCCGGAAGCTCCTCCTGCCACTGCCACGCGAGCTGACCGAGATGCTTACAAGAAGCATCAAGATGACGCATTAGATGTGTCATATCTTATGCTCGCGACCATGAACTCTGAGCTTCAGAAGCAACACGAGTTAATGGGCGCTTATGATATGGTTGAACATCTTCGTCAACTGTATCAAGGACAAGCAGGGCACTGGAAGAGGAACTGCATAGGATACCTGAAAGATCTTAAGAAGAAGAGAAATAAGATTTCTACTTCAGGTATAAATGTTATAGAAGTCAACCTCTCTATTTCTTCATCGTGGGTATTAAATACCGGATGTGCTTCTCACATTTGTACTAATGTACAAGCGCTGAGAAAAAGCAGAGCATTGACGAAGGGCGAGATAGACCTACGAGTAGGCAATGAATCACGGGTTGCTGCTATTGCTGTAGGAACTTACTATCTATCTCTACCCTCTGGGCTTGTACTAGAATTAGATGAATGTTGTTATGTGCCAGCCTTAACTAAGAACATAATTTCAGTTTCTTGTTTGGACAAGAAAGGTTTCTCTTTTATAATAAAGGACAAATGTTGTTCTATTTATTTAAAAGATATGTTCTATTGTAGTGCACCTCTGATGAACAGACTCTACATTCTAGACATTGAAAGCTCTATCTATAACATAAATACCAAGAGGTTCAAGTCAAATGACTTGAATCAAACCTATCTCTGGCACTGTCGCTTAGGTCATATAAATGACAAGCGCTTATCCCAGCTCCATAAGGATGGTTTGCTGGACTCATTTGATTTTGAATCTTATGAGACGTGCGAGTCATGCCTACTAGGCAAGATGACCAAGACTCCCTTTAGTGGGCACAGCGAAAGAGCGACTGATTTGTTAGGACTTATACATAGTGATGTATGTGGCCCTTTCAATGTCGCTACTAGAGGCGATTATAGGTACTTCATCACATTTACTGATGACTTCAGTAGATATGGTTATGTGTACTTGATGACACATAAGTCTGAATCATTTGAAAAGTTCAAAGAATTCAAGAATGAAGTACAGAACCAGCTTGGCAAGAGTATTAAGATACTTCGATCAGATCGAGGTGGAGAATACTTTAGCCATGAGTTTCGTGACTATCTAGCTGAGTGTGGGATTCTATCCCAACTCACTCCTCCTGGAACACCACAGTGGAATGTTGTATCCGAAAGGAGGAATCGTACCCTATTAGATATGGTCCGATCTATGATGAGTCACACAGATCTTCCGACATACCTTTGGGGATATGCTCTAGACACGACAGCTTTTATACTCAACCGAGTTCCATCCAAGGCTGTGATAAAGACACCATATAGGATATGGACTGGGAGAGATGCCCAGGTGTCTTTTATGAGGATTTGGGGTTGTGAGGCTTACGTTAGACGTCAAGTCTCAGATAAATTAGGACTCAAATCTGACAAGTGCTACTTTATTAGATATCTCAAGGAAACTAAGGGATATTACTTCTACATTCTCAGTCAGCACAAGGTAGTTGTGGCAAAGACTGGGGTGTTTCTAGAAAGGGACTTTGTTTCTAGAAAGACTAGTGGGAGCACGTTCGATCTTGAAGAAGTTCAAGATGCGGACCATAGCACTGAAGCCTCGATGGAAGTTGAACTGGAACCACAAAGCGTTGTGGATGATGTTGTTCCATAAGGAGTTGAGGAACAACAACCAGTTCAAGTAGACATACCTCTTCGCGGGTCTGATAGGGTACGTCGTCGGTCTGAGAGATACTCATTTCTCTTGTCTGACCATGATGATGTTGTGCTCATAGAGGATGAGCCTACCACCTATCAGGAAGCTGTGATGAGACCAGATTCCGAGAAATGGCTAGAGGCCATGAGATCCGAGATGGAATCCATGTACACCAACCAAGTTTGGACTTTGGTTGATCCACCTGAAGGGGTAAAACCTATTGGATGTAAGTGGGTCTTTAAGAGAAAGATTGACATGGATGGACTTATCTATAAGGGTCGCTTGGTAGCTAAAGGTTTCAAGCAGATTCATGGTATTGACTATGATGAAACCTTTTCTCCGGTAGCGATGTTTAAGTCCATTCGGATCATGCTTGCTATTGCAGCATACCATGACTATGAGATATGGCAGATGGATATCAAAACCATATTTCTGAATGGAAACCTGTTCGAGGATGTATACATGACACAACCTGAGGGTTTTGTAGATCCACAGCATACTAGTAGAGTATGAAAGCTGCATAGGTCCATTTATGGACTAAAGCAGGCTTCTCGGAGCTAGAATATTTGATTCGATGATGCAATCAAACAGTTTGGTTTCATTAAGAACGAAGATGAGCCTTGTATCTACAAGAAGGTTGTAGGGGATATAGTTGTCTTCCTCATATTGTATGTGGATGACATACTACTCATTGGGAAGAAGATCCCTTTGCTTCAGTCTGTCAAGACCTGGCTAGGGAGTTGCTTCTCAATGAAGGACTTAGGTGAGACATCCCGCATTCTAGGGATACAGATCTATAGAGATAGATCTAAGAGATTGTTTGACCTAAGTCAGAGTACATATATTGACAAGGTACTCCTTCGGTTTACCATGCAGAACTCCAAGAAGGGATTTCTGCCGATGTCACATGGCGTGAGTCTTTCAAAGACTCAGGGTCCCTCTTCTAGAGAGGAGAGAGACCGCATGGATCAGATCCCTTATGCCTCAGCCATAGGATCTATCATGTACATCATGCTATGTACTCGACCTGATGTCTCGTATGTTTTGAGCATGACGAGCAGATACCAGTCAGATCCAAGTGAAAGTCACTGGATAGCGGTCAAGAATATTCTTAAGTACTTAAGAAGGACTAAAGAATATTTCTTGATATATGGAGGCAATGATGAGCTAGCTGTAAAGGGTTACAGTGATGCCAGCTTCCAGACCGACCAGGATGATTATCGATCGTAGTCGGGGTTCGTGTTTTGCATAAATGGTGGTGCTGTGAACTGGAAAATTTCGAAGCAGAACACAGTAGCTGATTCTACGACAGAGGCCGAGTATATTGCTGCATCAGAGGCAGCAAAGGAGGCAGTTTGGATTCACAAGTTCATCACTGAACTTGGGGTGGTTCCTAGCATTGCTGACCCTATTGAGCTCTATTGTGACAACAATGGAGCTATAGCACAGGCGAAGGAACCTCGCTCACACCAGCGGACCAAACACATACTACGGCGCTTTCATCTCATTCAAGAGATTATCGAGAGAGGAGATGTGAAGATTTGCAAAGTACCTACAGAGGCTAACATCGCAGATCCCTTGACCAAAGCTTTGGCACAGAGGAAGCATGATGGTCACACTAGGTCATTGGGGCTTAGAGCCTACACTGATTGACACTAGTGCTAGTGGGAGATTGTTAGTTAGAGCCCTAGAGCCAATCATTTGATGATTGTATTATGGATTTGTTGTATCATATTCTTATATAAATAAAGACATTGGTTTTTTTGTTATTATACTTACTTGTATTGGTACCAAAAAAACTAAGTATAATAGCGTCCTTGAGTAGCGGGTTCTTACCTATATCAATCGGTTAGTTAAACCGATAGTGAGATGATATAGGGAACACTACTCTTAATCATTCCTAGTCGAGCATTAACATTCAGGGACAATGTTAATGCAATAAGACTAGCATGTAGGTCAACTCGATGACTTGATCTCACAAGTCATGGATATAGAGATATCAAGTTGACACATGAGTATGCATTGGAGAATATATACTGAATGACCCACCATGAGAAAGTATCATGGATCGTTATATGAGTGTCATATACTTTCTCATGTGACTATTAATATGACTACTAGTCCTTAGACCTGAAGTCACCATGGTTCCCTACATAAGGAGTTATGTACTTTGGTTTTGTCAAACGTCACCCGTAACTGGGTGGACTATAAAGGCGATTACTGGGTATGTAACGAATTATGCAGAGGGATGTGAGTGATGTAGATGGGATCTATCCCTCCTATATGAAGGGAGCGACATCGATATTCTTGATAGAGTGAGACCACGAAGTGCATGACCATGCTCAAATGAGTCAATATGAGATATTGAGCTCATTTGATTTAGTGAGTCTACTTGGAGATCAAGATTTAAATTGGTTAGAGGATGACACGGTTTATGCCTCACATTGATCAATCTAGATGTCTAGGATAGAAGGACACTTGTCATATATTGTGAGGAGTCACAATTAGTAGTCACAAGATGATGTTGGATCTCAACATTCTTGTAACTTGGGTAGTAATGATGTGTTGCCAAATACCGCTCATTACTTATGCTCCTAAATGGGTTTAGGGGCATTGCCAACGTTTACAAGAACCTATAGGGTCACACACAAAGGACAATTAGATGGAGATTAGGTTCATATGATGAACCAAGAGGATTAGATTCATTTGATGAATCAAATTGGATTAAGAGTAATCCTAATTGGGCTAATTGAGTTGGACTCAAGTTGATTCATGTGTTCAATGAGTCTAATTTAGATTATGACTCATTGAATCAATTTAATTAAATGAATTAGATTCATTGGCTTGAATTAAATGGTTGGATTAGATCAACCATGAGAGAGATTAAGTCAAGTTTGACTTCACTTGAGAGGAAGAGGAAGAGTCAAATTTGACTTGACTTTATGCCACATCATTTGTGAGGTGGCATTAGGAGGACTAATGATGATATGCCACATCATCATAGTTGGCACATGTGTGTGCCACCTCATGGAGGTTACAAATTCCCTCTTTAATGGCCACCTAATGCAAAAGGGGGTTACACTTCTTGAGGTGGCCGGCCACTTTTGTTGTGAATGAAAAATTCATTTTTCATTCAAGGCTCATTCAACACATCTTCTTCCTCAAGCTCTCCTTCTCCTCTCCCTCTTCTCCTTGGCCGAACCACCTAGGTGCTAGCACACCTATTGTTTGGTCTTCTCCACCTAATTAGTTCATGTGGATACGCATAGTGTAGGTGCAGCGGAGACCGGCAAGAGGGGGGTGAATTGTTGAAAACAAAAAATAGAAATACCCTCCTCGGATTTCAACTCAGAAATAAATGCAGCAAAAATAATAGCAACTAAATTAAGGAAACAGAAAAAGAAACAAGAACAGAATAGACTCAGGGATTTAACCTGGTTACAACCAAGGAGGTTGTTAATCCAGAACAGTAGAAAAAGCGCAGTAAGAAAAATCTCATTCTCTGAAGGCGGAGAAGCCTTTTACACTTTGGAAGCTCACTAGTTGCTTAGGAATTACTTACAGATTGATTGCTTGAGTTGTTGTTGAATTCCTAGCTCCAGGGGCCTTTATATAGCTCTTGGAAAGTCTATCCCGAGGGTCCAAGGCGCCTCCAACAAGGTTCAAGGCGCCTCCAGCTCGGTCAGCAGATAAAACTTTATCCGCAACGTAAACGGTCAAAACTGACCTGTTGAAGGCGCCTTCATGATGGAGGTGCCTCCTAGCCTGCTGGAGGCGCCTCCAAGCTGGCAGCACAGTTTCCAGCTTGGTTTTTCCAGCTTCCGACGCTCCGTTCTTTTAGGTGATTGCGGCCAACCGGAATAGGGCTCACCCGAACTCAATTCCCGGCCTTCTCCTCGAGCAGCCTTCCGTCCCGGCTTAACCTCCCTCGAACGCCGCGCACGCTCTTCACATCCACCGGAGTACTCTTCCGCAGCTCTCTCGTCCTTCGGACGCACCGAGCCCGTCGGCTCCCTTCCCGTGCCGTCCTTCTCGCTAGCTGCGTCTTCCGCTCGACTTCCTGTATTCCTAAGCTCCTGCACACTCAGACACAGGGATCAAACACAGCAGGACCTAACCAACTTGGTTGATCACATCAAAACTACCACAGGGTCCAACACATAGAGAGTTGTCTACTTTGATAACTTGAGATCCGGCATCTCCTTGGACAAGCGGGACTCGCGAAGGGCACGCTACGAGGGTAAAACTCTTTAACATATAGTTCTAGTGTAGATCTTGTTAGAGAGTGTATACTGAAAGCCTAAGCTTTTGTAAACATTTATTTTGAATAAAGAATCACATTTGGTCAAATTGTCTACATTTAGTTGTAGTTGTTCAATTAATTTATATTGTAGATAACATAGTATGTGGTGTTACATACAGAAGATAATGTTATCAGTACCTTATAAATTATAAACAGTAGCTCACGACCAAAATGGAAAGGAACAAACCATTGGAAGGTCGTAGTATAATTAGGAATTAGTTTATCTTAACTATATAATTACACTAGTACACTTAGAGTGTATTGAGTAGGACCATTAGAGGTTGTTTCTTTTATACTGACTTTATAAAGGAACAAAGACCTCAGTTATTATGGCAGTGTGTGCTCTTAATCCTAATATAATAACAAGCATATATATTTGATATTTATTTCTTTAATTTATCAATGGGTGAGATTTAGTTCGATAAATCAATAAGCCCGATAAGTTGGGAAATGATATCACTTATAGTGTGTGTTGTTGATTATAGAAGGAAACTGTGTCCTAGAAATCTAGGTTGATAATGCCCCCAAGATGAGCTCATAAGGATTGTCATGTTAAACCCTGCAGGTGGACTCAATCCGACATAATGATAAAGTTGAGTGGTACTATTCTTGGATTAAGATATTAATTAAATGAGTTGTCAGTAACTCACTTAATTAGTGGACATTCGATATCTTAAACACAGGGAGACTAACACACTCATAATAAGAAGGAGCCCAAAAATGTAATTTGGGATTGGTGCGGTAGTTCAATAATAGTTCTTTAGTAGAATGAATTATTATTGATAAAATTAAGTTGTGTGTTCGGGGCGAACACGGGATGCTTAATTTTATCGGGAGATCAAAACCAATTCCTCCTCTCGGTCCCTATCGTAGCCTCTTATTTATATAGTACTATACCCACCTATACCCACCTTCATACCCATGATATAGGGGTCGGACAAGCTAGCTTGTGGATCAAGCTAGGGTCGGCCAAGCCTTGGTTCATGGGTGGCCGGCCCTAGCTTGAACCCAAGCTTAGGTGGCCGGACCCCATTAAATTAAAAAGAATTTTAAATTTAAATTTTTCTTATGAGAAAGATATAATTTATTGGAGAGATTAAAAATTAAAATATCTCTTTTAAAAGGATCTACAAAAGATTAAAGAAAGAGATTAGATCTCTTTCCTTATTTGTAGATTGGAAAGATATTTTATTTTTCTTCTTTATAAATTATTCACATGAAGAAAAATTAAAATTATAGAAATTTCTTTTTATCAACCATGAAGGAATTTTAAAGAGAAATTTTATTTTTTAAAAATTTTCGAAGACAAATAAGGAATTTTAATTGTTGATTGAAATTACCTTGTTTGCTCTTATTGAGGTGGTCGGCCATGATATAATTGATTAGGAAATTTTATTTAAATTTTCTTAATTAATTGTTGTCAAGGAAAGATAAGGAAATTTTATTGTAATTAAATTTCCTTATTTACCAAAGTTAAGGAATATAAAAGAGGGGGTTGTGGTGCCTTCATGATACACAACCTCTATTATTCTCTCCCTCTTTTTCCTTGGTGTTGTGGCCGGCCATCCTCTCTCCCTCTCTTCCTCTTTGTGGTGGCCGAAACTCTTCCTTGCTTGGAGCTTTTGTGGTGGCCGGATACTACTTGGAGAAGAAGAAGAAGGAGGAGAGAAAGCTTGCATCCCTTGGAGCTTAGTTGGTGGAAAAAGTTCTTCATCCTTGGATTTTGGTGCTTGGCCGAAACTTGAAGGAAGAAGAAGAAGGTGCTAGGTGGTCCTCATCTTGGAAGATCGTTGCCCACACAACGTCCGAGGTTAGAAGAGGAATACGGTAGAAGATCAAGAGGTCTTTCTAAAAGGTATAACTAGTAATTTTCCTTTCCGCATCATACTAGTTATTTTTGGAAATAATACCAAATACAATAGGCATGCGATTCTAGTATTTCGAATTTGTTTTCGATGTTGTGTTCTTTTTTTTCCTTTTCCTTGTGATTTGATTGTTCTTTTCGGTTGACCTAAAGTTATTTAAGGAAATTAAATATTAACTTTCCTTAAAAGGCTTTGTCTACGCGGTGGTGGTTGTTCCCATATCCAAGAAGGTCATGTGCCTCGCCATGTAGTCCTGGAAGCCAATTTTGGAAACTAATATTTAATGAAATTAATAACTTAGGTGATTTGGATCGAACGTGTTAAGTTCCACAGGAGATCCGAGTCTAAACCTAAAAGAACAAATAGATTAAACTTTGGATCAAACGTGTTAAGTTCCGCAGGCGATCCAAGTTTAATTTAAAAGAACACATGGTAGCTAGGAAAAGGTTCAGACCTTTGTACAAAATTTTTTGTACAGTGGAACCATTAGGTTTTTCGAGTAGCAACCAACAGATCTATAGGTTGGTAAACTCGTACTCGTAGTTTTACAAACTTTTATTCTTCGCACGGATCTAGTGGCAGGGTTTCGGGGTTTCCGCGACGCGAAAAAGCGGTTTTCGCTGCCCGAAAAACCCAACATTAACCACTAAGAACAATCAAATCACAAGATCGAAAAAGAAAAGAAACACAAATTGAAACGTAAATTCGAAACCTTGAATCATAAGCCTTTTGTGTTTGGTATTTCAAAATTCATACAAAGAAAACTAGTATGATGCAGAATGGAATTACTAGTTATACATTTCTTTGTAAACAACAACCTCTTAATCTCCTATCGTATTCCTCTTCTTATCTCGGACGTCGTGTGGGTGACGATCTACCGAGATGAGAACCACCACCACCTTCCTCCTTGCAAGTTTCGGCCACCAACCTTCAAGCTCAAAGGGATGCTAGATCAAAGCCTCCTTTCTCTCCTTCTTCTCCAAGCAAGATCCGGCCACCACAAGAGCTCCAAGAGAGGGTGTCGCCGGCCACTAAAGAAGAAGAGAAAAGGAAGACTAGGGGTCAGCCACATCAAGGAAGAAAAGAGAGGAATAGAAGAGAGTTGTTTGTCTCATGAAGGCACCCCCTCCCTCTCTTTTATAATCCTTGGTCATAGCAAATAAGAAAAATTAATTATAATTAAAACTTTCTTATTTTCCTTGCTATTGAATAAAAAGGAAAATTTAATTAAAATTCCTTTTTAATCTCTCTTATGGTCGGCCACCTCAAAGCTTCCAAATAAGGCAAGTTTTAAACAAAAAATTAAAACTTCCTTATTTATTTCCAAAAATTTTTAAAATAAAAATTTCTCTTTTAAATTCCCTTCATGGTTGGTTATAAAAGAAAACTTTTATAAATTAAAATCTCTCTTTTAAAACATGTGGATGATTTATAAAAAGGAAAGTTTTCTCCAAAATTAAAATTTTCCTTTTAACTACAAATAAGGAAAGATAACTAATCTCTCTCTTAATCTTTTGTAGAAAACTATAAAAGAAAATATTTAAATTTTAAACTCTCTTTTAAAATCATAGCTTCCACGTAAGGAAAGATTTTAAAAAATAAATCACTTTTATTTTATTTTGGCCGCCCCACCTAGCTTGAGCTCCAAGCCAGGGCCGACCACTAACTTGCACCCATTAGCCTTGTTTTGGCCGGCCCTAGCTTGGACTCCAAGCTAGCTTGGCCGGCCACCTTAAGGTGGGTAGGAAGTGAGTATTTGGTGGGTATAAGGCTTTATAAATAAGAGGCTACGATAAGAACCGAGAGAAGGAATTGATTTTGGTCTCCCGATGAAATTAAGCTTCCCGTGTTCGCCCCGAACACCCAACTTAATTTCATGAATAATAATTCATACCACTAAAGAATTATTATTGAACTACCACACCAATCCCAAATTATATTTTGGGCTCCTTCTTATCATGAGTGTGTTAGTCTCCCTGTGTTTAAGATATCGAATGTCCATTAATTAAATGAGTTACTGACAACTCACTTAATTAATATCTAGCTCCAAGAGTAGTACCACTCAACCTTATCGTCATGTTGGACTAAGTCCACCTACAAGGTTTACATGACAATCCTTATGAGCTCCTCTTGGGGGCATTATCAAACTAGATCACTAGGACACAGTTTCCTTCTATAATCAACAACACATACTATAAGTAATATTATTTCCCAACTTATCGGGTCTATTGATTTATCGAACTAAATCTCACCCATTGATAAATTAATGAAATAAATACTAAATATATGTGCTTGTTATTATATCAGGATTAAGAGTACACACTTCCATAATAATAGAGGTCTTGTTCTTTTATTTAGTTAGTATAAAAAGAAAATACCTCAAATGGTACTACTCAATACACTCTAAGTGTACTAGTATAATTATATAGTCAAGATAAACTAATACCTAATTATACTACGACCATTCAAATGGTTTGTTCTTATCCATCTTGGTCGTGAGCTACTATTTATAATTTATAAGGAACTGATAACATGATCTTTTGTGTGGGACACCACATACCATGTTATTTTCAATATAAATTAATTGAACAACTACACTTAACATATAAATGTAATTTTTTTTTACCAATGTGATTCTTTATTTCAAAATAAATGTTTACAAAAAACTAGGCTTTTAATATACACTCTAACACTCTCCTAGTTTAGACTGTGCTTGTTATGGTTTGGGTCAGCCTACGTGTTGGACACAACTCTTGGGCTGGGCGCATCTGATCTATATTTTTTTAAAAAAAAATAAAAATATATTTAAAAAATTAATTAAGGTCCTCGGTCAATTGTTGCATGTTGGACACTCTTTATGAAGAAAAAGACAATAATACTTATCCCAAACATCCTTCCCTTATAATCTCCCATCTAGCTATGCGGGATAGATATTGGACGCTCTTTATTAAAAATAAATAAATAATTAATTAACAAATCAAATATTACTGAATTTGAAGGATTTCTTCATCTCTATAAATTTTTTTAATTAATTGTTAGGATAAATCAAGAAGCACTTGCAATAGATGATCCAAAAGTCCGCATTCCATGATTATATATTTCATTTAGATAAAAGATCTTATAAATACACCTTAATTACGGATTGAATTGCGGATGTCACAATAAAATATCCTTCCGCTTAGCTCCGAGACTACTAGACACTCTTTATAAACATTACAGGTTGTCATAAGCGATTGTATTAGGAAATTATTATTATTAGGGAATACTTATTTGTTTACTAATTATTAGAGAATAATTATTATTAGAAAATACTTATTTGTTTCCTAATTATTAGAAAATAATTATTTATTTTCTAATTATTAGAGAATAATTATTATTATTAAGAAATACTTATTTATTTTCTAGTATTTT
Source organism: Zingiber officinale (assembly GCF_018446385.1). Lineage (NCBI taxonomy): Eukaryota > Viridiplantae > Streptophyta > Magnoliopsida > Zingiberales > Zingiberaceae > Zingiber > Zingiber officinale. The sequence continues at coordinate 83,520,608 of NC_056007.1, forward strand.
ATATGTTTTCCTATTTTATGTATTTTTCCTATTTTTTACTTTGTAATGGTATTTATATATCACATATTGTCATTAATAAATGGTACGAATTCTATCGTCAACATGGTATCAGAGCGTTAAGCTTAACAATAATTTTTTTTTCTTTTCTCCACAATATCCACCAGCCGCCTTCTACAATGGCTGTCGACAACGACATCACTCGCTGGCTATCTCTCACAAATACTCATGATTCACCTTCCGCCCTTGTGGTTCTTACTGTCAATGTTCAAGCACCGTTGGAACTCACCATCTCCAATTACTCTGTCTGGCGCTTGCAATTCACATCTCTTCTATTCGGATATGACTTACTAAGTTTTGTTGATGGCTCACATCCCTACCCCTCTGTGTAGATAACGCCTACAGACGTCACGCTCCCTCAGGCGAATCTTGATCATATTCTCTGGTTCCATCAACATCAACTTCTCCTCAACGGTATTATAGGCCTCTGAACTACGAGTTATTCATATTTCTAATGAGAATCAGTTGGTTGATGCACTTACCAAGTCACTTTCTCGACCTCATTGTTTGCTACTTGCAGTAAGATTGATGTCATTTCTGGGACACCAAACGTATTAGGAATAATTATTATTAATAAATATTTATTTGTTTCCTAATTATTAAAAAAAAATTATTATTAAGAAATACTTATTTGTTTACTAATTATTAGAGAAAATTATTAAAGAATAATTATTATTAGAAAATACTTATTTGTTTCCTAATTATTAAAAAATAATTATTATTAGAAAATACTTATTTTATAATTTCTCTATTTTATATATTTTTCTTATTTTTTATTTTATAATTATATTTATATACCATATATGGTACGAATTCTGTGGTCAATAGATTGTACCTACTCTGACCCACATCCTTTCAATGCACTATAAAATGGCAACAATCGCCGAAGCCTGATGCAAGGAAGTACAATGGCCTCTGATGGAAACCACCTCCGGATTCCGAGTGTTGACTTCCGCGGGCTGTCGCTGAGCAGCCCCGGCGGCGGGAGCTGGGACGCTGCTCGTGAGCAGGTGATGTCAGCCCTGGAGTCCTTCGGCTGCTTTGAGGCCATCTACGACGCGGTGAGCGAGGGCGCCAAGGACCAACTTTTCCGCGGTGTGTTGCCTGAGCTGTTCAAACTTCCAAGGGAGATCAAGATTAGGAACGAGTACGTGGGATTGCCATACCACGGTTACTTCTGCCAGAGCCCCCATTCGCCCATCGATAGCTTGCGTATCGAGGACTCCCCCACCCTCCACAGCGTCCAGCAGTTCACCTCCCTCATGTGGCCTGACGGGAATCCCACCTTCAGGTACCAGCCTGTCTCACCATTACTGTTATTATTTCAGTAAAAATTGCCAAAATCCTAATAGTTTTGTTTATTTACGTAGCAACGCTGTCTGGACAGCTGCTAAGCAAGTCCAGGAGTTGGAGCGGATGGTTGTGAGGATGATCTTGCAAAGTATGGGCATGGAAAAGCATTATGATTCTCTGGTGGAATCACTTATTCATGGCGTTCGGTTTACAGAGTATGGAATTCCATTCGATCAAGAATCAAAGGTCAATATGAAGGCACATGCTGATGCCAACATTCTCACTGTAATCTGCCAGTATGAAGTAGATGGCCTGGAGGTGCAGACAAGGGATGGAGAATGGATTCGGCCGGTGCCCCAGCCAAACTCCTTCACTGTCATGCTTGGGGAAGCATTTCAGGTATGTACATTTCATACCACAGAACAACAACAATTCAATCCTGATCAGACTTGTTTTTTATAATACACAAGTGAATTGTATAGGCTTGGAGCAACGGGAGGCTGCCTGCTACTCTTCATCGTGTGAGAGTTACTGGCCACCAAAAAAGATACTGTGCAATTTTCAATAGTCGGCCAAAGGATGAGATCCTGTTTCAGGCACCGAGAGAGATGATGGATGAAGAGCATCCTTTACGTTTTAGGCCTTACAAATATCCTGATTACATACTCTTCCGCTTCTTGGCTGAAGGTGGGTCAGATCTTCATGAAGATCCATTGCAAGCTTACGCCGGAGTTGAGGGGCAACTTAATGATGCTTGAATGTCATCTGCTATATAATGATTTGAAATAAACGCTTATATCTTGTGGATGCCATCTCTTTCATTTCAATCCTAATTAAAGTCACTTTGAGCAAATACTCGTGAGGGAGAAAAATGGAGAGAAGCCATTACGTAAATATGAAATTGATGGGCTAAAGCAAGTTATCTTTTGTCGAGGAAATATGATTTGCAGTTGTTAGGATAATTTACCAGTTTTATAATATCGTCATCTGTGCTTCTACAACAACAATAACTAAATCTTTTCCTATTAGATAGGGTCAACTGTATGAATCTTTTTACACCATTGAACTTTATCTTCTATTATATTATCATTTATATTTAAATAAATGTTCTCTTATTTTATTGTTACTAATTAAGTCTTTTTTAATTTTTTTCTTCCTCATTTGATATACATATTTATCATAGTTTCACATCGCCTAATTGAAACAGTATTGTCTGTGCATTTCTTAAAGGAAAAAACCAAAAAAAAAATATTTACAATGCCGCGACGTGTCTATCTTAATTAGAGCATAAAGAAATTAAAAAGTCAACTTCAATTAATGAATTTAGAAGGAAAAAAACTCCTGGTTGAGGAATTATAATTCTGTGGCTTGGTCAACACGATTCCAGTGAAAGGTTCAGCGAGTCTTAAGATCTCTTTGAGATTCTAGAGAAAGAGATAAATGAACGGGCATTGGTCTGGTAGGAACGTTCCTCTTCTCACAGAGGAGGAATCTAGTAAGAGATGATCCTGTATATGAACGCCAACGCATATGTCATCTGTGAGTGGATGTCAATAAGACTTTGTAGAAAGATCTGTTAGAGCTTGGATGGCAGAAGACTAGACGAAAAGGGTTAAAATGATGGTCAGGATTTCTTAACACAATCACTCTGATGTTTAAATAAGTTTCAAAAAGAGGACAAAGAAAGAAGAAGAATGATTTAGGATTGGGGATGCGTGTGCACGTACTTGTTTGCCCCTTCATATTCTCTATGTGTTCCTCAATTCTCGTCTATGTTACACCATCTACTCATAGTAAATAGTTATGTTTTTTTACGTTCTCCATATAAAACGGTTATGTTGTCTGTATCTTCCATGAGCAACGGCTACCTATTTCACCTATGGAGTCGAGAACGGTACAAGTACGAAGGTGGAGACAATTCGAAGTTAAGGCGGCATAGTGTCGGGAGTGACATGGACACTGGTGGAGCCAGCTCGGGTGATCTACTTGGATTGTGGACCACTAGTGTGGACGTCGACGCCAACATCACGTGGGCCAGCCTTCTATTTTTTTTAATTTTTTTCCTTTACTCAAGAAAATCAGCTTTCCACTGTTGTTGGCCCCCGGGCTACAGCCCGAGTAGCCAACAACGTGGCTCCGCCCTTAGACACGAAGTCAGGGAGGCATGAAGTCTCGAGTGACACAGAGTCACCATCTATATAAGAACAATTATCTTTAGCCACGGGACATCCCCTTATTACTCCCGCACGAAGAGAAAAATGTAACGCTACAGTTTTGTTGACTAGACGATACCAATTAAGTACGCTATCTTCCTAGCTACGAAAATTCTAAAGTCTTCTAAATTAGTAATTATTATTCAAAGATATTGAAAAACTAGCCCTAAGTTGGTTAAGTGTTTCCAACCAGAAGTCTCTATACTGGAATTAATTGCCCAGGAAATCAAATTGAATTATAACATCGAAAAAAAAAGTAAGACAAGTTGACCAAAACTCAATGGACCATTCAAGCACACACGCACAAATAGCAAAATGAAAACTCAATTCTACCTTGTTCAATATTATACCTTAACATATTATCCTTATGAAATCTCGCATTTTTTTCAGGGATTAGCATGTCTTGATGCTGCAAAAACTATAATCAAGCAGATATGATATACCTATTCTTGTTTGACTATGATTCCAACAAAATATAATTATGAGTTGAGTTAAAGTAATATGGCATTAAGTCATGGCTGCCTCCATTACTAGTAGCAACTTTAAGGCAGCATAGCTTCACATGTTCTTTCAGCTACTGAAGTAGTTGTTTAACTATGAGAGATTTAGCTTCCAAGACCGGCAATCTTACAGTAGAAACTCCGCAACCGATGCTAGCTAGAACGGCCTCAACCCAACATCACTTTTGAAAACTATTTCATGTGAAATTTTACAGAAACAAAAACTTGTAAAAACACAGAGCCACCATAGCAATTGGTCCTCTCATGAAATCAGTCCTCGTGGTGGATGGAAGTAATAACAATATACATGGGACGCTAGCTATGGATTAATAATTATACTAATAGTACGTTGTCAAAAGATGAAGGTTTTGTTGTTGTTGTTCACCATGGAATCTGCCATCTTGAGGTTCTTGGCTATCAGCTTCTGAGCTCTCTTGCTTCTGATCTCCACCCTCATGCTGTCTGTCTTGTCCATTTTGCCGTAGATTGGCTTCTTATTCCCCTTCAGTGACTTGATTTTTGATTTGAGGCTGCCCACAAGCCTCTCGAATTGCTGGCTCATCATCACCATCTTCTCCCTCTACCTTGTGCCAAATTTAAGATTCAAACATAATCAAATACTTAATAATTAATCAAGCACAGAAAAAAATACTCAGAAATATGTAAATGAAGCAGAGAGAGAGAGAGACCTGAAGCAAGGAGCAAGAAGAGATGAGAAAGGAGATGATGAAGGCCAGAGCTTAGCGTTGCTTGGTGGCTGTTATAGACAAATGTGTGGCTTGTGATGATACCACCCTCATTTTCCAGCACATTAAAATGACCATGACACTTTTATTTTGTGGTTATTAGTGTAAAATAGAGACCTTGAGATGGGTTTTGTTTTTTTACTTCTGCTTTTTAAAATAAAGACAAAATGTGTGTTTGGAGAAACAAAATTTTAATTAGCTTGTTGGAGTTTGAATATTAGCTGATTTATTTTTTTCCCCTTTGGTTCGTTCAAGGTGGCAATTCAAATCTCATTAAAAAAAATTTGATTATTTTTAAAGTGATCAGTTCGGTCTATAGAATTTTTTTACTGATCATCAGAATAAATTAGGAAACGTACACGGTGGTCAATTCAGAAGTCCAGTATCCTTTGATTGCGTCAAAAAATTCATACAAATAAATTATAGTTAAGGTTTGAATCTCGGATATCTGAATGACAATCTGAATGTCCTATCACGATATTATGTCCCCGGAAATATTCAAATCTCATTCAAAATATTATAGGTAGGGACTTTGAAAAATTTGTAACATGTGCCATCCGTTAACATCTATCTATATTTCCCGATTTATATCCATGATAATGAAAAACTTTAGATTGATCATCTTTGAAATTAGTAAGATGGGATGGTAAGAGTTGGACATCATGATTTTAAAAAATTGTACAGTCTAAGATTTTATTTATGAGGTCATTGAAGTGAAGATCAAAGTCCCTACTGGCGTTGAAGATTCAAAATCCGGTGGACGATTAGGGAGGATGGAATATGACAATTTTGGACGTTGAAATATGTAACATCACTGATTAAAAATAGCTTCACTGAACCGTCTCCTATTCCCGGTTCAAAAATATTCAGGGCTCGGGTTAAGTATCCTACGTCCCTCCTCCCCCAAATCGCTCGCGTTCTACTGGCTTCTCGACACTGATCCTCATGGCGGTGGTCTCCCCTTCTTCTTCCCAAACCCTAGACTCAAACTCCGACGCCGGCAACCAACAGTCCTCTGCCTCGTTCGATTCGGCTCCTGTCTCTCTTCCCCCAGCCGCTTCGATTCCTGCTCCTGCTGACGCCTCCAACACTCCGAACTCAATCCCTAATCAGGCGCCGTTAGCTCCGCCTCCTCCGGCTGTCCCATCCTTCGTGCCTTCCTTCCGGCCCCTTGGGGCTCCTCCTGTTCCTCAGTATTCTGGGGCTAATAGCCCCATGGCGCAGAACCCTGCTTTCCTCGCGTCGATGGGACAGCCCCCCAGCATCCATCCGCCTGGCGTCTCCACCTCTGCCTCGGCCATGCCTCCTGGAGCGCCTCCGGGTGCGGTTCTGCCTCTGCGGCCTGGTATTCCCTACCAAGTTGCTCCTGGTCAGCCTTCAGCCCCGATGCCGTATGCTCAAGTTGGAAATGGTTATATGTCTGTACCTCCTCAGGGTCCGATGGCGATGCCTCCTCCGGGTAGGTTTTCTTATCGTCTCGATGCACATCTTTTTATTTTTATTTTTGTAAGATGGATTGCTGTATTCAGTTATGACCTAGCTTTGCTTATGTTACGTTTGAATTGCCTATACTTGCCCGTTGGTAGTGTTCCTCTTATTTCGTACAACTTAAAATTTTAGCACTTCAAATTATTCTGGCGCATTGTTGGAGGGGGGTGATTTCTGGCCTTAAATTTCGCTTGATCTCCAATATCATTTTCTGTTGTGTGAATGATATAAATTGTTAGGTGATATGCTAATGTTAATTGATTATTGCGTGTAGTAAGGTCATTAATTTAGACAAGTATATTGGAGATGGAAAAGAAGAGAACCTATAGGTAGGTTAGAAATGGATTCATTTAATAGCAATGATCTGATATTTTCTCCTACAGCCCAATCCAATGATTAAAGGTGAAATGATCGTCAGGCTTCCTCTTCCAGTTCTTAGAAGATGACTTCCAGTTACGTTGGTATGCTTAAATTTGTCTAATTATGTTGGATTCATACCACCAGTTTGTGTATTAAGTATTGCTGCCAAGTTGGTAATTAGGTCAGATACAGAAACAACAAATTTTGGTCAGTGATTGTGCTTTTTTTATGTTACATACAATCACTTTGTTGGATGAATCTCCCTTGCGCTTGTCATGGATTTCTAAATCTGACATCAGTGGATCATGTTATCATCTGGGTGCTGGTTGCATCATTTTTACTAAGGTACTATGATCTTCTTCATGTTTTTAGTGTTGTTGCCATTCTTGAGATTTTTTGGGTGCTCAAGTGCTATTCTTTTTTCTCAAACAATCCAGTTTTCATTGTTCTTAAGTAGGATAAGTTGTAGTGATAAATTTTAGTGCTTTCAAATTGAATAGCACATTGACTTGATCCTGAGCTCAGCCAATTTAATTCATGGTGTAACTTCTGAAGTTTATATGGGAGGATATGGATAAGGTAACCTCAATTTCACATCTCAGTTTTCATGAAACAATTTCTGTTTTATTCGAATGTTCCCCCAGGTTTTCCACACAGCTGCTGGTATTTGCTATCTTTGTGGTGAGATCCCTTTTATGTTTTCATTGTGTGGAAAAAAACTTTAATTGCTATTGATAATTTTACTTGGATTATAAGATAGCATGCTATGAGTTTTGATTAACTTTGTTCACAAGTTAAGGGTACTATTTGACATGTTGGCATAGATATTGTTTGTTATTCTACAGGAATGCCCCGCTATCCAGCTCCTTACCCGATGATTCGCCCTATATTTCCTCCACGTCCATTTCCCCCGACTGGTGTGATTCCACCGATGCCTAGGCCTCCAATTCCAGGGATCTGGGGGCTGCCACCGGTAGCCACTCCAATTGTCAGGCCTATTGTTCCAGTTTCTACACCAATGGAGAAGCCACAAACTACTGTTTATGTTGGCAAGATTGCAACCACAGTAGAAAATGAATTTCTCCTTTCAATTCTCACAGTAAGTTTACTGAACATATATTTTTTTTTCAACTTATAGACTACAGGAGTATTTATTTATATTTGAATTTTGAAAGTCAGTTTGTTATGCCTCTTTTAAAAATTTGCTGTCTTTTTTTTTTCAAGCTTTGTGGACCTGTAAAGAGTTGGAAAAGGGCACAAGATCCTTCTGATGGTACACTTAAGGCCTTTGGATTTTGTGAATTTGAATCTGCAGAAGGAGTTCTTCGTTCTTTACGCTTACTGAGCAAGTTGAATATAGATGGGCAAGAATTGATGGTACGATCTGCTGGATATAAGTTTTCTTTTGTCATAAGTACGTTGGAATGTCCCAAGTTCTTTTAGCCTCATTCAAATTATGTTATATGTATATTTACTCCCCAAAATATTTAATACATTTATTAGGATTTAACTTGTGTTGCAACTATTATTCTTATTTCCCCATCACTTTTGCTCATGGTTTAAAATCTCGACCCATGCCAAGGTTTCAGTCCCGGACTGAAACGATACAGTTTCGGTAACGTATTGTGCTATGCCGATATAGTTTGATATTTTTTAAATATAAAATATATTAATTAAAAATAAAAAATATAATCAAAAAATATATATAGAATTGATATGTTGCAGACCGTTTCCTACAGATTCGTGGGCGCCCCAGGTGCCTCCAATGCATTGGAGGCGCCTTGGGCAAAAATTTTTTTAAATAGCGTTGAGGCACTTGGATCAAATCCAGGCTTCTCAATTCATTTTTAGTTATATCTCTATAAGTTGGTGGGAAGTTAGTGGGGAAGGGATCTAAGAATTATTATTGTCTTTGGCCGGTGGAAGAGTTTCTCTATCAGATTTGAGTGTTCTTGTTGTACTGTTTGTGTTAACCCTAATAATTCTATGTGTTCCTTTATTCTGGTTTTGAGACTCTAACATTGGTCTAACCTACTGGATGTAAGAGGGGTTGTATGCTTAGAAGTAATGCCAAAATTTCAAATGAGGTCAATGTTTTGGAAGAGAGGATGGCGACGCAAGAAGGAAGTATGGAAGAAATCAGAGGTATTATGCAAGTATTGATGTTTGAAGTATAACAACATGGTTCTCTTTTACTAGAGATTAGCAAGCAATTAGGAACAAGGGTTGAAGCAACACCATTGAAGGGAGCATCCATTTCTGCTGATCGATCATCTCAATCTGAGCCTCGAGAACATTAAAGTGATCAATTGGAGGAATACATGATGTCTGCTAATAAAGTAGAATTACTAATGTTTGATGGTTGGAATCCAGTGGCGTGGATTATTAGGGCTGAAATTTATTTTAAAGTCTAGAATACTTATGATGAAGTTAAGGTCAAATTGACACATCTAAGTATGGAAGGCCCCACCATTCGTTGGTTTAATCTTAAGGAGATCGAAGTTAATCTAACTTAGGAAAAACTTAAATGCGTTCTCATTGCTCGTTATGGAAGGTGCAGACATGAAAATCCTTTTGAAGAATTGGCAACATTAAAACAAATTGGGAATGTGGAAGAATTTATTGAACCCCGTTGAGTTGGTTTCTTCACAAGTTCCATGTCTTGATAAGAGTAGTATATTGGCTATTTCATAAGTGAATTACAACCTCATATCCGAAGAAGAGTTCAAACGCTAAATCCATTGTCTAGAGGGCAATTAATGTGCATGGCAAAGGATGTTGAAGAGGAATTGTTAGAGGAAGGGGAGATTTCACAAAAAACTATAGGGAAGGAGAAGTTATGGAGCAATTTTGACGAGGGCTGGGCAGTTTTTGACCATATGTAGGGCCTAATTCAATTCAAAAGAAATTGGGTTAGTCTTTTCAAATGGGCATAACAACATCAGGATGGGGTTTCAATAAGATTCATGACTCTAAGGAAGCTAGTAACGCAGGTTCTGCATCAAATAGAAATCCTTCTTTATTCCTAGCCTCTACAGCACGAAAAGGAGAAGGAGATAAGAGAGGGTTTCATACTATTTCTTACCCAGAATTAATGGAACGAAGGGCAAAGGGATTATGCTTCAAATGTGATGAAAAATTCCACTCACTTCACCAATGTGCTGAGAAACAATTGAAGTTATTTGTGTTAGAAGAAAATGAAAGATTCAGGCGACATTTGGTTAAATGACGGGAATGACTATGAGTTTAATAATAAGGTGGAATGGGAATGGAAATGGAAATGAAACTCATCTAGTTATATGGGTTTGGTTGATTCTCATAAATCTATAAATCATTCCCAAATTGTCATTCCTAAACCCATAATCCAAACACTATCTAAATTCATATGGTGGTGAGATAGTGGGTCTTGAGGTAGAGAATTTAGAAGATGAAGAGTTGGAGTGTAAATTTATGGGATTATTGGGTACGAATTCAGAGAGTACAAATGACAATAGAACCATGAAGTTAGAAGGCAAATTAATAGGGATTGATATTGTGGTGCTTATAGATAGTGGAGCCGGCCATAATTTTATTTCTCAACTAACTTTAGCTCTCATATTGAAGGTGCAAGAGATGTGGAAATTGGGAATTAAACTTGGTGATGCGCATAAAGTGTTTACTAAAGGGAAGTGTCCTGAGTTATACATTCGCTTGGGAACTTTGAGTTGAAAACAGAGGCATATGTATTAGAATTGGGAGGTGTAGATATAGTCTTGGGAGTTTCTTGGTTGAAAACATAGGGGAACGTTGTAATGTATTGGAATGAGATGACCATGTTCCATCATGAAGATCTTTTAGTCACCCTACAAGGTAAGTTGGAGGCAGCTAAGAAGAGTAAACAAACAAACAAAGGGGGGCAATGTGCCAGTGCCAGTGCCTGTGCCAGCTAAGATTCTGGTTTTGGGACTCTAACAGTGTGCCTGTGCTGGTGCTTGTCTGCCGGCGGAACGAAATCTTTCGCTCGAATGAAACATAATGCGATTTTAAACGATGCTTTTGCTATGTGAATTTCCAAGAAAAATAATGATTGTTGAACTTGAAAGAGTTGTACACCTGTGGTACTTTCCTTTTGTTTTGATTTCATTGATTATCAGTTGCTTTTAGGCATAGATTTCAGTTGCTTTTAGGCATAGATTTCTGGGAGTTCAGTTCTGAAATTAAGAAAATGTTGCTTATCTGATACTTTGCATTTCTATAACCTATGATCTGTTTCTTAAGGAGTTGCTATTGACCACAGTTGCTTGATCTTATGGATCAAAGGGAAGTCAGTTTGGTGGACATATTTTCCTTCCAACTAGGAGGAAGATGCTTTTTCTACAAATCTTATATTCTTCTGCATTCTATACTTAATACTTTCCCTCTAAGCCCTTCCAACTAAACAACTACAGAGAAGCAAACTGGCATGAACAATGTCACGGTTTCATATTAATCTCTGAACCGGAATATTGTTTTCTGTTTTTTTTTCTCTCTTAAATGTTCTAGATACATGATACATTTTGAAATTATGTTTTAAATTTATTGATCTTTGAGTATGAAATTTCTAATTTCTAATTTCTAATTCTTTAAGCTGACTTTAGGAATTTAAAACGACCAGGGTATCTTTTTCTTATTTAGATGCTCTCAAATTCTAATCAATATTGAATGAAGCATTTGTGTTTGTGCTTCTCAGTCTCTGTATATTTTTTTCCCTGCTCAAATAGTGCAATTCGTGGTTTCATTTAATGCTTTCTCATACCTGTTCAGTTGAACATTAACCAAGGTACTAGGGAATATCTTGAGCGTTATGTTGAAAAGAAAGCTGAAACAGAGAAGCAGGAAGTAGCAGAAACTGGAGATCCTGCAAATGAAAGGGATAGTAAAGAAAGTACTGAAAAGCAAGGACAGTCTGCAAATCCAATGGAAGAAGGAACCAAAAAAGATTCTGAAGATAAAGAAAACCAAGTGGGAAACAAGAGTTTTGGTCTAGTCACAGATGAAGATCGTGAGTTTGATGCAGTTGCTCTAGAAAAGCTTACAGGAATGTTAGAAGAGAGATTAAAGAACAAACCGTTGCCTCCACCTATGCTGGTTGATGGATCTGTTAAATCTACTTCTGACACACCTTCCAAATCGAAGGATGGGGATTCTGATATCGATATAATGAAAGGTGGTATGATAAGTTCCCAAACTACATAACTTTTGATGCTTTCTATCTTATTGTTCCGGCTAATGTTGACTGAAGAACTTTCATGCAGATGCTGCTGAAGAAAAAAACGACGATGACAATATGAGTGAAAACAAACCAGCAACTGAAAGTGACAAGCCTGAGACTCCTGATAGATCAAAGCGGCATGATAGTAGGAGCCGAGAACGAGATAGGGAACGTGACCTGAAACGGGAAAAAGAAAGGGAGCTTGAGAGAGTTGAACGGGAACGAGAAAGAGAGAAAGTTAGGAGGGAAAGGGAAAGGGAAAGGGAATTAAGGGAAGTAGAGCGGTTGTACAAGGACCGGCTTAAAGAATGGGAAGCTAGAGAACGAGAGAAAGAATACCAGCGACAATATGAAAAGGAACGGGAGAAAGAAAGAGAGCGGGAACGGTGGAAAGAGATAGTGCGGCAGGAAGATGAAAGTAGTGGTGATGATGGTGATGACTCGAGAAAAAGAAGGCGTAGAACTAGTTTACTTGAGGAAAAGAGAAGAAAAAGGCAGCATGAAAAGGAAGAGGATTTTGAAGACAGATTGAAAGAAAAGGAAGAAATTGCTGAAGCCGAGAGGAGTGCAACAGAGGAACAACCTAAACTTGTGACAAAGCAACTAAAACTCGAGTCAAAGTCACTTGATCAGGTTACTCCGGAGGATGAAACTGCTATGCAAGATGAGAATTTTGAACGAAAGCATATTGAGTCCAGTCATGCTAATGATGTTTCTAGAAATGGTCTTAATGATGGTAAACTTTTACTTCCTTTGTTTACTATGGATTCATTTTAAGCATAAGCATGCTATTTATAACAAATGTTTTATTTTTACTACCACAGTTGATGGCATTTCTGGAAACAGCAGTGGCGATGATCTGAATATGATGGCACCAATTGCAGTTTCAGACAAAAAGCAGAACAATAATGCTCCAGCTCGGAAGCTTGGATTTGGGTTAATTGGCTCAGGAAAACGTACTACTGTCCCTTCAGTTTTCCATGAAGAGGATGATGAGGATTTGGATGAGAAAAAAATGAGACCTCTTGTGCCAATTGATTATTCAACTGAAGAATTACAGGCTGTCCAGGCAAATGCATCTGGATCACAATCAAATTTGGCAGCTGCTGCTGAATTTGCCAAGCGCATATCTGGTGCCAACCCAAAAGATGTGAAGGCTGATATAGATAGGGAAAGGAGCAGACGTTCTAGTGGCAAACAGAATTTGAGAGATCGAGATTGGAATGATGATGAGAGTAGCCGTTCGAAAGATGAAAGTAGGGAGAAGATGCATGATAGGAATATTGATCGGGAAAAAGGCAGAGAAGATAAACCAAAAACTGGAAATAAGAAATTATTGGATGCCAAGCAGTTGATTGATATGATTCCAAAAACCAAAGAAGAACTGTTTGTCTATGAAATTAATTGGGATGTTTATGACAAGGTAATGCTTTCTTTTATGAATTTTAATATATGATAGTGTTATGGATTCAAATGTTTTTTTTAGTATTGAATGCCATAGGGTAGTGTACTAAGCTGTTGAATTTGTTTCAATGCTATTCTGCTAAATGAGATATAGTTCCCTGAAGATTCATAAAAAGGGTTACATTTTTGCTGGCATAAAGTTACCCTTTTTTCTTCTACTATGCTCTCTGCTATTGATAAATGTATACCTTGCCCTTTGCAGCATCACTTGCATGAGAGGATGAGACCTTGGATCTCAAAGAAGATAACTGAGTTCCTTGGAGAAGAGGAGGCCACTTTGGTGGACTACATTGTTTCCTGTATTAAAGATCACGTGCAAGCATCCACAATGCTAGAAATGCTTCAGTCTATATTAGATGATGAGGCAGAAATGTTTGTCCTCAAAACGTGGAGGATGCTGATTTTTGAAATTAAGAAAGTTGAAACAGGCTTATCAATGAAATCAAAGTCCTAGGCTCCATTTTTTTAAAAAGAATTTCTCTCGTCATATCATCCTTCAAATTTCCTTTTGTGCCAAAGGTCAGTGACTGTATTAGGACAATATTTTGAGAGACCTTGTTATTTGGTATGAATTAATTGTAGCCAGTCAAGCATGATGATTATGGGTTGATTTAAAATGAGGTTTCCTTTTTTTTTCTTTCTATTTATTGTTAATTTTTAGCTATAGTTGTGGCAAGTGAGATATAATATGTTTTGATTGTCTTGTACTTCATTATACAGTTATGTTATGTTACAATAAAATCAGCCAAACTATCCATCATGTATTAGCGTGTCTTTTAAATAACCAACTTAGCTTTTGTATGCCGTTGGTGTGCCCTTTTTTCTGAATAGTAAGGCCTTATACGTTATTTGTGTTTCTTTCAGTTCTAGACTACGATTATGATCAGAACTGTTTCTTCATTGAGTTTGGTATTTCTATCTATTTTTTGGTTAACAGATCTGTCTTCTGTTTGTTTTTAAGGTTCAATTCTGTATTGCGAAGCATATTTCATTGAAGAAGACAAACCACAATATGCACCCTAAGAATGCATAGGCGGTAATAATGCTCTTCATGGTTGAATTTGATTCTATGATCAAATGAAATCTCGATTGATTCAGTTACAAAAAATAAAGTGTTAGTTTGTTATGAAATTGGAACAAAATGTAAAATAACAAACTCCCCAACTTACGAATACAAAGTTAATCACTGGTATTCTAAGTCTAACATATTAAATGTTAAGCCCTTGGGGCTATGGTGCAGTCCTCCAACGATGTGATCTAATGTAAGTTGGCTGTCTGGATGAGTCACATTAATAAAAGTCGGATGCCTAACTAGTAAAAAAAATCATTTTAAATGCTGAGCAATCTTCTCCGATTAGATATATTCGCCGTCCACTTCTTGAAGGTAATCCACCTGAATCCAACTATTCAAAAACGTCGTCATCATCAATCACTTCGTGGGCACTCGACAGCAAAATGAATAAGAAATTAATCGCTAGAATTGCACTTGCTGTCTTGTTATTACAAGTCGCTATATATCAACAAAGCAACTTCTATTGTTGCAACTTAATCATGTAAACTCTTTGTCCTGGAATAAACGAGGAAGAAATCCTCGAAATCGTATCTCTTCTCTCCACCCTTAAAGATCCCCTCATGGTAAAGGTAAACCACCTATATTGAATGCTGCAGAAAGTTGGAGGCACGGATTAAGACCTTCATGGCCAATGGCGAACCAGTAGACTTTTCTTTCATTTGGTTTAATCCAACTCAGAAACCATCTGACTTTTTTATTTTTCCTTACAAAAGGACAAAAACAACCCAAAAACGTGATACGGGCATCTAAAAGTCAAATGCTCTAGCAATCTAGCTACTACCTTCTCCAAATTGGACGACAGGAAGCACGGATCCTTCCTAGCTCATTCATGATCTCTCCATGAATGCGCTCAGCAGCAGCAGTAGTAAACAGGAGGAATTTCACAATCCTCTCCTGGAACTATATATAGCATCATATCAGAAAGTTTGTTTATATAACCTTGGACTAGATATGAATCGATTCGATCAGATTCCAAATATCTAAAAACATTTAGACATTTTGGTTATTTCATCATTGTGTTTGATGCAAACATCTAAGCAACTTTAGTTGGAGGAGAAGGGGCAGAGGATGTCAACAACTGTAAGATATTGGCTATACTGTCTTATTTAATCATAGTTCAACTTACAACTAATTATATAATTGTTTTTATTTTTGTATCGGTCTATTCACATCTGTAACTTTCTTAATTTTCTTTTCTCTATCTTTATTCAATAGTATTGTGCCTAGATCCAAGGCTAAAGTTTACTCAAAGAGCTAGATCACACATCTCTTTTTATATATCTAAAATACCCATAACTTCATGGAATAATAATATTTTCATTTTAAACGGTTATATTTATATCAGAATTTAAAGAGAAAAAAAAATCAATCTTATTTTATATTTTTCAAATAGTGATAAATCATTTATTTACATTATACTACAACTACTCATCTAAGAAGCAAAAATATGTGATAATTTAAATTAATAAGCCATGGTCAATTATCAAGGATGTGATGCCCAAAAGTTGTCCACGTCTTGCCACATGGCAAGTGGAATTATAAATTAACTTTATTTAATAAATAAAGTCCTTTATTTCTTAAATGCTTTTTAATATTTAATAAGATATTTTGATAAACACCCTCATTTTAATTTTCACTTAATTAATTGATTGGATTATTTTTAAAATGGCCTTTAATATTTAGTAGTTTTTATTAAATGATTTTAATTTTTTGTTAATGTCATTATCAACCTCTTTCCAACGGCACCGTCATCCACCGTTATGGGATTACCAACTATCGGCGGCGTGATGACATCTGGCCTTTATCAGGCTTTAACCTCCGTAGTCCGGATAACGCCGTACTGTCTCTCTCTCTCACCCGAAACAAGCCAAGGGGCAATCCCGTCAGAGCACTGCGACTTTCTTTATAAAATCCGACCCCTTGGGCCTTCGATGCCCCCAACTTTACGAGATGAAGGTGTGGCTTTACTGAAATACCCATTTCATTGGAATCTCCGGCCCGGCCGGCGGATTTCCTCACTCCTCCGAGCATCTGCGTCCGATTCTCTTTCTTCTCCCCGATCTGAGGCGTTCTCCGGCGAGCCTCCGCCGGAAGGAAGTGGTGGCGGAGAATCTTTTTCTTCTCGTTCTTCCTCTCCTTGCCCTAGTCTGTTTCAAATCGTAGCTGCATGATGGGATTTTCTCTCACCCCGATGAAATCTTCGAGTCGTCTTCTGTGGAGTACCAGTTTCTTCCGCCACAAGACCGTCTCCGTCGTCGCTTTATTCTTCTTATAGACTGATAAACCTAACCCCTTCGATCGATCGCCGGATCAAGAAACGAGGGAGAATAGTACATACTTTTAGCTAGCAGCGAGTGAACGGGAAGGGATACCTTCTCTGGGATCTAGATCTGGACGTCGATCGTAAGATTCGAGTGATGGGGATGGATTCCGGATGTCTGATCTTCGATTCCTCTTTCTTTTCCGCTTCCTCATCTTCTCCGGGCGGCCGCTTGATACTCTTGGGCAGCGCGAACTCGGGCTCTGAGGGTAATAACTTCTACCTCTCCTTTGATGAATTGGCTTTAGATTTGGGTTCCGATACAACTGACGAGTGTTTCTTTTTTTGTTGGTCGGCTGTGGTAGGGATAGCGGAGGAGGGCAGAGCAAGCAAGCGCCGCCCGTTCTTCACGTCGCCGGATGAGATTTACGAGGAGTACTATGAGGTGCTTCCGCCGGAGAAGAAGCGCCGCCTCACCTCGGAGCAGGTAAACAGTAAATTCCCAAGAAAGAAAAGAAAATCTGCTTTCTCTAAATTACTCCATCGATAAGCGGGATTCGTAAAAAGGGTGGATACACGTATTGGTTATTAGAACAATTGATCAGCCCGTCTGTTCGAAGAAAGAAACAAAAATAATTGAGACGAAATCATTGCCCATGAGACAAAACGAATTCTTAAATTGAGATAACAGTCATACTTCATGAACCAATCTGAATTTTGCTGAAAAAATTATGTTTTTTTTTTAATGAGATTGGGGAAGTTCGTTTGGGCGTTTGACTTCTGTACATAGTAGTGATAAACGATGGGGATAAAGTAGTTTTACTTCAATTATACATAAGAATTTGCAATTTTTTATTTGATAAACATATATATAAATCAAGTTGATGTAGTTTGGGAGTGAAATAGATACAAATGTTGGAGCGGAGCTTCGAGGAGGAGGACAAGCTAGAGCCGGAACGCAAGAGCGAGCTGGCTAAGAAATTGGGGTTGCCACCGAGGCAGGTGGCTGTGTGGTTCCAGAACCGCCGTGCCCGGTGGAAGAACCAACAGGTGGAGCGTGACTTCGACCGTCTCAAGGCTTCCTATGACGCACTCCTCCTTGACCACGATGCCCTTCTGGAGGACAACAACCGCTTGCGTTCACAGGTGAACCACCTCCCTCTCTTCCTACATCAGTTTCATTTCCGTATCTAAATATTTTATTGATCAAGCTATTCCAATTTGCTAACTTGGTAAACTGTCAAATTGTCAATACTTCCCGTATTTAAAAAAAAAATGAAATACCAGGTCAACTGCTCACCCGAGCATGATTCATTAAATTGTGTTAGCTTCACTATTTATCATATATCTAGGAGCTATTTAGTCGTGCAACCGTGTCACTAGTCCCTGTAGAACGTAGAATTAACGTTTATATGATGCAGAGTCTGTAGCCTCGTCCATATGATCACAGTCTCTAGTCCCTTTCATAATAAGAACACGGGGTTTTCATAGAGACACTGAAATTTCCCTTATTTTGTCAACTTAATTAGCCACTGCGTTTTGTATTTTCAATTGAGAATAACCTCTTACATACATTAGGTCAACTGTTTGGTTGTTTTGACCACATATTAATTAGAAATTTACTTGTTTGGATTAATTCAACAGTTGAATTGAGAACTGAAAGCCAATAGGGTTAAAATCATACTAAGAAAGCTATCGTAATACTAGAATGCATAAAATTTTTGAAGTTAAAATGATTTGTAGGAACAATTTGATATGTTTGATTGTCATCTGAATCAATAGGTCTTGGATGAAATACGAAGATAGGAGAATCATCAGCATTTTACGCTCTCTATTGTTCCATTTCAATTTTGCGTTTCATGGAAAATAATTATAAGAAAATATTCTATGTTTTTGTTCAATAATTGCCTTTTTTTACTTTTTATACTTTTGTCTGGCGATCACCAGTTATGGTCTCTTTGCAAAAAAAAAAAGTTAAGCTCTTTATTAAATTGAATCCTGTTGGCTAGAGGAACGAAACATCAGGTAGTTGAGGATGATGGTTTAGCTTGAACTACCAATTGAGATAATCTGGCCTTTGACTTTATCCACCCAGTAGTTTCGTCTTACAGGTCAACTTATTGTTAGAAAAGCTGCAAGCAAATGAACAGGGTGCAGTATCTGGAGTCACTAGTCTCACTCCGGATGATCAGGCAGCATCTAGTGGTAACATAATCGCCCTGAACCTGAGCATCCAGCAGAAGGTGGACGATCTATTGAGCACAGGCAGCGGCGGAAATAATGCGATGGATGAAGTAGATGCTCATCACTTGGTGGCGGACAGCCGGCAGCCTTTAATCCTCCCTGAGAACTACCACTGCATGGGACTGCGTGAGACAGGTCTACATTCTGATCAGGACGACGTGAGCGACGAGGGCTGCAACTACTATCCCGGCGGTGCCGTGACAGAGTACCAGAAGCAGGAGGAAGCCCAGCTGGAGAATTGGTTGGATTGTGTGGAAAGAATTCTCCTCCCTTGAGAAGCTCCAACGATCAAGTTGACGTTTAGCAGTCGAAAGCATGATATATATAGCTTGGTTTCCACCTGCTGTTGCTTCATCTTCATCATTAGTATTCATTATGTCTGTGAGTGGATGATGTTGTTGGACGTGTGTAGTAAGTCCTATGTATGTTGGATTGCTTGGGAATCAAACTGTTTACTTTCTCTGTTGATTGTATTTGTCGGGGAAAATAAAATTGTTTACAACAAAATCTGCAAACTGCATATATAGGAATAAGAATCCTGTCATCGATTACAAATTTACAATAGTTTCGGAACTTGGCCTTCCCTAAAGCACAATGTTTACAACAAAACCTCCTCAGGATGGAGCCATATTTACATTGGTGTCTATATTATTCACAACCACATGCACATTCGGAATGGTGGGAATTCCAAACCGGATACGGAAAATAAGGTGATATTCACAGCAAAAAGAATGAAATGATCCATAACAACGATTCACTGCAAGGAGGATTTGAACCTTGGGAAGGTCACAAAGCCATATTAACTTCTCCAATTGCTTTGCTTTCGACATGATACACCGAACAATGTTATCCTGTAACACTACAATTTCTGACTTAAACCGCAGCTCCGGAGAATGAACTTCTTTCCTTCCAAGATACTACCCAGCAAATGTTATCCGGCGAGAGCTTTTGCACCAAGACAACCCCATTAATGCTTCACGATTCTATTACTTTCACATTAAACGTCGTCATTTGCATTTTTTTTTTCTCACACCTCATCAGGCCAAGCTATCAATTAGTACTTACAGTCAGGTGCTTCAAAGAGAAGAAAGCCATTCCTCCATACGCTTGTTGCCATCTGCATCAATACAACTAGAAGCAGGTCAGTAAGTAGCGCATAGAATATTCAAGAGATTGTCTTGTATATATCAATGCATCCTAAAAGAAGGAAACGAAGTTGCTGCTGTAAAGCAAATTTCGATAACTAGTAAGAGTAGTAAAATTTAAGTACTCCAAGCAACAAGAAAATAACATAACCAAACCATAACTGAGAAAACAGTGTTGGTCAAGCATACAAATGATATTAGTAAACGTAGAACAAGTGAACCAAACAATAGCATTTCCGAGAGTACAGACATGCATATCAATTTATGAACATGCTAATCTATATGGTACATATGCAACAATCACAATTATATGTAAAGAATATACTCACATTTCTTTGTCTAACAGAAAAATCTTATATGAGTATATGAAATTACCTATCATATCAATGAATTGGGATTCCTACAACTTGATGATGAGGATGATGAAAATCATGATGTCTACGCATTAATGAAATTCTCTAGTATTTTCTTACCATATTATATCAAGCCCCAACCAAAAACAAGCCAAGAGTTGCATGTTTGGCATTGAGAACTAACAAAATTTAGGAAAACTAGAATGATGTGGTTAACATAGCATGGTAAAAATGAAAGTTGAATCCATCAAACATAATGTACTAGAAAAGTAAAATGTAATTTAGGTCAAGATGGATGAAACAAAATTGCATGGAAGAGGGGATGGTATCTCAAACAGGCAAACTACTTCAAGCAACATGACGAAAGAATCATATATACCAAAGAAGATGCAACTATTTTTTTTCACCTGAAAGATGATCATCCATATGGCTGAGGGTACCCAGGACATGAGTTATAGAGTTTTTTGCCTGCTCATTGCGGCCGCGCCCATAACACCGCACCAAGACTGCAAAACTGTTCTGAGCTTCAGAGTCGCTCTCAAATTCGGGTCCATGAGGTTCCAACCAACCAATAGACCAGTCAGAATCATCAGACTCCGACCCTGATATGCATCCACCATCTGAGGGAACAAGAACAGTGTCATACTCCTTGTCTATCCGCCTTTCTTCATGGCTTTGCAACCTTTTCTTATTTCTTCTCCAATTCGGCATTGCCCTGTGTCCTGGTGGAAACTTCAAGTAATCCGGCTCCTTGAATCCTGAAGGAAAATCAGGAGGGATGAGTGCCGAATTGGGAGATTCATCATCTTTCTCGCCCCAAATCCATAAAGAGAAACGTGGGAAAGCCATAGTAGTTATCTGCTAGCGTGAAAGCCCTGACTTGGCCGAATCACAGTACTACTAATCCCGTTCTCAAAACGATCTCGCACTGAGAAATGGTTGAGAGGAGAATGTCCCACGAATCTACCGAAACAATTTCAAATCGTCAAACCCACTAACCAAGAGCATAACTTTGCTGAAACAGATCAAACTCCTCCTATTACTGACAAAGTAAATCGTACTTCAGCAAATAATCGTGCTTCATAGAAATGAATGCCGACAATACCAATCAGAAGAAATATACCTGTGAATCGCAATAAACCTTTCACCAAAGGCCTTGAAATCAAATCGTTAGGAGAGAAACAACAAGAAATTAAATATCTTCCGCGCTGAACTCCCACAAATCCGCAAGAGAAGCGTCAAGGATGAGAAATCCAAATAAAAAAAAAGAAGAAGAAGCTCCTGCCTGATGTTTTAGAATCTAAAATTCCAAAGGGGTTTCACAGCTGACGCATTGAACGCAAACGGCCGGCGGCCTCCAGAATATCGGCAACCGAGATTGAAGATGGTGCGGAGAGAGAGAGAGAGAGAGAGAGAGAGGGCGAGAACCAGCGGGTGAGATGGGATAGGTTTATAGCTCTCCGGACGCAAATTGAAAACATGCGGTCGATCTACTAATTAATTACGCGGGCTGTCATCAGACCGGCCACGCGTCCTGCGGTGATCGCGAGGCCATCTCTCGGGTGGACCAGATCTCCGGTACGAATGGCGCACACGAACTCCTATGCGACGACGGCCCGTCAACCCTCGGTTTTCTTGATCGACGGCGGATCCAGCATCATTCAACCGGAGACACGAGTTCCTATGGGTGCCACGGCAAGTACATGGGCGGCCAACCGCTTCCCGTCAATCATTGCAGATCTTTGCGGTGCACGGAACTGCCACGTGTGACCCGCAGCTCATGCCGATCCAAAATCAACACGCCTTTGACTTACCCAAGATCCTTTCTTTAACCATGATAATGGAGTAAACGATAAAAATTGACAGGTGTCTGTCTACACGGTTACGTGAGCAGATTTACTTTATTTCATCATCTGTATTATCCCTAATTTTAATCATTAGCCTGGTTTCTTTATTTTCTCTCTTTCTAATTATCCAAATCGGTAACTTGTGGTAATAAATGTTATTTGTAAAAGATTGTGTTTGCTTACAAGTAATGGAATCTCAATCGTATCTAAGTTTTTTTTTTTATGTTATCACCTCATCAATGACATAGCATTCATCACAAATATTGTTCATGACGCCTACCTACTTTATTTTCTTTGTTCTGATTCTGAAAAAGCCAAAGAAAATTGATACGAAATGAATCAAATTTTCATTTAATTCAATTTACTGTCTAACTTCTCTGTGGTGATCTAACTGAAGGAAACACTTCTAGATTAACTAATCAATTAAGAAAAGTTTGAACATTTAAGTTTGCAGGTTCATATTTCTTTGGCTCTCTTCTTCCCCAGTTGAGTATCTCAATTTGAAAAATCTTTCTAATTAATATCTCGATCCTTTCATTTCATAATCCTCGGGATCTGTCTCATGTTTCAAACTATTAAAAAAAAACAAAGATTTGAGCTATCTGCTACATTTTAAACATCTGAAAATCCTCTTCTTAACAATGCCAATAACATCTCATTCCAGGTATCGATAGGACCCGGCAAGCACCAGTGCAAGCAGTCATTAAACCCTCTGTTCCAGTCGTTGTTCCAGTGCGACCCCGGGTGCCCATCTGCCCTCAGCAACATGGATTTTGTTACGTCTAGAACTCCAAACCATTTCGTCTTCTCCATTCTGAAGCTCTCCAGCTCCTCCACCTGAGCATTCCTGACCTCCCAGTCCGTGCCACTCAACCTGACCGCGGTCTCGTTCAATGGCCCGGTCCTGTTGCAATATCCTCCAGTGTTCCATGCCCCGTGCTCAAAGTGCGCAGGTGCAAAGGTCCTCACCAAAGTCACCAGCCCTTCGCACTCCTCGCACCTGTCGATGGACTGGAGAGCCGTCCTGAAGGCCCTTCGAATGGCGTAGGTGAAGTCGTAGTTGGTCAGGTTCGCCTGACCGCAGTAGACACACCCTATGATTTTGCCGTTTTCGTACAGGTAAAGGTTTCTGAAGAACCAGTGCCCACTGGAGATGATCAGGTAGTTCACCAATGGAAGCTTTTCCGTCCAGTTAGTGTCAACCCTGTCCAGGTGCAGATCAAAATCCCCTGTTCCCGTTCCATTGACCACTCTCTCTTGTTCTTGCACTAAAAATCTCGTCCACAAGAGCATGAGGGTGAAATCGTAGGATTGGAAGTACCAATTCGTGATCTGGTTTTCTTCTTTGTCACCTTTTAGATTGAGCGGGTACTCGACCTGTTTATCAGAACAGAATTATTAGTCGGATAATAATTTCAAGGGCGAGATAAATCTCTGTAATCTAATTAACGCGGGCAGGCATTGATACAATGATACAGATACTCGCCTGAGACAAGAGGCAGACGAGTGAGTCCTTCTGGTTCCGGCCGACGGAGTCGCTAGCAAACGCCATCGTCTTTCCTCTCACCGCCTCCAGGAACGCCACCGGGTCGAACCGCCGGAGATCACATTCCGCCGGCTTCCACCGCCAATTCACAAAGTCCTGATCCTTCCCGTACTTGTCGCAGTTCTGCGACTCCGGCAGTATCCGGCACGACCGGTTAGTGTAAGCCGGACCGCCATGATCCCTCACCCACTTCCCCTCGAACAAATCGCAATCGTCGTCTGAAGATCAAGGAATAAAGCTCAAGATTACCGGATCCTGCAATTGTGCATATAAAAAACACAAAACCATGCACGTACTGATGACGGTTTGGTCGCCGGCGGACGGGTGCCACAGTTTGAAGCTTCCGTTGTAGATGACCGTCAAGGGATTGGAGGAGAAGAGGGAGGAAAGGAAGAGGAGGACGGAGAAAGAGACGATTAAGCTGAGGAACGACCTGGTCTTCATCGATCCCATGCCTCGTGGAAGGCTCTTTTGCCCTGTTCATATGGCGCAGGACGCATTGAAATATCACCGGGCAAGGCAGAGGGTTAAGGTTTGTATGTTAAGGAAGATCGATCGTTTAGGTTGGAGAATTCTTTGTTTACAATTTTGTCTCGCACAGATTAAATTTAGGAAATCAAATATAACTTCCTGCAAATTTCATTGTTTTATTTTGTTTTAATTGGTATCTAAAATTGAAACCCGTATTTAATGGTGATAAATTTGGACAGGAAACTTCTCGTCCTTTAAAAGAAAAAGGGAAGCAGCAAATTGATGTCCTAACAAATTACAATGATCATTTAAATATTTCCTTATTGCCTTTTTTTAGATTAGGGTTGCAAACTTATTACAATAGACA
This sequence comes from Zingiber officinale, assembly GCF_018446385.1. Classification (NCBI taxonomy): domain Eukaryota; kingdom Viridiplantae; phylum Streptophyta; class Magnoliopsida; order Zingiberales; family Zingiberaceae; genus Zingiber; species Zingiber officinale. Next base: position 83,545,264 of record NC_056007.1, read on the forward strand.
TATAGCAAAGAAAGATCAGTCATTACTATAAAGTATCAAAATCATAACATATAATAATCATCAAAAAATTTTGACCAAAACTTAAGTTGATGACCTGAAAAATTAAACTTTAAGGATGTGATAACAATCATATGTTACAAGTTTAAGATGTGGTGGTGCCAAAAAAGCTCAAAACTGACCAAAACTGACCAAAAAATCTATGAAAAGATTAGTAAGAATACAATGGTTTTCATATGATAGTATTTTAAATTCATTTAAGCCATCAAGATATATTTTATTTACCAAAACAACTTAATTAGAGCTTAAAATAATGAAATACTAAATAGGAACATTATTAGAAGACTAATAAAAAAGTAATGATTTTGAATTAGTCATTAAGATATTTTGACCAAAATATATTAATGACTAAAAGGGCTCAAAATAATAGAAAAAATTAAAATACTATTAGAAAACTTTTAAAGATATAATGGTACCTATATATTGTTAGGATCGATGATCGCGGCTAGAGAGAGGGGGTGTGAATAGACGCCCCAAATTCTTCGTTTCTTCCTACGATTAGGGTTAGCGCAGCGGAAATAACTAAATAGAAACGTAAAGGAAAAAGACAAACCTCAAACTCGATGGATGTAACGAGGTTCGGAGATGAAACTCCTACTCCTCGGCGTGTCCGTAAGGTGGACGAAGCCTATCAATCCGTCGGTGGATGAGTCCCCGGAAACCCGGCTAATAATCACTCCTTCTGGGTGGAGAAATCTCGCCACAATGTCTTGCAACAGCAAGATAAACAGGAGTACAAGAATACAGCAAGAAACTAAGTACAATACAAAAATGTAATAACCCTAGCTTGCCTTCTTGTCGACTGGATGAAGCAGCAACTTCACGGGAACCCAACCACATGAAGCTTCAAGCAGAAGCGAGCTCAGCAAAGCTCGGATCACAGCAGTGAAGAAGAACAGCAGCTCGAGAAGGAAGAAGAAGAGTGGTAGTCGCAGCCCTCGATCTCTTCTTATAACCTCGATATCACGAGCCAACTGCGAACTGCAAGCAAAAAAGAACACGAAGCCGAAATAACCTGGCGTTGTCACTCTGGCAGCTAGTCTGACCGATCGGGCTCCATCACGATCGGTCCACATCCTCGATCGGTCTTGGGGACCGATCGGGCTATCTGATCGGTCCAGGAGGAGTCGATCGGTCCCTTGGCCGATCCGCCTTTCTCCTTCTTCTCTTGTGTTTATCCGATCGGTCTTGGACCGATCGGATAGATTATAGACTTGCTTTGAAATGTTCACTAGGGAGTCTGACCGGATCGGTCCCGGATCGATCCGAGCTTGGTTTTGCCCAAACCAAGTCTCAAACCTTCAAACCAACATCCGGTCAACCTTGACTGTTGGTACATCATGCTTAGCATCCGGTCACTCCCTTGACTGCTAAGACTCCCCACCAGTGTCCGGTCAATCCCTTTGACCCACTTGGACTTTTCTCTTCGTGTCAAGTATCCGGTCACTCCCTTGACCTACTTGACCTTCTCAACACCGGATGTCCGATCACCCTTGATCCATCTGGATTTTCCTGCCGGCTTCACTCACCGGGACTTTCACCTAGCTTCACTCACTAGGGTTTCACCGGCTTCACTCACGGGATTTCTAATCTGCCGGCTTCACTAACGGGACTTTCCAATGCTGACTTCACTCACGGGACTTTCCGCTGGCTTCACTCACGGGACTTATCCCTGGCTTCACTCACGGGACTTTCCACCCGGTCCGGAGAGCGAGCTACCGAGCCCTCTCCGACTTCCATCCGGTCCGGAGAACGAGCTCCGATCCCTCTCGACCCAGTCAGGAGAGCGAGCTACCGAGCCCTCTCCGACTTCCATCCGGTCCAGAGAACGAGCTCCCGAGCCCTCTCTGACCACAGTCCGGAGAACGAGCTACCGAGCCCTCTCCGACTTCCCATGTGCCAAGCTTCCATACTTGGACTTCTCCGTGCCAAGTCTCCATACTTGGCCTTTTCCCGAGCCAAGCTCCCTGCTTGGACTTTTCACCATGCCAAACTCCCTGCTTGGACTTTTCCCGTGCCAAGCTCCCTGCTTGGACTTTTCCGAGTCAGGTCAACTCACCTCGGGTCAACCAGGTCAACCTTGACCACGGGTTGCACCCACAATCTCTCAAGCTTGTTCTCGTCAAACATCAAAATACAACTCGAGTCAAGTCAACTCGAGTCTGGTCAACCAGGTCAACCTTGACCTAAGGTTGCACCAACAATCTCCCATCATGTTCTCGTCAAACATCAAAATACAACTCGAGTCAGGTCAACTCGAGTCGGGTCAACCAGGTCAACCTTGACCTAAGGTTGCACCAACAATCTCCCCCTTTTTGATGTTTGACAAAACTCATAATCAAAACCATAATCAAGTTAGGTTAACCCGATAACCTAACTTAGGTTTTCTAATGTTCTTCCCTGAACATTCTCTATTCTCCTCAAACCTACACTCTCCCCCTTTTTGACACACATCAAAAAGAGTGAATCAAGGTCAAGAGTTTCTTTCTAATGAAAGTCTCATACCTTTCATTGAAACTCTTAATTTCCCCCTTGATACTAAGGTCAACAATTAACTTAGTGATAATCCCATATCACTCAAGTCTTTAGGAGTAAAAACTCCCCCTAAAAGTCAACTCCCCCTTGACTAATAGGTAAAGCTCCCCCTAAAGGTCAACTCCCCCTTGACCATTGCACCAACAATGTCTTGGAGAGTTTCAACCCTTTAGAAATCCAAAACACCACTTCCATAGCTGTAATTTCAGACAAACAGTCGAAATTCAGCAACTTGGCACGCTCTGATCAGTCACCAGACCGATCAGGGATTCCCTGGATCGGTCACGGTGACCGATCCAGGCACCCCTGGACCGATTAGAATCCCCTCTGATCGGTCCACAACTCTGATTTCTGATTTCTGAATTTTTCTTCTCCCGAAATTCAGAAACCTCTAGAAAATTAGAGAAAATTCCAAAAATTGTGAAATTTTGAGGATACATTCCTCATAACATATACTATCATGGAAAAAATAATTTTCTATGAAAATAAGTTCCATTTTCAAATCTTGATACAAAGTTCAAAAGTCTTTGAAATAGCTCAAAGTTAACTCATCTTTGTATCAACTTGTTCAATGATGAATGCTATCACTAGAAAAGCTTCATCAAAGTTTTTCAAATCAATTTTGAAATGATTTTAAACCATTTAATTTATGACCACAATCTTTGGGTTAAATGTACATGACTTGTACATAAGCTTTCCCTATGATCCCCAATTTCGAATTAGGCTCATCTAGGCACAAGAACTATGCACCTTGATCCTAACTCATCATCCTAATATCTCACACACATCTAAGGTGTATCAAACACATTCAAGTCAATTTTGATGTGAGATATGGGTTTAGGTTAGCTTAGACTAAGGTCTCATGCATTTTCTAAACATCAATTTGATCTCCATATCAAATTGTGTTTTTAACCTTAAATCAATTTCATTGATTATAAATGCAAGAGAAGAGATGATGACATGGCATATAATGATATCATAAATGAAACATGTGTCAATGTCATGATGTCATGACATAAAGTATGAAACTTAAATAGAGCATGACATTTGACTAACCTAAGCATTATCATGTCATTTTAAATGATCATAAAATAAATATGATGTCATGACATGGCATATGGCAAACAATATATGGCAAATAACACATAAAGGTATAGAAAATACCTAATTCTAGCCTTAGTTGCCATTTTTGATAATTTCGATCATTTTGCCATAAATTCTATATTCCTAAGTGTGATAGACCTCAAATCATATACCAAAGATGTTTAGATCACTATGTGCCAATTAGATTGACTCTAGACAACTCCTCAAATTTGATTGACACATCCTAATTATCTTAGGAATAACTTTCCATTTCATTTTCAAGGCTTGATTATACCTTGAAAATTCCCAAAGTGCCACCTTTTGCCATGATTAGGTTAACTACATATTCAAGTAAGGTTGTCACACTCTAATCCATCTAGCGTGATGGAATCATGCTCTTAGGAACCCAATACCTATTGGAGCTCATTGGGTTCACTAAGTATTCACTAGGGATGACTTCCCTAGCAACCCTTCTAATGACCCTCCTAGGCTTTGAAGCCTTGGTCATTTGGGACTCATCAAGATCAACTCTAGGGGTGACTCCCCTTGTGACCTTGGTGATGGTCTTCCTAGCCCTAGATTTTGTTCCATAATCGAATGGAACATTGTGATAAGTGGGCTTGACCATTTGGAACTTAGGTTTGTGACCCAAACCTTTCTTGTCCTTGGACATTGGTTTTTGACCCTTAAACCCTAGAGATGACTTCTCCAAGTTCTTAAGAGCCTTTTCCAAAGTATCAAGTCTTGACCTCAAGACTTGATTCTCCTTCTCTAATACCTCAATTTTTAATTTTTCATTTTTCTTTGAGGTATTCCTAGGCATGTGTCTAGTTGTTTTGGGATTCCTACCTAGGTTTTCCTTAGCCTTAGATGGGTTAATTCTAGGGTTGGCTTGTTGGTGCAACATCCCTCAGGTCAAGGTTGACCTGGTTAACCAAGCTGAGTTTTGGTTTGGGTTTAGATGTTTGACAATAAGATATTGATTGAAGAAGAGTCAAGTAGGTCAAGGTTGACCGGATACTTGACTGGGAAGTCCTAACTGGAATGTTAGGCAGAAGGAAAGTCCTAGTGAGTGAAGCTAGGCAGAAGGAAATCCTGGTGAGTGAAGCCAGGTGAAAGTCCTAGTGAGTGAAGCTAGGCAGAAGGAAATCCTGGTGAGTGAAGCCAGGTGAAAGTCCTAGTGAGTGAAGCTAGGCAGATGGAAACCCTAGTGAGTGAAGCTAGGTGAAAGTCCTGGTGAGTGAAGCCAGGCAAGGGAAATCCAGATGGATCAAGGATGATCGGACATCTGGTGTTGGGAAGTCCAAGTAGGTCAAAGGATTGACTGAATACTTGGCAAGGAAGGAAAACCAGATGGATCAAGGATGATCGGACATCTGGTGTTGGGAAGTCCAAGTAGGTCAAGGGAGTGACCGGATACTTGGCACGACGAGTAAAAGTCCAAGTGGGTCAAAGGGATTGACCGGACACTTGGTGGGGAGTCCTGGCAGGTCAAGGGAGTGACCAGATGCTAGGCATGATGTACCAACAGGTCAAGGTTGACCGGATGTTGGTTAGGGAGGTTTGGGACTTGGTTTTGGGCAAAAACCAAGTGCTGGATCGATCCGTGGATCGATCCAGGCTCTGGATCGATCAGTGGATCGATCCAGATTCTTCCCAGCGAACAGAAAGCTTCTGGATCGATCCGTGGATCGATCCAGAGGTCCCGATCGATCAGCCGATCGATCGGGACGATGCTGCTTCGCGCGACAAGCGCTGGATCGATCCGTGGATCGATCCAGACGCTATTTCCAGAGCACAGAGGCGCTCTAGATCGATCCGTGGATCGATCCAAAGCCTCCCCGATCGATTCAGAACATTTGAATCGATCGGGATCCGACCGTTGGCGTCGATAAAGGCCGCAGGCGCTCGATTCCTTCGGCATCACTTCTCCGATTCACTTCAGCTCTTCGCCAGCTTCTCCACAGCTCTCTACAAGCACGTGATCGCCAGTTCTTGAAGGATCTTGGAGGCTTTCCAAGTCAAGAGGCGGATCCATTGCAAGAGGAAGAAGTTAGGGTTAGGGTTTTTACTGCACATCTTGTAAGCTTTTGCTTAACTTGTATTTCCCTTTCTTCTTCTTGTATTGAGAGTGTTGTAGGACTTCTCCGCCTTTGGTAGTTACCATAAAGGAGTGTTTTCATAGTGGAGGGTGCGTGTGTGGTGTGGATCCTTGGACTAGTCACCTCTTGTGAGGTGGATACCAAGTAAACCAACCGTGTTAGCGTTGTGTGTTGTTTCTTTGTATTTTCCGCTGCACATCCAAGAAGAAACAAGCAACGCCAAGCAACGAAGCGCACCGAGCGAACGCGACGAGCTATTCACCCCCCCTCTAGCTACTTTTGGTCCTAACAAGTGGTATCAGAGCGAGGCCGCTCTTCACCGGAATCATCGCCGGAAGGGTCAAGCATATCAAGAAAAGCTAGAGGGTGAAGAAGTTGGAGCAAATTCTTCAAGTTCAAGACTTTATCAAGCTCAACTTCAAGATGCAATTCCAGGATGGACTTGGATTTGACACGAGGGTGGCTCCACCATACACCTCCACGAGCTTCGATTCTTGGAAATCAAGAATCGAAAACTTTCTTATGATGGAGATAGAGCAATGGTTTGCTCTTACGGAAGGCTTCGAAGCTCCAACAAATTCCAAGGGCAAAGCTCTAAAGAAAAGCAAATGGAGCCCGGAGCAAGTCCAAAGGTGCGAGGCCAATGACAAAGTGACCAAGCTTTTGGTCAATCTATTGCCAAGCACCATCCTTTGCAAAATTGGAGAATTTGAAGATGCAAGGGAATTATGGAGCAAATTGGCCAAGCTTCATGAAGAGATCCCCTCCACTGCACAAGATCAAGAGGAATCCAAAGAGGGCGACTCATTGGAGCAAGACCAAGAGGAGGACTCCGAGGTTGAGAGATGCTCAACCTCCGAAGAAGAGGAAATTCAAGAAGCTTCATCCTCAAGGGAATGCAACGAAGGGAACAAGGAGGGAGCACACTCCTTGTTTCACATTCAAGATGATGAAGCCTCCACCTCTAGGATTGAGGGGGAGCAACCCTTGGTGACACCGGATCAAGAAGAAGGAGAAGCTTCTACATCCGGGTCAAGAGAAGAAGAGGAGGAAGAAGCTTCTACCTCCACAAGTCAAGAAAGATCAAATGGAGAAGCTTCTACATCCGGAACAAGTGCCATCCCTACACAAAAGGTATAAATATGTCAATTAATAATAAAAATCATATAATATGTTTTGAGTGTAGGGAAAGTGGGCACTACAAGAGCAAGTGTCCCAAGTTGGCCAAAAAGAAGGGCCAAGTGGCACAAAAGGGCAAGGTGAAGCCCAAGGAGACCATCCCCGGAACAAAGAAGAGCAAGGAGCACATTGTGTGCTTTTTGTGCCAACAAAAGGGGCATTACCGTAGTCAATGCCCCAAGGGGAAGAAGATGGTCAAGGCTCAAGGAGGCACTAGTCAAGGGGGAGCCTCCAAGGTAAAGAAGAAGGTATCTTTTATTGAGCCTACTCCTTTACATTATGGTAAAAAGCATGATAGTTCTAACTTTTATCATTTTAATGCAATTTACCATAAGAATAGAAAGCATGAGGGCTTTAAGGAAAAGTATGTGGCCCTACATGCTAAGACTACTACACCTAAGGTTAGGAATGTAGGTAAAAATCTAGGCAATAACTCTAAGGATTTTAGATACAAGCCTAGAAACCAAAATGCTCATGGACTTAATGAAAAACCAAAATCTAAGGACTTAATGATAGAAAATCAAGTCTTGAGGTCAAGACTTGACAAAATGGAAAAGACCCTAAAAAGGATGGAAAATATCCTAAAAGGGCAAAATGAGCAAAACCTAGGGCTAGGAAAATCAAAGCCATCAAATAGCCATAGAGGTTTGGGATACAAACCAAAGGCTAAGAAGGATGTGTCTAGTTATCATAGGGTTCCATATAGTTATGGAACAAACCCTAGGTCTAGTGGTCAAGTCAAGAATACTAGGGAAGTCATCCCTAAGAGTATTTTTACAACCAAAGTGACTAAGACTTCTAAGAAGTCTAAGAAAGTCACTAACAAGGTCACAAGGGAGGCTATCCCTAGGGTTGACCTAGAAAATGTGACCAAGGCTTCTAAGAAGCCCAACAAGGTCACTAGGAAGGTATCTAGGGAAGTTATCCCTAGTGAGTACCTAGAGCATTCAAGGAGCACCAATAGGTGTTGGGTTCCTAGGAGCATCTTCTCTACCCCATAGAGGGGTTAGAGAGTGTCAACTCCGATTAGAAGGGTAGTTAACCCAACTTTGAGGAAATTGACACTCAAGGAGCATTTTCAAGGTTTTTGTTAACCTTTGAAAATGAAATGGAACTAGTATTTACTCCTTGAAAGAGTAAAATGTGCCTAGTGGTGAAAATTTGATTTTAATCTTAAAAGGCACATATTGGGAAATTCATAAGAGCTACCAAGTTGGGATTTTGGTATGTTCTTAGAAAATTAAAGGAAATTGAAGTCTTATGTTGAAGTGCTACTCTTGTGGAAAAATGAAATATGCCAACATTTGAGGAATATGCTTAATTTCAATTGGCATAAATTAATCAAGGGAATTAGAAATGCCAATTTAGGTTTTGGCGTTTTCTTGACGCACTTAAGGGCAATCTAGGTTTAAGTTGTAAGTTTAGCTAAGGTTTTAAGGATACTTAGATAGTTAATCTAGGTATATTTTATTTATGCTAAATCTTGCCATGATTGTTTGCCCATCATATGCCATGACATCATGTCTACTTTTGCATTCATGACTTATTATGAAAAATACAAAAATACCATGTCATGACATTCATACATCATGTAGTTATAGGATATTTTCTTTTGAAAATTATTTCCTTTTGATGTATGTCATAACATTATCATGCATTAGTTTAATTTCTTGTAGTTAAGGATAAATGGCATTTAACAACACTTATTAACAAGTGACATCCTAGGTGGATGTCTAATATCTTTGAAATGCCTAGATAGATATGCATGATCCCTAGAATAGGGCAAAACCAAAATCTTACATCTCACAAGGACTATAAGATGACATGTATGTGTTTTAGTGCACATTAGATACAAGTGAGATGTTAGGAAGATGAACAAAACTCAAAATGTTGATTTAGTGCATTCTTTTGAGTTTTAGGTTCATCAAAACACATAGTTATGTGTTTTCCCATCATTGGGAAAGCTAATGTACAAGTCATGTGCATTATGCCCAAGGAACATGATGGGATATTGGTTTTGAAAATGTTTTTAAAATGTTTTTGGAAAACCTTGGTGAAGGCTATCTTTTGATAGTAATCACCATTGAATAGTTAGACACAAACTTGAAGAAAACACTAAAGTTTTTGCAAGTTTTCAAGTTTGTGTCAATCTTTGAAAATATGATGTATTTTCATAGAAAACTATTTTTCCATGATAATATATGCCCTAAACAATGTCTACACGAAATTTCATAATTTTTGGATTTTTGTAGAATTTTCTAGGGGTTTCTGAAGTTGACTGAAATGGAATTTCAGCAACTATCAGAGCTCCGATCGATCCATGGATCGATTGGAGTGCCTGAATCGATCCATGGATCGATTCAGAAGGCAAATCTCGCGAGCAGTAGCTCGCTGGATCGATCAGCCGATCGATCCAGGTAGTCTGAATCGATCAGTGGATCGATTCAGAAAGGTTCAATCGATTGGAACCCAACTCCAATCGATCCAAGTTGCTGATTTTGGCTGGGAAAGCCTGATTTCAGCACTTTGAACCTATTTTAGTCTAGGTAACCATTCCAAACCCTTAAAATACATTTGTATACATAAAAAGGGTGTTTTCGTGTTGAAAACAAGGATGGAATGGTAAAGGAAGACTTCATTGAAGTTTAGGTTGAGGTTTGTTTCAAATTTTGAATATTTGAACCTCAAAAACTTCTAAATTTGGGTTTCCTAAAGTTTTAGGGATTCCAAGTCATTGTTGGTGCAATGACAGAAGTTACCACCATGTCTTTAGGGGGAGGTACTCTTTAAAGACATGAAAAACTATTTTTCATGAACCTTGGAAGGTGGTTAACCTTCTGTTAAGAATATGCTCAAGGTTGAGCATGGGTTGAAAATGGGGAGTGGATATCCTCATTTGTTCAGAGGTTTCAAAGGATAATGCTCAAGGATGGGCATTTACCTACATTGGGGGAGAATGTAGGGGTAAGGATAATGAAGGGTATGGGACCTTCAGTATCGTGTTGATCACAACGAGTGATGTTGTGAAGAACGATGAGTAACTCTTCAGGGGGAGAGTCTTCAACAAATGGAGTTGTTGAAGTGTGTCCAAAATTGGAGCATAGGTTGATGTGTCCAAATATGGGTCGATGTGGTTTATCAATAAGGGATTGATGTATGCCAATAGGGGGAGAATGAAAGGGCTTGTGAAAGGAAGTAAGTTAGGCTTTCATTACCTAGAGGGAGTTTGCCCTCTTAGGGGGAGAATGAAGAGCTTAACTTATGCTTTCATTACCTAGTGGCATGAAGAATGAGGCTATGGGATTAGCCTAACTTACATGTGGTATTGTAAGTGTTAGTGTGGTATTGTCAAACATCAAAAAGGGGGAGATTGTTGGTGCAACATCCCTCAGGTCAAGGTTGACCTGGTTAACCAAGCTGAGTTTTGGTTTGGGTTTAGATGTTTGACAATAAGATATTGATTGAAGAAGAGTCAAGTAGATCAAGGTTGACCGGATACTTGACTGGGAAGTCCTAGTGAGTGAAGTTAGGCAGAAGGAAAGTCCTAGTGAGTGAAGCTAGGTGAAAATCCTCGTGAGTGAAGCCAGGCAGAATGAAAGTCCTAGTGAGTGAAGCTAGGTGAAAATCCTGGTGAGTGAAGCTAGGTGAAAGTCCTAGTGAGTGAAGCTAGGCGATGGAAACCCTAGTGAGTGAAGCTAGGTGAAAGTCCTGGTGAGTGAAGCCAGGCAAGGGAAATCCAGATGGATCAAGGATGATCGGACATCTGGTGTTGGGAAGTCCAAGTAGGTCAAAGGATTGACTGGATACTTGGCAAGGAAGGAAAACCAGATGGATCAAGGATGATCGGACATCTGGTGTTGGGAAGTCCAAGTAGGTCAAGGGAGTGACCGGATACTTGGCACGACGAGTAAAAGTCCAAGTGAGTCAAAGGGATTGACCGGACACTTGGTGGGGAGTCCTGGCAGGTCAAGGGAGTGACCAGATGCTAGGCATGATGTACCAACAGGTCAAGGTTGACCGGATGTTGGTTAGGGAGGTTTGGGACTTGGTTTTGGGCAAAAACCAAGTGCTGGATCGATCCGTGGATCGATCCAGGCTCTGGATCGATCAGTGGATCGATCCAGATTCTTCCCAGCGAACAGAAAGCTTCTGGATCGATCCGTGGATCGATCCAGAGGTCCCGATCGATCAGCCGATCGATCGGGACGATGCTGCTTCGCGCGACAAGCGCTGGATCGATCCAGACGCTATTTCCAGAGCACAGAGGCGCTCTGGATCGATCTGTGGATCGATCCAAAGCCTCCCCGATCGATTCAGAACATTTGAATCGATCGGGATCCGACCGTTGGCGTCGATAAAGGCCGCAGGCGCTCGATTCCTTCGGCATCACTTCTCCGATTCACTTCAGCTCTTCGCCAGCTTCTCCACAGCTCTCTACAAGCACGTGATCGCCAGTTCTTGAAGGATCTTGGAGGCTTTCCAAGTCAAGAGGCGGATCCATTGCAAGAGGAAGAAGTTAGGGTTAGGGTTTTTACTGCACATCTTGTAAGCTTTTGCTTAACTTGTATTTCCCTTTCTTCTTCTTGTATTGAGAGTGTTGTAGGGCTTCTCCGCCTTTGGTAGTTACCATAAAGGAGTGTTTTCATAGTGGAGGGTGCGTGTGTGGTGTGGATCCTTGGACTAGTCACCTCTTGTGAGGTGGATACCAAGTAAACCAACCGTGTTAGCGTTGTGTGTTGTTTCTTTGTATTTTCCGCTGCACATCCAAGAAGAAACAAGCAACGCCAAGCAACGAAGCGCACCGAGCGAACGCGACGAGCTATTCACCCCCCCTCTAGCTACTTTTGGTCCTAACATGGCTTTCCTAGTATTATCCTTATCTAGGCTCACATGTTTGGCACCTAAGCATGTGTATCGATTTCTATAATTATCATGCTTATCATTATTGTCAATTGCAATCAAACTACTAGCATGCATCTTACTAGTATTGCAATAATGTGCCTTAGAGATTACCTTAGGGTTTGCCTTAGCTCCCCCTATCGATGTGCTCGGTCTCTTGTCCTTGTGAGATTGCCTCCCCCTCGGACATTGGCTCCGATAATGTCCCCTTCGCTCGCATTGGAAGCACACCACGTGCTCCTTGCTCTTGCGTATCGAGACTCCGGCTTCCTTGACTTTTGGTGCCGGTGGAGTCTTCCTAATCCTCCTTTGACACTTACTCTTGTAATGTCCATACTCCCTACACTCAAAGCACATTATGTGTAATTTATTTGAAATTGAAATGCTTGAGTTACCTAGGGTTGAGGATGGATGAAGACTTTCTTCTTCATCCCTTCCGGAGGTAGAAGCTTCTTCCTCTTGCTCCATTCTTGAAGAAGAACTCTCCTCCTCTTCTTTCTTAGATGTTGAGTGGCCCTCAACTTCTAAATCCATTCCTCCATGAAGTGAACTCCTTGTCTCACTTGACTCCTCTTCATGGCTTGAAGTGGAGTTCCCCTCATGGAACTTAGCCAAGTTGTTCCACAACTCCTTGGCATTGTTATATCCACCTATCCTACACAAAACATCATTAGGTAAAGAAAATTTAAAAATTTTCAATACCTCATCGTTGACTAGGGATTGGTGGACTTGTTCCTTGGTCCACTCCTTCTTCTCTAGGGTTTCTCCTTTCTTGTCCATCGGAGGCTTGAAACCTAATTGAACACAACTCCAATTTTCAAGGTTAGTCATAAGAAAGTACTTCATTCTTACCTTCCAAAACGCGAAGTCGTCGCGATCGTGGAAGGGTGGAATCGTGACATCTTCTCCAAATAGATCCATTCTCTATCTTGTGCTCCCTCGGGTGTTAATCCGGCGAAGAGCAACCTCGCTCTGATACCACTTGTTAGGATCGATGATCGCGGCTAGAGAGGGGGGGTGTGAATAGACGCCCCAAATTCTTCGTTTCTTCCTACGATTAGGGTTAGCGCAGCGGAAATAACTAAATAGAAACGTAAAGGAAAAAGACAAACCTCAAACTCGATGGATGTAACGAGGTTCGGAGATGAAACTCCTACTCCTCGGCGTGTCCGTAAGGTGGACGAAGCCTATCAATCCGTCGGTGGATGAGTCCCCGGAAACCCGGCTAATAATCACTCCTTCTGGGTGGAGAAACCTCGCCACAATGTCTTGCAACAGCAAGATAAACAGGAGTACAAGAATACAGCAAGAAACTAAGTACAATACAAAAATGTAATAACCCTATCTTGCCTTCTTGTCGACTGGATGAAGCAGCAGCTTCAAACGATGCCTACAACAGCAGGAACCCAGCCGATGAAGCTCACACGAAGCTTCAAGCAGAAGCGAGCTCAGCAAAGCTCAGATCACAGCAGTGAAGAAGAACAGCAGCTCGAGAAGGAAGAAGAAGAGTGGTAGTCAGCAGCCCTCGATCTCTTCTTATAACCTCTGATATCCTGAGCCAACCTGCGAACCTGCAAGCAAAAAGAACAGAACACAGAAGCCCGAAATAACCTAGCCGTTGTCACTCACAACGGCTAGTCCTGGACCGATCAGGCTCCATCCTGATCGGTCCACACTGTCCCTGATCGGTCTTGGGGACCGATCAGGCTATGTCCTGATCGGTCCAGGAGGAGTCTGATCGGTCCCTTGGACTGATCAGCCTTTCTCCTTCTTCTCTTCTGTTTGCTTCCTGATCGGTCTTCAGACCGATCAGATAATCCACAGAAGCATTCTGTTTGATTACTGATCGGTCACCAGATCGGTCCCCAGATCGATCCAGAGCTTGGTTTTTGCCCAAACCAAGTCCCAAACCTTCCAAACCAACATCCGGTCAACCTTGACCTGTTGGTACATCATGCTTAGCATCCGGTCACTCCCTTGACCTGCTAAGACTCCCCACCAAGTGTCCGGTCAATCCCTTTGACCCACTTGGACTTTTCTCTTCGTGTCAAGTATCCGGTCACTCCCTTGACCTACTTGACCTTCTCAACACCAGATGTCCGATCACCCTTGATCCATCTGGATTTTCCCTTGCCCGGCTTCACTCACCAGGACTTTCACCTAGCTTCACTCACTAGGGTTTTCACCTGGCTTCACTCACCAGGATTTCTAATCTGCCCGGCTTCACTAACCAGGACTTTCCAACTGCCTAGCTTCACTCACCAGGACTTTCCCACTGCCTGGCTTCACTCACCAGGACTTATCCGTCTGTCTGGCTTCACTCACCAGGACTTTCCACATCCGGTCCAGAGAACGAGTTACCGAGCCCTCTCTGACCACAGTTCGGAGAACGAGCTACCGAGCCCTCTCCGACTTCCATCCGGTCCAGAGAACGAGCTCCCGATCCCTCTCTGACCACAGTCCGGAGAACGAGCTACCGAGCCCTCTCCGACTTCCATCCGGTCCAGAGAACGAGCTCTTGAGCCCTCTCTGACCACAGTCCGGAGAACGAGCTACCGAGCCCTCTCCGACTTCCCATGTGCCAAGCTTCCATACTTGGACTTCTCCGTGCCAAGTCTCCATACTTGGACTTTTCTCGTGCCAAGCTCCCTGCTTGGACTTTTCACCATGCCAAACTCCCTGCTTGGACTTTTCCCGTGCCAAGCTCCCTGCTTGGACTTTTCCGAGTCAGGTCAACTCACCTCGGGTCAACCAGGTCAACTTTGACCACGGGTTGCACCCACAATCTCCCAAGCTTGTTCTCGTCAAACATCAAAATACAACTCGAGTCAAGTCAACTCGAGTCTGGTCAACCAGGTCAACCTTGACCTAAGGTTGCACCAACAATCTCCCATCATGTTCTCGTCAAACATCAAAATACAACTCGAGTCAGGTCAACTCAAGTCGGGTCAACCAGGTCAACCTTGACCTAAGGTTGCACCAACATATATGACATGATTTTAAGTTTTTTTTATCATTGCGAAATACCTTTTGCAATGATGTATAACCTTGGTTATATGATTACTAGGTAATCACATAACCAAGATTATGGGGAATAAAATATAACCAAATGTTATTTGGTTCAATCTAGGTAATGCAACAAAAACATGTTTGTTTGAAGATTTTAATGAATAACCTAGTTTAATATTTTATTAGATTACCCTTAGTTACAAAACCAACTATACATAATAATAATAATAATAATAATAATAATAATAATAATATTATTATTATTATTATTATTTAAACTCTATTCTATTTTACTATATTTCACGTTTTTTTTATTTTTATATATTTTTTATTTTGTTTTTTAATGTTTTTAAATTTTTTTATTTTTTTAGGATTTTTTACATTTTTCTATTTTTTAATTTTTTTTTAATGTTTTTTAACATTTTTTATTATTTTTTACTTTTTAAATTTTTTTACGTTTTTTTTTTCTATTTTTTTGTATTTTTTAATGTGCTTTCTATTTTTTTAATGTTTTTTTGTGTTTTTTTTTTGTGTATTTTTAATGTTTTTTCTATTTTTTTTTTTTTAAAGTTTTTTTACCATTTTTTATTTTGTTTTTTTAATGATTTTTTATTTTTTTTCATTTTTTTATATTTTTCTTTTTTTCTTTACATTTTACTTTTTTTCACATTTTTCTTTTATTCGAGGGTATTTTGGATAAAAAAAATTGATAACCCCGGAATCAAGAAAAACCTCAGTTTTTCGAGGTTTTCCGATTTCTAGTTGCATGCCCTTTTTGCTGACGTGTCGGACATGGAATATGATTTTTGTTGATAACCTTGGATGGATAACCAAGGTTATCAAGGATAACCCCAATCAAACGCACCCTTATAGTTAAAAAAGACTCAAAATCATAGATAAATTCTAGAAACACTATCAATAGTTTTTTTAAGCCATCAGAAACATCGTGATACACTCAAAGTATACAAAATCATGTAGAAAGATAAGAAATACGTTTGTTTAAGAGACTAGTAGAAATACAATGATAACATAATTTTGAGCCCCTTTAACTATTAAGACATTTTAGTTAAAAACAAATTGATGCATTAAGGTATTTGGGCCAAAACACCTTAACAACTAAAAAAGACATAAAATCATTGATTAAAAAAGACTATGAACGAATAGAGATGGAATGTTGCCCGTATTACATTAATTGAAGGTCTTTTTAGTCATTAAGATGTTTTTGATTAGGGTGCGAAAGTTGAGGGAGGCTGAGGGGTTCCAACAAAAATGTAGGTAGATTAAGATGCAAGACACCTTGATGGGTCTCATGCTTCGACTTTTTCATGTGGTTAGGGCGATGACTAGTTTGACATGCATGCATGTGGCTCAAGAGAAGGGTTAAGGAAGAGGTATATATATATTTTAGTCACTGTACTTTGGAAAATATGAAACTATGATTGTGTTTTGATTAATACATAATGTTAGCATATAATTAATAAACTCGTCAAAAGTTAATATATGATTTCTAGAATTTATAAAACTCTTCAGCAATAATTCACTGTTCTCTATTGATATGGATGTTATTAGAGACCTCCATGTGTACCAAGAAGATAATGGCCTGATTGAAGTGGGGTCAAAAAAGATAGGTCAAAGTCAAGATAGGTTAAAGTAAGCTCAACTCCATTGATCCGAGCGGCTCCCCTCCTCGGTCGGCTCAACTTCCTCTATCTGAGTGCCCCATTCAGCTAGCTCAAGTCCACCGATCCGAGCACCCTGCTCGGTTGGCTTAATTAACTATCCCAACCGACGATCCTCTTAGCCCCACTAATTTGATGCCCCTCTCAATCCGACACCCCTTTGCGTAACAGGTCATTCCTGTCCAACTATCACAGTATGATGTGGGTTGGCCTAACAAGTAGGTTGATGTAGTACATGGAATAACGCATGAGTTGTCAGAATATGTGGGACATGATCTTCTATAAAAACGTGATCTCACATGATCTTCTATAAATATAGAACGCAAGTGACATGACAGTATGACACGATGACGATACGATGCGACATTTTTCCTCTTATAATATGATGTACAATTAATGAGGAAAAAAGTTTTTTTCCCTTTCCAACAGTATTATAAAAGGAGTCCGCTCTTAAAGACCAAGGTACGTACATATAACCATTCACAAACCACCAACATATTTTTAATGTTCATCTTCTCCACCTCTCCAACCGAAGAAGACTGACTTCAGCGTTAGAGTAGACGAGCCAAGACACATTCAGCCTTCATTCTAATTCTCTCTTTCCCTCTCAAGCATGGCAGGTGCCCCAGTTGATCTGGCTCCCTCCTTCCTTCTCCTTGAAGATTCAATGACTCCATCAACATAGAAGATAGTTCATCGATGACTTATCTTTTGATGATTTTAAGCATAAACATCTACAATACCACCAAAGTTGGGAGAAATATCCTTCCACATGATAATTTACTTAATTTTTTGATTTGTTTTTCTATATAGATAACTATGAGACTGCCTGTGTGGGACGTCCGGAGTCAACCCTTTCTCAAAAGAACATTTACAATACTAATAAAGACACATGGAACTTTGGGTTCTTTAATTTTGACAGGTAACTCTACTCCGTATTACAATGTGTGAGATTATTTTATATTTAGGATATAAGTGATACCATTAAATCTCCCCCAATGTCACATTAGGTGTTAGAATATTTTTTCATTTAGAAACAAAAGTGATAATATTAAACTCTTCCTATTATCAAATTGGATGCGATACTATTTTCTTTTGGGTTATAAAACACGTATAAAGAGAGAAAAAAATAAGAGAAAAAAAAATGGAAAAGGAGAAGCAGGACGAGTTGGTGCCACATCAGCGAAGGACTATCCTTGTGCATCATCAGTCGCCCTTCAATTGGAGTTAGTTATTTCATTACTGTTCTTCCTTCCACTCATTTGTCATTCACCTTTAGTTCTATTTCCCGGGAATCATTGTTCCAACTCCTCTAAGTAGGTTGGTTCTCTTTGGTTTATCAAAGTTTTCACAGAAATTGCTCCTAAACCTTTGGTTTCCCTTTTTCTTTCAATCGTGACTCAAAAGATAGAACAGGGTTCTTGAATTTGTTCATGCAGTGATGTTGTTTTGCTATTTGCTAATGTTCTTCCCGTTTCTTTCCCTGACCAACTTGACGCGATGAAAGAATCTTAAGCTAACCTAAACCTGGTGATGCTAGCTAGCTAGGAGCCACAGTTATCATCCCCACTGCACTTGTTCCTCATTATCACAGACAAATCTTCTGCTCAACCGAAACAGTTTTGCTTGGCTAAGTATCAAGCCAATGATCATTTTTCACTTTATATTCTATACATTTGAATTGTACCTTTCTTTTAGGATGACAAAGCTAGAGTAGTCCAGACATTGCTGTTTCATTTCATACAAAGTTTCCTTTGACTTTTAGGAAATCACAAGCACTGATTTTTCTATTCTAGGGAATTTGTATCTTTTTGGATGGATTACATATTGGTTCATCAGTATCAGTGTATGATTTTGCTCATGCAGTCATTCCACTTCAGCTTTTTCATGAGAGTCAAAAATTGTCTTATCATTGGATTTAAGACATCATTAATGTCTCTGCATCGAAAATGCCGATTTGCTAGCTTTGACACTTGTTGGCAGCCGGAGAGTTGTGCAAATTTCTGCAGGATTCATGATCTTCTTTTCCTTCCTTCCTTAGTAATCTATTCAAATTATATAGTTTAAAATCATTTATGTTTTGAATGAATGTGCTAGTTATTGTAGTAGGCATACAAAAGAGATAGGCATAAGCCACGGGAGGAGAGAAACATGCTTCTAATGTTATTTTGGCTTGAGTAAACATGCCTTTAATGTTGAGTTACCAAATAGTGTCTTCATCCCTGGAGCTGAATGGCTATTCTTCTTCTTTTCGACAGGCAAATTTGGAGCCGATACGGCGAGCAGTGGAGCTGCCACGAGGGCAAGGGAAAAAAAAAACTCAAAACGGTTAAGTTGGATTAAACTCAAGAGAAATCATCATCTTTTCCTGAGTGAGCTGATTGATCTAGTCTTTAGCTAATCAGTCTTCTTGACAGAGTAGAGCATCCGATCCATCAGTGTTTTAAGTCGGGTCTAGTCAGCCAGTCTTCCTGACAGAGCAGAGTACTTGACCCGTCAGTCTTCCAGGCCGGGTCAAGTCAGCCAGTCTTCCTGGCAAACAGATCATCTGACCCGCCAGTCTTTTAGGCCGGATCTAACCAATCAGTCTTCCTGGTAGAGCAGAGCACCCGACCCGCTGATAACCATGATTTTACTACAATATTTTGATTCATAAATGTATGTTTTTACGATGTTCTCATATGTTAAACTCATATTTACATGACATTTCATGGATTACATTTATTCTTGGACTTAATTACAAACTATCTCATTATCGCGACACTTGATGCTAATATTCGAATATGATCTTATAGACATCAAAGGGGAAGGACTTGAGTTTCATCAACCTAGATTGAGCTTGAATATAGCTCTGAAGCCATCTGAACCGTTTATCCAAAAATATGTTGAGATCTGAGTCATCTATCATGATTTGATCCATCCAAGCTTAAGAAAGAGTAGATCATTACCATAGATAAAGATATGAAGATTTTGATCCAGATCGGAAATGATCCAATTGTTGATCTAGATCTGGAGAATCTCCACCGTCCGTTTAGATTTGAGATGTGTTCAAATGAGAAGCTACAATACTACTTTCGTGGCTTCGTCAATTTTTACCGTAATCGTGTCAGAACAGAGGAGGTGGGTGTGATCCTGCTCTGGTGATTCCGATCCACCTTCCATCGTCAGCGGTGAACGGAGGTCAAGGTCGCTTCCCTTCCTCCGATCATCATCCACCTATCACTAGATGGCGACGCCACTTCAACCTTTTGATTCATCATTGATCGCCAACTTTGCCGCGACTTCATGCGAAGAAGAAGAAGCAGAGAAGAGGAGAAGCAAGCAAATTTGATCTGGTTTCTTTGTCTTTTAGCCGACGTTCTTCTTCCTTGAGCTCTGCACCCATTTGAACGATTAGAAGTGTTTGCTTCTAATCCTTTTGATTTCTGCATCGATTTCTAGCTTCAGTTGTGTCATTGGATTAGATCATCTAATTTGATCAGTTTTTCATCATTTGTAAGGTCCGAACATCTTCGTCCAATTCTGTGAGTGCTTGGGGTTTCCTCCAGCTCACCTTGCTTTATCACTTCTCCCAGATTTCATTTATACATTTTTGCTTTTCCAATTTTCAGCTTAGTTTCTGTTTTTTTGCCTATTCAGTTACATAGACTCGAATTGGTAGGGTTAGATGAAGTTTAGATATGTTTTCCCTTGTCTTCAATTTATCTAAATATTTGCTAATTCCTTGGGTAGAGATCTGAATCTGATGTTTGTGCTTGGTTCTTGAGCTATTTGCTAGTGTGTGTTTATCTGGATTCGAATTTCTTGTTTCAGTAATTGATTGAATCTGATTAGATTTTGTTCTTGTTTAGTATTATTAGTTTTTATGGCATTCATATTCACGAACCTGGATAGATCTCCTTCCATATGACAAATGGTTGGATTTTATTACACGTTCTTGGTATCAAGAGGAGTTAAGTCTGTTTTGCTCTGGTTTTGTTCTTATTTTGATTCTGTTATGTTTAGCTCTGTTCAATTCAATATGCATTAGTTAGGTTAGTTTAATTTCATACTTGTCTTGCTATTGCATTCCTGTTGATAATGATTTTTATAGCGTAAGGTGACATTACTGATCCTGTCCGAAAGCTGAATCAACGGACGCTGGGCACGTGGCACTCTCCGAGTCGTTGACGTAGATCTCCGACCGGTCGTACGAACCTCTGACGAACCTGCAAGGAAGTCGGGCCGGGAAAGGGTTCCCGGCGACGACCCTCCGACGCTCAAGTCAGGCAAAGCTCGACAACAAAGAAGTGGCTCCAAATATCGTAGAATGCATACCTCCGGCGAAGTATAAGGCTCCTTATATAGAGCTGTGAAGGAGCTCACGCACGCCTACCGAGGCAAACACGTGTCCTTAGCCCATACCTCGGTATGTGCTTGTCAGACAAGCTTACCTGACACCATACTGCTACAGTCCGAGCACATCTATAATGTGACAAGGGAATCTGCTGTTATAAGATCCTGCGTATGGTCCAATCGTCGAACATGCTCGCTGTCAGAATATGCTTCTATGTCCTTTTGTATCTTCTGTTCCTGCGCCGAGCGTCCTACCGGTCGGCAGTCATGAGCATAGTTCGACCGGTCGTTCATGCTGGTCCACTTAGGAGCTTCCCGATAATGTGCTCTTGTGGAGACTGTTCGTAGTATTCGCTCGGCCATATGTTCCTGTTCAACGAGCGTCGGAACCCCTACTCCCGCCGGGGCGCCTTTTGCCATCAGTTAGACACCGGTCGGTCGGCCGGGCGGTTGGCCCAACCTTTCCCCGGTCGGTCCACGTATCCAACCTTTTCTAGGTCGTCCGGTCAGTCCATCCTTGTCCGATCGACCACCTGGCCCTTTGACTTCCACGTGGCGTTGACTCCCCGGAACGGGGGTCCCCTGTTCTTACCGCCGGATCACTTGCCTCCCCTTCAAGTCTAGTCGAAGGAGGCACTTAGTCCGACTGACTGGACGATTGTTTAGCCGAACGGCGTCCTTCAGCTAACATCCGCTCGGAATCAAAGGGGGTAGCCAAAACGCCAGTCAACGGCCACATTTCTCGGCATCTCTTCGAAGTTCTCGTCAAATATCTATCATTAAGGTCGAGCACGCGCCCATTAAATGCGTTCCAGTGGCTGGCTGCCACGTGGCGATGCTGCCGTCATCGTACGGCGGCGGCGTGGTACTCTGATGGGATCGAGGTGGTTCGAAATGAACGGCACGATGCGCGCTCTGATTCTCGCGACCTGGATCCAACGGTGGAGGCCGCTCGGGCTCCACCCTATAAAAGCTCCGTTTTCTTCCTTCGCCGCACCCTTACTCTTGCGTGCCTTCCAGTTTCTCGCGTTCCAGCTTTCCGGCGATCTCGCTCCTCTATTTCCGGCGGTCTCCGGTGCTCTTCCCTCGATCCTCCTCTCCGTTGTAAGGTTCTGCTTCTTTTTCTCTTTGTTTCTGGCATTTCCGTTGCTTTTCTTTCCCAAGTTTTCGTTTTTGGGTTACTGTTTCTTTGCCATCTTCTTCCTTCTCTTTTGATTTTGTCCGTCCGGACCATGGCCCAATCTTCTCAACCCGAAGACCAAGCCCTCGGCCCATGGTATACTACCATGGAGTTGCGATTCGATCGGCGTGACGCCGACCTTCTAATTAATACTTATGAGATCCCCTCCAACCTTGAAATCATCTTACCCACAGATTCCGCTCGGCCAAACAAACCGCCGCGCGGAGCGTTTTGTGTTTTCCGTGACCAGTTCACGGCCGGTCTGCGACTCCCCATTCATCCCTTCTTTATAGAAGTTTGCAACTTTTTCGGCATTCCGCTCGGAAGCCTAGTCCCCAATACTTTCCGCCTCTTATGCGGTGTAGTAGTCCTCTTCAAAATCCATAGCATTCCCCTCCGACCGGAGGTCTTCTATTACTTCTATTACCCCAAGCAATCCGAGCCAGGCACCTATATGTTCCAAGCTCGGCCCAGCTTGGTCTTCTTCAATAAACTGCCTTCCTCCAATAAGCATTGGAAGGAATTCTACTTCTACATTCGCCTTCCCGAACGGCCTACCTTCCGAACCCAGTGGCAGGTCGGCCTTCCTCTCTCCCCAGAGCTCAAAAGGTTCAAGACCCGACCGGATTATCTCCACGCCGCCAACATGCTATCCGGTCTGCGGCTTGACATCAATAAGTTCCTTCTAGAAGGGGTTATGTACATCCTCAGCTTGAGTCCGATCAGAGCCCCACTACCGAACGGCTTCGATAAGAATTTAACTTGGTAAATTCATTTTAATTGCTAACTGATTTTCTCTGTTTTCCTTTGCAGCGAACACCGTCATGGAGTCAGTGATGGTTGGCATTCTGAAGAAAAAGGCGGCGGCGCTCGAAGCCTCAGCGGCCAAAGAAATGGAGACGCTCGGCATCCAGCCGATCGGATCTAATGAGGGGGAGAGCGGGACCCATGCTGGGGAGTCGGCCGCTCAGGCTTCTCTTCCAGGGCAAGCGACTGGCGCAACTGCCAGTTGAGAGCCTTCCGCTCGGGATGAGGGCTCAGCGCAAGAGGAAGAACGCCCTCTTCGACAAAAAAGACGCCGGGAGGAAACGCCACTCCGCTCGGCAGCTTCAGCTATACATCCATCTAAGCGGATTATCGCCGCTTCTCGGGGTAAAGCTCCAGAGATCGAGGCGATTTCGTCCGATCGGACTCCCTCCCAACTTGACGCATCCTCGTACCCTCTCGAGGCGGTTCCAGTCAGTGTCCTTCCGCCCGCTCCCCACCAGGTCCATCGTTCTACAATTTTGTCCCAATTTTCTGCGTCGGCTTCCGCTCCTTCTCCAGCTTCCGCCCAGACGACCCCCGGTCAGCGCCGCACCATCCGAGTCTCACTCCACCTCTCGACCGAAGAACTGTTGCCCGACGCCGACCGACCCACAGCGCCCGAGCACATGATCACGATGAAGGGGCCCTTAGTTGAAATGTGGGCCGACGCTCGGGCGCGTGTGGCACTGATTCCGCTCCGCAACTTGGCCGATAGTCACATGCAACAGGCCACCGGGGTAGGTGTATTTTCTCCAACTTCCTCGCACATTCTTTCCGATCGGCTTATAATAATTTTTTTTTTGTCAGAGATGGGTGGAGGAAATTGCCGTTTCCAATCGGCTTGCGATGGTGGACGAGGAGCTTAAAAGGCTACGGAGCTCGGGCGGCGCTCCTCCGCAAGGCCCTTCGTATACCGAGCTTCAGAAGGAGCTCAAAAAGACTCAGGATTTGCTGGCGGCCAAGCAGAAGAAGACGGCCGATCAGGCCCACGCCTTGGCCGAGTCCGAGCGGCAAGTCAAGTCGCTCGACACAAAAATAACCCTGGCCACCACTCGAAAAAACACGGCCATCTCCGATCTAGAGAAAAAGAATGTCGAGGCTCGGGGATTGAAGCTGAAAGTCAAGGAGTTGATGGAGCAGCTCGATAAAGAGAAAGCGGGCCGCTCGGCCGACGCAATCAAGCATAAGGACGAGCTAAAAACTCTGCAAGAATCCCTCGCTGCCTCCCAAGCGGTCTTCACAGAATATCAGGAGGCCGAGCCGAGCCGGGTCGCCGCCTTGAGACAGAATTACATCCGCTCGCCTGAATTTTTGGAGAAGGTTTGCGAGCGGATGTATACTGCGTTTGACCTTGCCATGACCGCCACGGTGACCTATCTGAAGTCCAAGGGGCACCTTCCCGAGTCCGCCATCATCCCGGCCGCAGATCAAGTGGCGCTCCTTGATAACATCCCGAAGGACCTCTATGATTACCTAGAGTAGAAGCTTTACATGTAATTTGGCCGCTCGGCCCAAGGCACTTCTTTTTTTGTAATTTGGTCACTCGACCAGTCTTTTTAATATGTTATCCTTTCGCTTGTTGTCCTTTTGCTAGTTAATATGTGTGTTGTCCGCTCGCCTCTTATCACACCTCTCGTGCTCGATAGGTATTTTTACAAAGTATTTTGCGTACCATTTCCGTTTGGACGAATATATTCTGATTCGACGAGATTATTCACTGGATATTGATGTACCTTTGGGTACTGGGCAGAGCAGAACGCATAGTTGGTCAAACGATATTAATAGCGATTACAAGTCCTTTTGATTGCCTTCTTCCGCTCGGAGGGTTTATAGACGCCGGCTCGTCTCTCGATTTTTAACGTCGGAGCTCGACGGTCTTCCGCTCGGAGGGTTTATAGATGCCGGCTCGTCTCTTGATTTTTAACGTCGGAGCTCGACGGTCTTCCGCTCGGAGGGTTTATAGACACCGGCTCGTCTCTCGATTTTTAACGTCAGAGCTCGACGATCTTCCGCTCGGAGGGTTTATAGACGTCGGGTTCCGCTCGGAGGGTTTATAGACGCCGGCTCGTCTCTCGATTTTTAACATCGGAGCTCGACGGTCTTCGGCTCGGAGGGTTTATAGACGTCGGCTCATCTCTCGATTTTAACGTTGGAGCTCGACGGTCTTCTTCTCGGAGGGTTTATAGACGCCGGCTCGTCTCTCGATTTTTAACGTCGGAGCTCGACGGTCTTTAAGGCTAACTTTAACACTGCCGTTCGGCGAAGTTATTTGTCATCCTTTATCATTTTTGCTGCCTGCATTACAAGTACATAGGCGACCAAAACGTATGCAAAATTACATCAGCGCACCTCTTACCCAGCTCGGTACGGCTGGAGATGATTTGCGCTCCATGGTCGATCCAGCTGCCGCCCGTCCTCATCCTCCAAATAATAAGCGCCCGAGCGGAGCTTTTCGATGATTTTGAAGGGGCCCGCCCAAGGAACTTCCAGCTTGTCGACGTCGTCGACCGGCTTTACTTTCTTCCAGACAAGGTCACCAACCTGGAATGCTCGGGGGATTACGCACCGATTGTAGTTTTGCTTCATCCGTTGCCGGTACACCATCAGCCGGACGGATGCCTTGGCTCGCTCCTCGTCGACCAAATCCAGCACCATGTTCCTCCGCTCGGCGTTGCCATCATCATAGTTCTGGATCCGGACGGACTCGACGCCGACTTCGACAAGAATAACCGCTTCGCCGCCGTACACCAGATGGAAAGGCATGACGCTCGTTCCTTCCTTTGGGGTCGTGCGGATGGCTCATAAGACGCCAGACACTTCATCCACCCAGCTTCCTCCCAAATGGTCGAGCCGAGCGCGCAGAATGTGAAGAATTTCCCGGTTGGCTACTTCGGCTTGACCATTGCTTTGGGGATACGCCACAGACGTGAAGTGTTGCTCGATGCCGTAGCTTTTACACCAATCTTCGAGCAACTTTACCGCGAACTGCCGCCCGTTATCGGAAACAAGTCGACGAGGGATGCCGAACCGGCAGATGATGTGTTGCCATATAAACTTTTTAACCATCTGCTCGATGATCCTGGCCAATGGCTCGGCCTCCACCCATTTGGAAAAATAGTCGACAGCCACCAGCAAAAACTTCCGCTGACCGGTCGCCATAGGAAAAGGACCCACGATATCCATTCCCCACTGGTCGAACGGACATGATACGGTAGCTGCCTTCATTTCCTCCGTTGGTCGGTGATAGAAGTTGTGATACTTCTGGCAGGAAAGGTACGTTCCGACAGTCCGAGCGACGTCTGCTTGCAAGGTTGGCCAGAAGTATCCGGCCAGCAGGATCTTCTTTGCCAACGATCGTCCGCCCGGATGCCCTCCGCACAATCCTTGATGTACTTCTTGAAGGATGTACGCCGCGTCCTCCGAGCTTACACATTTCAACAGCGGCCGGGAGAAAGCCTTCTTGTAGAGTTGGTTTCCAATGAGCGTGAACCAACCGGCTCTCCTTCTTAATAGCTGGGCAGCTTCCCGATCGGACGGTGTCGCACCCGTGCGCAGAAACTCTATGATGGCTGCCCTCCAGTCGCTCGGAAACGTGAGGCCCTCCATCCGGTCGACATGTGCCACCAAAGATACTTGTTCAATTGGCTGTTGAATAACGACCGACGTTATTGAACTTGCTAGTTTGGCCAACTCATCTGCCGCCTGGTTTTCCGCTCGGGGTATCTTCTGGATAATGACCTCTCTGAAACTGGCCTTGAGCTTTTCGAAGACTTCCGCGTAGAGTTTGAGCCGAGCGTTGTTAATTTCAAAAGTTCTTGAGAGTTGCTGAGCGGCCAACTGAGAATCTGAATGCAGCGTCACCCGTCCGGCTCCCACATGCCGGGCGGCCTGTAAACCGGCTATAAGGGCTTCATACTCTGCTTCATTATTTGTAGCTCTATAATCCAGTCAGACTGATAAGTGCATCTTTTCTTCTTGGGGAGAGAGTAATAGCACGTCAATCCCGCTCCCAAGCCGGGTGGACGATCTGTCCACAAATAATTTTCACATAGCTTCGGGCTCTGGCCTTTGCACTTCGGTGATAAAATCCGCCAAGGACTGCACCTTTATCGCTGAACGGGGCTGATATTGAATTTTAAATTCGCTCAACTCCGTTGTCCATTTGATGAGCCGTCCGGAAGCTTCGGGATTCAACAACACTCTTCCCAATGGGCTATTCGTCCGGACGATGATAGTATGAGCCAAGAAATATGGACGGAGGCACCGAGCGGCGAGGACCAGAGCGAAAGCCAGCTTCTCGAGCCCAGTGTAGCGAGATTCAGCATCATTTAAAATATGACTTAGAAAATATACAAGTTCTTCTCCGCTCGCCCTTACTAGTGTCGAGCCGACTGCTTGCTCAGTTGAAGATAAATAGATACAAAGTGGCTCACCTACAGTCGGCTTGGCTAGAACAGGTAGAGAGTTCAAGTACGTCTTCAGATCTTCGAACGCCCGATCGCATTCTTCATCCTAGTGAAACTTAGTGGCCTTGCGCAAGATTTTGAAAAAAAGGTAGGCTTCGGTCGGCGGTCCTGGAGATGAATCTGGACAGAGCAGTTATCCGACCGGTCAAGCGCTGCACTTCCCTCAGATTTCTTGGGGGCGACATGTCTTGTAATGCTTTCACTTTGCTGGGGTTTGCCTCGATGCCCCGCTCGGTCACTATGTATCCCAAGAAACGCCCGCCTTTTGCTCTGAACAGGCACTTCTGAGGGTTCAGCTTAACTCCATATTTCCGCAGCGTTCGGAAAGTCTCTTCCATGTCTTCAAAGAGATCGGCCGCTCGGACGGACTTGATGAGAATGTCGTCCTCGTATACTTCCAGATTTCGCCCGATCTGCTCTTTGAACACTTTGTTCATCAAGCGCTAATAAGTGGCTCCCGCGTTCTTTAATCCGAACGGCATCACATTATAGTAATAGGTGCCGTCGGCTGTAACGAAGCTGACTTTTTCTTGATCTTCTCGGGCGAGCGGCACTTGATGGTAGCCTTGATATGCGTTGAGCATGCATATCAACTCGCAGCCAGCTGTAGAATCCACCAGTTGATCGATCCGGGGCAGAGGATAAAAATATTTTGGGCACGCCTTGTTAAGATCCCGGAAATCAATGCACACTCTCCATTTGTTGCCCGGCTTGGAGACTAGTACCACGTTCGCCAACTAGCTGGGGAACTGGACCTCGCGTATGTGGCCGGCCTCCAGGAGTTTTTCGACTTCTGCTCAGATGATTGCATTTTGTTCGGCGATGAAGTCCCTCTTTCTCTGCTTCACCGGCCGAGCGTCTGGTCGGACGTGGAGCTCATGCTGCGCTATACTCGGTGAGATTCCGGGCAGCTCATGCGTCGCCCAGACGAAGACATCACAGTTTCTCTGGAGGCATTTGATCACTTCCTCTTTCTGGCTTGCCTCCAGATCGGCCGCAATGAATGTTGTGGCCTCCGATCGGGTCGGGTGAATTTGCACTTCCTCTTTTTCTTCATAAACCAAAGAGGGAGGTTTTTCAGTTATAGCGTTCACCTCGATCTGTGGCGTCTTCCGAGCGGAATTGGCTTCTGCTCGGACCATCTCGACGTAGCATCGCCGAGTTGCTAGTTGATCTCCTCGTACTTCTCCCACTTTGTCTTCAACCCGGAACTTGATTTTCTGGTGGAAGGTGGAGATGGCCGCTCGAAATTCACTGAGAGCCGGTCGTCCCAATATGACATTGTACGCCGACGGAGAGTCCACCACGTCGAAGTTTGCAGTCCGCGTCCTTCTGAGCGACTCCTCTCCCAGCGAAATGGCCAGCCGGATCTGTCCGACCGGCTGAACTTCATTACCCGTAAACCCATAGAGGGGGGTTGTCATGGGCAGCAGCTCGGCTCGATCAATTTGTAGTTGATCGAAGGCCTTTTTGAATATGATATTGACCGAGCTTCCTGTGTCAATAAAAACGCGGTGTATAGTGTAATTGGCTATTACCGCTTTGATGAGGAGAGCGTCGTCATGTGGTACTTCGACTCCCTCCAAGTCCTTTGGCCCGAAACTCATTTCGGGTCCGCTCGCCCGTTCCTGGCTGCAGCCGACAGCATGGATCTGGAGTTGCCGGACACTCTCCTTCCTTGCTCGGTTAGAGTCTCCTCCGGTCGGCCCGCCAGCTATAATGTTGATTTCGCCTCGGGAAGTGTTACTTCCATTTTCTTCTTCCCGAGCTAACGGTCGGGGCCGCTCCCTAGGCATTCGGGGATTCTCATGCCTCGGAGTGTGATGTCGCTCGGGTGTCTGTTGTTGTCTCCTGTCGGGTACCATCCGATCGGCTTTACGAGGCCTCTGTCGCCTGTCGGATGATGGCGATCGACGGCCGTCACTTCGGGGAATGGGATGAGCGATCAAGGGAAGACTCTGGCAATCTCTTGTGTTGTGCATGTCCGTCCGGTGGAATGAGCAGAACATTGGGGTCCATACCTTCTTTTTTGGCCTGGGCCGCTCGGAGAATACTTCTTGGATGGCATGGGATCTTGCCTGTTGTGGTGGACGAGCTGCTTCAGCTCGCGGTCCTCTGGGCGGCTGATGAGCAGTATGGGGCTTCCGCTCGGCAGGGGTCGACCGCTCAGTTGAAACTTCTTTTCGTCGGGCCGCTTGGGCTTCCTCCACGTTGATGTATTCCTTGGCCCGGTGTAGCATATGGTCATAGTCTCGGGGCGGTTTCCAAATGAGCGATCGGAAGAAGTCCCCGTCCACGAGGCCTTGTGTGAAGGCATTCATCATAGTTTCCGAGGATGCAGGTGCGTTCCCACAGACAACGCCAAATTGATCCTGTCAGAAAACTGAATCAACGGACACTGGGCACGTAACACTCTCCGAGTCGTTGACGTAGATCTCCGACCGGTCGTACGAACCTCCGGCGAACCTGCAAGGAAGTCGGGCTGGGAAGGGGTTCCCGGCGACGACCCTCCGACGCTCAAGTCAGGCAAAGCTCGACAACAAAGAAGTGGCTCCAAATATCGTAGAATGCATACCTCCGGCGAAGTATAAGGCTCCTTATATAGAGCTGTGAAGGAGCTCACGCACGCCTACCGAGGCAAACACGTGTCCTTAGCCCATACCTCGGTATGTGCTTGTCAGACAAGCTTACCTGACACCATACTGCTACAGTCCGAGCACGTCTATGATGTGACAAGGGAACCTGCTGTCATAAGATCCTGCGTATGGTCCAATCGTCGAACATGCTCGCTGTCAGAATATGCTTCTCTGTCCTTTTGTATCTTCTGTTCCTGCGCCGAGCGTCCTACCGGTCGGCAGTCATGAGCATCGTCCGACCGGTCGTTCGTGCTGGTCCACTTAGGAGCTTCCCGGTAATGTGCTCTTGTGGAGACTGTTCGCAGTATCCGCTCGGCCATATGTTCCTGTTCAACGAGCGCCGGAACCCCTACTCCCGTCGGGGTGCCTTTTGCCATCAGTTAGACACTGGTCGGCCGGCCGGGCGGTCGTCCCAACCTTTCCCCGGTCGATCCACGTATCCAACCTTTTCTAGGTCGTCCGATCAGTCCATCCTTGTCCGATCGACCACCTGGCCCTTTGACTTCCACGTGACATTGACTCCCCGGAACGGGGGTCCCCTGTTCTTACCGCCGGATCAATTACATTATGGATTCATTATTGATGATTAGTTAAGATTTCCTTCTATTGCATTAGGTTTAGTTTAATTATTTGCTTTACTTTTCATTTGTCAGTTTAAGAACTCAACAAAATCTAAAAACCCTATTTTTCATATAAAAAATCCAAAAGCAATAATAAATCAATCCTGAGATACATCATTGCTACATTCATTGGGAGACAACTCGAGTCATCTCTATGCTACATTAGTGCAGAATGAATTTGGTCACTTACTTTTTTTGATACTCATTTCATGAAAAAATTGGGTTTATCACCTACTAGTCTTCCAGGCTGAGTTGAGCTAGCCAGTCTTCTTTGCAGAATAGAGTATCCGACCAACTAGTCTTCCAGGCTAGGTATAGGCAGGCAGTCTTCCTGGCAGAGCAGAGTGTTGGATCAAGATGCACGTGAGGGGGGGAGGTGAATCACGTGATTTTCAAAAACTTATTTTTTTTTATTTTGAAAACAAAGTGCACAGCTGAAAACTAAGAAAGTGAAATAGAAAAGCATGCAAAAGAGTACGTGTTCGGTTTACTTGGTTTGAAGCCTTCGGGGACTCCTACTCCAAGACCTAAGTCCCACGGATCTATCGATGGGTAATCCACTAAATACCTCTTCTGGAAGTGCCAGAAGAAGGGATCGAGTACAATGAAAGAATATGAAAGAGTATAATATGTTACACTTTTCTTTATGCAACAATTAAGTACAGTATTAAAATTTCATTACCCAACACCCTCGAAAATGCTCGGATCAGGCTCGGTGTTGGAAGACTCCTCAGCAGTAGTCGGGTGTAGCAGCGTCGTAGCAAAGCAGCAGCAAGAAGCTGGGGTAGTCGGAACTCCAAACGGACACATAGAAGCTTGTACAAGAGTTGTATCTTGAATGCTACTCAAACAAAGCTTATATAAGCTGTGGAAGGGGCCTTCAACCTCCTCCAAGGTGCATCCATAAGTAAATTTTATCCCTTATCTTCAATGATAATAAAATCTGCAAACTTTGGGTTTTATCCTCTGGAAGGCACCTTCCAGTAAGCTCAAGGTGCCTCCAATTGTTGGTTTGACACAACAATCTTCTGGAGACTATAACTTTTGACTCCGAACTCAAAATCAAGCTCTGTCAATTGTCATATGTGCAAAATTCGAAGGTCTACATTTGTCTCTATAATATAGAGTTAGAAAAATATATGTATAAACAATTTATATAGATTTATGAGTTAGATCTTGTCTTTTCGAGGCCAGAATTTAGTCAGGGCCTCAATTTAGGTTTATAAATGGACCTAAATTGGACCAACGCCTACTGCCCCCTCAAATGAGATGAGTCCTCACTAAGTCATTTTTCAGTGACTTACCTCCACTTACCAAATGTTAAGTTACCTTCTTGATGTCCAATCTGACACACTAGGTCTTCTTGCCAGAATTGTACATTTGGACTTCGCACATCGGGAATCAAACATCTTGACATTCTGCTGGAATCGTACATTCAGACTTTAACCCATCGGGAATCGAACATCCTGACCTCTTGCCAAAATTTCACATATGGACTTCACCAATCGAGAATAAAATATCCTGATTGGACTTCTTGCCTGATGTCTAGTCCTCTTGACCTGTCAAGTTAGTCAATCCTACGCATTCGATAATAAGGTTAGATCAATAACATATCTAACTTTAATACACTTGTCATTCATCAAAACTCAGGTTTGATCATTAGTGTCAAATGCACTAACACATAGCATCCGACCCGCCAGTCTTTCAGGCATGGTTTAGCCAACCAGTCTTCCTGGTAGAGCAAGGCACCTGATCCGCAGTCTTCCAGGTCGGGTCTAGTCGGCCGATTTTCTTGGCAGAGCAGAGCATCTGACCCGCCAATCTTCTAGGTTGGGTCAAGGCAGCCAGTCTTCTTAGCAGAGTAGAGCATGCGATCCGCCAGTCTTCTAGGATGGGTCGAGCTAACCAGTCTTCCTAGTAAAGTAGAGTATCCGACCCGCCAGTCTTCCAAGCATGGTCTAGCCAACCAATTTTCTTGGCAAAGTACAACATCCAACCTATCAATCTTCTAGGCAGGGTCAAGCCAGCCAGTCTTCCTGGCAAAGCAAAGTATCCGACACGTTAGTCTTCATGGCTTGGTCGAGCCAACCAATCTCCCTGGCCGAGTTGAGCCGACCAGTCTTCCTGACCGAACCAACCAGTCTACCTGGTAGAGTATGGCAGAGCTGATCACTGGGCCCATCAAACCTTTTATCTTATTTACTGATACTTAGATAAGGGTCACATGACCTCTGATATTTTTGTCGGGACAACACCCTTTGACACATAGGCAAGGATATTATGATCCTCTAATATCTTTTGTCTTGACATGACCTTCCTACAAAAAGCCTTGCCTCGTAGGGCTAGAGGGGAGAGAGGGGAGGGAGGAGACTCTTAACTATATTCACTTATCCTCTGCACTGTTCATCTTCTTTATTCTTGGCATCATTGGAAACTGACTTGAGCGGCGGAGTGGATGACCGGGGCAGCCCGTTCTTTGTTCTAAACCCTCCTCCACTCTTTTACTCTACGCAAGCTCTTTCGGTGATGAGGACAGCTCACCTGCCTCCTCTTGATTTCCAACTTGAAGTTCTTCCGCCATCAACATCCCTGCCTTTCATCGACTCGTCTATTTACTAAGTTCCCTCGGCTCCGTGCTTTCCTCTAGCTCTGTGTCATCCTCCAGATCCATGCCATTACCTCAAGCTCCACGCCATCACCTCTAGTTCCGTGCCATTTTTGGTATGCTCATGCGGTCTGGTAGGCTTTGTTGGTGCAATTAACCTAGGTTTGATCGATATGATCATGATTTTGATGTGTGTGTCAAAGAATTTAAGTTAAGCTTTCATATTGGTTTGATATGTGTGTTTGAGTCATGCAGGACTTGGTGAAACACACATGAGGAGTTTGGTGTGGCCAAGTTTGGGAAGCTCATCCTAAGACTCGGATCCTTGAGTCGGTGAAGGATGGTAGAAGATATTCGAAGGGCCGTCGAACGAGGAGCAACGGAGTGAAGTTGAAGGAAGCAGACTTCAAGGCAACATGAAGGGTGCATGGAAAGGAGTCGCGGGTTCGGGTGCATCTGAGGGACGAAGGCTGAGGAAGAGGACTTCAAAGGCGACTCCGGAAAGGATGAGTGTGTGTGAATGTAATGGACTAGTCGACTGGTACTTGACCAGTCGACTTATCTAATTTCACAGAAGGCACAGAATGCTTCTGTGCTCGTTGGCTACGGAGACCAGTCGATTGGTCCCAGGATTGGTAAGTGGTCGTTGGCAGAATCCCAGATTCTGCGGAATGCCATTGGCTATGTCCAACGGTCACACCAGTCGACTGCTGCGTGGATCAGTCGACTAGTGTTGGGTTAAGTTGATATGATGATCAACTATCTCCTCTTATTTAAGGAAATCTTTGGGGCATGAAGAAGGTTACTCATGCTTGTTGAATAACTCCTAAGTCTTTGCCCAAAGCTTCCAAGTCTTCTCTTCCTCTCCAAACCTAAGTTTCATCTTGTAAAGAGGAACAGACCTTTGTGAGAGGTTTACTCCACCGAGAAGGAGAAAGCTCT
The DNA here is from genome assembly GCF_018446385.1 of Zingiber officinale. Classification (NCBI taxonomy): domain Eukaryota; kingdom Viridiplantae; phylum Streptophyta; class Magnoliopsida; order Zingiberales; family Zingiberaceae; genus Zingiber; species Zingiber officinale. The sequence goes on from NC_056007.1 coordinate 83,579,398, forward strand.
AGCCGAAGATTGTCGGGGACTAATCCATCGAAGGATTAAGAGATCGCCCACCTCAAGGACAAGCTGTTGAGTAGGAGCAAGCAATCTCCAAACCACGTTACATCGAACTTGTTAGCTTTTGTATTCTTGTTTTCTTTCATTGCTTTAGTTTTTGTATTCCGCTTGCACACTAACGTTTTGTAGAGAAGCAATCGAATTGGGAGTGACTTGCTTATTCAATCCTCCTTTTAGCAAGCCACCGATCCCCTATAGACTTTACATCCGGTCTTTATGTTCTTCATTACAATACTATTTATTTTCTATCACCAGAAACTGACTTGAGCGTTGGAGGGCCGAGATAGTCCTTGGTCTGTTTTCTAACAATCTTGTAGGCTCCATGGACCGAAGACTTTCGAACACCTTCAGCCCTCTTTTTTTGGGGGTTCAGTGACTCAATCAACATAGAAGACATCTCAACACTTTCCTCTCCTTCCAGGTCATGGTAACTCGGTCAACATTCCAACCATATTACCGACCTTCCATCTATCTCAACTTTCGAACGAGATCAGGAGCAATTCACTTTGTCATGGTATGTACAGGTGTTGTTGGTCCTATCTTACGATTCTCCATTTTCATGGGCTTGTCTATTTTACAGTACTTCAATGAATATACTTGAGTAATCAGTTATCATAGTCTTGATACTTGGATGATAAATTATCATATAAATAACCGGTTATGATCCAATCCACACCGAGATAAGATGGGCATGTGACAAATCACATCCATCTCTATCGTCCTCTATTATTATTATTATTATTATTATTACAAGATGGCTCAATTAATCTCTAATTTATTTATGGAATAAATTTAAAATATAATTTATGCACTTGATGTTGAAAATATTCATTCTATTGGAATTCAAGTTCTACTACACTTTTTGTAAAAACAAAATTGTTGGCTAACATATTGACAGTCTTTCTGTTCTCTAGCTTCCAAACCATTCGTCCTGTTTTGTGGCATTTTTCTTAAAGAGACACAACAGTACAGTAAGGAAAGACAGATTCTCAATGGCGGTAGAAGTCTCGGTCCTTCGAGGGTGATTCGAGAAAAGGAGAGTTTCATATTTAATGCGCCGCCTTATACTTAGAACTATTAGATGGATCAATTCATAACAGGACAGATTACTCATGACGGATTGGTTATTTACCAGATTTTTTATTTTGATGGATTAGAAAATTTTCAGTCTGATTCAAGACGGATCACGAATTATACAGATCAATCCACGAGTCTAAAAAAATACATAAAAAATAAAAAATTCTCCTAAAAAAAATCAAGGAGATGATATGAACCAATTTTATCATGAAGTAGAATGTTTTTATTTTTGAGTTATAGAAACTCATACTAGTTCTTAAAGTTTGAAATCTACTCTTCTGGATTAGTTCCTAACATGTTTATCAAAAATTTAAAAAATATTACGCTTCTATAAAATAAATATTCAATTAGCTTCCACCTTTAATAATCTTTTGTTCGGTCATAAATAGACAAATGTAACATTGAATCAACAAGATGATGGATCATTTAAATATTCCACATATTCCTTTGTTTCAATTTGTAATGTGCCCATGTATCTGCTTGCAAAATCAACCTTGGCCTAGTCAAGACTTGCAAAAACACCACTATCGTTCGAAAATTAGGATTTGAATGAGATGGAGTTATGTGAGAAAAGAGGGTCGAACAATCGTTAGTCAACAAAAAGGAAGGGTAATGACACATAGACAACTCTGATATGCTATGAATGGGTGACGCTCACCCAGCAAAACACATGCAAGAATTGGCGGTGACCACATAACAAAACCCAACCCCTAAACTCCAACAAAGAAGACGTAATACAACAAAATAGGATGATAATACAGGTACACGACTTAAAACCTAGTGACAACTCCAGTGTATCAAAAAACAATATTCTACTTTAGTTTTAAGTATAAGGAATTAACCCATGAGTCCATCCAAGCCCACCGTAAGTCAACCCGTGCAGAGGTGGGTTGACTCATCTAAACCCACCATTGTTAAAATTTTAACTTAATCTATTTAAATTATTTGACGGGATGAATTAATTCGATAGACCTGATCTAAATTGACGGCTTAAATCTTTCGTTCAGTGTAAGCCCACGTACTGATTATCGTTGTGACACAGGTGAACGATGCTTTGTTCTAGAGCCCAACAATTTCTTGGTTATGCTACGGATGTGCCCTAATGGAATATTTCTGTTAAAGATTTCCCTTCAATCAACAAGCAATATCTAGTTATTCCTTGAATCAAGAAATAATTATTTTCCATATATTTATTCTTAAAGATAATTTTTAATAAACTTTAAAATCATGTATCACAGCGATCAAATTAGGCTGGAGTGGAAGTCAATGGGCTAAGTTGATTGGTGAGTTGGGAGGTCAGATGAGTTAAATGAATCAATCAACTTAAATTTAACATGACATTAGATTAAAAAAAGGAGATTATAGTTCAATCTGTATCATACTCATAAGTATGTGGTGTCAATAAACATATCAACATATATATTAAAAAAAATAATGGATCCTTTTCAAATGACTTAAAATCCTAATTTTAATCACACTATTCTCGATTAAAAATCTAATGACATTTGATTAAATAATAGGAATGACTATGAATATAAATTTCCAAACTTAGAATCCAAACATTATTTTTTACTATAATTCCATTCTCTCATTCCCAAATCCATCAACCAAACGCGAATTCTTAAACACATTAATTATAGATAGGGACAGTAGGGATGAATTTACTTGGCTAAAGGCTTCCCCTGTATTAAGATCAAAACGAAATATTCCTACTGAATAACTCAGCCATGCGGATGCTCTTTTGCATAAAGAAATCTAACTTTTGCACTTGAAATCTCAAATTTCCATGGTGGCAACTGGCAAATGCAAGCCTGCAATAATGGTGCTTCCAAATGCACAAAAGCTAACAGTAGCTGAAATGAATGATGCATCATGGAGCCCCGAAATCATGAGCCCTCTCTTAATCAATTGTTTTCAAAATCAAGACCGGGTGACTTCAACCGGTTAATCTAAGAACCAGAAGCCAATCGAGTTGGTCTGATCAGATTTAGGGACCAGCACACTGCCTCCCAGGCTGGTTCAAGTTTAAGAAAACTGATCTTGTTCAAACGACCTACTAAAGCTGTGATTTGCAGACAGGCATCACAACTGTTGCAGGACATGAAGGAAACCGAAGCCATGTCTGTGGACTGACACGGTTGGTAGTACTTGTGTTGCATTTGTCCTAAGGAGCTGATGATTTTACCTGCTTTAGGTTTGCTTTCTTCCATCCAAACAAACGACCGGAGAGACAATTCTACTTCTTTATTTATTTATTTATTTATTTATTCTTTTTCTATGAATTATTTCCTTTCAAAATTGGGGCTCAGACAAAAGCAAATATTCCTCGGGCCAAAATGAACTAAGAAATTGTTATGATCAACACAAATACACAATTCCAGAATAATCCGTCATCCAATCGACAGTTTTATGCTGTGTTTACTCTTTGGTAAAGGAAAAAAAAAAGAATTTAGTACATTCATCACTTGACTCATGGGCATTTTATTTAAATGAGCTGTGGAATATTCTGAACCAGTCAGAATGGCCCCTCACCCTGATTAAATGGCGTCCTCACATGCTCTGGAGGATAATGAGGAACAAGATGACAATTAGCACTCGACTGTATTCTCACAACAGACAATTAGGACAAAAGAGGAGCAACAACTTGCTCGTAGTTGAACAAAGCAAGTATTATATGCTTAGGGTGTCTTAATCTCGATTGTTAGATAAATCCAATGAACAGAGAGAATAGTGATATATTTATGTAGTTTAGGTCATTCCCTACTGAGGTGAGAACTCCAACATTTCACATGACCTCTTAATGGCGTGTAGTCCGTTTATGAACTAAATGAAGGGATATTGACACTGGACTGAAGAGTAGTGCTTTGAAGAAAAAATAATCCTTGAGGGGCTATCATACAAGCTAGCATTTGAAGGTTTGAAGGCATCATACCTTCAACTCTCAGGTGGTGGTTATCTACATGCAACAAGCCATTCTGTCTGCCGTGCAGTCCCCTTTTTCCTACAGAATACAAACAAGAAAATTAAAATACTGGGAGCACTCAATGCCCAAGCACAACCAACAACCATTTTATAATAAGATAATGGTGGTTGATATGACTGATTCGAGCCTTTCTAATACAGTAATACCTTATTTATTTAAAGTTTGCCGTCCATAGTAAATTTTCTTTGCTGATGAACATGATCAAATTCTGGTGCTGACATGTAAGCATGTTACGGACATTTATCTTTCGAATGTGTGCATGACTACAATAACAAATGTAGAGTTTCTGTATAAACTAATCAAACTGGTGCATTAGTTAATTAATAAAACCTACTTTGGGACATGGACCATAATCACCGATTTCATGCCACAACATAGGGCAATCATGGACTGGAGAAAGGGGTGGGTCAAGTTGGACCATTTGGTTACTGCAGCTGAACTCATGTGCCCCTAGTCAGATCAAATGGAGAGAAAACCACTTCGTGAAGCAATATATTACTACTGTTAATGCAACACAAGCAGAAAACAACTATTGATAACTGTTACCTGAGGCTCACGGCACCAATTTAATTAGCGCCACAGATCAAGATAAGGTTTGTTCAAGTGTGGGCAAGCGACCATCACAGAAAGGTAGTTGCAGCCTTTGCCCTCCATATCCCATTCCATAAGCTGGCTGTAGTGAAGAAACCAACAATGTTATATCACTATCAGTGACAACAGTCTACTTACCTTCTCTTGGTATAACGTGGCCACTCCCACTGACATTCACACTCCCATGGCATGAAGAATCTCACGCCCCCTGCATGCAGGAGATGTTATGATTCCTCTCCTTCATGGCCTGCAACGTATAACACGCGCGCTTACCTGCTCTTATACTATAATGGCCCACTAGTGACATCATGCCACGTGGAAGGTTCTTAAAGGTAGACGGAAGTTTTCATTCTCCCTCTTTGTTTTAAGAAAAAACAGATTGAAATTTAGTAAATGTACAAGAGGATATTCTATAATATGGAGTATTGAGCCACTTTTACCTCGTTCTATCTCATTAAATAAGACAACTCAAACAAGGCAGCTGCAGTTGAATGCTCCTTTCTCTATTTCTTTCTTCCCTGCCACGCTTCTCCATTCAATCCTGTGTGCTAAATTACTACTCAACTGCAGGGAAAGGCAATATAGAGAAGGATGGGGAATTGCCAGGCAGTGGATACGACGGCCGTGGTGATCCAGTACCCTGGTGGGAAGGTGGAGAGGCTACTCTGGCCGACGAGCGCCGCCAACGTCATGAAGAGCAACCCGGGCTACCACGTGGCTCTCGTCACCCTCCACATCCAGCCAGATGAGAGGCAGGATGGCAGCGGCATCCGGATTACTAGGGTGAAGCTGCTAAAGCCCAAGGAAATGCTTCTGCTCGGCCAAGTATACCGGTTGATCAGCTCTCAAGGTTCTTATTTCTCGTGTCTTTATTCTTCTGCCGTGCTAATTACCGTTTTCTAGTCTTCCGGGGCGAACTAACGGGCGATCGTATGTGGGGATTTTCTTGGTCAGAAGTCGCCAGAGCTCTGAGCCAAAGGCAGCACGAGAAGCTGAGCAAAAGCCAGACTGAATTGATTAGGAAACATCAACAGCAGAAGCAGAACGGAGATGAAAAACAGGAGCATTCACAAATAAGACATGAGGTATGAGCTACAACTGTTGCTACTTGCTATAAAATTATCCTTGCGTATTTCATGATATACCAACTGCTAGTGTAGAGATTTCCACTGTGACCAAATCAATCAGTAGATTGAAAAAGAAAATAAAAAACAATGAAAAAATTATCCCAGATCTATACATGAAGCAGAAAATGGTCACCCAATCATGAAGAACACAACTAATGAACTGCTCAATGCAACCGATGCTAATTTGTCAACAAATCAGCAGTTTGAAGATAACAAAAAAGAAACAAACATGAAATTTGAAATACGAATATAAGTCTCCCTTACTGATGTATAGAATACGTTTATGTTGAATTTAGAAATAATACTGTCAATTCGTTTTAACACTATTTTGTTTGAATTAAACAGGCAACAAGGCAAGTAAAGGATCTACTAAAGAATACACAGATGACAATGAAAGGCAGACAATGGCGGCCTTCGCTGAAGAGCATTTCAGAAATGCCAAACTAGTTGAGCAACAGTTTAGAAAACATATAATGAAATCTTGAAAGAATTCACAGATAGATCTCAACCATTAGCTAATCTTGTGTGGCTGGTGTGTTCATGAATAGTTTAATGCATACTATAAAAATTTGAGTTATCGGGTAATGTTGTCAGAGATGACCTGTCTGTGAAGATAGACTTCCAATAACAGTTGATGCATGATTCTTCAGAGTTCAGTAAGGAAAATATATGTAACCATGAACTAGAATTGATAGAGAATGTATTTGCATTTCTAGTGATACTAGAAGTCAAATTTACCTGATTCAGAAATCTTAGTGAATATGAGGTGAATAATCACAAACCAATGGATAGATTGGAAGAATGTAGACTGGGAAATGCAAAAGATGACTGGCTTTTATTCTTGAAGTCAGAATCAAGTTACATTTTACAATTACAGCATTCTTGTTCATTTATCAAGAATGCCTAAAAAAAATATGTAAATGCAACGATCAGTGGGATTGTTGGAAGTTCCATATTTCCCAATCCTGGTCGAGGCAGTTTTGTGCCCACAAGAGAGCCGCCCTTGCTGCGACAGCAGCTCCAGGAAGTTTATTCACCTTTAATCCAAGTAACATGTCAGTGAAAGGTTCTACCAACAGTGTCCCAGGGCCTCCATACTCTGTTTCTAAGAAGTCCTTGAATATCTGGAAAGAGTAAACCAAGTAAATGCTGGTAAAAATTTTATCTACAAGTTGATTCTCTACCAATAAACAATTATTTGAAACACACTACCAATAAAATCATATGCTGAATTTTTCTTTGAACTTCCTCTACCTCTTTTACCTTGCTTTTTATTGGTGCAATTCTTCCAACTATAGAATCTATTGGTTGTCTTTGAAGGTAATAATAGCATCTTAGCCTATTTTCTCATATTTTACCATGTATTGTAGCTATATCCAAATGCTTCTCTCCATTTCTTCTTAGTCTAAAAGACTATGATGATCACACAACAATCTAGATGCTTCTTTCATTTTAACCACCCCCTTCTTTATCATATTATGATAGCTAAAACTCTAACTTTCCTTTTCATTTCAACTCCTCTACCTTTACAAGCTTGCTATATTTTTTTCTCTTATTTTCCATCCAAGTCCGCATAGCATCAATTTCATCAAAGCTTTATTCCAAGCTTCTTTCTTCATTGTATCTTTAAAAAGTCATAATATTGACAGTAAAATTTAGTCATTTACTTCATCTAAAAAATAGAAATAAGTTTTTTTTCTTCTTACGTTTTTTAAGTCCTATATCTAAGACCGCTTAGTCAGTGTTTATTAGCTCAACACTTTACAATTATACAAATAGTTCAATTTACCATCCTAGTAAAGAAAATATATATTTATCTGTAATAATTGTCCCTCTTAAAATTTCTCAAATGCTTCTTCTTCTTAAAATTACTAACAATTTTAAAATGATAAGATGTAAAATTCAAAATTTTGCAGCCCACTTGCTTCTTCATCACTTTCCCCAAATTCAAAACCTACATTTATAATTGTGCATTTCCCATAGACTTCCTTTGCGAGTCCACTTAAATCTCCTCCAAATACAAATTATTTCAGTGCATCGTTACTAATTAGCCACTAAGAATCTCTTCTTTTGTTTTGACTATATAGCCATGCTTGAGAGACATCAACACATATGACAATTAGTATCTTATTTTAATCCTAGAATGAAATTTCGCACAATAAATCTATTTCCAATTTCCTTCACTTTGATAACATTTTAATTTTCATAATCTTGACCACGAGGGTATATTCTCCATTTGGAACTGGCCGACAAGGTAAAAATGCATAGTCAGATTATACCTATAATTTCAGCTGACAATCAATTCACCCAATCACAATTCGCTGAGTTCCAGAGTAATGCCATTTGCACTCTTAACAGACATAAGTAATGAAGTTCTAATTTGTTAGGAAAAAACTATCACCTCCGCGCAAATCTTCACGACTTCGTCCACGTCGTCTCTGAAGACCTCTTTGCTCTTCACAAGCTTTTTCCGGAGCTCGTCCTCGAACTTCCGCGTCTCCTATATTACTATTTCTTTTTCAGACCCAAAAAACATGAGAAAGGAACAAGCTATGGAAAAACAATATCAACCACAAAAAGCTTACAGCTTTGGCGAATTCAGGGATGGGATCAGGGTAGAGGTAGACGGGCTGCTGCCATGCCGCTCGCCAAGTACTTCCAGCGGATGTACCGATCGCCACATTCATCGAAGGAGAAGGGGTGGAGAGGCCGATCGGCCACTGACGGAAGCGAGCGAGACGTCGGAAGCGAAACCGAGAAGGTTCGGATAATGCGAACGGCAGAAATGACGAAGAAATTGGCCGAAGCCCAACACTACAAAGCCTCGTCATCGAAGCTAATCTCCCAAAATGGACCGCCTCGTTTTAAGTACTCACAAAATCGAGTCGGTGGGTCGGATTAGGAGTGAACCCGGCCCAATCAGACGATATGGGCCGTCGGCCAGGCGCAATTTGAATTGATGACTTAAAATATACTGCAAATTTGGTTTGCCCACCACATGCATGATACAATGCCGAGTACACTTCAAAAGAACACTTTTAGTCTTTTAGATCAGAAAAAAAAATACTAGTTTTTGTTACAGATAATGATAATCTTTGTTAATGTCTATTTGTTTATGTGGAAATCTTAATCCAAGCTACTTTACGCAGCCTTCACCATCATTTGGAACACAAAGTACACATGATCTAATTACTTTCTTCCAAAGCTTCTTTCATCACCAACAATGGACTTGTCTTTGTCACCTATCACTTCTCCAAACTTGCGTTTCCCCACAGCCATCATAGCGTCTTCTTCAACTGCGCACCATCATGCCAGAAATAAAAGGAAAAGTCAAAAGAAAAAAAAGGCAGGGGATGACTTTAACTAGTTGACAGGCAAAGAGATAAGGGCTAGTGATGATTATGAACAAGACCTTAACTTCATCCTTCTTAATGCAGGGCAGAGTCATTGCAGATATTTACTTCATGTTCACTTTGGTTATTTAGTGAAAGAACATGTATGGTTGCTTCAGAGCGTTTTGCCGCAATAAAATTAACAACAGCGGGGCATCATTCAGCTGCATGACTTGTTAACATTATGCTGACTTTTGGGTTCCTCCATGAACATGAGATTGATAGTTCTTGCAGAGAACAAAAGTTTGAAGCACCCTTTATCAAAACACGGTAACAGTTAGGTAAATATTGAGAAAGAAAGGAGGCTAAGGAAATGTTGAGTGGTAAAGAGCCTTTAGCTCTAGGGCTTGTTCTTATGATTCCTTGCTTTGTGGCCAAAGAGAATTCCAAAAGGTGATGGAAATCCAGGAGATTGTATAAGAAACAAAGTCTGGTGAATTTAGGATGGAAAAGGAAGGAAAAACGGAGAATATCATCTCTCTTTTTTTTTCAAGAAAAAAGAAAATTTTCTTCTCTTTCACTCATTTGGAAGCATGTCAGGCATGAGGGAATCTGTCCACCACTTTCAATTTTAACAGCTGAAGTTATGATAATTGGAAAGAGAAAGCTCAAAGTGCAGGGCTAGTCAAGTGACACGTCCTAGGTAATAAAATACACAGCATTAAACTTGAGCGATTTCTATGTAGCAGTTGAATCACCACCACCATCATCATCCTTGACTAGTTATTGAATTTTTCATCCCATGTATGCATTATTCTTCAACAATCCAACACTTTTCCTCCTCTAAAGACTTTTGCTTGTCCGAGGCAGCTTTACAGCTGCAATATAAGTAAGATTCAGACAAATGACATAAGATCAATTTGATTTTACTTTAGTTTGAATTTTCCCGTCTGATTAGAAAGCAAATCTTCACCTACCTTTTCCCACTCATTCATTCATATAACTCTAGAAGCCTACGAGCTTATTCTATCGATTATACAATTAATAAAAACAATAATGATATTGTCTGAATGATGTATGAAAGACAACTGCTACTGTTCCATGTTGCTCGTTCAAGGAAACGGTTCCCCATTGACCAGTGAATCTACAAGTCGTAGGGATGACGCAGGAAGTCATAAAGAGTAATAATGAAAATGGATAATACAAATAGAAGCACAGAAAGAAATCAAGGAACCGTAGAACACAACTCCTAATCTAGATGTTATGTACCGTGAGGATTCAGTAAAGTGTCAAGGTCCCACACTGTTTTCAATTGCGCACAGATATGTTTGTTTTCTTGCAGATGATGTGGATCTCTACACAGTCTTCAAGTTCGTTAACAACGCAGGCAATCAGGTGTAACGCCCGACACCGTAGCATATTTCTTGAGCTGTGTTGGTTGGACGCATTCCGACCAACTCTCATGATTCCTCTGCCTGATCCATCTTCTTTCTCCAAGCATCATGTTACCGTCCCCCACAAAGGTACTGCCACTATAGCAGAATGATTTCATCTGCAATCACAGATTTTATGAGATAATGATTAATATCTAAAAGAGATATGGGCGATGACTCCATGCCCACTTTAACCATTTTCTTGTCAAAGGTATAATGGAAGATTAATGTTTACTTTGGTGAAGTTAACAGGTTGGGAGTAGAGATTTTTTGAGTTTGCAGCTGCTTTTTGGTGTCTAACACAGCTGATTGCTGATTGTATGGCCTCTTAGCTTGCATAACAAAGTAGGAAGCAAGAGTGGTCCAGAATTCAGATCAGAAAAGCTTTCAGCAGATTTAGGTTCTTCACATGTTTGTCCTTTTTTAGATGTCATAGGCTTACATTTTCAAATATCTAATGCATGCATTGATGTCTAGCTTCAGCCTGAAATTTTTTTACAGCAGTTCTTCACCCAATGCTTTGTCTGAGGGCCAAACATATGACTAATTAATGAGCTGCTACTACTACTACTACTAGATAGCTACTCATTATTGAACTGCTGCTGATTCATTATGTCCTTTATTTTCGCTTGGATAAAAAAGAAATATCAGTTCTTATATTGCAAATTTTAATACATTCTTTGAATGGCCAATGGCTCATTATAAAAAATGAAAGCATTTGCAGTACCTCCAGGAACACAGCCTCAAGATGACTGTCACTTCAGGCTGACAAGCATGTTGGAGGTGAAACACACACGCATCATGCATGAGACTCATACTTCACAATGCTCAAGTAGCAAGACCTAAACAAAACAACAAAAAGAAAGCTCTCATCATGCACAATGTGCTGAGGCTGAGGATGAGGATGAGTCAGAGAGTTTGACCAGGAACAATGGAACAGTGTGAGATCTGGAACGTCATCAGTTACCTTGTTATCCTGCTTGGATATTGATTTTAACTATTTTTACAACAAGAACCGTACGTGAGCTGGCTCTCTTCTTTCCAATAATCAATGCACTCTCTATTTGCAACAGTCCCCACAGTCATCAGAAAGGAATACATATATTTTGCACACTTGCACCACACAAAATAATAGGAGCCAACAAATGGAGCAACTATAATGACTAAAAAGAAAAGAAGAAAAATCCTAGCCTTCCACACTGGAACGGAAACAAACCAAACTCCTGCACAAAATACTACAGAATCTGCCAAACCAATATGATTCTCAACCGTTATACAATACCTTGCTTTCTTATTTCCAGCAGAGTCATTCCACTAGCTACTCAATGGCGATTGTGTTTGTTAAGCTTCCTTCTCTTCGTTGGTTGAGATAAGGAGGAAGATGAGATCCTAGAATCCCTCTTAGATGGACTAGATACCCTGTGCTGTGAAAGAATCATTGGAGACTTTCTTAGCCTTCCTTCGATAACAGTTTGTCGCATAGTTCCATAGCAATTGGAGATTCTCTCCTAAAAAGACAAATTTGAAACTCTGAATTGATGCAGCCATCCATTAGTTTATGAATCAAAACTAGTGATCATCAATATCAGTTACCTCAGTTAGTCCAGCGCACCATGATGCTGCAATTGTAGGACTGAAAACGGCTAGATCCCGAGTCCCATCCACTGCACGGATTATGGCAGCCGCAGCGAGGGCCGATGGCCAATGAGTTGTGATGTCAATCTCTGTTGCAACACAGAGTTGAAAACAAAGCACTACATCTGCTAGAATTGGTACGACAAAGACGTTTTTTTTAATATTACCCGGCATTGCTGCTAATATGATTTGTGTGGCTCTCGAAGCCAAGACTCTTGCTCGCTTACTGGAAGAATATATCTTATAAGCAAAGAAATCAACAAAACTGAAGGGAGTCACAGTTTGAAGCCTCCAATTTAACGCAGAGAGCACAAGAAGTTCCATGCGAAACACAACACGAGGCTCGAAGATGAACTTTGCATCCTCCACCTAAAAAAATTTCAATTTTTTATGAATGCTTGGTAAATATACAATGGTCATGGTAGCATGACTGTTCTTAATTAATTACTTCAATCACCTGCAGGTCCGAAAGGGTTGGGACCAGTGTTTCCTCCAGTTTTGCAGCTAGGGAGAGGCAAGCTACTGATAGAAGTTGCAGTGCCCATCCGTTTTGCTGCATTGTGATGCAACAAGCATTAGATTACCCATGGAGCTAAAATATAACAAGCAACGAGAGCCCAAGCAACAGTTTACATTCAACCAATCCTAAAATACTTCTCTCATAATTCAGCAAACTCTGTCACTTTGATCACTACCGCAGGCAGTTAAATGAGTCGACATTAAGATGGATTTACTTCATCATCATCAATAATCCAAATATTTAAGAAAAAAAAAACAGATTGGTGGCCGTCTGATTAGATGAAGATCGATCTACCTGCAAGCGGTGAGAAGCAAGGAAACGATCCATGTAGGAAACGGCGAGATACGCCGTCAGTGGGCGGAACCGATAACAAGCACGCACCTGAAACCCAACGAGACGCTCGTTAATCTGACTCGCCGCATGTTAATGGGAACACAGAAGACAGTTCTAGGCTGCACAATTGCGCCGGAGATATAACCTTGAGAATCCAGTCGACGGCGTCGCGCCGTGCCGCCGGGTCTAGCGATTCGGCCTCGAACAGAACCGAACCGACCTCGGTCGCAGCCAACGCCGGCTCGCCCTCTATGGCGACGGACTCGTCGGGGTTGTCACGGTAACTGGTGAATTCGCCTGCGTCCTCCGTGCAGAGAAGGTCGAAGCAGCCTGAGGAGGCCGAGGGAGAGGGCGGCATGGTGGGCGGGAGATGATGCCGGTTCCTCATCTCTTTTCCATCACCGCGGAGGACCAGAGCCCGGTGGAGACGAGACCGAGAGACTCAAGTACACGACAGTCACAGTAGAGAGAGCCAGACGGTAAGTATAAGCCACCAAGCGGGAGCTGAGAAGCAATTTACAACGTCTACTCCCACCAAGAGTGCATTTATATAGTGGCCAAGATAAATTTACCTGAAAATGTCTTTTTCTTTGTAACTCGTAGAATATGGTGAAAGTCACTATCGTATCTCACTCAATTGTGTGTGTGTGTGTGTGTGTGTGTTTGTTTAATTTATATCTCCATTTTCACTCATCTTGTTGTAGACATGTAATTTACCATGGTGCATGTGACGACCAATTGACTGCCACTGGGAGTTCTTGTGGTTTGTGTTTGTTTCTTTCTGTGCAGTATCCATTTACGTTAATATTGTCAGAGACTCAGAATATCCTTTTTTCCGGCAGTTTACCTTCATGCGACGCACTAGTCTCTTACCTCTGTTCGCCTGCACGCAAATAAGAAAAAAAAAAAACAAAGGAATTAAGTAAAATAAAAGAGTATTTTCCTCATTTATTTGGAGAAAAGTATCTCTGTTTTATTTGTTTTTAATAATGAAGAAACTCATGCCCAGAGCTCGTTTGTTAATTATATCCATTTGCGCATCAACTTTGATTCTGTGCAATTAATCTTACATAAGATAAGACCTCATAATTTCATGCCCAGTGGCAGATATCAGAACAATAATTGGTATGCATCCAAAAAATTCCAAATTAAAAAACAAAGAATGGTCATGAGTGAGCTCCATACATTCTGAAGTGCTCAGCCCAGATTCCATAACAGACAGTGATCCAAGTGAGGCAGGGATCAGTCAGAATGGGTTTCAGACATCACTGAAATAAACAGGATCTGGATTCCATATGAGATGATTTGGGTTTTACACTGCAGCTAACACGTACCTGTTTTTAAATCTCATTCTGACTGGTCTTCATTCAACTTGGGGCCTGCATTCAGGAACACCATTAATTGTCAGCAAAAACACAGATAATGAAGGGGGGAAAAACCTTAAGATAGAGCTACTTCCATGTATTGTCCGAGACTATCTTAAAAATTTTCATCTGTTGCATGTACTTGCATAGGTTGAGATAAATAACTTCCTTTTACACCATTTATCACACTGTTATTGGAAACAGAATATATTATTAGAAGCAAATCCATTTGATCTGCAACTGGATCCCTGATTAGTCCCACAAACTGCCTTGTTATAAACAAACTGTCACTCTTCTACAAAAAAATAAAAAAAATAAAAAAGGTCTGTCCATAGCCACTTGGCTTGCTTGTTCCTAACAACATGGTGATACACTTCTATGCAAGTCCCCCTCAGCAAATGTCTAGTCCATACTGAATCATTAGAGAAGTATCTGGTAGTGATCCATTCCACCCATAACTAAAAGCTATTCTTCTTTTCTGCTGTCCCAAACATAACCTGATGAGACAAGCTATATTCCATTGGTTTATGTTTTATAATGATGGAAACATTTCATTTATTCATCCACAATGATTCATGCTGTGATCTGGAGTCCTGTGGGCCTAGAATTCTGCAACTGTACTGCCACAATTGGATGCTTATATATCAGTCGCTGTTTAAACATAAATTATCAGTAAATGCTAAAATTGGATCATATGCATTTACATGATTATCTCGTGCCTCACGACAGGGAACTCAACTAATGTCTGGCAATATTCATGTATTAAATGCTGAATTGATCAACTAAATTGGCTCAATGCTAGTTGTCGACAAACCTAACTCACACTGTCCAACACTTGAATCACTAAGTCCCACACAAATTTCCTCCGAGACACTAAACATCATCGTCATGATTTAAAAAAGATTGATTAAAAATACTTGTAAAAAAATTAACTTTTTTCTCATACGAATTTTCTCAAGCACCTCGAATGCTGTCGAGAATAGGAGGAGGTTATATCTACGAGTACCTTAAAGTTTCCTCTGCAGTGAGGGACCGTAAGCAAACTCATTGGCAGCTTTGCCGTCGACCCTCCGCCGGACCACCAATCCTCATCACACATCTGACACTTCTGCGCCGTCCCTCCCTCCATGTAATACGACGTCATTTTGTTTCTTCTGGTCCAACGACAGATGAGCAGAGAGAAGCACAACAGTTTGCGAATTTGGCTTCGGCTCTCTGTTGGCTAGAAAGAAGTAGAGCACCTCCGCATAGGATTGAACGGCGGCATTGAACTGTACCAATTGAGCTATTTGAGAAAAAAAAGAAGAAGATGTATTATGATTGGAGGTGCAGTCTAAGCTGACTCGGCATGGAGCCGTGTGGAGTACAACTCCAGGCCAATGACCCAATAAGAAATCGACCCGTGCGGAGGCTGACATGGCCCCGTGCACCCCGCCGGACGGCCTTTATGTGATCTAATCATGATCCATGAATCTAATTTTCATAATTCTCAAATCATATCTCTTATTTTTAAAATGCTACTCTTTCTGTTAAGTTCGGACGATAATAAATTTTTAAACAGGTAGAATACAAAATTAAAAATATATTTTTTAATTTAATTCACTATTTTTAATTTATACTATCAAATTCAAAAAGCTACATAAAATATCAAAGAAGAAATGTAGGCAAATATTATATCGGACTGATCTTGCACAGAAGCATGGTTGTGATGAACACTCGTATAGGGTAGTTTACAATTGAAATAATACTTCAACCATGATTTTCCACGTACACTAGCTTATACTACAAATGAAATCAATGATTCATGAGAACACTAGACAAATAATCCATGAAAGAATAACTAGTGTTCGCAAGATAATCCTATTATACATGAAACTAATATCGCGGCAACAAAACAAGGCGTGATGCTATGAAGGATACGCATAGCATAGCTCAGCACTGCAAATATATTGTTCCTCACAAAGACGAGGTTTTTGTAGTCCTAGTCACATGCTTTGATATATAGAGCCTATTTGAAGTTCTAAAACTTGATCAATTAGCATAGAGAACAATATGCATGTTTTATAACATGATCAATAAGAATATTATTGGACAATCTGTATTTTTTGGTCAATATAATACCATAGAAGGATATCTAGGTGATTAGTGACAACTAGATCTTTCCAAGGCAGGTAACTAGACACGCCATACATCCTTTTATATATATATTATACCAATTTTTAATTATTTCTCGCGGCGAAGTTGGATAATTGGTTGGATATTTGCTTCGTGATTGAAGTTGGATGTTAAGTTTTTAAGTAACTCCGACGGAGGTTTCCGGTATTTTAAACTGTGAATACTAATTATAAATACTAATAGTAAAGGCTAACCAGTGAACAATAATGGTGAACAGGAATAAGTTTTTTAAAAAGTTGAATTAGGATGATTTTAGGCACTTTGGAAAAGTATTTTTTCTCAATTTTGATTTCACTAGGGAGCCTCATCTTATGTGTTCGATCGGAAAGATGTTAGAGAGGCGTGAATAATATTCGTCGAAAATTATAATTTAAAATAAGTCACGCAACAGAAAAGAAAGAGAACAAAAGCACATGCTAACACAGGTAATTATTTATTTGGTTCGGAGCCTTCGACGACTCCTACTCGAAGGCCCACACTTGGTGAGTGCTTTCGTTGGACAACACTATCAGTTCAAAAATGGGCTACAAAATGGTTTGAGTACAAGAACTGAAATTAATTGTTACCGACAAACATAAAAGAAATGTGAAGTCTTTCATTTTTCGAACTTCAGAACAGTCTTTCGGTGTCGTCGGAGCCTTTCGGAACAGTACGCAAGAATGAAACTTGTAATAGATGTTGTTCTGAAGTTGATGGTCGAAGGTCTTTATATAGGCTCATTCCAGGCGCCTGGAACCCCTCTGGGTGCCTGGACCATTGCTGACATGGTGATCTCTCGTCGAATCTTGATCCGTCAAGTTTATTCACCTCCGGACGCTTGAACAGTTGATATGGGTTTGGCTAGTTGTTGCGCTTCAACTCAGCTTCTAGATGACTTTTCTGGTCCGAGTGCCTGGACCAACTTTGGGCGCCCGGACAACCCGGATTGCTGGCCAGGCTGCTCGGGTGTTGTGGTTCGGGCGCTTGGACATTCTTTTCAGTCTCTCCTGTAAAAAAGAGTTAGCCTAGACAACAAAAAGTTTATCCAGCAAAATAAAGTTAGCTCAACACAATAAGGTAATAGTAGTAATTAGATTCTGTCTCCTCGAGACCAGAATCTAGTCAAGGTCTCAGCTTAGGTTTCCCAAATGGACCTAAGCTGGACCGACACCTATTGTTCCCTCAACCAAAAACACGTCCTCACTGAATCTCTTCTCCAGTTGCTTACCTTTTACTTACCAACTACAGTTGCTTGATTTGCTTTTAACCCATCATGTCTTCCAACCAGTTGTCAAATCCGTAGACCCAACTAAACTTCGGCCGATTGTCAGGTCCCACAAATCCAACTGGACTTCTCGCCAGATATCTAGTCCCGCGGACCTGTCTGAATTTTGCACCAGCTATCGGGTCTCGCAGGCTTAACTGGATTTCAGCCTGGTGTCAGGTCCTCCAAATCCGTCAATTCCTGCACACTTGATAAAATAATTAGACCATAAATATTCTAACTTTAATCTATTTATTATTTATCAAAATCTAAATTAAATCATTAGTACAAATTACACCAACATCAACAAACCTCAAGAATGTTAAGCCTTAAGTTTTTACATTTACCTAGCAAAGTTAAGACTTACAGTGAACTTCCAATTCTTGCTACCCAACTTAGAGCCAACATAGATTTCACAAATGTGAAAAACCACAGCAATTTCGTCTTCTTTAGATAATTATCTTTCTATAGAAATATATACTTGGATAAAGATTGAGGATTTTTGACATAAGGTGAGAAAACAGGGTTTTTTCTTTGGCCTAGAAAACAAATTAAGCTGCCATTCTTACCAAGTCAAAAATTACAGACTAATTATTGCAAACTGGAATCTAGGAAATTACAACAAAACTTAAGAAATTAAAGACTTATAGAAAGCGTACAGACTACTTATGTTACTAGAACTTAAACACTTACAAACTTATAGCACACATATTCCTTCGGATAGCCTTTCTTCTTGCGCTGATGTCCCAGTCTTTTACATACTATAGAGGATCCTTATATAAACATTTGTCAAGCCTCCAGGCTTAAGAAGTTATTAAACTTACATTAACCAAAAGATAAGACAGGCTCACTCAACCTAAGTACATTGAGAAGACATAAAAAAAAAAATTAGAATATAAGATAAGATAGGCTGACTCAACCCGAGTACATTGAGAAGACATAAAGAAAAGTTGGAGAATCTTGATTAGTCCTTCGCTAGATTATCAATATTCTTTTCTTCAATGGATGCAAACGCCATGGCTAATCTAGAAGTAGTGGTAGACAATGGTGAGTGCTTCTCCAATTCCGCTTTTTATTTTTTTTGTAATATTGGATTAAAATGGCGTGCTTAGTTATAATTGAAAAAAAGGAAAAAATGGAATTTCCATTTCCTTTGACCAGTAATTTTTTTCAGTATTGATTTCTCCTACTAAGGAGAAAATTGTATGAGTCTATCATATTATTTCATCCCCATGTGGTTCCTTAGACAGCTGCTCCCTGTCAAAGTTGTTTTTTTAATGAGATTAAAGTTATCTGTATCTTGATCTGACTTATTATATGCTGTCTATTCTGGAAACTCATCGTCTTTGATTAAACCTTCAATTTGAAGTATGATCAAGTGTTTTGCTGATTCTATTTTAGTGTTTAACCATTAGAGAGGGATGCTATCAATATGTAAGAGGATATGTGTCATTAATTTTTCCACAGCAACCCTGGTTGTGATTTCTAATACTGTTGAAAAATATTCTGGTGTGTCTAAGTCTATAATCCATAGCATATTGAGCAAACCATAATCCACTAAAGTTAAGGGAGTAATAATCATGTTTTCATACTCTATTGTTTGGAAGTCTTTATAGAGGATATTAGCCTTCCGTATAAGTAAAGGATTTGACAGGGACATCCATTTGTGCAAAGAGACGGAGTGTTACATTATGGATAAGCATATTGGTATTTTCATTGATAGTTGTATTCTGTGTTATAATAAATAGATATGCTAAAAATGTCTTGAATTTTTGCCTTATGTACTAGCTCCAGAAATTTAGAAAGTATTAGAAACTATTCTAAAAAGGAATCATTGGTGATATGATGATAAAAAGCGGCCCACTAAGTGTGAATTAAAGGATGAAAATAGCAGTCGACGTAGAGATCAAAGTTAAGGAGGTCAACGCCAAAAGATCAATGAACTCACCAAAGGGGGTCCAGCGGAGCTCTATTGTAGCGTCGATTGGGGGTAAAGCTTCCGAACGACAAAGGGCTGGTCCAAGAAGAATGCTCGTACATTCAAGATTATGATGAGCTCGTCATGGAGCATAGGACCGTTGGGATGACCGGAGCGTTAGTCCGGTCGAGCAATAACAGGCTACTATACCCAGTCACCACAAGGAAGAACAGCAAAGGCCGACCAAGCTGAAGAGTCCCAGCCGATCGGTCACCTCGCTCGGTCGAACAGCGAGATCATTGTCGTATCTCTCAATATCCTTTTGGGAGATACTGCCGCTGACATGAGGCTTAGTCAACAAGTGGATCGTACGACGGAAGTTTCTACTGTCTTGTCAGGGATATGCATGCCTTATTAAGGTATGATGTCATAGGCACTTTCCTGACAGATCCTTTCATAGGACAAATTAGAGAATATGCTCATGTCTCGAGAAGCGTTCACGTCGCCTACCAGGGCACTATATAAAGGGGGGGCCATACACCACGCGTTATTCCCTATTCGCGCCTATGTCTACTATTGCTCAGTCTTTTTTCTCTTTCTGGTGACTAACTTGAGTATCGAAGAGCCAACGTTGAGGGCCCTTTCCCTGGCTCGACACTGACATTTCTTGTGTTGCAGAGTGGAGCGGAGTCTATATCTAGTCAACGCAGCAACCACATTCCCAGTCAACCATCTTCTCGATTTTCAGACATGATCATATTGGCGTCATCTGTGGGAAGATAGCCTGCATCCGAAATACGAAGATAGAGGACGCTGGATGACTCACCACGGTAACTTTGACAAAGGAGAAGCTGGATATACGGATACAAGTCTGAGCTGCAAAAATGGTGGAGCAACAACAGCAACAAGCGTTGGTTGAGCCCAAGATACAAGAGTCCGCGACTTCAGCAGTGGGTCATTAAGCTAGATATGGAGACTGAACGGAGCCTGTACCAATTATGGAATAGAGTAATAAGCTGACCAGCACATACGGAGGCACGCCCAACTCGCTGGTCCTCCTTCTATCGAGCACTGTTCCACACTCCATCAGAGGAGCTAGGCCGAGCGGATAAGGAACGAGGATCCTCCTCGGACGACGCGCCCGTTTGAGACGGGCATAAAGGGAAAACACCAAGGAATGATGATTCATCTGAGCAAATCAATCAACAGTTCTCTCAAGGGATCTTGGACAACCCTTTACCAAGACACTACACCCCACTGACGATTGGAGAGTACAACGGAATGACTGATCCGGACGACCAGTTGGCCAAGTTTGATAATGTGGCCACACTTCATTAGTACACTGACGGGGTGAAGTGTCGAGTTTTCCTCACGACCCTCTCTGGATGGGCGCAATGCTGGTTCAGGAGATTACCGAATGGATCAATTCATAGCTTAAGACTTCTAAATGGTGTTCTTATATCACTGCGCCAGTAGTCGCCGCTACCAGAAGATGAGCGT
Organism: Zingiber officinale; assembly: GCF_018446385.1. Taxonomy (NCBI): domain Eukaryota; kingdom Viridiplantae; phylum Streptophyta; class Magnoliopsida; order Zingiberales; family Zingiberaceae; genus Zingiber; species Zingiber officinale. The sequence continues at coordinate 83,600,683 of NC_056007.1, forward strand.
TAATCTGTTCTCTTTGAAGCAGGGGCCCAAGGAGACATTGATGGCCTACATCAAACACTTCAACCAGGTGATCATGAATATTCCATCGATCTCATCTGAAATATTGGTGAATGCATTAGCCCAGGGGCTCACCGAAGGAGAGTTCTTCCGTTCACTCATCCGGAAGCCGCCGAAGGACTTCGACCACTTACTTAGTGTTGGTTGCTACTCGGAAAGCCTAGAGGTTCCACTGTACAAAAATTTAGTACAAAGGTCTGAACCTTTTCCTAGCTACCATGTGTTCTTTTAAATTAAATTTTGGATCGCCTGCGGAACTTAACACGTTTGATCCAAAACTTAATCTATTTGTTCTTTTAGGTTTTGACTTGGATCTCCTGCGGAACTTAACACGTTCGACCCAAATCACCTTAAGTTATTAATTCCATTAAATATTAATTTTCATAATTGGTTCCCAGTACTGACGTGGCGAGGCACATGGCCTTCTTGGATATGGGAGCAACCACCACCGACTAGACAAAACCTTTTATAGAAATCTAATATTTAATTTCCTAAAATAACTTTAGGTTAACCGAAAAGAACAATCAAATCACAAGGAAAAATAAAACAAAAGAACACAACTTCGAAAAACATATTCGAAATACTAGAATCGTAAGCCTCTTGTATTTGGTATTATTTCCAAAAATAACTAGTATGATGCGGAAAGAAAAAATACTAGTTATACCTTTTAGAAAGACCTCTTAATCTTCTACCGTATTCCTCTTCTAACCTCGGATGTTGTGTGGGCAACGACCTTCCGAGATGAGAATCCACCAAAGCACCTTCTTCTCCTTTCTTCAAGTTTCGTCCAAGCACAAAGCTTCCAAAAGATGAAGATCTTTTTCCACCAACCAAGCTCCAAGGGATACAAGCTTTCTCTCCTTCTTCTTCTTCTTCTCCAAGTAGTATCCGGCCACCACAAGAGCTCCAAGCAAATAGAGAAGGTTCGGCCACCACCAAGAGGAAGAGAGGAAGAGAGGTTGGCCGGCCACAACACCAAGGAAAAGAGGGAGAGAAATAATAGAGGTTGTTCACCATGAAGCCTTCTCTACCCCCTCTTTTATAATCCTTGGTCTTGGCAAATAAGGAAATTTAATTAAAAACTTCCTTAATTCTTTTGCCATGAAAAGGAAAATTTTATTTAATTAAAACAATTTTCCTTTTCTCAATTTACATGGCCGGCCACACCAAAGCTACAAACAAGGAGAGTTTTAATTAATTAAAACTTCCTAATTTGTCTCCAGAAATTTATAAAATTTCTCCAATAATTTAATCCCTTCATGATTGGTTTATAAAAAGAAAATTTAATAAATTAAAATCTTTCTTTTAAACATGTGGATAAAAATAAAGTTATCTCTAAAAATTAAAATCTCTTTTAATCTACAAATAAGGAAAGATATCAAATCTTTTCTCAATCTTTGTAGAAACTAATAAAAGAGAATTATTAATTTTAAACTTTCTTTTAAATCATGAACATGGTTAAAAGGAAAGTTTTCTTAAAATTTAAAATCCTCCTTTAATCAACAAATAAGGAAAGATTTCAAATTTTAAACTCTCTTTAAACATGTAGATGATTTACAAATAAGGAAAGTTTTTACCAAAATTAAAATCATCCTTTTAAACTACAAATAAGGAAAGAGATTAATCTCTTCTCTTAATCTTTGTAGAAAGCTATAAAAGGAAATTTTAATTTTAAACTCTCTTTTAAAATCATGATATCCACATAAGAAATAATTTTAATAAAATCCTTTTAAATATTCTAGTGGTCGGCCACCTAAGCTTGGGACCCAAGCTTTGGCCGACCACCAACATGGCTCATCCACTTGGTCTTGGCGGCCCTAGCTTGGGTTCCAAGCTAGCTTGGCCGGCCCCATTAGATGGGTAAGAAGGTGGGTACACGGTGGGTATAAATCTCTATATACTAGAGGCTACGATAGGGACCGAGAGGAGGAATTGGTTTTGGTCTCCCGATGAAATTAAGCATCCGTGTTCGCCCGACACACAACTTAATTTCATCAATAATAATTCATTCCACTAAAGAACTATTATTGAACTACGCACCAATCCCAAATTACATTTTGGGCTCCTTCTTATTATGAGTGTGTTAGTCTCCCTGTGTTTAAGATAACAAATGTCCACTAATTAAGTAAGTTACTGACAACTCACTTAATTAATATCTAGCTCCAAGAGTAGTACCACTCAACTTCATCGTCATGTCGGACTAATTCCACCTGCGGGGTTTAACATGACAATCCTTATGAGCTCCTCTTGGGGACATTCTCAACCTAGATCACTAGGACACAGTTTCCTTCTATAATCAACAACACACACTATAAGTGATATCATTTCCCAACTTATCGGGCTTATTGATTCATCGAACTAAATCTCACCCATTGATAAATTAAAGAAATAAATATCAAATATATGTGCTTGTTATTATATTAGGATTAAGAGCACACACTTCCATAATAACTGAGGTCTTTGTTTCTTTATAAAGTCAGTATAAAAGAAACGACCTCTAATGGTCCTACTCAATACACTCTAAGTGTACTAGTGTAATTATATAGTTAAGATAAACTAATACCTAATTACACTACGACCTTCCAATGGTTTGTTCCTTTCCATTATGGTCGTGAGCTACTGTTTATAATTTATAAGGTACTGATAACATGATCCTCTGTGTGTGGCACCACACACCATGTTATCTACAATATAAATTAATTGAACAACTTTATTTATCATAAATGTAGACATTTGACCAATGTGATTCTTATTTCTAGATAAATGTTTATACCAAAAGCTAGGCTTTTAGTATACACTCTAACAATCTCCCACTTATACTAAAAGACTAAGCTGTCATATCTGCTGCCATACATCTGATTCCCAACCCTTCAACATGTCCATCAAAAGCTCTCGCCTTAAGGACCTTAGTGAAAAGATCTATAGGTCATCATCTGATACATTCTATGCAGCAACAACTTCTCCTCGTTTATACGATTTCTCGTATTGGGTGGTACTTGCGCTCTATTGTGTTTACTTGCCTTTATAGACTTATGGTTTCTTCGAGTTTGCTACTGCACCAATATTATTACAATAAATTGTAATAATCTTTGGACAAACCAGAAATCATATCTAAGTCTATCTTGAGGTTATTGAGTCATTCAGCTTTTATGGCTACCTCAGAGGCTTGCCATATACTAAACTTCTATGGTGAAGTCCAGAAAAACAACTATGCTTATCACTCTTCCATAGTTATGACTTTACCTCATAAAGTAAATACAAAACCCCGAGGTTGACTTATTATTGTCCCTATCCGATTGGAAGTCAAAATCCATGCAACCCACAAGGACCAAATTAACTGCCTTGTAAGCTAGCATATGATTTCTAGTGCCTCTAAGGTACTTCAATATATGCTTTACTGCAGTCCACTGTCCTTGTCCAGAGTTACTTTGATATCTGCCAACTATGCCCTTGGCAAAACAGATTTCTTATCTCGTGCATAGCATTCATTAGGCTTCCGACAGCCGAGGCATAAAGAACTGCCTTTATTTCCTTTATCTCCTTTGATGTCTACAGAGACATATCTTTAGATAAAGTTACTCCATCCTGAAAAGGTAAGAAACCTTTCTAGGAGTTTTGCATGTTTTAAAACGAGCAAGGATTTTTCCGATGTATGAAGCTTGGGATAAGTAAAATATTCTTTTCTTGCGATCCCTTATTACTTTGATCTCAAGAATATATTCATTCTCCCAAGTCTTTTATATCGAAATATTTGGACAACCATACCCTTACTTCTGACAACATTTTGATATTGTTGCCAACTACCAAAAATGTTATCTACGTATAGTACAAGAAATACCACCACGCTTCCATCACACCTTTTGTATACACAAGACTTATCCGGTTACTAAATAAATCCATAGGTCTGAATTACTTTGATAAACCGGATGTTCCAAGACCTTGAAGCTTTGCCTCAGTCCATAGACTGATTGAGCTTTACACAAGATGCTCTTAGCCCTTTGCAATGAACCCTTCTGGTTGCTTTATATGGATGCTTTCTTCAAGACTTCCATTAAGGAATACTGTCTTGACATCCACTTGCCAAATAGATAAAAGAATCCGGATAGACTTAAGCATGGCTACCGGTGGAAAAAGTTTCCTTTTTCATCAAGCCTTGCTTTGAAGGTTTCTACCTTCCTGTCTATCCCTCTTTTCCTATTATAGACCTTTTACACCCAAAGGCTTTTACACCACTTGGTGGTTCTACAAGCTTCCAGATTTTATTAGAATACATATATTCTAATTCTATTATTCATTACTCTTTGCTAAGATGCTGCATATTTATCTTGGAGTGCTTCGTCATATGTCCGGAGATCAGGTTCATGTCCTTCAGGGATCGAGTTCAAAAACTCTCCTAAAACATGAATCTTTTAAGGTTGCTTAACAACCCTCCCACTACGACAAGGCATTTTCTGCAATTGTGTATCATTTGTGATACATGTTGCAGTTTTCTTGTGGTATCTCATCTTGTACAGTTGGTACTAGATTAGACATGTCTTTTATTATTTCCTTAAGAACAAATTTACTTATGAGCACGTGGTTCATTATATAGTGATTTTAAAATCAGTCATTTATGCTAACAATGACCTTCTGATTTTTTAAGACTATAAACCTACTTTTTGTTTATCTAGGATAACTTACAAACAAGTGAACTACTATCCAACTTATCATTATCTCTCTTTAACATATGTGCTGGATTACCCGAATCCGAATATGCTTCAAAATAGGCTTACACCTATTCAGCAATTCTATATGAGTAGAGAGTTATGACTTTGGAAGGTACTACGTTCACTTCCGTTTCCAGAGCATATCCTTAAAACAAATTTGGTAAAATAACTCATCATCAATCTACTTATTTCCATAAGAGTCCTATACCTTCTTTTTACTACACCATTCTGTAGAGGTGTACCAGGTGCAGTTAGTTTGGATTGAATCCCTACTTCTGATAAGTGACTCCTAAATTCTCCCAAGAGGTACTTGCCACTATGTTCTTACCATAGTGACTTTTACTTTAACATTTCTCCGCATCAGCCTTGTACTATTTGAACTAATCAAAGTACTTAGTCTTGCGGTACATTAAGTAAATTTATTTATATCTTGAATAGTTGTCTATAAAATAGACGAAATATTCAATACTACCTCTTGTCTGGATAGTCATAGGATCACACAAATCAGAATGAACCAATTTCAACATATCTTTGACTCCATACCCCTTAGACTTAAAAGCTTCTTGGTTATTTTTCCTTCCAAGTAAGACTCGCAGGTTGGAAAGATTTCCACTACTAATGAACCCAAAAGTTCATCAGCTACCAATGAATCCTACTCAAGTTAATATAACCTAGCCTTAGATGTCAAAGATATTAATGGTTCATTTTCGAAGGTTGCTTTCTCTTAAAATTAGAAGATGTGTTACTAATTTCCATTTGTCGCATCGTGAGAGTTATTGGATTATAAATTGTCAACCAACATACCAGAATAGATAACTTCTCTATTTTTCTTGATAACAGCTTTGTTATCAAAATAGACACAATATCTATTCTATAATAGTTTAGAAACTGAAATCAGGTTCTTTCTAAACTTAGTACGTAAAGACAATTTCTAATAATCCATATTTTATTCTTATCAAGGGATAAACATCTCCCACTGCAACATCTACCACTTTTACAGTAGTGCCCATGTGGACGGTGATTTACCTTTCATTTAGTTGTCGGGTTTCCTGGAACCCTGCAAAGAATTGCATACATGATTAATGGCATCTTGTATCTACACTCCAGGTTCTGGTAGATAACACCATTAGACATGTTTCAACTAATGAATTAAATACACCTAAATTGTTCTTAATTCTAAGAAGACAGTCTACCTTAATGTCCAAGTCATATTTCCAATCATTACAATTGGGACTACTAAGTCTTTTTCTATAGTATGACTACTAGGGATTTGACAAACATCCTAAGAATCACAAAAATATTTGGTCAAGATCAACTCCTTAAAATCTTCATGAATTTTGTGTATACAAAATCGAAGAGGAGATTTTATTCATTAATTTTATTATCTCATCAACTTTACTTTATGACGAATAAAATTAATAGTTGATCTGTCTTTGATCAAATATTTGGTCAAAACTCTTTGAATTTAAAATAACATTGATTCCTCAAACAATATTATTTAAATTCACCAACACCTCAAACACCGTGAATTTTGTATGCCACGTTAGTGTGGACGTATACAAATTCATCATTTGTAAGAGGAGAGTTTTACCCATTGACTATCTTGTCAATATAACTTTTTGACAAATAAAATTACCTCAAACACCATGAATCTTGTATGCCACGTTAGTGTGGACGTATACAAATTCAAACATTTGTAAGAGAGGTTTATTAATTTTATTATATTGCCAATCTAGTTTTATGACAAATCAATAGTTGGTTTCCCTTTGGTCACACAAGTGATAGTAGTGACTCCGTTGGGGAGGATACTATTAAATGTGTCTAAGTGTATACCATTACTTGACACTAAGTCCATTAATAAGATTATGCCCCTTCCGTTGGGGAAGATCACACGCTCTTAATTAACTTCCTATAGTCATCCAAAAATGGAAGTCTGTTCTAGTGATCCGCAAACAAGCTCATCCGTTATGGAGGAAGGCACTCAGAGCCAACGCGCAAGCTTGTTTGCATCACTTACAAACCAGTAATGGAGACCATGAGATTTACTTAAAAATCCCTCTCCCACTTAGTTATTTATAAATGAGGAATTTTAACTATGCTAGCCTACTAAATATGTAAACCAACATGCACACACAGCACAATATAAAAGCAATAAATAGAAAATCTAATTTTCAACTATTATGACTTTTATCTCTAGTTGTTCTCTGTGTGTTGTCATCCCAAGCTGCTGCCATATTTGGCCACCGCCACCGGGTCTAGCTGTCGCATCCAGTTCCGCTGCGCCTCTGGTCCTCAGAAGGTTCCACGCTTTGCAAGATTCGATCCGCGACATAAATAGAATTTTACATTTTGATCCTATATTCCATAAAAGGAATGTACATGTATCTAGATCAAAAATAAAATCCTAATAAAACTAAATACAGCTCCTGCTGTATTTTATAATACAATCATGCACATACAATAAAATGCCCTTGACATGTCCAAGGGTCCAATCACACACATAATAACTATAAGCCATAATAGTTGGATCCTGCATCCACAAAGTTAGCACATCCTACTATTATCCTGCCTAAATTATGTATGACATGTGCATAATTAAACTAATACCAAATACACAGAGGCAAAACCCTAGCTCTGATACCAATTGTTGGTTGCTACTCGGAAAACCTAGAGGTTCCACTGTACAAAAATTTTGTACAAAGATCTGAACCTTTTCCTAGCTACCATGTGTTCTTTTAAATTAAATTTTGGATCGCCTGCGGAACTTAACACGTTTGATCCAAAACTTAATCTATTTGTTCTTTTAGGTTTTGACTTGGATCTCCTGCGGAACTTAACACGTTCGACCCAAATCACCTTAAGTTATTAATTCCATTAAATATTAATTTTCATAATTGGTTCCCAGTATGAACGTGGCGAGGCACATGGCCTTCTTGGATATGGGAGCAACCACCACCGACTAGACAAAACCTTTTATAGAAATCTAATATTTAATTTCCTAAAATAACTTTAGGTTAACCGAAAAGAACAATCAAATCACAAGGAAAAATAAAACAAAAGAACACAACTTCGAAAAACATATTCGAAATACTAGAATCGTAAGCCTCTTGTATTTGGTATTATTTCCAAAAATAACTAGTATGATGCGGAAAGAAAAAATACTAGTTATACCTTTTAGAAAGACCTCTTGATCTTCTACCGTATTCCTCTTCTAACCTCGGATGTTGTGTGGGCAACGACCTTCCGAGATGAGAATCCACCAAAGCACCTTCTTCTCCTTTCTTCAAGTTTCGTCCAAGCACAAAGCTTCCAAAAGATGAAGATCTTTTTCCACCAACCAAGCTCCAAGGGATACAAGCTTTCTCTCCTTCTTCTTCTTCTTCTCCAAGTAGTATCCGGCCACCACAAGAGCTCCAAGCAAATAGAGAAGGTTCGGCCACCACCAAGAGGAAGAGAGGAAGAGAGGTTGGCCGGCCACAACACCAAGGAAAAGAGGGAGAGAAATAATAGAGGTTGTTCACCATGAAGCCTTCTCTACCCCTCTTTTATAATCCTTGGTCTTGGCAAATAAGGAAATTTAATTAAAAACTTCCTTAATTCTTTTGCCATGAAAAGGAAAAATTTATTTAATTAAAAACAATTTTCCTTTCCTCAATTTACATGACCACACCAAAGCTACAAACAAGGAGAGTTTTAATTAATTAAAACTTCCTAATTTGTCTCAGAAATTTATAAAATTTCTCCAATAATTTAATCCCTTCATGATTGGTTTATAAAAGAAAATTTAATAAATTAAAATCTTTCTTTTAAACATGTGGATAAAAATAAAGTTATCTCTAAAATTAAAATCTCTTTTAATCTACAAATAAGGAAAGATATCAAATCTTTTCTCAATCTTTGTAGAAACTAATAAAAGAGAATTATTAATTTTAAACTTTCTTTTAAATCATGAACATGGTTAAAAGGAAAGTTTTCTTAAAATTTAAAATCCTCCTTTAATCAACAAATAAGGAAAGATTTCAAATTTTAAACTCTCTTTTAAACATGTAGATGATTTACAAATAAGGAAAGTTTTACCAAAATTAAAACCATCCTTTTAAACTACAAATAAGGAAAGAGATTAATCTCTTCTCTTAATCTTTTGTAGAAAGCTATAAAAGGAAATTTTAATTTTAAACTCTCTTTAAAATCATGATATCCACATAAGAAATAATTTTAATAAAAATCCTTTTAAATATTCTAGTGGTCGGCCACCTAAGCTTGGGACCCAAGCTTTGGCCGACCACCTACATGGCTCACTTGGTCTTGGCCGGCCCTAGCTTGGGTTCCAAGCTAGCTTGGCCGCCCCATTGGATGGGTAAGAAGGTGGGTATGCGGTGGGTATAAATCTCTATATACTAGAGGCTACGATAGGGACCGAGAGGAGGAATTGGTTTTGGTCTCCCGATGAAATTAAGCATCCCGTGTTCGCCCCGAACACACAACTTAATTTCATCAATAATAATTCATTCCATTAAAGAACTATTATTGAACTACCGCACCAATCCCAAATTACATTTTGGGCTCCTTCTTATTATGAGTGTGTTAGTCTCCCTGTGTTTAAGATAACAAATGTCCACTAATTAAGTAAGTTACTGACAACTCACTTAATTAATATCTAGCTCCAAGAGTAGTACCACTCAACTTCATCGTCATGTCGGACTATGTCCACCTGCAGGGTTTAACATGACAATCCTTATGAGCTCCTCTTGGGGACATTCTCAACCTAGATCACTAGGACACAGTTTCCTTCTATAATCAACAACACACACTATAAGTGATATCATTTCCCAACTTATCGGGCTTATTGATTCATCGAACTAAATCTCACCCATTGATAAATTAAAGAAATAAATATCAAATATATATGCTTGTTATTATATTAGGATTAAGAGCACACACTTCCATAATAACTGAGGTCTTTGTTTCTTTATAAAGTCAGTATAAAAGAAACGACCTCTAATGGTCCTACTCAATACACTCTAAGTGTACTAGTGTAATTATATAGTTAAGATAAACTAATACCTAATTACACTACGACCTTCCAATGGTTTGTTCCTTTCCATTATGGTCGTGAGCTACTGTTTATAATTTATAAGGTACTGATAACATGATCCTCTGTGTGTGGCACCACACACCATGTTATCTACAATATAAATTAATTGAACAACTTTATTTATCATAAATGTAGACATTTGACCAATGTGATTCTTATTTCTAGATAAATGTTTATACCAAAAGCTAGGCTTTTAGTATACACTCTAACACTTAGGAGGGTCACAGAATACATAAATGTGGAAGAGACCCAAGCGATGAGAAGAAAGGAGCCGCCTACCAAGCCCGCAGTAGCGCCTGAGCGACGACCATCGAGCAACAATCAACCACCTAAGGGGCCCCGAGCGATAGGAGCACAGCAACACCAGAAGCCCAGAACGCATGTCGTGCAGCATGTGGCAGTCAATCGCCCAAAAGCTGTAAAAGGTAAGTCATGTACTCCATTGTTCTGCTCCTTCTACCAGTCAGTGACACATAATACGCATGATTGCTACAACCTGACACCAATTACAAGTAGACCGGCTCTATGGGGATTTCACCATCGATCACCATCTCCTGATCGACGCCATAGGCACCGATCAACCAGGTGAAGGGATGAAGGAAGAACGATGGCTAAACCACGCCATCATCAGCCACAATGGAGGAACAACACAAGTCTGGTTCAAGCTTCTGCTGCACGAAACAGACCCTCGTCTCAAGAGGAAGAAAACAAGAGCAATGCCACTCGGGGAGAGATTGGAATGATCACCGGTGGGCCAACCGACGGCGATTCAAACTGAGCAAGGAAGTCACACGCTTGGTGTCTAGAAATACATGCTGTTGGATGCAGCAAGGAGAAGGCCGAGGGGTCCGAAATCAGTTTCAACCCCTGAGACCTGGAGGAAGTGGAGATCGCTCATGGCGATGCCTTGATAATCTGAGCGGTAATAATTAATTATACTATTCACCGAACCTTTGTTGATATAGGAAGTTGGGTGAATATTATATTCAAGAAGGCGTTCGACCAACTGCAAATTAACCGAAGCGAATTGTAGCCGATGATGACCCCACTCTATGAGTTCACAAGGAATTAAGTGTTGTCGATCGGCCAGGCTCGATCGGCTAGTCATATCACTCGAAGAGGAGCTGCTAAAGAGGACAAGGACTACAAACTTCATTGTGGTGGACGCATTGCCTGCCTACAATGTTATATTGGGTCGACCGACCCTTAACGAGTTCCAAGCGGTGGTATCCACTTTTTGCCAGAAGATCAAGTTTTCGGTGGACAATGAGGTGAGCGAAGTTAAAGGCGATCAGCAGACCGCTAGGTGATGCTACCTCGAGATGGTCAAGTCCGAAGCAAGAGCCGCCAGGAAGATTCCATGCATGGAAGTAAACACCATCAAGGAAGAGCCTCCTGTGTTGGTCTATGAGGAAAAGGAGAAGATCCAGATCCACTCTAGCCGGTTGGAGGCCACCACCTTCATCGCCGCCGACCTGACAGAGGAGAAGAAGGCAGAGATGATCACCTGCCTCAGGCGAAATCACGATGTATTCGCCTAGTCGACCCATGAGCTCCCAGGCATCTTGCCAAGTGTAGCTCAGTTGGTTAGTCCTAGGAAAACGTACCGATTCCACTGTACAAAAATTTTTGTACAAGTGTCGAACCTTTTCTTAAATAACCTATTGTGTTCTTTAGAAGTTAAATTAGGAATCGCAGACGGAACTTAACATCATTGATTCCAAATTTAACTTATCTGTTCTTAATGGTTTAGATTTGAATCGCAAACCGAACTTAACACTATTGATTCAAATCCACCTATGTTATTAATTTCATTAAATATTAATTTCTAAAATTGGCTTCCAGGAATGCATGGTGAGGCACATGACCTTCTTGGATATGAGAGCAACCACCACCGCCTAGACAAAGCCTTTTAAGGAAAGCTAATATTTAATTTCCTTAAATAACTCTAGGTTAACCAAAAAGAACAATCGAATCACAAATTCGAAAAAGAAGAAAACACAAACTCGAAAAACTAATTCGAAAAAAAACTAAATATAATGCCTCTTGTGTTTGGAATTCTTACAAAAAGAAATAACTAGCATGATACGGAAAACAATTGCTAATTATACCTTCTCTTTGTAAACTAATGACCTTGAGATCTTCTGCCGTATTCCTCGTCTCGCCTTGGACGTCATGTGGGCGACGAACCTCCAAGATGAACACCACCCAAATGCTTTCTTCCTCTTCCTCTAAAATCCGGCCACCACCACCGCCAAGGAGAAGAGAGCAAAGGGAAAGGGAGAAGAGAGAGGGCCAACCACCAAGAGATCTCTAAGCAAGAGAATAAGAGTTGTGTCTCATGAAGCCTCCTCACCCCTTCTTTTATAATACTTGCCCAAGGCAAATAAGGGAAGAATTTTTACAAAAATTAAAATCTTCCTCTAATTTTCCTTTTCCCTTTTATTTTTCCTTTTCTTTCCTTTTGATTGAATCAATCACCAAAAATTAATTTGATGATTTTATTTTTTTAATATGGTCGGCCACCTTTCTTGGGCACTAAGCAAGGGTGGCCTGCCACCATAAGAGGAAAGGAATATTATTATTTTTTTATAAAATTTTACAAAAAAAACTCTTATAAAATTTTACAAGCTCTCTTTCCTAAAGTAGGAGTTAAAAAAGGAAAGTTCTTAAAAAATTAAAATCATGTTTTAAAATTTAAAACTTCTCTTCAAAAATTTTCTTTTTTAACATGAATAGAAAATTTTAATTTTTAAAACTTCTCTTCCTTTTTTCTAAAACCATGAGGATGGTTAAAAAAGGAAAGTTTTAAAACTTTTAAAACTCTCTATTAAAACGTATGACCTAATTCAAATAAGGAAAGTTTTAAAAATTAAAATCTCTCTTTTAAAACTTATAGTTTTCTACAAAGAGAATATTTTAAAAATTCAAAACAACCCTTCTTGTTTGAATTATTGTGGTCGACCCCTACTAGCTTGGTCACCAAGCAGTAGGGCCGACCCCTATAGAAGAGGATGTGGTCGGCCCTTGCTTGGTCACCAAGCAATGGACCGACCCTCTTCTTATACACCAAGAAGAGCCTTACATTTGGATGGACTTGAGGCTATAATGAGGCTATGACAGGAACCTAGAGGAGAAATTGGTTTTGACCTTCCGATGAGTTTGAGTATCCCGTGCTCGCCCAGAACACACAACTCAAGTTCATCGATAATAAATCATTCCACTAGAGAGTTATTATCGCACTACTGCACCAATCCCAAATTACATTATGGGCTCCTTCTTATCATGAGTGTGTTAGTCTCCCTGTATTTAAGATAACGAATGTCCACTAATTAAGTAAGTTACTGACAACTCACTTAATTAATATCTAGCTCCAAGAGTAGTACCACTCAACTTCATTATCATGTCGGACTAAGTCCACCTGCAGGGTTTAACATGACAATCCTTATGAGCTCCTCTTGGGGGCATTCTCAACCTAGATAACTAGGACACAAATTCCTTCTATAATCAACAACACACACTATAAGTAATATCATTTCCCAACTTATCGGGCATATTGATTTATCGAGCTAAACCTCACCCTTTGATAAGTCAAAGAAATAAATATTAAATATATGTGCTTGTTATTATATTAGGATTAAGAGTACACACTTCCATAATAACTAAGGTCTAGTTCTTTTATAAAGTCAGTACAAAAAGAACTTACCTAAAATGGTCCTACTCAATACATTTAGAGTGTACCAGTGTAATTTATTAATCAAGATAAACTAATACCTAATTACACTACGACTATTCCGATGGTTTGTTCCTTTCTATCTTAGTCGTGAGCAACTGTTTATAATTTATAAAGAATCGACAACATGATCTTCTGTATGTGACATCACACACCATGTTGTCTACTATATAAATTAAATGAACAATTACATTTAACAAATAAATGTAGATATTGACCAATGTGATTCTTCAACAAATAAATGTTTACAAAAGCTAGGCTTTTAGTATACACTCTAACAAGCTCAACATGACCTTCACGTCCGATCGAACACTCGGCCAGTGAAGCAATGAAAGAGGGACTTCAGTGCGGCGCTGAACTAGATCATCCAGACAGAGATAGAAAAATTGCTGGAAGCCGAGCACATCCGTGAGGTTCAGTTTCTAAGCTGGCTCGCCAAAGTTGTGCTAGTCTCCAAGCCGGGCAACAAATGAGGAGTCTGCATTGACTTTCGCTATCTAAACAAGGATTGCTTGAAGGACTTTTATCCCCTGCCCAGGATAGACCAGATAGTGGACTCTACGGTGGGTTGCAAGCTGATCTACATGTTCGACACATACCGAGGTTACCATCAAGTGTCGCTCACCCGAGAGGATCAAGAGAAGGCCAGCTTCATCACGATTGATGGGACTTACTGTTACAACGTCATGTCGTTCAGATTGAAGAATGTCAATGCCACCTACCAAAGACTAATGAACAAGGTGTTCCGACAGCAGATCAGCCGCAACATGGAAGTATATGTCGATGACATATTAATAAAATCCCTTCGAGCTGCTGACCTTTGTGCAAACATCGAAGAAACTTGCCGAACTTTGAGGGCATATGAAATAAAGCTGAACTCGATCAAGTGTCTGTTCGGAGCAAAAAGCGGTCGCTTCCTTGGATACATCATCACTGAACGAGGAATCAAGGTGAATTTGAGCAAAGTGAAGGCGTTACAAGACATGGCCCCGCCCCGCAACTTGAAGGAGGCCCACGACTGACTAGACGGATTATTGCACTATCAAGATTCATCTCTAAATCGTCCAACCAAAGTCTAAATTAAGCCAAATTCAATCTAACTCGACCCTAATTCATGGCTCTTTGAATTTCCTACAAAGCCACATAAAAATATGAAATCAAATTTTATAATTTATAGAAAATTTATAATTAAGTTCAAAATAGATTCTACTCAAAATATAATATAACCATAAAATTAAGCATGTGAGAAGGTAAAAATATCAAGAATAAGAGCCAAAATAATCAATAAAAATGCTAGTTATCAACTCCCCACATTTATTCTTGCTCGTCTCGAGCAAATCAACAAAACAAGAAAGATAACTAAAAATGCATTCCCCTAGCAATTCTCAATCATGCTTAGAAAATAATGAAAGAAAACTACCTAGGATTGTCTAATTCAAATGACCAAAGCATTCATGGATTCAATTCATACACTAATTAACAAACATGATAATTTCAATCCACAATAGATAAACTGAGGATGATAATAAAATAACCTCACAAGGAAAGTGATAATGGCTCTCCTCTCATATACATGCAATAGTGGAGCTCACTTAAGCCACTCATGGTTCATGCACTACCATATGCTTGCTTTGCTTTTAATCTCCATCACTATATACATAAGAGTGCACAATAAAATAATGAAGGCATTATTTGAAATGTAAGGCAAACATGAATCAAGCAAATGACAGTGTAAGAGAAACAATAAGAAAGATTAAGTAAGGTAATGGTGGAAGACATTGACATATTGGAATGTTACATAGATGAGTACAAGTAAACAATGCCCAAAAATATTTCTCATCCAAACTTCCAAGCTAGCTCTCACAACTCCAATAAACATGTGAACAACTTCTACTTTAGTATTTCAATAAAAATCCACTCATGATATACAATAATATCTCAATATCGCTACAATAAAGATTGTCACACAAAAAATTCTACCACAAATGAATACAAAATATCACATGTCAAAATTTTTCATAAATCTAATAAACATGTAGACAACCTCTACTATACCTTTTCAATAAAAATATCACTCATAATATATAATAAAATCTCAATGTTGCTACAATAAAGAAAGTCTCTTCTAAAAATTCTATCACAAAAAAAATATAAAATAGCACAATATGTCAAAAGTATTTTTCTTTTTTTTTTCCATTTTTTTTTCTTTTGTTTCTTATGTTTTTGATTTTTTTCCGATTTTTTTCGTTTCTGATTTGTTTTTTTTTTCTATTTTTTCCACTTTTTTTCAATGTGTTATGCATCACTTGAAGACGCTGGAATTCCGTTCTATTTAAATTTCCCTGTACAAAAATTGTACAAGTACAGAACTTTTCCTAGCAACCCGCATGTTCGATCAGACATGTGTTTGATCAATCAAGCAAGTTCTTGATAGATCAAAGCACACCTTGATCGAAGTACAAGATCACTGGTCTCTTGTGTTGGTATTCAAAATCGATACAAAGAAAACTAAACTAATTACGTAGCAGAATTAAAGAACTAGTTGTATCATTCCTTTGTAGCTAAAGACCTCTTGATCTTCTGTTGTATTCCTCTCCTCTTCTTGGACGTCATGTGGGTGACGATCTACCAAGACAATAACCACCCTTCCTATCGTTTCTCCAAACCGTCGATTACAAAAGAAGGCTCTAGGATGGGGCACCTTCTAATCTTCTTCCTTCTTTTCTTCTTCTTCTTCTCCAATCCGCCGGACACTAAGGAGGAGGGGGCGTCGGCCACCAAGGGGGAGGGGGTGTCGGCCACCAAGGAGGTGGGGGGGGGGCAGCCACCAAGGAAGAGATGGGATGTCGCCGACCCTAGGTAAGGAGAAGAGGAGGCTTGTGGGAAAATTAGGTTTAGGGGACACCACCTACTCCTTTTATAACCTTTGCCGTCGGTTACAAAGAAAGAAAAATAACAGAATTCTATTTAGAAAAAATTTCCCTTTCTATAACCTTGCCATCGGCCCTAGGAGGATAGAGAAAATCAAACCAAAACCAAGTTAAACCAAAACCAAGGTAAACTAAAACCAAGTTAAACCAAACCAAGTTATGGATGGGTGGATGCGAGACTTTATATAGAGGCTACAACAGGGACCTATAGAATGAATTGATTTAGGCCTCCTGATGGGCTTGAGCTTCCTGTGTTTGGCCTGAACGCCCAACTCAAGTTCATCAATAATAACTCATACCACTAAAGGATTATTATTGAACTACCGCACCAATCTCATATTACAATATGAGCTCCTTCTTATCATGAGTGCGTTAATCTCTCTATGTTTAAGATATCGTATGTCCGTTAATTAAATGAGTTACTAACAACTCAATTAATTAACATCTGATTCCAAGAGTAGTACCACTCAACTTTATTATCATGTCGGACTAAGTCCACCTGTAGGGTTTACATGATAATCCTTATGAGCTCCTCAAGGGGACATCATCAACCTAAATAATTAGGACACATATTTCTTCTTGTTGGGGTTGTAAGGTTGTAAACATAGTCCCATATTGAAAACACATGGAAAATATCATGGGTTTATAAGAGAAAAGATATCTCCATTGGCATGAGACCTTTTGGGGAGAGTCCAAGAGCAAAGCCATGAAGGCCTAGGCCCAAAGTGGACAATATCATACCATTGTAGAGATATCTAAATTCTTTTCGATCCTACACTTCTATAATCAACAACACACCATATAAATAATACTTTCTCCCAACTCATTGGGCCTATTGATTTAACGAATAAATCTCATCCATTGATAAGTTAAAGAAATAAATACTAAGTATACGTGCTTGTTATTATATAGGGATTAAGAGGACGCACATCCATAATAACAGAGGTTCTGTTCTTTTTTATAGTTAGTATAAATCGAACAACCTCAAATGGTCTTCCTCAATACACACAACCGTTCCAATGGTTTGTCCCAATCCATCTTGGCTATGAGCTATTATTTATAATTTATAAGAAACCGATAACATAATCTTCTGTGTGACACCACACACCATGTTATCTACAATATAAATTAAATGGACAACTGCATTGACATATATATAAATATAAAATGTAAACATTTGACCAAAGTGATTCTCATTTCAAAACATTTCAAAACAGATGTTCATACAAAAGCTAGACATATAGTATACATCCCAACAATCTCCCACTTATATTAAAAGACTATGCTGCCATATATCTGATTCTCATCCCCTCAACATGCCTATCAAAAGCTCTTGTCGGAAGGGCCTTAGTGAAAGGATTTGCCAGGTTACCTACTGATGTAATCTTGGCGACAACAACCTTCCTTCGTTTTACGATGTCTCGTATCAGGTGGTACTTGCGTTCAATGTGTTTACTTGCCTTATGGGCTCGTGATTCCTTTGAGTTTGCTACTGCACCACTGTTATCACAATAAATTGTGAAAACTTTGGGCAAATCAGGAATCACATATAAGTCCATCAAGAAGTTTCTCAGTCATACAGCTTCTTTGGCTGCCTCAGAGGTTGCCACATACTCAGCTTCCATGGTGGAGTCTGAAATGCATTTCTGCTTAACACTCCTCCATGCTATGGTTCCACCTCCCAAAGTAAACACATACCCCGAGGTTGATTTACTGTTGTCCCTATCTGATTGAAAATCTGAATTCGTGTAACCCACAGGGAGCAAATCATCTTCCTGGTAAACCAACATATAATCTCTATTCTTTTTCAAGTACTTTAATATATTCTTTACGGAAGTCCAATGTCCCAGTCCTGGGTTTCTTTGATATTTGCTAACCATGCTCACAGTAAAATAGATATCTGGTCTTGTACATAGCATCACATACATTAGGTTTCCTACAGCCGAAGTATAAGGAACTGCCTTAATCTCCTTTATCTCCTTTGATGTTTTAGGACACGTCTCTTTAGATAAAGGTACTCCATGCCGAAAAGGTAAAAAACCTTTCTTGGAGTTTTGCATGCTAAAACGAGTTAGGATAGTATCAATGTATGAAGCTTGGGATAAGCACAACATCCTTTTATTGCGATCCCTTATTACTTTGATCCCAAGAATATGTTCACATTCTCCCAAGTCCTTCATATCAAACTTCTTGGACAATCATACTCTTACGTCTAACAACACTTTGACATTGTTGACAATGAGCAAAATATCATCTACGTATAGTACAAGAAATACCATCACGTTTCTGTCACTTGTCTTGTATACACAAGACTCATCCGGACATTGAATAAATCCATAAGACTGGATCACTTCATCAAACCGGATATTCCAACATCTTGAATCTTGCTTCAGTCCATAAATGGACCGATTGAGCTTACATACAAGATGTTCTTTACCCTTCGCAATAAATCCCTATGGTTGCTTCATATAGATGTTTTTTTCAAGACTTCCGTTAAGGAAAGATGTCTTGACATCCATTTGCCAAACCTCATAATTTATATGAGCAGTAATAGATAAAAGGATCCGGATAGACTTAAGCATGGCTACCGACGAAAAGGTTTCCTCATAATTGATTCTCTCTTTCTAAGTATACACTTTCGCAACAAGTCTCGCTTTAAAGGTTTCAACCTTCCCATCTGTTCATCTTTTCCTTTTATAGACTCATTTACATCCAATGACTTTTATACCATTTGGTGGTTCTACAAGCTCCCAAACCTGATTAGAATGCATAGATTCTATTTCAGAGTTCATCGCACTTTGCCAAGATGCTGCATCTTTATCTTGGAGTGCTTCATCATATGTCTAGGGATCAGCTTCATGTTCACCAGGGATCAAGTCCAAAGACTCTCCCAAAAATATGAATCTATCAGGTTGCCTAACAACCCTCCCACTACAACGAGGCACTACATGTAATTGTCCATCATTTGTGACACGTGTTGCAGTTACTTGTGATATCTCATCTTGTACTGTTGGTACTAAAGTAGAAGTGTCCTCTCTTATTTCCTCAAAAATAATTTTACTCATGGGTTTGTGGTTCATTACATGGTCCTCTTCTAAAAATCGGGCATTGGTGCTAACAATGACCTTCTGATCTTTAGGACTATAAAACAAACCATCTTTCGTTCCTTTAGGATATCCCACGAACAAGCGAACTTCTGTACGTGATTCCAACTTATCAGCATCTCCTTTCAGCACATGTGCTGGACTACCCCAAATCTGAATGTGTTTCAAACTAGCCTTACGCCCATTCCATAATTCTGTGGGTGTAGAGGGTACTGACTTAGAAGGTACCAAATTCAGAATATACGCCATCATTTCCAGAGCATATCCCCAAAATGAATTGGTAATTTTGAATAACTCATCATTGATCTAACCATTTCCATAAGAGTCTTATTCTTTCGTTCTGCCACATCATTCTGTTGGGGTGTACCAGGTGTAGACAATTGGGATTGAATCCCGGTTTCTGATAAGTAACTCCTAAACTCTCCTAAGAGGTACTCTCCACCATGATCAGACCGTAGTGTTTTGATATTTTTATGATGACGCTTCTCCACATCAGCCTTGTACTCTTTGAACTTATCAAAGCACTCAGACTTGCGGCACATCAAGTAAATGTACCCATATCTCGAATAGTTGCCTATAAAAGAGATAAAATATTCGAAACCACCTCTTTCCTGGATAGTCATAGGCCCACACAAATCAAAATGAACCAATTTCAACACTTCTTTAGCTCTATACCCCTTTGCCATAAAAGGCCTCTTGGTCATTTTTCCTTCCAAGTAAGACTCACAGGTCGGAAAGTTTTCCACTACCAATGAACTCAAAGGTCCATCGGCTATTAACTTTTGAATCCTACTCAAGTTAATATGACCCAACCTTAGATGCTAAAGATATGTTTGGTTCATTTCTGAAGGTTGCTTTCTCTTATTAGAATTAAAAGATGTGTTATTAATTTCCATTTGTTGCATCGTGAGAGTTATTGGATTAAGAGTATACAAATTGTCAACCAACGCACCAGAACAAATAACCATTCTATTTTTCTTGACAACCACTTTGTCATAAAAAAAAACAAAATATCCATCCATAAATAATTTAGAAACTGAAATCAAGTTCTTTCTAAAACATGGTACGTAAAGACAATTTTTCAAAATCAAAGTTTTATTCCTATCAAAAGATAAATAAACATCTCCCACTGCAACAGCCGCCACTCTCGTAGCATTGCCTATATAGACGGTGATTTCCCCTTCATGTAGTCGTCTAATTTCTTGGAACCCCTGTAATGAATTGCAGACATGATCAGTGACTCTCGTATCTACACACCAGGTACCGGTAGATAACACCGCTAAACATGTTTCAACAACTAATGAATAAGATATACCTTTATTGTTCTCCTTTTTGCGAGGGCAACCCACCTTCCAATGTTCAGACTGCTTGCATGTGAAGCACTTGCCTTTCGGCTTCTTCACACCTGCCTACGGCCTAGTCCCTTGAAGTCGAATCACTTTCTTTGCCGAACCAACTTGTTTCTTCTTCTTCTTTCTGCCTTTCGGCTTAGTGGCAGAAACGTTTTCAACAATGTGAACTTGAAAACTTTAACGAAATAGCCCTTCTACCGCTTGGAGTTCTGTCAGAAGTTTCACCAACGAATAAACCCTTTTGTTCATGTTATAGTTCAAGTGGAACTTTTTAAAACTCTTGGGCAGCGTTTGGAGAATGATATCGACCTGGGTTTCCCCATTGATTTCAGCTCCAAGGACTTCCATCTCATTCAAATGAGCCATCATCTTGAAGATATGATCTCTTACGGGTGCCCCCTCAATTATGGTGGTCGTCATTAAGTTTCTCATGGCCTCCTGCCTGACAGCCCAATTCTGGTGTCCGAAGAGTTCCTTGAGATTGAGCATTATGTCATAGGCAGTGGGTAGGGCCTGATGCTGATGTTGCAGCACATTTGACATAGAAGCCCAAATGTAACACTGCGTCATCTCATCTTCCTTAACCTATTTCCTATGTCTCTCTATCTTCTCTTCACTAAAATCTTTATCAGGCATGCTAGGACAGATCTCAAGAAGTACGAACTTGTATTCTTCAGCAGTTAAGATAATGTCCAAGTTTCGTTTCCAATCAATATAATTTGGACCAGTAAGTTTATTTTCTTTTAAAATAACAGCAAGAGGATTGAAAACCATTTTGAAATCTTGATAATCACAAATAAAATATTTGGTCAAAACTTTAGAATTTAAAATAATATTGATTCCTCAAGCAATATAATTTAAATTCACCAACACCTCAAAACACCGTGAATTTCATATGCCATGATAGTGTGAATGTATACTAATTCAAACATTTACAATAGTAGATTTTACCCATTAATTTTATTATCTTATCAACCTAACTTTATGATAAATAAAATTAATAGTTGGTTCATCTTCGGTCACACAAATAATAGCAGTGACTCCGATGGGGAGGATACTATTAAATGCGTCTAAGTATATACCATTATTTGATACTTAATTCATTAATTAGGATTGTGCCCTTTCAGATGGAGAAGATCACACATATCTAAATAATTTCCTATAATCATCCACGGAGGAAGTTTGATCTAGTGATCCACAAATAAACTCATCCGATATTGAGGAAAATAGTTAAAGCCAACGCGCAAGTTTGAATGCATCACTTACAAACCAGTAATGGAGACCGTGAGATTTATTTAAATAATCCCTCTCCTACTTAGTTATTTAAATTGAGGAATTTTAATATGCACACACATCACAATACATAAAAACAGCATATAAAGGCAATAAATATGAAAATAAAATTTTCAACTATTATGGCTTTATCCAACGCCGTCCTCCAATATGTCGTCAATGGATCAAGTCGTCACGTCTATCTTGCTTCCTCCTTCGCCATGCCTCCGGTCCTCAAAATAGCACCTCGCATAGCAAGGATACAAGCCGCAACAAAAATTTAAAATTTACATTTATCGATCCTATATTCCAAAAAGGAATTTACATGTAATCTAGATCAAACAAAATGTAAAAATAATAATAATACGACAACCGACTGCATTTAATTATTACAATCATGCACACACAACAACCTCAATATGTCCGAGGGTTCAAATCATACACAAACACAGAAAGCCATAATGGTTGGATCTTGGATGCCTACAACCACAGAGTTAATCTATTTTGCACATCCTACTATTATCCAACCTAAATTTATATACGAGCAGTGCATAATTTAACCGAAAACCAATCACACAGAACCAGGAAATATGCTCTGATACCACTTGAAGGTGCTGGAATTCCGTTCTATTTAAATTTTCCTGTACAAAAATTGTACAAGTACAGAACTTTTTCTAGCAACCCGCATGTTCGATCAGACATGTGTTTGATCAATCAAGCAAGTTCTTGACGGATCAAAGCACACCTTGATCGAAGTACAAGATCGCTGGCCTCTTATGTTGGTATTCAAAATCGATACAAAGAAAACTAAACTAATTACGCAGCGGAATTAAAGAACTAGTTGTACATTTCCTTTGTAGCTAAAGACCTCTTGATCTTCTGCTGTATTCTTCTTCTCTTCTTGGACGTCGTGTGGACGATGATCTACCAAGATAACAACCACCCTTCCTCTTGTTTCTCCAAACCGCTGGTTACAAAAGGAGGCTCTAGATGGAGCACCTTCTAATCTTCTTCCTTCTTTTCTTCTTCTTCTTCTCCAATCCGCTGGCCACCAAGGAGGAGGGGGCGCCGGCCACCAAGGAAGAGGTGGGATGCCGGCGGCCCTAGGTAAGGAGAAGAGGAGGCTTGTGGGAAAATTAGGTTTTAGGGGGCACCACCTACTCCTTTTATAACCTTTACCGTCGGTTACAAAGAAAGAAAAAGAATAGAATTATGTTTAGAAAAAATCTCTCTTTCTATAACCTTGCCGCTGGCCCTAGGAGAATGGAGAAAACCAAACCAAAACCAAGTTATGGATGGGTGGATGTGAAGCTTTATAAAAAGGCTACAATAGGGATCTAGAGGAGGAATTAGTTTAGGCCTCCTGATGGGCTTGGGCTTCCTTTGTTCATCCCAAACACCCAACTCAAGTCCATCAATAATAACTCATATCACCAAAGGATTATTATTGAACTACCGCACCAATCCCATATTACAATATGGGCTCATTCTTATCATGAGTGCGTTAATATCCCTGTGTTTAAGATATCGTATACCCATTAATTAAATGAGTTACTGACAACTCAATTAATTAACATCTGATTCCAAGGGTAGTACCACTCAACTTTATTATCATGCCGGACTAAGTCCACCTGCAGGTTTTACATGATAATCCTTATGAGCTCTTCAAGGGGATATCATCAACCTAAATAATTAGGATACATATTCATTCTATAATCAACAACACACCATATAAATAATACTATATCCCAACTCATCGGGCCTATTGATTTAACGAATAAATCTCACCCATTGATAAGTTAAAGAAATAAATACTAAGTATACATGTTTATTATTATATAGGGATTAAGAGGACGCACATCCATAATAACAGAGGTTCTGTTCTTTTATGTAGTCAGTATAAATTGAACAACCTCAAATGGTCTTGCTCAATACACACATAGTGTACTAGTATAATTTTATAGTTAAGACAGACTAATACCAAATTAAACTACAACCGTTCCAATGGTTTATTCCAATTCATCTTGGTTGTGAGCTATTATTTATAATTTATAAGGACCTGATAACATGATCTTCTGTGTGGCACCACACACCATGTTATCTATAATATAAATTAAATGGACAACTGCATTGACATATATATAAATATAAAATGCAAACATTTGACCAAAATGATTCTCATTTCAAAACAGATGTTCATACAAAAGCTAGACTTATAGTATACATCCCTGTTGGGGTTGCAAGGTTGCAAACATAGTCCCATATTGACAACACATGGAAAAGATCATGGGTTTATAAGAAAAAGATATCTCCATTGGCATGAGGCCTTTTGGGGAGAGCCCAAGAGCAAAACCATGAGGGCTTAGGCCCAAAGTGGACAATATCATGTAATTGTGGAGATATCTAAATTCTTTTCGATCCTACAATTGGTATCAGAGCCCGGACTGCCAGAAGGTTTAACCGCCGACTGTGCACAAGAGCTATGGTCTGATTGAACCATGTGAGTACAATATTGACCTCGAACAAAGAAAGTGGGGGCTCCTATGTTCGGATCAAGAGGACCAGACACCAGGCAGGAAGTCCTAGTAGGTCGGGTGGACCGAGGGGCAGGAAGTCCTAGTTGCGGCTAGGCAAGGAAGTCCTAGTAGGTCGGGTAGACCGAGGGGCAGGAAGTCCTAGTAGGTCGAGTAGACCGAGGGGCAGGAAGACCTGGTGGGTCGAGGATCGGACGTGGGAAGCCCATGGTCCTTTGTTTGAGGGGGGGATTGTTGGGGTTGCAAGGTTGCAAACATAGTCCCATATTGACAACACATGGAAAAGATCATGGGTTTATAAGAAAAAGATATCTCCATTGGCATGAGGCCTTTTGGGGAGAGCCCAAGAGCAAAACCATGAGGGCTTAGGCCCAAAGTGGACAATATCATGTAATTGTGGAGATATCTAAATTCTTTTCGATCCTACAATCCCAACATCACTATACAATATTATCAATAGCTCGAATAAAAAGATAAATAGCATGATTTACCTATGGTGATCAAGCATGGTTTACCTATGGTGATCAAGCATGGTTCACCTATGCTTCCCCTAAATTTCACTAAGTTATTTCTCTTCCCCTACACTTAAATTTTTGTCTGTCTCAGGCAAAACACTCATCATGTAACATCCAAAACTATCCACATCCCAGGAGAATAAGAGAGTGAAATAAATGGAAATAAATGAAGAGAGAAAAGAATGATATGATAAATGATATGGATTTTATTCAAGAAACATGTGATAACAAAAGGAATGAATAAAAGAAAGTGAGATAGCCTTTATAAAAATAATGCAATCCTATAATAATGTGGTCTCGAAAGACTTAAGCAAGTGCTAGAGTAACATTAACCACGAATTCATCACACATCAATAGGAATAATAGGCTCAAAAATATCCTCACTAGGTATATCAAAAATTATCATCTCAATCTAATAACATGAAATCCATCATTAAGTTGTAATCACATGCAATCCAAGAATTCAATCATGATTATAAATATCAAATTTGACAATCAAATTTAACTAACTTTCATAATTTCTAAGATGATAAAAAGAACGCATAGGAATTTATTACGAAAATTGACAAGATAAACTAAAAATGAACAACCAAGCAAAAGTAAATAACGCAAACAAAGTAAAGAAAGTAAAGACATATATACAAACAGAAAGAAAAAGAAAAAGTAAGATGGAACAGACTCCCCTGAATTTTTGGTGGTCGGAGTCGGGGTCCAGAAGCCAATCTGGAAGTGGAATGAATGTAGGTGAAGTCAAGACCGCTCCTTCCACCATCGACTCCTCAAAAAATTTCTCCAGTGGCTGAAGACAATTCAGCTGGAGTGTCCACTCCAGAAGCTTCATTATTGCATACAATGTTAGGGTCTTCTTCATTTGGTAGACTGCATCCTTGCGTGGTTGACTACAAATGAAATGTTTGTAGAAATCCTGTGCACTAAAAAGAGGATGCAATTCCTGCACGCATGTAATGTGAGATGGACTATAAACAATATCAATATAAACAGAGTATAAATCAATAGATATGTCACATCCAATAGAATTAGAAAGAATTACCTCCATGGAATTTTCTAAGAATTCCGAAGAAACATTGACCTTACCATCCTGATAGGTACCTGGAGGGTCTAAAATAGTGAATACAACATTATCTTGATCAGGTAAAAGATCTGGCTCTGGATCAGGTACAATCAATGGAAGTGATTATTGAGTTGCCCCTACACTTCCATCATCACTAAGTACAATAACAGGCTTAACTAGTTCAGCTGACATGGGTGATAGAATAGTCAAAGGAAGCGATTCTTGGGTCTCCCCTACACTTTCATCATTATCAATAACACCTGTAACATCAAGAATATCTGGAACAACATCATCGACAACAACAATATTAGAATCAACTACAACATCACAATATAAAAAATTAGAAGAGTCATGTAGAGTAGCAGAATCAAAGTCAGGAATATCACAAACTCTACAATCCATCTTCTCAAGAATTGATGTAGTAGGTTGATCTGATAGCAACTGTAACTGTGTCGATGAATGTGTTTTTTCCTGGAATTGTGTTTCTTGTTGTTGCCACAATTATTATGACTGCTCCCTAAAATGCTGCTCAGGCTGATGGTGCTGAAAGTAAGGCTAGTAATACTGAGGTCACTTAGAAATCCCTTGTTATGTGTTCCCATACCCGAATCCTGCAAATAAATTATACCTATCTTGCTGATGGATCTGATAAGACTGAGGATCAGGTTGATAATACTGGATTCTGGTAGGGAGCACACTGGCAAAGGAATGAACATCTTTAATAATCATCGGTCTAGTCTCATACTGCTGATAATCTATAGCCATAATCTCAATAAGTTATCTATCTTGAGTAGATGTCTTCTGAACTAGAGCCCCTCCACTAACTGCATTAACCGTACTCCTGTTCATGGGAAGCAATCCCTCATAGAAGTATATAATCAGTAGCTAATCGCTTATCTGGTGCTGAGGGCAACTAGCAACAAGTCTTTTAAATCTATCCCAATATTCTTAAAACGGTTCTCTTGTAAATTGTTGAATTCCACAAATACTTCTTCTAATAGCTACAATCCTAGAAGCAGGAAAAAACCTCGTCAGAAATAATTTCTTCACATCGATCCAACTGGTGATAGAGTTGGGTGGAAGACAATACAACCAATCTTTTGCTGAATCTACTATTGAAAATGGAAATACTCTAAGTCTAACATCATCTCCTGATATGCCAAGTGGGTTCCATGAAAAGCACACCATATCTAGTTCTTGCAGATGTATGTTAGGATCTTCACCAGATAATCCATGAAACTTCGGTAATAAATGAACAATTTTCCATAACTCGAAGTCTGCCTCTAAATCAGGATAATGAATGCAGAATGAATCAACTAAAAAATCTGGTGTCTAAAGCTCTCTGAGAGTATTTTCAATGTTCTCCATTTTACTCATCAAATCTGAGGTTCTGATCACACTGAAACTCTGGAACTGCTAATGATATAGAAGAAATTTCCTGGTCTTACCTGAAACTAATCTATCCTAATTGCATTCAATCAAAACTAGAACTTAACGAAATTGAAAGAATAAGACAAAGCAAGAATTAAACAAACTAAAATGCATCAAATTAAACCTAATTAATGGTTGAAGAAATGCATCGAACACATTGTGTGTGTGAATCTATTTAAGCATAGTAGATGCAATTCAAATATGGAAAGTCAAGTTCAATACAAGCATTCAACCACAATTAATAAACACGAATGAACAGAATTAAACTAAGTGTTCCAACCACAATTCACACATCAACCTCCAATAGTAATGACTACCCTCGTCGTCATACAAGGGTCTGGCTTCAGAACCCCGAAAACAGGTGGGAAGATTGTTGGTGCAATCTACCTCCAAGGTTTTAATTTTCGACAAATATGTTTAAGTATGTTTAATGAAGCTTGATAATGGGAAGTCCTAGTCATGGCTAGGCAAAGGTAGGAAGTCAACCGAGTGACTAGTCCTAACTGCGGTTAGGCAAGGGAAGTCCTAGTTGTAGGCTAGTCAAGGAAATCTTGGTATATCATGAAAGCCAGGTGGATTCAATAGGTTTGGAGGACCTGATCCCTAGGTAGTCGAATACTGAAGCAAGGAAAATCTCAGTAGATCGTGGAAGCTAGGTGGATTGGTCTAGAGGACATAATTCCTGGGTAGCCGAATACTAAGTCCTTGTGAGTGAAGTCAGGTGGAGAAAATCCTAAGGGGTGGTAACCTTAAGTTCTGGTGAGTGAAGCCAGAAAATCCTAAGGAGAGATAACCTTTTGTAGCGAGAAGTCTTGGAGGAGTGAACTCCAAGCAAGGTTGATCGAATGGTTTCCGGTCAACCGCACACGATTGACCAGACCGGCGGATCTTAGTGATTCTAAGTTTAGTTTTACCATAACATTCTATATTACTATTATTGCTGCTGGCTAATGTAGTATTGTAGGAAAGGCCTTAGCGGATCAGGTGATCAGACACTGAGCAGAGAAAGTCCAAACAAGTCTGGAGGACCAATGTTTGGCAGGTAAGTTGAGGTTGATATATCGTTTGGAGCGATAGAGGGGGGGGTGAATATCACGCTTTTTAAAACTATTCTTTTCTTTCAAAACAAAGTCGTGCAGCGGAAATAAGAAAAAGAGACAAGGTATTTACTTCGTTCGGAGCCTAGTTCGACTCCTACTCGAAGGCCCGCGGTCCTTGACCGCACCGATGGGCAAAGCACTATAATCCTTCTTTCCGAAATCCTCGGAAAGAAGTGAATCGCACAAGTACAAATATGTAAGATAGTAACACTCCTACTATCTTACAGAAATTAAGTGCAGTACTAAAAATATATACCGACAATAGAAGTAGTAAATTGTAGCTTCGTCGGTACTGTTGGATGAAGTCGCTTGCAAACTTGATGATGACGTGTAGCGTGAGCAGCTAGCAGAAGAGCACAAGAGTTGATCAGCAAATTCTTACTGACCTCTGACTTCGAGCCTCAATTTATAGGTATGATGGATGTTCGGTCGACCGATCCCTCTGTTCGGTCGACCGAACCAGCTCCGATCCCTTCCAGCTGGAGTCTGACGCTGGCTCGATATTCTGCATTAACTGGACTTCAATGGTTCGGTCGACCGATCCCTCTGTTCGGTCGACCGAACAAGCTCCTTCCCTGTTCGTCGAGATTTGCCGTGATTTGCATTTACTGTGCCTTTAATATTGATGGTTCGGTCGACCGATCAGTGTATTTTCCTTCTGCATCTGATCGTTGCTGATTAAACAGATCTGTGCTGAGTCATCTTGGTTCGGTCGACCGATCCTCTGGTTCGGTTGACTGATCCGGCCAAGCCTGCAACACAGTATTAAGCAAAGTATCCCTGCAACACAAAGGTTAGCACAGTAATATATAATGCATGAGTATGACAGTTAGGACTGTCTTGATCTCAACTTGAAAATCTTCCTGGTTTCTTTAGTTGGATCAGCGACCTTAGGTTGTTCCCTTTAGGAACCCGACCTCACTTTCGCTCTTCCAATTGCATACCTCAACTTACCTGCCAAACATGATCCTCCAGACATGTTTGGTCTTTTGTCTGCTCAGTGTCTGATCGCCTGATCCACTAAGACTTTTCCTGCAATACCATATTAGCCAACAACAATAATAGTAATACAGAAAACAATGGTAAACATAAACCTAGATTTACCGAGATCCGCTGGTCAACCTTACCATCCGATCAACCTTACTTAGAGTTCATTCCTCCAAGACTTCTCATTACCTAAGATTACCATCCCCTAGGATTTTCTCCACTTGGTTTCACTCACCAAGACTCAGTATTCGACTACCCAGGGATCAAGTCCTCCAGACCTATCCACCTGGCTTCCACGACATACAGAGATTTCCCTTACCTAGCCTACAACTAGGACTCAGTATTCGGCTACCGAGGGATTAGGTCCTCCAGACCTATCCACCTGACTTCCACGATATACCGAGATTTCTCTCCTTGCCTAGCCTCCAACTAGGACTTCCCTTGCCTAGCCTACAACTAGGACTTCCCTAGATCAAACTCTATACTTAAACATACTTAAACATATTTGTTTGACATTAAAACCTTGGAGGTCGATTGCACCAACAGAGGTAAGCAACTGGAGGAGCGACAGTGAGGTCGTGTTCCTGTTAGGAACTACCTAACGTCGTTGATCCAACTAAAGAAATTGGAAAAGTTTCCAAGTTGAGATCAAAACAGGTTCTACTATCTAATATTACTCATGCATTATATATTACTGTGCAAATCTTTGTGTTGCAGGGATATTTTGTCTAACACTATTTTGCAGGTTCGACCGGATCAGTCAACTGAATATAGGGATCGATCGACCGAACTAGGGTGACTCAGCATGGTTTAGTCAGCAACGATTAGCAGCGAAGGAAACTACACTGATCAGTCAATCGAACCGGAGGATCGGTCGACCGAACAATCAATCATTAAAGGCATAGTAAATGCGAATCTCAGCAAATCTCGACGAACATGGAAGGAGCATGTTTAGTCGATCGAACAGAGTGATCTGTCGACCGAACCCTTAATAATCATTAATTGTCGAAGATCGAATCAGCATCGAATCTCAGCTAGGAAGGAAGGGAGCTGGTTCGGTCGATCGAACCCAGGGATCGATGTCGACCGAACATCGATGATTCTTATAAAAGAGAGCTCGAGGACTGAGGTTGAAGATAACGCTGATTGGTTCGAAATTCATCTTTGTGCAAAGCTGCGACTTGTGTTACGACTACTCATCTACTGCTTCAAGAAGTACCGACCTATCTTCAACTTTTACATATTGTCGGTATAACTTATTTTTGCTTGTATTGTACTTAATTCAAGTAAGATAGTATGTTGTTACCATCTTACTCATCTTGTTGTACGCACTGCTTCTTTCTGAGGCTTTCGGAAAGAAGAGACTTAGTGGATTATCCATCGGTGCGGTCAAGAATCGTGGGCCTTGGAGTAGGAGTCGACCTAGGCTCCGAACCAAGTAACCGAATTGTTCTTTATTTTTTCGTTGCACGACTTTATTTTTAACGAGTAAAAGAAAGATTTTAAAAGCGTGATATTCACCCCCCCTCTATCGCACCCATTCGATCCAACAGACAGGAGCTCACTGCCGGTTGCTGCTTTCTTTGACAACAATGATGGGATGAACGAATCTTCCACCAAAGAACCCCCTCAGATGGAAGTTGACCAAACTGTGATGGACTGTCGGACCTCTCTCTGCTCTTCCGCCTGAACCACAAGTGGAGGAACTTTGGAAGGTTGCCGGAAGATGGAGGTCACATCGGAGAACCCCTCCAATGAGGTGGAGTTGGTCGAAACTTGCTGCTAAATCTTGCCGCTCCCTGAGAAAGCTACTGCTGTTGCTGCTAGAATCGTGAAGAGGAAGTGGTGGGCGATGATTCGCCGGCCAGCGACAGTAAAGGTAAGGGAAGAGCCGCCAGCTGGTGAGGAAAAGAAAGGAAGAAGAGAGGCACAGGGATCGCGAGCCCTAGCTACAAAAGCGCGCAGAGAAGGAGAAAATCGCGAACCAGATCAGGATGAGGGCTCCACTGTTCATCTGCGTGAGTGAAAAGGGGTAAGTTTCTTAATGGGTTTCGGGTTTGGGTAGGGAAAGGGATCCGAATCCAATAAGAGCAGGAAAATTGGATTATGAAATTGAGCTTCGAGATTGGGCTTTAAGAGTGGGTTTGAATTGGAGCCCTACTTCTTTGGATGAGGATGATCTCTATGGACGATCTAGATCACTTTAAATCGGTATGGAAGGCTGGATCACTTGATCTGACTGAAGGGGTAGGATCTCACTGGATCTTGATCAACAGTTCAGATTAATTCAGCTTGATTTCCTCCATTTGCTCCAAATCAAGTCAAATTCGATTCAACTCGACCCGAATTCATGGCTCTTTGAATTTCTTATAAAATCACATAAAAATATGAAATCAAATTTTATAATTTGTAGGAAATTTACAAGGTAAGTCCAAAATAAATTCTACGCATAAAATATAATATAACCATAAAATTAAGCATGTGAGAAGGTAAAAATATCAGGAATAAGAGCCAAAATAATCAATAAAAATGTTAGTTATCAAGGCTCGGGGTATCTTTCTTGCTCGACCTCCACATGCTGCACGGTTTGGGACTATGGTTCTTGATGATGAGTGAGGACCCGCTCGAGGTCCCCCTAGGTGGAGGAGAGGGCAATGCTTTGTGCTCAGACGCTGGAGTTACAACTGGTGCAGTGACCTCCTTCCTTTGGGGGCATGTGCTTATTTGACATTGATGAATTTGGTCACCTAGTCCAGCAAATGATAGAAATTTCTTAGCGGTCTCCTAACCAAGGAGACCAAAAAGTCATTATTACTGAGTCCTTGGGAAAAGGTGTTCACCAGAATGTCGGTAGTGATTGAAGGAACATTCATAGTCACTTGATTAAATATTTTAATGTAAGTCCTCAGTGATTCCTTGAGCCCCTGTTTGAGTGAGAAAAGACTCAGGGGAGTCTTTTAGTAGCGTCGATTGCTGGCAAAGTGATGAAGGAAAACCTTGTGAAAATCCTTAAAGCTACCAATGGATTCAGTGGGTAGTTGTTTAAACCACCTTTGTGCCGAGCCGCCAAATGTGGTGAGGAACACCCGCCACTTTACTCCATTAGTGAATTGATGAAGAAGGGAAGCATGTTCAAATTTAAGGAGATGATTTTTAGGGTCAGTTGACCTGAGTATTCCCCTATCGCCAAAGTTTGATAATACTTTGGCAGCTTGCCTTCTAGTACCTTCTGAAAGAACGGGGTGCTAATTTCTTCGGAGGACCTGCACCTTGCTAGATTTTTTTCCTTTCACCTTTCTCGGACAGGCGCTTCTCCCAAGGATTCTTGGTGCAATCCTTCCTGGCCCAAGTGCTCAGGCGGAGTGCGAAAAAGCGCATGATGGTGAGGAGTCGGTGAGTGAGATGCTCGTGGCAAATGAGTTGAGTCTTTCTCTCGAGCTCCTCTCTTCCTCTGGTGGGTTGTTGTTGATGCGACTAGATTAGGTGGTGGCAAGGTGCCACTGATAGTCACTTGTTGTTATTGTAATAATTTATGCACTCGGGCATTAATGAGCAAATTTAGATCTTCTTGCGTCAAAGTAACAATAGTAAGTCTTCTAGCTTCCTTCATTTCTGATTCTCAGATTTAGGTGAAAGTTTCCCACATACAGTGTCAAATTTGTTCCTATCTGAAAACTACAGAGATGATGCACTGAGTATGATGGATTGATGGTTGACTGGTAGAAGACCTTTTACTCCACGGAAAAGCTCCCTTCTGCTCCTGCGCACACGGAGATGAGCCAATAAAATGTCAGCGCAGGGGAGTCCCTAGCGAATGCCCTCTGACGCTCAAGTCAGTACAAATTCGGATGGGTGAATGAAGAGCAATAAGAACGTGCATGCAAGATTAAAGTTGCAGATGTTCAGAGAACGTACCTCCACCACGGAGAGGCTCTCCCTTTATATACCACTTCTTAGAAATTCTGCAATCATAAGGTGGCAAAGTGTGTCAGAGTTTGTTAGACAATGCATAATAATTATTCAAGGAATCTTTCTTTTACCCATATGTGTATCTCTTTTGTCATTTATAACTTCTGTTATTATTGAGGCTGATGAAGAAATATGCTGTTATAAATGATCGGCTGATGGGGTACACAAGGGCCCCTGAAGAAGGTTCCAGGAGAATATTCTCTAACACATGATTGTTATTCTAACAGACTGTTAGGATGTTATCTGCTAAGTATATCTTAGCCAATTGTTAAGCGCGCCACCCTGTTAGGTTGTTGTATGTTGAGTATATCTCGGTCGGTTGTTAAGCCGGCTGTCTTGTTATGTTATTGTTTGTTGAGTATATCTTGATCAGTCTTTAAGCTGGTTGCCTTTATATTTATCTCGACCTTAAGCTGCTCAGTTATATTCTGCGCATATATGTTTCGATATTAAGCTTCTTGGTTATATTTTGCATTGCCCTGAGACATTAATTCGGAGAATAATATAGTGTCTTGATTATGTTGGAAGTCCATCTAAGAAATAATATGATGCTCTCTGCTTCCTGAAAATTCTTATGATAACCTATGCCTTGATAGAAATACGTTTAAGAAGTAATATGAGGCCAAGTGCTATAGGCTTGGTCATCCTTTTATCCGACCGGACCTATAATGAGATGCCCCGGGAAATGAAGCTACGTTATGAGCAATTCAGTCAATATGTTAAGCTGGGTTGTGTTATGCCCGACCGACTTTCTATATGGTCGGGGCGTATAAACTTGTCCAACTTCATAATCAGACGGATACACAAATATACTACCACATGGAAATCTCAAACCATTTTTTATTAACATAATGACACTGGGCTCTTATTGCAGTCGATGCTACTGAATCTGCTGCTTTATTTTTGGTACCAACAATTAAGACGGTTCTTCCCCTACTTGTCGCATCAAAAACTAAATCAGAGACTTCTGATAAAAATTGAGCAGTTCCAGTGAGATTTGTAATATGAATACCTTTACGCTCTGCAGAGATGGTCATTCTAGGATTCCATTTCTTAGTACCATGACCAAAATGAACTCCGGCCACCATCATCTCTTCTAAATTAATGTTCCAATATCTTCTTGTCATTTTTACCACACTTCCTTTTTATTTTTTTTTTAAACTTTAACTAAGAGACGAGGTACTTTGAAATAAGTAATTGCTTTGATGGAACCTTCTGCCCGGAATTGACCTTTAATACACAATACAAATCATTAATGTCTTTTAATTATTTATTTTTTTTATCAATATTCAAACATAAGGCAATCGACGGTTAAGGTCGCCCGTGCGTGTATAGGGAGACTCTCACGAAGTAAAGAGTTTATCCTTCCCTGTGACCATACCTACAGTTGGTCTATTGTGGGGGTGAGTTAGTCATTTCGGCTAGCACGTAAGATCGACCGTCCTTAATCTCAATCAGTTTCAAGAGTTGATCGTCTTTAGGGTACTATAGGAGTCGGTTCCCCATAAGGCACCATAGTCACCAGGTTCGATCGACTTAGGTGTTCGTTGTTGGAACCCCAACGTGTTTTGATGTGATCAAACAAGCTAAGTTAGATCCTGCGTTTGTTTAACCCTTGTGTCTAAGTGTGCAGAAGCTTAGGAACACAGGAAGTCGAGCGGAAGACGCGGCTAGCGAGAAGGATGGCATGGGAGAGAGCCGACGGGCTCGGTGCGTCCGAGGGATGAGGTGACCGCGGAAGAGTACACCGGTGGACGAGAAGAATGTGCGCGACGTTCGAGGGACGAGAAACCGGGAAGGAAGGCTGCTCGAGGAGAAGGCTGGAACTTGGGTTCGGTTGAGCCCTATTCCGGATGGCCGAGATCACCCAAGCTAGCGGAGCCGGAGCGAACAAGACCCGGACCGAGACGAGCTGAACCGGAGACGAAAAAGTCAACATCGTTGACTTTGGGCTCCGGGGCGCCCGGAGCAGTCCGGGGAGCCCGGAACCCTTCCGGGCGCCCGGACCTGGATTTTGACCAGGATCGCGTCAAACGCAATCTGATCGTTGGGGGATAAAATTTTATCCCCCCAGGGCGCCCGGAACCCATTCGGGGCGCCCCGACCAGTGCTATAAATATAGCACTGATCTGCACAGTCAATATAACTCACTTGTAATCAATTCTTTCTGTGCTTTCAGTTGTGTTCTTTTTATTTGTGCTGTCAACGTTGTAAAGAGGCTTCTCCGCCCAGAGGAGATCATAGTGCACTTACTTTCCTTGGATTACCAATTCTCTGATTGCAAACCAAGTAAATCTCTAGTGTATGATTTCTCTACTTATTCTCTACTTTTTATTACAAGTGTTTATGATATAGTTGAAATCCGAGAAAGGTTTGAGTTTTATTTTGTAGGGCAATTCACCCCTCCCCTCTTGCCGGCCTAAAAAGGGACCAACAAGTGGTATCAGAGCAAGGCGCTTCAGGAGGACTAACCGCCAACTGAAGCAACGAGATGGCCGGACCAAGCATCGTTCCACCAAAATTCGAGGGGGACTTCGCAGACTGGAAGCGACGTATGGAGGTATTCCTAAGAACTAATTTTGAAATTCGGTTTATTATGAAATATGGTTTTGTAGCTCCAATGAATCAAGATGGAGAAGAAAAAGAAGAGAGCAACTGGACAAAGAAGGAGCAGAATGAGTCTGTAGCAAACAGCCGTGCGGAATATCACCTGCTGAGCGTGTTGCCGCCTCAAGAGGTCAACCGCATCGGAAGCTATTCATCTGCCAAAGAACTCTGGGAGAAGTTCCTGGAACTCCACGAAGGCACGTCCGAAGCGAAGCTCGCTAAAAGAGACATCCTCCGGAACAAGCTAATGAACATCCGACTGGAGAAAGGTGAGAAGGTAGCTAGTCTACACGCAAAGGTAAAAGAACTGATCACTGGTCTCGAGAACCTCGGAGAAACGGTAACAAATCGGGAAACAATACGCTACGCACTCAACGCGTTTCCCAGAACATCAGATTGGACATCAATCGTCGATGCCTACTACATATCGAAAGACCTGGAGGTAAGTACTTTAGAAGAACTGTTCTCCACTCTTGAATTGCATGAAACCAGGTGTGCAGGTACAAAGGAATCAAGCCAGATGATTGCGCTAAACGCAACCAAAAGGGATGAACCCGAGTCAGACTCAGAGGATGATCAGGAAGCTTATATGGTAAGAAACTTTAAAAAAAAAATTAGAGCTAATAAATTTAAAGAAATGCAGAATAAAAAGAATCCAAGAAATAGAAGAAAAGTGTGCTGCTACCAGTGTCAAAAGGAAGGACACTTAAGAGAGGATTGCCCAGAACTAAAGAAGGACAAAATGAAGACACCCAAGAAACCCAAGAACCTAAAAGCCACTTGGGATGACACTTCCTCATCTGAGTCCGAGATTCAAGAATATGGCGGGATTGCACTGATGGCAAGCTACGAAGGACAAAGTACATCAGAACCCAGCATCGATGAAGGGGGGGCGACCTCAGATGGAAGTAGTGAAGCAGGGGGAGATTCAGGCTTTAAGTCTGATATGGTAAGTGAGGTATGCCTCTTACCCCCTGATGAACTTTACTTTGGTATTAAGGCAATGGCTAAATCCATGTATAAATTAGAAAATAAAAATATCAAATTAGAAAATGAAATTTTAGAAACAAAAAGAATTTTGGCAAAATCATGTCTTATAGAGGATTTTGATAAATTGAAAATTGAAAATTGAAAATTGAAAATAAAAAACTAAAAGAAGAAATAGAAAGATTGAAAAAATCTAATGGTTCAAATATTTCTACTTTTAGAAATTATAGAGGTTTAAATTGGTATTATAGATTTCATCAAAGTCAAATTAGAAATATATCAAAAGTCTATGTACCTAGAAAATACTTGGTTAATCCTGTAGGTAGGAACCTCTATTGGGTTCCAAAAACCTGTTTAATTTAAAATTAAAATTAGACTTAGCATTTTCAACAAGGAAATTAAACAACTAATTTCTTTATGAAGCTTTGTCTAAGGAAGTGGTTGTTGCTCCAATAACCAAGAAGGCTCAGTGCCTCGCCACGACCTGGAAGCCAAGTATCAAAATGAAAAGTTTAATTGACTAACTGAAAAAGCATTAATTTAAATTACTTAATGTTTTAAAAGAATTATTCAATTTGTGTTAGAAAATATTTAAATTTTTTTTTAGAATTTTTTTTTATCTTAGAATTTTTTTAAAAAAATTGACTTAGAAATTTTTTTTATGAAAGTTATCTTAGAATTTTTTACTTAAATTTTTTTTGAAAGAAAAATTCTGAAGAGTCTCTTTACTTAGACATTTTAAATTTTTTTTTAACAAATTTACCTTAGATTTGTTTATAACCCCAATTTTTATGTGATCAAAGGGGGAGAAGTATGTTAAGTCTAGGGGGAGGTAATATAACTTTTTCAATTGAAAAATATTTGGATTTATTTGAATATAAATTGTTTTTATTGCATATGTTTACCCTAACTTAACTTGGGTTGCTCACATCAAAAAGGGGGAGATTGTTGGAACCCCAAGGTGTTTTGATGTGATCAAACAAGTTAAGTTAGGTCCTGCGTTTGTTTAACCCTTGTGTCTAAGTGTGCAGGAGCTTAGGAACACAGGAAGTCGAGCGGAAGACGCGGCTAGCGAGAAGGACGACACGAGAGAGAGCCGACGGGCTCGGTGCGTCCGAGGGACGAGGTGACCGCGGAAGAGTACATCGGTGGACGAGAAGAACGTGCGCGACGTTTGAGGGGCGAGAAACCGGGAAGGAAGACTGCTCGAGGAGAAGGCCGGAACTTGGGTTCGGGTGAGTCCTATTCCGGATGGCCGAGATCACCCAAGCTAGCGGAGCCGGAGCGAACAAGACCCGGACCGAGACGAGCTGAACCGGAGACGAAAAAGTCAACACTGTTGACTTTGGGCTCCGGGGCGCCCGGAACCCTTCCGGGCGCCCGGACTTGGATTTTGACCAGGATCGCGTCAAACGCGATCTGATCGTTGGGGGATAAAATTTTATCCCCCCAGGATGCCCGGAACCCATTCGGGGCGCCCCGACCAGTGCTATAAATATAGCACTGATCTGCACAGTCAATATAACTCACTTGTAATCAATTATTTCTGTGCTTTCAGTTGTGTTTTTTTTATTTGTAATGTCAACGTTGTAAAGAGGCTTCTCCGCCCAGAGGAGATCATAGTGCGCTTACTTTCCTTGGATTAGCAATCCTCTTATTGCAAACCAAGTAAATCTCTGATGTATGATTTCTTTACTTAGTCTCTTCTTTTTATTACAAGTGTTTATGATATAGTTGAAATCCGAGAAAGGTTCGAGTTTTATTTTGTAGGACAATTCACCCCTCCCCTCTTGCCGGCCTAAAAAGGGACCAACATTTGCCTCCTCTCCTAAGTCGATTTGTAACTCGGTTGGGTTGGATTTAAGAACCTTAACACTAGATGATTAATCAAAGATGGGTAAGAAGATGTTCTCCTTTCGAAGCTTTGACGTCCATGTCATTATAACTCTAGCTACCATATCATCCCCTATGTCTACACATCATAACTTGTATCATTACCCATTTTAAAAAACATTATAAATATCAAATATGTTGTTAATGGTTAGATCGATAATTAATTTAATATTTGAATCTTAACTAAGGTTGATATTTTTTTTCTGTGAAAAGTAAATTTAAAAATGTTGATAATGCAGACTAACCTCCATAAATACTTTTTAAATTTTTCTTCATTATGAAAATTTTTAATAGAATTGAATATGTCATCGTAGAATTAAAGATTGGTAAAGTGGAAAAAATCTCCAATCTCATTTTTAATTTTATATGCAGTTCCTCTATCTAAAAAATTTTGTTTCCATTCCCTACATGTAAAGTTTCCTTTGCTTCAACTCCCCTCATGTAAATATCATGACTTAATTGTCCTCAGATTTTTTAGGTATAAAAAGTCCAAAAACGAGTATAATTCTTCTTAAAATCAGCATTTTATACTAGAATCGAGTATATTTTCTATCAAAATTATCTCTCATATTTTTTAGGTATAAAAAATCTAAAAACGAGTATAATTCCTGTTAAATTCAGTATTTTACATTAGAATCAAGTATATTTTCTATTAAATTGAGCATGATTTTTCCCTGCTTAATATAATTTCTCCTAAATTCAGTACCATTTAAACAAAATTTAGTATATTTTCATCCAATTGAGTACCATTTAAAGAAAATCATGTATATTTTCTATCAAAATTAACTCGCAAATTTTTTTAGGTACAAATAGTCTAAAAATGAATATAATTCCTATTAAATTCAATACTTTAAACTAGAATAGAGTATATTTACTATTAAATTGAGCACAACTTTTTTCTTAATATAATTTCTCCTAAATTCAATACTATTTATCATTTAAAGAAAATCTAGTATATTTTCCATCCAATTGAGTATCATTTAAAGAAAATCTAATATATTTTCCATCTAATTAAGATGAAAAAAAAACGTACTCAATTTGATAAAAAAATATATTAGATTCTAAATTTAATGTATTGAATTTAAAATGAATTATACTGATTTTTAAATTTTTTATACCTAAAAATATTATGAATAATTAGATAAATATGTTTGACTAGAGAATAAAAATAAAAAATTTGGAAAATAAGGACCGCATGTAAAGTTATGTTTGCTAATGGGACTTCACGCAAATTTTCCCTTAAATGGAAAGCTAAATGGAAAGCCGCGGTCCAAGCTCTCCGCTAACTGCTGATCGCCGTCTCCCCCCGCTGGTGTTGCCGATCTGGCGGAGGCAGCGCCTGAGCAGTTCCTGTGCCCCCTCTCGCGCTCAATCATGGGGGACCCTGTCGTCCTCGCCACCACAGGGTGGACCTTCGAGCGGAGCTGCATCCTTGCCTGCCTCGACCTCGGCATCGTCCCTCCCGAACTCTCCCTCCAACACCCTTCTTCTTCCTCCTTCACTTCGTTGCCCTCTTCGACGCCCGTGCTGATCCCCAACGTCACTCTCAAATCCGCCATCCTCCACTGGTGCGAGGGCCGTGGTCTCCCCCGCCCTCTCCCCATCCCTCCCGATGCCGCCCGCGCCCTAGTCGGCCACCTCATATGCCCCGATTCCCCTTCTTCCACTCTCGGGGTTGCTTCTCGTTCTCCTCCTGGTGAATTGGCTTCCGGTGATTGCGGTGGAAAAGAAAAAGATAAAGTCTTGCGGACGAGCTCGCTCCGTCTCGTTCTGGAGAACAAAAAGGATCAATGCTTGAAAGTTTCGGCGTCATCTTCTAGATCAATGGGTAAAGAAGACGACGAATTGGGGTTGAAATCGAGTGAAATAGATATCAATTTCAAGGAAAACTCTCCTTTTTTTTCGCTGCCCTCCACCACCAGCTCCTCAACTTATCACACTTCTTCCTCTTCCTTATCCTCTCCCTCTCTTGAGATCGAGAACACAAAATCTGCGATCTTGACTTCCTCAGACATTTTGTCTCCTACTATTTCCGAAATCGATGCTTTCGAAGATGAGATCCTGGCGAAGTTGACGGAGGACGACATTAAGGAGCAGGAGTTCATAGCTGTTTTCCTCCGCCATGCCACCAGAGAGGATCGCTTCTGCCGGATCAAACTCTGTAGCCGCAGGCTACTCGCTGCCCTCCGCTCCATGGTCCTCTCTCGCTGTGCCGCTGTCCAGATTAACGCCGTCGCCGTCGTCGTGAACCTGTCGCTGGAGCCAGACAATAAAGTTTCAATTGTGCGTTGTGGTGTGGTCTTGCCGCTCATAGACGTGCTCAGGCACGGCCGGCCAGAGGCCCAAGAGCACGCCGCCGCCGCCTTCTTCAGTCTTGCTCTTGAGGAAGAGAACAGGGTGATCATTGGTTCCCTAGGCGCCATCCCGCCGCTGCTTGTCCTGTTTGCGTGCCCGTCCAGTGCCGGCCTCCGCACTCGTCGCGACGCCGGGAAGGCACTCTACTACCTCTCCCTCTCAGATCCTAATCGTCCCAAGATCGCACAAAGCGCCGGTGCTGCGCGTGCGCTTCTCGCCGTTGCGTCGGCGGGTGGAGATGAGGAGACAGCGACAGCGATTCAAGCCTCGCCACGGAGGCTGGGCCCTGGCCTGCAACGACTGGCGATGAGGGTGATTAGTCACCTGGCGGCCTGCAGTGAGGGGCGCAGCGCGCTGATGGATGCCGAGGCTGTCCCGGCGGTGGTGGCCTTAATGAAGAGTGAGGCGGCGGTGGCAATGGAGGAGCACTGCGTAGCGGCTCTCTTTGGAATGAGCCGGGACCGATACAGGTTTCCACGTTTGGCCAGGGCAGCGGAGGCAGAGCAGATGCTAATGAGGGTGGCAGAGGGGGGGAGCGACGACGTCCGGAGAAGAATGGCTAGGAAAACGCTTCGGGCGATAAGGAGGGAGGACGATGAGGAGACGGCGCCGGCTCCGACGACAGGCCCCTCCGCTGAAGATGGCAACAGAGTCGCGAATTCGGATTGGTTGGTGTCGTTTCGGAGCGGTTACACGGCCGCTGGTAATGGATCCAACAAGTCGGCCGTTGCATATAAACAATAAATAGAATATTCTTAAATTTACTGAGTCAACATCAAAATACTGTCCCATTTTTTGTCTGTTCTAGTATTTCATTATCGATCGAACGGGTTAAATTAAATTTTAAGATATTATAATATTTTTAAAATATGTACAGTATTCTCGTGAAGTATAAAGTATCCTTGAAATTTAATCTGATTCGTCCGATCAATAATGGGACACGGGAATATAAGAAAAAAAATGAGGACAGAGAATAGAAATTGAAAATAAACAAACATACTGAATCAACTAGTATTCAAAAAGTGATGAGATGTTTTCTCATTGACTAACTTGAGTCTCGCAGCACTTTCAAGTTTGAGAATTTATAGAGAAAATGACATTGAGTTTGCATGACCACGAAAGAACAAATTGCGTTTCAGTTTTTTATTGGGAACAAATTCATGTGGGTGGAACGTCGAATCTTGAAGTGCAAGAAAGCAAGGAAGTTACATCCTCACCAAGCATGAACATCTACAAGGTCAATTGAAAGGGCACGGATCAGAAAACTCGCTCTTTTTTTTTTTTCTAACATTGACATTTCAACATATTGAATCCTCGTACGTAGTATCGAAGCACGATCTCAATACTCAGAGATGCTCATCCATCGGAAAAACTATGATCGTGGAACTTGCAATGTTCGGCACAGGGGCATCTTCTAATTTTCCATCAGTTTGTGTACCACAATTTTCGTGCTGCAGCAAAAATAGTTGTATATTTGATGTTGTTTCCTTGATCTCTTCAACAGAGATAGTATGAATGAAAATAAACAGTGTATAGCAATATAACTAACTATGGAAAATAAAGATGTAACGGTGGCGAAAGATATTAAAAAAATGTATTTCTACTCTATAAGAATAATAATACAATGTATTAATTCTTAAATATAATATATGGTATCCGTAGGGCCGGCACTAGAGGGACCGCTAAGGTAGCGGATCTACCTTTTTAAATATAATATATGGTGGAAGTCTCATATTAGAAAGATTTGATAAAAATCATAAGATTAAAAGAATATATGATATTTCTATTGGTATGAGACCTTTTGAGGACATCCCAAAAACTAAGTCATGAGGGTTTAGGCCTAAAGTAGATAATATCATGACATTATAGAGATATGTGAATATCCTTTGGGCACAACAAATGGTATCAGAATCATGGATCAGGTCAAGGTAATCTGATGCTTGTGAGGAGGCCCGGAGCAAGTCAGGATGACCGAATGCTCGCGAGGAGGCCCGAAGTAGGTTAAGGTGACCGGATGCGGATGCTTGTGGGGAGACGAATAGGTCAAGGTGACCGAATGCTCGCGGGGAGGTCCGGAGTAGGTCAAGGTGACCGGGTGTGGATGCTTGCGAGGGGTTTGAGGGGAGGATTGTTGGGGTTCAATCAAAGTCTCACATTAGAAAGATTTGGTAAAGATCATGATGTTAAAAGGATGCATGATATCTCCATTGACATAAAGCCTTTGGGGAGAGACCAAGAGCAAAGTCATGATGACCTAGGCCCAAAGTGGATAATATAAAAAATAAGGAAATATATATAAAAGATTTATGCATCATATATTCTAACATATTTTAATAGGCCCTTTTAGGATGATGAGCTCGTAGAGACACCAATCTTGGAACAGAGAAGACAAAGTCGAGCACTAGGAAATGGTTTCGTCAAAGCATAAGTTAACTGGTCAGACGAGGAGACATAAGAGACACATACTTTACCATTCTGAACCAGTTCACGAACAAAATGATAATTCAATGCAATGTGAGTGGAACACAAGATTTGCGTAGAGATAAGTTGCTCTAATGTTATCACAATATATAGAGGTTGTAGAGGGCACAGTGTCCACACCTAGTTTATCAAAAAGAGATCGAACTCATGGTAGTTCTACAATAATAGAACTAATGGCACGATATTCAACCTCAATAGATGAGCGAGCAATAGAACCCTACTTTTTAAAGCTCCAGAAAATTAGGTTGGAATCTAGGAACACAATATAAGCACTAGTGGGCATGTGATCATCAATATCACTAGCCCAATCTGCATCACAGTAGGCATGCAAAGAGGGAAAGGAGTGTAGAATCAAATTATAAGAGTGTGTACCATTAAGGTAGCGCAACAGACGCTTGACAACCCCCGATAGAGAGATGAGGGAGGATGCATAAACTAAGATAGTTTGTTAATAGCAAAGACAATATCTAGTCGAGTAAAAGAGGAATATTGCAGATTACCAATTGTTTAACGATACAAAGTAGCATCCATAGGAGGGGAGTCGTTAGAAAAGTGCAGAGATGCTGATGTGGCAATAGGCGTTTAAACAAGTTTCGAGTCTGCCATGTTGGTTTTGGTAAAATATCAAGAAGATATTTTTTTTCTAAGACAGACAAAGGACCTTGGAGAGGAAATAACTTCAACACTTAAAAAGATAAGATAAGGTTCCTAGATCTTTGATAGAGAACCGAGCACC
The DNA here is from genome assembly GCF_018446385.1 of Zingiber officinale. Lineage (NCBI taxonomy): Eukaryota > Viridiplantae > Streptophyta > Magnoliopsida > Zingiberales > Zingiberaceae > Zingiber > Zingiber officinale. The sequence continues at coordinate 83,645,599 of NC_056007.1, forward strand.
CAGCTGATTGATGAATCCTTGAAGGGCGCCAGCATTATTCCCTGTAAAAATTAGATTATTGACATAGACAAGTAGATACATAATGATACCTCCAGGGCAGAAAATAAATAACGACGTATCGGCAACAGAGGTCATGAAGACAACACTGATTAAAAAACGATGAAGCGTAGTGTACCAGACATGTGGCGCCTGCTTAAGACCATAAATTTCTTTATTCAACTTGCAGACATAAGATGAAAAATTAGAGTCAACAAACCCGGGCGACTGAACTATATAAACATAGTCATCCAACTGACCTTAAAGAAATGCAGTATTCACATCCATCTATGAAGAGACCACCTTGGAAATAGCAAGAGATAAGAGAAGACGGACAGTAGTGGGCTTTACCATAGGATTGAAAGTGTCAGCATAGTCAAGACCTGGGTGTTGATGAAATTCCTTAGTAACTAGACGAGCCTTGTAGCATTCACCAGAGCCATTAGACTTTCACTTAAGTCAGAACATCCACTTGCAACCAACGACATTCTGAGAGGTATTAAACGTGACAAGATTCCAAGTTCCATTATAGAGGAGAGCATCGAACTCCTCAGACATGGCTGCACGCCAACGGGGATCCTTGAGAGCCACAATATTTGTTGTAGGTTTAGACGGAGTAGTGTCAATGATAGCGGTGAGACCAAAGTGAGGATGAGGCTTGAAGACATTATTTTTTGAAATGGGTCACCATAGGATGAGTGTTGGAGCTAGAAACAAGGTTAACTGGAGGAGCAAGTGAGGGTGGAGCTATTGCTACGATTGGCACGATAGGCGGAGGTTCAGCAAGTGGAGGCTCGATAGGGACTGATTTGTGAACAACCAGTGGTATGCGACATGAGTTAAAGGAGCAAATAGGTGAAGAATCAACAGCATGGAAATCCTCCAGAGGCATAATATGCAATGCTCCAGGAAAGGGTCTAACACTAGAACCATCACAGGTGGAGGTTCGGCAGGAAAAGGTTTAGCATGTGAAGGCTCGATAGTGACTGGTTAGTGAACAACCGGTGTTATGGGACATGGGTTAAAGGAGCAAATAGGTGAAGAATCACCAGAACAGGAATCCAATAGAGGCATTCTAGGCAATGCTCCAGGAAAGAGTCTAATACTAGAACCATCATTGGCAAAAGGAAACTCAGACTCAACAAAAATAACATGACGAGAGACAAAATTTTCTAGAAGAGAACTCATAGCACAGATAGACATTCTGCGTAAAAGAGTAACCAAGGAAGACACAAGGTGAAGATCAATGTGCAAGTTTATGAGAAGCATAGGGACGAAGCCAAGGATAGCAGTCAACCAAAAATGTGAAGTTTGGAGAGATTTGGTAGGGAGGAAAGAGACACTCAAAGGAAGATTTGTAGGAAAGATTGCATTTGGGTAGTCTATTAATTATATAGGTGGCAGTGGCAAAGACAAAGGGTCAAAAACTGAGTAGGAACATACGCCTGATGAAGAAGCGCAAGACTAGTTTCGACAATATGATAGTGACGGTGTTCAGAGAAACCATTATGTTCAGGAGTATGAGGAGGAGTGGTTAGGTGAAAGATTCCATGCAAACTAAGAAATTCTTTGAGTGCAAGAAACTCTCCACCATTGTCAATATATAAGGTGATGATAGGACGATTAAACTGTTTCTTGACAAAAGACTTAAAGCATCAGAATAAAGAAAGGACATCTGATTTATATTTTAAGAGATATAACCAAATATATTTAATGTGATGATCAACAAATATAACATAATATTTATATCTATCACATGAGAGAACTGGAGAAGTCCAAACATCAGAAAATATTAGATCAAGGAGAAATTGTGAAGAGAGCGATGAGTCATGAAGAAGAGGAGCCTTGGTGCAATGGTAAAATTATTGTCATATGACCAAAATGTCACGGGTTTGAATCATGGAAACAACATCTTGCCAAAAATAGGGTAAGACTGCTTATAATGGATCATTCTCCGGGACCCCGTATGGCGGGAGCTTCGTGCATCGGGCTGCCCTTTAGCGATGAGTCATGAAAAGGTAATTTATGACTTTATTGCATTGATAACAATTACAATAAAAATGACGAACTGGAGAAGCAGAGCAAGACAATGACTTAGACATGACTAACTGACGTAAGACTCGAGCAGATGGGTGACCCAGACGACTATGTCAGATAGGGAGAGAAACAATAGAAGAAGAAAGCACCAGTGGTGGGTAAGGAATGGATGCAGACCAAGAGTAGACACTGCCTTTATGTAGACCTTGATGGAGAATAGCCCCCGTGCGAGGATCCTTGACCCGAAAATCAGAGGAAGAGAAAATAACAATGACATCATTAGTTTTATAGAATTGGGAGACAGACAAAAGGTTCTTGTTAATTGATGGAATACAAATGGCATTGGAAAACTTTAAAGAAGAAGGGGTAGAAGGTGGTAAGAGACAACCTGTGTAAGTAATGGGAAGTCTAACACCATCACCAACAACAACACCATCAAATCTAACATACGGAGCATGCAGAGAGAGATTAGAGAGGTCAGAAGTCACATGATGGGTGATGCTAGAGTTAATGATCCAATCAAACGAAGAGGGTGATGCCATAGTGTAGGCTGCGACCGACGAAGCAAACGATCCATAAACAGCATGAGGCGAGCCAATGGGAGGCACAGGGGTAGGAGCGAGCTGATATGAAAAATTAGGGCAGCACTAAGCGGAATGACATTGACAACTACACAATTGACAATGTCCAGTGTGAGACACGCTGGCCCTATGCTGGAGTGGGTGGCGGCTGCTGTTGTGGTTGGGAGGACCACGAACTAATGGGATGAGCACTGTTGGGTGGATGAGACGCAGTAGGTGGATAAGTCGGTCGGCGTGAGGAGGCAGCAGATCGAGAAATAGGGTGAGTAGTTGTTGGAAGAGTGTTTGTGTATCCCAATGAGTGGCAGATGAGCTTCATAATTGAGGAGCTTCTCATGGAGTTCCTCAAACGAGATTGCAGTGTCCCGAGCTTGAATGGCATCTGCGAGTTCCTTATAGTCATCATCAAGACTATGAAGGACTTTGATGGTGAGGTCTTCAATGTCAAGAGGGGCATTCATGAGCGCCAATTCATCAGACTTGGATTTGATAAACTATATAAATTTAGTGATAGATTGAGAGCCTTTGACCGAATTGCAAAGTTATGTAATACGACCAAGGAAGGGCGTGTCATAAGTGAGAGCAAGAGTGTTCCAAGCATCATGAGATGTACGAGCAGCAACAATGAACGGAAGTAAGAATAGAGAAAGAGATCTAATAATCATTCAGTATGAGTTGATTTTGATAGATCCAAGCATGATATGCAAGATTAAGAGTCTAAGCACCGTTGAGAGTATGTAGTTTGTTTAGATAGGGGTGAGAACCATAAACAAAGCCAAGCAGATCATGACCAGTGAGAAGGGTCGTGAATTGTAGACACTATGAGAGATAGTTGGATGAAGTCAGCTTCAAGGGCACATGAGCAGTAACATTGAAGGAGATCGAGACCGTCGCAGGTGCATCCATAGGAGCGACTGCTTGAGAGAGAGGGTAGGCGGTAGCGATAGCGACACGATGTCAGCTAGGCATGGCTAGGATTAGGGTTTATGACATAGGCTTGAGGCTCTGATACCATGTGAAAGGTATTGAGAGAATATATTTTCACTATTTAAGAATAATGATACAAGGTGTATTTATATACATCATAAAGAGATAAAGATAAAAAAGGAAACATATACAAAAGATAAGGAAGCATACAAAAGATTTATGCACCATATATTTCAAATGTAGATCCACTACATTAACGGTCCCCCTAATATCGGCCCCACGGATATGAAGGGAGGTACATGCAGGTACACAAGCGTCAGGTGTATGGTGGGGTAAACCTAGATCATTAATTTATGAGAATCGACTCCTGGTCATTATGCCAGAGATGTCATGTGTCCACCGTCTGTGCTACGCTCTGGGAGCATGTACCATATATTTTAAGATATCCTAATAGTAACTACGAGAATGCATATGGACTAACTTTCTCAAGAACATGTGAACATCAAAAGATTAATCAGATATGGGATAAACACAAATTTGTTGCATTACTAAGGTTCCAGTACTGTGATATAGATTATGAAAGGAAATAAAGTCGTCTATGAAAACAAGCTTCAAGCATTCATTGCATTTTGTTCATTCACATTGCCAACAGCTGATTCCTGTTAACTGGTTTTGATTCACTTTTATTGGTAAGGAGATGTTATGCTACTTCCTACATCTGTCCACAAACATCCTTGTGAATGAAGTAGAGCTGTGGATGAGAACCAGATATTACAAAATTCAAACATTCAAACTGAATGATTCTATGGGCATAGACCACACACTCATAATGTTGCAAAACAAAATTGGCATCACACACATTGGCAGTGCATGCATAGTAGGAGATCAAAAAGGTTGGGTAACATCAATTTTTAACAGGTTACAGAAGTGACTCTCATAAGTCAATCATGAACATTAAGAGAGGGATTCTCAATCCTCACAGTTTGTCAAACCCAAACCACAACTGGATTTTTCAAATATTATAACAAAAAAAAAAAAAACAAGGCTGCACCCCAGACTATTTAGGATTTGCTACATGGATCTTGAACCATGTATGAGCAGCTTATGTAAATGAAAAATGAAAAACTAGTGAGCATTGAACATTCAACAGATGAAATATGTTTACTCCCGTATATGAGATTTCTCGTTCTTGATGTGATTAGAATGCCTGAGTGACATCGAAGCATCTTCTGAGTTTGTGTTCTCTTCATCACATAATTCCAACTATATCTACAAAACCTCAAACTTATTTTATTGTTGGCTAAAAGAGTTATTTAGTCCTTTTGAACTAGCAATACTGACATAACTAAAGATAAAAGATTACAAAGTGTAGTTCAACCTCACTAGAAGTCTTCAGCCTCCTCGTGACAACTTTCATTCCTTTATAACAACAGCGAATCCAAAGTTACCTTTACTGCTCTGAGAATTTCCTCATGACTTCAACAGATTTATCAGATGACTCCGCTGCAAAAATTTGATTGTTATATACGAATCAACTACATGCAGAGTTCAATAAACTGGTCGGAAAGTTGAATCGGAACAAGAGAATAGAATTCTCTGAAGATGTCCTACGAAAGAACCACGAACCTTTAATTCCTTCAACAGTAATGATTTGTTTTCTTGAAAATGACACGAAGAAAAATCCAATCAAACCATGCGGTACTTGTTTTATCCATATAATTCTTCATCGGGCTAAATTCCACGGATGCACAAGCGCATTCTATCAACAGTCGATCAATTCAACGTTCTTAAATCAACCTTGTATCGAAATTCGATCCGCTACACCATTGCTCCGCTTCATAAAAGAGGCAAAAGATTAGGTACTAGAAATAGATAAGGAGTTCAATTCATATTCAATTTTCTTTTGAATGGATCAAATTTTGGTTAAAAAAAAAACATTCAGCATATCATCCTTTCGATAATCGTGTTCTAATATATAGTCGAGGTTTCAGTCCTAAATCGAAATAATATAATTTCGGTATCATATCGTATCGTGTCGATACAGTTTCGATATTTTTTATTTATATATAATAATTATTAGATAAATATATTTATTGTGTATAATTTTAAAATAAGTTATATATTGATTTTATATAAGTTCTCCATTATTAAACAACTTAATATTGTTATAAAAAATAATTAAATATAATTTTTTTAAAAAATAATTGATATATAAATAACTTGAATTAAAATTGATATATTATAATATCATAATATGTTATCTTACTAAAAGAAATCACGTGAATCAAATGGAAACAATGATTCTTATAATATTTTACTTAGATAATTTTTAAAGTTCTCCAATGTCCAAATTAAATAATCATAATTATATAAATTAATACAAAATACTATTTTATATATAATAAACATATAAATTAACTATTTATTTATTTAATCAATAATTTAAATAACATATATTTAAAATAGTAAAAAAATAGAATATCAATTAACCATTAAAATAGTAAAAAAAATATAAAATAATTAAAATATATATAAGAATATAAATTTGATTTATTATAATTTTTAAGAATTTTTTAGAATTTTTAAAATAGTAAAAATAATTTCAGAATATTATTTAATAAAATTTATTACTTTTTTAAAAATTTTAAATGTATTTTTTATATTTTATTAGGATAATTTAATTAGGGTTTATAAAAGTCTTTTTAAAATATCACAATTAAGTGGTAGTGCGAATTGTTTAATTTATTTAAATAGTAATATTAATTTTGCACAATAAGTCCACACCCGACACCGACGCCCACGACTCGCACGCGAGGCCGCAACACCTCCGACTCCTCGTGAACGCGTCTAGCAGCACCGGAGGCATCTAACAACACTTCTGGCGACGCCGAAAACATCCCGTGACGCTTTCAACACCGCTAGAAATGTCATGTCGCGAAACCTCGAGTGCCTACGACACTTCAAATGCCCCCACGACGCTTCCAACGGCACCGGAAATGTCTGGCGACGTTGCCTATGCTATCGCATGACGACAAGCGTGCGGACACAACGAAATCTTCACTATTTTGATGTGTGGACGGAACAATAAGTTATGTCCATTCCACCCGATACAGAACGAAATTTTGAACAGTGATGACAAGTATTCGACTCTGCAAATCATCCCATCTTCAATCCATCTGTCTGAGGAAACTGAACATATAAGAGAAAGCAAAACTCTTTTTTCTAAAACAAAAAAGTGAACTTTAGCATCACAATGATGCCAAAGATTACCTTGAGCCTTTTGCTAATCGCTGGCTCTTTTGTTAGATTCTGTAATCTTATTCAACGGTACAAGCTGAACACTCATTGCTGAAGTCTTCTCGTGAAGTTTGTTACAACTTGTGATCTTTGTCTACACTTTTACAAACTTGGTTATGCACTTTCACCAATTAACATTTATTTTATTTATATAACAACTTCTAGATGGAAAATACCCTATCTATTTCCTTAGACGAGGGGGAAAACATACAAAAATTACATTTAAGAAGAAACTAAATTGGCGAGCCTTTTCGCCCATGGACTTTCCTCTGGATTCCATGATATGGAAGAACCCATGATAGCACACCACCTCAAGTTTATTAGAGCAGTTGCAAGAAATTCTTGTGATTTTTCAAAAGTTGTCTGAACAATCTGTAGCTCTACATCTGAGTCTTCACTAAGTATTAATTGCCCAAAAGTATCTCTTTTCTCTTGAAGAATCTCAGAATCTTCAGAGACCATCCGCATGCTCAGCACTTGGAGTGCCTCCATAGCCGTGCTGTGGAATTCATTCTCTACATATGCAGTGAATGTGTACCATAGAGAAGATGGATCAGGACTTATTTTATCTCTATGCATGGTCTCGATTATAATTTCTATCACATCAATTCTACCCTGAAAAAAACAACCATATTTTGACTCATCAGCTGAGTGTTTGAAATGTGGGGGGAAAGTGGAGATATTTGACTGACATCAAAATACCTTTAGAAATGCTTGCCGAAGGATTGTGTTAAAAAACTGGATATCAGGCTGAATGCCTTCGGACCTTGATTGATCCAAAACACTAAAAGCTCCTTCAAAATCTTCATTTGCTAGAAGAACCTGTTAAGATTCCCTCATACAAATTAGATTAGGGAAAATGTTCTTATCTCCCTAAAACTTTTCTTTTATAGTTCTGATGATTAAAGTTCTTCCAAATCAACTTTCAGGTAGTATTTGCAAAGCAATAATAGGGTCTCAATAGAAACTTTAGTAATCAATGTGATGCCTACATGGAACAATAATAAAACAATAAAACATATGAAGACTAGGAACCAATGGGTTTCTTTCTTCAGGATGCATGAAATTCACATGGGAGTTGGTGAACTATCCAAATTTATATTTTCCCTTAAATACAACATAATCGTGAGATGTCAATTAACAAAGCTATTGGTTAGTTTTGGCAATACAAATGTTGAGTTTTGAGTGTTGAGTGTTGAGCGCAATTTATTCATCTCTCAAAACAAAAATAAATATATAAAAAGTCTAGTACAAGATCATACCTTAATCAAGGCAGTAAAAGTCAAAATCTGTGGGCAGAAACCATCGCGTATCATCAAGGAAAGAATTGCACAAGCAGACTTGAAACTATTAAGAACGCTGCAGCATTCTATCATCATGTTGTATGTTGCAACATTAGCAGGAAAACTGCATAATCTCATACCTCTGAAGACTTCAATTGCCTTGTGAAACTGAGAGAATAGGATATTTATGCATATTTATGTAAGGAAAGTACATTCAGAAAGAGTGGATGAAAATAGGATTGTACGCTATCATCCCAGATACCTCCTTTGCTTGTACAAGTGCATGCAGTACAACATTATACATATCAGTTTTCTGGTGACCATCTGCCTGCCATAGCATGTTCTCGGCAACATTTAGATACTGCAGCATTTCTTCTATCATGCCCTCCTCTCCTAAAGCTCTAATCTGCAGAATAAAAGTTATACAAGGTGGTCAACCACCCAAATCTATTCAAACCAACTATACACACAAAAAGTTAAGACCTCTGCAACTAATAATACAGCAATCAAACAAGATTTCAGTACTTAAAATGCCAAACCAGATTGTACTAAAATACATAGCTGGAGGAATGAAAAGCTAAGTTGCCTACAATTTCCAATACAATGACAGAAGCCAGAAGGGTGACATTTTCAAGGCTATAAAGGTTTAAATTCCTTTTCAAAAAGAAAAGAAATCGGAATTTTTATTTGGCAAGGGCAAATAGTCAAAGAAAATATTATTATTCACTTATCATTCATATTTCTTTCCCAACATTCTAAAAACATATTCTCTAAACTGCCTACATTACGAGGAAAATAGGACTGCCCATCAAAAATTGTTTTTCCAGGATATGAAGGAATGCAAATGCCTGTTTGTTAGAGAAGAAAAAGAAAACCATTAAAAAGCAAATAAAAAATGAGGGTACCAGGATCTACATCAGGCCATCATGGAACCTGCAACATTCTAAATTCCCACAACACAAAAGGTTCTTTTGAGAAAATAACAATCAGATTTTATCGTAGTTATTTTTAAAAAAATATATATTCAATGAGGATTTGCACAAGAACTACAAATTAAATACTTTTTAGTAATGTCTATACATCATTCACCCCACAGGTACATATCTATTTGCACAGAACAATTCTTCTATCTCAGTATATAATGATTTTTTTTTTTTGAAAATATAATATACACAAGGAAGCCTGGGCAAGATTGTTCATTTGTTTTTTTTTTTTGGAATATATTATGCATATGGAATCAAGCCTTATTTAGGCAAAGATTGGTATTGAACTTAACACCTTGGAAACAGCTTCCAAGGTTTCTTACCAATTGATAGCAGGCACCTTCATGATCGTGTTCATTGGAATTACAATCATGATACAAAATTATCAATTATCTTTTTGACTACAGATCTGTCCATTATGTTTTAAGCATTTTTAATACTATCTTGATGTAACTTAGCAGTCCAATCAGAATCATGTAATATAATGGTATATCAAGATGCAAATCTGGTTTGTGTTATGAAGGAGCAGTAGGCAGGAAAAGAAAACAAAGTACCAAATTCTTCAAAGATGTATAACTGTGTCGGATTCCATTATTTGCCATATCCATCTCAATAGCACTTATTCTTTTGGAAACATCAAGACGGGAAAGAATATTTCCCTGCTCATAAGGGGCATTGACAGTACCAAACAATGAGAACATATGTGCATAGGTTGAAATATTTAACTTCATGTTCAGTTTCTTGAGCTTCACAAGAAGACGGACTGCGCGTTCTGGTTCACCCTACATGGGAAGAATGTAAATAAAGAATTTGGATAATAACCAAGTTGAAGCCTTCTTCAACACACCAGGCAGGCAGTTGCATTGTTGGAGTGTTGATCTAACCTAGTGTAGCAGTCACTAATGAAACATATTGAATAGAAAAGGATCTAACATGAGCAGAACTCTGAACAAATGAATCAAAGTATTATAAAGCGCTGTCAAGTAATCCTTGTCGAAGTTAGTTTAGCTGTCATTTCAGTAGTGTAGTAAACAAGTTGGTTAGATAACAAATACAGGCAATATGTCTCAACAATTTGAGGTCAAATACACGGATATTATCCTATTGTTGCCTATGAGAAGTAATATTGTTAGTAAAATCCATACCATTTGAACCTCTTCAAAAAAAATTGTGTACTTTGTTATGATTATATTCACACCTTCAACTCTAATTGTTTCATTATTATCTTTCAACCTATCAATACCACAAAACTTGATTTCTCTCCTTTATCATCAATGGAAGTTACATCTAATTTCCTGGGAATAATATTAATTTTAATTCATCTCATACATCAATCTAAATATTTTCCATCAATACTGCACAAACTTACTGCTAAATGTTGAAAACAGATAGTGGAACATTGTCCAACAACCTGAAGGGCACATAACATCAAACAGAACTTCAGCATCGATTCTAATCATCCACTCTTTATCATATGAATAACCCCTTCACTAATTTCTCATTAGTGTTAGATCTGAAGGTGTCCATCCAACTTACTATTCCACTAAATTTCTTTGTGCCATCGAATTTATATTTCATATATTTGGTGTTAGGTCTAAGGAAATTCATTAAATGCACACCCCATGACAAAAACATGATATGTTTCTATCACATTTGATGCTCGTTTATTTTCCAAAGATACCATAATATTATCTAGTTACCTTCTAAACTCTCTGTAAGCAATAAATCAAACTATTTCCGAGACCTCTCTAACTCAAATATCTTATTGAATAACTATCATCAACTGCTATCCATCCAAAAATAGAACAAGTATGATTATTCAATATAATCACTTCACCTATTGTCTTCGTTCAATTAGACTTTCCCAAAGTTCAATACTGAGATTCGCCGACTTAATTCCTCTATAGTTAGAGCAACTGGGTATGTCATTATTATTCTAGCAATTGGTGTAACTCCTGTCCATTTAGATCTTAATTCTCAAAGATGTATTGAATCAAGTAGCTACTGGACCAGCATCTGTAAACAATTTGAAATTCCCAACAATTCAATGATTGGGACTAGCATAAGTGCATAACCAGTCATTAACAGAAGTATCTCATTCTATTACTATATAGCATGGTATCAACCATTGATGATAAACCCACATACAATATTAAGAACATGTACGAAAATAGAAAGGCCAATTACTTGAAGAGCACAACTTGGAAGAAAGTGTATTCAAGAAATGTGCATTTACTGATGGCATAACAATTTTATTTTAAACTTGCCAGAACAAGTGGAAAAGAAAGAAATAATCATGGTTATGAAGATATGATAAAACTTGGGGCATATGTGGAGTACCACAGTTAATGGATGGAAGTAAAAAAGTAAAAGAGGAATAACTTCAATACTAACTAGATTTTCAGTAACCATATCAGGGTTGTCTCTAAAAGGAAAAACAATCAAATATGCATTGGTATGATATAAATATTTTAACTGTATACTACTTATTGAGGTAAAGGATACAAGAGGCTTAGTTAGATATAAAGAAAAAGAAAAGGAAACATAGGAAATAATTAGAAAATAAAATGCATTGAATATTAACATTTTCAGGAAGAACCTGGTTACCATGATACCACAGGCAGCAAACAAAGAATTGTAGGTATACATGTACTTGGGTAGGCAAACAGATATCTTATCTGCAAAAAACTCAGCCAAATCCAGCTCAAAATTTCGGCTATAACCAATTGAGAGAACTGCAAAAGTATCATTATATGGTTCGATGTTCATTTCCTCCATCATCTTGAGCTGGAAAATAATGCATAGAAATAGTAAGTTAAATAAACGTTGAAACAACTTACAAAGGACCCAAACAATGTCTGAGTCTGAAAATAAATGACAGTATGGTAGATACCACTTTCATGCCATATTCAACTCCCTTTCCTGCAATGGCAGATTTAACAAAGCCATCATATGTATGTTTAGAAGGTTTCAACCCAATGTCAAACATCTACAGAAAAATATAAACTCAATTAGTGCTGAATTTTAGAAAGAAAAACAATAGACGTGTAGGTGAACCAAAAATTTCTAAAATAAGTGAATATCAGTAATACAAGAAATGAGACACTAAGATGAAATTTGTGACTTCCAAAGCATCTGAAACTAAAATTTAAGTTATTCTACAATGCATGAAATATTCTGAATTTGAACCAAAGAACAAGAAACACTACAATTTGCACATTCAAATAATAATAACAATAAACATAACTTATAATGGCCAAATACAAAACATCTCTAAGAATTTTCTAGCATTGCTCAAAGCAATATGTTAAGCAAGTAATTAAATATATATCATGGTTTTGTATGAAGTTTCATTAAGTCAGCATGCAGTTTTTCTCACACCAATGGCTCCAATAAATCACCTCATTCAACCATTGCTTCTAATATTGTGGTTACTTTAAGATTAGAATTTGTTGAAAGGAAGATCTTCAGTTTAATAAAGAAAATTGAGTTATAACTAGATCATTTGTGTTCAAGGGCAAAGTACGGATTATAAAAAATGGAGAAGTGGGAGAAAATTTAGTTGGCAGAAATCTGAAAATGTTTAATAAATACCCTATCAATGAAACAGACTGTATTGGGTGCCTAGCATGTCAGCTCAAATAGGGTAACATTATTAGTTCATCTGTTTCTTTCTCTTGCCAATTTCTCTCAAGTAAAAGGAGGGAGAGGCTCTCTTCCCTGTACTTCAACTCTTCATTCGATATTGCTACCCAGCTAAACAGTCTGCAAAGATTCTGTGTGCACTGTCATACCTTCTATTAACATAAACTCACAATTTTAGTCCTCTACTGGAAATACATCAGACTGGTTATCCAGGTAATCTTACTGCATTATTAACAAATTATCATATTTATCAGAATCATGGTTGCGGATCTTGATTGATACCAACTGCAGAGGCTGTAAATATAAGTTCGCTAAAAAGACTTGAACCATCTTAGACTAGGAGGTAATATATACATTATCAATGCCTTTTAATTTGTACCAAATGGTCTATATTAGAAACATATGGCTCAAGTAGAAAATTTTTTGACATTTAGAACCAAAGCAATCTATAAAAGGTAGATGAATACATAGCAGCAAAAAAATCACATCCAAAGAAGCAAAAACAACAAATACTTTCACAGCCAAGAAATTAAAATATAACAAAAGTATACATATGACAGATGACTGTACCTGCAAAAATAGCTGCTCAGCCAACTGGTAATTATTCAATTCTGCACAGGCATGTATGATGTCATTAAAAGACCATCTCAACAAGTTCATAAGCGGACGGGAGAACCTTTTCGATATCTGTTTCATGTTTTCAGTTCTGGGATCACAAAAAGCTTCTTGCTTGTCTTTCAAACTTAGGTTGTTTAGAACAGCATCATCAATGATTTCATGTGCCTCTGAAATGAATTTACTTTTCCCTGACTTGCTTATTAATTGATCTATTAGGGTTCCTGATACAAGTGTATCAACTTTGTCAGATTGTGATTGACCATCAAAAATTTTCTCTAATTCAAGATTCCTATTGTCATTGTTATGTCTCATATCCAATACCTCCAGCCTAGCTTCCAAACCTACACTTATCTCAGGGTTTCTGCTGTGGGTTAAGGAAGTTGGATTGTCCAACAAAACCTTCTCACATAGTTTGTCCTTTGAAGGAATAGGGATATCTAAACCTGATGAACGATATTGTCCAGAAGCAGATTTTGAAAGGCAAGCACTACCTTGTCTTGCAAACATGACTAGATGTTTTAAGGCAGCATTTGCAGATTCAAGATCACCTAACCTACTGAAGGACCAAATAAATTTCCGTAACATTATTGCACTTGGATTGTAATATCTAGCATACTCCTTCCAGATCTCATGAACTGAAGATAGACTTCTCTGCAGAACTGCAAGCTAAAGAACATTTTAGAATTAGCAATTGAACATCCTAAGCACCAGTAGCAGAAGCCAATACGAAGAAGATGCAACAATTAAACATTTACTCAATTATAAAGCATTGGTATAAGTGCCTGAGGAACAGACAAAACACATCTGAAACAGGTTGTTCAGCAAAACCACCAGAGAAGACTCAGATCAATGATGCAATGCAGCCTTTGATTGCATACATCACCAACAAGATGAGACAGGGTATAGTTGATATCATCCCAAGCGTGACAAAGAGACTTGGACATGAGCATGTGACTGTCCATCCACCCATAATACAGAAATGATATGAAGTAACATATAATAACACGTCAACATGATCAAATAATAAAGAATAAACAAATAATCTAAGCACTCAGCTTGTCTAGAAAATCACATCCATTCATACACTAGCAGTTACAATCTGAACAACACTGATGGAAGTTCATGCAACAACCAGCATTTTAGAGTCTATCAAAAAACATATATATATATGCAGGGAAGATCATGATAAAAATCAGACAAACTAAACAAGTTAAAAACTATAGTCTATCGAAACCATTTCTATGTTGAGTAGATGGTAAAATTGGAAATTTTACTGAAATCAGCAGTATTATCATCAAATTGGAAATTTTATGAAAATTAGTAGTATTGTCATTATGGACAAAAGACCAAGAAGATATGCAAATTCAGCAGACAAATAATGATAAAATATCAAATACCAAAATGACAATACAAAAGGTTTCACTTTGCTTGAAAGCAAGAAGAGAAAGGGCCTGGGATGGGAAAAAAGCCCAAGAAGTAACTATTGATGTATCAAAATATACCATATAACTGTCTGTAGATACTTCAAGCACAGTTAAACATCCTTCATTTGTTAAAGTCAAATTTAAACAGACACTTGAACATATTGCATGATTGATTATTAAGTCAACCAAGTAAACATCTAAATTTTAGATCATTATGTCACAGATATAATTCATGCTACTCTATTACATGTTCTCATAAAAACCATTCAGATCGAATTCTAACCTTAAGAAGTTCCCAGTAGGTTACTTCAGACTTGCCAACAAGTTGTGTTTCCATCAGCCCCAAGCAATGGTTAACATAATTGAAGCTCTTCGAACTCCAACATCCACTTAAGAAAAGATTAAACATTGGCAGCGAAGAATGCACCCGATCATTTTCCCCAAGAGAATTAAGCAGGTTAAATGCCTATGAAAAGTGAATAATTGAGCAAGAAAATTTTCTGTAAAAGATGATGAATGACTTCTAGAATCATGCTTAAGATAAAGTTTATAAAGGAATATATACAGTGAGAAAGGACAGACAACAGCAGCAGACAAGCATGTGACCATCTCAGGATGATCCTGAATGCTAAAGTGGTATTCTAATAATCATAGAAATAAAAAGAGAACAATTCCTTAAATACTGACATTTCTGGCCAAACAAAATCCATTTTGTTATACCCATTTAGTTGAACCAGCTAGAGGACTGAAGAAATCAACCCCCAGAAAGTCAGATCAAATACCAAACAATTACTACTATGGATGGGAGTGGCTCAGGATATATTCAACTAAATTTGGTGCCCAGAAAAAACCCAACACCTACATTTGGTGCCTAGGAAAGCCAACGCCAATTAAAAGGAAAAAAAAATGGATACCCACCAACAGCATATACATCTTCATATGAGTTTTTCTAATTTAGGCTTAGATTGGCCTTCTGCAGTTGTGAAAATGTAGTAAAAGAAAATTGTAAGAGACATGAAATCAACTAGGGGAATAATAAGGAACATGTTTTCCATATTTTTCCCATTTCAATCATAGGAGTAGATTTTCCAGCTTTCCATATATTCCTAGGAATAGCTATCTGGGCAGTAACATTGTTTGGAATCTGAACCGCCATAGAAATGAACTATAAATTGTTGAAGGAAAGAGTTTCTTGTGAACTGCATTTGCATAGCTTAAAAAAATTCAATTATCCATTTCCATAACAAAGACAATCTGGAAAATGAAAAGAAAAGTAAAATACATATTTGCCTCCGTCTTATGAACTCTAAAATATTTTTACAAAGGAGGATTATTTTTTGCTAAAAAGAAAGAGATCATATTTTAAATAACAATTACACATTTTCTGGGTAAAAAATTCTATATCTTTACAAACAATTTTCTTTATCACATAGTAAGTAACAGTGATAGAATAACCACAATCAAAACAAACCTGCTCCATGTATCCTCGTTTACTAAAAGCTTGAAGTATGAAGCTGCAATTTCTCTTGTTTAAGGCAATATCTTTTTCCTCCATCGTATTCCATGTCTCCATAGCAAACTAAACAATAAGACCACCAATAAGAACAAAATATGGGAAATAATGCTAGTTATCAGCAAACTGTTAATAAGAAAATGAAGAAAAAATATATCTGCTCCGTCAGCAGAAGGTATAGGGAACCAAACAAATTTCCTGACCTAGCAATCTAGTATGCATATACTCAAATACTATTAACCCTGAAGGAAAAAAAAAAAAAAGAATGTTTGATCTGTAGTCTTTAATGGATTTGTATATCAAAATTTTGACTTAGTATTTCAGCATTGCCATGGAAATTTTTTGCATTTCTACCTAATTGCAAACTACACACTATTGAACTCGTAAACAAACTGAGGCTGAGCATGCTTTTAGGTTTGAAGTTTAAGTTAAGCATGCAGCAGTATGTATATGCTCCCAGTTCCCTTCTCTCTTTTCTGATCCTCTGACAGTTAAACTACCCCCCCCCCCCCCCAAAATAAAAAAAAAAACTATACATCTCTATTAACATATTCCAGGCTATCCCAATGTATTTGTAGAAGAATATATGAGTGGTATAAAGGTTCCTGAAAATTCTTAGATTATGCATAAACACTCTTTAGGATCCTAAAACAAAGGAAACCATGACCCCCACTAAAATCCAGAGACTGACTAGGTGAATGCAGCCTTGAAGAATTGTCAAAATTAGGAGATAGTTATGTTTTACACATAGCTAAAGGTGCAGTTGGATTCTATAACAAATAATAAAGACACATTGAATTTAAAATTAAGAATTTTTAAAATTAATCATTACCAATGGATCACCCTTGGATGCACAATATTCCAGAATATAAGAAAAACTATTGGGATTTAAGTAGTCCTTCACTTCACCAAGGTTTAAAAGAAATTTGGAGGCTTGCTGGTTATCTCCCCTCCGAAGTGCATTAATAACTTGCAGCTGCAGCAATTTAGTACCCAAACGGTCACCCAAAAGATTGGTACTGAGATCTACAAAACAGCAGGTTATAGTACAATTGAATAAACATATTAAATTAATTAAAGTTGAAGGTGTGACCATGTGAGAGGTGAGGGGTAGAAGGAGAAAATAGAAAACTGCAATTAAAATGATCTGTGAAATCTTTACTGCTAATAACATAGCCTTGAACAAAGTTCAACTTATGAATAAGATCAATGTATCTAAGCCAAATAGTTAGGGGTATGATGCAGGACCAGGAGGACCCAATCTTCCGGAGAACACAACTTTTGATTCGGAACTCAAAATCAGGTTCTGTCAGCGATCACACGTGCAGAATTCGAAGATCTACGTTTGTTAGGGAACCGTAACCACCAAGTTTCGGGTCCAAAATCAACGGTTTAGGCCCACCCAAGTTGGAGGATCCAAAGAATTTTTTACTATTTTTAGTTTTTTTAGTAATTTTCATTTTTATGGTATTTAAGGTATTTTTGATATTTATGGGTCATGGGTTGTCTATGTTAGCGTCTTGTTTTAATAATTGCCTTCTGTTATGAATGTTTCCTTTTCTGGTAAAGTTTCTTTCCTTTCCTTACAAGATAGGAATCAAGATATGTATATTAGGACTTATTTCTTTTTTTGAGTGTTAGGATCTAGAGTTCATATAAACACCTGTTTAGATGTTTGAGAGATCCTCCTCTATTTATAATAAAGTTTCCCCTTTTCTGGTTTCTCTTTGTTCTTGGTGATTTCTCTTCTTGCCTTCTCCTCAATTCCGCTTTCACATCAGCCCATAGGATAATTGCTATCCTGCCCGGTGTCAGGGTAGCATGGCTTGGATTTAACATTGTAATTTGGAACAATAATTATGCAAAAATACACCGGGTTAGGTTGAATGTCGATGTAAATCTAGATAGGTAATTAACAGTATCTATTAGTTCATCCATATAGAGCTTTGAACAAAGCACCATATGGAAGTGTTTTTTTCCCTCACGAAATGACAAAAGTACTTTTAAGGCAATTTAACAAAATAAAAACCTTTTTTTTCACAAAGATTAGTGCCTCGTTTCTCCTAACTGACATCAATGTGCACAATTCAGTTGTTCGTGGTTTGTTGAAACTTGAAAGAAGCATATTTACATGAGTCGTCAAGTTGGAACCACATTTTATAACAGTATAACATATCATACAGAATGATAAGTTAATACCATTAGAAGATGAGAACGCATGAGATGACTCTGTTAAATCGATTCCATTCTTCCGAACCTGTTAGAGAAATTGATCAGTGACGTTGATAAGACTTCACAGAAGAAAAATAGGGGGAAATCAGCCTACCCCCTTCCGTACTTCACATGAATTGGAAAAATCTGCAAGTGATTGCCGAGTGATTCTAGCTCTGAAACTCAAAAATAAAATTTGATACAGTATTACGCCCAATGCATCCCAGATGAAAATTTTTGAAGGCGTTTTTCCAAACAACATAGAGCAAAAGAATGGTCTACTAACCGACACCTATGCATGCTTTTCTGGACTTTGATCACCGAGGAGATATAGTAAAGAAACAAAATGTGATACTCAGGAATCCAAGATAAGCTTTTTCTTAGAACCCGAAATATTTTAAGAACGAGAACTGCAAAGTATTCTATAACGAACTGCCCCAACCACGCGAAGGGGCGCAGCGGATGCGAGGCAGTGCCTGCGAGGGCCGAAAGATAGAGAGCAACTGAGAAGTGATTGTGAGTGATAGAAAATGGGGCGACCGCATGACATCATGGAGTTAGCTGCTTATTTACCTTAGAGATAAGAGGATAGCCCCCGAGACATATTAAGAATCAACACTCCCCTCCACTTGTTATCTTCTTCTGAAGCACCGCTTACTGGATTTCGAGAGGGATGGAGGCGTCGGGACGGCGTCGCCAACAGGTGGACCGTGGGCGGCGGCGGCGACCGGGCGAAACAGGCAGCAGGGAAGAGGGGGTCGGAGAAGGAGAAGGGCTTCGGTTTATTTCATTATGCCTCCAATAAAAATAAACCGGCTTTTTAAATAACTAATTACTTTTTGGATGTATTATTATTATTTTTTAGTGGGTAAAGGTATTCAATTATTCGAACTCATTAATTCTAAGGTTGACCGATTTAATTCTATAAATATTTTTCACCAACCATTAGGATAGATTAGGAAGTATTAATAGAGGCTCATTCAGTTCAACTCATGCATTCCCTCGAGATTATTAGTGTGAATGATGAAAAAACCCTAAAATGCACTTCAACAGAGAGTTAGACTGACGCCCAGGAGTTCTGGTAGGCCACTCCGATACTCAAGTTAGAGTTTGCTCAAGGTAGTATGCAGGAAGAAGAGATGGAGAAGAAGAAAAGGAAGAAAACTTGGTGGAGTTGTAGAGAGTTCAAAATTAGGGATCTTTTACACTTACCATGTCTAGGGTTTCAACTACTGCAGAGCATGCTCCTCCATCTTCCTCGTATGAGCTAGTAAAGGGGATTAGATCTGATAGTCGTTAGCTGTCTCGTCATTCACTAAGCGATGGCATGTTTGGAGAGGGAGGTATCAAGGAGACCAAGTCTAATAATCTTATAACTGCTTCTCCATTCATCCAATGACACATGTTCTGCAATATTTGCATAGAAATGATTTTCAATGATTGGGTGGTTAAGCGGCCTCCTTAACCACATGTCACTCTCATGCTTTTAATAGGCCACGTAGAGTGTGAGCTTGATCTAATAATGAAGGAACGAGGAATTGAAGTTTGTGTTGATTGACCATGAGAGTAGATGAAGTTGGTGACTGAGGCTGAGATGAGATGCCAAGATCTAAGACTGTACTGGAAGTGGTGTCGGCGACTAGGGGCGAACATAGATGGTGCTAGAATCTGAAACTGAGTCGGAGTGGATGCCAGTGACTGAAGCTGAGACATAAGTGATGTTGGCAACTGAGACAGAGTCATGTAGATGGTGTCGGGATATGAGACTGAGCGAAAGTGGATGTCGGCGATAGGGGCCTGAGACATGGAGGAGAAAAACAAGAACGATGTCGATGATTGAGACCGAACAAGTAGGTGGTGCCAGAATCTGAAATTAAGCCAGAGTGGATGTTGGAGATTAAGGCTTGAGACATGGAGGAGGTTTGGATCTGAAGCCGAGACAGGAGCCATGTCGGTGACTAAGACCCAGACGGGTGTCAGGATCGGGAGCTGAGATAGGAGCCCCTATAGCTTACTTGTACTTAACCAAACTTGAATCTTTGGGATGAGCTTATTGAGTCGGTTCAATCAGACCCGAGTCTTATCTGAGCAAATCAAATTCCCTTTGGGTCATGTGTGACCCATCTTGACTTTAATTGATAGATTAGCACGACTTTTGACTCCATGGGACGCGTGGAGGCTGAATTCTGTTACATCACAAGTCTTTCCTTCAAATCTAATCGAAGGAGGTGTAGTCTAACTTATTGTACTATATTGAGTTGTCATTTGCCTTTCGAGAACACCTTTTTCACATGTTTAAATTGAGGTGTAGACCTCTCTCTAGTACAGCTAGCTGAGTCTAGGTCACCTAGGACAGAAGACATTGTATTCAATGGACGTGATACACAAGAGTGTGTATCACTCTTATTATACAAAAGGTGAAATTTGTCACCTTGACGACCACCCAAGACTATCCTACACTATTAGGAGCGAGTAAATTAGGAAACCAAAGCTAGCTATCATATGGGAGGGTAATTCATTGGTCTTCGTTGGAATTCAACCCTTGTTTAATTATTATGCAAATATGTCATATGATAACCAACTCGGCTATATCCCGAGGTGCATATCACTCTTATGATTGGAATACCTACCGCTGTATTAATGGGTGATAAGCGGTATCTGCTTCGGGCTACGGGAGCACCTTATCGCATTAACTACAGAGGTGTGCGACAGTGCCTTTACTAACGTGACTCCAAATCCATCAGTGGTGGCATGTTGGCGCCTATCTATTCTCTGCATGTGATGGCTGGGTTTGAATTGTCTCGAAGATTGGTGTTCACTTTGTAACTTATCACTATGGAGATTTGATTGGGAGAGGTTATGTTGTGATCATAACCATTCAATTGATTGATTTGACGACTATGTAGAGACCTCGCGACTCCCTTTTTGTCATCCAACAACTTGGTGGGTTGATGTGATAACTCCACTATGTCGCTCCAAGATTTATTAGGTCATCCAAAAGAGAATTCACCTTCATTCATTTCTGCCCGTGTCTTCGTCTTCGCCGCCTTCTTTGCCTTCCTCTACTTTAGTCAGTACAAAAAGTTCACTATCTTTTTTCCTTCCGTCTCCAATAAGTAACCTCTCAAACCATTGGTATGAGTCCCATCGGACTGTATACATGAGAGATGCAGAAATGCAACTCTGAATATCTTATGGTATCCCCTTCAACCACAAGATTTGGATCTCAATGTTGGAGCACCGACTGCACAAGCCACCTCTAGGTTACATCACTTGTTTCTAGAGTCAGCTAGCAAATGGCTTCTTAAGGTTTCTAATACCCTCTGTTGGTCTCTTAGCGGCCGGCTAGAGGGGGGTGAATAACCCTGCAAATAAAAATGAACCTTCCTCAAACTTTTACAACTTAATTATACTTAACACTTACATAAACAAAAATAAGAGAAAAAAATAAGAGGCACAGCAAATTTATTTGGTTACAACCGGGAGGTTGTTAATTCAAGGAAGATAAAAGCGCACTAAACTCTCCTTTAGGCGGAGAAGCCTCTTTACAGCAATTAAAGCACTCAGTTATAGAACAAAATTGGAAAGAAATAAATTACAAGTATTGTTCCGATCTTCTGGGACCAGGACTATATTTATAGCCCTGGTCGGGGCGCTTAGAAGGGTTCCAGGCACCTGAGAGGAGATAAAATTTTATCCCCGTCACACTGAAATTAAACGCTCCACACCGTGTTCCGGATAAAAGCTTGCTTCGGGCGCCTGGACTCAGTCCAGGAGCCCGGACCCAAGTTAACATCATGTTAACTATTTGGTCCAAGTTCTTACGCTCCGGCTCCGCTTGCTTGGGTCCAGGTATTCTACTTCGGCTCCGGCTCCGCTTGATGATCTTAGCCATCCGAAATAGGGCTCACCTAAACCTAACTTCTGACCTTGAGCAAACTTCTGCTCTAGCTTCTTGTCCCTCGGAAACGCCGCGTGCCTCATTTTCGTCTACCCGCATACTCTTTTGCAACACCTCATATCTCGGACGCACCGAGCCCGTCGATTCTCTCCCGTGTCATCTTTTTCGCTAGCTGCATCTTCGCTTGACTTCCTATGCTCCTAAGTTCCTGCACACTTAGACACAGAAGTTAAATATCAACAGGACATAACTTTATTTGGTTGGTCACATCAAAACTACCACGGGTACTTACAATCCTCCTTTTTTGATATGAACAAACCCTAAGTTCAGTTAGGGTAAACCATAAATAAAATAACAATTCAAATTTTGAAGGTAAAAAAAATTACAAGTACAAAAATTAAAAAATTGTACTACCCTCCCCTTAGACTTAATCTTTACTACTCCCCTTTTGATCACATAAAAAATAAGGTAACCTTAAAGACATTACTTGGAAGGTCTAACACAAAAGTCTAAGGGAAAAATTAAAGTTTAAGTTTGGATTTATCAATGTAAAGAAAGTTTAACATATATAAGTCAGATAATATAAAGTTGAAATTATCAAAAAAAAAAAATTAACATTCATAAAAAATTAATAT
This sequence comes from Zingiber officinale, assembly GCF_018446385.1. Taxonomy (NCBI): domain Eukaryota; kingdom Viridiplantae; phylum Streptophyta; class Magnoliopsida; order Zingiberales; family Zingiberaceae; genus Zingiber; species Zingiber officinale. The sequence goes on from NC_056007.1 coordinate 83,668,690, forward strand.
TTTTACAAATAAAGTTATTTTTCTTGAAAAAATTAACTTCTAAATAATTTCTAAAATTTTTTGAAAAAGTATTTTTATAACAAATAATTGCTTACCAGTTACTCAATTGAATACTTATTTCAATAATTGGGTTCTATGTTATGGCGAGACACTAGACCTTCTTAAATATTGGAGCAACAACCACTTTCTAGACAAAGTCTTTTTAAAAAATTAAATATTTAACTTTCTGTCTGAAAGCCAAAAAATAATTAATCTAAGTATAATTTTGGAACCAAAAAAAGGGTTTCTATCTCTGATTCAGATGACGTGTCATCCCACGTCACCTTTAGAGTATACTTAGGACAAGCTGACTTCTTGTTCTTTTCCTTGTCCTTGTCTTTGCTCTTCAATTTTGGGCAGTTATCTTTGACATGTCCTTCTTCTTTGCAGTGGTAGCATCTTACTTTTCTTTTTCTTTTTTGTACCCAGCACTTAATTAAATTTATTAGATTTAAATATTTTTAAATTTTCTTACCATTAACGTTGTTTCGTCATCGTCAAGTGATGTCTTGGAATCTGGTTCATCTGTTTTAGCTTTTAAGGCAATGTTTTGCCTTGATTCCTTCTTTAGACCTGCACATCTTAACGCATGAATTTCAAAAGTTGAAAAAAGTTCTTCTAAATTGCTTACCTCTAAATCCTTAGAGATGAAATACGCTTCTACTAAGGTTGACCATTCTGGAGTCCTAGGAAATGCGTTAAGTGCATACCTTAGCAAATCTCTATTGGATCGAAAAGAACGCTAGAGGGTGGTGAATAGCGATCGTTAAAAAATCGTTATCGAGTCAAAGTACGCAACGGAAAATAATAACTAAAACAATGCTAACACACCAAGTTTTACTTGGTTCAGAGCCTTTGTCAACTCCTACTCCAAGGTCCGCACGTGAGAGTACTTTCGTTGGGAAATCCACTAATAGTTCACAAAAGTGTTACACAATAAGTATAAGAAAAATAAAATGAAGTTACTGACAACAAGGAAATTAAAAAACTGGGTTGCAGGTTGTCAGAGAAGTTTCACACCATTGCAGGAGCGTCTTTGGAGCAGCGTACAAGAAATCAATTGTAGAGAGAAATTGTTATGCTTGCTCCTGGTGGAAGGCTGCTTATATAGGCAGTTCCGGGCGCCTGGATCCCTTTCGGGCGCCTAGACTGTGACGTCAGCCATCTAATCAACGCGATCCAAGCTGGCGACAAGATCAATTTTGGGCATTTCGGGCGCTTGGACCAACTTTTCCAGCCGCTTTTATGTTTTGCAAAATGAAGTTAGTCCGAGACAATAAAACTAATACTACCCTGCAAAACAAATGTTAGTACAATTATAGTCAAGAGTAGTAATTAGATTCTGTCTCCTCGAGACCAGAATCTAGTCAAGATCTTAACTTAGATTTCCCAAATGGACCTAAGATGGATTGACGCCTATAGTCAAGAGTAGTAGTTTCTAAACTATTTTTGGATGGATATACTGTTTCTTTTGATAACAAAGTGGTTATCAAGAAAAATATGATAGTTATCTGTTCTGGTACATTAGTTGGTAATTTGTATACTCTAAATCTAATAACTCCCACAAAATAACAAATGGAAATTAATAACACATCTTCTAATTCTAATAAGAGAAAGGAACCTTCGAAAATGAATCAAACATATCTTTGGCATCTAAGACTTGGTCATATTAACTTAAGTAGGATTCAAAGACTAATAGCCGATGGACTCTTGGGTTCATTAGTGTTGGAAAACTTTCCAACTTGCGAATCTTGCTTGGAAGGTAAAATGACCAAAAGACCTTTTAAGGCCGAGAGGTATAGAGTCAAAGATGTGATGGAACTTGTTCAATTTGATTTGTGTGGTCCTATGTCTATCCAGATAAGAGGGTGTTTCGAATATTTTATCTCTTTTATAGATGACTATTCGAGATATGAGTACATTTACTTGATGCGCGCAAGTCTGAATGCTTTGATAAGTTCAAAGAGTACAAGGCTAATGTGGAGAAACGTTATGGTAAAAGTATCAAGACACTACGGTCTGATTGTGGTGGCGAGTACCTCTCAGGAGAGTTTAGGAATTACTTATCAGAGGTTGGGATTCAATCATAATTGTCTGCACCTGGTACACCCTAACAGAATGGTATGGCAGAACGAAGGAATATGACTCTTATGGAAATAGTTAGATCGATGATGAGTTATTCAGAATTACCAAATTCGTTCTGGTGGCGAGTACCTCTCAGGAGAGTTTAGGAATTACTTATCAGAGGTTGGGATTCAATCATAATTGTCTGCACCTGGTACACCCTAACAGAATGGTATGGCAGAACGAAGGAATATGACTCTTATGGAAATAGTTAGATCGATGATGAGTTATTCAGAATTACCAAATTCGTTCTGGGGATATGCTTTAGAAACGACAATGTACATTCTGAACTTGGTACCTTCTAAATCAGCACCCTCTACTCCCACAGAATTATGGAACGGGCGTAAGCCTAGTCTGAGTCATGTTCGGATTTGGGGTAGTCTAGCACATGTGATGAAGGGAGATGCTGATAAGTTGGAATCTCATACAGAAGTTTGCCTGTTTATAGGTTATCCTAAAGGAACAAAAGGTGGTTTATTTTATAGTCTTAAAGATCAAAAGGTCATTGTTAGCATGAATGCCCGATTTTTAGAAGAGGACTATGTAATAAACCACAAGCCCATGAGTAAATTGTTCTAGAAGAAATGAGAGAGGATACATCTACTTTAGTACCAAGAGTGCAAGATGAAATATCATAAGAAACTGCAACATGTATCACAAATGATACACAACTACAGACAGTGCCTCGTCGTAGTGGGAGGGTTGTGAGGCAACCTGAAAGATTCATGTTTTTGGGAGAGTCTTCGGACTTGATCCCAGGTAAATATGAACCTAATCCCCGAACATATGACGAAGCACTCCAAGATAAAGATGCAGCATCTTGGCAAAAAGCAATGAATTCAGAAATAGAATCCATGTATTCTAACAAAGTCTGGGAGCTAGTAGAACCATCAAATGGTGTAAAAGCTATTGGATGTAAATGGATCTACAAAGGAAAAAGAGAGACAGACAGGAAGGTGGAAACCTTCAAAGCAAGGTTTGTTGCGAAGGGGTATACTCAGAAAGAGGGAATCAATTATGAGGAAACTTTTTCGCCTGTAGCTATGCTTAAGTCTATCCGGATACTCTTATCTATTGCTGCTCATATGGATTATGAGATTTGGCAAATTGATGTCAAAACAACTTTCCTTAACAGAAGTCTTGAAGAAAACATCCATATGAAACAACCAGAGGGGTTTATTGAAAAGGGCAAAGAGCATCTTGTATATTTATGGACTGTGTAAGCTCAATCGATATATTTATGGACTGAAGCAACCTTCAAGATCTTGAAACATCCGGTTTAATGAAGTAATCTAGTCTTATGGATTTATTCAATGTCCGGATGAGTCTTGTGTATACAAGAAGTGTGATGGAAACGTGGTGGTATTTCTTGTACTATACGTAGATGATATTTTTGTTAGTTGGCAACAATATCAAAGTATTGTCAAAAGTAAGGGTATGATTGTCCAAGCAATTCGATATGAAAGACTTGGGAGAATGCGGACATATTCTTGGGATCAAAGTAATAAGGAATCGCAAGAAAAGAATGTTATGCTTATCCCAAGCTTCATATATCGATACTATCTTAGCTCGTTTTAGCATACAAGATTCCAAGAAAGGTTTTCTACCTTTTTGGCATGAAGTATCTTTATCTAAAGAGATGTCTCCTAAGACATCAAAAGAGATAGAAGAAATGAAGGCAGTTCCTTATGCTTCAGCTGTAGGAAGCCTAATGTATGCGATGTTATGCACGAGACTGGATATCTGTTTTACCGTGGGCATGGTTAGCAGATATCAAAGTAATCCAAGACAAGGACATTGGACTGCCGTAAAGCATATATTAAAGTACCTGAGAAGGACTAGAGATTATATGTTGGTTTACCAAGCAGATGATTTTCTTCCTGTAGGTTACACGGATTCTAACTTCCAATCAGATAGAGACAATAGTAAGTCTACATCAGGCTATGTGTTACTTTAGGAGGTGGAGTCATAGCATGGAGGAGTGTTAAGCATAAATGCATTTCAGACTCAACCATGGAAGCTGAGTATGTGGCAGCCTCTAAGGCAGCTAAAGAAACTGTATAGCTCAGGAACTTTTTGATGGACTTAGATGTTGATCCTGTCCGAACCAGGAGCCAACGGACACTGGGCACGTGGCGCTCCCTGCTGAATCCTCAAGTGCTCCGGTGAACCTGCAACAAAACCGAGCCGGGAGGGGTGTCCCGGCGACGGCCCTCCGACGCTCAAGTCAGGCGAGGGATAACAAAAAGGGTGGCCTCAAGATGAAGACTTTTTTCATACCTCCGGTGAAGGAATGGAGGCCTTATATAGGCCCCTCGAAGAAGCCTGGGCGCGCCAATCAAAGTAACCACCTGCATTTGACCATGCCCAAGTATGGGTCTGTCAGAAGGGCCATGCCTAGATATGGATCCGTCAGAAAGACGTCCATGAGGCCATACTGCTACTGTATCAACCTTTCCATGATGTGACGGCAAGATCCTCCATCGTGCGATCTTGTGTACGGCCTAATCATCAGACATGCTTCTGCTGATATCCCATATCCCGAGCCGAGCGCATAGGCCGCTCGGCCACCTTTGTACCCTCGCCCTTATCTGGGCCAAACGGACAACCCGCTCGGCCCTTTGGTCCCAGCCGAGCGGACTCCCGCTCGGCCCATCGATCCTCCTGCCTTGGCGTCGGAAACCCAAGCCCATGGACGGGTTATCTCTAGCTCCGCTCGGACCTACTAAGCCACTCGGCCCTTCGATCCTCCTGCCTTGGCGTCGGAAACCCAAGCCCATGGATGGGTTATCTCTAGCTCCGCTCGGACCGACTAAGCCTCTCGGCGCGGCCATTAACCACTTAGTCAGCCCTTCATCGGTCCTCAAGCTGAGACCCTTCAGGAAGTGGGTCCCCCATTCTTACCGCCGGATCACTTGCCTTCCCTTCAAGTCTAGTCGAAGGAGGCAGTGAGTCCGACTGACTGGACTATACGTGCCCGAGCGGGCGGTCGCCGCCTTTCCGTGGCTCATAATATTCTTGGGGCCGTTCGGCCCTTCTGCCAAATTCAGCCGTTCGGCTCTTTATTTCGGTTGTCTTGTTGCTTAATGTGGATATTTGCTTGTCTAGATCTTCTCGAAAATCACACAAATCCTCTCCATTAAGTCGAAGCATGCGCGGTATGGGCGCATTAATTGTGCTTGGCGACAGAGCGCCACTTGTCGCCCATTGTGTGGCGGCGACGTCACTCACGATGGGACGCCCTCGTTTAAAATGGACGGCCTGATGGCGTCCTTGTCCTTCGTGACCTGGATCGGATGGCGGAGGCCGACGGGCCCCGGCTGTATAAAGTCTCAGTTCTCCTCCTCTGCCGCACGCTCGCTCGTGCTTCCTCCTTCTGCCTCCTCTGCCGCTGTAGCCTTCGGCGATCCAGTCCCACTTTCCGGCTGCTACCTTTTCCCCGGTGATCTTTTCCGCCCGTTTCCTCCTCAGTGAGTCTTCTTCCTTCACTTACTAGGTTTTCCCTGCTCATTTCGCCTCTTTCGCTCCCCTTCTTTCGATTTCTTGCTATCCTCTTGCCTCTCCGAGATGGCAAGTTCCTCTGAACCCGCCACCAACGTTCACGGTCCCTGGTATATGACCATGGAGAGTCGGTTTGATGAGGAGGGTGCTCGGCGCCTGGTTCGGACGTATGGGATTCCCAATAACCATGAAATAGTTATAGCCGACCCGACTGACCGACCACATGACCCGCCGATTGGCACAATCTGTTTCTTTTTAGACCAATTCCATGGTGGCCTTAGATTTCCTACCCATCCCTTTTTTTTAGAGGTTTGTAACTATTTTCGCATCCCGCTCGGCCAGCTTGTGCCGAATTCCTTTAGGCTGCTGAGCGGGGTGGTCGTCCTCTTTAAGCTGCACAGTATCCCTCTTGACCCCAAAATATTCTACTTCTTCTTCTACCCCAAACAATCCGAGCCGGGCACTTTTATCTTCCAAAGTAGAATAGGCTTTAAATTTTTTGATAATATGCCGACCTCCAACAAACACTGGAAGGAGTTTTTCTTCTATATTCGACTTCCCGAGCGGCCAGCATTCCGAACCAAATGGCAGACCGCTGTGCCGACTCAGCCGGAGCTCGGCAAGTTCAGAAGCAATCCAGCCTATCTTCATGCGGCGAACTGGTTATCTGGTCAGCGATACAAGATCGACCAGTTGCTGCTCAAGGGGGTGTTGTATATTTTCGGATTGTCTCCCGTTCGGGCAAATCTCCCCTTCCGCATGAGTAAGGATTCTTTACTCTCTTAGTCTTTTTTGTCTAATTGATTTTAATTTCGTTTACTGCAGTTGAAGTCATGTGGCGTTCCAAGGCTACCGCTCACCTGAAATTGAAGTCCGTGGAGATTGAAGCGGCTACGAAAAAAGAGCTCGCCGAGCGGGGACTCATCCCCAGCCGCCCGGCGGATGCAGGAGAGGGGGGGCGCAGTCCGCCCCTGAAACAGAAACTACCCCATCCGCTTCAACGGAGGTTGAGGCGGATCCTGTTTCCTCGGCCCCCGCTGAGCTGGGCGTCCCCCAGGTTGGAGATCCACCATTGGAGGTTCGGTGGAAACGTCGAAGAGACCCCAGCCTTCCGCCGACCCAAGAGGGGGAACCACAGGCGCCGATCGGCGTAACTTCGCCTGACCGCACGCCACCGCAGATTGGGACCCCTGTGGCCTCGCCTATCGCACAGCCCTCCGGCTCTCCTCCCCGAACTCGCCGCCGCTTACGTCGGTTGGGCGAAACTTCCACCATAGGGGAGTCCTCGCATCAGGCGGCCGCGATTGAAGAAGCGCCGTCCGGCCACCCTACCATCAAGACTACCCTCCGATTCCCGTCAGAGGACTATTTACTGTCTGCCGATCGGCCATCGAGCCCCGTTCACGAAATAACCCTGACTGGTCCGCTTGCCAAGCTCTTCGAGGACGCCCAGATTCAGGTGGCCCTTATGACGCCCAAGCAGCTCGGCGATAACAATATGCAGCAGGCCACTCAGGTAAACCCATCTTCATTCCCGTGTCATGCTATTGTTTGATTCCTGATATTAGTATTTCCCTTACAGCGCTGGGCTGAGCAAATCGCCACGAGCCATCGGCTAGCCGAATTGGAGGATCTCCTAGAAAAACTCCAAGTGTCGGGAGGTCCCACGGCCGAGCGGGAGAAACAAGCTCTTGAGGCCGAACAGAAGAAGGCAGCCGATCTGGCTGCAGAGGTGGCCCGACTCGAAGACTTGGTGAAGAAGCGGGACGGGGACGTGAAGCGTGCCAATGGCCGGAAGAGGCGGGCAATTGCTGATCTAGATAAAATGAAAGTCGAAGTCCGGGCCCTAGATCAGCAGTCTAAGAAGCTAGGGGCCGAGCTGGATGCCGAGCGGGAGATCCGTTCGGCCGAACGCACAAAAGCTGAGATGGACTTGAAGGCAGTCCAAGATACCTTAACCGCTTCCCGAGCGGCACTCAAAAAATATAAGGAGGGCGAGCCAAGTCGGCTAGCAGCAGCGCGCCAGGAATACATCCGCTCGGAGCGATTTGGCGAAAAGTTTGGTGGCAACGTCTCCTCAACCTTCCTCGAGGCGGTCAAGGTCACCACGGCGTACTTCAAGAAGGGGGGCATCTTCCTGCTGACCTAAGCATTCCCCCTCCCGAACTGGCGGCCATGATTGACGACATCCCGGACACCTTTTTTAATTTTGAGGATCCGGAGTGATGCGGGTTATTTCAAGCACTTTCTGTACTTCATCCGCTCGGCGGATGTAAAATTTTTGTACGTGCCGTTCGGCATAATTTTTCTTCTAATGAAACGATGCCCCTTTGCCTGTCTTCCTACTCATTGTCCATAATATTCTTCTGTTTGCTTAACATTGATGCTTGTAAAATTTTTGCCAGTCATGCTCTTAAGCTTTCTCCCTCACGCGTCCGATCGGCTTGGCTCATTGCATAAAGTCCGAGCGAGAAGGCCTACTCGCTCTGCACGTATCCTGCCTGCGTGAAGTCAACAAATGCCGAGTATCGAAGGACCAACCCCCAATCGGGCCTGAATGTTTTAATATTTGTAGTTTCCGCGGTTTCTTACTCTGATATTCGTTCTTCCGCTTGGTATATTTATAGCCGATCGGCGCGGCTCTCGATTTTTAACGACGGTGCTCGTCGACGCGGATATTTATAGCCGATCGGCGCGGCTCTCAATTTTTAACGACGGTGCTCGTCGGCGCGGATATTTATAGCCGATCGGCGCGGCTCTCGATTTTTAACGACGGTGCTCGTCGGCGCGGATGTTTATAGCCGATCAGCGCGGCTCTCGATTTTTAACGACGGTGCTCGTCGCGGATGTTTATAGCCGATCCGCGCCTCGATTTTAACGACGGTGCTCGTCGGGCGGATATTTATAACCGATCGGGCGGCTCTCGATTTTTAACGACGGTGCTCGTCGGTAGCGGATGTTTATAGCCGATCGACGCGGCTCTCGATTTTAACGACGGTGCTCGTCGCGGATATTTATAGCCGATCGCGCGGCTCTCGATTCGACGGTGCTCGTCGGGCGGATATTTATAGCCAATGCGCGGATATTTATAGCCGATCGGTAGCTCTCGATTTTTAACGACGGTGCTCGTCGGTTTCCGCTCGATTTTTATAGCTGGTCGGTGCGGCTCTACGACTCTGGCTAATTTTGACGCTTCCGTTCGGCGAAGCTTTTTGCCCTCCTTTTTATCACTTTTGGTTCCTTTCACCCAGCTCGGATAACGTACTCTTGGCCGAATGGCTCAGGGTCTGCTTCGTCGAGCATCTGGGCTAGGATAATATACCTCCGTCCGAATGGTACGGGGCCTTCAATTTTAGAGCGCTTGGCCCGACCCGTGCGGCTCGAGGCCTTCGTTCTTTTGTTGGCGATTTCTTATTTGTTCTCTTGATTTTTCGTTTCTGCATTTCAAGTATTCAGTCGAAAAAAGTACACAAGATGATTTACATAGGCACACCTTTCATCCTGCCCGGTAAGGCTGGAGGTGGTTTGCGCTCCACGGCCTATCTAGCTGCCGACCTTCCTCATCCTCCAGATAATACGCGCCCGAGCGGAGCTTTTCGATGATTCTGAAGGGACCTGCCCATGGAGCTTCAAGCTTGCCGACGTCGTCGACCGACTTGACTTTCTTCCAGACAAGGTCGCCGATCTGGAATGACGCGCCGGTTATAGTTTTGCTTCATTCGTTGTCGGTACGCCATCAGCCGAACGGACGCCTTTGCCCTCTCCTCTTCTACCAAATCCAGCTCCATGTTTCTCCGTTCGGCGTTGTCCTCATCGTAGCTCTGGATCCGGGCGGACTCCACGCCGACTTCAACCGGAATGACGGCCTCGCCACCATATACCAAATGGAACGGTGTGACTCCTGTCCCTTCTTTTGGCGTTGTTCGGATGGCCCACAAGACGTTCGGCACTTCATCCGGCCAACTTCCTCCCAAATACGGAGAATTTCCCGGTTGGCCACTTCAGCTTGACCGTTGCTCTGAGGATAGGCCACGGATGTGAAATGTTGCTCAATGTCGTAGCTCTTGCACCAATCCTATAACATCTTCCCTGTGAACTGCCGCCCGTTGTCGGACACTAGTCGGCGAGGGATGCCGAACCGACAAATGATGTGTTGCCAGATGAATTTTTTAACCATTTGTTCAGTGATCTTTGCTAGCGGCTCGGCCTCCACCCATTTGGAGAAATAGTCTACCGCCACTAGTAAGAATTTCCTCTGCCCGGTCGCCATCGAAAATGGACCGACAATATCCATTCCCCATTGGTCGAACGGGCATGAAACACTTGACGCCTTCATTTCTTCGGCCGGTCGGTGGGAGAAGTTGTGATACTTCTGGCATGAAAGGCAGGTAGATACTGTCCGAGCGGCATCTGTTTGTAAAGTTGGCCAAAAGTATCCGGCCAAGAGGATCTTCTTGGCCAATGAGCGCCCGCCCGGATGACCCCCGCATGATCCTTGATGTACTTCCTGGAGGATGTAAGCTGAGTCCTCCGAGCTTACACATTTCAGCAACGGGCGCGAGAAAGCTTTCTTGTAAAGCTGATCTCCGATGAGTGTAAACCGACTGGCTCTTCTTCTGAGGAGCCGGGCTGCATATTCATCGGAGGGTGTGGTGCCCGAACGGAGAAATTCTATAATAGGTGTCCTCCAGTCGCTTGGAAACGTGAGGCCTTGCATCCGATCGACGTGCGCCACCAGCAGTACTTTTTCAATTGGTTGCTGAATGGCGACTGGTGTTATTGAACTTGCGAGTTTGGCTAACTCTTCTTGAAATTCGGCCTTCAACTTTTTAAAGGCCTCAGCGTAGAACTTTAGCCTGGCACTATTGATTTTCAAAGTGCCCAACAGCTATTGTGTTTCCAATTGAGAGTCCGAGTGGCTAAGGACTCGGTGGCACCCACATGCCGAGCAGCTTGTAGCCTAGCTATGAGGGCCTCATACTCTGCCTGGTTGTTGGTAGCTTTGTAATCTAGCCGGATGGACAGATTCGATCTCTTCTTGGTGAGAGCAGAATTATTCCTATCCCACTCCCCTGCCAGGTGGAGGACCCGTCCACATATATTCTCCACATAGCTTCCAGTTCGGCCTTCTGTAACTTCGGTCACAAAATCAGCCAAGGATTGGGCTTTGATCGCCGAGCGGGGCTGATATTGGATGTCAAATTCACTTAATTCTGTCGTCCACTTGATGAGCCGTCCGGACGCTTCTGGATTCAATAGTACTCTTCCGAGTGGACTGTTCATCCGGACAATGATGGTGTGAGCCAAGAAATACGGTCGAAGGCGCCGAGCGGCTAGAACCAAAGCAAATGCCGACTTCTCGAGCCCGGTGTAACGAGATTCAGCATCCTTTAAAATGTGGCTTAGAAAATACACCGGCTGCTCTTCGCCGCTTGCCCTACAGCATGCTCAGTCGATGACAAATAAATATAAAGTGACTCACCCCCGATCGGCTTGGCTAACACTGGCAGAGAATTAAGATACGTCTTCAATTCTCCGAACGCTCGGTCACATTCTTCGTCCCACTGGAACTTAGTAGCCTTGCGTAGGATCTTGAAGAATGGAAGGCTCCGGTCGGCGGTTTTGGAGATGAATCTGGACAAAGCAGTTATCCGACCGGTCAACCTCTGCACTTCTCTTGTATTTCTTGGGGGCGGCATGTCTTGCAGAGCTTTCACCTTGCTAGGATTTGCTTCGATTCCCCGTTCGGTCACTATGTACCCCAAGAAACGCTCTCCTTTTGCTCCGAACAAGCACTTCTGGGGATTTAGCTTGACTCCATATTTGCGCAGCGTTCGGAAGGTTTCTTCTATGTCCTTGAAAAGATCGGCCGCTCGGACAGACTTAATGAGAATGTCGTCCACATAGACTTCCAGATTCCGCCCGATCTGCTCCCTGAACACTTTGTTCATCAAGCGTTGATAGGTGGCCCCAGCATTCTTCAGTCCGAACGGCATCACATTGTAACAATACGTGCCGTCGGCAGTCATAAAGCTAACCTTTTCTTGATCTTCACGGGCGAGCGGCACCTGATGATAGCCTTGGTATGCGTTGAGCATGCAAATCAATTCACAACCGGCCGTAGAGTCCACCAGCTGATCTATCCGGGGCAAGGGATAAAAATCTTTGGGGCATGCTTTGTTTAAGTCCCGAAAGTCGATGCAGACTCTCCACTTGCCGCCCGGCTTGGAGACCAATACCACGTTGGCCAGCCAGCTAGGGAATTGCACCTCGTTTCTCTACTTCCGCTCGAATGATGGCGTTCTGCTCGGCACTGAAATCCCTTTTCCTCTGCTTCACTGGCCGAGCGTCCGGTCGGACATGCAATTCATGCTGCGCCAGGCTCGGCGAAACCCCGGGCAACTCATGTGTCGACCAGACGAAGACATCATGATTTCATTGGAGGCACTGGATCAGCTCCTCCTTCTGCTCCTTCTCCAGATCAGAGGCGATAAAAGTTGTGGCCTCCGATCGGTTCGGATGGATCTGAACCTCCTCCTTTTCATCATAAATTAAAGCAGGAGGTTTCTCGGTGATGACATTTACCTCGATTCGAGGCGCCTTCCGAGCAGAGTTGGATTCTGCTCGGACCATCTCGATATAGCATCGCCGAGCTGCTAATTGATCCCCCCGTACTTCTCCCACTTTGTCTTCGACGGGGAACTTCATCTTCTGGTGGAAGGTTGAGACGACGGCTCGGAATTCGCTAAGCGCCGGTCGTCCCAAAATGACGTTGTAGGACGAAGGAGAGTCGACCACCACGAAGTTTATTGTCCTGGTCCTCCTGAGCGGCTCCTCTCCCAGTGAGGTAGCTAGCCGAATTTGTCCGACCGGCTGAACTTCGTTGCCAGTAAACCCGTAGAGCGGGGTCGTCATGGGCAGCAGCTCGGCACGATCAATTTACAGCTGATCGAACGCCTTCTTGAATATGATGTTGACCGAGCTCCCTGTGTCAACAAATAGGCGGTGAATAGTATAATTTGCTATTACCGCTTTAATGAGCAGAGCGTCGTGGGGCACTTCTACTCCTTCCAAGTCTCCGGGGCCGAAGGTGATTTCCGGTCCACTTGCCCGCTCTTGACTACAGCCGACTGCGTGGATCTGTAGCTGCCGAACGCCCGCCTTTCTGGCCCGGTTGGAGTCTCCTCCGGTTGGCCCGCCAGCAATGACGTTGATCTCGCCCCGGGAAGTATTGCTCCTGTTTTCCTCTTCCCGAGTGGACGGTCGTGACCGTTCTCTGGACGCCCGGCGATTCTCCTGTCTTGGAGATCGGTGCCGATCGGGTGTCTGTTGATGTCGCCTTTCGGTGCGGGTCCGGTCGGCTTCATGGGTCCTTTGTCTCCTGTCGATGGGAGGAGACAGTCGTTCGGCTTTCCTGGGAACGGGATTGGCCACGAAGGGAAGACTTCGACAATCCCTCGTGTTGTTCGTATCCGTCTGATGGAAGGAGCAGAACATAGGGGTCCACCTCTTCTTTGGCTTGGGCCGAGCGGCAACCACTTCTTGTACGTGCGACCTGGCGTGGGGGGATCGGATTGCTTCGGCCCTCGGTCCTCTTGGTGGCTGCTGAGCGGCATGCTGTTTCCGCTCGGCCTGAACAGGTGCCCGCTCGGTTGGAGTTTCCTTTTTCCGAGCGGCTTGCGCTTCTTCCACATTTATGTATTCGTTGGCCCGATGCAGCATGTGATCATAATCTCGGGGCGGCTTTCGGATGAGCGACCGGAAGAAGTCCCCATCTACGAGGCCTTACGTGAAGGCATTCATCATCGTCTCCGATGTGGCCGTTGGGATATCCATCGCCACTTGGTTGAACCGCTGAATGTAAGCTCGAAGCGATTCTCTTGGCTCTTGCTTGATGGCGAACAAGCTGACACTTGTCTTCTGATACCGCCGACTGCTAGCGAAATGGTGGAGGAAGGCCGTTCGGAAGTCCTTGAAGCTAGCGATGGATCCGTCCGGCAACCTCCGAAACCACCGTTGAGCCGATCCTGAGAGGGTTGTAAGGAAGACGTGGCACTTTACTCCATCTGTATATTGATGGAGTGTAGCTGTGTTATCAAACTTACCCAGATGATCATCCGGGTCTGTTGTTCCATTATACTCGCCGATCGTCGGAGGCACGTAATGCTTGGGTAGGGGGTCTCGTAGAATAGCCTCCGAGAATTGGCGATTGATCCGCTCGGGAGATGTGTCCGCCCGGGGAGCTTTCCCTTTTCTGTCATCCCGCCTTGGCATTTCGTCTGAAGAAGAGCCTCTATCTCTCCGAGCTGGTACGGCTTCAGGGGTGCGAAATAAGGCCCGGTGGAATGCGACGGTGGCCTGAGGTGCTTCCGCTCGGCCACCCGATGCAGATGTTGCTTGTTGCTCCGGCCGCTCGGCTGCGGCTTTCTGTTTTTGCTCCACAAGTTTGGCGGCCCTCATCTCGACCAGAGCGTCGAGTTCTTCTGTTGAAAGCGCCACCGTGTGTTGTCGTCCAGCCTCATCCATTGTTCTTGTTCGAATGCAGGAGCGTTCCCACAGACGGCGCCAATTTGATCCTGTCCGAACCAGGAGCCAACGGACACTGGGCACGTGGCGCTCCCTGCTGAATCCTCAAGTGCTCCGGTGAACCTGCAACAAAACCGAGCCGGGAGGGGTGTCCCGGCGACGGCCCTCCGACGCTCAAGTCAGGCGAGGGATAACAAAAAGGGTGGCCTCAAGATGAAGACTTTTTTCATACCTCCGGTGAAGGAATGGAGGCCTTATATAGGCCCCTCGAAGAAGCCTGGGCGTGCCAATCAAAGTAACCACCTGCATTTGACCATGCCCAAGTATGGGTCTGTCAGAAGGGCCATGCCTAGATATGGATCCGTCAGAAAGACGTCCATGAGGCCATACTGCTACTGTATCAACCTTTCCATGATGTGACGGCAAGATCCTCCATCGTGCGATCTTGTGTACGGCCTAATCATCAGACATGCTTCTGCTGATATCCCATATCCCGAGCCGAGCGCATAGGCCGCTCGGCCACCTTTGTACCCTCGCCCTTATCTGGGCCAAACGGACAACCCGCTCGGCCCTTTGGTCCCAGCCGAGCGGACTCCCGCTCGGCCCATCGATCCTCCTGCCTTGGCGTCGGAAACCCAAGCCCATGGACGGGTTATCTCTAGCTCCGCTCGGACCTACTAAGCCACTCGGCCCTTCGATCCTCCTGCCTTGGCGTCGGAAACCCAAGCCCATGGATGGGTTATCTCTAGCTCCGCTCGGACCGACTAAGCCTCTCGGCGCGGCCATTAACCACTTAGTCAGCCCTTCATCGGTCCTCAAGCTGAGACCCTTCAGGAAGTGGGTCCCTCATTCTTACCGCCGGATCAGATGTGATTCCTGGTTTGCCCAAAATCATCACAAGTTATTGTGATAATAGCGGTGCAGTAGCAAACTCGAAGGAACCATGAGCCCATAAGGCGAGTAAACACATTGAGCGCAAGTACCACCTGATACAAGACATCGTAAAGCAAGGAGAAGTTGTTGTCGCCAAGATTGCATCAACAGCTTTTGATCGGCATGTTGAGGGGATGAGAATCAGATGTATGGCAGCGTTTATGACAGCATAGTCTTTTAGTATAAATGAGAGATTGTTAGAGTGTATACTAAAAGTCTAACTTTTTATATAAATATTTATTTTGAAATAAAAAATCACATTGGTCAAATATCTACATTTATATACTAAGTGTAGTTATTCATTTAATTTATATTGAAGATAACATGGTGTGTTGTGTCACACAGAAGATCATGTTATCAGTTTCTTATAAATTATAAATAGTTGCTCACAACCAAGATGGAATGGGGCAAACCATTGGAATGGTTGTAGTGTAATTTAGTATTAGTTTATCTTGACTATAAAATTACACTAGTACACTCTGAGTGTATTGAGCAGGACCATTTGAGGTTGTTCTTTTTATACTAACTGTTAAAAAGAACAAGACCTCTGTTATTATGGAAGTGTGTACTCTTAATCATGATATAATAATAAGCATATATACTTAATATTTATTTCTTTAATTTATCAAAGGGTGAGATTTAGTTTGTTAAATCAATAGGCCCGATAAGTTGGGAAATGATATGGTGTGTTGATTATAGAATGAAACTGTGTCTTAGTAATCTAGGTTGATGATGTCCCCTTGAGGAGCTCATAAGGATTGTCATGTAAACCCTGCAGGTGGACTTAGTCCGACATGACAATAAGGTTGAGTGGTACTACTCTTGGAGCTAAGATATTAATTAAGTGAGTTGTTAGTAACTCATTTAATTAGTGGATATTCGATATCTTAAACACAGGGAGACTAGCACACTCATGATAAGAAGGAGCCCATATTGTAATATGGAATTGGTGCGGTAGTGCAATAATAACTCTTTAGTGGTATGAGTTATTATTGATGAATTTGAGTTGGATGTTCGGAGCGAACACGGGAAGCTCAAGCTCATCAGGAGACCAAAACCAATTTCTTCTCTCGATCCCTGTTGTAGTCTCTTACTTATAAAGCCTTATATCCACTTAAAGTCAAGCTTCTTACCCATCTTATGGTGGCCGGCCAAGCCAAGTTTGGAGCCCAAGCAAGGGCCGGCCAAGCTTGGAGCCCAAGCTAGGTGGCCGACCACATTAAAATAAAAGGGTGTTTTAATTTTAAAATCTTTCCTTTTGTGGAAGCCATGATTTTAAAAGAGAGTTTTTAAATTTTAAAATCTTTCCTTTTATAGCTTTCTACAAAGGATTAAGAAAAGTGTTTGATATATTTTCTTATTTGTAGTTAAAAAAAAAATTTTAATTTTTGATAAAACTTTCCTTTTTTGTAACCATCCACATGTTTTAAAAGAGAGATTTTAATTTATAAAATTTTCCTTTTATAACCAACAAGGGATTTAAAAGAGAAATTTTTTATTAAAATTTCTTCCCGGAAACAAATAAGGAAGTTTTAATTTTATGTTTAAAACTTTCCTTGTTTGGAGCACATGAGTAGGGCCGACCATGACAAGCATTAAAGGAAGTTTTAATTTTTTATTTTAAAACTTTCCTGTTTAGTCATTGGCAAGGAATATAAGAAAGTTTTAATTATGTTTAAAACTTTCCTTTTTTGCCAAGACCAAAGATTATAAAAGAGATTGAGGGGTGCCTCATGAAAAAAAAACATCTTCTATTCCTTTCTTCCAATCCTTGGTGGCCGGCCCTTGTCCTTTTTCTCTTCTCCTTTTGTTTAAACTCTTGGTGGCCGGCGACATCTAGTGTGGTGATCTCTTGGTGGTCGGTTGCTTGAAGGAGAAGAAGAAGAGAAGGAAGCTCTCTTGTCTAGCATCCCTTGGAGGTTAGTCGGTAGCCAAATCTTGGAAGTAAAGGAAGAAGCTTGGGTGGATTTCATCTTGGAAGATCGTCGCTCACACGATGTCCAAGAGAAGGAGAGGAATACAATAGAAAATCAAGAGGTCTATAAGCTACAAAAGGTATAACTAGTTATTAGTTTCCGCATCATAACTAGTTCATCCTTTGTATAAATCTTGAAAAACCCAACACAAGAGGTTATCGGTTTTAAGTTATCATTTTTGTTATCGATTTTATTGTTCGATTTCATGTTTCGATATTGTGTTTCTATTGAGGTCTCTATAGTTAAATCTAGTTTACTGTAAGAAGTTAAATATTTGATTTCTTTGAAAGGCTTTGTCTAGGAAGTGGTGGATGATCTCATACCCAAGAAGGCCTAGTGTCTCGCCATGTTTAACCTGGAAGCCGATCTTTGAAATAGATATTTGATAACTTCTGTAATATGGTTTAACTTAGGAAGATCACATCGGTTAAACTTGGAGTAAAAATGTTAAGTATCGTTTCCAATCCAAGTTTAACTTCTAAAGGACAATTTGGATTAATAATATTAAACATCGTTTGCAATCCAAATTTAATTTCAGTAGAGCACATGGGTAGCTAGGATAGTTCTATGCTTGTATAAATTTTTGTACAGGGGAACTAGAACGGTATTCCGAGTAGCAACCAACATGATGAGTGTCGGGCAAAGCAGCGAGTGAGTAGTGAGTGCCGATCAAGCAACAGCAATGAGCAAAAACATGAATGGTGAGTGCCGAGTAGAGCGACTGGTGAAACAAGTGTGATGAGTGTCGGACAGAGCGACGAGTGAGGCGAGCCCCTGAATCGGGAGTAACCCAACCGACTAATAGTTGAGGGTGAGAGTCTGACCGAGAGGGCGTTGGTCGTGAGAGCATGCTCACTTATAACTCGCATTAGGACGAAAGTCTGGAGGCGTAAGAGCAGACTCACTTATAACTCGCACTGGGGCGAGAGTCTGGAGGCATGAGAGCATGCTCACTTATAACTCGTGCTGGGGCAAGAGTCTGGAGGAGTGAGAGCATACTCACATATAACTCGCGTTGGGGCGAGAGTCTGGAGGCATGAGAGCATGCTCACTTATAACTCGCGTTGGGGTGAGAGTCTGGAGCCCGATCGGGAGGCTATTGGTCGCGAGAGCATGTTCGCTTATAACTCGCGCTGGGGTGAGAGTCTGGAGCCCAACCAGGTGGTCGTTGGTTGAGACCGATGGTGATACTCTGGTCCGAGACCAGTGGCGATACTCCGGTCCGAGATCGGTGGCGATACTCTGATTCGAGATCGGTGGCGATACTCTGGTCCGAGACCAGTGGCGATACTCTGGTCCAAGATTGGTGGCGATACTTTGGTCCGAGATCGGTGGCGATACTGGAGTCCGAGTCTAGTGGCGATACTCTGGTCCGAGACCGATGACGATACTTTGGTCCGAGACCAGTGGCGATACTCTGATTAGAGGTAGATCCAACGAATATATAAGTAACAGACTAAAATGTATAGTAATAAAATAAATGTAGAGTGAGTACAGAGAAAGTACCCTGGCCCAGGGGGCGCCCTCGGGTGGATCGGTGAGCTGGTCGGGATGCTGCTCGAGTAGTCATGACCCGGAAGAGCAGATGACTCCGAGCAGGATGAAGAGCTGGATCGACAATGTGGAGCTGGACACGGCATGGATCTGAAAAGCAGCACGCAAGGCGGGATACGACACCGTCACACAAGCCGGGATATGACATCAACACGCATGCCGAGATATGACAGCGGCACACAGGCCGGGATGTAATAAAGGTACGAAGGTCGGATAATATCCACAGCTCACAATCAGAATAGTAGTGCGAAGGCTGAAACATAGCGGCTCGATGGCCGGAGCAGTGGCTTGAAGGCCTGAACGCAGCGGTGGATCAGATATCGAATCAGCGTCGAAAGCATGCTATAGTGTGGATGACTCGGAGGATGGCATCAGCTAACCGACTAACCGCGAGGGTAGCGAGGAAGAGGGGGAGATCGGAGATCTGCCCGGCGCCGTCAGTCGGAGAGGAGAGGCAGTGGCAGCATCTGAGGCCGAAAGGAGGAGGTCTAGCCGTCCGAGGGAAGCTGGATGCACGGTCGACCAGTTGTAGATGATAGAGAGAAATGGGTGGCTGTCGGAGACGACCATCGCTGGTAGTGGCGTGAAGTGGCCAACAGAAGAGACGTGGTGTTCACATGTATCGGTGGCTGCGTCCTTGTGTGTCGGGAGCATGAACGAAGGGCGGCGTTGGCCGCTAGAGGCTCAAGGTTGGCTACGAAGCCGATGGTCGTTGGAGGTCGCCTTGACACGGGAGAGAGAGAAGTAGGAGCTTGCAACAGGGGAGGTAGCGCGCCTGAGGTCCCTGCGATAGTAGGTGTGGTCGCGATAGAGAAGAAGAAACATGAGGTGGAGGCTACAAAGGGGAGATCGTCGAGAGGGGAGTCCTCCGTGATGGGGACGACGTCGACGTCGTCTGTTGGTGCCTGACTCGGTTGCTGGTGTCGATCTCTTTCCTCTTAGGCAGCGGACCACCCAACCCCCCAATCGCCCTTTGTGAGAGAAAGAAGAAGGACGATCCGATGGCATGGGGCGGCCCTCGGAGGGCGGCTGCTCGGTGAGCGGCGGAGGTGTCAAAGGTTGTCTCGGCGTGCCTGACGGCGGGAGAAAACCACCGAAGAAGGTAGCCTCCCCAACTAGCCCCCTTCTCCTTAAAGCCCTACACAGAGAGTTGACCAAATTGCCCCTCCTCTTTCCCCTAATTCCCTCTAAGCCCTCTAGATATATCCACATCACTGCGTATATTTCGGCTGACCTATAAGACCGACCACCTTTATATCTGTGCTTGCATGTTGCTCAGTTATGTTCTGCATAATGATACGGTGCATGAGGAGGGGGTCCGGTGGATGACGTGGTCAAAAGTCAAGCCCAGGGGATAATCATAAGTCTAGCCCTTGTGAAGGTCAGAAGTCAAGCTTACGTGGCCATGGTCAGAGTTTCAGCTTGCATGGTCGTGATCAGAAGTCAAGCTTACGTGGTCATGATCAAAGTCTCAGCTGATGGGGCAGTCAAAGGATAGGATTACAAGTCGGACAAGATCCGGACAAGATAGCAATCAAGAATTGGGCTCACAGGTCAGGTACAGTTGAGAACTAGGCCCGCAGGCCAGATACAGCTAAGGACTGAGCCCACAGACCAGGTCGAGGTGAAAAAAGGAAGGTCGCTGGCACAACACAGACCTGGCGTACAGGTCGGCAGGTCAGGAAACAGATCTGGCGTACAGGTCGGAACGTACAAGCCATGGATAACGGAAGACAGAAGCGGGTCGGGATATAGACATGGCGTACAGGTCGGCAGGTCGGGAAACAGACCTGACGTACAGGTCAACAGGTCGGAAATAGACCTGGCGTACAGGTTGGAACGTACAAGCCATGGATAACAGAAGACAGAAACGGGTCGGGATACAGACCTCGCGTACAGGTCGGCAGGTCGGGAAACAGACCTGACGTACAAGTCAGCAGGTTGGTATACAGATCGGGCGTGCAGGTCGGGACGTACGAGCCATGGATAACAGAGAACAAAAGCAGGTCGGAATACAGACCTGGCGGGCAGGTCGGAACGTACAAGCCATGGATAACAGCAGATAGAAGCAGGTCGGTATATAGATCGGGCGTGCAGGTCGGGACGTACGAGCCATGGATAACAGAGGACAGAAGCAGGTCGGAATACAAACATGGCAGGCAGGTCGGAACGTACAAGCCATGAATAACAGCAGATAGAAGCAGATCGGTATACAGATCAGGCGTACAGGTCGGGATGTGCTAGCCAAGGATACAGGTAAGGATTTATATCCTCATGGTCCGAGATCAGCAAAGTTGGAGGCAGACATACAGGTCGGGACAAATGAAGTCAGACATACAGCTTGGAAGTAGGGATAAACAGAACTGAACTAAGGTATACAGGGCGCAACACGTAAGGCCAATAAGAGACCAGACTGGTCAGTGTTGGCAATAGGAGATGCATAGGACAAGGTTCAAAGCACAGGTCTGGAGGCAATGTCAGATCGGGGTTAGCAAAATATCAGAACGAGGTTAGCAAGTGTAAAGGTCCAGCGTAGCAATCACAAGCGGAGGATGCCAGCCACTATAGGACAAGCAAGCAAGGGAATCGTAACTGCCTGTCAGAGAATAATCAGTGTATCAGGGAATATGCTAACAGTCGGGGCTCATTACCCCTTTGGTTTTATCGCCGGCTTATGAGGAGGCGTCATGTGTCATTCACTGCCAGACAAAGCCTGACAGCCGACATTCCCTGACACCCGTCAGACCCCAGAAACATCCGTTGCAGTATAAAATGGGATGCTTTGTCCCTTATGCAGGTACGCACACTCGTCATTTCTTACTCGTCTTTACTTTTCATCTTTTCTCTGTGTTTTATGGGGAAAAAGTACTTGACTTGAGCGTTGGAGGGCCTGACCCGAGGACTTTTTCCTTGATTTATGGTCTCTAACGACTTAGGGGCTCGTCTGAGTGTGCGCAGGATTAGCAGCTTCGTCACCACCGGCGTCATCCGCTCGTGAGAGCCTTTTGGCGGGTGGCCAGGTCATTTAGGAGGCCCAACGACTTTCCGTCAACACCAGCGACACCGCGACCGTCTTCATCTGACTCAGCTTCAGGATGGGATCACATAATATTAGCGATCCATTCTAAAAATGATATGATGCCTTGGGTGTGTTAAAGATCCGTTTGAGAAATCATATGACAAACTGTGTGCTAAAAATCCATTTGAGAATCAATATGAAACTAAGTGTTTTAAGCTCGACCGGCCTTGTATCTAGCCGAGCTTGCATAGAGAGGTTTATGAGGTTCGTGGAGATTAACCCTTATTCTGACCATATATATGGTTGATAGATTGTAGGGTGGGTCAAATATTCCGACCGACCCATAAGGTCGGCTATCTTTAGATCCGGTTGGGCGTGCTATCTTTTTAGTTCATGAGTAAAATGTTAGAACTCCTTATGCTCGACTGGCCCAAGGACCAGTCAGCCTTATCCCGTCCGGCTTACAATTAGGTCGGGCTAGACTTAGCGCTAGACGAACAATCAAGTCAAGTGGACAATACTTTTTTTCTTTGGGTTTGACTGTTACGTCATCTTGATTTTGACTACCACGTAGCCTTGACCTTAATCGTCACGTCGCCTTGACCTTAACTGCTACGTCATCTTTTAGGTCAATTCATTATAACCTATATAACTTTTCGTGGTCAACATCGACGCCACATAATAAGCACGTTCAAAGAGGAGCAGTTTATAAAGATTTTTCTATTTCAACCGTTCATTTAAAGAATTTTAAGATATAACGTAAATATTTGTAGCCAGCTTTAGATATGATTGACTCTAATAAGTCATAAAAACTCCATTATTCTTCGTAATTTTTATTTTTTTTTATTTTTATATAAAAAAACCAACATGGGGAGGGAGGGAGAGAGACTCTGGGACGGGATCCTCTGGACCGCAAATGCGGTCTAGAGGATGGACCACTAAAGATTATTGGTTCATTTGAATGGACCCTACTCATTTAATAGATAGGGCCCATTCAAATGAACCAATGCATGGAGTGGTCCATCCTCTAGACCGCAAAAAGCGGTCCAGAGGATCTGCTCTCGAGAGACTCTTCAGTCTCCACGTCGAAATACTTTCCACTGTTTTCATGTTTGTGTCGCATGATTCTTAAGATATATTTTAATCTTTCTAAATTACTATTTTAAATCATAAAAAAATTAATAATAAAATAAATTTATTAAAAATAGTTTTCACATTAATAAACTGTTATTTTTTTTTAAAAAAAAAGTTATTAAACCATGAGGTATTTTAAAACTGCGTCGGGCTGACAGAGATTCAATTGTACTGGACTACCCATAGGTCGATCGGGTCCGGCAGAATTTGAGTCGGGCTAAATCTTAGCCCAAGGCCCACATGGGGCCGGCCATGGCGTCTCGTCTGCAGAAAGTCTCACGTGTTTCATGTGCCCCCGTTAGATATGTTAAATGCAAATAAATTGCTTTAAAATATATTTTATTTTGTTTTTTTTTTGAAAAAGTGTTTTCAAATGTGCAAAGAGGAGAGGGACGTGAAAAGACCGGTGGAAGCAGAACAGTCTCTGATGGATGCCCATCGGCAACGCGTGTCGAATGATCGGCGGGCCACTTCCTGTCCTGCTCGCGTCCGCATCGAATGAGGCTGGAGAAAGAGGCGGATAAAGGGTGGGTCACGTGAGGAGGGCGTCCACTGATCGACAATGTGGTTCGGTACCACGCGCCGGATGGCGACGCGTCGTGATCACAAGGTCCCACTCGGCACATGACGGAGGGAGTGCGTGATCTTTTTCTTATCTGATCGGGACAGGATCCGCGTTCTCAGCCCCGATCGAGACCGCGTTCTCCATCACTCGGCGCTCGCTGATCCGTGCCTCGGTCGAGACACGGGAGCAGCATCGCATGCGGTGTCGACGAGCTCACTCCTCACGTCACGGCTGCACGCGCTAGCCCGGGCCCATGGAGGACACTCTCTGCCGCCCGTGCACGTGCCCCGTTCTATTATGGCGTTCCATAAGTTATTGTTGGATCCCGATCGTAGCCGTCCTTTTTGATCGCACGTGAAGTTCCGCGCGACGCTGATTGTCGTGGAAGGCGAGAAGACAAGAAACAGGTTGAAGTCCGTCGAATCCTAACGGCAGCCGGGGACGCCCGCGAAACGGAAGTCATCACCGTCCAGCCGGGGACGCCCGCGAAACGGAAGTCATCACCGTCCTCTCCCACCGCTACACGACAAGAGCACCCTTCGGCGGAGAGATGGGGACCACCGCGCACGCTAGCCGCGGCCTCCATGTGGCGAGCGCGGGAAGGCATGGGCCTCACGTGACCACAGCTCGCCCTCACCATCCTCACGTGCCAAGCGGCGCCAGGGCCCCCCATTCCATGACGGCTACGGCAATTACCCGATTCAACTTTACGACGCGACACATGTGGGTCCCGAGCAGGATGAATGCTGAGCCAGGGGTTCTTTCGGGCCTCGGCGTGCGGGTAGAGATAACTTGGGTAGCTCCTCTCGCTTCACATGCGCGCCTGGAGTTTCATTTTTCTAGGCGAAAGGGCCCACTAGGCCACCCGCCGTGAGTTGGCCACGTGATGGAGGCGATGCTCCAAATTTTTTAATCACGTGGCACCGACTCATCCACCAACCGATTAGCAACGCGTGTCAGTAAAGAAACGATAACGACAGTATCATAAATCTCCTATATACGCCTCCCCCAACGAGATCAGCGCAAACTCACAGTGTTAATTAAGCCAACAAAAGAGCGGGTTATTGATAGTTTACGGATCCCTAAGTGGATACCTCAAAAGAGAATGTCCACGGATTCAAACAAAAACTACTTCTTATATATTATACTCCATCGACAGGACTTTGAATCACCCACCTCTGCTAATTAATTAGCTACTCATCTTTCTCTTTCCAATGCTAAAGCGTTCGTCTGCGTGTCGGCTATTATATCGGTACATAGATTGCTAGATAGATATTGGCTGTGTCCATTCATGAACATGGCGCATGCTGTTGCTTCTTGGAATCTTCATCTCTGTACCTGTTTGTCTTCTCAAATCATCTTTCCATTTTAAATTCTCAACTCCTTTGTTCACGGATTACCAAAACCCCATTCAGTGTTAATATCAAGTGTTTGCCCGTTAGATGCATCAGCTCAGACGGGACAATTAAAAAGTTACTGCCACACGTTAAATTGTCTAGGCCTGAGACAGATTTAGACTGTCACATGTCTCGTGAAACGTGCCATGCTCAGGTCCCTCCCCTCTGCGCAACCGCACGCCCTCCTGTCAGCATTATGTGGGGCTCGCTTGGATTCGTTCTAATGTCTAATTAACCATTCACTGATGTCATTTTGGATTTTAACCGATGGAGAAGCTTAATTAATTAAAAAAAGGTTTAGCCGGTGGAGATTCCCAGCAATTGAGTGGCCAGTGCGTCGTCCTCCGATGTCGCCACCATGCTCCGCTGTCGATCTCTAATCTAATCCTTTCTTTCTCCTAATAAACTAAATTCTATTAGTATCTAATAATGCCTGCAATTACTTTATCCGGTATCGGGATTAGCGCCTAATCATCACCTGTCATTAAACTCAATTTCACGGCCACCACCAGCCACAGTCAACCGCCGTACGTCACGTGATTCGCGTTCCAAATTCACTTCGCTTCCATCGGCAGATCTGGGCCGTACGATTGCCCGTTGCGCCCGGCTGTGATTCTTTTACGGCCGCATGAGAAACGGCTCACGAGGCGACGGCAGGGCTAACCGCCGTTTTGTCCCCCGGGACGGCGTTATCAGCGACGGAAAGGGCGGGAGTGGAAGTGGATAAATGAAAGCGAGAGGGCGGAAAAGAAATGGAGAAGAAAAAGAAAAGCAATAGTATATTAAAGCGAGGAGGCGGATTAAGATCTCCGCGGAGCCTCTCTGTCTTCTCCTCAGCAAGGAGAAGCACACCGATCCCTTTCGTCCTCAATTTGCCTATCCAGATTTCACCAGTTCATTTGATTAGATCTGTTCTCCTCTGCCGAATGTGTTTGGAATTCGGATTCTGCATCTCTTAGTCTCCGGTTTCGATCGTATAGCAGTGTGTTTCGATCTCAGAGGAGAGAGGCTTGGTAAGAGCTCGAGGTTTGGCTTGTGGGAGAGCGTAGAGTCGGCATAATTCTCCAGTTTCTTCATGAACTTCCTACTATAAATTGGGGAGTGGAAAAAAGATTGATGGAGCTCCAAGGTACAGATTGGAAATTTTGTTTGATGACTCTTTTGAGTTTTAATCGTCACATTTTTTTTTCAGGGAAGAAAGTAACGCATGATTTCCTCTCGATTTGCTCCTCCGATTCGTCTTTCCAGCTCCCAGATCCTAGGCCCTCCTCCCAAGGTATTTGCTCTACTGCTTGATTTGTTGCAGCAACATATACTAAAAAGAATCGCATAAATCTAAAAATTTTAGTTCTTTCTTAAAATTTCACTTTGAAATCCCAATTCAATGATTTGAGGAGCGAGACCGATGAATATGAGTCATGGAAGGTCGGACTTTTAGTTTTTTTTTCCCCCCTGATTATGTTTAAAATTCGTAGATTGCTGATTATGCTTTATTTATATTCTTAGGTTTCTTTTTGAAGACGCGAGACTTCCTGCGGCCGCTTGAGGAGGAAGGCTGTGGCTGTGACGTGCCTGATGTTCCCGCGGCCATCACCGGCTTGAGGCAGTCGGAGCGCATGCTCCCTGGCGGCGTGCGCACGCACACCGCCAATCACGTGGCGGATACCGCTGCGACCCTGAAGGCGTCCGGCTCGGCGCGAAGTTTCCCGATCGTGTTCGAGGCTAAGCCCGAACCCGATTATGGCAGTCGGAGCACCACCACCAGCTACGGCTCCTTCGCCGGCGGCGCCTCCTACACCCTGCTGGATGAGAAAGACCCTGTTTCAAGAGGTAATTATCATTCATAAAAGTAAATAATATTAATATTGCATTTTTTTTTCTTGCTTTGGTAATTTTTTTCAACAGGTGCCTCTATCTTTAATTTTTTCCTCGAAAACGTTGTTTTTGACATATCTAAAACACATAGGCGAGTGATTTACAAAGAAACCATAGAGTTTGATTTATGAAAAAAGAGAAATTTTTTTACATCTACAATCTATTAGAAAATTCACCTTTTTTTTCGAACTCTTTATATCTCAAATCTAATCATTTTCTAAAAAAAAAATAGAAAGGGATTTCTAAGAGTGAAAATTATAAAAATTCACCAGTTTATTATTATTATTATTATTATTATTATTATTTTAGTTTTCCGTGCTTTAAAATAAATCATTTTTAAAAATTTAATATTTTACATTCTCAAGTGTAATCCGAGAGTTTGATCTAATCAAATCAAATTGGATATAATTGAGTACAAATGTCTATATATATTTTTAATAAAGTATTTTACTATGTAATCTGTATGTTTTTGATTGAAACCTTGATCGGTCCCTTCACCATATGGCTAAGGAGTGTTAGTGGGGGCTGAGCTGCACACTATACTTTTATCATGAGGTGTATAATGACTCACCAATCTAGAAGGCAAACAAGAGCTGATGTTAACAAAGGTCATAAGAGGTGTATAATTTTCAGTACAACATCAACATGTTGGGCACTTTGGACGTGCAGAAATCAGAGTATTTTTTTAACAAATGATTGGGACTTAGATAGGTTGCACCATATGATAATTAGATGGCTACGAGGATCCGCATCTAGTCAGATTGACAAGTTGACATTGGATAGGCTGGAGCCCAACATTAAGAGGACGAACAAAATATTATATTTACAACTTATTTGTTCTGATCATTTTATTTTAAATAAGAAGCATTAAAACATTATCTTTATCATCGTTACAGTCTAGCTCATTGTTCTCTTTCTTTATCCTTCTCTCTGATATTTAAACATGTAGTTTTATTATCCTTGCACTTCTAATTATATTTTAGCTTTTATTGAAAGTATTATATTTGACACATTGTGTGTTTATCTTGTCAGGGAAGTGGCCGTCCCATTTCACTACGGCACATGGCAGCTCTGGACGTATCTCTGCAGCTGGTACCAACGATGACATAGCCACCTCCGGAAGGTTTGTAATCCAATTTCATTACTCAACTCTTCCATTTTTTTCATTTGAATTAAGATTTCTATCGTAAGTTTTTGGTTCTCTTGTGATAGAAACGACCTAGCTTCGGAGAGAAAGCAATTGATGGAAGTAGCTACTTCTATACCCATCCGGGGCTACAATAAGTTGAACGATGACGAGTTTGGGAAGCGGGAAGGTTCTTCCTCTCATAAAGGTACCTCTTTTCAAAACTCAGTTTTCCATTTTCTATTGGATTTTGTTTGGAGCATAGTTTTCTGATGCTGTTTCTTTTGTACTTCTGGAGTTGCAGATTTGACTGTCAAGTTAGAGGCAAATGCCACCTGCAATGATCAAAGGCCAAACACCCCACGGTCAAAGCATTCTGCCACTGAACAAAGAAGGAGAAGCAGAATCAATGACAGGTAAGCCAGTCTAAAAAGAAAAGATATGGAACGGAATTGACAAATTAAAATATTGGTTCGTGTCAACATTCGTAATTTAGGATATTCTCGGCCTATTAAGATATATTCCTATTTATTTAAATATTCTTAATAACTAGGCTCTTTGGTTGGTGTTATTTGGCATACCGTATGATTGCTTTAATATTTTCCAAGACTTAAGATCTCTAATTTGAGTTTTCAAAATTGGAGACAGAAATTTCTGATTAAATCTTGGTACAGGATATGCCTTGCAGCGAAAAATAGTGAGAAAGATGGATGATGCTATCAAATTGGAGACAAATTTCAGATTAACTTAATTTTGATATTGATGATGTTGATAACGAATAACTGCCAGTTGCTACTAATTGTTTGTAGTTTTAAATTGGATAGCAAATCTTTACTTTATCCGTTATTTTACATGCTGATGTAAGGCTTTTGGTATTTTGTAAATCTTCAATCCATTTACACCTTTCATGCATATCAATGCATGTCTGAGAATTTACTGCTTGTATTTATTTACATTCATCCATGCAGATTTCAGATACTCCGAGGGGTCATACCTCACAGCGATCAGAAGAGAGATAAAGCATCATTTCTTCTGGAGGTATGATTTCATGTGAATCTCTACATAATTTTTTTCTTTAGCAGTAAATTTCCGAATTCTAAATTGACTCATTCCAGAATTCTTTTTTTAGGTCATTGAATATATACGTTTTTTGCAAGAGAAGGTGCAGAAATATGAGTTGTCCTACCCAGAATGCAGTCAAGATGATGTGAAGTTAATGCCTGGGGTAAGAGCCTTAAAGCTAAGCTGCTTTGTTCTCTGATGCGCACATGGTGCATCTGGACTTTGAATAGCATAGCCATTGTATCTTTAATGGTTAGGCAATTGGTTTACAGTTTGAGCAACCTTTTTATGTACTCTGACCAAGCAGTCTAATTTGAACATCTGAAATTTTGGTCTAGAAAACTGGCTAAGTATCTTCTTTTGTGTCACTTTTCGTGCAAAATAAGTATCCTACTCGCTTCAGAATTCTATCATCATGTCACAATAATTTGGTACAATTTATCAAGAAGGTGTATTTCATCAATCTCTACTAAGTATATCTATCTTAGGTGAAATTAAGTTTTCATTGCAAATGGCAAACATGAATCACAAAGTTCTTGGATAACCTTGTGTGTTTGGTGTCTACCTAAGCTTCAATAAAACAAGAAAAGCATATTCTGGATCGTATAGTTTCCTATGCCTTATCTTGTAGTGATTCTAGATATGGTGAAGGCAGACATTAGTCTTTGTCATTTCAGCAAACTGTAGCATTCATTTTGTAACAACATTGTCTACCGTTTGTTTGTTTGTGCTTTTGACAAATTTGGTTTTGATAAACTTACTCATCTGTCTTTTTTTTTGTTTTTTAGAAATTATCTTTACAACAGAACAGCAATCAAGCTCCTGCGAATGTTTTATTGGTCTCTCATGTTGTGAACAATGATTCTGCTGCTCCCGCACATGTAGTTTCCGAGAAAACCAATGAAATTAAAATTGCTGGTGCATGTCCTACTCTGATATCAAGCACTCATAATCCGTTAAAAACATGTGTGGTTTCTGGTGGCATCTCTTACAAGACAATACAAACTACCACCAATCCTGCGAACAATCTGGCCTTCACTCACAATTTGTTGCAGACGAAGTTGTTCCCTCTAGAAAGACAAACCAATACTACTCAATCACAGTCGCGGTCATTAGAAGCCTATAACTCTGCATCTCAAGATCAATGTGGATGGTCAGAATCGTGCAGCCTTGCTGATGGTGCTGTGATCAGTCAGAGGCTGAATGAAAAAGAGGAACTGATAATTGATGAGGGCACGATCAATGTGTCTACTGCCTATTCCCATGAGTGAGTATAACCTGAATTTATTACCTATGTTTTTTTCATTCATCTTATGGTTGTCGTAGATTTCTTTCATCTCGGTTCACAAACATGATTATTTTTCTTCAATCTTCTGTGTGCACGTGTTTCAATCGATGATACTTTCAGCAAGAAAGCATTCAATTGCTTCAACTCTAAATCTAGAGTGCAAATTTACAATGTACTTATTATTTATTATTTTTGGCATCCCTTGCGCAAAAATAGGTTGTTGAATACATTGACTAAGGCATTGAAAAGTTCCGGCATAGATCTATCACAAGCAAATATAGCTGTGCAAATTAATCTTGGCAAGCGAGCAGTTGAGAGAAGGTCTGGTGCTGCATCCACCTCTTGTACTACCAATAAGGTATAGCCTCATAGTTTCTTTTCACTTCACAGCATGGCAGCAAGATTTTGTGTTAATATCCACAGAATTTCCATGGCTGAGTGATGCTTGAGCTTATCATATCATGTTTCCTGCAAATGCTCATAGGACATGGAAGATCCTGTTTCTGGTAAGCAAGCAAAGGGGTGCAATAGGGCGAGGCTCATAGCTGAATTGTCATCAGAAGCTTCAAAGAGACCAAAAACTCATGGTTAGTTGGGCATTGCGCTGCTGGCTTCGTCGTATCAATGTATATTCTGTACGGCCTTTTGAGGCTGCCCGAGGTGGTTGGAAACTCTTATCCATTCTTTTATTTGTCATGTACTTGCACAGAGGCTTCCACTACAAATTGTGAAGCTGCTTTATTTATAGGCTTCCATACACAAAGCGAAGTCTCTTTTGCCTCTTTGTTTTCTATTAAATGATTCTTGTAATTAACAATATGATGTCCAATTGGTGACACTGTATCTAATGGGTTATCAATTCTATTACGCAGTTATCTTAATTTCTGATTGACACAGTGAGTAATTGTCAAATCATTGGATTTGTACATAAATATTGGAAATAATCTTGTAAATATGTTGATTCATATTACGAATATAAAAAAATAGATAACCAAATTTGACGTTTGTGAAGAATTATTATGGTCGTAAATTTGTATTAATCAAAAACTTTGAAAATAATAATAATACATGGGTTTAAATATATTCAAATCCTAACTATGTAAAAGACTAAATACCTTTAAAAATCTAATTCAATCAGTAAAATAATAACATTAGTAAGAAGAAGAATATTATTCTCTGTTCAAATTCTCCCTCGAATTATAAATGCTTCACATTAACAACATCCCAAAGACTATATACCTTTAAAAATCTAATTCACTCAGTAAAATAAGAATAACATTATTAAGATGAATAATATCTCTTTAAAAATCTAATTCACTCAGTAAAATAAGAATAACATTATTAAGATGAATAATATCTGTTCAAATTCACTCGAATTATTAATCATATCATCAATAGAAAAATTATTATAGTAAAAATTTAAATGTTTCACATTAAAAATATCGTAAGTCTACGAGTGATTAGAAAAGTGCAACCGATACATATTATTTGATCTTCTATAATATCTCATACGGTCTAATTTGCTATTCTTTAAGCTTAATCTTCTTATACTCGCCAACATCGTGCTCAGGAATATAATTATTACTGCCGGATTCTGCTGAAGTTCCCTCGAAGGACCTTCTTGGGAGAGGTACAAGTCCCATAGCCCAAACCACTTAACTGTGTTGGTAGCTGAGCCTGACGAAACCCACCGAGGACGTAGCCAAGATTCAAAGGTGTCTGGGCTGGCTCCTATACTAGAATTGATATAAAAATTAATTAATTTAAAAATATAAATAAAATAGAAAAAACATGTGAATAATAATTTTTAAAAAATATGATAAAAAATATTTAATATTCAATACATTTAAACAACATAGGACAAAAATATTATTATTATTTTTTTTTGATGCTTCTTATAATCAAACTCATTAATTATTATATCATTAATATTTTTAACCAACTTATGTCTAATGTAGATAACCATAGAATCTATTAAAAATTGTTCTTCCATCTTATTAGGAAGAGCTGTTTTAACAAGTTTTATAATAGAAAATACTCGTTACATGTTGTAGAGACGGGAAGAGTTAAAACAAAACGAATCAACCTACTGATTAAATAAATATATTAGATTCAATATATAAGTAAATGATATAGTTATAATATATAAACTAACAAATGAGAAAAAAATTATTTGTTAATCAAATTGTACGTTCTTGATTTATTTGTTTCAACGTAATTAATCTTTGACATAATTAAGAAATAGTTGATAAATTCTGAAATCTTTCATAGCCAACAACATCAATCTTATAGTGTTCCAATTACATTATTAAGTGATGCAAATCTTGTGTATCAAAATCAAGAGGATAGAATTTCTTAGTAAGTCGATAGTGTAAGTACTTCGTGGTAGTTTTGATATAGTCAACTAAGTCAAGTTAGATCCTGTTGTGGTTTGATCCTTGTGTCTAAGTATGCAAGAGCTTAGGAACACAGGAAGTCGAGCAAAAAACGTAACTAGTGAAAAGGACGGCACGGGAGAGAGTCGACGAACTTGGAGCGTCCGAGGGACGAGGTGCTGCGGAAGAGTACGCTGGCAGACAAGAAAGAGGCGCGCAATGTTTCTGAGGAACAAGAAGTCAGAACGGAAGGTTGCTCGAGAAGGCCAGAAAATGGATTCAGATAAGCCCTATTCCGGATGGCCGAAAACACTCAAGTAAGCGAAGTCGGAGCGAAAGACTCGGACCTAAGCAAGCGGAACTGGAGCTAGAGATCGGATCAAAAAGTCAACAGGGAGGTTGACTTCGGTCCAGGTTCTCAGACGATCCGGGCGCCTAGATCACCTGGGTGTCTTAGGGTGCCTCACCTAGCAGGAGCCAGACCAACACCGTTCGAGCGCCCGGATCGGAAAGTTTATCAAAACGCGATATGGCATGATCCGTTGCGAAGTGGATAAAATTCTATCCACGTCCAAGTGCCTAGAACCCTTCTAGGCACCACGATCAGGGCTATAAATATAGCCCTGATCCTAGAAGCTAAACAACACTGAAAAATACATAGTAGAACACTTGTAAACGATTCCATTTGAGTTTAGCTTTATAATTGTGAGCTTTGACTGCTGCAAGATGTTTTTTCGCCTGAAGAAGACTTTAGTGGGCTTTTCAACGTCTTGGATTAGCAATCCTCTGATTGCAAACCAAGTAAAATCTCTGTGCATCTTTCTTATTTTTAATTAGTTTCTTAATTCATTTGATGTAAGTATTTATTTTAATCAAGCTGTAAAGATCGAGAAGGGTGTTCATTTTTTATGCAGGGCAATTCACCCCCTCTTGTCGGCTGCCAGGGGACCAATATATAGATGTGATCAACAATAAGAAGCTTAAAGTTTTCTTTAGGTTTTAAAGCACAACTAAACTTCAGAAGTTTGACTGCCTCATCCTTGAATCTACTATTAAGCTCTTCAATTTGAAAATCTATTGCAGTAGTAAATACATCAAATCGATAGTGGTGCTCAACTGTGATTAAATCATTTTGTTGACAAGAACATCCTATAATAGATTTATAACAAGTTTCCATGTGAGGTATCTCAATGTCATACTTGGTACAAACTTCTTTCACATAACTAAGTAGAATAACAAATCCTTCTTCTCTCAAAGTATGAAGTAAAGTTTTAGTAGTTAAAACATAATTAATTGCATTTAAAATATCTAAAGATTTCTCATGCAATGCTTGACAAAGCAAATTTGTTAACCCCATTATCTTTTGCATCAAGTGTAATATGAATATGAAATCAAAAGACTTTATCGCTATCAACAAACTACTAGCTTCACCACGGATGGAGTTAGAGGGCCTATCATACACCATGTTTTCTAACATGGTAATCATAGAGTTATACATATCAATCATGTTACAAATTGAGTCAAAATTAAAACTCCAATGAGTCTTTCCAGGTCGTAGTAAATTTCTAATTTGATTACATCCTCTATCGGTATCACATTCACCAATACTTACCATATGCGTAACTGATCCTGTCCGAACGCTGAATCAACGGACGCTGGACACGTGGCGCTCTCTGAACTGCTGACGTAGATCTTCGACCGGTCGTGTGGACCTCCGGCGAACCTGCAAGAAAGTCGGGCTGGGAGGGGGTTCCCGGCGACGACCCTCCGACGCTCAAGTGAGGCAAAAGGAAGACGAGAAAGTGGCTCTGAATAT
Organism: Zingiber officinale; assembly: GCF_018446385.1. Lineage (NCBI taxonomy): Eukaryota > Viridiplantae > Streptophyta > Magnoliopsida > Zingiberales > Zingiberaceae > Zingiber > Zingiber officinale. The sequence continues at coordinate 83,703,000 of NC_056007.1, forward strand.
GCGAGAATGCGTACCTCAGGCGAAGTGTGAGACCCCTTATATAGGGTTGTGAGGAAGCTGATGCACACATACCGAGGTGAATATGTGTCCTCTTACCATAGCTCAGTATGGTCTTGTCAGAGGAGCTTGCCTGACACGATACTGCTACAGTCCGAGCAGCTCTCTGATGGGACAGTAGAACCTTCCTTCCTAGGACTCTGTGTCTGGCATGGTCTTCGAACATGCTTGCTGGCAGAGGATGTTTCCCGTGTTCTTTGGTCTCTTCTATTCCCTCGCCGAGCGTCCGGCCGCTCGGCAGTCCCATCGCGTAGGTATCGGTCCGACCGGGTGCTCGGCTGAGACTGTTCAGTCTTGATGCTTACGCCTCGGCCGAGCGGACTGCCCACTCGGCCCTGTTCATCATGAGCGTCGGAAACTTGACTTCCCGTCGAGTCGTCTTTGATTCCGCCCGGAACCGTCGGCTGGGCGACCCCTTGCCTTTTGATTCCGATCGGACGGGCCTCATGCTGACCCCTTTGCCTTTTGACCATCACGTGACGTTGACTTCCCTCCAGAGGGGGTCCCCCGTCCTTACTGAAAATTTTTTAACCCATCAAATTGACGGGTTGATCCGTTCCATCCCACTAAATAATTGACCTACCACAAACTGACCCGTCCCGTCACAGATGGACCTGTCTGATAGCTCTAAAGAAGACAAACTGATAATAAAGTGTGTGACAATTATTATTATTATTTTTATAATTCGAGTATTTGAATTGCATCTGATTAATTTTAAAATGATTAAAAATATAATCCTGAGAAAAAAATAGAAATTATTAAAAAAACATAATTTGATAAAAATAAATGAGTAGAAACTATTATGTCAATTTATTGAGTACAAATCTTCTGTCCACAATATCATTTGTCCCTGTATCTCACTCATCGTCCCAGTCCACCATCACGACCGAAGGCCGCTGTCCCAATCAACACTATAACCCTTAGGGAATGTGAACCCAAGGGAGTCGCCATCGATACAATCGACGTCAGAATCCGGCTGGATTTGAACAGACTTTCCTCTGCATTCGATCTGAGCCCCTGCTCAGATCCGGGCGAATTCCAACGCTGATCGTGCCGATGACAACCCCCTTGGATTCACCTTCCCCAAGGATTATAGTATTGATTCGGAAGACGGCTGGAGGCCACCGACAGTGGACTAGGACGATGTGTGAGACACGGAGACAGAAAGATTTAAGGACAGGAGACTTAAACAACAATTTATTACCTAGTACGTTCAATTTAGAGCACAATTATGTCGAGTAGTATCAAGGTAATCAGACTTTGTAATGCCTGTTAAAGTCTGTCCGGATCTTAACTTAAAAAGCTACAGCACTGGAAGAACACAAGCTAACACAGACAATCCCGCAGAAGCGAACACGGTTGATGATGACATCCTCCCCTTGTCCTTCCTCAAGAACATCGCCTCGTAGATCGGCAGATTCAACGCCACCACCAACCCACACACCGCATTCTGAATCAAGAGCCCTCCAAACGCCTGATCCACAACTGCCCTCTGCAATCCGACCACCAAGCACGCCAGATTGATCAACGCCATCGTTCCAATTATCACAAACATCACCCCCGCCGATGCCGTCGTTCCGAACTCCATCACCTCCCGCTCGTACCTCTTCGCACTGTCGTCGGCCTCGGCCACCTTCGCCGTGATCACGAACGCCGCCTTGGAAGCCCCCACCAGCGCCAGCATGTTATCGATGGTGGCGAAGAGGTACGAAGTCGTCCTCTTCAGCATCCACATCCTCTGGATGTTCCACCACCCCACCAACGTATCGCCGCTGACAATGGATTCCACCAGACTGAACGCATTTTTAGCCGCGGCGACGTAGGCGAAGGGAACGAACCATGGACTGGATAGCTCCGGGAACAACGAGACGCCTTTGAGGAGGAACAGAGACGGGATTGTGAGGTAGAACAGAGTGGGGATGGAATTGGCAGCCCACAGACCGTAGATGCAGTAGCCCATTCGATGTCCGAGCTTGAGCTTGCCATGGCCGTAGAACAGAGGACAGTACTTGGAGAGGACGATTTGGAGATTACCCTCGCTCCATCTTTTGTGCTGCACCAGTGTCTGTAGTAATGTCGTGGGTGAAGCTCCTAAGAAGCCTTTTCTCTCGGGATTGAAGTAGACGGATCGCCAACCCCTGCAGTGAATTATTAGTCCTGTGATCACGTCCTCCACCGCGCATCCATACTTCAATCCCATCTGCCATTTGAGGTGATCGAATAATGAGCCAATGTGAAATCGAAACATATTTGAGTTATGTGGTAGAGAATTAACGACCTCTTTGCCCCATTGAGTGTTGAATTCATAGATGCAAGTGGCGAGCGACTTTGCTGTGTCTTCCAGGATCGAGACACTTTCTTTCTTCTCCATCTTCGTTATTCTTTTCCAGTCTTCCTTGTATCCCGTACTGTACTTTGTTCCACAGAGAGTATTTCTCCTATGGAAGCAACCAGTTCCAATGTACAGAGGTCCTCCCAAGTCATCCAGCCCACTTAGTTCCACCTTAATCATCATCCAACAACATTGCAAATAAGTTCAAAAAAATTGGCTTAATCGAATTCAATTTACTACTGGATTGATTACGTAATTGATGACTTTGAATGCATTGGCATAGAGGTCATTGTCGGTGGTATTTTCATAGCCCTGAGGAAATTGCACAAAGGCAACATCATGGCCTTGCTCTTCATCCATGACGAAGCAGAGGGCGTCTCGGATCGACTGCGAATTGTTTGAATACATGTCGCAGTCTACGTTGAGGATGATCGGGCTGTTGCTTATCACCGAGGACACCCTCAACTGAGTAGATACAAGAGTTGAAATCATCAAAATGATCAATCGTGTGGTTTATGCTTGTTCGAAGGTTTTGAGTTGTTACCAGAGCATTCATGGCGCCGGCTTTGAAATTGTGATGGTGCTGCGGTCTCTTCTCCCGTGCCATGTACACCAGGGTGGGTAGCACAATTCCATCGATGTCGACTGAGGTTTCCTCTCTGCTATCAATTAAAATCTGGGAACAAAAATAGACGTCATGTGAAATTAAGACGAGAGGAATCAGTAATCCGGCAATTGAAGTGAGTTAATGTACCTGAACGATAGGTGGATGATTCTTGGATGTCATGTCTGTGGTCCATTCCGAGAATCCTTTGTGTGTTTTTTGTTCTTTAGGTACTTTTCCAAGAATGGATACTGCTTCGATTCGACTTTCCATTTCTCTGAACAGATTCTGAGACAACCAAAACTTGAGATTCTTACAAATGAATCACGACTTGACCGAACAGAACATGTCCTACCTTCATATCCGAGTGTTCCTTGTCGTCAGAAGCCTCAGCAGACCCTGCAAAATACGCCGCCGGCGATCTCGGCTCTACCCGGTGTCTCCGACAGAACGGTAGCCAACGCTTCGCGAACTGCGCGGCCTCACAAATAGCGTAGAACGTCAACTCCGACCCGCTGTCGTCGGAGAGGTACACGCTCAGCTTCTCCGACGGGTAGTCGTACGCCATCAGGGACAGCACGGTGGAGACTACCATCGCCGGCGGCTCCGCGACCGGGTCGGCGGTGCACACGAAGATGTCCACGCACGGCAATTCCGCTTCGTCCCTGCATGCAGTAATTCGCCGTTGGCCAGCAGTACCAACTCCGCTACACGCGCGGGGGAAAAAACGAAAAAAAAAAAAATGAAAAAGCTACTCAAATCGATTGCTTACAACTGCGAGAGCCTGTCCTTGAAGGTGGTGCGGTAGACCGGGTTCCAGCGCACGGACTGAGTGATAATCCAGTAGAAGCTGAACCAGAGCTCCGCCGCGAGCATCCCAAACCATGCCCACCGTCCGCTTTCTCCTGCTTCGGGTGCGTGAGTCGCTCTGTAGATTAAAACCAGGCAAATACCTACGAGCATGGAACTGGCGTAGAGCCTGTAAGCAGTTCTTCCCCTTGCCGCCTGGGTGGCGAAGAGAGGGCGATGGCCACACGTCTCTGCCATGTCTCTGAACTGTGTGTTCCAGGCGGTGTTTGGCTTGAATATAATATAATATAATATAATATAATATAATAATAGGCGGGGTGTGGAGAGGGATTGAAAAGTATATTATTGTGCTCTCCGAAAATAAAAATAGAGAAAAAATAAGATAATTATTGCGGGATTCCTTCTATATGATTGGCTTGTTTGTGGGCAGCAATGTAGATGTGTAAAATATGAAGCGTTGTGTGTTTGTATTTATTTATTTATTTGGGTTACAAGAAAATATAAAATATTAAAAATATATTTTTTACTGAAAAAAAACTTTAAATATCATTCATTTTTGGAAAAGAATCCAATGGCCTTTCCATTTCAATCAAGAATTGTAGAGTTGATTTAATATAGTCAAAATATTCGATCATCTAATTTGGACCTTAGTTTCTAGTCATTTAACTTGTCCAATTCACTTTAATAAAATATTTAACTCAATTAATTTGTTTGGCCCATCCAATTATTACACAATTCCTTACCACATTTCACTTGTTATTATTCTAAAATTTTCAACTTATTTGAATTGTTCGACAAGTCGTGTCTAATTTATACGGAACTTAACTTGTTAGGCTCACAGTCACGTAAGTCAGGTTAACCTAGCTATCTAGTTTCCCTTATAATAGCATTAAAATTAATTAGTCATTAAATTTCTCCAGACGTTTGGGTCACCTTTTTATCCTTTAATAAAAATTCAGATACTAAAACAGTTTAGGTTTCACTTAAATGAATAACACAACACTGTCTTAGACTAAGGAGATGTTTTTTTTTTTTTTTGTCTTTCGAACTTCTTCTGAACTTTTTTTTGTCCAACTCTTTTCTACTGCAACCACCTTTTCAAAATATGCAGGAATCACTGAGTCAGTGTCATGATTAAAGTATAAAAGAAAAACTCATCAAAATACTTTTCACAAAAATATTGATCGAATCGGGTATTTCTATAGGACTAAATACTCTTTCTTCTGAATTTATCCCCCTAAATTATATATAAAAACTATTTACGTTTACCATGTGATCATTTATAAAAGTTAATTCAGTCTCCTTAACTGATACGATTGTTAAAATACGAGGTATTATCATATTAGGTTATAGAGTTAAATTTTGATATATTTGAATGTCTGTTTTTTATACTTTAGTCATTGTACTGGTTAATAGTCATTCATGATTTTTTTTTTTTTTGTTACTGTAGGGACAGATTAGTAGAAAAGCTAAGGCGAGCAAATCACCTTTTGCCACATTTATAAAAGTTAATTCATCCCCTCTAGGCAGTGTGATGGTTGAGACATGGTGTGTTACCACATTAGATCATGGGTCAAAACTCGGCGTGTTCGAAAGGGATTCCCTATGCCTTAATCACTACACCAATGACTAGTTTCCATAAAATCCAACAAGACCATCACAAAACTCAGTAATGCTGTCACAAAAACAGTCATCCCTAAAGTAGTTTCCATAAAATACAGCACCATTATTAGTTGGATTGAGGCGCACATGAAAGAGAGAGAGAGAGGGGGGGGTGAATCATATGGTTTTGAAAACTTTTCTTTTTATTTTAAAAAACAAAGTACGTGCAGCGGAGAATTAAACACAAAAATAAAAAATAAGCAAAAATATACTTTCATTTTTACTTAGTTTGGAGCCTTCGGCAACTTCTACTTCAAGACTTAGGTTCCACGAACTTATTAACGGATAATTCACTAATAACTTTTTCCTAAACCACCGGAAGAGATGATCAAATATAAAAAGAATAATTGGAGCAGTGTAACAAGCTACACTTTCTTTTTGTAATAATTAAGTATAGAATTTAAATTTCGTTACTCAACACTCTTTGTAGACAGTTAGCTCGAGTTCGATGTTGGATGGCTTTTCAGCAGCAGCCGATGTAGCAGAATCGTAGTAGGGTAGCAACAGGAAGCCGAAGTAGTCAGAATGTTAAAATGATGCATAGAAGCGTGTAGAATTGATGTTTTTGAAGCCTTGGTCGAGATGATCTTTTATAAGGTGTGGAAGACGTCTTCTATAGCATTGAAGGTGCCTCTAATGTGTAAACTCTGATCCCGAACAACTTACTCCTTATCGTTGACAAAATCTAATTTTATTCGTTAGAAAGTGCCTTCCAAGCCTTCGAAGGCGCCTTTCATGAACAATACTCAAAGCGTCTTCCGTCGCTTGGAAGACATCTCAGGTACTATTCACCCGAGGCCTTTTATGCTCCCTTTGCCCTGGAAAATATGTTAGTCCAATATAGAAATATTTAATTAACAAAATAAGGTTAGCACATTAATAATATGATTAATTTATGATTTAGACCTTGTCCTCTAGACCAGGATCTAGTCAGGGTCTCAATTTAGGTTTTTAAAATGAACCTAAATTGGACCGACGCCTATTGTCCCTTCAATAGGGACACATCCTCACTGAGTTACACTCCTCTAGTGACTTACCTTCACTTCTCAGTGTCAAGTTACCTCCTCGACATCTAATCTGACCCACCAGGTTTTCCTATCAAAATTGCACATCCAGAATTCCTTCTTTCGAGAATCGAACATCCCGACCTTCTGCCAAAATTTCACATCTGGACTTCGCCAATCAAGAATCGCACATCCAACTGGACTTTCTTTCTGTGTCAGGTCCTCTTGACTAGTCAAGTTAGTCAACACTGCACACTCGGTAACAAGGTTAGATCAACAACACATCTAACTTTAATTCATTTGTCATTCATCAAAACTTAGGTTTGATCATTGGTGTCAAATGCACTAACAGTCTCTCCCTTTTGATGCAACGACAACCTGGGTTAAAGTTAGAAAAAAATACGCAAAACATATATATAAGAAATGATTTTAAGAGACAAATTATACAATTAAGTTTTATCTCTTTATCATTTTAGGGTTAACTTTTTCAGATTTTCTTACTTAAACCCTAACCCTCCCCCCTTAACATTCATCAAACTGAGCAGATAAGCATATTAAATTATAAATACACAAGCAAGTAATAGTTTATTCAAAGTAATCACAAAAAAACTTGCAGGACTATGGGAGAGAGAGCTAATCAAATTTTCAAAAGTATTTTGACAGAAATTTTCTGACTTTTCAAAAGGTTTTCAACATTTTAAAAATTAATTTTGCAAAACAAACCATTTGTAAAAATAAATTTTGCAAGAATTATACAAAATAATTTTAAAATTATCTTTCTAAAATATTTTTGGAAGTATTTTCAAAATAGTTTTTCAAACACAAGTCATTTTTCAAAGTAAAAAAAAAAACTTTTGAAGAAATTTATAAAATTTTTCAAAAACTTTTCAAGTTATTTTAAAAACATCTTTCAAAGTACTTTTTTAAAAAGTATTTTTAAGAAGTTTTTAAAACACTTCCATTTGATTTGTAGTATTTTTTAAAGCAAATTTTGAAAGAAAGATTTGAAAGAATTTTGAAAAAAAAAATAGTTTTAAGAATATTCCAGAAGTAAGTTTTAGTATGCTTTCAAAAAAAACACTTTTTTTAACCAAAAAAAAAAATTGAAAGTTGTTTTCAAATATCCTCCCTCTGAACCTAACATTATTTAAAAATAATATTCATCTGAAAATTATCTTTAAATGTATAATCGTTAGTTACTAACTCACTATCAGAAGATACCAGTGTTCACTTAATTAGTCAAGTTAAGTAAGTGAATCCAGTTAGTGTTTGACTAAAATGGATTACTTAAGTTGATCATTGTAATTTTAGTATTTTTTTGCCAAGACTTATGTTGATGCACTGAGATTAGCATTTGAAATCTAGACAATAGACTTACGCATCTCATGTCGTTTTAAGTTTTTGAATACACAATCAAGGTAGACTTAATGTGTCTGTGAGATGCTCGTTACCTAGATCTATAAAATCTTGCTTTCTATGGGTGCGATCTAGATTAAGGCCAAAACATATTTTGAAATAATAGGGAAATGAGAATTTTTAGAAAACATATTCTTAAATAATTTTCCTAGAATTTACAAACTATTTGAAAATTATTTTAAGGAAAAACATATTTTACTCTAAAAAGAAATTTCCTAGATTATCCAAATAAAGTGATCAAAAAGTAGCTAAATATATAGATCAATTTAAACAAATACACAATATATAGTAGTGCACTGAATACAATCAAGTCTGGCCATCATTGACAGGTGGAGGTGGGAGCTGATCAGGCACTTGTAAAGCTTAAAGTATCGACTGCATCTGTATATCTAGTTGCCAAAATATGATGGTCATCTCCTTCTGGAGAGAGGTGAAACACTCCAAGACTAACTGCTGAATCTGTACAGAAGACTCCTTAAGTCTAGCAAGTCAGTCCTCTACGGATATCGAAGTCGAGGGATGGGTCGAGGTCGAGAGATAGGTCGAAAGAGGTCCAAAGAGCTCCTCAACCGTAAATGTTGACATCTCCACCCCCTCGGCAGGAATGATAGATAGGAAATGCTCCTCGGCCTCGCCTGAAATGTCTGGCTAAGGGCCCATTGATAGTGTGTTCATGTGACATTCTATTTTTGTTGGAATGGTTTGGTTAGGGAGATTATTTTGTTTAAGAAATTAATTGGAGAGTTGGTTTTTGCAAAGCAAGGAATATTTTGAGCTAATCTAATTCATTAATATTAATTCATGATTTGTGCTTAGTGTGTTTTAATTTGATTTTATAGATAAAGAGTTGGATACATTGTCACACTCAGGTTCACTCAAGTTCAGCTAGCCTGGAAGTCGAACTCAGTTTACGATAACCCAACCACTGTTGAAACCCAACCGAAGTTAGCTACTGTTGAACCGGGTTTGAATGGAGATTTAAAAGCTAAGCTTTGGCACGATCAATATTCATCGTGTCAGTTTCAAAATATGCAAGAACAACTGAGTCAGTGTCATGATTAAAGTATAAAAAAACTCATCAAAATACTTTTCACAATAATATTGATCGAATAAGGTATTTCTTCAAAGTATAGGGACTAAATACTCTTTCTTCTGAATTTATACCCCTAAATTATATATAGAAAATCATTTACATTGAACCATTTACCACATGATCATTTATAAAATTTAGGAGGCGTTTGGTTCAGATTTGTGAATCGAAATGGTAATGAGTTTGATTATGGGGTCAATAAGAATGAACATCAGGATCAGTGTTTGGTTTAAATCAACGTCAGCAATAGGAATCAAATAAATTTTTAATTTTATCCTTATTAGTTAATCCATTAAATAAATAATTTATTTCTTTCCATTTTAAATAACTACAATATAAAATTTTACTTGTTTTGGCTTAAAAATAACTACAATATAAGATTTTTTATTGATAATTTTAGCGCTTTTACTTTTTTTTTCTTCTTTCATCGGCACATCTCTCTTTCCTCTTGCCATTTCACCCCCCCACCTTATAGCTCTAGCTGAGGGAAAAGAACCTAAACCTATGATTTGCATCGGCTATGATAGTGAGCGTTGCAATAAAAGCTTGATTACTTCTGCTTCCTCCTCCAGATCTCTGTGGGTCAGTGGGGTGACGACTTTGTCGATTAGGCTGCGAGTCCGTTATTTGTCGATCGGGGACAGGTAGATTAGATGGGGTGATTGTTGAGTAGTGGTTTACGTTTAAGAGGCGAAAGCAATGACCTGGCTGGAGGACCTTTAATTGGATGGCCCTGGGAGATCTGATGGCCCCCAGGTTCTTCGAGTCGTCGTCGTCCATTTTGCATCATTTGGATGAGTTCTCTAATTGGGAGGATGGGGAAGTGGCAGTGGGAGAGAAGGAGCAGGAGACAACGCAACCGTCTGGGAAAAACTTTGTAGGTGACGACTGTTGCTGCCGAAGGCAGTAGCATGGTGTACTTGACTCAGACATCAAATTTCCTTCGCCAGAGCTACTCCGACCAGCTTCCACTTCGCCGGCTGATAGAGGAGATGGGGTTGTGGCACAGAGGGATGCGGATAAAAGGGAGCATGGGAATATTTGGTATTAAGGGGAAAAATTAGTATTAGGTCAAGAGTATTTTTGAAATAAGGAAATATTTTGATTGTTGAAAATAGAGTAATGACTTATTGAGGGAGGGGGAGACATGGGAATGAATAATTGTTCAATTATAAGGATTCATTCCCTTATTTGTATTCTCATTCTTGTAATCTAAACATTAACAATGGTAATCAATGATTGCCATTGTCATTCCCCACCTTTATTCTTCTAAACCAAACACCCCCCTTAATTCAGTCCGAGCCTCTCGAAGTTGTACAATATCAATAGTTGAGGTATGAAGTATTATCATATTAGGTCCTGAGATCAAAATTTGACATGTCTGAGCATATTTTTATTTATACCTTAGTCATTGTACTAATAGTTAGTAGCCACCCGTGATTTACCTTTTTTGTGTTAGCCTAGGTACAAATTGGTGTGGGCGCTAGAAGTGAGCGAATCGCCTTTTGTCACATTTATAAAAGTTAATTCGTCTCCTCTGGGCAATGAGATGGGATCCTCTATCCCACTTTCTCTGTGTTCCGTGTCCCATTCATTGATCGAACGGATCACATCAGATCATGTTAGATCTCAAGGATGTATGATCTGATATGGTTCGTCCGATCAATGAATGGGACACGGGGACTGGGATAGAGGATCCCATATATTGGGCGATGTGATGATTGAGGCATGGTGTGTTGCCATATTAGGTCATGGGGTCAAAACTTGGTCTGTCTGAGCATGTCTTCCCTATGCTTTGGTCATTGTACTAATGACTAGTAACCATCCATAATTTACCTCCTCTGTGCTGGCCCAGGGACGGATGACGGGGGTACTGGGGCGAGCGAATCGCCAACATTTATAAAAGTTAATTCATCTTTCAAATTCTATACCTTTTCTCTTCAACATTGATAAGTTATCAAAGGCATTTTGTCTAAGGTATAGGAATGAGAATGAAAAATGAGTTTGATAATATATTAGAATGAGAATAAGTTTAGTCATTTTAATTTTAATACTGTTGTTTGATTTATAAACTTTGATTAGGTATGATTACCAATATTATTATTTGATTTGCCAAAGATTTGAAAATATAAATACAATAAATATCATATTTATTTTTAAAATAAATCATAATATTTTTATAAAATAATTATTTTCTTATTCGCTATTCTCAATGACTACACGCCCCTTTAAAATTTATGGTCAATGGAAAACATAATAAACATAATTGACGATTAATGCAAAGTTCACTGACATTGTACTGAGTTGTTGTCATCATGAGATCTGGGGTTCGATTCTCGGTAAAGTCGAGGTAAATATCTCCCTTATGTAAAAGTCACTATTCCAAAGGCTAGTAGCCACTCGTGATTTACCTCTTCCATGTTGACTCTATGACGGATTGATAGGGATACTGGGGACGAACATATTCGTCTTTTACCACCACTGACATTGTACAAAGCAAAGTATTCATCACTATAGCTAAATCACGCAAGGTATGATAATATTTTAAAGAAAATTCATAATCCCAACCGTCACGATAAAACATAATGAAAATGACTTGATTATAGAAAGAAATAATGTTTACAGCTGCTCTTGCAGGCTTTCTTATTATCCAGTTTGCCACACCTCACACAGAAATATTAAATGGCTCTCTGCATATGAGCAAGATGCATGGAAGCAAGAAAATGCTTTTCTTTGTAGTTTGGATTTTCATTCTTACTGTTTTTTGCGTGTAGATATGATCATACTTAATTTAAGGAAATACAAATTTGATGTGCCATTTCAGCATATAATAATTGACATAAACATAGCATGGAATACATACTGTACAAACAATTGCATAAATGGAAGAATAAAAATTGGGATATTGAGTTGTTCACTGCAATTTACAGAGCTAGGAACCAATTACGCTCGATCTTTGTTTAAGAAATACAAGAAAGAATGGTTTTTGGCATGAATGTACTATCTAAGTCTATACAATCTTTGTTCTTGTTTATCATAAATATGTCTAGGAAAGCTTCTAACAAGATCAAAAAGAGAGAATTCATTTTGTCATATGTAATATTATTACTAAAGTTGTTCCCAAACCAAACACAATAATACAATAAAAAATAAGCACTGATATCACAAAATCTAGTACAATAGCTATCACTAAGATAATTTTCACAAAATCCAGTAAGATCATCACAAAACTCAGCAATGCTATCACAAAATTCAGTATAATAGTCATCCCTAAAGTAGTTTTCACAAAATCTAACACCATTATCTATATATTTGGGGAGGGGATGAGTAGGCTAACCACGTAGTTCCTTAGCAACTCTGAAGGAAGATGGAACAACATATCCATCTTGTCCTTATCTTGACTGAATATATTAGCTACTTTGAATACATCACCACTAGGAAGGCTAAGGTTCATTAGCTCAACAATAACATCTTTCATTCTTTCTGAAATTATTTTTTCTCGTAAATTTTCTTTTGTCATGACATTTTCAATGGTTGCAAAATCTATATTAAAATCATCCATAAAAACTTGGAATCCATTGTTCATGTCTGTAGTTGTGTCCCAATATCCAAGTATGTCGTTGTTGATTTTTTTCTTAACAACTTTATCTCTAATTATTAATTGTTGTTTTCATTTTGTAACTGACTTTGCCACTTCAGTATTGTGTGAAGCAGTTGGGGTTGATTCTATTCAAAATACACATTATTGTCTTCATCATACTCATTTGAAAAATGATAGAATGCGCCTAAATTTTTACCTCCACTTTCATCATTTTAATCAATTTCCAAATTGTGAATAACATCTACATACCCTTGAATAACAACGCCAGTAGCTTTATCCCTTCCATACACTAATTCAAGTTGATTCAAATATGGAAATTTGAAATCTCACATTCCTTTTTCCTTTTTGTGAGTTTGTAAAATAGAAAATATACATGATTGAAAAAAGCTTAAGGAAATATGAAATGAAAGATTTGAGAGAGTAAAAAATTTTAAACACTAATATATAAAATTATTTGACAATAACTATCAAACAATTGCTTTTCACATGCTTTTTTTCCACATCATTCCATTGACATCCACTTTTGCCTACACATATCATTAATAATATAAAATCTTGTCTTTAACCACTTGATCTTTGATTTAAGATGAGGTGTAACTTGTTTTGTAAGGGTAGGGATCTTGCTTAGCCTTCTCTATGCACCTCAGTCATGTAATTGCTTTTAAAACCACCATCCATCTTCCACGAAGGATCACAAGCCATATCTTGAAGAGAGTAAAAAAGGACCATGGTTACAAGAAACTATAAAATGTGATACCAAATATATCAGGAAACAAAATTTATTCGATCATAAATAATATATAAACTAAAATAAGATAATTATTGAAATAAATGAATAACAGTTAAGTTCACAGAATAGTCGTCTTCTTAAACATGACAAATATATTGAAACATTCATGAAAATATAATAACAAAATCATTAACATATCCCCTTGCCCATAAATGGTCAAGGATATGGTCTTTCTCTCCAATGATTAAATATTTTAAGTGTCAACGTATTTCTAAAGTTGTTCATTCTTCTATTGGGGTGATACTTGTCATATTCATCATCTTCAAAGTGTTCATCTTCCATGTCATCTTCTTCAAGTGGTTCCAACTCATATGGATCAAAACTCATGTACTTTCGAATCAGATTGTGTAAAAGACAACACGCTAAAATAATACACACTTGAGTTTCAACTGGAAAAAATGAGGGAGAAGCTAATATTTTCCATCATCCTTTTAACAACCCAAAGCATCTCTCAATCACATTTCTAGCCTTAAAATGTTTCATATTAAAGTACTCTTCTACTATATGTGGTCGGTGACCGTGAAAGTCATTTAGATGGTACTGTTGCCCTCAAAAAGGAGCTAAAAATCCATCCATAATATGCACTTGAGTTTCAACTAGGAAAAATGAGGGGGGAGCTAATACTTTCCATCACCCTTTTAGCAACCCAGAGTATCTCTCAATCACATTTCTAGCCTTAGAATATTTCATATTAAAATACTCTTCGACTGTATGTGGTCAGTGACCATGAAACTCATTTAGATGGTATTGTTGCCCTTGAAAAGGAGTTAAAAATCCATCCACATTACAATATCCAAAATCCACCAAATAATAACAACCTTCAAGAATAAAAAAAAAATATTTTGCATTAATTATGAGTTTGAATCAAGTTTTATATTGAAAATCTAACTAGCTAGTGCAAGACCAATTGTATCTTGAGGAAGTTTAAAACAATCATGCCTAATTATAGCATCTCTAAGCACACAATCATCATATCTAGAACCCTCCCATCTAGGTAAAACATATATAAACTGCACGTTTGGACAGCAAACACTCAATACATTTGAAGTTGTATTTGCTTTTCTAGTGTGATATCGATGTTTTTGATCAAAAGAAGGTGTAACTTTAATTAATGTACCATCCAAAGTACCTAAACAACCTTGTCATTTAAATATTTTGAAAAAACAATAAATAAGGTGGTTTTTTTGTTTCCAATAAGTTATAATTTTAAGAAATACAAATGCAAAGTATCTTTAAACACCACCAACGATCGTCTTGATAATCTTCAGTAATAGGAACTCATTTTTTTAAAAAAAATGGAATGTAATTTCAAGATTGCTAGAAGGTAACTATTAAAATGATGACTGATAGTTTCTCCACTTCACAAAAATAATAGACTCAGTGTCCTATTTTTTTTATGGTGAGCTAAAACATACACAAAAATAGCAAATACATTTTGTAGAGACATATTTTTGGTGTCTTTTAAATCTCCAATATCTCTTATCATGTCACAAAATATTCCAAAAGTGCATCTATCCATTCGAAGCTCACTAATACAAGCAGTATCAGATTCTTGAGTGAGTCTAAGCACCCAATTCATTCTCTCAAGTGCTTTCTCTTCTTTGATTTTAAGTGGATGTCTCATAATATGCAAATGTAGCAACAACAATCAGTACCACATAATATATACAACACTGAACACATTCACCATTGATGTTATAATCCAAATATTTTGAATGATTTTGCGTCTTCTACTAGCAGTAGGAATATGTGTCATTATCTTCTACATAGTAATAAAGAGAAATTAACATAAGGGGTTATATACACAATAAGAAAACTCACTTAATTCAACCCCAATCTCACTCATCTTGAATCCATCAATTATGTATAAAATAAAATCAGGAAAAAAAATATAATTTGTAATGACAGTATCATAATAGAAAGTCTTTTAACCTAAACAAGACAAGAAAAAAAAAAGAAACTTGCTTGAAATTTCACTAAAGATGGATCTTGATGCAAGATATGAAGGAGATGACTTGCAAATGGGACAAAAAAAAAAATGAAAAGCTGAAGAAAAATAGTTCCAAGAATCAAGCAAGATCAAAACTCAAATAAAAACCTTTAGAAATTATGCAACAATCAATTAACACTGAGAATGCAAGAAGGGATAAAAAAAATCCTACTTTTATAATGATTTTGGACAAGGACCTTTAACATTATCACAAAAATTTGATCACAAGCATAATAAAATAGCAACTCAAGCATATCATCACATCTCAACACCACGTTCCTCTCATATTTCAATGACACAAGTTACTATAATTCAGGGAACGAAACTATTATTTGCTTGAGCCCACCGAATATAGGTAACAAGAACCTCCAAGAAATAATTTCAAATTTCATTATCAACCAATATATCATTTTCTAAAGTTTCGATGATGGATAAATTTCGAATCCGAATGCCAACACCAATGATTCAGTACTAACACACAATTGAGGGAAAAATCATCATACCTCCTGACACAACAAGGCATTTAAAAAGGAAGTAAATAACTCGTACCGATAATCATCTTATCTGAAATTGCTTCGAACAAATAACCAATGACCCTTTCTCTATAGTGAATTGATTCGATTAATGGAGTAAAAGGCATCTGAGAGTTAACTGTCCACAGGGAAATGAAGAATCATCTAGAAATTCTCTGATACACTATCTACTCACTAACTACAATCAATCAGGTAAACTCAACACAATTCGCAGGAATAAAACTTTCCTCAAGGCGACAAGATTCATGGGTAACGAATTAAGAATTCAGAAAAAAAAATAGCAAAACAAATAGCAAGCAATTCATCAGAGGGTTTAGGGTTAAGAATTACCTTAACCTTCCTAGCTTGCCGTGGAGTGTGGTGGCAAGGGAGGAAGACAAAGTTGAAGAGGAGGTGGCGGCGAACACACTCGAAGAGCCTATGATGACTTGCACCGGAGAGGACACTATTGTTGTATGAAGTCAGGGATGCTGTTGTCGCACAAAGTCAAGCTTAGGGGAAAAAACGAAACATAAAAAAAAAAAAAAATCTTTTATCGGGGAAAAAAGCCTCCCAAACGGGAATGAATTCTAAATCCACCTATTTCATTCGGTTTTGTCCATTCCAAATTATTTAGGGATGGTTTCAAAATTTTTATTCCCAAACACATTAACCAAACACCATGTATTTCTATTATTTCATTCCCTGATTCCCAAACTCCTAAACCAAACACCACCTAAATATCACCATACCCTAAATTCATCGCTTGCCCTTCTAAGTTATAGACCACTTGTTTATAAAAAGTTTATCTTTGTCACAAAGATATATCTTTAACTTGGAGTTTGATAACCACTTGTGCACAACAACATTACCTTTGCTACACTCCTCTCATTCTCTTCCTGCTATAGTTTTAGAATTTATATACTTTTGAATTTTGGCCAAAACCTATTGATTGTCATAGATAACTTTAATTGAATCCAATCCAAGTGTATTAGTTTATTGACTTGACACTAAGCATCACCATGTCCTAAAACCACAGTCTCATGACCTTCTAAGCTATAGACCAACTATTTATAAAAAATTAGTCTTTTTACCTGATCCTGTCCGAAAGCGAAGAAGATGACAAGCTGGGGATGTGGCTGAAAGTTTAACGGGGTGAAGACTCCACGTGGTCTTGTAACACAAAAGCATTAATGCCAGGCTAAGAAAGGGTTTCTGGGGTTGGTCTTTCGATGCTCAAGTCAGTTTTCGATAATGTGGAGAATAGCAAAAAGATTGTAGCAAAGAGCATATAAAATAAGAAAGTTGCGCATAGCTCCACCTGTAGATGGGAACCTCTTTTTATAGTTCCACTGTAGCATCTGCGCACGTATATCAAAGTGTGCACATATTTTTCCAAGTGTCCGATGAAAAGATAAGTCAAAAAATATCTCTGACACATTTCCTTAAATGAGCATGCATATCTCTGATGTGATAGGCTGGAAGCTTCCAAAGTATGATCTACCTGCGGAACATGCTTTGTTATTAGTGGCACAAACCTTCAAAATGCTACGAGGAGATATGTAGGCGGGTCCCACTGTAGGCTGATCGGAGTCCTCTCGGCCGGGGCACCCCCGCTCGGTCGCACTGAACTGAGCAATCTCCTTTCACTCGGCTTCTTTGTGCAACATAGGGGCATCCTTTACCCGGATGAACACTCTGGCCATTCAGCAAGCACGGCGGTCGGGGAAGGCACTGTCTATTTGTCTCTTGATCTTGTGCTATTTGCTTACCCTTGTTCGTCCATTCGGTCATGCCGTCTATATGGCCATAATTGATTAAATTGGCCGACTTTGACACCTTGCTTGACTTTGACCTTCACATCAGCCAGTCTTCTTGACTTTGACCTATCTTTGGTGGGACCCCTCTTCATCACCGTATCACAAGTCTTCCCCTCAAGTCTAGTCGAAGGAGACTGTAAGTCTGAGTGACTGGACAGTTAGTGTGTTCTGGAACTCTTTTTTCCTGACCGAGTGTCTTTGGATTTAGGGCCACCGCTCGGCTATCGACGTTGTTGTTCTTTCTACTTGCTTTGGCGTCCCTGAGTTTAAAGTTACAGCTCGGCTGTGTCACTTAGCTATCTTGTCGAGAGTTGCTTCGCCTCCGGCTAGCCGTGCTGAGGTTTAGAGCCGTCACTCGGCTATATCGTTCACTAGCACAAGAGTTTATAGTCATCGTTCGGCTATGATTTTTACTAGCACAAGGGTTTATAGCCATTGTTAGATTATATTTTTACCAACAAGGGTTTATAGTCGCCACTTGGCTATAATGCTCACTGCAAAAGAGTTTATAGTTGCTGCTCGGCGATGTCATGACCAACACTTAGCCATTTTAATTTCCTTCTGATCTCTGCTTCAACCATTCAACCCACGTAGTGCCTTTTAATTGCCACTGATGTTACCATAATTTCTTGAGAATCATTAAAATCCCTAGCCATTAATGCAAATCATGCTTAACCATGCCCTCATCAAATAAACACTGGAAAGAACATTATTTCTATGTTCGTTTACCCATTCGGCCTATCTTTTCGACTGGCTGGCAGATTGAATTATCAAAACCTCCCCCACTTAGGAGAACCAAAGCACGCCGACCTACCTCGAAGTGGCTGTGAGTCTGGCTGGTCAAAAATACCATATACATAGGCTGCTCTTGGAGGGAGTCTTGTATGTGTTCGGGCTAAGCCCTATCCGAACACGGCTACCCGTCCCTTTGGGTATGCCCTTTTTCTTCCTGTCATCTTTGAATCTAATTGATTTCTCTTTCTTTTTTGTAGATCAAATCATGAATCGTGCGTTGCTGAGCGATAAGTGTAGGATCTCTGATGTAGGATCAAATCATGAACTGCGCATTGTTAAGCTGCCTGTATCTACAAAAGTACGGTAAAATATTATAGTTAGTAATTACCACTTTGATGATTAACGAATCATCATGAGGGATCTCTACTTCCTCTAAGTTTTGAGAACCAAAACTGATCTCAGGTCCTTCTGCTATTTCCTTGCTACATCGGATAGCGTGTATCTCCAAGCGTCGATAGTGTGACTTCCGAGCCACGTTGGAATCGCCATCGGTCGGGCCTTCCGCGATCATGCCTATGTCGTCCCGAGCTACGTTGCTGTGATTCTCTTCCTCCCCAGCTGATGGGCGTGCCGTCTCGGGAGATGCTTGAGTGAGTCTTTGGTAATATCTCCTCGGGTGTTGTTGTCGATGCTCTTGGGTTGCCGGCCTTCCTTCCTCGTACTGCCTCCCCCCCTAGATTGGCAGTGATGGTGACGATCGATAGACGGGGATTAATGGTGAAATCTTGGAGAAGCCTGTCGGCGAGGCTTTGATTTGAGATGGTAGCAATCTCTAGTGTTATGGGTCGCTGAGCGATAATAACTGCAAAATAGCATGGTCCATGGTCGGGACTTGGTGGGCCTCACTCACTCAGCCTCCACATGTTGAATTGCATGGGTCTAGGGCTCTTAGTGTTGCTGCGCGGTGCCCGCTCAGAGCCCCTTGGGAGGTTGGTGTGTGTGTGGGTCGCTCAGCACTCCGGAACAGCGACCGACTCGGGTATTACTTTCTTCTTCTGAGCCATCTAGGCCTCTTCGACGTTGATATACCGGTAGCTTGCCTAAGTAGATGATCAAAGTTTCTTGAGAACTTCTGAATGAGTGACTGAAAGAACTCGTCATCTATAAGTCCTTGGGAGAAAGAACTTACTAGGATTTCCGGAGTGGCTAATGAAACTTCTATGACTACTTTGTTAAACCTCTTAATATAGGTTTGTAATGCTTCCTTGGGCCCTTGTTTGATTGCGAACATGTTGACATTCATCTTCTGATAGTGGCGACTGCTCGCAAAGTGTCAAAGGAAAGCCGTTTGGAAATCTTTAAATCTGAAGAGCGTGGTAAGAAATACTCGGCACTTGAGTCCATCAGTATACTGGTGGAGTGTGGCTATGTTGCTGAACTTAATCAGATGATCCTCGGGGTTGGTTACTCCCGTGTATTCTTCGATCGTCAATGGTCTATAATGATATGGCAGTTGGTCGTCTAGGATCTCCTAGGAGAACTGCCTATTGATCTACTCAGGATAGTCGTTGAGCCGAGGTGCTCTTCCTTTCCGTCTGTGCCAGATAGGCATGTCCTCTGAAGAGGAACTTTGTGATTTTTTCGTCGGCCGTACTCTTATGATGGCTTGCGGAATAATGCATGGTGGTAATGGATTGGCACGTTTAACTCTTCTCTGAAGGCGTCGATCGACTTGTTGTTTGGCTTGCGAACAGCAAAGTTTTTCGCTCGACCTCTTGGATCAACTTGCAACCCATCGATGACACGATAGGGTCATTCGACGCTCAGCCATCAGTAGCTGCTGCTTCTTCTTCTTGTTGTATCATTTTTGCACCATGAGTATTTATGAGCATCTCCAACTCTTCTTGTGTTAGCGTTACAGTGGTGAGTCGTCCAACATTTTTCATCTTTTCATTTTGGATGCAGGTGAACTTTCCATAGACGGCGCCAAATCTAATCATGTCCGAAAGCGAAGAAGATGACAAGCTAAGGATGTGGCTGAAAGTCTGACGGGGTGAAGACTCCATGTGGTTCTGCAACACAAAAGTGTCAGTACCGAAGTGGGAAGGGGTTTCCGACGTTAACCCTCCGATGCTCAAGTCAGTTTCTGATGATGTGGAGAATAGCAAAAAGGTTGTAGCAAAGATCGTATAAAATAACAAAGTTACGCATACCTCCGTATGTAGATGAGAACCCTTTTATAGTGTCACTATAGCGTCTGTGCACAGATCTCAAAGCATGGGCATATTTTTCCAAGTGTCCAATGAAATGACAAGTCAAAAAGTGTTCTTAACACCTTTCCTTAAGCGAGCATGCATATCTCTGATGTGATAGACTGGAAGCTTCCAAAGTATGATTTGCCTGCGGAATATTCTTTGTTGTCAATGGCACAAATCTCCAAAAGGGTACAAGGAGATATATAGGCAGGCTCCACTGTAGGCTGATCGATGTCCGCTCGGTCGGGACGCCCCTGCTTGGTCGTATGCACTGAACCAAGCAATCTCCTTCCATTCGACTTCTTTGTGCAGCATAGGGCCGCCCTTTACTTGGACGGACATGTCGCCCGCTCGGCAAGGACGGCAGCCGGGAAAGACACTCTCTGTTTGTCTCTTGATCTTGTGCTATCTGCTTGCCCTTGCTCGTCCGTTTAGTTATGTCATTCGTACGATCATAATTGATCTGCTCAGCCGACTTTGACACCTTAATTTTGACTTTTACATCAATCGATCTTCCTTATTTTGACCTATCTTTAATGAGATCCCTCTTCATTACCCTATCATTACCAATTGGCACAAAGACACATCTTCGACTTGGGGTCTGATAATCACTTTTGCACCGGAACACTACTTTCCTTACCCATTTCTCTTCCTCTGCAAGTACCAAAATCAGAACGCTATGTTCCTTGAATGTTCAAAACCCAAGTGACGTTGGAATCGAAGTTCAGAACCCAAGCGATGTTGGATTCGAAAGTTCAATATCAAAATGGTGCTGGCTTTGAATATTCAGCACTGCAGTGGTCCTGGATTTGAAAGTTCAACATAGCAGTGGTGTTGGATTATAATTGTCAACATCATTGTGTTGTTGGGTCGGAGAAATTAGATTGAGCGTGATGCTGGGTTGGAAAGTTCAGTACCACTCTGGCATTGTTTTTGAAATCATCAGTATCCTGTCGTGTTGAATTGAAGAAATCAGACCAACTATGGTGCTTAGATAATTCAGTTCAGCATCATTTTTGATAAAAAAAATTTGAATTGTGCGAACAAAAGGAAAATAAAAAAAAAAACTACAGCACCGGCAGAGCACAAGCTAACACAGTCAATCCCGCAGAAGCAAACACTGTTGATGACGACATCCTCCCCTCATCCTTCCTCAAGAACATCGCCTCGTAGATCGGCAGATTCAACGCCACCACCAACCCACATATTACATTCTGCATCAAGAGCCCTCCAAACGCCTGATCCGCAACTGCCCTCTGCAATCCAACAACCAAGCACGCCAGATTGATCAACGCCGTCGTCCCAATTATCACAAACATCACCCCCGCCGACGCCGTCGTTCCGAACTCCATCACCTCCCGCTCGTACCTCTTCGCACTGTCGTCAGCCTCGGCCACCTTCGCCGTGATCACGAACCCCGCCTTGGAAGCCCCCACCAGCGCCAGCATGTTATCGATGGTGGCGAAGAGGTATGAAGTCGTCCTCTTCAGCATCCACATCCTCTGGATGTTCCACCACCCCACCAACGTATCGCCGCTGATCAAGGATTCAACAAGACTGTAGGCATTTTTAGCCGCGGCGACGTAGGCGAAGGAAACGAACCATGGACTGGATGCCTCCGGGAACAACGAGACGCCTTTGAGGAGGAACAGAGACGGGATTGTGAGATAGAACAGAGTGGGGATGGAGTTGGGAGCCCACAGACAGTAGATGCAGTAGCCAATTCGATGTCCGAGCTTGAGCTTCCCATGGCCGTAGAACAGAGGGCAGTACTTGGAGAGGACGATTTGGAGATCACCCTCGCTCCATCTTTTGTGCTGCACCAGTGTCTGTGGTAACGTCGTGGGTGCAACTCCTAAGAAGCCTTTTCTCTCGGGATTAAAGTAGACGGATCGCCAGCCCCTGCACTGAATCATTAGTCCTGTGATAACGTCCTCCACCACGCATCCATACGCCAATCCTATCTGCCATTTGAGGTGATCGAATCATGAGCCAATGTGAAACTGAAACATATTGGAGCTATTTGGTAGAGAATTAAACACCTCTTTGCCCCATTGTGTGTTGAGTTCATAGATGCAAGTGGCGAGCGACTTTGCTCTGTCTTCCAGGATCGAGACAGTTTCTCTGTTCTCCATCTTTGTTCTTCTTTTCCAGTCTTCCTTGTACTCCGTAGTGTACTTGGTTCCACAGAGAGCATTTCTTCTATGGAAGCAACCAGTTCCAATGTACAGAGGTCCTCCCAAGCCATCCAGCCCAATAAATTCCACCTTAATTATCATCCATGATCCAACAACATTAAAAATCAGTTCAAAAAAGTTGGCTTAGTCAAATTCAATTTACTACTGGAGTGCTTACCCCAGAGAGGACTTTCAAGGCATTGGCATACAAGTCGTTCTTGGTGATATTTTCATAGCACTGAGGAAATTGCACAAAGGCTACATCATGGCCTTGCTGTTCATCCATGACGAAGCAAAGGGCGTCTCGGATCGACTGCGAATTGTTTGAATACATGTCGCAGTCGGCGTTGAGGATGATCGGACTGTTGCTTATCACTGAGGACACCCTTAACTGAGTAGATACAAGAGTTGAAATCATCAAAATGATCAATTCTGTGGTTTTGCTTGTTCGAAGGTTTTGAGTTGTTACCAGAGCATTCATGGCGCCGGCTTTGAAATTGTGATGGTGCTGCGGTCTCTTCTCCCGTGCCATGTACACCAGGGTGGGTAGCACAATTCCATCGATGTCGACTGAGGTTTCCTCTCTGCTATCAATTAAAATCTGGAAACAAAAATAGACGTCATGTGAAATTAAAACGAGAGGAATCAGTAATCCGGCAATTGAAGTGAGTTAATGCACCTGAACGATAGGTTGATGATTCTTGGATGTCATCTCTGAGGTCCATTCCGAGAATCCTTTGTGTGTTTTTTGTTCTTTTGGTACTTTTCCAAGAATTGATACTGCATCTATTCGACTTTCCATTTCTCTGAATAGATTCTGAAACGACAAAAACTTGAGATTCTTACAAATGAATCCGAACAGAACATGTCCTACCTTCATGTCCGAGTGTTCCTTGTCGTCAGAAGCCCCAGCGGATCCTGCAAAATACGCCGCCGGCGATCTCGGCTCTACCCGGTGTCTCCGACAGAACGGAAGCCAACGCTTCGCGAACTGCGCGGCCTCACAAGTGGCGTAGAACGTCAACTCCGACCCGCTGTCGTCTGAGAGGTACACGCTCAGCTTCTCGGGCGGGTAGTCGTACGCCATCAGAGACAGCACGGTGGAGACTACCATCGCCGGCGGCTCCGCGACCGGGTCGGCGGTGCACACGAAGATGTCCACGCAGGGCAATTCCGCTTCCTCTCTGCATTCATTAATTCACATATATTAATCGGCGATCAACTTCTGACACACATCCATGAACAAAAAAAGCTACTCGAATCGATCACTTACAACTGCGAGAGCCTGTCCTTGAAGGTGGTGCGGTAGACCGGGTACCAGCGCACGGACTGAGTGATAATCCAGTAGAAGCTGAACCAGAGCTCCGCCGCGAGCATCCCAAACCATGCCCACCGTCCGCTTTCTCCTGCTTCGGGTGCGTGACTCACTCTGTAGATTAAAACCAGGCAAATGCTTACGAGCATGGAGCTGGCGAAGAGCTTGTAAACAGTCCTTCCGCTGGCCGACTGGGTGGAGAAGAGAGGGCGATGGCCACTAGCCTCTGCCATGTCTGCGAACTGTGTGTGTAACAGCTGGCGATGTTGGCTTGGATATAGGAAAGTGATGACAGGGGATTGAAAAATGTATGCTATCTTGTCAGCAATAAAAATAGAGAAAAATTATGATAATGATTGGCTTGTTTTGGTTGGATTTAGTCCGATTCGATTCGGTTGGTGGGGATACAATGTAAATGTGCAAAAAAACAAAAGTGTTGTGTACACTTGACTTGTGAGGCTCTCAGTTATATATTTATGGCGTTGAAAATTAATTAGTCATTAAATTACTTAAGACAATTCGATCACCTTATTTCTTGGAAAGTAATTCAGATAATAAAATAGTTTAAGTTTGACTTATATGATAGTGAATGACACGACACTCTCTTTGACTAAGGAGAACATTTCTCTTTTCTTGAAAACAATTTAAGCTTTGGTTTTTTTTTCTTTCAAACTTCTTCAGAATTTTTTTATCGACCCTGTTTTCTTCTGGAACTAAGTTTAGATCCTTTGTTCTAATAATTTCGTATCTTCGTGTCTCCTCATTGATCGGACAAATTAAATTATATTTTAAAGATATAATACATATTATAAAAATATTATATATATCTTGAGAATATTATAATCATCCGATTGAAAAAGAGACACTGAATATATGATTATTGACAACGAGGATGTCAACTCTGCAACTACCGTTTCAAAATATGTATGAAAAGCTGGTAAAAATATCAAGCGAAGCAAATGAATCCGTGAATTCCATATCTTTTCAATTTTCTGTCTTCGTCAGGGATGACGCCAGCCACCGGACAACAGAACAAAGGACTGGTCTTCAATAATTTTGGCAGAGACAACTTTGTCAGTGTCAGGATTAAAATATATAAAAAAACACATTGTTTGGTTTTTCAAAGGACGTACTTGAGTTTTTAGAATTTTCTAAAAAAACGCATTATAATTTCAAATTTCTCAAAAAGACCATTTTAAAAATAATTTTTAGTTAAAAAATTCCTTCTGATCCGTCGGTGAGGGCAATCGGTAAGGCGACCAAGCAGACGCGCAACTAGACATGATCATTCATAACAGATGTGTTTGATTAAATAATTATATATAATCTTAATTATGTTAAAGTAACCATATAATTAAAGTAATAAGAAGTAAAATATAATCGTTATTTAGTTTAATATTAGATAATATAATAAAAATGTATTTATTTGAAAGTTTTATTCTATATTCTAGAGGTTCAATCCTAGGTATTTTTATAATTAAATCTGATTAATTTTTTAGAATAAATTAAATTAAAAATATTAATATTAATATTAATTATATTAATGATATATATATATATATATATATATATATATATACACATACGCTGCTGTCATTGTCTCCACTCACCTTCGCCGCATCGCTAGCCATTGGAGAACAACATATGAGTAGTTGGCGTCAAAAAAATTAAAGGATAATTTTGACAAAAAATTTTTGTTAAACCTCGGAGTCGCCGAAGACCTTAGGTTGCCGAGGTAATCAGATTCCGGGATTATAACCCATTTGATAACATTTTCTTGATATGGCAGTAAAGCTACATTACTCAAGAATTGATGATTCATAACCTAAACCAAAATAACCTTGGTGATGAGAGGCCCACCCCGCGGAGGATCACGATCATGGTGTAGGTCAAAGTCAAGGTTGACCAATGCCCCTATATCCTCGGCCGTTCTAGCAGCTCACTCACCCGATTAGGATAAAGAAAACTCGATCCAACATCAATAATGCTTGGTAACACACTGAGCATCCAACGCGCAGAAAAGCAAGTATCAAGTATCCACAAAGGCGCGCCGAGTGGCAACCCTGTTCGACCTTACATCAATCCTCAAAATCAGCAGAACGGAGTGACAACCGAGCAGACTACATTCAGACACATCAATATTATGACCAAGCAGCTTCCTGACTCAACCAGGGAACATATCCGTCAGCCAAGCACTAATCCCGTTCGGCACATTAGCGGAACAAAGGATAGTGGAGTGTCGGCCGAGCATTTATCCCACTCGACCCAGGGGCAGACAGTGTTCGGACAAGATGAAGGTCGATCGAGCAGCTCTTCTGCTCGACCCAATGATAGACAAAAGGAGTATCTTTTGGTATCCTTTTGGAAGCCAGTGTTGCCGACAGATGGCATGGTTGGCGGCATGGTCAGGCAGAGGATCGTACGGTAAAATCTTATATTGTCACGTTAGAGATATGCTCGGCTCGTTAAGGTATTGTGTCAGAGACACTTTCCTGACACATCTTTTTATGGAAATCGTGGAGAAGCGCACACGCCTTGGGAAGCATGGACGCGCGATACAAGAGCCCTATATAAAGGAGGGTCCAAGCTTCAGCGAAGGTATGCGAGAATCCACTATGTCTGCTACTGTTCGTTACTTTGCTTTGCTTCCAAACATTGCCGGTGATTGACTTGAGCGTCGGAGGGCCAACGCCGGGGACTCCTTCCCTAGCTCAGCACTGACGTAGTTGTGGTTGTAGGGCCACACAGAGTCAACACACGGTCAGCCGGAGCGCCACATCCCCAGCTTCCGTCGCCTCGACTATCAGACAGGATCATATTTGGCGTAATTTGTGGGAACGCAACCTGCATCCGAGTCGAGAGGATGGAAGATGTTGGACGACTTTACATAGTGACGCTCACCCAAGAATAGCTCGACCTGCTCGTGTAAGCCTGAGTACAAAAAATAATCGAGCACCAACAATAGAAGGCGCTAGCCGATCGACAAGCGCAGCAAGTAACGTCCGTAGCAGGAGGCCGAGTAGCACAGGATGACCGCCCGGAGCAACTCTCTATCTGGGGGCATAATAGATTGCCAACCAGCATGGATGGAGAGGCACCACCCGCGCCCACACCTTTCCACCGGGTACTGTTCCAAACACCCTCGGAGATAGCCCAAGCCAACCAAGAGCGGGGATCTTCTTCGGACGAAGCGCCCATTCCGGACACACTGAAGGGCAAGACGCATCGAGGCAACGTATCCCTGAGCAGATCAATCGTCAGTTCTCCGAAGACATATTGCGAGATCCTCTCCCTATGCACTACACCCCACTAGCGATCGGGTCCTACAACGGGTCAACCGATCCAGATGATCATCTGGATAGGTTCAATAATGAAGCCACACTCCACCAGTACACGGATGGAGTGAAATGTCGAGTCTTCCTTACCATATTTTTCGGATCAGCGCAACGTTGGTTCAGAAGGCTTTCGGACGGCTCAATACGTAGCTTCAAGGACTACCAAACGTCTTTCCTGCACCACTTTGCCAGTAGTCGGCGCTACCAAAAGACAAGTGTCAGCCTTTTCTCCTTAAATCAAGGACCTATGGAGACACTCAGAGCCTACATTCAGCGTTTCAATCAGATAGCCATGGATATCCCTTCGGTCTCATCTGAGACCATGATGAATGGCTTCACACAGGGGTTACTTTGGCGTTGGCCTCAACTTTCTTGATTATGCTTGCGTCCCAGTTTTCCCATGGTACAGGCTTTCCCGAAATATCGAGTGGAAGAGCAATCCTAGTCTTGATGATCATCCACATTTTGAACTGAGTTTGGAGGTATGACTCAATTCGCCCCTTCCAGTAGCCGAAGTCCTCACTGGTGAAGAACGGAGATCGGGTTGTGTTGTAGCCTTCTTGATGGGCCATTATAGAAAAGGAGATATTGCACACAAGAAAAAACAAAAAACTTGTTCCAAGACTTAGTCTTGGATTAGTAGTGCGGGATTAAGAAAAATAAACGCGCAAACTCGAGTGGTGTTTTGCACCAACTTCGAGCAAAAATTTCGATTGCGAAAAAAAATGAATCAGAATGCGGCAATTATTCCGATTCCGATTGACTCCAAAAAATTAAAAACTACCACGAAAATATTGCTTGAATGGTGGTTGTACCTGTTGGTGCAATCGGCCTCCAAGGTTTTAATGTCAGACAAATATGTTTAAGTATGCTTAAGTATGGAACTTGATCAAGGGAAGTCCTAGTTGTAGGCTAGGCAAGGGGAAAAATCATGGTATATCGTGGAAGCCAGGTGGATAGGTCTGGAGGACTTGATCCCTGGGTAGCCGAATACTGAGTCTTGGTGAGTGAAGTCAAGTGGAGAAAACCCTAGGGGGTGGTAACCTTAGGTCCTGGTGAGTAAAGCCAGGTTGAGAAAACCCTAGGGGGTGGTAATCTTAGGTCCTGGTGAGTGAAGCCAGGTTGAGAAAACCCTAGGGGGTGGTAACCTTAGGTAACGAGAAGTCTTGGAGGAGTGAACTCCAAGCAAGGTTGATTGGATGGTTTTCAGTTGACTGCGCGCGGTCGACCGGACCAGCGGATCTCGGTAAATCTAGGTTTAGGTTTACCATTGTTTTCTGTATTATTATTGTTGTTTGCTAATATAATATTGCAGGAAAAGTCTTAGTGGATCAGGCGATCAGACACTGAGCAGGAAAAAGTCCAAACAGGTATGGAGGACCATGTTTGGCAGGTAAGTTGAGGTAAGTAACTGGAGAAGCGACAGTGAAGTTGAGTTCCTGAAGGGAACAACCTAAGGTCGCTGATCCAACTAATGAAACCGGGTAGGTTTCCAAGTTGAGATCAAGACAGTTCTACTGTCTTATATTATTACTCATGCATTTTCTATTATTGTGATAATCTCTGTTTTGTAGGATTATTGTCTAACACTATTTTGCAGGTTTGACACAATCGGTCGACCGAACGGGAGGATCGGTCGACCGAACCAAGTCAACTCAAAGCAGGTATCAGTTCAGACCAAAATAGAGTTTTTGATCAAAGTTTGATCGGTCGACCGAACCATGGTGACTCAGCACAGAACAGATCATCAACATCGATCAGCAGAAAAAGGAAAAAGGCTGATTGGTCGACCGAACCAGAGGATCGTGTTGGTGCAACCTTAGGTCAAGGTTGACCTGGTTGACCCGACTCGAGGTGACTTGACTCGAGTTGTATTTTGATGTTTGACTTGGGAAGATTGTCGGTGCAACCTTAGGTCAAGGTTGACCTAGTTGAGTTGCATATTGATGTTTGACACTCGTGAGAGAGTTCTATTCTTGATGTTTGACAAGAATAGGTGTTTGGGAGATTGTAGGTGCAACCTTAGGTCAAGGTTGACCTGGTTGACCTGATTCGGGAAAAGTCCAAGCAGGGAGCTTGGCACGCGAAAAGTCCAAGTATGGAGACTTGACACTGGAAAAGTCCAAGCAGGGAGCTTGGCACGCGAGAAGTCCAAGTGTGGAGACTTGGCACGCGAAAAGTCCAAGTATGGAGACTTGGCACTGGAAAAGTCCAAGCAGGGAGCTTGGCACGCGAGAAGTCCAAGTGTGGAGACTTGGCACGGGAAAAGTCCAAGTATGGAGACTTGGCACTGGAAAAGTCCAAGTATGGAGACTTGGCACGGAAAAGTCCAAGCAGGGAGCTTGGCACGAGGGAAAGACCTAACTGGGATGTTAGGCAGGTGGAAAAGTCCTGGTGAGTGAAGCCAGGCAGTGGGAAAGTCCTAATTGGGATATTAGGCAGTTGGAAAGTCCTGGTGAGTGAAGCCAGGCAGTGAGAAAGTCCTAACTGGGATGTTAGGCAATGTGGAAATCCTGGTGAGTGAAGCCAGGTGGAAAGTCCTTGTGAGTGAAGCCGGGCAAGGGAAAATCCAGATAGATCAAGGGTAATCGGACATCTGGTGTTGAGAAGTCCAAGTGAGTGAACCTTGGCATATGGAGTCGGAGAGGGCTCGGTAGCTCGTTCTCCGAGCTAGGTTAGAGAGGGCACTCTAAACCTAGGAGTTGGATCGGTCTGCATCGATCCGCTTCAGTGTTTCGATCGGTCAGTGACCGATCGATTCCACCGATAGCATCTTGTGGAGTTCTGATCGGTCCCGAACCGATCAGCGACGATCAGTGAAGAAAAGCTCGATCGGTCCAGGACCGATCAGTGTATGCTGATCGGT
The DNA here is from genome assembly GCF_018446385.1 of Zingiber officinale. Classification (NCBI taxonomy): domain Eukaryota; kingdom Viridiplantae; phylum Streptophyta; class Magnoliopsida; order Zingiberales; family Zingiberaceae; genus Zingiber; species Zingiber officinale. The sequence continues at coordinate 83,733,371 of NC_056007.1, forward strand.
CTCCACGACCGATCGAGACGATCACTGACCGATCAGGAGTTGCCTGATCGGACCGATCAGCACGAGGCCTGATCGGTCCCCACGACCGATCAGTGGCTTTGATCGGTCGACGGTCCGTTTAGCGTTGCGGTTAGTTTCTTCACCGCCTTCTTCGCAGTATAAAGGGTCGAGGCTGCTGCATTACTTCTTCTTCCTCTTCTTCTCTGCGACAGAACTGCTGTTCTGGTGCTTGAGCTTTGTTGAGCTCTTCTTCGCAAGCTTCGCGTGAGCTTCATTCCATGACTGGATTAGCTGCTGCTGAGTTGCTTGTCGGCATCCGTCCGTGAAGTTGCTGCTTCATCTGGGACTTCAGTCGACAACGAGAAGGCAAGCTAGTGTTGTTGCATTCATATTGTCTTGTATTTCTTGTTGTATCTCGTGTACTCTTTGCTTGCTGTTGCAAGATTTTGTGGCGAGGTTTCTCCACCCAGAAGGAGTATATTTTAGCCGGGTTTCCGGGGATTCATCCACCGACGGATTGACAGGGCTCGTCCACCTTACGGACACGCCGAGGAGTAGGAGTATCATCTCCGAACCTCGTACATCGCTGTGTTAAGGTTTGATATTCTTCCTTTCGTTTCTAGTTTATTTTTCCGCTGCGCTAACGAAGTGTAGGAAGAAACGCGAGCGATTTGGGGTCGGCTATTCACACCCCCCTCTCTAGCCGTACAAAGGATCCTAACAGATCGGTCGACCGATCCAATCAACATTAACACCACATTAAATGAAGATCTCAGATGATTTAGACGAACAGGGAAATAGCCTGTTCGGTCGACCGAAAAACGTGTTCGGTCGACCGAACCATTCATGAGCATTTACTGCAAAAGATCGAGCCAGCTTCAGACTCCAGCCAGGAAGGAAGGGAGCAAGTTAGGTCGACCGAACAGAGGGATCGATCGACTGAACCTTCAGTACATCTATAAAAAGTGCTCGAAGTCAAAAGCTCAAGACAATAATTCTAATCATCAAAAGGTTCTTTCCTGCCTGCTGCTCGTGTTCCAAGCCTTCATCAAGCTAAGCAAGCTACTTCGTCCAAAAGCACCGACCGCGCCTCAACCTTTTTTATTACTATCAGGACATTTCTTATTGCACTTAATTTCATATAAGATATAGGGTTGTTACTATCTTATATTCTTGTAACTGTACGATTTGCTTCTTTCCGAAGGATTTCGGAAAGAAGAGTTATAGTGATTTTCCCATCGGTGTGGTCAAGGACCGCGGGTCTTCGAGTAGGAGTCGAGCTAGGCTCCGAACGAAGTAAACAATTTTGTCCTCTTTCTTATTTTCGGCTGCACGATTCTGATTTAAAAGGTTAAATTAAGAAAGAGTTTTAAAACAAGCGATATTCACCCCCCCTCTATCGCTCGCATTCGATCTATCAGTACCAATTCGAAGCGACCTCGCTCTGATACCAATTGTTGGATCAAAAGCGCTAGAGGGGGGGGGGGGTGAATAGCGCTCGTGGCTTTCACTTTCTTTTCGTAAAATTTAACGAGTAAACGTAGCGGAATAATAACACAAACACACAGAAAAGACACCAAGGATTTACTTGGTTCGGAGCCTATGACGACTTCTACTCCAAGGCCCACGCTCGTTGAGTGTTTACTTTGGGCAATCACTATAAGTTCGCAAGAGTAAAATTTTAGAGTACAACAATTAAGTACAGTAAGAAAATATACCAACAACTTTTAAGAATAAGGAATTTGAGGCTTCAGGTTGTCAGTGTCTTGCTACAACTTTATTGGGTGGTTCTTTGAGCAGTGCATGGAAGATGGATCGCATTTTTGTTGTTGTTCCTTGCTGCTGCTTGAGATCGGCTTATAAAGCTCGTGGAGGGCGCCCTGAACCCCGCCAAAAATGCAGCGTCGATAAGCCTTGACTTCTTCTCGTCTTATCCTCTTGAGCACGCCTCCAATTGCATGAAGGGCACCCTCCACTTGCGTCCAGGGCGCCCTCTGCTCAGCGTCCAAGGTGCCCTCGAGCTCCATGAGGGCACTCTCTGCCCTATTGCACTGAGGTCTTCAACCAGTGACCTAAGGTGCCTCCAAGGTCCATGGAGGGCACCTCAGGATTGTTCATCCGAGGCTTTTGATTCTTTTTCACCCCCTGCAAGATGGGCTAGTCCAAAACACAAAACACATCCTACAAGACAGAGTTTAGTACAACAAAATAAGTTAAGCATAAGAATTTGACAATCACCGGACTGTCCGATTCTGACTTCAGATTTCCGACCAGAAACCCTAGGTCGAACTGACGTCTATTGTTCCCTCACCGAGAAATGCATCCTCACCTACTCCACTCAGGAGAGTTTACCTATTGCCAGTTGATCCTCCAGACCAACTAGACTTTTGCTCAGCGCCTGAGGCTCCAGGACTTTCAGCTGGACGTCCACTCCACGACCCACCCAGTCTTTCACCTGGTTCGCGACACTAGGACTTTCTACCTAGAGTCCTCAACTCTAGGACTTTTGCCCGAAGCCCTCAACCCGCCAAGACTTCCCGCCTAGGTTTACCACCCCCTAGGACCTAGGGTTACCTCCCCCTAGGGTTTTCCACCTGCCTAACCGCAGCTATGACTTTTCCCTAAGTACACTTAGGACTTTCCTGCAAACTCATTCAAGCCCATTATATCACACATAACCTTAACTTTGAACCCTTGGCCATTATCAAAACTTATGTTCGATCGTCGGATGCTTCCCGCAACAAAATATATCTCGGCTAGTGATGCATTAAGAATATATCTCGACCGGTCATGTATTAAGAGTATATCTCGGCTAGTCATGCATTAAGAATATATCTCAGCCAGTCATGCATTAAGAGTACATCTCGACCAGTCATGCATTAAGAGTACATGTGTGATGCCAAGTTCTTTTATGCTCACCCGGTCTATATTGCTCGGTCGAGGGTACACAGAGAGTATCTCACTTGGTCGTCCTTCGCCGGTTGATCATATGTTAAGAACTCTGTATGATGTTAAGTGCTTTTACGCTTGCCCGGTTTACATTGCCCGGTCAAGCATACACAGAGAATATCTCTTTCGGTTAACCTTCGCTCAGTCGACCATATGTTAAGAACTCTGTATGATGTTAAGTGCTTTTACGCTTGCTCAGTCTTCATTGCCCGATCGAGCGCACACAGAGAATATCTCTCTCAATCGACCTTTGCTCGGTCATGTATTACGACCTAACTAAGGTTAAACATCTTTGGGCCCCGCTGCTTTTCCCGTCCGATCCTATGCAAGGAAACTCATGCTAGATCAAGTTAAGGCATTAACTCATCCTCTCAACTTTAGCTCTTACTTCACCTGAAAGGCTCACTCATCATAACCCATATCAATTATGATTGTGAGTATTTTATAATTTTATAGTTATGTTTCTGTTTTATACTAAATTTTAGATATTTGGACAATTATGATTATGTTTTGTATTGAATTTTGGATAGTTTGATTGTTTGTATATTGTGAGCATATTGTATTTGTGAGTATGTTGTATGAATTGTGATTTATGTGTGGATTGTGTTTGTGTTACCATCATTTGTGATGGTTTTTATTTATATAAAAATTGTATAAAGGATACGTTGTAAATAAAAGAGGGGTTTTTAAATTTTTCATTAAATTTTATTGACAGAATTATGATTCCATCGATGATTTTCGATGGAAACCACCATTCCGTCGGCAAAATATCAAATTGCACAGTAAATTTTAAATATAATGCCGATGGAATTACTGGTTCTGTCAGTAATTAACAACTGAATTATTAATTCAATCGGTAATTTTACTTACTAAATTTGATTCAGCCGGTAAATTCCTTACCCATCGTATGCTCTATGCCGACGGAATAGTTGTTCTGTCGTTAAAATTTTTTGACAAAATATAAATTTTCATCGGTAAATACCAACTGAATATCATTTCTGTCGGTAAATACATTTTTGATGCAATTACTTCTGATATCATAAATTCCATCGTTATTCCCTCGGTAATTCCAATTACCGATGGAATTGCAACAGAAAATTTAGTCGTTATTCGATGTTATTTTTATAGTAGGAGACGATTGTTATATTCCGTAAGTACTGTATGTAGGAATAAATTCATCTTAAAGAGATAGAATTCAATTCTAATCTCGATTTCATCATAATGATGTTATACCGTTATTCTGTCCATACTCCAATTATACTACCACCAAATTCAACCATTTCTAAGTGACTGTAAATATTATCTTAATCTACTTGAAGAATAAAATATGGAAACTTCATGGAAGAGAAGGGACTGCCATTTATTGAGTGTGTGAAGTCTAACCAAAAAAAGGTTGACGATTGCATTAAACCTACACTGAATAAGAGTAGGGCAGGCAAACAAAATTTATCTAAGTCATTTCGTTTCTTTTTATTCAAGTCACTTCTCCTTTTCTTTGAATATTGAGAATATTCGAGATCCATATCTATGAATTGATAGGTCCGAATGATCAACTCTATAATTAGTTGTTAGAATTAATAGGTGTTCAAATCATTTATTTGAATAAATTGAAACTCTTTTTATTGGATGATCATGATACTTTCAGAAGATTGAAATCCTTGATCAATGGAGGAATAATATTACCAGTTTACTTCAAAAAGATATCAAAATGGATGATTGACTCATTCCATACTAAAAATAATAACAGAAATCCTTTGATAACATGGATTCCTATTTATGAATGAAATTCTATGATCGAGATAATTGCTTATGAAACCATTTCATAAAAATTTATTAATATCTTCTTTTTATAAAATAAATCCATTTCAATTCTTGAATATCAGTATAGATAAAATGCTCCTAATGAATACTTTATTGACTAATGTTCTTAAAACACTCCTAATAAATAATTTATCGACCAATGTTCTCAAATGAACTGCTCATTAAAAAAAAATTATTTATTAATTTATTAAAATTAAACTTATCGCATGTCTACCTAGGATAGATCTGTCCTTGCTCTTGATTCGCTGATCCTAAGCACAATTAAACTCGCCAACATTTAATAGTTTGTGGTAATTAAGCTTTATAATGCTGGTTTAAAGTTGACCCATATAGTCTCCGGGGCATGGTATCATGGTTAAATCATTCAATGATAGATCATATATCTGAAGTTTGAAATTCAACTGTAACATGTTATGGAGGATTTTTCTCCTAATATATAGTAAGATAGCCAATGAAAAATTTTGTGAAGCGCCGGAAGAACTACAGCGGCGGAAGAACGCAAACCAACAATGTCAATCCCGCAGACGCCAACACTGTTGATGACTTCATCCTCCCCTCGTCCTTAGCTTCCTCAAGAACATCGCCTCGTAGATCGGCAAATTCAATGCCACCACCAACCCACACACCACATTCTGAATCAACAGCCCTCCCAACGACTGATTCGCAACTGCTCTCTGCAATCCAACCACCAAACACGCCATGGCCAGATTGATCAACGCCGTCGTCCCAATTATCACAAACATCTCCCCCGCCGACGCCGTCGTTCCGAACTCCATCACCTCCCGCTCGTACCTCTTCGCACTGTCGTCGTTCTCCGCTACCTTCGCCGTGATCGCAAACGCCGCCTTGGAAGCCCCCACCAGCTCCAGCATGTTATCGATGGTGGCGAAGAGGTACGAAGTCGTCCTCTTCAGCATCCACATCCTTTGGATGTTCCACCACCCCACCAACGTATCGACGCTGACTAAGGATTCCACCAGACTGTACGCATTTTTAGCTGCTGCGACGTAGGCGAAGGGAACGAACCATGGACTGGATGCCTCCGGGAACAACGAGACGCCTTTGAGTAGGAACAGGGACGGGATTGTGAGGTAGAACAGAGTGGGGATGGAATTGGCAGCCCACAGACCGTAGATGCAGTAGCCCATTCGATGTCCGAGCTTGAGCTTGCCATGGCCGTAGAACAGAGGACAGTACTTGGAGAGGACGATTTGGAGATTACCCTCGCTCCATCTTTTGTGCTGCACCAGTGTCTGTAGTAATGTCGTGGGTGAAGCTCCTAAGAAGCCTTTTCTCTCGGGATTGAAGTAGACGGATCGCCAACCCCTGCAGTGAATTATTAGTCCTGTGATCACGTCCTCCACCGCGCATCCATACTTCAATCCCATCTGCCATTTGAGGTGATCGAATAATGAGCCAATGTGAAATCGAAACATATTTGAGTTATGTGGTAGAGAATTAACGACCTCTTCTTCCCCTTTCCCTTTCCCTGATCCAGCTAATATTATATATAATGTTAGAATTTATTTATATGATATTTATAATCAATATTATGTAAAAATATGGAACACAAATTAATATTTCTGAAATTCAACAAACTACTAGTAGTAATTTAAAACTTACAAAAGCACAACTCTTATTAAAAGAACGGACAAAACATTCACGGGGATCCTCAAGTTCCACACAGGAACTTGAGAATTATTTTACGACTTCTTTTGATTTTAATGAAGCAGATAGCGAAAACTTCGATATCTTAAAGTGGTGGTCATAGAAGGCTCAAAGCTTTCCCGTTCTCTCCGTGATCGCAAAAGAAATTTTATCTTGTCCAGTGTCAACTGTTGCTGTGGAGCAGACGTTTAGTGCCAGCGGCAACATATTAGATGAACGACGATCAACTTTGTCTCCCGACTCATTGGAAGCCCAAGCATTACTGGACGATTGGACCAGAGCGGAGAAAAGAATCCAAGGAATGCAACTTTCAGATGACGAAGTTGAAGATTTTGATACTGAAGGAACAAATACGACAGGAACAGGAAATGGAAGTGAATGAAAATGTAAAAGAATAAAAATGTAAAAGAACTACGTGAGCTTTGATTCCCCTAAAGGGATACGTAGGCAACTTAAATAAGTGCAAGCCCTTTTTTTAATAAATTTTAATTTCTAATTTTTAATGTTTAATTTTTAATTTTTAATTTTTTTTAACATATTAATCTTGAACCGTGACGAACCGTGACGAACCGTGAACCGGCGGTTCTGAACCGTGAACCGTAACCGTCTTGGGCGGTTAAGGTTAAGGGTCGACCTCCCTGGAACCGTCGAACCGGCGGTTCCGAACCGTTGAACCGTCGATTCCTAACCGTCGAACCGTCGATTCCGAACCGTGGTCAGGTCTAGATGGGAGAAGCAAATTACGTCAGACAAATACAGAAATATTGAGGGGAAAATTATGAAGCATATTTACAGGTAAGTATTACTTTATTTGAGTACCCAATCAATCAGTTAATGATTGTTTAATACTAGTGATCGTGCACACGCATCGCGTGCGTAAAGTACCTAAGCACCTGACTTTTGAAAATCTGAATTATTTGGGTCTTTGAAAATTTGAATTATTTGGATTTTCAAGTGTCACCTTTACGGCTTCCCTATGAAAAAAATTAATTTAATTTAATATTATACTTATCTTAGTAAAAAATACTAAGAAAAGTATATTTTTTAATATTGTCGTCCTAAAATATTTATAGAAATTTTTTTAATCGTAGTTGTCAATTCTAAGATGTGGGACTAAAGAGAACTATATATTTTTATATAAAATAATCAGAGAAAATTAATGATGAGAAAAATTCATAATAATATGCCGCAACCGAGTCTCGAACTGTAGATCATTTATTGTTTCACTTGTAGAATTACTAATAAACTTTGAAATTATTTTTAGTGTGAATAGAAAAAAGGATATTAACGTAAATTTATTTTAGGCTTCATCAAAATTAGTTAGTAAAGGGGAAGATTTTTAATAAAATAGTAAGATAATAATAATGTGAATAATGACTTTTAACTCTACTAATTAATTAATCTGCAAACTGATTTTTCCTCTCTGTTTTTGGTTCCACTGAAATTCTTTCATGAGTAGTTCTTAAAAGACTATAATAATGACAAAACTGGTAGTATCCTCTTGCGATCAAAGACGGGAAGAGTCGTGACTGCAAGTCAGTGGAATTGTCTTTGGCTCTTGCAAGTCGCCATAAACAAAATGGCAGTTTCTTTGCTTGAATTTGTCCTTCCGAGCAGCTCGTCAAAATCCAAAGTTAGAATGACTTCTTTCTGGAAAATGGCAAAAGGCCTTCTTTGTTCAGTGCACTTTTCTTTACAATGAAAACAAGTTTTGAATAAAGATGAAAAGTAGAAAAATAGAGTGATGAGAGATGCTGCCTCGAATCCTTCCGGTAAAGATATATGTTAAGAGCAAATCTGTTGAAGTTATATTAAGGGGTGTTTAGTTGATGGGTTTGGAAATGAGAAAATGGAATGATAGTAAAAGATAGTGTTTGGTTTGTGGGTTTGAGAATGATAATTTGAGAATGATTTCTAGATTTTTGAGAATCAACAAAATTCATATAACTAGGTGGGTTTCATTCCATTCTCATTCTCATTCCCATTTTCATTTCACCTTACTATCAAACTTATACCCATAGTCATTCTCATCATTTAACCAAATGTCATCTAAGATGTAAGACATAATATCTGTTTAATTTGGGTTTGATGTGGTTGTAATTAGGATTGGATTTGTGTACGAGGTAGGCTCAAATTATTAATCAATTTATTTATATGTTCCTTTACTCAAAGCACAAAGTTCTTCTCATATTAGATTTAAATTTTGTTTTGGGCTAATTGAGCAAGAGTTTTCAAAATTAGTTTTCAGGTCATAGCAAGACATAGAGATCTTCTTGAGTATCGAAATAACGACCACTTCCTAAGATAAAATCTTTTTAAAAAACTGGAGTTAAATTAACTTTAATATAATGTCTTAGTCTAACTAGTTTAGAGTGAGATGAGTTAGCTTCTTCTAGTTCCACTTGACTAGATAGGTAGGATACATTTTGCCCAGCCTAAACATACACCTAACCAGGTTTTTCTAGTGTACGATCAGCTCAACTTGCATTGATATCAAATTATAGGATCGAACTCGACGTTAGGGGGTGAATGACATTATGAATTTAAAAAATAAGTAGATAGTAAATAAAACAGTTGAAACAATCAGAGTACCGGATAATAAAGACTACTTAAATTGATTCAATCAAGTAAAATAAGATAATAAGCATACAATCAATTTAGCTAATAGTTAAAACATGTAAGCAGTTTATTAACTAAACCAAAAGTAGGTACATGCAATAATAATAATAATAATAATATATTATTATTATTATTATTATTATTATTATTATTATTATTATTTCTAAATTTTTCTTAGGTGAAGAAATCTTACCAAAAAAAAAAAGGAATCTAAAAATTAAGCATAATAACAAAATCAAGCAACACAACAAAAATGAAAAATGTACTCAAGGTGTTGCCTATAAAAAATTCAAGTGCGTGTTACAGCGTGTCATAGCACAGAAGACAAATGAGCACTTAGAGCACGAGAACAAGAGTGAATTCTATGAAGATAAGTGATTTTCAAGCTCTCCCCTGGTAGCTTAGAGCATTCCCGGTCGCCTATATCGATGTTGAAGTGGCTACAACTTTTATCTGTTCGATAACATTAATAAAACTCTCCTGTCACCCGTAAGCCCTCCGGTTGCCTGGAGAGGGGGGCCAAATTTCATCTTAACATAACTTGCTTGGATTGCTGATAACTCCATCTCCCGGTTGCCTAAAAGCTACTCTGGTCACCCGTATTCCCCAGCCTCCTAGACCTAATACGGTTGCATGGATCCTCTGAAATCCCTTCATCAAGAGTTATCACCATCCAATCTCCCCTTGACTCTAGCCGATTGTCCGGAACCATCAAACATGCTTTCCTGTAATGGTTACTGTTGGTATATTTGACATCAATAATTAAACCTGAGTTTTGATGAATGACAAATGGATTAAAGTTAGATAGTTATTGATCTAACCTTATTACCGAGTGTGCAGGGTTGACTAACTTAACTAGTCAAGAGGACCTGACACTAGGCAGGAAGTCGAGATGTGTGATTCATGATTGGCTAAGTCTAGATGTGGAATTCTAACAGGAGAAAGTCTGGATGTGCGATTCCGATAGGAGATTGGGATGTTTGATTCCCTGTTGGCGAAGTTCAGATCCAGACTAAAGCAAGCATCTAAGAGTTGGACTATCCATTTTGATGAGGTAATCAAACAGTTTAATTTCTCACAAAATCCAGACGAACCTTGTGTGTATCAAAAGGTTAGTGGCAGTGTAGTCGTATTCCTAATATTATGTGTTGGATCAAAAGCGCTAGAGGGGGGAAGGGTGAATAGCGCTCGTGGCTATTTCGTTTGTTTCGTATTCAGAAATCGTCCGAGAGTAATGCAGCGGAAATAAAGGAAAAAATCAAACACAGAGAAGACCCAAGTGTTTTTACTTGGTTCGGAGCCTTGGGTGACTCCTACTCCAAGGCCCTTGCTCGTTGAGCGATTACATTGGGCAATTCACTATTAAATCACAATAATACAGATATGAATTAAGTACAACAGAATTAAGTAATACCGACAACAAAGAAATGAAATCTGAAGCTCCGAGTCGTCGGGATGATGTTGCAGCACTTCGAGATCGTCTTGTTAGCAGCTTGTAGCGCTAGGGTTGCTCGAAAGTTGTTGTTTTGAGCTTCTGCCTCGACCCCCCTTTTATACTGTGCTGGAGGAGCCTCCAAGCCTATCCAAGGCGCCTCCAGGCCGCCGAGTTGCATGGGTGGATCAACACAAACCTGGTCGCACGTTAACAGGTTTAAGGCGCCTTCAAGCCCTGGTCTAAGGCGCCTCCAGCTCCATCCAAGGCGCCTTTAACTCCTCTGGACAGCTGGCTTCAGCTTGCACCTGAGGCGCCTCCATGGAGCATGGAGGCGCCTCGGACACTGTTCCTCCGAGGCTCAAATGTGCTTCTTTGTGTTAGGACTTTGACGCCCGCTAGAGGGGGTGAATAGCGTCTCACCCAAATCGTCGTTTCCTACGTTTGTTAGTGCATAACGAAAACAAAAATACTAACAAACAAAAACAAAGCTAACACTAGAAAACAATAAACAAGAAGCAAACCCAATGACACGTTGTTTAACGTGGTTCGGAGATGAAGCTCCTACTCCACGGCTGTCCGTAAGGTGGACAATTCCGATCCGTCGGTGGATGACTCCCCGGAAAACCTCCGGCTAACTCGTGTAGCTCCTTATGGGTGGAGAAACCTCGCCACAAACTCTCACCAAGGACTCTTGAGAAGCTAGGGAACTGGTAGACTACTAATAGGGGTTAACCACCTCTATTTCGTCAACCTTAACCAAACTTCCAATGCTTGGTTATATAGGCCACAAGTTAGAAAACCCCGCTTACCAGTCGACTGCCAAAACATGCAGTCGACTGCCCTTCGTGGAAATTCGACCGTTGTAGCCCAACGGCTCGATACCAACTCTCTGTTCGCTCCCAGTCGACTGCACAGTCGACTGATGAAACCACCAGTCGACTGCTACAGTACTGCTACAGTAACGCTACAGTACTGCTACAGTAAACCCTAATTCTAGGATTTTACCCCGAGTACATTCACTCAGCACTCGTTCTCGCCCGACCAACCTAGACCTAGCTTTCTAACCTCCTTCATCAGCCTTGCGTCCCTCGGATGTCTCCCTATCTTTCACGTCTTGCCTTCTGGAGCTTCCATCGGCCTTGTCATTGTTGTCGGGTCTTCCTTTGCCAAGAGGTCCCGCCTCCGGGACTTCATCCATTGCCAAGTCACACTTGGACTTACGTTGCCAAGACTACATGCTTGGACTTACACCGCCAAGACTCATCCTTGGACTTTCCTCCTTTGCCAAGATCACACTTGGACTTTCCTTGTTGTACCTGTATCCTGCACACTCACAATGCATATCAAATACAACAATAAACCTAACTTAAACATTTTCCCAAACATCAAAACTTAGGGTACCCAGATTGCTCCAACACTTTGTTCTTGCAAAATGTATTAGTCCCAAACACAAACCCTGCAAAACAAAGTTAGCACAGAAATATGATAAATGATATAATCGACAGTCATCGGACTTTCCGGGTCTGACTTTGGATTTCCGACCGGAAACCCTAGATCGACCCGACGCCTACTGTTCCCTCTATGGGGAACACGTCCTCACCTACTCCACTCAGGAGATTTACCTGTTGCTAGTACGATCCTCCAGATCGACTGGACTTTTGCTCAGTGTTCGAAGCTTCCGGACTTTCTACTGGACTTCCGCTTCCCGACCCGTCCAGTCTTCCACCTGGTTCGCGACACCAGGACTTTCCACCTAGGGTTACCACCCCCTAGGACTTTTTGCCTGAAGCTCTCGACCCACCAAGACTTTCCGCATAGGGTTACCACCCCCTATGACCTAGGGTTACCACCCCCTATGACCTAGGGTTACACCCCCTAGGGTTTTCCACCTGCCTAACCGCAGCTAGGACTTTTGCCTAAGTACCACTTAGGACTTTCCTGCAAGCTCCATGAACTTGTTAGATCACAAGATGACTTAACTTTGAACCCTTTGTCATTATCAAAACTTGGGTTCGATCGTCTGATGCTTCCCGCACCAACAATCTCCCCCTTTTTTATTATGGCAACTCAGATTCAAAGTTAAGTAAAACAGAATGCATAAATAAACATAAGCATGCTTTTAAATAAGAATTTTAAGCACAAACTTAAGCATACTTAAGTAACAAGTTAAGTACAGGCTAAAGAGATTTTAAAATTTAACGTAAACTTAAAATTTACAAAGTTAAGGCTCCCCCTTAATAAGAGAACTCTTATCCTTAGTTTGAATTTTTTTTGTCCTACTCTCCCCCTTTGCTATATATTAAAAAACTTTGTAGGAAAAACTTAGTAAAAATGTTGAAGCCCAAAAATAGAATTTAAAACACCTGGCTTTTAAAAGTTTATAGGGAAAACTTTGTAGGAGAAAGACTTAGTAAAATTTTGCTAAGTAAAAATAGTTTAAGTGCAAAACAACTCTGTTTAGCCAAAATTTTGAAAACTTAAGCTTTTAAAGACTTTCTTTAAACTGAAAAGTCTTTTAAGAGGGATTTTCTTAAGTACGAAAATTGAATCAAGTTTGGAAAAAACTTTTAAATAAAACACTTAGCTTTAAGGAAAGGATTTTTGGCTAATTTAAAGAACTTTTCAAACACTTAGCTTTTTATCATTAATCTTCATTATAAAATTCTTAGCTAAATGTTTAAAGAGATAATTTTCTTTCAACTAAGCTAGTAAAAAGTTTACTTTGACAAATAACTTTAGCCAATTTTGAAACTTAGTTGAAATCTTTGGGGAAAAATAAATTTTCAAACTCTGTTAGATAAATTTTCAAAGCTTTATTGGTAAATATTCTTTTAATTTTGACCAAGTTTTTTGAATAATAGCTTGAAAAGTGAAAAGAAAAAAAATAAACTTCACTAAATTTTCAAACAACTTTGAAAAGTATATAAAAAATATTAAGAAAGTCTAAGACTATTTTTTTTTTGAAAAATATTTAAATGACTAATGAATTCCAAAATACTTAATGGCCAAGGAGGAGCAATAAGGTTAAACCTTAATGTCCAAGCATGAGTTGAGTTAATTTGATTGCAAGTTAACTAAGTTCTTTTAGTAAGGTATCAGAGCCCTAATGTGCAAGTTGAGTAACCCTAAAAGATCAAATACTTAACTTCTTGGTCACATGTCTAACCATCTAGCTACTAGCTGATTGTCTAGAGGACAACAACTTTCACTTGGTTAGTCAAGTTAAGTCAATAGATCCAGTTAGATTTGACTAGGGCTGGATGACTTGACTTGATTATTGTATATTAGGTATTTAACGTCCAAACTCATATTGATGCACAGATATAAGCATTCTTGAGTCCATACTGTACCCTATGCATCTCACACCATTCTAAGTTTTTCAAGCACAATCAAGGTAAGTCTAGGTGTTTGTGAGATGCTCTGGATGAATTCTAGGGGAACATGATATCTAGGGTAGTGCCTAGGCTAAATTTGAAGATCTAGTAAAATTGGAATTTTGAAACCAAAATTTTTCCTAGAATTTTTAAACCACAAGATGATTTTGAAAATAAGAATAACGGTAGGAAACTGATTTGAAAATCAAAATCTACTCTACCCAACACATTCCTGTTTGCGCAGAGTTAAATAAATAAAACTGGTAATCAGAAATAAGTAGAGTTTTCTAAAACTAGTACAACCAGAGTAGAAAATGGAAATGTCTGTCTAATATCAGGGTACATGAAAGATGATGTCAAACAGCAGGGTCATCAGCTGGGGGGTCATCAGCTGGAGGTGGTGCAAGGGGCTGCTCGGGTGCAGGCTGGCCCTGGCGACGTATCTCTCCCCGAAGAGACGCGAATCCCGCAACTATCTTGGATCGGAGAGATCGGAGGAAGCGATGGCTATCTCGAACAGCGCGTCGAGTCTCAATGGACTGAACCTCAAGACGGGCGAGTCTGTCCTCGACGGAGAGTGATGCCAAAGTCGAATGACCGACTGATGTAGAGGGCCCGGCAGAGGTGGAAGGTAAAGGATCTGCAAAAAAATCCTCTGCTAAGAAGTTGGGCCACTCCTCTCCCTCGCCCGGTGCATCCTCGGCCTCTGGAGCAATAGGAGCAGCGACTGGCTATGGCCGGCCCTTCCAGGCCAGAATCCCCTCAGCATTGACCTCTATACCGGCTAATCGAAGACTACGCTGCCCTAACTCATCGTATAGTGTAAGTGGGATGAGTGTCCCTATGGCCGTGTCTATCCTAGAGGTGGAGAAAATCTGGGTCAAGATATGACAGTAGGGCATGTGCACGACTCCTGATGTGACTGTATTGGATGCATGTATGATGTTATGGAACATATGCAGTGCAATATCTATATCTAATCGCTGACTCAAGGCGTATAAAAAGAATGAGTGGGAGGATCGCATCTTCGTGACGTCACGAGATGTGATCGACAAAATGCATGCTGTCAGGACTCTGTACATAACGTAGTCCTGAACCCTAAGAAGAGTCAACCTGAACTCAGTCAGTCCAAATGGTCTCTCCTCTCCAAAAAAGTACGTGTAGATGGTGTCTAAGGTGATATGAGAATAGGGATCACCGAACGGTAGATCCCTACCCGGGTAGCACAGGAAGGTGCATGTAGACTCCCTAAGCTCTAAACTCGTACGAATCAGGGAGGGGGTAAACTGGATGTCAGTTCCACCAACTCTGATGGAATACGTACTATCATCAACCTTCTCGAGGTTGTGATAGAACTGTGCACATAAGTCCTAGTTTACTGTATTGTTGCAGTAAACCAGTTTCCCTAATTGATAGTAATCTATCATCTGGACTGCGGGATGACAGAACTGGGAAAAGAATGTCCTACCTACATACCTAGGTTTAATAGACTCAAATGTAAACCTAGCAAAATCTACCCTATACTGCTCTGAGGGGAATCTAGGGTCCGTAGAAGGGGCCCTAGCTGGTATAGGATCAACAATGCGACGTTTTATAATTTGTGCAACATATATATAAAAAAAATATAGAATAATGACATATAAGAACAATAGGGAGGTTTAAGATATACCTAGGAGGTATTGTAGGAGGTTGAGGGAGTTTGGATGCGTTGAAGGCGCCTTAGGGGAAGAAATCGTCAGTTTTAGAGAAGAAACCGAGGAGAAAAGCGATCTGCGAACGAACAGAAAAGGTTCTGTTCATTTCTGAAATTTTGGATTGAAGGCGCCTTTGAAGGTGCTTAAGGCGCCTTAACGGGGTTGTTGGAGGCGCCTCGGAGAGCATCCGAGGCGCCTTTGATTAAGGCGGCGGGAGATTTCCCGCCGTGATTGAGGGCGCCTCCCTCATGTGGGAGGTGCCTCCGTGTCCAATTTTTTTTTAATTTATAATTAAAAAGTATTAAGTATTAAGTAAAAAAATATTAAGGTTAAGGAAGATATTAAAGGTTAATTAAATTTTAAAAAATATTTAAGTTAATTAATTTTGAAAAAAATATTTAAGTTAATTTATTTTGAAAATGATAAGTTAATTTGAATTAATTTAATTTTAATTACGAATTTTAATTTTGAATTTCAAATTTTAATTTGAATTTCGAATTTTGAATTTGAATTTTGAATTTTGATTTATATTTTGAATTTCAAATTTGAATTTCTTTTAATTTATATTCCTTAGTCATCACACCCGATCTAAAATTTCAATCAGGTAATCCTATAATTTTTGTGAGATGAATTAGGTTCAATTTTAGGGTTTTGTTTAACTTTGTGTTAGATTCAGGTTTAGCTTTGGGTTCAACAAATAGACATTTTTTGGATAAACTTCTAGGCTATGGTGAGTCACAAGGACATCATTAAAGTAACCATGCCTTCGAGGTTTTCCAAATAGTCCTACCCATTGCACTTAGTACAAAACCTTGGTCTAACTGGTTAGAATCCATAAAGGGTAGCTTCGGTCAGTTCCACTTAGCCAAATGCACTAGGTCGAAGCCATATCTTCCTAGACATGTGATAACTAAGCTTCCCTAATGTACTATCATCCAATACTTCACCAGTACCGTGAGTCAAATTAAACCTAACCTTTTTTATTCTAACCTTAATTACCCTGCCGGGTAGTCTACTCTTGGTTACCCTTGTCGGGTGGATTAAGTTTGGAGGTGCCAGCTATTCTGGAGCCTTCCCTTGCATTTTTAAGATTTTGTAAGAGTTTAATTTTTGAATTAATCTGAATTTTCAATTTGAATTGAATTTTAAATTTAATTTGATTTTTACTTTTAATTTTAACGTTAATTTTAATTTTAATTTTTAATTTGTTTTTGATTTAATTATGTTCTTTTTATTGATATAGTTTTTCTACTAGCTCCCCCTGGATCATAGCCTCGATATAGTCTATCGATGTAATGTATTTGATCCTTGGGGATCCAATATTGACCGAGTCCAGCTTGATTGATCAGGTTGGACTTGGGTACCCATGCTTGGACTGATTTACTATTTTGTCTGTTTACTAAGGACATGTAAGATTTATATTTCCTTTTGATTTTATATCCTAGCCCAGTTCTATTGTAAACGGCTCTTTATGTCCCAAGAATTAGGTCAAGCTTCTTGGAGCCCAGAGAGAACCGTTCTAATGTATTTTTCAAATCCTTGACCTGAGTGTTCAGACTGGAATTTTCTTCCTCAAGTTTTTGAACTTGAGTTGAATTTTCAGTCTGAACTGGGTACGGCAAGGTTTTGGAGTTAGTCACTTCTTTAAGAACTACTACTGTTGGTCCCTTTGGAGGCCGGCAAGAGGGGAGGGGTGAATTGCCCTACAAAAATTAAATCAAAAACCCTTCTCGGATATTCAACTAATTTAAAAGACACTTGTAATAATAAAACTAAGAGACTAAAAGAAAAGAGCAGACACAAGAGATTTACTTGGTTTACAATCAGGGGATTGCTAATCCAAGGAAAGTAAGCGCACTATCTGTTTATCTCTTTCGGGCGGAGTAGCCTCTTTACAGCGTTGACAACACAAATAAAAGAAACAGAATTGAAAGCACAGAGAAAACTGGTTACAAGTGAGTTGAATGATCTGTGCAAACCAGTGTTATATTTATAGCACTGGTCGGAGCGCCCCGAAGGGGTTCCGGGCGCCCTGGGGGGATAAAACTTTATCTCCCAACGTTCAGATCGAGTTTGACTCGATCTGGTCAACATCTTCGGTCCGGGCGCCCCGGTCAGCTCCGGGCGCCCCGGACCCCAAAAGTCAACTCTGGTTGACTTTTTCCGTCCGGTCGCTCTACTTCGGTTCAGCTCGTCTCGGTCCGAGTCTTCAACTCCGGCTCCGCTAGCTTGGGTGATCTCGGCCATCCGGAATAGGACTCACCCGAACCCAAATTCCGGCCTTCTCCTCGAGCAGCCTTCCTTCTCGGTTTCTCGTCCCTCGAACGCCGCGCACGTTCTTCTCGTTCACCGGTGTACTCTTCCGCTGTCACCTCGTCCCTCGGATGCACCGAGCCCGTCGGCTCTCACCCGTGCCGTCCTTCTCGCTAGCCGCGTCTTCCGCTCGATTTCCTGTGTTCCTAAGCTCCTGCACACTTAGACACAAGGGTTAGACAACGCAGGACCTAACTTAGCTTGTTTGATCACATCAAAACACCTGGGGTTCCAACAATCTCCCCCTTTTTGATGTGAGCAATCCAAGTTAAGTTAGGAAAAACATATGCAATAAAAATAATTTATTTGCAATTAAGTCCAAAGATATTTCAATTTAAAAATTATATTATATACGTCCCCCTAGACTTAACATCTGTCTCCCCCTTTGATCACATAAAAAATAGGGGTTCTTAGACAAGTCTAAGGTAAGTTTACAAAAAAAAAATCTTAAGTGTTAAAATAAATTCTAAGTAAAACAAAATTTTGTGCAACAGAATAGATACTTTAAAAAAATTTAAAAAAAACTTAAGGAAATTTTTTTTAAAAAAAAAATTTCTAAGGCAATAAAAAAACTTAAGGCAATTTTTTAAAAAAAATCTAAGAAAAAGAATTTTCTAAGGTAATTTTTTTTAATTTGCAATGTAAGAAATTTCAAAAAAAAATTCTAAGTTAAAAACATGGGAAAAAAATTTTAATTTCCAAAAATAATAATTTTTTTTATTATTAGAAACATTTTCTAAGGTAAAAATTTCTAACTCAATTTTAAATATTTTCTAATACAAATTGAATAACTCTTTTTAAAGCATCAAGTAAATTAAATTAATACTTTTTCAGTTAGTCAATTAAACTTTTCATTTCGATACTTGGCTTCCAGGTTGTGGCGAGGCACTAGGCCTTCTTGGTTATTGGAGCAACAACCACTTCCTTAGACAAAGTCTCATAAAGAAATTAGTTGTTTAATTTCCATACTGAAAATGCTAAGTCTAATTTTAATTTTAAATTAAACAGGTCTTTGGAACCCAGTAGAGGTTCCTACCTACAGGATTAACCAAGTATTTCCTAGGTACATAGATTTTTGATATATTTCTAATTTGACTTTGATGAAATCTATAATACCAATTTAAACCTCTATAATTTCTAAAAGTAGAAATATTTGAGCCATTATATTTTTTCAATTTTTCTATTTCTTCTTTTAGTTTTTCATTTTCAATTTTCAATTTATCAAAATCCTCTATAAGACATGATTTTGCCAAAATTCTTTTTGTTTCTAAAATTTCATTTTCTAATTTGATATTTTTATTTTCTAATTTATAGATGGATTTAGCCATTGCCTTAATACCAAAGTAAAGTTCATCAGGGGGTAAGAGGCATACCTCACTTACCATATCAGACTTGAAGCCTGAATCTCCCCTTGCTTCGCTACTTCCATCTGAGGTCGCTCCCCCTTCATTGATGCTCGGTTCTGATGTACTTTATCCTTCGTAGCTTGCCATCAGTGCTATCCCGACATATTCTTGAATCTCGGACTCAGATGATGAAGTGTCGTCCCAAGTGGCTTTTAGGTTCTTGTGTTTCTTGGGTGTCTTCATTTTGTCCTTCTTTAGTTCTGGGCAATCCTCTCTTAAGTGTCCTTCCTTTTGACACTGGTAGCAACGCACTTTTCTTCTATTTCTTGGATTCTTTTTATTATGCATTTCTTTAAATTTATTAGATCTAAAAAACTTTTTAAAGTTTCTTACCATATATGCTTCTTGGTCTTCTTCGGAGTCTGACTCGGGTTCATCCTTTTTGGTTGCATTCAACGCCATTATCTGACTTGAGTCTTTTGTTGTAGCTACACACCTGGTTTCATGTAACTCAAGAGTAGAAAACAACTCTTCTAAAGTACTTACCTCCAGGTCTTTTGAAATATAGTAGGCGTCGACGATTGATGTCCACTCCGGAGTTCTGGGAAACACGTTGAGTGCATAGCGTATGCTGTCCCGATTTGTTACCGTTTCTCTGAGGTTCTCGAGATCAGTAATCAGTTCTTTTACCTTTGCGTGTAGATTGGCTACCTTCTCACCTTTTTTCAGACGAATGTTCATCAACTTGTTCCGGAGGATGTCTTTTCTAGCGAGCTTCGCTTCAGACGTGCCTTCGTGGAGTTCCAGGAACTTCTCCCAGAGTTCTTTAGCAAATGAATAACTTCCGATGTGGTTTACCTCTTGAGGCGGTAACACGCTCAGCAGGTGATATTCCGCACGGCTGTTTGCTACAGATTCATTCTGCTCCTTCTTTGTCCAATTGCTCTCTTCTTTGTCTTCTCCATCTTGATTCGTCGGAGCTAAAAAACCATACTTCATTATAAATCAAATTTCGAAATCAGTTCTTAGGAATACCTCCATACGACGCTTCCAGTCTGCGAAGTTCCCCTCGAATTTTGGTGGGACGATGCTTGGTCCGACCATCTTGTTGCTTCGATCGACGGTTAGTCCTCCTGAAGCGCCTCGCTCTGATACCACTTGTTGGTCCTTTTGGAGGCCGGCAAGAGGGGAGGGGTGAATTGCCCTACAAAAATTAAACCAAAAACTCTTCTCGGATATTCAACTAATTTAAAAGACACTTGTAATAATAAAACTAAGAGACTAAAAGAAAAGAGCAAACACAAGAGATTTACTTGGTTTGCAATCAGGGGATTGCTAATCCAAGGAAAGTAAGCGCACTATCTGTTTATCTCCTTCGGGCGGAGTAGCCTCTTTACAGCGTTGACAACACAAATAAAAGAAACAGAATTGAAAGCACAGAGAAAACTGATTACAAGTGAGTTGAATGATCTGTCCAAACAGTGCTTTATTTATAGCACTGGTCGGGGCGCCCCGAAGGGGTTCCGGGCGCCCTGGGGGGATAAAACTTTATCCCCCAACGTTCAGATCGAGTTTGACTCAATCTGGTCAACATCTTCGGTCTGGGCGCCCTGGAGGGTTCCGGGCGCCCCGGTCAGCTCCGGGCGCCCCGGACCCCAAAAGTCAACTCTAGTTGACTTTTTCCATCCGGTCGCTCTGCTTCGGTTCAGCTCGTCTCGGTCCGGGTCTTCAACTCCGGCTCCGCTAGCTTGGGTGATCTCGGCCATCAGGAATAGGGCTCACCCGAACCCAAGTTCCGGCCTTCTCCTCGAGCAGCCTTCTTTCCCGATTTCTCATCCCTCGAATGTCGCGCACGTTCTTCTCATTCACCGGTGTACTCTTCCGCGGTCACCTCGTCCCACGGACACACCGAGCCCGTCGGCTCTCTCCCGTGTCGTCCTTCTCTCTAACCGCGTCTTCCGCTCGACTTCCTGTGTTCCTAAGCTCCTGCACACTTAGACACAAGGGTTAGACAACGCAGGACCTAACTTAGCTTGTTTGATCACATTAAAACACCTGGGGTTCCAACAGCTACTTCCTTTAGAAGTGACTTGACCTTAAGGTTTGATTTTGCTAATTTGCGTAATAAGTAATTAACTAAATTGTTTAACCGAGGAATACTTACAGCGGTGTCAGGCCCTTCGGAAACGGATATGGATCCGTGGCTTCGCTCGGACTCGGCTTCCGACTTGCTCTCGCTCTCGGACAAATTGATCTGGTCCCGGGCCATCAGTGCAAGTAGACTCGTCTGATCGAGTTCGTCGTCGATATCTTCTTCTGAGGATTCGTCCCATGTCGCCTTCAGCGCCTTCTTTTTCCTTTGCTACTTTGCATCCTTCTAATTTGGGCAGTTAGCCTTGATGTGCCCTTTCTGGTTACACCCATAGCAAGTTACCTCGAACTTGACTTTTGAGCTTGGTTGACTCTCCTTGGATTGGACTGCTTTCTTTAGGTCCCTCTTGTTGAAGCCCTTCTTCTTCTTGTAGAGCTTCTTCACAAGATTCACGAGTTCGGAGGTCAATTCGTCGTCTTCATTGTCTGAGTCGGGTTCGTCTTCTGACTCCGGTTCAATTCTTCGTCTTGATCTTGGTTCGCGTGTTTGACTGGTACCTGCAACCAAAGCAATACCCTTCTCGGTTGGCTGTGTATTAGTCTGTTCATGCAATTCGAATTCAGAAAATAATTCATCTAGTCTAATGGAAGATAAGTCCTTGGAGAGTTTGTAGGCATCTACCATTGATGCCCACAATGTACTCCTTGGAAAAGCATTTAGAGCGTACCTTATAATATCCCGATTCTCGACTCTTTGCCCGATCACATGGAGAGAGTTGAGAATGTCTTGTATGCGTGCGTGGAGTTGACTTGCTGTCTCTCCGTCCTGCATCTTTAGATTATACAATTTATTAAATAACAAATCCCTCTTACTAACCTTGGTGTCGGAGGTGCCCTCGTGGAGTTCGATCAACTTCTCCCATAGCTCTTTTGCGTTGGAGAACGGTCCAACTCTGTTGAGCTCTTCCTTGGTCAGTCTGCACTGGAGGGTGCAG
Organism: Zingiber officinale; assembly: GCF_018446385.1. Classification (NCBI taxonomy): domain Eukaryota; kingdom Viridiplantae; phylum Streptophyta; class Magnoliopsida; order Zingiberales; family Zingiberaceae; genus Zingiber; species Zingiber officinale. The sequence goes on from NC_056007.1 coordinate 83,755,676, forward strand.
GCAGCTCTGACATCGACGTCCACTTTCTTGATTAGTGATGGTTCCCATTTTTCGCAGGGTGTAGGCTTGCCATCTTCGTCGGTTGGAAGTTGCAGTCTAGTCTTGACGATCATCCATGTCTCGAACTGGATTTTGAGGAATATTTCCATTCGTCCCTTCCAATACCCGAAGTCTTCTCCGGTGAAGAGCGGGGGGTGAACAATGCTGAAACCCTCTTGTTGGGTCATTAATAGTATGCAAAATAAAAAAAAATGTCCCAAGACTAGGTCTTGCATTAGCAGTGCGGGAAATAAATTTAAGATTACGAGCTTAAGTGGTGTTGTACCAACTTCGAGCTAAAACCGATTCGAGAAAAAAAATTAGAATGTAGCTATTAAGCTAGATTCTAATTGACTCTGTAAAACCGAAAACACCACGAAAAAATTGCGTGATTGATGGTTACACCAAATCAACGCGACCCTGCTCTGATACCAATTGTTGGATCAAAAGCGCTAGAGGGGGGGGGTGAATAGTGCTCGTAGCTATTTCATTCGTTTCGTATTCGAAAATCGTTCGAGAGTAATGCAGCAGAAATAAAGGAAAAAACCAAACACAGAGAAGACCCAAGTGTTTTTACTTGGTTCGGAGCCTTAGGCGACTCCTACTCCAAGGCCCTCGCTCGTTGAGTGATTACTTTGGGCAATTCACTATTAAATCACAATAATAAATATATGAATTAAGTACAACAGAATTAAGTAATACCAACAATAAAGAAATGAAATCTGAAGCTCCGAGTCGTCGGGATGATGTTGCAGCACTTCGGGATCGTCTCGTTAGCAGCTTGTAGCGTGAGGGTTGCTCGGAAGTTGTTGTTTTGAGTTGCTACCTCGACCCCCCTTTTATACTGTGCTAGAGGCGCCTCCAAGCATGTCCAAGGCGCCTCTAGGCCGCCGAGTCGCACGGGTGGATCAGCACAAACCTGGTCACACCTTATCAGGTTTAAGGCGCCTTCAAGCCTCCTCAAGGTGCCTTCAAGCCCTGGTCCAAGGCGCCTCCAGCTCCATTCGAGGCGCCTCCAGCTCCTCTGGACAGCTGGCTTCGGCTTGCACCCGAGGAGCCTCCAAGCTCCATGGAGGCGCCTCGGACACTATTCCTCCGAGGCTCAAATGTGCTTCTTTGTTCCTGCAAAATGTGTTAGTCCCAAACACAAACCCTGTAAAACAAAGTTAGCACAGAAATATAATAAATGATATAATTGACAGTCATCGGACTGTCCGGGTCTGACTTCGAATTTCCAACCGAAAACCCTAGGTCGACCCGATGCCTACTGTTCCCTCTACGGGGAACGCGCCCTCACCTACTCCACTCAGGAGATTTACCTGTTGCCAGTGCGATCCTTCAGATCGACTGGACTTTTGCTCAGTGTTCGAAGCTTCCGGACTTTCTGCTGGACTTCCGCTTCCCGGCCCGTCCAGTCTTCCACTTGGTTCGTGACACCAGGACTTTTCACCTAGGGTTACCACCCCCTAGGAATTTTTGCTTGAAGCTCTCGACCCACCAAGACTTTCCGCATAGGGTTACCACCCCCTATGACCTAGGGTTACCACCCCCTAGGGTTTTCCACCTACCTAACTGTAGCTAGGACTTTTGCCTAAGTACCACTTAGGACTTTCCTGCAAGCTCCATGAACTTGTTAGATCACAAGATGACTTAACCTTGAACCCTTTGCCATTATCAAAACTTGGGTTCGATCGTCTGATGCTTCCCGCACCAACATTATATGTTGATGACATATTGCTTATAGGAAACTATGTGTCAGTTATATAGTCAATTTAAGTTTGGTTGTCCAATATGTTCTCCATGAAAGACATGGGAGAATCAACTTACATCTTCAGGATGAAAATCTATAGAGATAGATCTAAAAGGTTGCTTGGTCTTTCACAGTCGACATATATAGACAGAGTGTTAAAACGGTTTAGCATGTCTGAATCTAAGAAAGGTTTCACACCTATAATGCATGGAATTCAACTTTTGAAGTCTATGCGCCCACACACAGAAAACGAGAGGATTTGCATAGATAAGATACCTTATACATCTGCAATAAGATCTATCATGTATGTTATGTTATGTACAAGACCCGATGTATTATATGCTCTGAGTGTTACGAGCAGATACCAGTCTGATCTAGGAATGGATCATTGGGTGGTTGTCAAGATGATCCTTAAGTACTTAAAAAGAACTAAGGATATGTTCTTAGTTTATGGAGATGGTGATATGACCATACGCGGATATATAGATGCTAGTTTCCAGACGGATAAGGATGACTCCAAGTCCTAGTATGGATTCATATTCATATTAAATGGAGGCACAGTTAGTTGGAAAAGTTTCAAGCAAGACACTGTTGCAGATTCTATCTGTGAGGCAGAATACATTGTAGCTTTGGAAGCAGCAAAGGAAGAAGTTTGGATCAAGAAGTTCGTTACTGAACTTAGAGTGGTTCTATCCATTGTTAAAGCATTACCTCTTTATTGCAACAACACTGGAGCCATTGCGCAAGCAAAGGAATCGAGGTCTTATCAACGATCAAAACATGTGCTTCTCCGTTATCATCTGATCAGGGAGATCGTTAGTAGGAAAGAAATACAACTCGAGAAAATTTTCACTGAAAGGAATCTAGCAGATCCTTTGACAAAGGCTCTCCCACAAAGTAAGTTTAAGAGTCATGTTTGTGCTTATGGTTTAGGACACCATGGCAATTAGCTTTAGGCCAAGTGGGAGTATTAGAATTTGAGGGATATCTTAAGGTAATCGTCTTATGATTTTTTTTCTATTTATTTGATAAGTATAGATTCTCTATTTGATTGCATATTATATGTTTGATCGTCTTAAACTTATTTACTGGATGCCCGTAATATAATTCATAGCATGAGAGAATTTGTGATTGGATCGCAACTAGTGATTATCTCTACATGTGCAATTATGAATATATTAAAATTTCCTTAGTCGTCAAACTGATGCATTCAGATATCATCAATTCTGTAAAACTAGCATGGGTTATACTCCTTAGTTCGGCCAAGCAGTTATTTTCTCACTGGCTGGAGACATTGGGATGTCGAGAGTTAAACGTGGATGTTGGTTATGGTAATTAGTTCATTGGAGTGACTCGCTGTAAGACTTCATATGGTTCTCTACATATATATAGATATGTCTGTGCAGCTCTTACTGCAGCACGAGTGCAAGTTTCCTTCGACTTGAGGTATACAAGTCATCTTGGTCATAGAGATTTATACTTTAACATCTTAAGCAAACATCTCATTGAGGTGTGGACCCGGGATGATTTGGTATATGTTGAAGTGCCCAAAGGTATTTAGATAGCCCACGGAGGATTCTTCGCTCCTTGCGAGGAGGTGTATACCCTATGACCACTCGTTAGGATTATTACTCAAAGTTTTTGGCCAAAGCATCACTTGTTAAGAGTGCAAGACTCTTGTACACATGTACGAGTAATTTGAATCTGTAAAACGAGGAAGTATTACTTGGGCTAGGTGTGACGTAGTTATCCTAGTGAGGACAAGACACATAGACCATGTCCTGAACCAAGTGGATATAAGACGTGTGAAAGGAACGAGACATGACTCACTGTAGCTGCTGAAGGGTTTAGAATTAATTCTAAGATCAACTATAATTTTCTGACTAATTGGGGATTATGATGTACTAGTAGGTGTCACTCATGATCGTTCTATAATTAAGTAATTAATTATGGATGACCAAGATAAATCGGGAACCTATTGGGTCACACGCACAAACGAGTCTCTAAAAGATATAAAACAAGTTAAATAATAGGATTCTTAGATCAAGAGATAAATGTTTGGTTGGACCATACATAAGACAAATATGGAAATATTTGTCGCAATGGAAGCGCGAATGGGCCACATCTCTTATGGAAGAGTTGGATCATATTTGGTTTAATCATGAATTAGTCATGAACCAACTTAGTTTAGTTGTGAACCAAATCAAGGGGTTAATGGGATAATTTTTTGTTAAGAGATAATGGGTTGGATTTGAGCTTTCTAATCCAACTCATTAATGAGGGTTATATATTGATATGGTTGAGAGAAAATTATTCACATGAGATCATTAATTGGCTTGTAAGATTTTTAGAAAATCTTAACCCAATTTCTCTTCTCCTCTTACTATCCCCTCTCTCATTGCTGCCGCCAACAAGGGGAAGTCTTTCCCCTTGTTGCCATGACCACCACAAGGGAGAAAACTCTCCCTTGTGTGCTTCTCTTCCGCTTGATCCCTTTTCTTCGCTCGTGACTAGTAACTTTCAAAGGAGAGTTTTGTACTCAAGGAATTATTTTGAGGAGCTCGGCACGGATATGAATAGAGGCAAGGTTCGACAACGTCGCTACGGTTGATGCTCTTCTCTTTACAGGTCATCCGTAAGGTACACCTAGCATAAATTTACTTTCCGTAAAAATTTAATTATGTGATCATGTTTGACATGTTCTATCCTTGTATGCGTGTGGTGTGTGTGATATCATAATTTAGGAAATATTATTATTTTATTTTCCTCTATGTATATTTACAAAAGGTGTTTTTGCACACACTGCATTGAGCATATCCCCACACTTACCAAGTGTAGAGATACTTTCCAGAATCACACATCCAGACTTCGGGAATCAAACATCTCGACCTATTAGAATCGCACATCCGGTCTTCTCCAATTGGGAATCTCACATCTGGTCTTTGGAAATCACAGATCTCGACCCTTACCAAAATCTCACATCTGGAATTCAACCTGTCAAGAATCAAACATCCTGACTTACCGAAATCATACATCCTATCTTCAACCAATTAGGAATCAAATATCCTGACTGATGTTAGTCAACCCTGCATACTCAATTACAAGGTTAGACCATGACAATACCTAACTTAACTCACTTGTCATTTATCAAAATCTTGAGTTAGATCATTAATGCAACTTAGACCAACAATCTCCCCCTTTTTGATGCAATGACAACTTGGGTTAGACTTAGGAAAAAAAAATGTAATAATAATTGATTTAAGAGAAAATTAATTAAGAAATATTAATTATTGTTTTATTCTTTTGATTATTTTATGGTTAACTTTTTCTCACTTAACCCCTTAACCCTTACACTCCCCCTTTGTTATTTATCAAAAATATGCAAGTAAGTATACTAAAGTACTGAAACACAACTAAGTATAATCTTGTCAAAATAAGCTTAAAAACTTGTAGATTTATTGTAGGGAGGAGTTTAGTGTTAAAAAAAATTCCACTTAGGTTTCAAAATAGGTTTTGAAAGCTAACTTTTTCAAAATAACTTCAAAGTTTAAAATTCTAAAGTAGCTTCTAAAATATTTTCAAACTAACTTTTGCAAAGATTTCTAAGAATTTGAAAGATTTTTAAAATTTATAACAGGTTTTGAAGGCTAAAAAATTATAGCTAGTTTTGTACAATTTCTAATTAAGCTTTTACAACAATTTGTAAAAATTTTAAAAAAATTTAAAAATGTTCAAAAAAATCTTTTAACCAAAGATTGAAAAATATTTTCAAAATATTTTAAACTAGAGTTGTTGACTTAGAAATATTTTCAAAATGGTAAACAGGAGTTTTTAACTTAGAAATATTTTTAAAAAGTTTAAACAAGAGTTTTCAACTTATAAATATTTTCAAACATTTTAAACTAGAGTTTTTAACTTAGAAATATTTTAAAAAACCTTAAGCAAGAGTTTTCAACTTAGAAATATTTTTAAAAACTTTAAACAAGAATATCCTAAGTTATTTTAGAAAAGTTTAAGTAAATATTTCCAAAACAGTTTTCAAACACAGTTTTCAATTTGAAAAATAGAATTTTAGGAAATTTCATAATACATTTTGAAATTATTCTTCAATTATCCTTCCCTTGAACCTAATATTATTACGAAAAATATTCATCTAAAAATTATCCTTAAATGCCTAACTAATTGTTACTAAATGACTATTAGAAGATAGCAGTGTTCACTTGGTTAGTCAAGTTAAGTAAATATATCCAGTTAGTGTTTGACTAAAATAGATTACTTAACCTGATCACTATAATATTGGTATTTTTTATCCAGACCTGTTTTGATACACTGATATAAGCATCTGAAGTCCAAGTAATAGGCCTATGCATCTCACGCCGTTCTAAATTTATGAATACATAATCAAGGTATGTCTATTGTGGTTATGAGATGCTCAATTCCTAGATCTATAGGAACATGCTTTCTATGGATTTGATCTAGTCTAAGGCCAAACTCAATTTTAAAATACTAAGTAAATGAAATTTTTTAGAAAATATAATTAAAGTAATTTCCCTAGAATTTACAAACTAATTAAAAAATTATTTTGAAAATAGCAGTTCTAGTCTATCGCGCGCATTCTTAGTTATCTTTGTAGATGACTGAATTTGGATTCTGAATTTAAATGTCAGCCAAGTTTGACTTAGACTCAACATAGTTGAGCTCAATGTCTCTTTTGGAGACGTGATCTCTAATAAAGTGGTGTTTAATTTCAATATGTTTGGTTCATGAATGATACACTAGGTTTTTGGTTAAATTGATATAATTGATATTATCAATATGGACTTTTATATTTTGATATTTTAAGTTAAAGTCTTTTAATGTGTGCATCATTCATAACAATTGTGTCACACACACACTCATTGCTATGTACTCTGTTTTAGTAGTAAATAAAGTAACACAGTGTTATTTTCTACTAAACCAGCTGACAAGTGATGGTCCAAGTAGTTGACATCCACCACTTGTGCTCTTATGATCTAGTTTATAGCTGGCATAATCTGAGTCAGAGTAACCTATTAGTTCAAAACAAGGTGTTCTCGGGTATCAAATTCCTACATTTGTGTGCCTTTCAAATATATAAATATTCTTTTTACATTAGTTAGGTGAGATTATTTAGCATATATTTGGTATCTAGCATACATACTAACTGTAAATAAAATATCAAGTTGACTTGTAATTAAATATAAAAGGTTGCCTATGACACACCTATAATATTTTAGATCTATGGGTTTTCCATTTGGATCACTATCTAAGGTTGTGTTAGCCGTCATTGGTGTTTTTATTTCTTTGGTATTTTTCATTCCAAATTTTTTTATGTATTTTTGTTAGTAAACATAATTTCCTTCATTAGTTTATTTAATTTATAATCCTAAGAAATAAGTTAGTTTACCTATTAAGCTCATTTCAAATTCTAGTTCCATTAAAGTTATAAATTCTTACAGAAATTCTGAATTGGTGGAACTAAAGATTATGTCATTTACATATACTTGGGCTATGAAAATATCTTATTTGAGGGATTTTGCAAATAAAGTTGGATCAATTTGACCTTGGTTGAATCCTTTAGAAATTAGATAAGAGGTTGATCTTTCATACCAAGCGCTAGATACTTGTTTGAGACCATACAGTGCCTTCTTTATTTTAAACATGTGGTTAGAATGATCTAGACTCTCAAACCTAAGTGGTTGACCTACATACACCTTTTCTTTAATTAGCTCATTTAAGAAGGAAGATTTAACATCCATTTGATAAAGTTTAAAACCTTTATGGGTTGTATAGCTCAATAGCATTCTAATAGACTCAAGTCTAGCCACTGGAGCATATGTTTCATTATAGTCAAGTCTCTCTACTTGACTAAATGCTTTGGAAACTAGTTTACCTTTGTTTCTAATAATTTTCCCATTTTCACTTAGTTTATTTCTAAATACCCATTTTATTTCTATTATTTTTTTATTATCATGTAGTGGTACTAATGTAACACCCCAAATTTCATGATTTGGAGTCCTAAAAGACCTTATTAAAATCTAGAAATGCTTTAGAAAAATTCTAGAGATTTTTAGAAATTTATAGAATATTTTTATGCAATTTTTGGAGTTCGTTTGGTATTTTTACCAAGAGGAAGAAGTTTAAAAAATAATAATAATAATATATGTTGAAGCCGGGTTTTGAACACAAGATCACGGACCCGAACCCAAGTCTCAACGAACTCAGCCCAACCATCTGGTCTACGGATGTTTTGTTAATTATATATGGAGCGATATATATTTAAGTAGTAGTTAGGAACAGTAAAATAAATTGGAAATAAAAGTGCGCAGCGGAGGATTCGAAACCGCAACCCTTGACTTGGTCAAAACCGCAGCCAACCAACTCTTCCGCGAGTATTTCATGAAAAGGTAAGGAGCGAAATAATCTTAAGCCATAACAGAATACCCTAGGTTATAAAAGGATAAGTTAGGAGAGGGATTAATTATTTTCTTTTCCCTCAAAATTTCTCCTCTCGCACTCGGCGACGGCGTCCGCGATTTCCTGTTCTCGGGCGAAGACGAAGCCGAGGCTAGGGCTTCGTCTCCGGCGGTCGGCGAGCATCTTCTTCCGTGAGTTCTTCACCGATCCAAGCTCCTCTCGTAAAGGAGAACTCGAAGGCGTGAAGAAGACCGAGATTTCAAGCTCGCCCAAGCCCTAGAAGCATTAGAAGTTCTTCTCTTCCGCTGTAAGTCCAAGGAACGCATGTAAGTTGCTACTCACCTGCAGTAGGATAGTTCCGGATTCGTATTCCTTCTTGTTTTTGAATTTTCTGTGAAGATTGGGAATGCATGTTTGCTGCCGTGAATTCCTTCTTTCGGTTTCGTGTTTGATTAGGGGTTTAAGAAGAGTTCAAGGAAATTCTTTCTGCTTGAATTTCTGCCGCAGCATGTTTTGCCCTAAGGTTTTTCTGTTGCCTTATGAAGGGTTCGGTTATGAACATGTTTACATGGAACTTTAATCTCAGCAGGTTATAGTTTTGTTGTGCTAAGAATTGGAGATGAAATAAGCCTTATAGGGGTAAAATTCCAGCAGGTTTCAATTATGTTGTAGATTTTGTGAATTACTGCTGTTAAGCTTTGTAGTATTGGCATTTTATTTCACTGCCATGTTGTTCCCTTTCTAGTTAGGGTTCTGTTCTATTGAAGTTTAGTAGTATATGTTCTTGGCTTCCTTCCTTTTAAGTTCTGTTGTAGCAAGAATTAGTATCCTGTTGCTAGATATCAGATTTGATTTTATTCTGTGATGTTCTTGAAATAACTCAAGGTTTATGTCTTAAGCTTTCAGCAAGTTTAAATTAGTAATCCTATAGCTTGTAAGGTTAGATTGATTTCTTATCATGATATCATGTTTTGGTTCTATATAAATCATGCATGTTCTAAACTAATTTATATAATATTCAGTTCATACAATAATGTTTAGGAATGGCAAACTTAACCATATTTAAGAGATAAATTAGTAGGTTATGTTAGTTTTGGTTCTATGCTTCTGCATGCTACAAACTCAATGCATGTTTTATTGGTAGCGAGTATGCATTTCTCTTCTTGTTAATGCGAGAATTTGACTAACAGAATTTTAGTCCCCTTTTAGCATCTAGTTCCTTTACTATTGGAATAACATGAGCAGATTTATTCAAGTGAGCATTTATATTCATAGAAGTAGGCATGAACAGATTCATTCAAGTGTGCATTTATATATTCATTCAGTTCCTTTGCTATTTAGATTTAGTAAATAACATGAACATGTGCAGATTTTTATAAGCATAGCATGCAGATTTTTATAAGTATAGTATGCAGATTTTAATATGCAGAATTTTATTAGCATAGTAGGCAGATTTTTGGGTTAAGCGTTTCAAAGTTAGATTTTGCTTAAACACTTCAGTTTCTTTTAAAGAAGTATTCTTTTAGAAGTATTAACAAGTATAAGAAAGATAAAGAAAAGAAAGAAAAAGGCCAAGGCCTTAAGTAGATCCCAAAGTCAAGACTTTAGGGATTTTGGCACACAAGGTGCTAAAGAAAATGCCGAGGTATTATATAGAAGTATTAAAAGATAACAAGTATTTTACTTTTATCAGTGGCACTGTGCTGGACTCTCTGTCCTTGGGCTGGGCTCCCATAGTCGTCCCTAGGTTTAGAGGGTCGCCAAATGGGCCGCGAAATGGGCCGCCGAATGGGTCGGGTCGTTACAAAAGTAAAAGCACAGTTGCCGGGCCCAAGAAGAAGTTGATTATTATTTTGAAGTATTATAAGTATAAGTTTTTGAACAAGTAAAACGAGTTTTACATAAGTATAAAGTATTAAAGAATAAGTCTTTAAACAAGTGGAATAAGATTCAGAAGGTGTTTAGAATTCAGTAAGTTTAGTTCTTTATTCTACCATGTTTATCTAGTGGATGAGTAGTTTCATGTTTACCTATTAGATGAGTAGCATGATTAGCGAGTAGAATTACATGAGTAGATTTCTTAGCTTTTCTTTGCTATTAGTTTGCATTGAGCAGTTATGTTTATGCTTTATTCCTTTTTAGAGCATATAGTTTTTAGTTCTTTTCGTATACATGCACATTCGTGATTTTGTGAGTTAGATAGCGCTTACTAAGCAAATTTTGCTTATAGACTACACTTCCTCTTACTGCAGATACATGAAAGGAAAAGATATAGAAAGGAAGGTGACAAGGTGACGCGGATGGTGTGTGATGCCAGGACTATGGAAGCCTTGGGACTTAGTTTAAGAATTTATTAAGATTGCCTTTTATTAAGAATGTATTAGATGAGTCATTTAGTCTTCCGCTGTTAGTTAATTGTATGTTTATTTTGTTTCCGCTATCCATTACTTGCATGATTTGATTTCATTAAACTGCGTGGTGATGTTATTCTTTTTGTGTGTTTGATATGTGTTCCAGCCGCCTGTGGCTGTGTATATTATGTTATGTATGTCAGTTTAAAGTCACCGGTACAGGGGAGATTTTGCTGAAATTTTTCGGTAGGGTTTCCATGTGATTTTTAATCATACCGGTTAAGTAGAGTTAGTAGTTAAGTAACAGTCATCCTTAGAGAGTAGTAGTAGTAAGAAGGGTGGTCGTTAAAACTAAGTCCTAGACTTCATTTCTTTCAAACTGGTCCAACTCTTCCTACATAGCTACAATCTAGTCTGGGTCAAGTAGAGATTCTTCTATTATTTTGGATTTAATTTTATAAATTAAGGATATTTGATTAGGTTTTTGAAGGATGATATAGTCTTAACTCTTAGGTCTAGATCACCTATAATTTGTTCAATTGGGTGGTCTGAGCTAACTCTTATTGTTCTAGGCTCGGCTTGTGTTTGTTCATTTTCTTATGATTGATTTTGTTCATCTTCGTATTCATCTATTGGGTTTTCACTTCCTCCCCCTAGGTTAGTGCTAGCTCTAACGAAGCCAATTGGTTGATGTTGGGTTGAGTTGGATTCTTTAGAGTTTGTATTTTCATCTAATTTTATATTGATTGTTTCCTCAATTCTTAGTGTAGTTTTATTGTAAACTCTATATCCTCTACTGGTTAGGGAGTACCGTATGAAGATTTCATTTTCTAAGTATTCTCTTGTGTTTAATATGTAAATAGAACCTTCAAATACCTTAAAGTATTTAATATTTGATAATTTATTATAGTAGATTTCAAATGGGGGTTTATTATATTTCTTGTTTATTGTTGTTCTATTTTGTACATAGTAAGTTGTACTAACAACTTCTGCTCAGAAATATTTTGGTAGCTGATATTCATTAAACATTGGTCTAGAGACTTCTTGGAGAGTTCTAAGTTTCTTTTCCACTATTTCGTTTTGTTGAGGTGTGTTAGGGAACGAAAATTCTTGGTGGTATCCATTTTCTAAGCATAATTCAGTAAACCTATGATTTTTAAACTCACCTCTGTTATCACTCCTAATTCTCTTGATTTTTAAATCTTTTTCATTTTTAATTTGTTTACAAAAGTTGTTAAATATTTCAAATGTCTCATCTTTATTTTTTTGAAAATTTTACCCAAGTGAATCTTGAGTAATCATCAATTATTACTAGACAATATAAATTTTCATTTATGGACTTAACCCTATGTGAGTCAAATAAATCTAAATGTAGTAATTCAATGGTTGAATTGGTTTGAGTTTGATTAATTAGTTTGTGGGTTGACTTAGTCTGTTTTCCTTATTAACAAACATTACAGATTGTTGAGTTTAAGTTGGGTAGTTTTGGAAGTCCTCTAACTAAGTCATTTAATTTAGTGAGGTTTCTAAAGTTAGTGTGGGACATTCTCTTATGCCATAGCCAAGTTTCCTCTTTCTGTGTCAAGTGACACTTGAGTGAGGAACTGGCCAGGTTAATCATATAAATGTTATTATTCCTAAGTCCTTATAATTTTATTGAAGGGACTTTTATGTGCTTAATTACACATTTAGTGGATGTGAATCTAACCTTATATTCTGAATCACACAACTAACACTGAGTAGATTGAATTTAAATTTTTTAATAAGTAATACTTTATGAATAATAAAGTTAGATTCTAGTTCAATGTCACTTATTCCAATTACCTTAAGTGTGTCATTGTTTCCAAAGGCAACTATTCCTAGTCTTTTGAATGTCACGTTCGTGAATATTATTTGATCCCCGATCATGTGTCGAGAGCAATCACTATCCAATATCCACATAGATTCCTACAAAGAGTAGGAAGAAGAAGAATTTAGTTTATGTGTGAACTTAGTTTGAACTTTCAATTTCAATTTTATTTTTTACTTTGATTTTAATTTGAATTTAGTTTTGTTTTAATTTAAATTTAATTTAATTTTGATTTTGATTTTGATTTTGTTTTAATTTAATTTAATTTTACTTTGATTTTGATTTTAATTTAGTTTAGTTTTAATTTTAATTTTATTTTAATCTTTATTCATCTCACCCGATCTATATTTTCAATCAGGTATCCTATAATTTTGTGAGATGAGTTAATTTTATTTTCAAAATTTGGTTTGACTTTGTGTTAGTTTCAAGTTTAGTTTTGGGCTCAATAAAAATGCAATTTTTGGATAAACTTCTAAGCTGTGGCGAACCACCTGGACATCATTAGAGTAACCACACCTTTAAAATTTTCCAAATAGTCCTATCTACTGAACTTAATGCAAAATTTTGGTCTAACCAGTTAGGATTAGTAAGAGGTAGCTTTAATTAGTTTCACTAAGTCAAATACACCAGGTCGAAGGCATATCTTCCTAGACATGCATAGACAGAACTTTCCTAACCTACTATCATCCAAAACTTCTCCAGTATCATTAATCAAGTCAAGCTTTTGTCCCTATTTAATCTAGACCTAATTACACAGCCAGGTAAATTGTTATTTTTGGTGGTGCAAACTATTTTGGAGCCTCCCTTGAATTAATGGATTTTGTATTTAGGTTTTAGGTTTGTGTCAATTTGTTTTATAGTTAAAATAGACTTGATCATAGTTTGAGTTTAGATTGATTTTGTATCTATTTAATTTAGGCTTATTTGATTTTATTTTATTCTTTAGATTTAAGTTTGTTTTTGAAAATTTAGTTTTTAAAATTGAAAGTAAGTTATTTGGTTTATTTATGTAGTGAATTTTACTTTTTGGTACATAGTATTGATTGAGTCCTACTTGTGTAATTAGACACCCTTTCAGAACCTAAGCTTTACTTGATTTTGGTTTTTGAATTAAAGTTTAAAATGATTTGTATTTTATGTTGGGTTTGCATCTGAATCCATATTTATTGTATACTACTCTTTGAGATCCAAGCATCATGTTTAGGTACTTAGTTCCCGAGGTAAACTTTTCCAACTGCCCTTTAAACTTGTTGACTTGACTTTTCAGGATAGGGTTTTCTTCCTCAAGTTTTTCAACTTGAGTTGAATCTTTGTCTTAAACTTGGCTAGTCACCGAGTTTATGTTCAGTTGTTCCTTAAGGATGTTATTTTCCTTTAGGAGTTGTTTACCGTGTTCTTCAATTTTAATTAATCATTTATTCAAGCAAGCAATTACTTTGAATGAATTTATGCTGATGAAGGAATTTACCTTGGGTTGGTCTGACCCAGATGAGATTCGTGGCTTGACTCGTATTCAGACTCATTTTCTTCATTTCCATCAGTGTGAGGTAGCTTGTTTGCTTCGGTTTATTTGCTCCTAAACCATCTGAAGACTCATCCCAAGTCACTTTTAGTGTTTTATTTTGTTATGTCTTCTTGACTTGGTCTTCGTTCTAGCATTCGTGTTTGAAGTGCCTCTTCTTGTTGCATCCATAGCATGTGATATTTGCTTTTGTATTGTTGGATGTAGACTTGGGCATTTTCTTCATGTCTCATTTGGTGAATCTTTTCTTGCATCCAGTGAACATCTTCCTTACCAGGTTCACTAGCTGCTCTTCTTCGTCTAATTTTGATTCAGATTCGGTCTCAGCTTCAGGTTTGGTTCCCTTTGATGTACCTGCAAGAAAGGCAATTCCTTTCTCGACCTTGGGGTTGTTAGGTTGTTCATGCAGCTATAATTCACAAAATAATTCGTCTAGTTTTAATTTAGAAAGGTTCCTCGAGACCTTATAGGCATCTATGATCGATGCCCATAGTGCGTTCTGAGGAAACAAGTTGAGAACATACCTTATTACATCCTGATTTTTGAGATAGTGTTCGATTAGGTGAAGGTCGTTGAGGATGTCCTTGATTCAAGCATGGAGTTGATTCACGGTCTCACCGTCCTTCGAGTCGGGAGTTTCTTTGTGTAGCTTGATGAGCTTGTCCCAAAGCTCTTTTGGGTTCTCATGTGGGCTGACTCGATTGAGTTCCTCTTTGGTGAGTCTGCACTGGATTATATTCAATGCTTTGGAGTCGATCTAGGCTTTCTTTTTATCTTCAGGACTCTATCTTTTTGGATCAAGTGGTGCTTTTGTTGCTTCATCTACAGTTGCCCAATACCCTCGTCAGATGATGAACCATTGCTCAATGTCTGTCTTCAGGTAAACTTCTATCCTCTTCTTCCAATACGGAAAGTCATTTTTGTTGAAAAGAGGAGGACGAGCGGTGTTGAATATCTCAAGTTAGGCCATTTGATTACTGAAAAAGAAAAACTAAAAGGAGGTACCAAGATTTGGTCTTGAATTAGTAGTGCTTGAGAAAAAAATTTATGACTCGAATGGTGTTGCACCGATTTTAAATAAGAACCGAACGAGAAATAGTTATTTGAAATGGTAAATTTTACCAAGTCAAATAAATTGTGAAAAATTGAAAATCTAGAAAAAAAAATGATTCCCACGGCTTGATTGGTGATTGCACCAATTCAGAGCATAACTTGCTCTGATACCACTTATTGGATCGAGACGTACGTAAGAGGGGGTGAATCAAGTGATTTTAAAAAAAACTCGTCTTTATGTTTTAAAACAAAAGTATGCAGCGGAAAAGGAAATAGACAGAAACGGAAAAAGACATAAACATAAGGATTTACTTGGTTTAGAGCCTTCGGTAACTCCTACTCCAAGACCAAGGTCCCGTGGACCTATTGATGAGCAATCCACTAAATGCTTCTTTTGGAACCACTGAAAGAGGTTATCAAATATATGAGATAGGGACAGTGTAATAGCTTACACTTCCCCTTTTTAAAACAGTAATAAAAAGTGCAACACTCAATAAAATATTACCAACAATTAAGAGTGCTTGTGTGTTGATGTTGGTTTGTCGAAGATGATTCAGATAACTCAAAAAAGTAGCTTGGTGGCAGACAGACTTCTATGAAGCAGCGGTAGGAAGTTAAAGCAGTCAGAAAGTTGATCGGACGCGTAGAAGCTCGTGTAGTAGTTGTGTATAATGGCTTGGGTGAAACACCCTTATAAAGGGTGTGGAAGGCGCCTTCCATAACTTTAAAGGCGCCTCCAATATGAGAAATCTGATCCTGAACAGCTTGGTCCTTATCTACAATGAAGTTTCAATTTTATCCTATGGAAGACGCCTTCTATGACACTAAAGAAGCCTTCCATGAATAGTGTGAAGACACCTTCCATACCATGGAAGACTCCTCGAGCACTGTTCACCCGAGGCCTTTTGTGCTTCTTTTGCCCTACAATTGTTGGGTTTTTCGGGCCGTGAAAACCGCTTTTCGCGTCGCGGAAACCCTGAATCGCCCAAGCCACGGATCTCGTGCAAGGTAAAACCGAACGAAAATACGAGTACGAGTTTGAAAAACTTTAATCTACAGTAGATCTACATAAGGATAAACCATTTATACCTTTGTAGCGAAGCCCTTCGCAATCCCGCTTGTCCTTGGTTCGCCGGATCTCAAAAGTGTCAAAGTAGACACTTCTCTATTTGTATCCACACAAGCAAGAGATGGAGAAGAAACCTTAGAGTGTGCTAGCACTCAAGTAAGGTCTCGGCAAGAAGGAGAAGAGGGAGAGAAGAATTGTGAGCAAGAGGAAGAAGATGAAAATCAATTAGCCTTGAATGAAAAATAAAACATTCATTTTACACTCAAAGTGGCTGGCCACATTAAACCTTGTAACCCCCATGGAATATCAAGAGTCACAACTCTTGGTAACTCCCATGAGGTGGCATTTGGTCAAGTCAAACTTGACCAAATGAAGAGGCCTTGATGATGTGGCATTGGTCAAGTCAAAGTCAAGTCAAAACATGACTCTTCATCTTCCTACTTAAGTCAAGTCAAACTTGACCACTTCTATCCTTGGTTGATCTAATCTAACCATTGGTTCAAGCCAATTTTAATTTAATGAATCTCTATTCATTGAATTAAATTAATTAAATGAGTCTAAGTCCAAATTAGACTCACTTAACACATGAACCAACTTGAGTCCAACTCAATTATCCTACTTTGGATTACTCTTAATCCAATTTGGTTCATCATATGAACGTAATCATTTAGGTTCATCAAATGAACCTAGTCTCCATCTATTTGCCCTTAGTGTGTGACCCTATAGGTTCTTGTAACGTTGGCAATGCCCCTAAACCCATTTAGGAGCATAAGTAATGAGCGGTATCTAGCAACACATCATTACTACCCAAGTTACAAGAATGTCGAGATCCGACATCACCTTGTGACTACTAATTGTGACTCCTCACAACATGTGACATTGTCCTTCTATCCTAGACATCTAGATTGATCAATATGAGGCATAGACCGTGTCATCCTCTAATCAATCTAAATCTTGAACTCAAGTAGACTCACTCGATCAAATGAGCTCAACATCTAATGTTGACTCATTTGGGCATGGCCATGCACTTAGTGGTCTCACTCTATCAAGAATAGCGATGTCGCTCCCGTCATATGGGAGGGATAGATCCCATCTACATCACTCACATCCCTCTGCATAATTCGTTATATACCCAGTAATCGCCTTTATAGTCCACCCAGTTACGGGTGACGTTTGACGAAACCAAAGTACATAACTCCTTATGTAGGGATCCATGGTGACTTCAAGTCAAAGGACTAATAGTCATACTAATAGCCACATGAGAAAGTATATGACACTCATATAACGATCCATGATACTTTCTCATGGCGGGTCATTCAGTATACATTCTCTAATGCATACCCATGTGTCAGCTTGATATCTCTATATCCATGACTTGTGAGATCAAGTCATCGAGCTGACCTACATGCTAGTCTTATTGTATTAACATTGTCCCTGAATGTTAATACTCGACTAGGAATGATTTAGAGTATTGTTCCCTATATCATCTCACTATCGATTCAACTAATCGATTGATATAGGTATGAACCTTCTACTCAAGGACGCTATTATACTTAGTCTATTTGGCACTAATACAAATAAGTATAATAACCAAACAAATGCCTTTATTAATATACAAGAATATGATATAATGAGTCCATACAATCATCAAATGATTGGCTCTAGGGCTCTAACTAACAACAATAAGTGTTAGTCCAATAACCTGCAAGACAATGTTAGAATAACAATAATAAGAAGTAGTAATTAGATCTTGTCTCCCCGAGACCAGGATCTAGTCAGAGTCTCAATTTAGGTTTCCAAAATGGACCTAAATTAGACTGACACCTATTGTCCCTTCGAACGGGGACGTGCCCTCACTTAGTCACTCTCCTCTAGTGGCTTACCTCTACTTACCATGTGTAGAGATACCTTCTGGAATTACACATTCAGACTTTAGGAATCAAACATCCTAACCTACCAGAATCGCACATCCGATCTTTGGGAATCGCACATCCTGACCCTTGCCAGAATCCCACATCTGGAATTCAACCTGTCGGGAATCAAACATCCCGACTTGCTGGAATCACACGTCCAGTCTTTAACCAATCAGGAATCGAACATCCTAACTGGGGTTAGTCAACCCTGTACATTTAGGTTAGACCACAACAACACCTAACTTAACTCACTTGTCATTCATCAAAATCTTGAGTTAGACCGTCAGTGTAAATTGCACCAACACAAACAATGTTCACAAATTGACATTTAAAAGACTAGGAATAGTTTCCTTTGGAAATAATGGTAAACTTAAGGTAATTGGAATAGGTAACATTGAACTAGAATCTAATTTCATTATTCATAAAGTACTACTTGGTGAAAATTTTAAAATTTGTTTTGGCCTTAGTCTAGGATAAATCCCTAGAAAGCATGATCGTATAAATCTAGATAACGAGTATCTCATAAACAAACTAGATTTACTTTGATTGTGTATTCAAAAAACTTAGAATAGTGTGAGATGCGTAAGCTTTTTGCTTGAACTTCAGATGTTTATATCAATGCATCAATATAAGTCTGGGCAATAAATACAACAGTACATTGATTAAGTTAAGTAATCTTTTTTTAATAGATTTCTAATTAGACATTAGTACTTAACTTGACTAACCAAGTGAACACTGCTATCTTCTGATAGTTAGTTAGTAACTAACGGTTAGACATTTAAGGGCAATTCTTACACGAATATTATTTTTTAAATAATATCAGGTTTAGAGGAAGGATATTTAAAAATTACTTTCAAAATATCTTATTTCAAAATCTTTCCTCTTCTTACTACTTTTTATAAACTGGTAGTTTAAATAAAAAATATTCCGAAACTTACTTTAAAAAAAATTGCTTGTTTGAAAAATGTTTTGAATAGATATTTTTAAATTTGCTTTGAAAAAATTACTTTCATGCACTGAAAATCAAACTTTAAAAATTACTTTACTTAGTCTTTATGAAAAATATTTTGTAAACTTTCTTTTAAAACTTGTTTTGAAAAATACTCTTATACTTTTCAAATGTCTGTTTTGAAAACTAAAAAGAAAAATATTTTTAAAAATACTTTAAAAACTTCTTTGGTAGAAAATGTGTTACAAAAATATTTTAAAAAATCATTTGAAAAGTATTTTATCACCTTGAAAATTATTTTAAAAATTACTTTAAAAAACACTTTTGAAATTTTTTGAAAATTTATTCTATTTGAATATTACTTTGAAAATATTTTATAAAAATAATTTGAAAAACTCTTTTCAAAAGTTATTTTGCAAAATCATACTTTAAAATTACTTTTGATGAATGTTTTAAAATTTCTCTTGAAAAATGAGTTAAAAGAATTCTTGCAAAATTTATCTTTTAAAATATTTTATTTTTGTAAAATTTAATTTTCAAAATTTTAAAAAATATTTGTAAATTTTGAAAATTCCTTTCAAATTACTTTGAAAATTTTTATTATCATTAACTCCTTCCTACAATAAACCTACAAGTTTTTATGCTTATTTTGACAAATTTATTATTTGATATACTTGTGTATTTCAACATTTCATATTTTGGTATACTTATATACATATTTTTTTTATGAATGTCAAAGGGGGAGGGTTAGGGTTTAAGTAAGAAAAACAAAAAAAAAATCTAAAAACTTAACCCTAAAATGATCAAGAGAATAAAACTTATTTGTTTCATGTTAGTTTTCTCTTAAAGTATTTCTTTTACTATATGTCTTTGCATATTTTTTCTAACTTTAACCGATTGTCATTGTATCAAAAACGGAGAGATTGTCGGTGCAGTTGGCACTAATGATGAAACTCAGATTTTGATGAATGATAAATGGATTAAAGTTAGATGTGCTTGTGATCTAACCTTGTTATCGAGCAGAGACGGATCTTCCTTAGGGCTATACTGGGCTATAGCCCAGCCTTGTTGCCCAGCCCAAAATTTATTTTTATAGGGATATAACATATTAAATATTGGCTTTCTGACTTCCTGCGTATGAGTCGGCGATCAGTGAATCGGTGAATCGACGAATCAGCAAGGCATCACCGCAATAGCGAAGTCAGAACTCAGAAGGAAGCGTCGGCGTCCACCATCATCGACAGAAGAAAGGTTAGTATTTTCGTTCTTATTGTAATCAGTTTTTAAATCGATTGTTGCCCTAGTTTTCTTCTTGATTATTTCTGGATTTCTTGATTTGTTCTATTAGATTATATGTCAAGTTGTGATGTTTCTACCATATGAGTTGCTTGTTTGGATTTCAGAATGGTTGTTGTGCTTTTGGAATTTTGATTTCCCACTTCTGGTTGTTGTTTGATTATTGATGAACTTAAAATTTTTGAGCTCAGACATTGTGTGATTTTGTGAAGTAACTCAATGCTCGTATAGATGCAGCTCTGAGAATAAAATTGATGTCCCAATTCCCATGTTCAGTAGCTTATGATTGTTATTCTGACTGCAAGACAATTCCAAAATGGATGCCCTTTATTTCTTCTGTAAAGGTGCTTGTTAATATCTTGCAGCACCACAGCGCCTCAATGGGTTTAACTCATATTTATTTGGTCTAAGTTGCTTTGTCTATTGAGCAATGGGCTTTGTATAGAACTTGATTCTTGCAATTTGCATCTTTGACAAAGAAGCTTTATTATGTCGGACCAATGATTCTTATCTCATTATAGATTAAGGTTATTATGAACTTTGAGATTTTATATTGAAGTAAGATTGAAAGTTAAAGCATTTAGAAGATATTTGTTGAAAATATAGTTAAATGTTTTTTTTTGTTTTCTTAGTTTTGTTGCTTATATAGTTATATATAAGAAATCTACTTTAAGGAGAATGAAGCATCAGTTGCTCTGCCCTGCTGATCTAGCATCTTTCCTTCTGACACTGTTTAATTTTTGTTCTAATATAACTAGTATTTTATTACCATTATCTTGTATCGTAGTATAACTTTAGTCACAACTTTGTAACCGAATCACTTTATAAGCAATAAGTTGTATCTTGATTTGGACACAAATGTCTAATCTACTAAAGTAGTTTATGGAATCTGAATACACAATCCATAGGTGATCTATGTATGTAGAGGCTTTTTGAGACCTTATAAAACCACATATCTAGATACACAATCTAGAATTTGCATTTACTTGAGATCCTATAAAACCACAAATCTACAACACAACTTCATTTGATTAATTTTTCAAAATAATTTTGCCTTTTTCTAAATCTAAATTTTATTTTGGTAGAAGCTGCTTCTCTCGACTTTTTATTTTCTTACTTGATTTATTTAATTATGTCTCTTTCATTTATGTGATAGTGTTCAAATATATTTCTCACTTAGGATCAAAATGTTCTCTTTGGTTAGCAGCTTGGCAATGCTTAGAGATTTACATAATATATCCTTATTTACTTACATTTAAACTTTTCCTTGCCTCCTTTCCTATGCAAAGGGATTTTTTTGGGTTAACTAAAACTCTAAAAGCTGATGATTTGGCTTCTTCTGTAAAATACGGTGCCAAAATAATAATAAAATAATAAGATTATTGGACAAATAATTTTATTGGATTTTTCAAGAATTTTTAGAAATTTTCTGGAAATTTTCTGGAAATTTTTCGGAGACCGTTTGACATAGTTTAAGGGGATCATTTATAGGCTAAGTGGAAGCCCGCTTAAAATACCTAAAAGTAGGAGTTGATTGAGGAAACCAATTTAGGGTTTAATTAGATTAACCTAAGTTGATTAATTAAAAACCTAAGTTTTATTTATCCCTTCCTTCTCCTCCACCGATTACCCCTCTTCCTCATTCCCGATCCCCTCTTCCTCACCCAATCCAGCGCCGACAGTCTCCATCTCCTCTCGATCCGCCATCGCCGACAACCATCGAGCTCGACGCCAAGCTGTGAGGACGAGTACCATAGCTAGCCGCCGACGATCGCTGCCACCGTCTATTTGCGCGACCAGTTGGCGACACTGGCTACTGTCGCAAGAGCTGCAGATCTCCCTCCATGGCCGATCACTCCAGCTGACCACCAATCTGAGGTCGGCAATCTTTGTGCCCTAGCCTCCCGATTCCTTCTTTCCCTAATCTCAATTTTCCTTCTTCTCCTTCTCATCGTCGTCGTTGGGAGGAGGAGAAATCGAAGAGGGGATTAGGGCAATCCTCTCTTATCTCTTGCGGTTTCGAGCAAAGCAGCAGTGTTCCGTCAGGGAGGTCCAATGTCTTCTACTCTTCATGGAATTTCTGTTCCTTTTCCTTGCCGGCATAGAACGATCGTCGAAGATTGGATCTCACTATCACCTCAAAGCTTATTGCCAGTGTATCTCTACATTTCTTCAACTCCGGCTTAGATTCACTACTGTCCTGTGCCAGGAGGTAACAAATAGAGGAGTTTGGAATTTTGGTATTATGCTTTGATTTGTAATTGGAGTGGAATGAGGTCAGTAGGGAAAAATTGGGTTAACTGAGGGTTTCTTCTTGGCAGTGGCTCACTGTGAGGAGTTCGGCCACAACCTCCAGCAGCGATTCTTCATCCGGGAAGCAGTAGGTAAGGCTTCTACAACTACAGATGTGAAATCTGCAGACCTAGGTGTTGAATTTAAGTAGGATGTGTGCTGAATTGTGTGATTGCAATGATTTGTAGCCTTGTAGGAGCTCTGATATGTGGATCTACGACAGCGGGCGGTACCGGTGAGCTAGAGCCGGTGATTTCATCTCTCGACAGTGAGTCAGCAGTGGGGAGTTTAGGTAAGGTATATTATTCCGTTAGAAATTGGAAGTGTGGAAATAATTGAGATGTTTGTTTGATTGATGCTTAGATAGTGATAGTTGTAGGGTTTTGCTAAAGAATGTGATAATTTTGGATTGTATCAGTTTATATGGAACACATTTATGAAGAGGTAATTGTTATGGTAGTAGTGATTTACTAGGAGTTGGGGGAGCTGAGGGCTCAAATTAGGGTTTGGGAATCGTTTTGGAGTAGATCAGTGTGGGGTTTAATTAGATAAGGAAGGAACCCAGATTAGCATGCCTGTTTTGGAGTATTGGCTTAACTATTTGGTTCTATACGTATATGGTTAAAATCGATACGTTGACGCAGGTCTTTGATCAAGGCGGTTGACGTGACGAGATTGACGTCGGATTCGATCTACAGATAAAGGCGGGTACTTCTTGCTTTACCTCTTTAGTATTTTGATCCTAGTGCATGAGCTTTATGTTCAGATAGTTGCTGTATCTATCTTGACTCCACTCTTATTTTTTCTGCGTTTGATACTTCCACTCAATCTTTGAGCTACTCGTTTCTGTATCTATACAGTCTCTCGTTGCTATCGATGATATTTAGCAGATACTATATCACTAGGTATCAGATACCAGATGCCAGACATTATATATTAGGTATTGGATATATAGACACCTGATACCATGTTTACATGCTTTGGTTGTTGTTTATTTACACACCTACTGAGCATGCTGGCTTCATGTAGCACACCTGTTTCTGTTTATATATATATGATGACTGTTGCATTGTTCGCATCATGTCATTACATGCATTGCCGACGATCCTGTCTCCCTTGTGGTTGAGGCGGTTGTTGGCCAGGGCCGCACGCTCGGCCACTCATGGGTGGTGGTAGCTGGAGCGTGCCGCTTGTCCTGTCATGCCACACACGGCCACTCATGGGTAGTGGCGGCTGGAGTCGCGGCAGCAGGGACCCCCGTCGCAGACGTAGCTATTCATCTACTATGCACCTGTCCATCCGGTCACTCGAGAGTAGTGGCGGCCTTTGGGTGGTACAGTTTGTCATCGATCCGGCCTCTCGACCATACAGGAGTCGTGGTGCAGAGAGGTGGGCGGGGTGACCATCCGTACATACGCTGTTGTTATTATATCTGCTGGTTGTTTATTTATGCTGTTGTTGCTTATCTATGCTGTTGTTACTAGCTTATGCTGTTGTTGTTTATTTATGCTGTTATGCTTACATAGGTTGAGATTTATACCTGTGATATGTGTTTAGACACTGACTTACTTACTGTTGACGTGTATATACCTCACACGATACCATGTAGTTATGAGCAGTACTGTAGCAGGACTGTGCTACACTTTACCTTTTACTACTAGCCTAGGATATGGTTTCAGGTATGGACACTTATTATGATATCACTGTAGTATCTGCTATTTCCATACGAGACTGTATATCTTTGCATCTCTAGTTCTTTACTTTACTCATGCACTATCAGTCTATTACCTGCTGAGTCTTTATACTCACCACCCCGTATATTGGTAATTTCACCATGTAGCAGGTAAAGGATTTATGAAGTCGCCTGGAGATCCTGTCCGCCAGTTCCACGTCACATTCGAGGACGACCTTATGATTTCGGTATTTCTTACGTTATTTATATTTTGGGTTTTGTACTTGTTTATGTATTTGTATTCTCTTGTATTTGGTTTGATATTATTGTGTCAAGCCGAGCCGGCTTGCAGTTAGTTACTTTATGTTTTGTGATCATTGTTTGTGATTTCCGCTGTGTTGATTTAGTACAGCTGTGTGGGTTGATTCATATATTTATATAACTGTGTGGTTGTGTTTATTTCTGTTCCAGCCGAGTGGGTTGCTTATATAACTGCGTGGTTGTGTAGATATATTCTAGCCGTATGTGGCTGATGTATATTGTATGTATGTATGCCTCAGATTGTCACCCATACAGGGGAGATGCTGCCGAAATTTTTCGGTAAGTACTCCTTTTAGGGGCGTGACATCTTCTATAAGTGTTATAATTCCTTGAATGTTTTCTTCTTCGATAAATAACACTCTTAGAATGTGATATGAAACATTGTTTAACTAATTCATAGAATTTAGTTTGTTAAAGATAACTGATATTACATATATGATATTTTTTTAAAAAAATATTTAATTTTTGTTACCTTCAACTGTAAAGGCCAAATAGCAAACCAAAAACTAATTAACAACATCTGGCGTTGTGGCCGCTACTATCGTCTTGGTTTTTTGTGGTTAATCACTTGATTTTGATTTTGTCTATTTTATTTCTGAGTCCATAGCATGTCATTGTTTCTTTTACTTGTTTATTTATTCTATTGTTATTTCATTATTTATTTAGGGATATAACTTGAACTATTTTAAAATGGAACATCAATCTGCTACAAAGAAAGGAAAGACAATAGCCTCGTATTTTAAGAAAAGAGATTGTCAAACTAGTGAAAGCACTTCAATTCCCACCATCCCTATAATGCAACATCAATCTAGTGAAAGTCTTCCAATTCTTAGTGTCCAAATTCCTTCAAGTTCCTCTTCTAGTGACGATCATCAGTTATCCTCTAGTTGAATTGAACGAGATCCAGGAAAAAGAAAACAGATATGTGAATATCATATTAATGTACGAGATGAGATAAGACGTTCATATCTAAAGATGGGGTCTTATCAACCAGATATGTTGGATTATCCGGCTACAAAATTTGGAAGTCAAAATCGTCGGTTTAAAAAAAAATGGTTCCAGAAATTTCATTGGTTGGAGTATTCGCCTTCAACAAATAAGGCATATTGCTTTTATTGTTTTCTTTTCCTGAATGATGTTAATTCGTCTAATATCTCGGCATTGGTCAATGAAGGATTTGACAATTGGAAAGGGATAAATCAAGGAAAAACATGTGCATTTCTTGCCTATATTGGTTCTGAAACTTCTTCGCCTCATACTATGTGCGAGAGAAAGGTTGAAAATTTGATGAGACCCTCGCAACATATTAATAATGCCATGCATGTCCAATCTAAAGAGGAAAAAGAAAAAAATCGTTTGTGTTTGAGGACCTCAATTGTCATTGTTCGCTGGCTAGCACTTCAAGGGTGTGTCTTTAGAGGTAATGATAAATCTCTGTCTTCATCTAATCGTGGGAATTTTCTTGAATTAGTAAAGGCTTTTGCAAAAATGAGTACAGAAATTCATGAACTTATACTTAAGAATACTCCAAAAAATGCTCAATATATCGCTCCAGAAATTTAGAAAGAGATTTTACATATTATGGCTAAGAGTATGAAAGATGGTTCGTGAAGAAGTTGGTGATAAATATTTATGTATTCTTGTTGATGAAGCAGAAGATATATCTAAACGAGAGCAAATGACAATTATCTTGAGGTTTGTGAATAATTATGGGGTTTTGACAGAAAGATTTTTTGCCATCAAAAGTATTAGCGATACTACCTCATTGAACCTGAAAAAAGAAATATCAAATGTTCTTGTTCATCATGACCTACAAGTTAAGAAAATCATAGGCCAAGTAACAATATGCGTGGCGCATGGAATGGACTTCAGGCATTATTTCTCAGAGATTGCCTCTATGCATACTATGTCCATTGTTTTGCCCATCGATTATAACTCACATTGGTTTCTGCAGCTAAGGATGTCAGTGTTATTTGGGAGTTCTTTTCTCATTTGGATAATATAGTAAATATTGTTACTTCTTCTACTAAACACATTGCTGAGTTACATACTGCACAAAGAATTGAAATCGAGCATATGTTAGCAATTGGAGAACGTGATTCTAGAAGTGGGGCTAATCAGATTGGTAATTTGCAGCGAGCGGGAACTACTCGTTGGAGTTCTCACTATGACTCGGTAAAAAGCTTGATAGGTATGTATGCTGCAACTTGCAAAGTTTTTGAAGTTCTTAGTGATCATTCTCCAAATGGAAGAGCTAAGGCTGAAGTTCAGGGAATTTATAGAAACATGGCAAGCTTTGAATTTGTGTTCATTTTGCATTTAATGCATAAAATTATAAGAACAACAGATACTCTTTGTCAAATCCTTCAAAGAAAATCTCAAGATATTTTGTCTGTTATTACATTTGTCTCTACTACCAAAACTATCCTCCAAGAACTTAGAGAATGCGAGTGGGAAGATTTTCTTCATGAAGTAAAAGTTTTTTGTACAAGAACTGAAATTGATGTGCCTGACCTTGATTGTCTATATAAGATTGGTCATTCCTATCAGCAAACTACAATTGAGCATCATTATCACTTTGATGTTTTAATGCAGCAATAGATTTCATCTTGATGGAGTTAAATACTCAATTTAATGAGTCATCAGTGGGACTTCTTTCTCTTAGTACCGCTTTAGATCCTAAAAATTCATTTGAATCAATTAACATTGATGATATTTGCAAGCTAGCAATGAAGTTTTATCCTGAAGATTTCACAAATCAAGACATAATTGCTTTGAAGTATGAATTGGTACATTATAAACTTGATGTGATACAAAATTTGAAGGCTTCTACACTTGTTAGTTATGTCAACAATTGATTGAGAGTGGACGGTCAAAGGCTTATGTAATGTTAACTAGATTGATTCATCTAGTTTTGATGTTACCTGTTTCTACTACCACTACTGAGCGAGCCTTTTTAGCAATGAAGAATGTGAAGACAACACTTCGCAATAAAATAGAGGATGAATTTATTGAAGATTGTTTGACACTTTATAGTGAACGAGATTTAGCTAAGGATATAGATGTAGATTCTATTATAGATGAATTTTATGTTTCAAAATCTTGTAGAGCACAACTTTGTTGAATAAAATAATGTAATGACTTTTTTTTTGTTATACATCTATTTTTTTATAATAATATATAATTTATTACATTAATTTCAAGCCCCCCCCCTAACTTGAATTCCTAGATCCGTCCATGTTACCGAGTGTGTAAGTTTAACTAAGTTGATGGGTCAAAAGGACTAGACACCAGGCAGGAAGTCCAGTCGGGATATGCGATTCTAATTGGTGTAGTCCAGATGTGAGATTCTAGCAAGGGATCGAGATGTTCGATTCTTGATGGATTAAAGTTCGAATATGCGATTTCGGTAGGAGATCGGGATGTTTGATTCCCAACTGGTGAAATTCGGATGTGCGATTTCGGCAGGAAGACTTGATGGGTTAGATTGAACGTCGATGAGGTAACTTGACATTTGGTAAGTGGAGGTAAGTCACTGAAGGAGTGTGGCTCAATGAGAACACGTCTCGTTTGAGGGGACAGTAGACATCGGTCCAATTTATGTCCATTTTGAAAAACATAAACTGAAACCACGACTAGATCCGGGTCTAGAGGACAGGATCTAATTAATACTATTTTTATTGTGCTAACCCTGTCTTGCAGGTTATTATTTATTTTGGGCTAACATGAACTTGCAGGATCTAATTGCACAAAATGTCTCGTGTGAACAGTACCCGAGGCACCTTCCATGCGAAGAAAGGTGCCTTGAACTGGGCAATGGAAGGCGCCTTGGATGACTTGGAAGGCGCCTTCGGTCGGATAAGGCAGAAAGCTTCGTCGACGATAAGAGCCAACTTTTAAGGGATAGAGGTTGCAGTTGAAAACGCCTTCAAAGGTGTTAAAGGAGCCTTCCATCCCCTTTAAAAGGGCTACTCGACCATACAATTAAAGACACCTCTCTTATAAAAAAAAGGTAAATCTGCTACCTTAGCGGTCCCCCAGTGTCAGCCCAGACACCTCTCTTACAAGCTTCTACGCAATCGTGTGATGTTACTCAGACTTTGCGCTACTGGGCCCGACTACTACTGAGAAGTCATCCAACACCGAGCTCGATCCTAAAAATTACAAGTGTTGGGTAAATTTTATTTACACTCAATTCTTTATTACCCTTAAAGGAAAATGTATGGTTGTTACACTCTCCAAATTTTCTGTACTTGATTTAACGATTGATAGTAAATTGCTCATCGATAGGTCCGAGGACCTAGATCTTAGCGTAGGAGTCACCAAAGATTTCGAACAAAATAAAATCGATTATGTTTTATTATTGTTCTCATTTTTTTACTGTGTACTTTGATTAACTTAGACTTACATTTAACTTATTATTCTCCTACGAAATAAACTCCTTCAAATTTCCAATTTAAGTGAATTGCTAGATCTGGAAATTGATGTCCCTATCACTTATTTTATATACGGAACCTAAATTTAGGTCAATTAGTCAAATCCACCTATCTAGTGTCATTTATGGCATTAAAATTAATGTCAAATTGCTTAAGACATTAAGATCACTTTTCCTTTACCTGGATGGAACTTCAGATACTAAAATAGATTAAGGTTCACTTAAATGATAATGAATAAGACAGCACCATCTTAGACTAAGGAGACTTTTTTTTCTTGGAAAAAATGTAAGTTTTGTTTCTGTCCTTCAAACCTCTTCAAACTTGGATCAGAACTGCTTTATTGATTCGAACGAATTAAACGCTTTGAAATCTAATTAAATTGAACTTGCTTTATTGATTGGGTCAAAACGCTTGGCTCCATCTTCCACCTTTTATTCCTTATGCGCAATGAATTCCATTAATGCCTGGTCATCTTCAGGATATTCCATTAATTTGAGCTACCATTTCCATGTGATGTTTAGATCAAATAACAAGTGTGGGTTCGGTCCATTTTAACATCGAGTCCAGCCCCCTTAAAAACACAAAAAGAAATTTTTTTTTGTCATTTTCATCTTTTTGGCTTTTTTTTTCCAATATAGGGAACCTTATTATTAAAATTCTATCTCGACTAGAACGGTCAGATGGACCAATCCATAACAGGACAGGCTAATTTATAACAAGATAATCATTTGATGGGACGGGACGAGCCAACCCATTACCTTGGCAGGTTGGAAATTCCCCAATATAATCCAACCTCACTCAAGGTGGTTGCAGGTTAGGAGGAGCAACCTACAGGTTCATAAAAAAATAATAAAAAATCATATATAAATAATAAATAAATTTGGTTATGAATTATATTGGGCAACCCCATAATTTAGCACACAGATATGATGTTAAGTATAATCATATCTAAAGTTCAATTAAGGGTGTAGATAGTTTGTCTTTTAGAGCATTTGTTTTTCTTTATTTTGACAATTATTCCATATTTGATTTAAGGTGGAGTCCGATCTGATTCAAGTTAAAGTCTTGTCTTTGAAGTTCTTGAATATTTCATTTTAATTTTAAGTTTTGGAGAATTTTTTTTGCCTCAATCCGCGGACCAATCCAAGCTTGTTGTGGGCCAATCCAAGCAGGACATGGGCCCCAGAGGTTGGTCCACCTAGACCCACACCTTTAAATGGATTGATAAAATTTTAACCCAATCTCCTTAAATTATTTGGCGGGGCAGGTCAACTCGACAGACCCAACCCAAATTGACAATTATATTCTCAACCCACCAAATTGATTTCCCCACCCAATAAAATTAACTTTGGTTTAGTTTACTCCCATCCAATTTGAACATGACTTAAACATCACTCAAGCCTAATACAAAACTCAAAATGCGTAATAAACTGGTGCAGGTTTGACAGTGTAATTTTTTAGAGACTATAACTTTTGACTCGAGATTAGGAATCAAACTCTATCGATAGTCACATGTCCAGAATTCAAAGATCTAAGTTTGTTATGGGGAACTTGTAACCGTCAAGTTTCGTGTTCAAAATCCACCGTTTAAGCCTTCAATCGAGCTTCCAAATATATTTTTGCTAATTTTTATTTTATGATATTTAAGATAATTTTGGTATTTCTGATATATTAATATATATGTGTTAGGATTTATCCATGTTAACATCCTATTTTACTAATTGAGATTTCTATTAACAAATTTCTTTTTATAAGATTTCTTTTCTTTCGGTAAAAGAATTAAAATTCATATATGAGGAATTCTTATTTTTCTTTCAGTTTTAGGATATGGGGTCTATATAAGTATTCTATTTCATATTTTGAGGATAATTTTTCATTAATACTAATTCAGCCACATTATTTTTCCCAAAGTTTTGAGTAATTTTTGAATGTATATTTCTTGATATTCGTACATGAATTAACATGTTTAAAAGATTTCTTCCGATATTCGTACACGTATCAACGGATTTGATAGTCACTTCTAATATTTATACTCGAATAAATGGATTCGATAGTTATCCGCTGCATTACAAACCTCAAATCAAAGGATCAAACCTTAATTGGGCCCATTTACATCAAAATCACCTCCTAAACATAATAATTAATGCAAAGCTCTAAATCCATCAATTCGACCTCAAATTCATCTGTCAAATGCAAAATACTAAAAGGCAAAGGACAAAAAAAAATCACAAATACAAGTTTGTTGTATTGTATTGCACATCAATTTGGCTCCTATAACTCAGACAAGCGTATCCAAACAATATCACTAATGACAAACTAAATGCACTCTCCAACATATACTTTAATGAACTTCAACAACCAAAGTATCATGCCACCAAGAAGATCTTCACTAGATGTGCCTCATCAATCATCTGCACAAACAAATAAGTTCAGTTCATTGACTGAGCTCGAACATTATCAGCTTTAATGATGGATTCTCCAGATCTTGCTTGATTGATCTAAATGAATTATGTCTCTCTCAATCACTATCCCATTCTTCAGTCTACAGGTGAGGTGAGTGGTCAGACAGCAAAACCCTGGAATTAGGGATGATGATGCATCTCCACTTTGGCATGTGACACGAGGGACAAGAAGATATCATCGTCCATCGCCGGCCGGCAACCTCTAATATATTCTAAAGCTAGATAGATCACCAAGAAAAGTCAGGTTTGGACACTGAAGAAATCTAAACAGGTTTGTAAAAGAAGAGGCAGATGTGTATTTTGGGTCCCATTCTGAATCCAAAGTGCATGCTTTCGCAGGCAAAATCCATAGCAAAGGGAGGAGAGTAGTACTGCTATCATATATTATTTCTAGTTCTTCAATCTGCTGTTATTCAGACATTAACTTTGATATTTTTGGAAGAAAAAGCATGAAATTGGAATGATTTATAAAATTTGATGAGTGGAGACATATTCCATCATCAAGAAAGCATGAAATGATATATAAAAAAAATAAACTTCATCATCATTTATGACTATGGGGACATTGTGTGGATTTATCTTTACTATAAAATAAGGAGAAAAGCCAATAATTGAGTTATGCTATTGACAAGTAGGGAGTCAAATCCAATTAACATGACTAACCATGGAAATGGCAATGCATGAGGCTTTGCTTAATTCAAGGGTTCAAAGAGCACTATAATGACTGAAATGGCTGTTTCAACATCAAGCTGCAGTAATTTATATGCTCATTAGGTGTCTTTACCTCCTCTTTATTTACTCCATAATTAAATTTTAGAGCTTTCTTTAGCCACATATAATGGCCACATGTTGAACGGTGGATGGCATGTGATCAAGAACATCAACATAATGGCCAAATTAATAAAAACTAAGCATCCTGCCTAACTCCATCATCCATGCATGTGCTCTTTTGTACTACACTTCCACTTAAATATTATTTACTCATTAATGCTTAAACTTTGCCCTTTAAGAACTAAAGCCAAACCACTTCTTCCCTTCTATTTCTTTTCAGATTCTCTCTTTTTTTTTTTACATTTACCATTGGCATTCCCTTGTAGGACTTCATCATTATACTAGTCAAGGAAAGCATAAACTTGGGTATGTTTTTTACTAGCTCAATCATGCAGAAAATAATTCTAAATTTGACATTACTGCAACAATACTGCTAGAGGACTCTAATATAGCACTTTTTACAATTTTTATTTTCTAGAAAAAATTGTAAAATTATCTAGACAAATGATATATGACAAGTTGAGTGGAATAGAAATTCTTATTTCAGAATGACAATGATATGCATGAACAATAGGAGTGAAAGAATAAGAGATTTTTTTTACTTTAAATTCTATGAAACTTAACGTTTCATCTGTACATATTTGATCTCCTGATCATGTCAGTGGGTGTTTATTCTCTTACAACTTGCAGCTTCTACAACTGCTAGCTACTGTAAAAAGGCTGGGCATGCTCTATAATGATCAGATCTGCTAGGGGAGGTTCTATAATACACTGTTGTCAGAACACACTATAAATAACTTGAAGAACATGTACTTGAGAACATGCATTACACCTTGGCTGAGGTACAAGGTGATTGTACCAGCAATTTATTTTTCACCACAATATGTGCTTCTCATTTCCATTATGTGATCTACTTTGTCTTCAGTCTTAATTTTGTTCATAAAAATAACTTCTTTTCCAATAAGTGGAAGCATAGTAATGTGCTACTGTCATAATAGAAGATTTGTTTAATCTCCACATAGATTAAATCTGTATCGGCAAGACTCCTTGCCATTTCTTGAAGGTCTAAAATGAAAAGAACACTAGTGGCGACCACATTATATCTTGCAGGAAACAAACCATAAAGCTAGTTCAGATCTTAGAGAGTAGGTTATAACTTTATATACTTAAATGTGGATTTCTACAAGGTCTGATTATTTAGGTTAATGAGGTCTACATGCTCCCTAGTGCTGAATAAAATACTTCTTCGGGCATCAACAATGGCATGTGGTATTGACAATGGGCCAAGGTTAAAAAAAAATTAGCAGAGCCAGCATGCTTAGTCTTCCACTTAAGGACACGTACATGTGTTCTATCTGTTCCTGGCTTTAATTTTAAGTAGTTTTTTAGGATTAACTCTAACCTTCCTCCATGTGCACTTGGAGATTCTTCACTTTCCCTCTCCTTGGACTCCAATTCAAACAAGAGCCAGCCTGACAGATGCGTTTTGCTCTTAGTATGACACTATACAGAAACAACTGCACCATCACTGTTGTAATATTGATTAGAGTTTCTTGATTGTAATATTGCAGAAATAGTGAAAAGAAGCTTATGCTTTCAACAGAGAATGAACTCTAAGTAATCTTCTCTTGATGACTAAAAAAACTGTCTTGCTCTACAAAAGGAATAAAAAACACACACACACACAAAAGCTAACATGCTATTTGGATCCAGATCTCTTGCTTTTCTATTATAAACAAAACATGGGGTTTCTCCACTGATATATCCCAACACCCTGCTCTTCTGCACTCTTCCTCGCTTCCCTCCCCAATCCCAGTATGGGATTGTTGCCTCCAAACTTACGTACAATTATCTTCTTCACCGTCTTATCTTTCTTCTTCAGTTGCCTGGCCATTGATGAGCAAGGCCAAGCTCTGCTTTCTTGGAAGCAGACTCTAAGCAGCTCCACTGACGCACTTAGCTCTTGGAATTCTTCAGATCCCAATCCGTGCAAGTGGTTTGGTGTTGCCTGCAACTCCAAGCTTGAAGTCACCAGCTTGAAGATCAAACTAGTCGATCTGCAAGGCCCATTGCCTTCCAATCTCCAACCTCTCAAGTCCTTGAAGAATCTAGTGCTTTCAGCGATCAACCTCACTGGCCCAATTCCAGTAGAGTTCGGGGAGTACAGCGAGCTCGCCTTCCTCGACCTTAGCAAGAACCAAATATCGGGCGATATCCCGCAGGAAATTTGCAAGCTGACCAAGCTCCGATCCTTGGCTCTGCACTCCAACTCTCTACAAGGCGCCATTCCGGCAGACATTGGAAACCTCTCTGGCCTCACGTGCTTGACGCTCTATGATAACTACCTCAGCGGCGAGTTGCCAGCGAGCGTCGGGAAGCTGGAGAGGCTCGAGGTTTTCCGCGCCGGTGGGAACCGGAATCTGAGAGGCTCCTTGCCTGCCGAGATTGGCAATTGTAGGAGCTTAGTGATGTTGGGCCTGGCAGTGACCGGCTTATCGGGGAGGCTTCCTTCCACTTTCGGTTTGCTCGAAAGAATTCAAACCGTTGCTATCTACACTTCTCAGCTGTCGGGGCCAATCCCAGGAGAGATTGGCAACTGCACTCAGCTGACCAATCTTTATCTGTATCAGAATTCTTTCTCCGGTCCGATTCCGCCGGAATTCGGCCGGCTTCGGAACCTGAAGACTCTATTCCTGTGGCAGAACAACTTGGTCGGAGCAATTCCACCGGAGCTCGGTCAGTGCGAGCAACTGATCCTCATGGACTTGTCCTCGAATTCGCTTACTGGAAGTATTCCCGAGAGCTTCGGTAACTTGCGGAACCTTCAACAGATGCAGCTGAGTACCAATCAGCTCACCGGAGCTATCCCATCGGAGATCTCGAACTGCACGGCGCTGACTGATATCGAGGTGGACAACAATGGTCTTTCTGGAGAGATAGGAATCGACTTCAGGAGATTGGAGAACCTTACTCTGTTCTACGCTTGGCAGAATTGGCTCACGGGGAGCATTCCGGCGAGCTTGGCTCAGTGCCGGAATTTGCAATCGCTGGACCTCTCTTACAACAACTTGACGGGCTCGATTCCTAAGGAGCTATTCGGGCTGCAGAATTTGACCAAATTGCTTCTCCTGTCTAATGAGTTGACCGGATTTCTGCCGCCGGAGATCGGCAATTGCACGAATCTTTATCGGCTGCGGCTGAATGGCAACCGCCTAGGAGGCACTATTCCGGCAGAGATCGGCAATCTCGAGAACCTTAATTTTCTTGACATGAGCAACAACCGGCTCGTCGGCCCGATTCCGGCGGCCAGCTCCGGGTGCCAGAACCTCGAATTCCTCGACCTTCATTCCAATGGCCTGAGCGGCAGCCTGCCGGAGTCGCTGCCAAGGAGCCTGCAGTTTGTTGACTTCTCCCAAAATAGGCTGACCGGAGTAATAAGTCCTGTTGTTGGATCGCTGCCGGAGCTGACGAAGCTCTTGCTAGGTAGGAATCAGCTCTCCGGCGGAATCCCTGCGCAGCTCGGGTCATGCAGCAAGTTGCAACTTTTAGATCTCGGCGACAACTTCTTCTCCGGCGAGATACCAGGCGAGTTAGGCCAACTTCCCGCGCTGGAGATCTCGCTCAATCTCAGCTGCAACCGTCTCTCCGGAGAGATCCCGCCGCAGTTTTCATCCCTCGAGAAACTCGGTTGCCTCGACATCTCGCACAACGAACTCCACGGAGACCTCCGGGTCGTCGCCACGCTACAGAATCTGGTTGCTCTGAACGTATCCTTCAACGCCTTCTCAGGCGAACTTCCTGACACCCCCTTCTTCAGGAACCTCCCTCTCGCGGACCTTGAAGGCAACCACGGCCTAATCATCGCCGACGGCCGTCCCTCGGCCCAAGAAACACAGAGAAGAGCAGCCGTCTCAGCTCTGAAGCTCGCGATGACGTTCCTGATCATCGTCAGCGCGGCGCTCCTCCTGACGGCCGCCTTCCTCCTCGCTCGTGCGCGTGCCGAGCCTCGCGGCGGCGGCGCCGACGACGCGTGGGAGATCACGCTCTACCAGAAGCTGGACCTCTCGGTCGACGACGTCCTCCACGAGCTGACGTCAGCTAACGTGGTTGGGACCGGGAGCTCCGGGGTGGTCTATAAGGTCTCCATCCCAAGCGGAGTGACGCTGGCCGTCAAGAAGATGTGGTCGCCAGCGGACGACGACTCGGGTGAATTCCGCAGCGAGATCGCCGCGCTGAGCACGTTACGCCACCGCAACATCGTGCGCCTCCTCGGGTGGGGCCTCAACCGGAGCGCCAAGTTGCTGTTCTACAACTACTTACCCAACGGCAGCCTAAGCGGGTTCCTCCACCGGGGGGTGAAGGAGGCGGCGGCGTCGTGGGAGACTAGGTACGAGATCGCAGTGGGGCTGGCGCGCGCCGTCGCCTACCTGCACCACGACTGCGTGCCGGCTATCCTCCATGGCGACATCAAGGCCATGAACGTGCTCCTCGGCCCAAGATTTGAACCGTATTTGGCGGACTTCGGCCTCGCCCGGGTAATGGCCGACGGCGAACGTGCTCATAAGTTGGACACCAATTCATGCCCTCCTCGCATCGCCGGCTCGTACGGCTACATGGCTCCAGGTAAATTCTATCTTTCAATCACAATTATCTAAAATTCGATTCATGATGTTGTTGGATTTGCGCAGAGCACGCGTCGATGCGACGGATAACGGAGAAGAGCGACGTGTATAGCTACGGAGTGGTTCTGCTAGAGGTGATAACGGGAAGGCATCCACTGGACCCGTCGCTGCCCGGCGGGATGGATTTGGTGCAGTGGGTTCGAGTCCACCTGCAGAGGAAGCTGGACCCGGTTCATCTCCTCGACGGCAGGCTGCTCGGCCAGCCGGAGCACCAGCTCCAAGAAATTCTGCAAGCGCTGTCGATCTCGGTTCTGTGCGTCGGCCACCGGCCGGATGACCGGCCGGCGATGAAGGATGTGGTGGCGTTGTTGGAGGCGGTGAGGCGGCCGGCGAACGAGGAGCAGACGAAGGATCCGGCGACTGCCTCCGCCGCCGCTTGCCCAGTTCGCAATGTGAAGTTGCAGGGGTCTTCGAATTGCTCGTTTGCGATGTCGGAGTACAGTAGTTGAAGAAAGCATCTGGCGGAAGCTGCTTTAATCTTGGGAAACAGTTTTGTGAAAGATTAAGGTTAATTTTTGCCCTTGTAAATTAGTTTTCAAATTGCAGATGCTTTGGTCACTAGAATTAGAAAGGATTCAGCTCGTAGAAACCACCTCTGCTCTGTCCTCTGCTAATGGCTGCTGTACATGTTAATGCGGAAGACGAAGATCAGTAATAGAGCATTAAGGATTTCTCAGTAAAAATTGCTACTTATGTTGTTTGGTGAACAGAGATGAAGATTGAAGAACAGGAAAGGCTCAGAATTGTGAATCTTGGCTCGCTTCCATCTCATTGTTATTGAAGATTGTTTTCTTAGATCACCTTTTATAGTTAGAAATGCGAATTGATTCCTTGTTTCTTAGATCATATTAACCTGACGACTAGTGGCAAGCGAGGTGATTTATTCCCACAAGCAAGCTTGGGATTGATAGTTCACGAAGTCTTCGTATCTTCCATTGTGTTTCAACAAACAGAACATTTTAGATCGTTGTTGGTGTTCAAAGTTCTACCCATCAATTATAGATCAAGCATTAAAGAATAAATCTAGTAATTAAATTAAAGAAATTACATTTTATATTATAAAATGTAATTACTCTTTTAAAAGTTTATCAACTAAGAAGTGATCCTGAAATAATGCTCACTTCGAGTAAAAATCTATCGTGATCGAGAAAAAGGGGAGGGAAAAAAATTGTGATTTATGAAGAAATGCATATGCTAATCTTTCCTGCACCGCCGGGCCACGAGCACCCCGTTGGGCGGCGCCGTGATCTTGACGTCACAGCGATTGTAGATCCAGTACGAATAATGGCCGGCGCCAAATCTCGCCCTCACCTTGAAGCTCCCTCTAACGCTGTACACCACGCTGTTCTCCCTCACCTGTTTCTGGAGCTCCTCCGCCAGCTCCGCCGGCAGCAGCACCTCGCTGGTGATCATGCGAACCGCCTCCAGCCGTGACTCGCCCGTCCGCAGCGCGAACGGTCGCAGCGCCTGCACCGCGATGAGCCTGTCACGGAAGTAGAGCTCCAAGCCCAGCGACTTGAACACCACGTCGATCTTGTGGTTGGGGTTGGAGAAATTGGCGAGGAAGGCGACGTCGCCGTTGAGGTACGTGGGCGAGTCGAGGTAGATGCTGTTGAGGCTGGCGGTGGTGAGGTCGATGGAAGGGCTGCGCGGTCTGATGACGAAGAAGACGATGAGCGTGACGATGCCAGCGAGGATGAGGAGGAGAGTGAGGACGACGCAGACGACGGCGGCGCACCAGATGAGGGGGCCGGTGCGACGTTCGGGAGGGAGGAGCTGTGACTTCCCCGTGTGCAACGGGTTCGATAATTCCGGCGGCTTGTTCAGTGGCATGGTGGTGGATTTAGGAGGTTGGGAATGGGGAGGAGGAGGGTGAGAATGAAGAGGTGGCACTTGTGGAAGGGTGGTGCAACTGTGAGCGGGCATCTGAGGAGAAGTGTGGAGGAGAAAAACCTTGGGATGAAGCAACGAGATTAATAATGGTGATGAACAGCAGATGTTTTCTTAAGGAGGAAGGAGTAAGAAAGTTGGCTAAAGAGTAAAGAAGCTTTTGAATCATGGAATGGGGCCATGGCCAAAAGGCAATGCTTTTATAACCAAACTAGAAGGATCGACTAACCAATTCAACCAGTTAAATCAGGAACAATTTGGCCTGATTTGTTCAGAAAGATTAAAAGCAACTGTTTCATCCTCGGGGTCTTTTGTTTTTTCTTCTTCTCAAAATGCTACTTAAAGGAGTATGGCAATTGAATAGAGGGAGAATGGGTGGTCGCTAAGTACTTGGGGGTTAGCAATACGTCTGAAAAGAAGGTTAAAGGAGCAGCAAACATATGGCAAGCAATACGATACGTGTCATAGCAGAAATATATATGTGAGCAGTGAGATCTTACGATGATCCAATTTGATTTCTGAATGGGCAGTGCCCACTTAGAGAAGAGATTTGTCAGTTTTCTGATTAATCTGTTAAAATTCAACTGGTGGAATGCTGCTCGGATGAAATTAAGATGACATGACCTTTATTTCCTGAAGAAAGGAAAGTCGAAAAGAGAAAAGGGAGACGAAGTTTCGAGAATAGAAGACCATGTACTTGAATAACTCAGTTGCAGTATAGTATTAGCAAGGGTACGAAAAGAGAGACAGAATAGTATTAGTTTCAAGAGTGGCGGCGGGGGGAGAATAAAGGCGTCGCTGGTGGAGAAAGAGAAGAGGGAGAGGAACAGTGGCCGCCGGAAGA
The DNA here is from genome assembly GCF_018446385.1 of Zingiber officinale. Classification (NCBI taxonomy): domain Eukaryota; kingdom Viridiplantae; phylum Streptophyta; class Magnoliopsida; order Zingiberales; family Zingiberaceae; genus Zingiber; species Zingiber officinale. The sequence goes on from NC_056007.1 coordinate 83,795,272, forward strand.
TGGCACTGACGGTCATCCGATTTGGCGTTGATCAGTGGGAAGAATGGTCTCGGAACGATCTGCGAAGAGGACTTGGGCGGTTCTTACACTTACCAATTACTGCTTAGCGGAAGAAAAGAGAGTGCTTGGAGAAAGAAGAGATCTAGTATTTGGAGGAAGAAGAGACTTGTTGCTGGGAGGAAGAAAAAGATACTGAGAGGAATAACAAAAGACCTGGTGTTTGGAGGAATAAGGACCAGATATGCTTGGAGGAAGAAAAAGATGTACTAATTTGAAGAAGAAGAAGAGACATTTTGCTTGGAGGAATAAAACGAGACTGGAAGAAGGAATCTGTTGCTGAGGAATATGAAGAGACTGCATGGAAGCAGAAGAAAGAAGAATGGCACCGCTGCTTGGACAAAAAAAGGAAGAGAAGCGAAGAGAGAAGGACAAATATGATAATTTCAGTTCGATTGATCGGTTCGGTCCTACTGAAAATTTTCATCGCCCACCCGTTATCGGGAAGTGAGAGAAGGAGAAATGAGTTCAACCGGATACAGGAAATTTGGGATTGAAACTAAGATTTAGAGACCATTATTGGGCGTTTTAGAAAATACACCTAATAAAATAAAAATATAATAAGTTCTAATTATTATATTATACTCATTATATACATGCAAGGATATACCGTAAGACATGATCATAAAATAAAATTTTCTAAAATAACTTTTGCTTTAGGTATGCCTGAGATGATGCGAAGTGAAAAGGACATCAACTAACAAACCCAACGGAGTTTAACTCTACTCATATCCATGTCGAGTTGTCATTGAAATGACTTCACAAAGCCACGAGTCATTCATCTCCGATTGGTACTAGCCAAGTGTGAAGAGGAAGCAATCCGAGAGAATTCCCACTGCACGATTTGGTGGGTGGCGTGGCACTAAAATCATCGACATTGAATTCGTTGGCACCAAAATCGCCGGCACTGAATTCGTTGGCACCAAATTCATCGACACTTAATTCATCGCCACCGAATTCATGGATACCAAATTTGTTGACTCAAAATTCAAAATCAAACCATCTTGATTCATAATTAAACCAAACTCTTTTGATTTATTATTAAATCAAGTTATTGCATAACTAAACCAAACCTCTTTTGGTTTCTTATCAAAATATTATGAATTCATATCTCCTACAATAGTCATGGCTTATGCGCGCTTCCATTCAAACAAATATCTTTTCATATTTGTCCTTCTATTTGATCTAACCAAATTCTATCTCTCTCTTGATTTGAGAATCTAATTCTCAAACTCGTTTTAAGTCTATAAGATAAACTTGTCACACCCCGATAGTATAAGAAACCCTAAGAACCATCTAAACAGAATAATCAGAAAATTTATCAATTTGTATATATATCATAGTTTTCATAGGCCACAAGACTATACAGATAAATGATATCTGAAATAAAATTACAAAATATAAATACAACGAAACAAAGTAAAACAAACTAGAAAATCAGCACGTCTAGATCTCTGTGCAACTCTATGGAAGTCCAAAATCAACTACAATATCAAAAGGATCCTTGTGCCTGCAAAACTAGAGGCCAAGGAATGTAGAAAGTTAGTCAAATAGCTAAGTAGGTAATCAGGAAAAATATGCATAAATTTAATCTTGTTTAAGAAATCAAAGAGGTATCATTTATTATTTCAACTTTTATTTCTTCTCTGAGTTCTCAAATAATATACATAATTATATATTTATGATCATCTAATATTTATTTGTTAAAATTAAAATTCATCTTCATATATTATCATCAATTAAGATCAATTCTTAAATCTTATTTATTTAATCAGCAATCGCACATGTCATCTATGATATAATATCAACAGGGGTAAATATAATAAATCAACTAAAAAGTGAATCACTAGAGTCAATATCATCAGAGTGAAATGTCATATGTATAGGATAAAACCTCCTTAAAGTATAAAACTATCGTATACGTCATCTGACGTACAGACTATTAGCCCTCACCGGTGGAAGACATAATGAACACTGGCCAAGGGCTACATCATGTCACCACGCCTCGAGTGTATGGTCAGGTACTCTAGACCACTACCGCTGTGCTACCACAATAACATGTGGGTCGTCCAATACTCTAATATAAAGCTTTGGTATAAGTTAGGCTCATAGTCTTTACTTTTTAATATTCTTCATTTATCATCTTTATTATTTCATTTTAAGGATTCCATGTTATCTATTTATCATAATTATTCTCTTTTCATATCAAATGGTCAATCAAGTTAATATTTTCGTATCAAGTTGATTAATTTATCATCTTAGAGTTCACATATAAAAAGCTACAAGTATCAACAGGTAGAATATCAAAAAGCATGGAGTATAGAAGGTCAATAAGTCAAAAGACAGGTATCAACAGAAGAGTAATTCAGAATATTTATTTATTTTTAAAACAATCTTTCCCATATTAATCCCAGTATGAACTCACATGTAAATAAGAAATAATATCAATTATTTATCCTCCATAATTTTATTATTTTAACTCATTTCACTACTTGTAATATCATTTTAATTTCCTTTTAAAAATAATTATATAAATATATATAATTTCATTATTTCTTTATTCATGCACAAAGATAAATATATGAGTCAAGAGAGATGTACCCACTTTATATACAGCAAAAGCATCGAGTGTCGGTAGGTCACCGTACTCCACTCGAGCTCGTGCCTATAAACATAATACCAAACATAACTCAAATAATCAAAAGACTATCCAATAAGAATCATGACATGAACATCTAAATTTTTATCTACAACTCGAAGTCGAAAGATCATTTTGATCTCACTTCCTCGTAATATTCCCCATCCCCAAATTGATTTGGATCAAATATATCTCGCATATTTTCCCCATAATAAGTTTAAGTGCCTTCATCCTATTAACATTATGGAAAGGCTATCAAGACAAAGAAAACAAAATGATATCAGATTCACCTTGAGGAAAAATTGATCGCTCTTGTTTGTTGATGGAAATCAAGAAAGGAGGTCATCGCTAAAAGCCTAAGAGAGAATGAAAGTAACAAGAGCTTACTATTGTTGGTAGAGAAAGCAAGACAAACCAAAGGGTGAAATAGCTGAAATGTTGAAAGAAAAAGGAAGGAAACCCTTTTCCGTTTTGCTGGTGGCCTTGACTAACTCCGACGAAGGCTCCGATGGCTATGATGAGTTGGAAAAACAACAACAGAAGCGAGGAGGAGATTACTTCCCTTGACGTTGGAAGCGAACAGCAGCTACCACTGCTTGTAGGAGAAGAGAAGTCAAAAGAAAAGGGGGTTGTTGTGCTTGAGAGGAAGAAAGGGGAGGGATCTATCGTTCGTCATCACTGAAGAAGAGAAAGAGGAGGAAGGGAGGGGTTGTTGCTCGTGTTCCTCTTGCTTGTTAGTGAAGAGGAAGGAGAAGGACTCGTGCTGAAAAAAAAAAGTTCAACTCATGGCCTAAATCCACATTATCTTATGCTGGGAAAGCCCAACTAGTATCATTAGTCCTGCAGGGAGTAGAATGTTATTGGATGTCTATTTTACCTCTCCTACAGGGAATCATAGCCCGCATTTACAACATCAGTAGATCTTTCATGTGGACAACTAGAAAGCTCCCTATCACATGGTCAGAGATAGTCCGCCTAAAGGCGGAAGGTGGTCTTGGCTTGAGAGCGACTTATGAGCATGGAGCCACACTCTCCTGACAAAGGTTCTATGGCACGTACATGACAAGAAAGATACACTATTGATATGTTAGGTCCACCACACATATTTACAGTAGCATGTACGGGTGTGGGGGTGGCAAGCCAAACACACAGACTCCCCACTTATCAAGCTCCTGGTGCACATTAGAGACAACATCCTCGACATGGTAGGTAGTTCGGAGGTAGTAGGATAGATATGTAAATACCTTGAGATAGTTTTAATGGTCAATCTAAATAAGTTAGGTCATATTATGTTTAATCCTTATATCTAAGTGTGCAGAAACTTAGGAATACAAGAAGTCGAAAGAAAGATTTAGGTAGCGAAAAGAATGGCACGACAAGGGAGTCGATGGGTTCGGTGCATCCGAGGGATGAGGTGCTGCCGAAGAGTACATAGGCGAATGAGAAGGATGTGCATAGTACTTCCGAGGGATGAGAAGCTGGAGTGGAAGATTACTTGATAAGAAGGCTGGAGTTGGGTTCGAGTGAACTTAACTCTAGATGATCATAAAATCACCCAAATGACTGGAGCAGCAGCCATGCAAAGTCAACTCTAAGTTGACTTTGTCCAAGTGCCTGAACTCTAGGCGCTCGAACTAGCTTGGTACCAATTAGGCATCTCCACTTCGAGATGTTGCTACGGATAACTGTTGGAGTTCATGTCAACAACACTTCAAACGTCTGGACCGATCCAAGCACCTCGACAAAGATAAAAAGTTATTATCAGCCCATTGAAGAGCAATTGAGGAATAGATAAGGTGCATCGTTGGGGATGCTCGGACCCAATTTAGGCGTCCGGAGCTACCATGTTAGCCAATGGTCAAATCTGACCAGTAGACTATAAATAGAGCTATGATCCTATAAGTTCAGCGCAACAATCGAAAATGAAACACTTACTTCTATTGTTTACTTCTTTCTATTTTCTGTACTTAATTGTTATAAAAGGCTACTCCACCAGAAGGAGATTTTTAGTGAAGATTTCAAAGTCTTGGACTAACAACTGTTGGAACCCCAAGGTTGTTTTGGTATGATCAACAAGTTAAGTTAGGTCTTGTGTGTTTTTAACCTTGTGTCTAAATGTGCAGGAACTTAGGAGCACAGGTAGTCGAGCGGAAGACGTAGCTAGCGAGAAGGACAGCACGCGGTGCGTCTGAGGGATGAGGCGCTGCGGAAGAGTACACTAGCGGACGAGAAGGAAGCGTGCCGTGGTTCCGAGGGACGAGAAGTCGGAGCGGAAGACTGCTCGAGGAGCAAGAGACACAGATAGCAAGAAGGTCGGCACGGGGTGCGACCGAGGGATGAAGACTGCTGATGAGTACGCTGGCGGACGAGAAAGAAGCACGCGGCGATTCCGAGGGACAAGAAGCCAGAGCGGAAGCCTGCTCGAGATGACTAGAAGTTTGGTTCGGGTGAGCCCTATTCCGGATGATAGAGATCACTCAAGAGGAGCAGAAAACCCGGAGCTGAAAAAAGTCAATGGAGTTGACTTTTCCCTCTGGGGCGCCCGGGGCTCTTCCGGGTGCCCGGAGTTGACTTTTTGATCGGATCGAGTTTTGACTCGATCTGAACATTGGGGGATAAATTTTATCCCCCTCAAGGCGCCCGAAACCCTCACGGCGCCCTACCAAGGCTATAAATATAGCCTTGGTCCAGAAGCTTTTTCAACAACTCAAGAATTGTAATTCCAACGCTTGTGTGCTTTAAGTTTAGAGTTGAGCTTCTGTTTCTGTACTTAAACACTGTAAGAGGCTTCTCCGCCTGAAGGAGATATTCTAGTGCACTTCATCTTCCTTGGATTAACAACCTCCCTGGTTGTAACCAAGTAAATCTCTTTTGTCTCTTACTTTTAGTTTATTTGTTTAGTTTATTTATGCAAGTGTTCTGTTGAGAGTTCGAGAAGGGTTGGTTTTTGTTTTTATATTTTAGGCTATTCAATTCCCCTACTAGCCGACCGCCGCGATCCAACAACAACCTCCCCAGTTGTAACCATGTAAATCTTGCCTCTTCTTTTCTTTTATGTTAATTAATTCTTGTTCAACTAACCTGTGTTATATTTGCTAACTTCGAGAAGCAAAAGAAAATTTTTAACTCTTATTTCAGGGCAATTCACACCCTTTTTTTCGGCCACACCGGGATCAACAAGACCCTTTCTTCCGAGTTCAGTGAGAAGAGTGGAGGTGTCAGGAAAGCTTATGATCATTTTAGGGACTCCAAAGCCAGGAAGCTTTGGGCAGTGACAATATGGCAGAAAGACCTCCAGCCAAATCATGCTTTCACAGTGTGACTCTTGGCTAATGGGAGGCTACCAGTGTTAGCTGGATAGGACTACATAGAGGACTTCTCACCTTCTATCGACATGATGAGGAGACTTTGGACCATGTCTTTTTTCAATATGAGTTGGTCCGACAGCTATGGGGACAAATCAAAGCTTGGCTATAGATGTCGTCACAGATGTCCACTTACCAATGCATATTGTGAACCTTCAGAGGGCAGTATAGAGGGACCTCCACCTTAGCCAGGGCTTGTCACCTTGCCATGTTAGCAATGGCTCATCACATTTCGATGGCAAGGAATGATAACATATTTGAGGGGAAGAGATTTGATGACGAGCAGGTTCTTAGGAATATATAGATACACGTCTTTAGGGCGTTTGGTGGATTCTCGGGTTGGGTACCTATACACAGGTGATACTTTTGAGTTCATACTATTTTTGGTTACTAACCTATTTACACATTCAGCATATATGCATAGAGATACCATACTTGGGAGCATACATTATAACATACATGTAGATTAACATGGTGAGGGCATACATTTTGTTACTGCTTAAGTGTAGGGATCCTTGTACACCTAGCGACAGCATGAATCTTGATGTCATAGGCACCACACATGTAGATAGACTGTCGATGGAGCTACTAGGGAGCAGTGAGACATCATTCTGCACTTGTATAGGGTTAGTGATGAGGTCTCTACCCACCGGCCAATCTTGGGACATTTTGGCATAATACATTGAGGTTTGTCGATCATACATATTTCCCTACTACAGATACAAAACTCAGGCAGGAGGTGCTTCCTATTAGATCCACCCAGAGGCGGACACTCTGGTTACAGATACTCCCTTCCACAGCTAACTGGGGGAGACATGCAGATGGGCTACTAGAGCAAGATTCTGGTGTATGTAGCCTGAGTAAGTTTTGATGTGATCAACCGAGTTAAATTAGGTCATGTTGTATTTGATCTTTGTATTTAAGTGTGCAAGAACTTAGGAACACAAGAAGTCGAGCAGAAGATACAGCTAAAGAAAAGGATAGCACGGGAAGTGAGTCGGTGAGCTCAGTGAATTTGAGGGACAAGGTACTGTCAAAGAGTATATCAACAAACGAGAAGGACATGCACGACGCTTCTGACGGATGACAAATCGAAGCGAAAGATTGCTCGATGAGAGAAGACCAGAGTTGGATTCGGGTGAGCTCAATTCTGGATGGTCGAAGAATCAGTCAAGTGATTAGAGTCTAAGACGAATAAAGTCAACTTTGAGTTGACTTTGTCCTAATACCTGGACCAAGTCTAGGCACCTGGACCACCTTGGTGCCGAACATGCACCTTGTCATAGAGTCATTGTTGTGGATCACTTTTGTGTACACTTCAACAATGATCTAGGCGCATGGATTGATCCGAGTGCCCAAGAATGGATAAATGACTTATCACTTAGTCGTTGCAAAGCGAATTGAGGCGACCAGCTGGGGGTGCTCAGATCGGGTCTAGGCACCTAGAATTTGCTACGTCAGCAAACGACCACTTTGACCAGTAAAGCTATAAAAAGAGGCTTGGGGCTCAAGATTCATGACAACACTTTCTATATTTTGAATTTATTATTTTATTTTTCATAATTGTGCTTTCAACGCTTGTACAAGGTTTCTCCGTCTCTAAGGATTCGCTCGTAGAAAGAAATCTTAGTGAGTTGACATTGCCTTAGATTAGCAATCTTTTGATTACCAACCAAGTAAATCTGATTGTCTCATATTTCCTTTTTATGCATTTCAGCTTTCATTTATTAAGTGTTTATGTAACTTAAGTTAAAAGATTGAGGAAGTGTATACTTATAATTTCAGGTAATTTACCCCTTATTGTCGGCCCACACGGGACCAATAGCTAGATGGGATGCAGGCCACCTAATAGAGCACTCCAACGTCATGGATGGAACTTTATCAGATGTTACCATTGAGTGAGTGTAGTGTGACTAATGAGGAGTGAGGAGAGCTGAGAGAGTTGACCATAGTGGATGGAGTCATATAGTAGAGTATGAGGAATGCATGTGAGAAAGACTGTATGAGATGAGAGTGATATATGAGAGAGGGGACTACAACGCAAGGAGTTATGTAGTAGAGCATGAGGATTGTATGCAAGAGATATTACATGAGGTGATGGTTATGAACAGGTGAATAGATCCATCTTAGAATGATCTATCTAGTCTGTAGTAAATAGCTAGTGGTAAAGACACCTTAAATCCGTTTATGGCTAAGGCTTTGCCACAAAGCCCAAGGTGGTGAGTAGGCCCACCATAAAGATCTATCTAGTTCGCAACAAAATGCTCGTGATAAGGACATCACAAATATGTTTATAGCTAGAGCTTTGCCAAAAATCTCATGAGGGGTGCATATGGCCACCACAAAGGCCTATTTAGTCTATAGCAAATGACTCATGGTAAAAACACATCAAATTTATTGATGACTGGTCACTTGCAAAAAGTGATTTCATGGGACTTAGAGGTGACACCGGATGGTCCTAGACCCATGGCGCAGGAGGAGGTTGATCGAGATGACTTGGAGCCATCAGTGGTTCACAGATACATGATAGAGCCCATGACATGGAGGATGTGGCGACACCCAGGATAGAAGATGCAAGACATAGTATGGATAATGGTGAGGATGAGATACATGCAGTATAGACAGAGATCATAGGCGGTGTTGATTGATACCTCAGCTTTGGTACCCTGTATAGAGGATGAGTAGGCAGCCAGCATATATCATAGAGAGAGCGAGAGATGGTACATGAGTGAGCAGATGTACACTACCATGGCTCCCCTTCTAGATATAACAGTTCATAAGATATGACATAAGGGCCTTTGTGGTTATTTTGTATAGTTGTGCATATTTTGATGATATATATTTACTTTTCATAAAAAAAAATATAATACTTTTAACAAGTGATGCTTTGACTAAAGACTTTGAGTAACAATCCTAATAAGTGACTATAGGATATATATCTTCTTGTAAGGAGTGGTGAATTCTTTGTTAGCTATTCAAACATTCTTGGACACTTCGGCTTATACCTAATCATTCCGGATACACACCTCTTCGGAAATGCTTGCTTAAGATGTCAAAATATGTCTCCATGGCCAAGATGACTTGAATATCTCAAGTCGAAGGAAACTCACACTTAAGCTACAGTAAGAGCTTCATTGATATATCCATATTTGTAGAGAACTATATGAAGTTTTACAGTAAGTCACTCCAATAAAATAGTTACCATAACTAGCACCCACATTTAACTCTCGACATCCTAATATCTCAGTCAGTGAGAAACAACTGCATAGTTAGACCAAGAAGTATAAGTTGTGCCAACCTCACAGAATCGATGATGTTCGAACACATCAATTCGTCGACTAGAGAAGATTTTAATATATTCATAATTATATATGTAGAGATGCCCATTAGTTTGATCCAATCACAAGCTCTCTCATACTATAAATCATATTATGGATATTCAGTAAATGAGTTTAATATCCAATCAAATACATATAAAATGTATATAAGATAATTATCTTAAAATACCTTTCAAATATAACACATTAATCATAAATTTTTCTCACATACCATCACATTTGAGAAAACAGAGAAAGATTTACCGACGAGCTGGGAGGCCAAGAAGAAGATTCAGGTGACGTGGACTAGGCAAATACCGACAAGGTCGCCACTTGACCTTGACGCTCGCGCTCAAGCTCTTCGCCTACCTCAATCTTTGCGACTCCTTGACCAGGTCGAAGGTCACATCCTTCATCAGCAACTACATGCACCGTGTGAGCGCCGACCCCTCGCCACGCTCCCGCTTCAACCTCCACATCACCCCGCCAATTAGCGCGCAACGCGGCACGTATTGCACCAACCACCACTAGGGACTTGAGCAAACAGAGGCCGGATGGAGCCACTGGCAGTGACAAGCGGTGGGATCACAGGCCACTACAGAGGCATTGAAAAGGCGTCGGGGATAGACCATTGAAGGTGGGGAAGAGGCACGGAATTAAGAAGGCCGCGCGCTTAATGATGTCCACGTGGGCCTCGAGGGCAACATGGACAGTTGGGAGCTTGCGGAGCACTTTTTTTTTAATCGGAGCGGATTCTACCGGATCCAATCCAAAAACTTGCTAAATCAAAAAAAAGTTAAATTACACATCTACCCATGATGATGGAAGACATCGTGACCAATTAAATTAATATTAAATATAATTTTCTAATCTTCTGGATGCGTTAGCCATGTTCTCATTACATCTGAACAATGTATCCGTCAAACTTGTCGAATTTAGTTGGTCAGTATTGTTGCAATGGTACAGAATCTCGATAAAAGCTTTGTATAACTCTGTCCCACCGTGCTGACCGATGATTATGAGCCGTGTGGGGCGCCCGGTGCAATGTCTCCGTCAAACTTAACGTGCGCATTGAAATTAAATTTCCCAAAATAATTTTCCTCCTCTATGCGCTGTCACTGCATCATAATTTGGATAAAATTAGAAGTGGAATTAATGGTTCGGTTCAAACCGGCCCGGTTTGATTCTAGATGCGTGGTCGTCTTTGTACGAATTGGAAACCGCGGCCCGCGACACGTACGATGTAAGATTACTGTTATTTTTTAGTCAATTATTTCTGGGTATTCGTCAGCCAGAGGAGCAAGTTCCAGCATCGGCGACGTCGTGAAGCTCGATTCATTCCGGAAGGCTTTTCTATCAAACCGCGTTTAGGTTGCCTGGTAAGATCGATTTGCGGCGATTGCCCTTCCAACTTTCTTGTGTTTTGGGGAAAGATTTGAAATCTGTAGTCGATCCTCTTCATCTTCAAGATCCTAGTTTTTCTTTTTGGGTAAGCATTAAGCTGCTGAGGCTTTGTTTCAGACGCTTAAAGTTCGTTTTTTGGGGGGTTTTGTTTGCCTTTGATTTTCTTATGGATTGAAAAGAGTTTGAAGTAACATTTCCCGACTACTTTGTTGGCTGATAATTTTTACCTGATATATACAGAGATCTGAAGTTTGCGGACTATTTGACTTGTATATTACCGTAGTTCGGCAACCTGTTATTGTTTGTTGAGTTCCTATTTTAGGCTCGTATCCCTTTTCCTGTAGTGGTTTTTCATCGTAAGGTTATACCTGCAAGTAAACTTGCACAATGTGAACGATTCACTAATCAATATATCCATTAACTTCAGAAATCTACTTAATGTTGAATAGTGACTAAATTATCTTCTTTTTTTTTATCTTCAGTTTTCTGATTAGCCCGGCTGTGGAATATCGAGATCATCAATTTGTAGACATGAGCATCCGCTACTACAGATCAGAGAAGCCTGCCTCGGGTGTGCACTAGTGTAGTCTTTCATATTCATCATCCTTATCTTCAGCTTACTATACACCAGATAATATTTGTTGTTTGGTTGGGATAAAGCAAAGTTCAAGGAAGCTGTATTTTGAGAGTAAATATTTTTTTATATGAATTATTCAGTGCCTGGTACACCACCATAAATCAAGCTATCCGAGTACATTGGGCAATTGCTATGACAATTAGCTTCACTCTTTAGATTGTTGTGGAGTGATTTAATTAAGCCTACATTAGCCTCCATAAATTCTCCACTCTTTTGCATTCTTTGAACGACAATTTACCAAAGGGCGCACGTAGGTTTCCAAATTGACCAAAAGATGCATACTACTTTGGTATTTACCAAAGGGTGCATTCAATTATGTGCTCTTCCCGTTTTACCTCTACTGACAAATCTAATTTTTTCTCTCTCTTTTCTCTGTCTTTTCTCTCTTCTCTTTCCTCTCTCTTAAGCATGCAACCTCTCTTCTTCTTCCTCCCCTCTCTTTTCTTTTCTTTCTTTTTTGCATGCATGCATAACATCGGTCTAATATGCAAATCATATCAGGCTCACAACGTTTAGGGTTTAGTTGATTTTTTCAATGGCATTTTAACACCTTTAGAGAAACCAAAATAATTAATGGAGGACACCGTTGGACTCCTTATAGCCTCAGAAATCCACGGAATCTAAAATGGTAGCAATCTGATGTCTCTAGATCGATTAGTGGATTTGATCGAAACCCACTGATGGACTTAAATAGGTCCGATTGGACTCATTTTAGGTCTTGTGGATTTCTAAGGTTGCAAGGAGTACAACGGTGTCCTCCATTGCTTATTTCGGCTTCTCCAAAGGTGTTAAATTATTATTGAAAACATTAGTCCAATGTGGGCCTGATATGGCTCATATCAGACCCACAACCATATCAAACCCACATTGTTGGCCTGATAAGGAACCATATCAAGTGGACCTAATATGGAACCATATCAGACCCTATTAGGTAAAAGAAGCGGGTTAGGTTTGGGGTCCTTGGCCCTATTAGGTAAAAGAAGTGGGTTAGGTTTGGGGTCCTTAATCCATAAACACGTTCATTCTATCTCCAACTGAAACCAACCAACCACTCGAACGATATCATCTATCCCCGTTAGAAAGCCATTGGAGTTCATTTAAGAGAAATTTAGCTTACACTTGACCCCCCGCATCTTCCCTTTATTCGTTTTCAAATTTCGTGTAGAAGTAAATTCTCAAAATTTATACCAACCTTTCCTTAAGTGATCTTACAACGAATAGGAGTTTTTCCATTGTAAATGAGTACGGAGCAATCAACGAATTTCGTTAGGCCTGATATGGTTCCATATCAGGCCCACATTGTGCTGATTCTTTTGATAATATTTTAACACCATTGGAGAAGCCGAAATAAGCAATGGAGGGCAACGTTGAATCTGATGGACCTAGATAGGTCTGATTGGACTCAGTTCAGATCCTGTGGATTTCTGAGGTCAAAAGGAGTCCAACAGTGTCTTCCATTGCATATTTTAGTTTTTCCAGTGGTGTTAAAATATTATCAAAAGAATCAGCCCAATGTGAGCTTGATATGAAATCATATCAGGCCCAATAGAATTCGTTGATTGCTCCGTACTCATTTACAATGGAAAAACTCCTATTTGTTGTAAGATCACTTAAGGAAAGGTTGGTATAAATTTGGAGAGTTTGCTTCTACACGAAATTTGAAAACGAATAAAGGAAAGGGAAGATGTGGGGGTCAATTGTAAGCTAATAAGGCACAAAAAGAAAAACCAATTTCTCTAAAAAAAACTCTTGACGACTTTCTAACGAGGATAGATGAGATCGTTCGAGTAGTTGGTTGGTTTCAGTTGGAGATGGAATGAATGTGTTTATAGATTGAAGGACCCCAGACCTAACCCACTTCTTTTACATAATAGGGTCTGATATGGTTCTATATCAGGCCCAACGTGAGCCTGATATGAATCATATCAGACCCACGATTCATACCAGACCCACGTTGGACTGATTTTTTCGATAATATTTTAATACCTCTAAAGAAGCCGAAGTAAGCAATGGAGGGCACCGTTGGACTCCTTGTGACCTTAGAAATTCGCAAGACCTGAAATGGGTCCAATCGAACCTATCTAGGCCCATCAGTGGGTTTTACCACATGACCTGAAATGGGTCCAATCGAATCTGTCTAGGTCCATCAGTGGGTTTTGAGTTTAGAGTAAAACCCACTGATGGACCTAGATAGGTCCGATTGGATCCATTTCAGGTCCTGTGGATTTCTGAGGTCATAAGGAGTCCAACATTGCCCTCCATTGCATATTTCAGTTTCTCAGTGGTGTTAAAATATTATCAAAATAATCAACCAATGTGGGCTTCATGTGGAACCCATATCAGGTCCAATGGAATTCATTAATTGCTCCGTACTCATTTACAATGGAAAAACTCATGTTTAAGATCACTTAAGGAAAGGTTGGTATAAATTTGGAGAGTTTGCTTCTACACGAAATTTGAAAACCAATAAAGGAAAGGGAAGATGCGGGGATCAAGTGTAAGCTAACATGGCACGAAAAGCAAAACCAATTTCTTGTAAATGAACTCCAATGGCTTTCTAATGGGGATAGATGAGATCAGTTGAGTAGTTGATTGGTTTTAGTTGGAGATGGAACGAATGTGTCTATGGATTGAAGGACCCAGACCTAATCGCTTCTTTTACCTAATAGGGCATGATACACATTAGGCCCAACCATATCAGGCCCATGTTGGGTTGATTTTTTTAATAATATTTTAGCACCTTTAGAGAAGCCAAAATAAGCAATGGAAAGCACCATTGGACTCCTTGCAACCTCATAATCCACAGGACCTGAAATGAGTCTAATTGGACCTGTCTAGGTCCATCAATAGGTTTCGATCAAAAATCGATCTAGAGACATCAGATTGCAATTATTTCAGGTTACATAGATTTATGAGGTTGCAAGGAGTTCAACGGTGCCCTCCATTGATTATTTCGGCTTCTTTAAAGGTGTTAAAATGTTATCGAAAAAATTTATTAAACCTTAAACGTTGTGGGCTTGAAATGATATGAGGCCCACGTTATTCATTCATCCATGAAAAAGAGAAAGGAAAGAGAAGAGAGGAGGAAAGAGAAGAGAGGTTGCATTAGGGATGGCAATTTTCCCCGTGGGTTTGGGGCCCCGCGGGGAAAACCCGAAATGGGGATGAGGATCCCCGATTTTTTAGGGATGGGGCGGGTATGAGAATACTATCCCCATCCCCGAACCCGTCCCGAATATTATTATTATTAATATTAATAAATAATAATATGATTTTTTTAAAAAGGTATTAATAATAGTGTTAATATTAATATTAAAATTTTTGAAAATATTATTAATAATAATATTATTAATATTGATATTAATATTAATATTATCATTAATAATAATAATTAAATAATAATAATAATATAAATTAAATTTGGGAATGACCAGAGTAAAGACTTCAGGTGGAGTAACTGAAGCATTTCCAATAAAGATAGGGTTACATCAAGGATCAGCTCTAAGTCCCTATCTTTTTACATTAATTATGGATGAACTCACTGTGCATGTTGTTTGCAGATGATATTATTTTAGTAGATGAGACACGTGAAGGAGTAAATGCTAAGCTAGAATCTTGGAGGGAAACACTAGAAGGGAAAAGTTTTAAGCTTAGTAGATTAAAGACGGAATATATGGAATTTAAGTTTAGCAATATTAGAAGTAATGAAACAATTGTTAAGATAGGAGAGGATGAGTTGCCTGGAACCGAGAGATTTAAATATTTAGGATCATTTTTACAAAATGATGGAGGGATTGAGAGAGATGTCTTACATAGAATACAGGCAGGATGGGTGAAATGGAGGGGAGCGTCGAGTGTTTTATGTGACCGTAAAGTACCTCTTAAACTTAAAGGTAAATTCTATAAAACTGGAGCTGAATGTTGGGCTATGACTCGAGCACATGAGCAGAAGATGAGAGTTGCAGAGATGAGGATGTTAAGGTGGATGTGTGGACATACGAGAATGGACAAAATAAGAAATGAGAGCATTAGAGAGAAAGTAGGAGTTGCATCTATTGAGGAAAAACTCAGAGAGACACGTTTAAGATGGTACGGACATGTACTTAGACGACCAATAAATGCTCCAGTTAGGCGATGTGAAACTATGATAAACATGCATATAAAACGAGGAAGAGGAAGACCAAAAAAGACTTGGTTAGCAACAATAAAACAAGATAAAATTTATTTAAATATAGATGATGATATAATAGGAGATAGAGCTCAATGGCGTAAAATGATTCATACAGCCGACCCCACCTAGTGGGAAAATGCTTGGTTGTTGTTGTTGTTGTTGTTGTAAATTTGGGAATGAGGCGGGGATGGGGGTGGGGATGGGGATTTGATCCCCGTGAGTTCAGGTTCGGGGAATCCCCGAACTCGAAAAATTGAGAACGGGGCGGGGATGGGAATGGCAAACCCGCCCCCGCCCCGCCCCATTGCCATCCCTAGGTTGCATGCATAGGAGAGAGGAAAGAGAAGAGAGAGAAAAAATGGTAGAGACAAGAGAAAGAGAAAAAATTAGATTTGTCAGGAGGGGTAAAATGGAAACAACATATAATTGAATGTGCCCTTTGGTAAATACCA
This sequence comes from Zingiber officinale, assembly GCF_018446385.1. Lineage (NCBI taxonomy): Eukaryota > Viridiplantae > Streptophyta > Magnoliopsida > Zingiberales > Zingiberaceae > Zingiber > Zingiber officinale. The sequence goes on from NC_056007.1 coordinate 83,811,313, forward strand.
AAGTAGTGTGTGCCTTTTAGTCAATTCGGAAACCTACATGTGCCCTTTGGTAAATTGTCGTTCCTTGAATAATTAATGGAGGGCACCGTTGGACTCCTTATAGCCTCAGAAATCCACGGAATCTAAAATGGTAGCAATCTGATGTCTCTAGATCGATTAGTGGATTTGATCGAAACCCACTGATGGACTTAAACATGTCTGATTGGACTCATTTTAGGTCTTGCGGATTTCTAAGGTTGCAAGGAGTACAACGGTACCCTCCATTGCTTATTTCGGCTTCTCCAGAGGTGTTAAAATATTATTGAAAACATTAGTCCAATGTGGACCTGATATGGCTCATATCAGACCCACAACCATATCAAACACACATTGTTGGCCTGATAAGGAACCATATCAAGTGGGCCTAATATAGAACCATATCAAACCCTATTAGGTAAAAGAAGCGGGTTAGGTTTGGGGTCCTTGGACCTATTAGGTAAAAGAAGTGGGTTAGGTTTAGGGTCCTTAATCCATAAACACGTTCATTCTGTCTCCAACTGAAACCAACCAACCACTCAAACGATCTCTTCTATCCCCGTTAGAAAGCCATTGGAGTTCATTTAAGAGAAATTGGTTTTGCTTTTCGTGCCATATTAGCTTACACTTGACCCCCCCGCATCTTCCCGTTCCTTTATTCGTTTTCAAATTTCGTGTAGAAGTAAATTCTCAAAATTTATACCAACCTTTCGTTAAGTGATCTTACAATGAATATGAGTTTTTCCATTGTAAATGAGTACGGAGCATCAACGAATTTTGTTAGGCCTGGTATGGTTCCATATTAGGCCTATATTGTGCTGATTCTTTTGATAATATTTTAACACCATTGGAGAAGCCGAAATAAGCAATGGAGGGCAACGTTGAACCTAATGGACCTAGATAGGTCTGATTGGATTCATTTCAGGTCCTGTGAATTTCTGAGGTCACAAGGAGTCCAACAGTGTCCTCCATTGCATATTTTGGCTTTTCTAGTGGTGTTAAAATATTATCAAAAGAATCAGCCCAATGTGGGCTTGATATGAAACCATATCAGGCCCAATAGAATTCGTTGATTGCTCCGTACTCATTTACAATGGAAAAACTCCTATTTGTTGTAAGATCACTTAAGGAAAGGTTGGTATAAATTTGGAGAGTTTGCTTCTACACGAAATTCGAAAACGAATAAAGGAAAGGGAAGATGTAGGGGTCAAGTGTAAGCTAATAAGGCACAAAAAGAAAAACCAATTTCTCTAAAATAAACTCTGACGACTTTCTAACGTGGATAGATGAGATCGTTCGAGTAGTTGGTTAGTTTCAGTTGGAGATGGAATGAATGCGTTTATAGATTGAAGGACCCCAGACCTAACCCACTTCTATTACATAATAGGGTCTGATATAGTTCCATATCAGGCCCAACGTGAGCCTGATATGAACCATATCAGACCCACGATTCATATCAGGTCCACGTTGGACTGATTTTTTCGATAATATTTTAATACCTCTAAAGAAGCCGAAGTAAGCAATGGAGGGCACCGTTGGACTCCTTGTGACCTCAGAAATTCGCAAGATTTGAAATGGGTCCAATCAGACCTATCTCGGTCCATCAGTGGGTTTTACAACATGACCTGAAATGGGTCAAATCGAATCCATTTAGGTCCATCAGTGAGTTTGAGTTTAGGGTAAAACCCACTGATGGACCTAGATAGGTCCGATTGGATCCATTTCAGGTTCTGTGGATTTCTGAGGTCATTAGGAGTCCAACAGTGCCCTCCATTGCATATTTCAGTTTTTCAGTGGTGTTAAAATATTATCAAAATAATCAGCCAATGTGGGCTTAATGTGGAACCCATATTAGGTCCAATGGAATTCATTAATTGCTCCGTACTCATTTACAATGGAAAAACTCATGTTTAAGATCACTTAAGGAAAGGTTGGTATAAATTTGGAGAGTTTGCTTCTACACGAAATTTGAAAACTAATAAAGGAAAGGGAAGATGCGGGGATCAAGTGTAAGCTAACATGGCACGAAAAGCAAAACCAATTTCTTGTAAATGAACTCCAATGGCTTTCTAATGGGGATAGATGAGATCAGTTGAGTAGTTGATTGGTTTTAGTTGGAGATGGAACGAATGTGTCTATGGATTGAAGGACCCAGACCTAATCGCTTCTTTTACCTAATAGGGCATGATACACATTAGGCCCAACCATATCAGGCCCATGTTGGGTTGATTTTTTTAATAATATTTTAGCACCTTTAGAGAAGCCAAAATAAGCAATTGAGAGCACCGTTGGACTCCTTGCAACCTCATAATCCACAGGACCTGAAATGAGTCCAATTGGACCTGTCTAGGTCTATCAATGAGTTTCGATCAAAACTCACTGATCGATCTAGAGACATCAGATTGCAATCATTTTAGGTTACGTAGATTTATGAGGTTGCAAGGAGTTCAACGGTGCCCTCTATTGATTATTTCGGCTTCTTCAAAGGTGTTAAAATGTTATCGAAAAAATTAATTAAACCTTAAACGTTGTGGGCCTGAAATGATATCAGGCTCACGTTATTCATGCATCCATGAAAAAGAGAAAGGAAAGAGAAGAGAGAGGAGGAAAGAGAAGAGAGGTTGCATGCATAGGAGAGAGGAAAGAGAAGAGAGAGAAAAAATGGTAGAGAAAAGAGAAAGAGAAAAAAATTAGATTTGTCAGGAGGGGTAAAACAGGAATAGCATATAATTGAATGTGCCCTTTGGTAAATACCAAAGTAGTGTGTGCCTTTTAGTCAATTCGGAAACCTACGTGCGCCCTTTCGTAAATTGTCGTTCCTTGAATGTTTCTGTTTTAATAAATGTTTGGCATAAGGTAGATCACTTGATTTCTGATAGACATGTCTCCACGTTCTCTGCCCTGCTTTTCTCTTATTCTTTCCTGTTTAGCCGACCAAAGCTCTTTATGGTGTTCAGCAACTGATTGTTTTTAACTTTCTATTCATGCACTGCCACCATGGGAGTCCTAGTAGACTATGATCTAAGTAATGTTTGGGTCTTATATACAGTTATTTACATTAATTATTGTTTAAAAGATAAGATTTTGGGAAAAAAATGTCCATAACATTCAGATAGTATGAGATCCAAGAAAATTTCAGCTTTGTGGAATCTAGAGATATTTTATGGAATGCCACTGTTGTTACATGCAGAAATTTTCCTTTGCTGGAAGTACATCTAGGATACATTAGCTCCAGGAACACTGTACTTTGGTTAAAGCCTAGTAGATACTGGTGATTTAATTAAAAATATCACATAAGCCTAGTAGATGCTTGGACAAAAATATTTCCCCACTTATGGAATCTAATATTCATTTCTACTTAGTAATCACAAATTCGAAATCTAGAAATTTTGTATATTCCTCATAGATCAGAAAATACCCATATGATCCTTTATGTAACAGGTAAAATGAGAAAACTGAAGGAGCTTAATCTCAAAGGTGATAATCGCATCTGTGCAGATTGTAGTGCTCCAGATCCAAAGTGGGCGTAAGTACTTGCATTCTGCCATGAAATGAATAAGATTACGGGAATAATTTGGAACAATTGAAACTGATATTTACATTGAAGTGTAAAAAACCTTTTTTCCCGTAGCTAATTGCTATGAAGTTGTCCTCTTTAAGGAAGTTTTTCATTTCACAATTGTCTATATATTCCAAGCCAATAAAAAATTACTGACTTAGCAAAGTGTTAATTTATGAGACTGATTAGACAGTAAATGAGTTCAACCAACAGTCCAGTACTGATGTCTTGTAGTCTAACCTGAACATTTCGTCATTGCAATTTGCAGGTCAGTGAATATTGGTGTTTTTATATGCTTAAAGTGTAGTGATGTTCACAGGACTCTTGGTACAGATATATCAAAGGTACTATTTGAGATGCCAAATATGTTATATATGAATATTTAATCCATTGCCTTTACACTTGACATTCCATTGTAAGTCGACATCAACATTAACATCAAATCAACAACCTGTTTTAATCGCAAAACATTTCATGCATCAACTCTATGAAATTTCTCCCTTATAGCCTTTTTCAATTCTTCTCGTGCAAGTAATTGGCTGGATAGTAAGATCCCAGTTACTAGCATAACCTTTTGAATGCCATTTGTGTCATTTATTTGTTTTATTTTTGTGTACATGGCATTAAACTTTAGATGGTGTATTACTAGTTTTTTTTTATCAATGAAATTTGAAACTTTCTGTGCACACAGTTTCCAGCTTATGCCATTCAGAAATTGTTTAAATATCCAATATCTCACTTGACTCTAAAGGTCTTTCAAACTTGTAGTCTTTCAGATTGCTTTCCTCTGCTAGTATGTTTTGTTCGAAACAGCTGCTCCTAGGGTAAATATTAGTAGAAGAATCTTGTGGAACCAATTGCATATCCTGCTAAAGGGACTGTGCTTTTGCGAAATTCCAATTGGATAGATTCTGATATTTTGTGTTAAATACTGTGTCATTTCTGATTTCGCTTGCTTTTTCACCTCTGGTCTTGTTGAAGTTCAGGTGCTGCCTTTGACATTGGAAGAATGGAGTGAAAGTGACATTGATTCCATGATTGAAGTGGGAGGGAATACATATGCCAACTCAATATATGAGGCTTTTCTTCCTAAAGGGTATCGAAAACCTAAACCAGATTCAAATAATGAGGAACGAAGCAAATTTATTAGGTAATTATTTCACTGTTTCTCCTGAAATTGGTTCATTAACTGCTTGTTAATGATCCCAGTCTTTGTAGGTCAAAGTATGAGTTGCAAGATTTCCTGAAACCAAGTTTGCGTATAGTGTCTTCAAAGATATCCTTCGACGCATATGAATCTTCAAGGGATTTGGATCACAAGCATCAACCCTGCAGTTCAAAGAAGACAGTAAGTCGTCTTTGAACATTCTTTGTTTTAGAGCTCATAAAGTTGTTCACAATGACTATGTTATGTGTTACTCGCTTTTTATGGTACTCCACTGCTTTGCTCTTTTAGTAAACACAAAATAGTGATCAAAACTGATAGGTACTTTTTATGTTACAGGAAGATGCACGGGAATTTATTGGTGAATTGAAGGTCAAAGTAATCAGAGGCATAAAATTAGCTGTTAGAGATTTGCTTACAAGTGATCCATATGTAATTTTGAATCTGGGGCGGCAGGTGAGTTGATTTACTTTGATTATTATCCAAAGGAAAATGGTTAGTGTATTATACTAATTTTACCTTCCAATTTCCACCTGTCATCTGATGGTTGCAGAAAGCCCAAACTACAATTAAAAATAGCAATTTGAATCCAGTATGGAATGAAGAGTTCAAATTTACAGTACCTCAACGTTATGGAGCATTGAAACTGGTAAAATCAGATGAACCATTTTTCTTGTAACTAAATGTTTATGAAAACCAAGGTTAGAAAGTAGATTCATATAACTAATAAATTGTGAAAAATAAGTGTACCGATGCAGAATATAATTTGATACCAACATTGTTGACACTAGTATGATTATAGTTTCCATAAGAGATGAAAAATGAACTAACCGGGCTCTCAAGTTATAAGGGACATCAAGAATAGTTTGCATTGTAGCATAGATGTATACTTCTGTAACAGCATGTTATTGTGTTAGACTTCCATCCATTGTTTGAACTCGAGTTGATGAATTGTACTCAAGTTAATGAAAAATTCCTTTCTCAAGGACAATATGTTATAGAATAATCTTCAGTCTTTAGTGACTAATGTACACTTTCAACAATTCCATTTAGCACTTCTGATTAATTTCACTTTCACGGCCACTGCACTTCTCATTTATCTTGTTGCAATATACAAGCCAACAGTTACAAACCAATTTTAATAGTTCAATTTCTGTATAAAAATCTGTTCTGATATGAACTTTTGTTGCCCTACGTCAAACAGCAAGTATACGATCACGACATGTTTTCTGCGGATGATATAATGGGCGAGGCTGAGGTTGATCTCCAGCCTATGATCACTGCTGCATTAGCTTTTGGGGATCCTGAGCTTCTCGGAAACATGCAGATCGGAAGGTGGTTCAAAACAAATGACAATGCACTCATTAAGGATAGCTTCATTAACATTGTGGATGGAAAGGTAAAACAAGAGGTACATCTAAAGCTACAAAATGTAGAGCGTGGAGAGATTGAACTAGAATTAGAATGGATTCCTGTAGATGAATGAACCTTCTCGGCTGGTGGTTGGTAATTTTTTGACTTGCTAGCTCTATCAGTTCATGCGTTAAAGAGGGGTCATTATTATCTTTGTGTAAAAAGGTATAGATCTTTGTTATTAGTTTGTATCATATGTTTATTTGAAGATAGATCCTTCACTGAGTGTATTTAGATCTTCCGTACATGTTGGAGCTATGTTTCGTGTATCAACTTTGATTTAATTCTAATTATCAATTTTTAAATGGATTTAATTGAGATTGTGTCATTGAATTTAATGCCTCGTTAAATAATAACAGTTTAAATTTTAGGATGAGAGTAATAAATAGGAGTAAAATACCTTTAGGGTGCGTTTGGTTCAAGTCATCATGTATAACCTTGGTTGGTAATCACATAACCAAGGTTATGGGGAATAAAATATAACCAAATGGTGTTTGGTTCAACCTAGGTAATGCAACAAAAACTTGTTTGTTTGAAGGTTTTAATGAATACCCTGGTTTAATATTTTACCGTATTACCCTCAATTACAAAACTAACTCTACATAGTATTATTATTATTATTTATTTATTTATTTATTAATATTTTTTACTTTTCTTTTTCCTGTATATTTTTTTACTTTTTATGTGTTTTTTTATTTTTTTAATATTTTTATATTTTTATATTATTTATATTTATATTTTTTATTTTTTTATTTTAATTTTGATTGATTTATTTATTTATTTTTTTAAAATTTTTTTTAAAAAATTTTTAAAATTTTTAACATTTTAAAATTTTTAACATTTTAAAATTTTTTTAACATTTTAAAAAATTTTATTTTTAAAATTTATTTTTTTTATTTTTTTATTTTTTGAAATTATTTATACCCCTATACTCAAAGGTAAAGTTTGATATTGAAATTTAAAATTTTATTTAAAGGTCTCCTGTTAATTTATTATATATTTTAAAAATACAAGTCTTTACTAAGTTTTCAATGCACTCCCTTAATAGATGTGCGGAATTTTTGACTTTTTTTTAGACCAACGAGATTTTGGAAAGAATATTTATTTTCCTTTTTTTAAATTTCAGATTACTCCTAATAATTTAATTTGACTCCATGAGAATAGATTTTTCATTGCAGATGAACAGTGTAGCATTATTCTCAAAAAGAAGGGCTCGTGAAATTGTAGACTCTGGGAATTGAGGGTTGACTTTGTCAAAATCTCGAGCAAAATCAACTTGAATCAGGGAACCAGAACCAATTCACGCTGCTTCTTCAGAAGAAGATTGAAAAATAAAACACCAGAGGACTTGTAAAAAAGACAGGAAAGTGTTTCACAGATTAGATATATTACTAGGATTAAATGAGATTATTATTTTTTGAGATTTTCCTGATAGCTATCCACTGCATTTCAATCTCTGAAACTTGATAGTTGATACACAACTTAGAAAACTAAGAAAAGAAAAGACAGTTCAAGACAGAGATCTGTAATGCTGTAATCCAAAATAAATCTACTGAAACTTGATTGTTTATCCATCATTGAATTAGCAGTCGAAGCTTAATGGAGACAGTTGATGTTTCCATACTGTCAAAACTGGTTTCTTTATGATGTTTGAAACAACACATAATTTATCTTTGAACTCGATCACATGCCTCTCAGAAACCATTTGACTTCGCCTCTTTGTCCATCAACACCACCCCATCCTTCCTGGCTACGATCACGGACGTCGCCAATCCGAGGAACATTCCGTGCTCGACCACGCCGATGATCCTCAGGAGGTCATCGCTGATGGCCTGTAGATCTCCGTGGATTCCATCCTCGAAGAACAGGTCCACAATGTAGTTCTTGTTATCCGTCACAAATGGCTCAATTTCGGATTCTTTTTCGGTAAAGGCGCTAGCTTTGGTGTTGATTGAAGCCGTACAGAGCTTGAGGTTGAAGCCGGGCGTGCCGTCGAAGAGGTTTTGTAGTCGGCGGAGAGTGAGGGCCCAGCCGAAGGGGATGACCTCCACGGGGATGGCGAGGCCGCTGCCTCCGAGGCGCGAAACGAGCTTGGAGTCGTCGACGATGACGACGAAGCGGCGGCTGGCGCCCTCCACCATCTTCTCCCGGAGGAGGGAGCCACCGCGGCCCTTCACAAGGTTGAGCGCCGGGTCGACCTTGTCCGCGCCGTCGATGGACAGGTCGACCACCGGGTGCGCGGCAAGATCGGTGAGGGGGATGTTGGCGGCCGCAGCGCGGGCGGCGGCCCATTCGGAAGTGGGGATGCCGACGATGTCACGGAGGTCGCCGCCGCGCAGGAGGTCGCAGATGCGGTCGAGGGCGTGGGCGGCGGTGGAGCCGGTGCCGAGGCCAAGGACCATGCCGGACCGCACCAGCTCCACGGCGCGTAGGGCGGCGATGCGCTTCAGGTCATCCTGGGACTGGCCGGCAGCCGCCATAGCTTCTTCCGTCAGCGAGCGAGAGGGTTGGAGGAGGAATGGCGATCCCATTGCCGGATCGGAAGATCGCTCGAGAGGTTTGATTATATTGGAGGGGTAGATTGAAATTTGGTAAATCTATAAGGTTATTTTTGTCTCAAAGGGTAAATAACGAAGGATAATATTGTCTTAATATTTTGGTTAACCAGGGAATCAAAGAAAACCCCAGTTTTATGGGGTTTTCTGATTCCGAGCTATATGCCCAACTTGCTGATGTGTCAGGCATGTAGCATAACTTAGGAATCATCAATTACCAAAACCAAACAAGGTTTTGGTGGATAACCTTGGATGAATAACCAAGGTTATCAAAGATAACCCCGAACCAAACATGCCCTTAATGTTTTATATTCCGTAGTATTTTGTACCCTTGTGTTTAAAAAGTAATATTTAATGTTCCTTTAATCAAAAGTCATGTACGAGAAATCTTATTAAAGATAATTATTTCTCTTTTTTATCATTTTCTAATAATAATAAAGAATAAAAACATATTAAATTAACTATTATATCTTTGGTAAATTTTTTTATAAAATTCATATATATATTAAGCATAAACAACAGAAAAATAATAACTCTGAAAAGGATAAGTAATCAAAAATTTATTCTATCACTCTTATCAAACAAAAAAATAGAATTAAAATTCTAAATTGATGAATCAAAATTAAATGAAGATGAACAAAGATCATTATTAAAATTCTCCTCATCATCATCAATGTGGCATATAATATAGTGATAGTGATTTTGGTTTATTAATTTAAAATTTTGATTTTTTTTTTCATTTGATGAGGATGATGGAATAAGTTTTTAGTTTATTAATTTAAAATTATGATTTTTTTTTTCATTTGATGAGGATGGTGGAATAAATTTTTGGTTAATTATCTCTTTTAAAGTTGCAAAGTTTCTATTATTTATATAGGTGCATGTATAAATTTGTGAAGGTTTTTATTGAGAGATATAATAGTCAATTTAATATTTGTTTCTCTTGAAGTTATTATTAAAAAATGATAAAAAAAGCATCATTGTCCTTTATTTATTGTTTGTCATATTTAATAATATTTTTAATGAGGAACTTATGTTCCATTTTTATTTAATTTTAATTTATCAATTTAGAATTTTTTTTTCTTTGGTGAGGATGTTAGAATGAGTTTTTAGTTAATTATCTATTTCGGAGTTATTGTTTTTTTTATTATTTATGCTGATTCACTTATGCATAAATTTTGTGATAGTTTTTATGAAAAATATAATGGTTAATTTAATATATTTTTCCCTTTTTAAAGTTATTATTGTTAAATACATAATTATCTTTTATTTGATTTGTTTTTTATAAAAAAATAAATGTTATTTTTTAAATAGCAAAATACTACTAAATAGAACACAGGGTTAAAGATATTTTATCTTTTTTTTAATGCAATTTTAGTTTGAAGCCTCTTCATTTTAGTATTTTACATCGGAACAAAAATAAAATACGCGGGATGGGATTGTAAATAAGCGGAATGTCTGTGGGGTGAAGTGAACGTTCGTAAAAAATTATTCTACTGCCGTTCCCTGGCGGGCTTCCAGCTTCGCGTTCGATCATGTCCTCCTCTCTTCCCGACTTCCGCGGCCGTGTAAGCAGCGCCCCTCCTCTTCCTATACCGTTCTTCCACTTCTCTCCTCCGCGTCTCTTCCTCTCTCGTTCGGTTTGCACTATCGAAGGAGGTAGGATGAGATGGATTTGATTCCCAACATTCGCTTGCCCACTGTTCTTCTCCTCGTCGTAGCGGTGTCGGTTGCCGATTCCACCTTCATCTCAGGTAGGATGCCGAAAAAATTCGATCTTCAGTTGATATTTCCTCTATGATTTTGTTTTCTTTTCCCCTCTTTCCCGAGCTGACGAGTTAGGGCATTGAACGATCTTGGTTACCTTTGGATAGATAATGTGCTCGGGTCGCGTGGATCTGCCGGGCGGAGTTTGCTTCAGGCTCAAACGAGTAAGATAATTTGCACTTACTGATTTCCTTGTTCGTTTTCATTTATCTGACAATCCATCTTCCAGTTCATGGACGATATGCTCAAGTTATTTTTTTCTCTGTTTATTTTGATTAGCAGGATATTTAATTTCCGAAATTTTATGTTTCTATTTATTTATTTTTTTTCCTTTTCGTTCAAGGGCAGGATTGAATTGTCAGCATGAAAAACTAAACCAAAACTAATGTTTTTTTGTTTCTGTGCAAATTAGTTCCCAGAAAGTTTGGGTCTTCATGCAATTTCTTGTATTAATTCTGGAATCTGAATCCATACTTCATGTATTAACCGTTGCTATATCATAATCTTGAAGAGACCTCTATATGACTATCAGTCTTAAAGAACCTTAGAATAGAAATGATTTGACTTATCTTGTTGATTTGCAATTACTGTGACAATTTTTCCCCTCACTTCAAATACAATGATTTTTTATTCTGATCTCAGAGAGTCCTCTTCAATTTTTTGGCAGTCGATTTGTCAGGCTGCATTCTTAACCTGTGCTTTGCCATCTCAAGAAAATAAAAATTTAAGATGTGAAGATTCAAAGATCAGGCTGCATTCATTTTTTGTTTTTTGAAGGCTGCACTCTTATGCTTTGACATCTCAAGAAAATAAAACTTTAAGATGTGAAAATTCAAAGAACCAGCGTCTCTCATAAGTCTTATGTCGATGTCTTCATTCTTAAAATATACCACTTGCAATTTGGGAACTCTGAAGTTTGACTGTTTTTAACTTCACATATTTGACTGTTGAAAGTATGGCTATACAGGGACTTAATTTCCTTGTTATATCACAAAAAACACACCATTTTGGTGTTCAGATATGCTGACACTGGTATGGCTATATAGTTTCAAGAACAATGCAATGACATTGCTACTTAACAAATCTCAATTGAACCTACATCTTCTTTGTAAATAGCTGAAGATCATTATTGTGGCCCTCAAACCACAGATACTTGTTAGTCTGCCTGTTCATTATTTCATTTAACTGAAAGTGCTGAATCTGTTCTTTGGAAATTTATTGTTAGGTTGCCCCATCGACTTTGAAAACTTGAACTACACGATCATCACCAGCAAGTGCAAGGGTCCACAATACCCTGCTAACTTCTGTTGTACTGCCTTCAAGGAATTTGCATGCCCCTATGTGGATCAGTTGAATGATGCCGCAAATGACTGTGCCACGACCATGTTCAGTTACATTAACCTCTATGGAAAGTATCCTCCAGGCCTTTTTGCCAGTGAATGCCGTGAAGGCAAGGAAGGCCTCGCTTGCGATGCTCTTCCCCCAGGATCGGAGAGTGCTGCTGATGCAAGCTTCGCCACAACAATTCGATACTTCACTTCTCTTGTTCTGCTTTTTTCAGGAATTATAATATCCCTTTGTTGGTGAAACTGAAAAAAAATGTATAGATTGAGAGTTGAGACAAAATTGAGTCATGCCTATAAAGCTTGTTAGGTGCCACTACTTCGCCTCTGTGTATCATTGTGTGTATAACAGCAGTGAAATATTGCTTCTGAATTCAATGAACTTTTTGCTCTTTAGAAAAATACACATATTCATGTTAACCATCACATTGGTACTGGTTTTTTTACTTTGTGATTGAGAAATGTAATTTCAATTGCTCAAAAGCTCTTTTCTTGTGAATGCGGAAGTAATCAGGGTAGCAAAATGTGACTTAGGTTTGATCGATCTGATGTTTTATATTAGTGTCATTTATTTGAATGTAAAGTTTGTCCGTGTTATCATGAGAACATCAAATCTTTTGCATTTTTTTTGTTTAGTTCTGAAAATGATTTTAAAATAAAAAATGATCTTTACTACTCACTTTTGATACTTTCAAATTTATTAAAGGGTTTAAATATAAATTAAGAACAGCTTGCGGATGAATCAGTCCAACATGACTTTTTTAAATTAAAAAAAAAAGGTACTGTCAATTAAGAAGACGGATCTCTTGTCTATAATTGATAGATCAGAAGATGTTCCATTATATAGATTGATCTATTTTGATAGACCCTATCTATTAAACAAGTAAGATTCATCATAATCCATCAATCAAAGACAATGGATCATCCTCTAGTATCCTGCCTAGTTAAATAAGACCTTTATAAATTGAAATTGATTTTATTAAATTTCTCATAAAAGTAATAGGAGTATTTGAAAAAAATTAGTGTTATCTCCAAACTTCTGTGTTAATTGAGAACTTCTAAATAATAATAATAATACTAAGATCCGGTCATAAAATTACTAACTAGAAAAGAATGAAGAGAGAAATTTGTTTAGTAAGTTCAGTGAGTGTTACTCATGCCTATCCATTATCACTCAGTTTGTTATTCGTATCCTTTTCGCTGTTGCTTCATCCATAGGGAATGCATTAAAAAAAAAAAAAAGGGGGGGGGGGACCCTAATCCTATCCTTTTTATTTTCGGGAATTTCTTCGGTTTATGCTTGGAAGGCGTCCGATGCTTTGGATTCGGACACCGTGTGGATGCTAATCATCGCTCGACATGTCCTGGTAACCTATTGGAGGTGCATACTAATTATGAAAACCCATCTTTTTTTTTTTTTTTTTGCGATTCGTTCCCTGACCTGATAAGATCTTTGTTATCTGCAATCGATTTAAAGGCCATCGGCCTCTATTGGTTGTTTGTTGTCCTCATGTCGTCAGTTAAGTGCTAAGGTTCAGGTGTTGCTTCTGTTGCCGCTTTAGTTGAAAGATCTCATTTAAGGTTTTAGGGGTTCTTTATAAAATCTATCTTCCTTTTGGATTTCCTGTGTTGTCTGGGATAAATTAGTGAAGGACGTGGTCTATTTGGTTTTATGGTTCGGACTGATTCATGTCCTTGTTAGTTACATTTTGATTTGTTGTAAACTTATGCGCAAAAGCGACCCATTTTATAGTTAGGCAATTTAAGTTGATCAGACTAATATCTCTTAGTGTTGATGTTGTGTAAGCTTAGATTAAAATATTCTATCTTTTTCTCATATTCAGTTGGCGTTCTCCATAGGTTGTGCAGACATTTTGAAAAATGATTTTTTTCCCCCATTCTTCGTGATGATTTCTGTGAATAACTGGTTGCTTTTGAGTTTTGAGTACAATAGTGCAGAGATATTGAAGGAAATCTTTTTGTTATGAGTAAATATATATGTGTGATTGTGGCCTCTTGCAATTTTTTTCCTTTTTGGACGCTTGCTTAATAATTTATAATTGTGATTTCTGAATCTTTAGGATGGTGCATCAATGAATGAGCATGGCCCTTTTTATTTTGATATTTTGTAAAATCATATTCTCTTGTTTCTCTTTTGGATGGTGTTATTTCTTTGAATGTTTGTATTTATTTTTTCATTGATTTTGTCTGAAAATTTTCTGTCATGTTTATGTGGTTATTCTTATCCTTGAAAATACATTAATATCTATTTATCTTTGGCAGGAGAATATATGCCACGATACCACTTAGATGATATGGATGAAATGGCAGAAGATTATGAGATGGGCGATGTAGAAGATGACATGTATGAAGAATTTCAAGGTAGAGCAATGGGCTATTCAGACTCTGATGATGAAGAATATGACCCTTTGGTATGCTTATATCTACTTCTTTCCTTTTTAGTTTCTCCATTTAACAGGATGGCATTTGTAATATTATCACTCATTTTTGTTTATCTTTAATAAAATACAAACTTCTCATCATCATTATTGTATTGCTTTCCTATTTGTTCTTCAATGTTTTCTTATTTCTATGTCTTTTACAACTTAGTGTCTTTGTAATTTCAGAATGGAAGGGCAAATGATATTTCCTCTGCTCAAGCAAGGAAAGGAAAAGATATTCAAGGAATACCATGGAGTACACTAAGCATTACACGTGAGAGGTATAGACAAACCAGGCTGGAGCAGTACAAAAACTATGAAAATGTTCCAAATTCTGGAGAAGAATCTGAAAAGGCATGAACATGAACTTCGATGAATGAGTAGCTCAGTTGCATTTACTAGTGAACACATCTTTGCTGACCATCCAGCTCCTTTTTTTCCCATTAATCGTGTAGGAATGCAAACCAACAGAGAAAGGTGGCATGTATTATGAGTTCCAGCGAAATACAAGATCTGTCAAATCCACTATTCTTCATTTCCAAGTGAGTTAATTTGTTCCATCCTTTGGCTTGAAACTAATAATTCCACTTCTCTACAATCTCATGATCTTGCCAAAATGAGTTGCTTAATCAGATTGGCATGGAGGGGTTTGCATTTCAATTAAATTAATCAAATTTAAGGCGTGCTCACATTTTTTGTGGTTTGAATTTAAATTATGGAACACGTTTTCTTCATCAGTGATGTAGAAAGGAACCCATTAGCTAGCAATCTGTTGGAATTTATTGTATATTTCTATTGGATCCATAATCCAAGCTATTTATTTTCCAGTAGGATAGTGCTTAAGGACAGACATTCTCTCATCACATATGTAAATTTTCATATAGCTATCAGTTTCTCATAATACAAGAATGATGACTGTTTGATGGTTTCACATGTGTTACACTACTGCACACCTATGCCAACTTCCTGTTGTTTGTACTTTGTATCGGTCCTTACTCTTTTGATCAACCATCCATATAGTAGAAGAATTCAGAGGTTTCTTTGGATTTGCATTTCTTGTGAACAAGTCAATTGCTGCTGGCAAGTTGAATATGACCTTAATTTTTCACTACTCAGTTATGTTGAGGAGCATCTGTGTCAAGCCTGTAAATTATTTCTTCTCAACTCTGTTTTCTAGGTTGCTTAAAGCATTATATGAGCTCAAGTACTCTTATTGATGACCCCTATTCCATTTTGAATTTGCAGCTGAGAAATTTGGTTTGGGCTACATCAAAGCACGATGTCTACTTAATGTCACATTATTCTGTGCTTCATTGGTCCGCTTTAAATGGAGAAAAATATGAAGTTATCAATGTTTCAGGGCATATAGCTCCATGTGAGGTGTGCTAATAGAATCAGTTTTACTTTATTGTTGCTGGTATATTTTAACTGTGTTCGTCCCACTTAAGGTGTTTTTGAGAATTGAGGTTATGATTTTTGATATCTGGAATGCATTTCAAGTTAGGTTTACAAAAATAGTATCTGTCTACAGAAACACCCTGGTAGCTTGTTGGAAGGATTTTCACAAACACAAGTTAGTACATTAGCTGTGAAAGATAACTTGCTTGTAGCAGGAGGATTCCAAGGTGAACTTATCTGTAAGGTAATCTTCCGAATCTTGGGTTGCTTATGTTTTTTACATGGTTTTTATTGTTATTGTTTTGTCTGCTACGTTTGAAAGAATCTATACTTGTAGCTTGGAGGTGGGTTAATGATTGAGCTACCTATGTGTTGTGTTATACTTTGACTAGTTGACCAGTCCTGTTTGTCTAAACAATTTTTTTACCATAAATATTGCTGACTAAATAAATACAGAGAACTTGTTTCTTGTAGATATTTCCATGAGTGCTAAAATGTTTGTTCTATAGTTAATCTTTATTCCATGGCAATGTTCATGATTTGATGGAAAAGCCTGTATTGAAATTTGTGTTTTAACATGCTTTCAAGAAATTTTGTGCATAAGAACTGCCCCTTCAGGAATAATTGAAGAATGTTGTTTTAGAGATTTTTTGGTTCATGGAATCAGAGATCACCATTAGAATAAGCATTACCTGACAATCGTTCACATTGTAAATTGACAAGAATGTGAGTTTGAACAAATCCATTGAAAGGAATGTGATAATAGTATCCTTTAGTTTCCAATATTACTCATCTTAAAAATATCATTTGACTATTTATAATATTAACATGAGTTGAATATTTATTAATATATATTATATTTCATTAAGCATCAACTTTATATAAAAGCAGAGGGTAATTTTATCCTAAGAACTAGTTTAACATTTCCAATTAGAGGGAATATAAGATAGTGGGCATCACTTTATTGGGTGAATGTGATTCTCATGGGCATGTAAGAGGTCTGAGAATCTCAAAAAATTGGTTGTACAAAACTGGACACTGTAATTGCATAACTGTCATAGCTTTTCTGGGAGTTCAAGATTCCATGAAGGAAACATGCCCTTATAAATAAAATTCCTAACTGATTGATCTCTATTTGGTTCCATTTTGGACAGTCTCGCAAATCTATTTTGCTTGTAAGCAGCTCTCAAACTCCATTGCTAAATTAGGCTAGATTTTAGGTACCAGTTATTACTACTATGCCTTTTTGTGTCCTTTGAGTGGTCCTCATTTAATTGTTTGATCTTCAGTGTTGATTTTATTTGTACCAATTTTGAGAAATCATAGAGAGGTCAGCTAATCATTTATAGACTCTGCAGTCTGCATTCATGCAACACACTTGTTTTTTAACAATTTGAACTTTCTTGTTGCATCACACACACTTGCATCCACTCCCCTTCCTTGGCTATTCTCTCCATCTGACCTAAATCATTTAAATTGTTACTTCCTTCCAACTATGCATATTACTGTTTTGTTTATCAGCTAACCAGTATGTAGAGACCAAGCAAACTGAAACTATACTGTGCTTTTGTATATTTTTCACTGTAGTTGTTGGCCTAATTGTTAGTCAGACCATCGTTCCTGGAACACTGCTAGCTTGACTAGATTAGCTAATTGTTTGTCATTCGAGAATTGATAAGAATTGCTAAGATGTTGTTAGGTTGGCTGGTTTGACCCACTTTTGTGAGTATTTGTTGTTTGTGGAATTTGATTTGTTAAGGCTTGGTAGAAAACCTTGTGCTAGCTAGGATATGCAATCTTATCTGAACTCTAGTAATGCTCATATTTTAACCAATCAACAATCACCTGCCAATTATGGAGTGTTACCACTTTCATTTGCCACCAATGGGATTCTGGGGGTATGAAGATGTCTGGTGCTTGTTTTTATTGACCGTGGATTTTGTGGCATGTGCATATTACTTGCAAAATTGCAACTGTGAATTTGACATTGGGATTCTCTTGTTTCATGGCTAGTCTTTCTTGTTCTAATAGTTACATTGCAAGCAGTGGCTTGACATGGCCACTGCCTATCAATCTATTTAACATTTTAATCTCTTAGATAACCTATTTGAATTCTATTAACAGCCTTTTTTAAACCAATCAGTACTCTGCTCTCAGACAATCTTGTTATCACCGCCGCCACCTACCAGTTGAGTATTGAAATGACTGACACGAACTGAGGATGGCATTCACTACTTTTCCTTCCTTTCCATCTGCTTCGTATCTTCTTTCGGAGCAGATGATGGGCATTTGACCTGACAGAAGTTGTGCACTTGAGCGCATCTGTTCGCCCTTTTCTTTGGGGTGAACAAAGGCCTTCTTCTTCATTTAACTGGAGAAAGCTTGTTCCTACCTGAAGTTTTTTAGTGTATTATTATTGGTGTGTGTTATAAGCAAGATCCACAAATTAAATGAAACAGCAAATAACATATTTGTTTTATTCCATTCAAATTAGTAAATTATTTTCTTCTTAACCTTATATAATAAAGAAACAAAGATTATTCATACATTCTTCATGTTTGTACTTACAAATCTGGTGCTAATTTTTTTAAGTTTATTTTGTATGCTTAATGATTTTCATTCCCTTTTGTTCAACATTGGTAAGAGAGGTGGTGATTTATGGATTGATAGAATTGGGGGATAGTGGATACTTAATTTTGTTGGTTGATGGATTTCCCTATGACATGTGGTATTATGCTGGCCCTTTTTCCCACAGAGTTTATGAGGCTGAGCGGGTTGGATTATGGGCTAGAGACTACAGGCTTCGTCAACTTGAGAAGGTGTGTGGTTGGGAGGGGAGCTAGGATGCTCACTTAGCCGCATATCATGATGAGATGTTACATAGGATAGTTAGTCCAAGGATCTACTATATCCAGGTGGGACAATCATTTTTGGTGGATGGACCTGTTACCCTATGACAAATCATTGAACATAACCATGTATGAGACTCATCAGGGTGTGATGAAAATCGAAACATCTATTATGTAGCTAACTTTAGCGCACCTGTGCTAGACTTCTATTTTTATGATGCCGTTTTGGTTTTTTGTTTATTTTGGTTAAACTTGGAAGCTGGAATACATAAGTATGTGCCTTTTCTCTAAAGGCCTTAGTTTCCCTTCTATTTTCGGTATGATTTCTTTATGTATTATATTTGAAAAGTTCAAGCTGTCGGGTACATCTAATATAGCAGATAATTCATTATTAATGTGGCTCATACAATTTGGTCCCTTAATCGGTTCATGATCTTACCCGTAAAATAGCATTCCTATTCATCCATCAGATCGGGATTGCTTGTCTATGATGTATTATAAGATTTTTAATTTATAATTGAATCCAATGAATGAAATCTGGAGCCATGCCATTTGAAACGAATGGTTTTTTCACGAGATCGACACCTGCACAAAACATGCAATAATTTCGCTTGTGTCATCGCGTGCGTGACATGCACGCAATAGAAGGAAGAAGGAATCAATTTGGGGATGAAGACTTACCTAGATGCATCGGCGAAAGATTAGCTCTGGGAGGCGGGCGAGACAAGAAAAAATCGCAAAGAAGGGGAGGAGTTGGAAGAATTGAAGGCAGAATCGAGGAATACACGAGGAAAAAAGAAAAAGTAGGGTTTTATTAAAAGTTTTAATTAAAACCGTTAAATTATATATATAATTTCTAATTTCTAATTAATTATTATATAAATTATAATTATATAAATTAATAATTAATTAAATAAACAGTTAATTAATTAATATAATTACAATATATAATTTTTTGTTTAAAATATAAAATAAAATAAAAATAGATCATTTATATAATATATAGTTATATAATTTACAGTAAGTTTAAAATCAAACTTTAAATTATTTTTATAAATTTAAAATAGATTAAAATTTTATAAATAATTCTAAAAAATTTAAAAAATATATAAATTTGATTTTAGTATGCAATATAAACTATAATATTTAATATATATATATATATTTAGAATATTTATAAACTATAATTAGAAGGGGAGCCTTGGCGCAATGGAACAGTCTCTTGTAAAAAGCAGGGTAAGGCTGTGTACAATGGATCCTTCCCTGTGATCCCGCATAGCGGGAGCTTTGTGTACCGGGCTGCCCTTTTATAAACTATAATTATATAACTTAATAATTAAATAAATAAATAATTTATATAATTATTATATATAAATTAGGGTTAATTTATATAATTATTATATATAAATTAGGATTAATTTATATAATTATTATAGGTGATAATTTTTTTTTTTATCTTAGAATCATTTTGAGATTTGGAATCATGAAGATTAACATACTAGCTCTCTCTTTTTAGATTCTTGCTTCCTAATCATATGAAATACTTATTTTTGTTGATATGAATGTCTGATTTTTACACCTAGAAAATGCTTAAGATTATCTGTCCTTTATTTCAGAAGTTTTGAGAAAGGCATGTTGTCAAGTTACATAAAAATAATATACAACTTATATATATATATATAGTTTCGAAACCATATCGTTCTGGTAACCTCGGCATTAGTCGAGATTTTAAACCTTGATTGGATCAATCAGCCTGTCTCACTGAATCCTCTGACATGGATAATTTGGTTGCTACACTTCATCTTTTTGGTTCAATGTATGATCAGTGATTACCATAGCTACCTATTGATTACCCCATGATGTGATTATTTGGTTTGATGATAGTGTTTATTTTTAGATATCATTTTTCCCACTAGAAGAACTTGATTGAGAAACCAATTTGAGTTAAAACTTGACATCCTTTTACTAAGATGATCTTGAGAAGTTTCTTTGATGTGCATATTGAAGCACTGTGATTATTATTGATGCAAATGTTGCATTGTTGTATATATATATATATATCATAATTCTTGTTAAATAGAAGTGCTTGAGAATTCTCTTTAATGCGCATTTTGAAGCACTGTGATTATTGTTGATGCAAGTGTTGTATTGTTATGTTGAATTCTTGCTTCATGTATATGTCCAAATTTTGGCCTTGATAAATGGATTTTCCCTGAATTTGTTAGAGAAAAATAAGTATCTGTATGCTTGTTTCTTTCTAGTTGAGCATGTCCACAGGTTATTACCATGCTTCAGTGTACATATGATTGATGGTGAA
Organism: Zingiber officinale; assembly: GCF_018446385.1. Classification (NCBI taxonomy): domain Eukaryota; kingdom Viridiplantae; phylum Streptophyta; class Magnoliopsida; order Zingiberales; family Zingiberaceae; genus Zingiber; species Zingiber officinale. The sequence goes on from NC_056007.1 coordinate 83,832,135, forward strand.
ATCAATGTCATCCAATATTCTTTTCTTTGAAATTGAAACAGTTTTTAGACCGGGAAGGAATTAGCTTTTGCTGCCGAACGACATATGATGACAATGCTATCACCAATGCTTTGGAGATTTATGAAAGTTCGAGGTAATATGCATTACTGTCACTAACTTTCTTGCGTGTATTTTTTTTCCTGACTGTATTATGACACATCCAGTGGGGCTGTTTGTTTCATGTCTTCAAATAATGACTGTGGAGTACGAGACTTTGATATGGAGAAATTTCAGCTTTGCAAGCATTTTCGCTTTCCATGGCCCGTGAATGTAAGACAAATAATTTGTAAAATTATCCAGAATGGGTTAAACCAAATTCCTAGTAATATTAATGCACGTACCTTATTACTTCAGCCAGCAGTGAAGGGAATCTTTTAATTTTTTTTTTGTTCCATGTTTGAATTTTGTGTTAGTTATTTTGTTTGTGTTGCATGCTAACATTTGGATTGTTAATATAACTGACGGTGTCATTTTTTTTTTTTTTTGCAGCATACATCACGTAGTCCTGATGGAAAAGTTCTTGTCATTGTGGGAGATGATCCTAACAGCATGTTGGTTGATGCTCATACGGGAAAGGTTTGTAGTATTCAAATGCTAATAATGTTAGGAGTAAAACATTAGTACAATGGTCTTAAGAGATCCAATTAGAGAATAAATACACTATGATTCTGATTTATCTTTAAGTTTTAAAGTAGTAAATGGAAAATTTGTTAAAGTTTAGTGACTTATCAACACTCCACCATAGTGGTTTAAATGCTGCGTGGTTTGGCTTTCGAAACTTGAAATCTAGCTCGAATAACAACTTTTGCAACTCTGGTTATTGCAGACTGTCCATACCTTGCAAGGTCATCTGGATTTCTCATTTGCATCGTCATGGAATCCTGATGGCCAAACGTTTGCCACCGGTAACCAGGACAAAACGTGCCGGATTTGGGACATCAGGAATCTATCAAAATCTGTTGCCGTATTGAGAGGCAATCTTGGCGCTATCAGATCGGTTCGCTTTTCATCTGATGGTCAATTTTTGGCAATGGCAGAACCTGCTGATTTTGTTCATATCTACGACGTGGGAAGTGGGTACAACAAGCGACAGGAGCTGGACTTCTTTGGTGAAATCTCAGGCATGTCATTCAGTCCCGACACAGAAGTGCTATTTGTTGGGGTATGGGATAGGACTTATGGTAGCCTACTACAATACGGCCGGGGACGAAACTACACTTACAATGCTCTTCCCTCAGGATCGGAGAGTGCTGCTGATGCAAGCTCCACCGCAACAATTTGATACTTACCTTTCTTGTTCTTTTCTTTTCTGGAATTGTAATTTCCCTTTGTTGGTTAAACTGGAAAAGGGTATAGAGTCTGCTACCTCGCACTGTTATTCCAAATGTATGAAGTCTTCGAGGGTTTAGACAAATGGAGCCATGCCTACGAAGCTTTAAGCTTATTAGGTAACAGTACCTCGCTTATAACAGCAGTGAGATATTGATTCTGAGTTAAATAAGCTTGTTGCTCTTTAGAAAAATACACATATTCATGTAAATGGTTCTTTTTTACTTTGTAAATCTTGCATTTTCTTAGCAGCTACAACACACTGATAGAATTGCGATACATCACTAATATAGGCAGTGAAATATTGATTCTGAGTTAAATAAGCTTATTGCTCTTTAGAAAAATACACAAATTCATGTAAATGGTTCTTTTTTTACTTTGTAAATCTTGCATTTTCTTAGCAGCTACAACATACTGATAGAATTGTGATACATCCCTAATGAACAAAAAGATGCTTATACAGTAGGTTCTAGTTATCATTAATTTCTAAAAGAATATTAAAATCAAAATAATAGCTAACAAAGTGCTGATATGAATCCATCACAAGACTATTATTCTTACTTGTCAATAATAATCACAGTATTAATATCATTAATAATATAGATTAATTATGGATGTGTAATATCAGAATAACGAAATGTGATATATAAGTGTTCATTTTTAATAAGTCCTCTTTATGATCTAAATTGGGTTTAAATCATATTTACTAAAAATGTTATGTTAAATTACAATGGTAAATCACGATTTAACTTTATGACTCTAAATGGAGTGCACATCATATTTACAACCAAATGTAAAATCGCCAGTAAATATGATATTCATATGTTAGAAAAAGTTAAAGCCATATACACATAAAAAATCTATAGTATATACAACAAAATTAAAGTCAAATATGGTATTTCCATCTGCCTAGTTTCACTCACTAGGACTTTCCATCTGTCTGACTTCACTCACTAGGATTTTCCATCTGCTTGGCTTCACTCACCAGGACTTTCATCTAGCTTCACTCACTAGAATTTTCCATCTGCCTGACTTTATCACCAGGACTTTCATCTAGCTTCACTCACTAGAATTTTCACACTGTCTGGCTTCACTCACCAGGACTTTCACCTACCTAGCTTCACTCACTAGGTCTTTCACTTGGCTTCATTCACCAAGATTTCCCAACTGCCTAGATTCACTCACTAAGTCTTTCACCTGACTTCACTCACCAGGACTTCCCCTTGCCTAACCTCCAGTTAGGACTTTCTCAGTCAAATATCTGGTCAACTTTAACCTAGTTGACTCTTCTTCACATCAAACTGGTCAAATCTTGACCAAAAGGGAATTCCACCAACAATATCTCCAATTGAACGATTGCTCCTGCAATCTCTATATATTGTCAAACATCGAAACCAAATCAAGACTTAATCTTGAGCCAACTCAAGTTTAGTCAACCTGGTCAACCTTAACCCAGGGAATATTACACCAACAATCTCTCCTTTTTTGATATTTGAAAATACCTTTAAGTTAGGCTAATCTCATAGCCTCAACTTCCCTTCATGCCAAAATATGAATGAGGGTTTCCTTCATTCTTTCCCTTTCCTAGAGGGCAAACTCCCTCTTTAGGTAATGAATACCTAACTTAAACCCTACATTCCCCCCTTTGGCACACATCAAAAACTCTTCTCCTGAAGAGTTACTCACACGCTGTTCACAACCTCTCATGTTGTTCACAACACCATAATGAAGATCTCATACCCTTCATTGTCTTCAATGCTCACCCTTGAGCATTAACCACTTAACAATGCTCATCCTAGAATATTCATCATTCCAACAATGAAGATCTCATACCCTTCATTGTATCCAATGTCCACTCTTGAGCATTAATCCACTTTACAATGCTCATCTTAGAGCATTTTCTCTAACGAATGTTAACCACCTTCCAAGATGTTAAAAAAAATTTTCATGTCCTTAAAGAGTGGCTCCCCCTAAAGACATACTCCAAACTTCTGTCATTGCACCAACAATGACTTAGAATCCCTAAACCTTTAGGAAACCCAAAACTTGAAGTTTTAAGGTTCAAGTATCATTATTTGAATGCAAACCTCAACCTAAACTTCAACTAAGTCTACTTTTAACCAAACCATTCTTGTTTCAACAAGAATATCACCCTTAAATGTATATAAATATATTACAAGGGGTTGGGAATGGTTAACGAGACTAAAAATGGCTTAAAGTACTGAAATCAAACTTCGACAGCCAAATCTAGCCTTTTCAATCGATTAGGGTTGGGACTCAATCGATTGAATCTGTTTCAATTGATCCATTGATCGATTCCACGAGCTTCTGTTGACGAAAAATACCTTTGAATTGATCCACTGATCGATCTAGGCATGAATGAATCGATCGGCTGATCAATTTAGTGATCTTTTGCTCACGAGAAACCCATCTCAATCGATCGGTTGATCGATTAAGACACTCTAATCAATCGGCTGATCGATTGAAGCTTTGATTTCCTGAAAGTGAATTTCAACCAAGATTCAAAAATATCCTAAAAATTTTACAAAATTCTAAAAATCATGAAACTTCTTGTAGACATTATTTAGGGTATATACTATTATGGAAAAATAGTTTTCTAAGAAATACACCTATTTTAAAAAATTGTCACAAACTTGAAAACTCTTGAAAACTTCAATGTTTTCTTTTAGTTTGTATCTAATTTTTCAATGATGATTACTATCAAAAGATAGCCTTCACCAAGGTTTTCCAAAGTATATTTAAAATAAATTTCAAAACCAATTTCCAATCATATTTTTTGGGCTCAATGCACATGACTTGTACATTAGTTTTCCCAATGATTTGAGGACACATAACTATGTGTTTTGTTGAAATCAAAACTCAATAAGATGCACTAAATCAACATCTTGAGTTTTATTCATCATCCTAACATCTCACTTGTATCTAATGTGCACTAAAACACATACAAGTCACCTTATAGTCTTTGTGAGATGTAGATTTTGGTTTTGCCCTAAACTAGGGATTATGCATATCTACCTAGGCATTTTAATTTATAAGTATCCACCTAGGATGTCACTTGTTAGTAAATGTCATTGTCCTTAATTATAAGGAATTTAAAACTATTGCATGTTGATTTTATGGCATACATCAAAATAAGTAATTTTCAAAAGAAAATATACTATAACTACATGATATATGTATGACATGACATGATATTTGTGTTTATTTTTCATAATAATTATAAATGCAACATATGATATCATGACATATGATGGGTAAACAATCATGCCAATTTAGCATTACTAAGTATACCTAGATTATCTATTTAAGTATTCTTAAACCTTAGCTAAACTTAATAAAATCATCCTAGGTTGCCCCTATTTTCATAAGAAAATGTCAAACTCCCAACTTAATATTTCTTTTGGTTTTCCTCATTTGTGCCAATTTAAATTAAATCCAATTCCTCAAATTTTGGAGCATTTTACTCTTCCAAAGAGTAAACAATTAATCATTTTCATTTTCAAAGGTTAACAAAAATCTTAAAAATGCCTCCAAGTGTCAACTTTATTAAGGTTGGGTTAACCACCCTTACTCATTTAGAGTTGACATTCTCTAAACCCATCTAGGGTATAAATAATATGCTCCTAAGAACCCAAAATCTATTAGTGCTCCTTGGATGCTCTAGGTGCTCACTAGGGATGACTTCCCTAGTTACCTTCCTAATAACCTTTAGGGTGTGTTTGGTTCAAGTCATCATGTATAACCTTGGTTATGTGATTACCAGGTAATCACATAATCAAGGTTATAGGGAATAAAACATAACAAAATGTTGTTTGGTTAAACTTAGATAATGCAACAAAAACTTGTTTGTTTGAAGGTTTTAATGAATACCCTAGTTTAATATTTTATCATATTACCCTCAGTTACAAAACCAACTATACATAATAATAATAATATTATTATTATTATTATTTTTTTTAATGTTTTTTTACTTTTTTTTTTCTTGTATATTTTTTTATTTTTTTATGTGTTTTTTTATTTTTTATATTATTTATATATTTTTTTATTTTTTTACATTTTTACATTTTTAAAATTTTAATTTTTATTTATTTATTTATTTATTATTTTTTTTTAAAAAAATTAATTTTTTAAATTTTTTTTAACAATTTTAAAATTTTTATTTTTTTTTAAATTTTTATTTTTTTATTTTTTAAAATTATTTATTTTTTAAAAAATAAATTTTTAAATTTTTTAAAACATTTTTTTTTTTTACATTTTTTTATATTTTTTTTACATTTTTTTTCTTTTTTTTCATGTTTTTTCTTATCGGAGGATATTTTTGGTAAAAAAAATTCGTTAACCCCGGAATCAACAAAAACCTTAGTTTTCTGAGGTTTTCCGATTCCGGGCTGCATCCCTTTTGCTGACGTGTCGGGCATGAAACATTACTTGGAAATCATCGAATACCTAAACCAAACAAGGTTTTTGTTGATAACCTTGGATGGATAACCAAGGTTATCAAGAATAACCCCGAACCAAACGCACCCTTATAGACTTCTTAGAAGCCTTGGTCACACTTGACTCACTTAGGTCAACTCTAGGGATAGCTTCTCTTGTGACCTTCTTGATGACTTTCTTTGACTTCTTAGAAGTCTTAGTCATATTGGTCTTGACAAAAATACTTCTAGGGATAACTTCCCTTGTATCTTTGACTTGACCCCTCAACCTAGGGTTGGTTCCATAACTATATGGAACCCTATGATATGAAGTCACATCCTTCTTAGCCTTAGGTTTGTATCCCAAACCTATGGTAATTTGATGGCTTTTGTGTTCCTAGACCTAGGTAATACTCATTTTGCCCTTTTAGAATATTTTTGATTCTTTTCAAGGTTTTTTCCAATTTATCAAGCCTCGGCCTTAAGACTTGGGTTTTCATCTTTAAATCCTTAGATTTTGATTATTTTTGAGTCCCATAAGCATTTTTGTTTTTAGGCCTATATTCAAAATTCTTAGAGTTCTTGCCCAAGTTTTTATCTACCTTTCTAACCCTATGTGTGGTAGTCTTAGCATGATATGCTACATGCTTTTCCTTAATTCTATCATGCTTCCTATTTTCATGATAAATGACATTAAAATGATATAAACTATACCTAGCATGCTTTTTATCATGTGTCAAAGGAGTTGATTCAATAAATGATACATTGGATTTTACCTTGGAAACTCCCCCTTGACATGAGCTTCCTCCTTTGACTTTGGCCAATTTCTTCCCCTTAGGATATTGACTCTTATAATGTCCTCTTTGATTGCAAGAGAAACACACAATGTGCTTCTTGCTCTTCTTTTTCACAGGACCAACCTCCTTGGCCTTCTCCTTAGCCTTTTGTGCCGCTTGACCTTTCTTCTTGGTCAATTTGGGACACTTTCTCTTATAGTGCCTATGTTCCCTACACTCAAAGCAAATAATATGAATTTTATTGTTAACAATTGAAATTGTTATACCTTTACTTGTAGGGGTGGCACATGATCCTCTATTTGATTTTTCTTGACTTGTGGAGGTGGCATCGTCTTCCTCTTCATTTGACCCGGAAGTGGTTGCTTCTTCTTGCTCCGATGTTAGTAAATGACGCTCCCCCTCAATCCTAGAGGTGGAGGCCTCTTCATCTTCATCCTCTTGCCCATTGAACAAAGAGTATGCTCTCTGTTTTGTTGGTGCAGGAAGCATCCGACGATCGAACCTAAGTTTTGATAATGGAAAAGAGATTCAAAGTTAAGATTCTCTGTTATCTAACATGTTGAATGAGTGTTTCAGGAAAGTCCTAACTGCGGTTAGACAGGTGAAAATCCTAGGGGATGGTAACCCTAGGTCCTAGGGGGTGGTAACCCTAGGTCCTAGGGGGTGGTAACCCTAGGTCCTAGGGGGTGGTAACCTTAGGTGGAGAAAAGTCCTAGCTGTGGTTAGGCAAAGGAAAAACCCTAGGGGGCGGTAACCCTAGGTCATAGGGGGTGGTAACCCTATGCGGAAAGTCTTGGCAGGTCGATGGCTTCAGGCAAAAGTCCTAGGGGGTGGTAACCCTAGGTGGAAAGTCCTGGTGTCGCGAACCAGGTGAAAGACTGGACTAGCCGGGAAGCGGATGTCCAGCAGAAAGTCCGGAAGTATCGAGTGCTGAGCAAAAGTCCAGTCGATCTGGAGGATCGCACTGGCAACAGGTAAATCTCCTGAGTGGAGTAGGTGAGGACGCGTTCCCCGTAGAGGGAACAGTAGGCGTCGGGTCGACCTAGGGTTTCCGGTTGGAAACCCGAAGTCAGACTCGGACAGTCCGAAGACTGTCTATACTTCATTTATCATGTTTATTGTGCTAACTTTGTGTTGCAGGATAGTGTTTGGGACTAACGTATCTTACAGGTGCAAAGGAGCAACCTAAAGCCTCGGATGAACAGTGTCTGAGGCGCCTCCATGGAGCTTGGAGGCGCCTCGGGTGCAAAAGCTGAGCTTGAAGCAGGCAGAAGGCGCCTTGGAAGGCGCCTTGAGAGGGCTATAAGGCGCCTTGAGAGGATGAAGTTCGACCAGATCAGATGTTATCTACGCGGAAGACCAGGCAGCATGGAGGCGCCTTGAACAGCCTTCAAGGCGCCTTGAACACCCTTTATAAGGGGGTTTCGACCAGCACTTCAATCAATCAAGTTCCAGGCCTTCTTCCTTCAACGTGCTGCTAACAAAGTCATTCCGAAGTGCTGCTGCAACATTCCGACGACCCGGAGCTTCGTTTTTCTCTTCTTTAAGTTGTCGGTACAAAGTTATTCTAATTGCTGTTACAGTTGTAATTTGTAATTCTTATCGAGCTTATAGTTGTTGCCCACCGGAAGCGATCAAGGATCGCGGGCCTTCGAGTAAGAGTCGCCTCAGGCTCCGAACGAAGTAAATCTCTGTGTCCTTCTGTTTGTGTTTGTTTGTTTTAATTCCGCTGCTTTTGTAACGACCCAACTCCTGGGTACTAGGCTGTGAGCCAGATCGCTACATTAACTACTGAAACTACTGTGCGGAAAACTGAGCAAATTTGAAATTTGCTAAACTAATTACTGTAAAGTCTTAACCTGACATTCTAAGAGCACCTGAGTGTTGTACACATGCTAGGAGAGACAATCTATGCCTCTGGGATGTCCTGCTAGCTGTAATCAGACATTTCAACCGATCCGTGAGTCGATTGAGGCGTCGGAACGATTCACAGATCGTTCCAGCTGATACTGGCACGGTGGCACCTTCTGGATCGGTCGGCTGACCGATCCACAAGCTTACCTCGCTTCTGTACGCAGCTGGATCGGTCTACCGACCGATCCAGGAACACCCTGATCGATCGGGAGACCGATCAGTGAGCCTCCGTGCTTCTGCTGCGTTCTGTACGCAGCTGGATCGGTCTACAGACCGATCCAGGAGTACCCTGATCGGTCAGTAGACCGATCAGTACACTTCTGTTCGCCTTTGGATCGGTCGGCTGACCGATCCATAACCCTTGCCAACTCTCTGTTCGTGCCTGGGTCGGTCGGCTGACCGATCCAGGAACCTGCAAATCTCCTCCGAGGCTACTGTATCGAACTAGATCGGTCGGCTGACCGATCCAGGAGGATACAGTAGCATACTGTATCTCGCTGGATCGGTCGGCTGACCGATCGGAGACCGATCAGTGTCTGATTTCACTCGAGAGTTCTGATTTCAGCACTTTGGCGTGCCAAAACATTACACAACAGTTCTAAAACAATGGAAATACATTCCAGCATGTAAGTACTAATATTCTAAACATGATGACTAAACAAGATATAGTTTACTAAGCTGTAACAAGACTAATTCATAAAACTAGACATGTTAAGTACTAAAACTGAAATAAAAGCGTGTAGATCCCAAGGATCTTTATTCCAGACCCCTTGCACACACACATCATCGTAGCATCGCCCTCCAGCCTCCGCTAGTCCACTTTTCTTTTACCTGTATCTGCAGTATAAGAAAAGTAGTACCTGTAAGCTTAAAGCTTAGTAAGAAACCATCTACCTCACTAAATCATGCATACGATGCGAATATGATTTTAAATCATGTTGTTTGAAAAACATACTGAACATGCTGTTGGGACCTTAGATGGCTAGAGGGGGGTGAATAGCCTCTTTGAAAAACACTAAACAACACTTTCTTCAAGAACTTGTTAGCACAGCGGAATTAGAAAACTAAAACAAGAAAACACAGCACACTAACTCAGAGATTTACGAGGTTCGGGGATAACTTGCCCCTACTCCTCGGCGTGTCCGTAAGGTGGACGAATCCTCTTGATCTTTCGGTAGATCACACCCCGGAAGCTATCCGGCTAAAGGATTCTCCTTCTCGGTGGAGTAACCTCTCCACAAAGTCTTTAACAGCAGTAATAAATTTAAGCACAAGACTTACAGTAGTGGCTCAAGTGAAAATGATCAAGGGAAGCTCACAGCCACAATCAGCGAAGAACAATCAGCGAAGAACAAGCACACTGCTTCAATCTTCAGAGTTTTTCTCCACAGTTTTTCACAGCAAGAGCACAAAAAGCATTGTCCCGAGAGCCTCTCCTCTTCACCTTCATATGCCTCTCTGCTCTGTAACGGATCTCTGCCAAACCTGCAGCAAATCCCTGCAAATCCCTGCAACCGTCCACGACGTCGCCAATCACACTTCTTCCTTGTCTGATTGTCTCAGCTCCCACCAATGGCATCCTCGTTTCCACTGGTACCTCTGAGCTTGAACCTATCAGCACAAGTCAAGCTGATTTCGACCAAACGGCTGCCAGCAGATCGCAAACGAGACGTTGCTACCAAAACTGGTTTGTCCGCAGCGAGACACAGCAAAAGCCTTTTGTTGCCTTCTACTAATGATCCTTAATTTGAATTCACCCAACATCGTAATCTGTAACCTGAAACTTTGAGAAAACTTGCAGCAGATGGTTAGAAACGAAATAGGTAAAAGCAATTGCGAATCAGAAACAATAAGAGAAAGCGCATGCAAAACAAGCCATACTGTGGATCGGTGCGCACCGATCCATGTTTCTGGATCATCTCGATCGGTGCGGACCGATCAGAACTAATCTGATCGGTCCCGGACCGATCGAAGCCGCTTCTTCCAAGTGCGCAGATTCGATCGGTCGCGGACCGATCGAGAACTAATCTGATCGGTCCCGCACCGATCAGATGTCGCCGTCGGTGCTTAAAGCCTCTGATCGGTCTCCGGCCGATCGGTGAAATCTCGAGACTGCGATTGATTTCGATCGGTCCGCGACCGATCGAAACTGATGGGCTATCGATCGATTTCGATCGGTCCGCATCGATCGCAAACGCTCGAGCCATCGACATTCTGATCGGTCGGCACCGATCAGGTAGCCACCGGATCGGTCGCACCGATCCGGTGTCCAGCAGTTTCCTGGATCGGTCTCGCCGACCGATCCATCTTCTTGACTCGATTCGGTGCCCTCTCTGACCTAGTCCGGAGGAACGAGCTCCCTAGCTCTCTCCGACTTCGCATGCCAAGCTTCCTTCTTGGACTTTTCAACACCAGATGTCCGATCACCCTTGATCCATCTGGATTTTCCCTTGCCTGGCTTCACTCACCAGGACTTGCACCTAGCTTCACTCACTAGGGTTTTTACCTGGCTTCACTCACCAGGATTTCCAATCTGCCTGGCTTCACTCACCAGGACTTTCCAACTGCCTAACATCCCAGTTAGGACTTTCTCAATCAGGTCAACCTAGTTCAACCTAGATTAGTAATTAATCTGAGTTAAATATCTGATACAAACTTAAATCAGTGTCAACAGCAAAACAACATCCAGGTCAGACTGTATCAACACATGCAAGCATGGCATGGCATATCAAACCAAGCATAAACTGGAACTGAAACATGGCATAACATATAAACTGAGCATGAAACTGAACTAGTCATGCATATGTCTAAATCTGTACAAGAACTCTAATCATGTAAACTGAACCTGAACTGAACTGAAAGCTAAATTAGTGTTCTCATCACTGGTTTCAAATTTGAAAACTATACATATAATAGATGAAAATACTAAACATGCTGCTGGGGCCCTGACAACTGTACTTACTGTGCGCGCATCCCTACGAGACCCGGGATTGCAAGTTCCGAATCCAAGGGGTTACTAGGTTATCTCGAACCTAGGGACGATGGGAGTCCACCATGGATATCTGATCCCAAGGTTAACCGAATAAAAGTAAAATAATCAATAATCGCTTTTATTTTACTTTGTCGTTTCTAGGTTATCGAACCTAGAGCTAGGTTATCTGAACCTAGAGGCTACTGTGGGAGCCCACCCAATGGATATCTGATCCATATAGCTGTAATAACTAATAATAACTGAATAAAATGTTTCTATTACATTTTATATGCTGTTAGGACGCCTATTGGTACATCCTTCTGAACTGGGTATTCTACCGAATGCTTGGCGTGCACTAAAAGCATGCCCTAAAACTGAAAACTATAAAATTACTGAACTAACGCCAAAACTAACAAGCGAGAGCAATTATACTGCAGGTGAGGGGTTTCTTACCTCAATCGTAAGGTTTTCTTACGATTCTATTCGCTAGGTGTTTCCGGAAAACTGTCCGCTCGACGAACTGCTTACGTCTTCGCGTTCCTCTCCCTTCGTGTTGGAGTCGTCGCCGGAAGATGATCCTATGGACCCTTGCCTTGGTGTGCCGTGCGTGAGGAAGAGGAGAAGAAGGGAGAGGCGGCGGTGAGGTTTTGGAAGAGAAAGTGGCGTGAGGTGAAGAGGTGCCGAACCAAAATAAACCAAACCCCACTTAAGTTTATTATTTATATTAAGTGGTTTAATGAACCCAACTCTAATATAAATATATTTGGTTCTCCTTCCTTTCAGCACGGCCCTGCTGGGTTCAACTGGTTACTAACATTATCCCTTACACCATAGGTCTCGGGTTCGATTCCCGCCTAAGCTAGTTTGCGACCTATTTGTTTTTGCTACTTCCGCTACTCGGAAAATTCCGGAAAAATATCTAATAATTCCAGAAAAATCATAGAATAATTCTAAAATAAATTTGGGAATTTTTCGGGCTTTACAATCCCCCATACCTTATAAAAAGTTCGTCCCCGAACTTAAAACAATTCTGGGTACTTCTGTCTCATGCTGGCCTCTGTCTCCCAAGTCGCCTCTGCTGCTGTGTGATTTTGCCAGCTGACTTTAACTAATGGTACTTCCTTGTTCCGTAATTTCTTTGCTGCTCGGTCTATTATGTCATAGCTGAGATCATCACGGACCTGTACCAACTGGGGCTCAATCACCTGGGTGGCGTCTGGAATATGCTTCTTCAGCATGGAAACATGAAATACGTTGTGGACTGCTGACATCTCCTGAGGTAGCTCTAGCTCATATGCTACCTTGCCCACTCTCTTCGTGATAAGGTATGGTCCCACATATCTGGGAGCTAGTTTGCCCTTCTTTCCGAAACGCATGACTCCCTTCATGGGAGCTACTCTGAGGAAAACTGTATCCCCAACTGAAAACTCTAGGGGTCTGCGTCGTGTATCAGCATAGCTCTTCTGACGGCTCTGTGCTGTCTCTATCCTCTGGCGAATCTGCTGTATGGCGGCTGTGGTATCTACTACTAGATCTGTCTGAAGCTCTAGCTCCTTCTGTTCACCACTCTCATACCAGCAGATTGGTGATCTGCACCTCCGCCCATAGAGTGCCTCATAAGGTGCCATGCCGATAGTGGCCTGATAACTGTTGTTGTATGCAAATTCTGCTAGACTCAGATATTTGCACCAACTTCCTTTAAAATCTAGGGCACAAGCTCGGAGCATATCTTCGAGTACCTGATTCACTCGCTCCGTCTGGCCATCTGTCTGAGGATGGAAGGCTGTGCTGAATTTTAACTGGGTGCCCATAGCTGACTGCACACACTTCCAGAAGTGTGATGTAAATCTGCTGTCTCTGTCTGATATAATGGTTCGTGGGACTCCATGCAGCCTGACTATCTCCTTGAGATACAACTGAGCTAGTTGCTCCATGGAATAGGATATTCTGATAGCTAAGAAGTGGGCTGATTTAGTCAACCTGTCGACTATTACCCAAATGGCATCAAAACCATTCGTGGTTCTGGGTAACCCCACTATGAAGTCCATAGAGATATCCTCCCACTTCCATTCTGGAATCTGGATCGGTTGCAGAACTCCTCCTGTCGCTGATGTTCCGCCTTAACCCTTTGATAGGTTAGACAGACGTATCTGGCGATATCTCGCTTCATCCCGTGCCACCAAAATCGTTTCTTTAGATCCCGATACATTTGGTGGAACCGAGATGCATCGCATAGAGTCCTGTGAGCCTCGTCTAGAATCCGTAGTTCCTCCCGATCCGGAACACAAAGTCTCACCACAAGACACTACCCCACCGGACACTCAACTCTCCACTTTCTCGATTCTCGCTAACCCTTGCTTGATTTTCCGGATTTCGGGATCCTGTTGCGGTCTGGATATCATCAAGCAAGGTAGATGCTAAGGACATTGTGGAAAGCTGCCCGACTATAATTTCGAGACTAAAAGTTGTAATCTCCTTCCTCAGGGGTGGTGACATAGCTGCTAAAGATAATAAGGTAGCACTAGACTTCCTGCTGAGTGCGTCTGCTACCTTATTAGCTTTCCCTGGATGGTAGAGGATATCTATGTCATAATCTTTGACCAGTTCTAACCATCCGCGCTGTCGCATATTCGGATCCTTCGAGTAAAGAAATACTTCAGACTTTGATGATCTGTATACACTGAGCTCCGTACAGATAATGTCTCCAAATCTTGAGAGCGAACACCACTGCTGTAAGCTCAAGGTCGTGAGTAGGATAGTTCCTCTCATAATCCTTGAGTTGTCTGGAGGCATAGGCGATCACCTTGCCTTGCTGCATCAGTATCGCTCCTAATCCCAATTTAGAGGCGTCATTGTAGATGTCGAAGTTATGTGTTTTCGTATAGCTAAAATAGAGCACCGTCAATCTCCGTTTTAGTTCAATTTGTAGTCCTCTCCTTTGAAATTTCTTGTTCTTCCTGGTAAGAGTCTGGGAGGCTATCCTGGAGAAGTCCTCACGAATTTCTCAGTAGCCCGCCAATCCCGAGCTTCGATTTCACCGACGCCTGGGTCTCTTCCAGCTACTTACCGCTTCTATCTTGGGATCTACCATAACACCATCCTTGGAGATGATGTGACCTAGAAAGGCTACTGTCCAGCCAAAATTCACATTTCGTGAATTTGGCGTACAGCTGAAGGATCTGCAAAACTGTCTTCAGATGCTCTGCATGGTCCTCCTGAGTGCTCGAATAGATAAGAATGTCATCGATGAACACGATGACAAACTTGTCTAAGTATTCTCTGAATACTCTATTCATGAGGTCCCATGAATGTAGCTGGGGCATTTGTCACGCCGAAAGGCATGACTACGAACTCATAATGTCCGTATCTAGTCCTGAAGGCTGTTTTAGGTATATCACCTTCCTTGACTTTAACCTGGTGATATCCTGGGAAGAGGGTACCTGTTTTTAATTGTGACCTGGTTCAAGCACGGTAGTCTATGCATAAGCGCATGCTTCCATCCTTCTTCTTCACGAACAACACAGTGCTCCCCATGGTGAGTGACTAGGCGATGAAACCCTTGTCAAGAAGCTCCTGTATTGCTCCTGAAGTTCCTTTAGTTCTGCTGGAGCCATGCGACGGTGCCTTGGAAATTGGATTTGTGCCGGAATGAGCTCTATCTCAAATTCGATCTCCCCGGTGCTAAGCCGGTAGCTCTTCGTGGAAGACTTGGGTAGTCGAAACGACTCGAACCTCAGATAGTCGTTGGTTCTTGTCCTGGCCGGTGTTGACTACATTTGCTAAAAATCCCATGCATCCCGAATCCAATAGTTGTGCTTTCAATCTTGAGAGAAACTTTCGCTTTCCTCTTTGGCTTCCCGTACTCAAACTGACTCTTGTTGAATATGACTTTTTTAGACTCTATAGAAGCGCCAGATCGATCGTAAAATCCATTCCAAAGATGACATCGTAGTCGATCATTTCTAGCACTATCGGATCACCAAAAGCTCCCGCTCTACTATAATGATGCGCTCGAGCCAGGCGTAGACGCCATAATGTCTCCCGAGGGTAGCGTTGTCGAACCCGACTATTAAGTACTTCGAGGTGTTGCTAGTTTCTCGGCAAATGCCCGGATACATAAGAGTGGGTTGCCCGATGTAATAAGACAACAGGTTGCATTATCTTTGAAAAATACTGATCGACTGTGACAACTGCCGAGGCATTTGCTACGTCCTCTCCGGTCGTGAGAAAATCCTCGCATTCGTGGTAGGCGTGGGGCTTCTAATGCCTCGATCGATCTGTGGACCATCTAAGACAACATACATCGGTGTAGCTGGGCTGGTTGAGCTCCATATTGTATCGGCCGAGGAAGATCGTTTTATTCGCACCGCTAGCCATGTGCCCTTCCCATCCACATTCGAAACAACCTCGCGTACCCTTAAACTCCTGGATGATGTTTCCCACAAGTAGCACACTTGGGATGTCTGGAATGTTTTCCGGTGGTCCTCCTTTTGGGTCACCGCTTGCCTTGGTTTCCCCTTCCAGTTGGAGCTATGCCCTTGTTGTTTCACGAGTACCGAGCCACTTGTCCCTTGGATTCGTGGAAACCGTCTGGGTGATGTCGTCGATAGTGCTCGGTGATCGAGCACTACTCACCTCCTCCGTGGTTTGTGGCCTATGAACACCACCACCACATTCATTGCGATCTCGATCCGAGCATCTTCGACATCAGCGTGCTCGTTCCTTCTCCGGTGACTAGTTCTCGGACACGACGGCCAACCTGTTGAATTTCTTCACGGCCTCCGAATCGATAGGTTGCCCGACGAAACTCAAACTCGTCATAGTGTCGGTTCGTGACTTGCATGTGAAAGAATTCCTCAAGAATTCTTTCTCAAAGTTGGCCCATGTCATCCGGTTTATCGCCATCGGTTTAATCCGCTCCCACCACATGCGTGCGTCTCCTGTTAAACGAATGAGGCACACTTCACCTTTTCGTGCTCGCCAATCTAGAAGCTCCATCGTGCTCTCCAGTGTTTTAAACCATGCCGAGCATCCCATGGTTCACCGGTGCCGAGAAGTTCTCGCTTAATTCTCCGCCACCGATAAGGTAAGCTTCTCTCAGCCCCCGCCACTCGGGCTACTGGACCGTATCGCAGCCGAGTTGGTACTACCTCGTGATTACCGGAGTCGTGAGGTTCGGTCTTGGAGTGACTGGAGTAGTCTGCCGGTTAGCCTTTAAGGAGGCTATCTCCTGCTCATTGCTCACTAATTGTAGTGAGCCACTAATCTGTAGGTCCGGGAGGCACCGAATCGCCTCATGGCTCACCACGCTTTCTTAGCCGGACGTCCTCGTATCATTTTCTAAATAGCAAAGAACATATATATATAACTAGGCTATCATGTTATAGTTAACTACTGGTAACATGTTAAATACTATCACTGTAAACATGAATTAATTAACTACCAACATGCGAGCAAACATGAAAGCACATATAACTGATATGAAAGCTGAAAACAAAACTGAGTGAGAGATGTTCTTACTTGGAAGCTGCAGGTACAATGCTGATGTGTGTGTAGGAAGTATGGAACCCTGCTCTGATACCACTCTGTAACGACCCAACTCCTGGGTACTAGGCTGTGAGCCAGATCGCTACATTAACTACTGAAACTACTGTGCGGAAAACTGAGCAAATTTGAAATTTCACTAACTGATTCTGTAAAGTCTTAACCTGACATTCTAAGAGTACCTGAGTGTTGTACACATGCTAGGAGAGACAATCTATACCTCTTGGATGTCCTGCTAGCTGTAATCGGACATTTCAACCGATCCGTGAGTCGATTGAGGCGTCGGAACGATTCACAGATCGTTCCAGCTGATACTGGCACGGTGGCACCTTCTGGATCGGTCGGCTGACCGATCCACAAGCTTACCTCGCTTCTGTACGCAACTGGATCGGTCTACCGACCGATCCAGGAACACCCTGATCGATCGGGAGACCGATCGGTGAGCCTCTGTGCTTCTGCTGCGTTCTGTACGCAGCTGGATCGGTCTACAGACCGATCCAGGAGTACCCTGATCGGTCAGTAGACCGATCAGTACACTTTCTATGCTTCTGTTCGCCTCTGGATCGGTCGGCTGACCGATCCATAACCCTTGCCAACTCTCTGTTCGTGCCTGGGTCGGTCGGCTGACCGATCCAGGAACCTGCAAATCTCCTCCGAGGCTACTGTATCGAACTAGATCGGTCGGCTGACCGCATACTGTATCTCGCTGGATCGGTCAGCCGACCGATCCAGTGGGGCAGCTCAGACCCTGATCGGTCTGGAGACCGATCAGTGTCTGATTTCACTCGAGAGTTCTGATTTCAGCACTTTGGCGTGCCAAAACATTACACAACAGTTCTAAAACAATGGAAATACATTCCAGCATGTAAGTACTAATATTCTAAACATGATGACTAAACAAGATATAGTTTACTAAGCTGTAACAAGACTAATTCATAAAACTAGACATGTTAAGTACTAAAACTGAAATAAAAGCGTGTAGATCCCAAGGATCTTTATTCCAGACCCCTTGCACACACACATCATCGTAGCATCGCCCTCCAGCCTCCGCTAGTCCACTTTTCTTTTACCTGTATCTGCAGTATAAGAAAAGTAGTACCTGTAAGCTTAAAGCTTAGTAAGAAACCATCTACCTCACTAAATCATGCATACGATGCGAATATGATTTTAAATCATGTTGTTTGAAAAACATACTGAACATGCAAGCATGGCATGGCATATCAAACCAAGCATAAACTGGAACTGAAACATGGCATAACATATAAACTGAGCATGAAACTGAACTAGTCATGCATATGTCTAAATCTGTACAAGAACTCTAATCATGTAAACTGAACCTGAACTGAACTAAAAGCTAAATTAGTGTTCTCATCACTGGTTTCAAATTTGAAAACTATACATATAATAGATGAAAATACTAAACATGCTGCTGGGGCCCGCCCAACTGCCGCAAGATCCCTACGAGACCGGATTGCGATTCAATCTAGCGGGTTACTAGGTTATCTGAACCTAGAGCTGGGAGTCCAGACCATGGATATCTGATCCAAGCACGATGCCAACTGAATAAAAGTAACTGATTTATTTTATCTTGCTGTTCTAGGTTATCTAAACCTAGAGCTAGGTTATCTGAACCTAGAGGCTACTGTGGGAGCCCACCCAATGGATATCTGATCCATATAGCTGTAATAACTAATAATAACTGAATAAAATGTTTCTATTACATTTTATATGCTGTTAGGACGCCTATTGGTACATCCTTCTGAACTGGGCATTCTACCGAATGCTTGGTGTGCACTAAAAGCATGCCCTAAAACTGAAAACTATAAAATTACTGAACTAACGCCAAAACTAACAAGCGAGAGCAATTATACTGCAGGTGAGGGGTTTCTTACCTCAATCGTAAGGTTTTCTTACGATTCTATTCGCTAGGTGTTTCCGAAAAACTGTCCGCTCGACGAACCGCTTCCGTCTTCGCGTTCTCGCGGAGAAGAACCCCTTTCGTGTTGGAGTCGTCGCCGGAAGATGATCCTATGGACCCTTGCCTTGGTGTGCCGTGCGTGAGGAAGAGGAGAAGAAGGGAGAGGCGGCGGTGAGGTTTTGGAAGAGAAAGTGGCGTGAGGTGAAGAGGTGCCGAACCAAAATAAACCAAACCCCACTTAAGTTTATTATTTATATTAAGTGGTTTAATGAACCCAACTCTAATATAAATATATTTGGTTCTCCTTCCTTTCAGCACGGCCCTGCTGGGTTCAACTGGTTACTAACATTATCCCTTACACCATAGGTCTCGGGTTCGATTCCCGCCTAAGCTAGTTTGCGACCTATTTGTTTTTGCTACTTCCGCTATTCGGAAAATTCCGGAAAAATATCTAATAATTCCAGAAAAATCATAGAATAATTCTAAAATAAATTTGGGAATTTTTCGGGCTTTACATCTTTAATTACTCTAACGTTGTTTTCGATTCTGATACGTACAAAATAGCCACGAGCGCTATTCACCCCCCCTCTAGCGCGTCTCGATCCAATATCTTTTCCCTTTTCGTTGTACTTTATTGAGGATGAAACTTCTTGGACTTCCTCTTCTTGAGTTGAGCATCTCTCAACTTCGGAGTCCTCTTCCTCTTGGTCTTTCTCCAATGACTCGTCCTCTTTGGATTTCTCTTGATTTGGTGCAGTGGAGGGTTCTTCATGAAACTTGACCAATTTGCTCCATAGTTCATTTGCATCCTTGTATTCTTCAATTTTGCAAATGATTGTGCTTGGCAATAGACTAACCAATAATTTGGTTATCTTGTCATTCGCCTTGCATCTTTGAATTTTCTCCTTGTTCCATTTGCTTTTCTTGAGAATTTTGCCTTTTGAATCTCTTGGAGCTTCAAAGCCTTCCATTAGAGCAAATCATTGCTCTATCTTCATCATAAAGAAATTTTTGATTCTTAATTTTCAAGAATCGAAGCTTGTCATTGTGAATGGCAGAGGCACCCTTGTGTCGTATCCAATTCCATCTTGGAATTCTATTTGAAGTTGAGCCTTTGATGAAGTCTTTGACTTTGTTGAACTTGCTTCAACTTTTTCTCCCTCTAGCTCGTTGCCCTTTCCGGAGATGATTCTGGTGAAGAGCAACTTCGCTCTGATACCACTTGTTAGGGTCGATTTATAGTTAGGGGGGGGTGAATAGCTCCATTCACTTGATGATGATGTTGTTGCAGCGGAAGACACTCAAGCAAACGCTAACACCAGGATTTACTTAGTATCCACCTCAAGAAGAGGTGATTAATCCAAGGATCCACACACGACACACTCTCCACTATGAAAAATACTCCTCGGTAACTACCAGAGGTGGAGAAACCTCGTACAAACTCACACAACAAGATACAACACACCCAAGAAGAAAATACAATAATACAAAAGTAAAAAACGTCTTCTTGCTTGACCTTGTTGATGTAGGTCGCCTCTTGAACCATGGAAGTGCAACAACACTTGTCCCCAAGAGCTTCCAAGAACCGACGCTTGTCATTGTGAATGGCAGAGGCACCCTTGTGTCGTATCCAATTCCATCTTGGAATTCTATTTGAAGTTGAGCCTTTGATGAAGTCTTTGACTTTGTTGAACTTGCTTCAACTTTTTCTCCCTCTAGCTCATTGCCCTTTCCGGCGATGATTCTGGTGAAGAGCAACTTCACTCTGATACCACTTGTTATGGTCGATTTGTAGTTAGAGGGGGGTGAATAGCTCCATTCGCTTGATGATGATGTTGTTGCAGCGGAAGACACTCAAGCAAACGCTAACACTAGGATTTACTTAGTATCCACCTCAAGAAGAGGTGATTAATCCAAGGATCCACACACGACACACTCTCAACTATGAAAAATACTCCTCGGTAACTATTAGAGGTGGAGAAACCTCGTACAAACTCACACAACAAGATACAACACACGCAAGAAGAAAATACAATAATACAAAAGTAAAAAACCTCTTCTTGCTTGACCTTGTCGATGTAGGTCGCCTCTTGAACCTTGGAAGTGCAACAACACTTGTCCCCAAGAGCTTTCAAGAACCGACGAAGAGTAGGCGGAGAAGGTCATGCACTAGCAAATAGCTTGCCACGACTTTATACTCGACACTTCTAGGGCTCCCAATAAATTGGGCTTACTCCCAATCGATTGCCATGTCAGATCAGCATCATTCCAGCCGTCCATCGCTCGCTACTTGCATAACGGTCATGATCGAGCGATCGATTCAGAGTGCCTTTGTGCTCTCGCTGGAAAAGGCCTGAATTGATCGCTTGATTGATTCATCCTTCCTCGCGTTGCGTGAGAATTCCAACCCTAATCGATCGACCGATCTATTGGCGGTGCCCAATCGATTGGTTGATCGATTGGGGATGCTTCTGTGCTTGTGATTCAGGCTCCCAATCGATCGGTCGATCGATTGGGCTGTTGTTTATCGCAACACTCTCCCAATCCATCGGCTGATTGATTGGGCTTCGGTTCAATCGATCGGCTGATCAATTGACCACCCTTGACTTGCTTAACTTTTCTAAATCCAACATCCAATCAACCGTGACCTGTTAGAACTTCTCATGCCTAGCATCTGGTCAACCTTGACCTGTTGGGACTTCTTCACCAAGTATTCGGTCAATCCTTTGACTCACTTGGACTTTTCTCCTCGTGCCAAGTGACCAGTCAACCTTGACCCACTTGGACTTACCGTCTCGTGCCAAGTGTTCGGTCCTCCATGACCCACTTGAACTTTTCTCCACCAGATGTCTGGTCACCCTTAACCCATCCAGATTTTCTTGTGCCAAGTATCCGGTCACTCCTTTGACCTACTTGGACTTTCCAACACCAGGTGTCCGGACAACTTTGACCCACCTGAATTTCCACGTGCCTGACTTCACTCACCAGGTATTTCCATCTGCCTAGCTTCACTCACTAGGACTTTCCATCTGGTTGGCTTCACTCACTAGGACTTTCCATCTACTTGGCTTCACTCACCAAGACTTTCACCTAGCTTCACTCGCTAGGATTTTTCATCTGCTTGGCTTCACTCACCAGGACTTTCACCTACCTTCCTTCACTCACCAGGACTTTCACCTAACTTCACTCACTAGGATTTTTACACTGCCTGGCTTCACTCATCAAGACTTTCACCTGCCTAGCTTCACCCACTAGGTCTTTCACCTGACTTCACTCACCAGAATTTCCCAACTTCCTAGCTTCACTCATTAGGTCTTTCACCTGGCTTCAATCATCAAGATTTCCAACTGCCTGACTTTACTCACCAGGACTTCCCCTTGCCTAACTTCCAGTTAGGACTTTCCTAGTCAAGTATCCGGTCAACTTTGACCTACTTAACTCTTCTTCATATCAAACTAGTTAAATCTTGACCAAAGGGGAATTTCACCAACAATATACCCAATCAGACAATTGCTCTTGCAATCTCCATATATTGTCAAACATTAAAAACAAATCAAGACTCAAGCTTGAGCCAACTCAAGCTTAGTCAGTCTGGTCAACCTTGACCCAGGGGATATTGCACCAACAGAAATGACTTGGTTTCTAGCAGCATACTCATCATTGTTTGCAAGCAATATATCATCCACATAGAGAACAAGTATGATAAACTTGTTCCCACTAAACATGATATACAAACATTGATCAACTTATTCTCTTTAAAATTGTATGAAGAATCCACTTAATCAAACTTCTGGTACCATTGACGAGATGCCTATTTTAAATTACAAATGGACTTCCTTAGTTTACATATTAGGTGCTTTGAATATCTCGACTTAAAATATTTTGGTTGCACCATGTATCTAGTTTTTTCAATGTTTCTATTAAGAAAAGCGGCCTTAACATCCATTTAGTGTAGCTTTGGGTCATAATGAGCTACAAGTGCCATAATTATCCTAAGTGATTCTTTTGTCGAAACCGATAAAAAAGTCTCCTTGTAATCAATGTCCTCCCTTTAAGTGAATCCTTTGGTGGCTAAGTGTTGTAGGATCGATGGGTGCTAGAGGGGGGGGGGGTGAATAGCACTGATGACTTTTTCACTTATTTCGGAAAACTCGATTAGAGATATATGCAGCGGAAATAAAGAAACAAGATAGAAATGAAAAGCAAGCGCTAACACTTTGGTTTTATTTGGTTTGGAGCCTGTGACGACTCCTACTCCAAGGCCTGCGATCGTTGATCGCTTTCGTTGGGTAATCACTATACATTCAGAAATAAGTACATATATTAAGTACAATTGCAATATAATAAAGTTAGTGACAATACTAGAAATAAAAGTCGTTCGTCGATTGTTGGAGTAGCATAGGAGAGAGCAGCAGTTGTTTGTTCTTGAACTTGAAATTGTTGTTGAAGCAACTAATTGAGCCCTCCTTAAATAGTTAACCCAGACTTGATCCAGATCCACTAATCTCAGGATCAGGTTTGACTCGTCGTTAATCGGTCGACCGATCCCACCATTTGTTCGACTGATCCTGCTTGAATCAGTCTATCTTCCCGTCCAGATTCAGCTTCGGATGAGTCTTCATTCGGTCGACCGATCCCACCATTCGATGGACCGATCTCGCTATCCTTGCTAGCTTATCTAGGGTCTAATCTCGGTCACCTTGCTACCCCAGGTTCAGTCTACCTATCCTTCGGTCGAACCGGAATAGCTGACTGGAAATCTACTATGCTTGCTTAGATGTTTGGTTGACCGATTCCCGGTTCGGTCGACCAATCAAGACCAAAACTTCAACCTGTAAAATGTTAGTTTCCCTACAAAATAGAGTTAGACAAATAGCAAATAATAATAAGCAATATATAACTTTTGGCAACCTTCAGACTGTTCGGTTCTGACTTTTGAATTTCCTCTGAAACCCTAGGTCGAACCGACACCTATTGTTCCCTCAACGGAGAATGCGTCCTCACCTACTCCTCTTAGGAGAGTTACCTTTGCTGGACTGGTCCTCCAGACTGACTGGACCTTTGCTTAGCGCTCGAGACTTTAGGTCTTCATACTGAACGTCCGCTCTACGACCCGTCCAGACTTTCACCTGGTCTGCGACCACTAGGATTTTCATCTAGAGTTCCCGACTCTAGGATTTTGCCTAAAGTGCATGATCTGCCAAGACTTCGATGACCTAGGGTTACCAGCTCTTAGGACTAGGGTTACCTCCCCCTAGGGTTTTCCATAACCTAGGGTTACCACTGATAATGAGCATTTTTATTGGTTATTTTGGCTCTTAGACTTAGCATTTTTACCTTCTCACATGCTTAATTTGGTGTTTATATTATATTTTGTGAGTAGGAATTCATTTTGGACTTAAATGTAAATTTCCTACAATTATGGAATTTAATCTCATGTTTTTATGTGATTTTGTAGGAAATATAAAGAGTCATTGATTAGGGTCGAGGCGGATCAAATTTGGCTTGATTTGGAGGTCAAACGGAGGAGATCAAGCTGAATTAATGTGGACCGTTGATCAAGATCTAGTGAAATCCTGCCCCTTCAGTCAGATCAAATGATCCAGCCCTTCATCATGATTTAAAGCGATCTGGACCGTTGATCTAGAGCTTAAGGCATCCAAGGGTTCATCTAAAAAAGTGGAGCTCCAATTTAAATTTGATCCAAAAGTCTACTCTTCAAACCCAACTCTTAAAGCTCACTCTTCAAGCCCAATTTCAAAAACTCAATTTCAATTTCTTATTGGATTCGGATCTAAGCTCTAATGGATACCTTTTCCTTAACCCAAACCCGACCCATTAAGAAACTTACCTCTTCCTTTTCTTCTCACGCGGATGCACAGTGCCGATCCCATCCAGTTCGCGTTTTCTTCCCCACGAGCTAGGGCACGCGGACTCCTCCCACACCGCATTCCTTCCTTCTTCCTTTTCTCCGGCCGGCGGCCTCTCTTCCTCTCTTCCACTCTTCCCCGCCGCCGGCCGGCCAACTACAGTCCACTCAGCTTCTCGATTCCAGCAGCAAGCTGCAGCAACATTCTGAGCAGGGAGCAGTGAACTTCGGCGACGATTCCGGCCATCCACCTCATCGGAGGGGTTCTCCGGTGAGATCCTTCACCTTCCGACTTCTCTGGCTTTCTGGGGTTCGGACGGGCAGAGGAAGAAGAAGGCGGCAGAGCATAGGGAGGTCCGGCAGTCCAGATTTTCCAGCAACTTCCAGCGAGGGGGTTCCTCGGTGAAGATTGCATTCATCTACGTCGTCGTTGAAGCTAGCAGCAACCGGCAGATTGCTTCTGTCCACTGGTTTTTGGGGGTTCCGGAGCCGGGTCCTTGTGTGACGGCAAGGGTAGTCATTGGTAATCGGAAGCGAAGTGTGAATTGTGGTTGGATTAGTTTAGTTTTCTTAGTTTAATTCTGCATTGTGTTAATTTACTTGTGTTGAAGTTTGTTTCATTGAATATTTGTATTGAACTAGATTTCCATGTTTAAATTGCACTTACTATGCTTGATTAGTTTCACGCACACAACGTGTTCGATGAAATGCTTCAACCAATAGTTAGGTTCAATTTAATACATTTTAGTTTATTGAATTCTTGCTTTGTCTTGTACTTTCAATTTTGTTAGGTTTTAGCTTTGATTTAATGCAATTAGGTTAGATTAGTTTAGACTTTCATTACATGCTTTAGGTTTCATTGCATTCTTAGTTTCATTAATGCTTTACTTCATGTTATGCCCATTGATAGATAATCTTGTATCGTAGTGTGACAATGCGATGTAAGAAAATCGTCAATGGTTAGATAGGGATTTCTTTACTTGCAATGTATTTTATTCATTAGGGTTAGTTTCATTACTTGTATTGTCTTTCATTATTTAGGTTAGATTTTATTTGATGTTTTGCTATTTCATTCCCTAGATTAATCGTGTTGATAATTAACTCATAGCGTAGAGTGACAATGCGTTATGGATTAATTATTTGCACCTAGTTAGATTTCGTTCCGCATTAGCATAATTTCTTACTTGTCTTGCTTTTAATTTGTTAAATTTAGAATTAAAACCCAAACCCCATTTCCATATTGAAAACCCAAAAAAAAACTAGAAATAACATACGATCCTAAGTTTACCATCCTATCGTTGCTTTCGTTGGCGGACGACCCGAGTCATTCCTATGCTACATTAGCGTAGGAGGGGTTTGGTATTTCATCATTTGATGCCCAATTCGCGACAAAATTGGGCCGTAATCAACCACCCCCTAGGACTTAGGGTTGTTGGACCCGTGGTTGTTTTGATATGATCAACCAAGTTTAGGTTAGGTCATGTTTGTTTAATCCCTGTGTCTAAGTGTGCAGGAACTTAGGAGCACAAGAAGTCGAGCGGAAGACACAGCTAGCGAGAAGGACGGCACGGGAAGGGAGCCGACGGGCTCGGTGCGCCCGAAGGACGAGAGAGCTGCGGAAGAGTACACCCGGTGGGCGTGAAGAACATGCACGGTGTTCGAGGGACGTAAAGCCAGGTAGGAAGACTGCTCAAGGAGAAGGCCGGGAACTGGGTTCGGGTGAGCCCTATTCCGGATGGTCGAAATCACCCAAGCAAGCTGAACCAGAGCAAGTCAACCGGGATGTTGACTTGACAAGTGTTCGGTCGACCGAACCCTCTGATCGGTCGATCGAACCCCTTTTCATCAGCAGCCAGCCGTTGGAGACACATCAACAACCACGTCAGCAACCAATGGTTGATCGGTCGACCAAATCCTCTGATCGGTCGATCGAACCGAAGATAATCCACAGTCTCAATTGAGCATTTTGATCGGGCCAACTCAGCTGGAGACCGTTGGCCGATCGGTCGACCAAATGCAAGGATCGGTCGACCGAACCTAAGCTCAATCCAGCGAAACTACACCTGGACGGAAAGACTGGGCATGTTCAGCAGGTTCGGTCGACCGAACCTGGGGATCGGTCGACCGATCCCTCTCGAGTCAAAACCTGCTCCCGAAGATCAGGTTAGCTGATAAGCTTTAGAACCCCTATATAGAGGGGGTCTCGAGTAGCTATTTGATACAACAAAAAAAAATCGAACTACAACTCCTGTACTTTCATTCTAGCGATAGTTCTGTGCTTCCAAGTGTGTAAAAGGCTTCTCCGCCTTCAGAGAAGGAGATCGTTCATAGCGTTTTCTTATTGCCTTGGATTAACAACGTTCTTGGTTGTAACCAAGTAAATAGCTGAGTTCCCTGTTTCTGTTCATATTTTGGTTTTTGCTTAAATTTATAACTATTGCATTTATTTGAGTTTAAATTGGTTGAGGAGGGTAAAGTTTTTATTTACAGGCAATTCACCCCCCCTCTTGCCGGTCTCCGCTGCACCAACAAGTGGTATCAGAGCCCAATAGCCTCAGAAGGACTATCCGCCATCTGAAGCACAAAGATCTGAACAATGGCCAGTGCGAACATTCATCTCCCGAAGTTCGACGGAGACTTCGCTACATGGAAGCGAAAAATGGAGGTATTCTTTAAAACGGATTTTGACATTCTTATTACAATGAAATCTGGTTTTGCAGCTCCAAAAGATAAAGAAGAAAATCAATGGACGAAGAAGGAGCAGGCTGATTTCGTCGCTAACGGAAAGGCTGAGTTTCACTTGCTCAGCGTTCTTCCGCCCCAGGAGGTAAATCGGATTGGAAACTACGACTCCGCAAAAGACCTCTGGGAGAAATTCCTAGAGCTCCACGAAGGTACCTCGGAAGCAAAGCTAGCGAAGCGCGACATCCTTCGGACACAACTAACGAACCTCCGGATGAACAATGACGAGAAGGTAGCGCAACTCCAAGCAAGGATTAAGGAGCTAATAACTCAACTAAGCAACCTTGGAGAAGAAGTAACGGATCGGGATTCCATCCGATATGCACTCAACGCCTTCCCCAGAACACCAGATTGGGCGTCCTAGTAGATGCATACTACATCTCTAAAGACTTTGAGGCAAGTAGTTTAGAAAACTTATTCTCTACCTTTGAACTTCACGAGTCTCGACTTGTAGAGAAACCAGTAGAGAAGTCAAACCTCAACATTATCCTACAAGCCGAAAAGGACGATCTCGACTCTGAAGCATCGATCGACGATACTGAAGCGACACTACTGGTAAGACATTTTAATAAATTTCTTAAATCTAACAAATTTAAATCGCAGTCGAGGAAGCTTCAACGCAACAGAAGGACGGTACGATGCTACAACTGCAACGAGGAAGGGCACATCAAGGATGACTGCCCCAAACTGAAGAAAAAGAACAAAGAAAAGCCTCAAAAATCGACGTCCTCTGCACGTAAGAGCCTGAAGGCAACTTGAGATGATTCTTCATCCTCCGAGTCAAAAGCCGAAGCTTTCTCGGGACTAGCACTGGTGGCCAACCATCTCTTCGAAGGCGACTCGGACTCAGAGATGAGCATTGATCAAGGGGGAGAATCAGAAGAAGAAAGCTACGATGAAGGGGGAGCATCACCAAGTGAGGTAAGTAAGGTATGTGATCTCACTCCTTCTCAGTCTTTTAAATTTATCAAAGTGCTTACTAAAGACTTAGTCAAATCAGAAAAAGAAATTGTCAATTTAAAAACAATGTTAGAAAATTTGAATTTAGAAAATGAGAAATTAAATTTGGAAATTGAAAAACTGAAAATTGAAAATGCATGTTTAAAAACTACTGCTTTTCAAAAATCAAAAATTAATGTTTATGGAAAATTAAATTGGTATATAAGAAAACATCAGGGTCAACTTAGAAGAATACCTAAAGGATATGTACCCCCTAAGTTTTTGACTAACCCTGTAGAAAGGAACCTTCACTGGGTTCCAAAATCTCTGCTAGTTTAAAAATTTTCCTTTTAGTTAAAAGTTTACAGTGAGAAAATTAAACAATGAGTTTCTTTATGGAAGATTTGTCTAAGGAAGTGGTTGTTGCTCCAATAACCAAGAAGGCCTAGTGCCTCGCCACGACCTGGAAATCGAAATATAGAAATAAAGAGTTTAATTAACCTTCTGATAAAAATATTAAAATTAGAATTAAATAATGCTTTGAAAAGTTTTTAAATATTTCCTTAGAAATTCTTCAAAAATAATTTTTTTTAATCTTTTACTTAGAAAAACTCTCATTTTTTCTTTGAAATTAGATCTCTTAAAATTATCTAAGCTAAAGTTTTTTTATAATATTAAATGTTTACTTAGCAAATTTTCAAAATGACTTAGAAAATAAAATTAGTTTTAAACCCCGTTTTTGCTGTGATCAAAGGGGGAGAGTGTTGGTTAGTCCTAGGAAACCGTACTGGTTCCACTGTACAAAAATTTTTGTACAAGTGTCGAACCTTTTCTTAAATAACCTATTTGTATTCTTTAGAAATTAAATTAGGAATCGCAGACGGAACTTAACATCATTGATTCCAAATTTAACTTATCTATTCTTAATGGTTTAGATTTGAATCGCAAGCGAAACTTAACACTATTGATTCAAATCCACCTATGTTATTAATTCCATTAAATATTAATTTCTAAAATTGGCTTCCAGGACTGTAGGGTGAGGCACATAACCTTCTTAGATATGGGAGCAACCACCATCGTCTAGACAAAGTCTTTTAAGGAAAGCTAATATTTAATTTCCTTAAATAACTCTAGGTTAACCAAAAAGAACAATCGAATCACAAATTTGAAAAAGAAGAAACACAAACTCGAAAAAACTAATTCGAAAAACTAGATCTAATTGCCTCTTGTATTTAGAATTCTTACAAAGAAAATAACTAGTATGATGCGGAAGAAAATTACTAGCTATACCTTCTCTTTGTAAGCTAATGACCTCGAGATCTTCTGCCGTATTCCTCGCCTTGCCTTGAACGTCGTGTGGGCGACGATCTTCCAAGACGAATACCACCCAAAAGCTTCTTCCTCTTCTTCTAAAATCCGGCCACCACTACCACCAAGGAGAAGAGAGCAAAGGGAAAGGGAGAAAGGAGAGGGCCGACCACCAAGAGATCTCCAAGCAAGAGAATAAGAATTGTGTCTCATGAGGCCTCCTCACCCCTTCTTTTATATTACTTGTCCAAGGCAAATAAGGAAAAACTTTTTACAAAAGTTAAAATCTTTCTCAAGGTTTTTCCTTTTCCCTTTTAATATTTCTTTTTCTTTCCTCTTGATTGAATCAATCACCAACATTAATTTTGTGATGATTTTTTATTTTAATTATGGTCGGCCCCTTGCTTGGGCACCAAGCAAGGTGGCCGGCCACCTCATTAAGAGAAAAGGAAATATATATATATTTTTAAAAAAATTTACAAGAAGAAATCCTCTTGTAAAATCTATAAGCTCTCTTTCCTAAAGTAGGAGTTAAAAAAGGAAAGTTTTAAAAATTAAAACCATGTTTTAAAATTTAAAACTTCTCTTATAAAATTTCCTTTTTTAACATGATGATAGAAAATTTTAATTTTAAAACTTATCTTCCTTTTTTTTTCTTAAACCATGAGGATGGTTAAAAAAGGAAAGTTTTAAAACTTTTAAAACTCTCTATTAAAGCATGTGACCTAATTCAAATAAGGAAAGTTTTAAAAATTAAAATCTCTCTTTTAAAACTTATAGTTTTCTACAAAGAGAAGATTTTAAAAATTCAAAACAACCCTCCCCTTTTGAATTATTGTGGTCGGCCCCTTCATGCTTGGTCACCAAGCAAAGGGCCGACCCCTATAGAAGATGATGTGGCCGGCCTTTGCTTGGTCACCAAGCATTGGACCGGCCCACTTCTTGGTCACCAAGAAGAGCCTTACATTTGGATGGACTTGAGGCTATAATGAGGCTACGACAGGGACCTAGAGGAGAAATTGGTTTTGACCTTCCGATGAGCTTGAGTATCCCATGTTCGCCCCGAACACACAACTCAAGTTCATCGATAATAACTCATTCCACTGGAGAGTTATTATCGCACTACCGCACCAATCCCAAATTACATTATGGGCTCCTTCTTATTATGAGTGTGTTAGTCTCCCTGTGTTTAAGATTACGAATGTCCACTAATTGAGTAAGTTACTTAAAACTCACTTAATTAGTATCTATATCCGAGAGTAGTACCATTCAACTTCATCGTCATGTCGGACTAAGTCCACCTGTAGGGTTTAACATGACAATCCTTATGAGCTCCTCTTGGGGACATTCTCAACCTAGATAACTAGGATACAGATTCCTTCTATAATCAACAACACACACTATAAGTAGTATCATTTCCCAACTTATCGGGCCTATTGATTTATCGAGCTAAATCTCACCCTTTGATAAGTTAAAGAAATAAATACTAAATATATGTGCTTGTTATTATATTAGGATTAAGAGCACACACTTCCATAATAACTAAGGTCTAGTTCTTTTATTTAGTCAGTACAAAAAGAACTTGCCTAAAATGGTCCTACTCAATACACTTAGAGTGTACCGGTATAATTTATTAATCAAGATAAACTAATACTTAATTACACTATGACTGTTCCGATGGTTTGTTCCTTACCATCTTAGTCGTGAGCAACTGTTTATAATTTATAAAGAACCGACAACATGATCTTCTGTGTGTGACACCACACACCATGTTATCTACTATATAAATTAATTAAACAATTACATTTAATAAATAAATGTAGATATTGACCAAATGTGATTCCTTTATTTCAAAAATAAATGTTTACAAAAAATTAGGCTTTTACTATACACTCTAATAGAAAGTTTAGTAACAAGTTTAGGGGGAGTTAGGGGAGTTAAAAAAAGTTATATTTTAAAATATTTTTCCCTTCTAACTAATGTTGCAAATTTTTATTCTGTTGTGTTTAAAATGTTAGTTTAGTAATTTTCTTAAAATTACTATTTGTTTGTTTTTACCCTAACTTAAACTTGGGTTGATGCACATCAAAAAGGGGGAGATTGTTGGACCCCGTGGTTATTTTGATGTGATCAACCAAGTTTAGGTTAGGTCCTGTTTGTTTAATCCATGTGTCTAAGTGTGCAGGAACTTAGGAGCACAGGAAGTTGAGCGGAAGATGCAGCTAGCTAGAAGGACAGCACGGGAAGGGAGCCGACGGGCTCAGTGCATCCGAAGGACGAGAGAGCTGTGGAAGAGTACACCCGGTGGGCGTGAAGAACATGCGCGGTGTTCGAGGGACGTAAAGTCGGGTAGGAAGACTGCTCGAGGAAAAGGCCGGGAACTGGATTCGGGTGAGCCCTATTCCGGATGGCCGAAATCATCCAAGCAAGCCGAACCAGAGCAAGTCAACCGGGATGTTGACTTGACAAGTGTTCGGTCGACCGAACCCCTTTTCATCAGCAGCCAGCCGTTGGAGACACATCAACAGCCATGTCAGCAACCAATGGCTGATCGGTCGACCGAACCCTCTGATCGGTCGATCGAACCCTCTGATCGGTCGACCGAACCGAAGATAATCCACAGACTCAATCGAGCATTTTGATCGGGCCAACTCAGCTAGAGACCGTTGGCCAATCGGTCGATCGAACGCAAGGATCGGTCGACCGAACCTAAGCTCAATCTAGCGAGACTGCACCTGGATGGAAAGACTGGGCATGTTCAGCAGGTTCAGTCGACCGAACCTGGGGATCGGTCGACCGATCCCTCTCGAGTCAAAACCTGATCCCGAAGATCAGGTTAGCTGATAAGCTTTAGAACCCCTATATAAAGGGGGTCTCGAGTAGCTATTTGATACAACGAAAAGAATCGAACTACAACTCCTGTACTTTCATTCTAGCGATAGTTATGTGCTTCCAAGTGTGTAAAAGGCTTCTCTGCCTTTAGAGAAGGAGATCGTTCATAGCACTTTCTTACTACCTTGGATTAACAACTTTCTTGGTTGTAACCAAGTAAATAGCTGAGTTCCCTGTTTCTGTTCATATTTTGGTTTTTGATTAAATTTATAACTATTGCATTTATTTGAGTTTAAACTGGTTGAGGAGGGTAAAGTTTTTATTTGCAAGCAATTCACCCCCCTCTTGTCGGTCTCTGCTGCACCAACAAGGGTTACCTCCCTAGGATTTTTCACCTGCCTAGAATCCACTAGGACTTTTACCTAAGAGTACTTAGGACTTTCCTGCAAGCTTATTCACACTTGTTAGATAACAAGATAACTTAACTTTTAAACCCTTTTCCATTATCAAAACACAGATTCGATCGTCTAGTGTTTCTTGTATCAACAAGTGTGTCTTATACTTTTTGACATTGTCATGTGAATCCTGTTTGATTTTAAATATCCATTTACAACCAATATGTTTCACACCTTTAGATAATTCAATAAGTTCTCAAACATTGTTGTCTGCCATAGACTTCATCTCTTCCTTCATTACTTTAATATATTTTTCTTGATGAGGGCATTGTTTGACTTCTTGGAAGGATGTGAGATCATCTTCCAACCCAATGTCAAACTCATGCTCTCGGAGATATACAAATCATGAAATATCGTGGATCTCCTTCCTCTAATGAATCTCCTTAGTGGCACTTGATCTTGAGGTGGTTGAGAGTCATTCTCAACCATTGGAGGGAATACCTCAATTTAAGGTGATGTCCCTTCTAATTTAATTGGAGGTGATATGGGAATACAATTACCCCTTCCAGTTGTACAGCTTTAAATATATGTGGAATGGTAATCATTTCACTATTAGCTGCATCGATAGTTGCCATATTAAGATCATCAATGTTCTTCTCAAATAATATTTTCCTAACTTTATCACTCCCACCATCCTCAATAAATTTAGCATTTCCCGTCCTGAAAAAGGATTTACTCAAGGGGTTGAAAACATGAAACCTCTTGAGTTTTCAGAGTATCCTATAAAATGGCAACTAATGGTTCTTGAGTCTAATTTCCTTTCGTTAGACCTATAGTGAAATGTCCCCTAAACTATCTTAAATGAGTCATGTTTTTTTTTACCCAAACATAGAAACACTTGAATCCATACATAAATTTTGAATTTATTAAAAGTACTCAAATAGTTCTAAAAAATTATATCTGCTTGTAAACATTAAGTACGGGTCACCAAGTTCCATAATTTATACTTCCTAAAGAAAACATCTAAATAATGCGGAACATGAGCTAGAAGATCTTCAGGTTGTATTGCTTTTGTCTCGAGCCTGCTCACTGATCAAAGTCTCCTATCTCATGTGTCTCATCTCTTACAACAATCAGCATTATAAGTCTAAAGACTCAGTATATTCAAATTATAATATACATTAATTAATTTTTATAACCATGTGTTCTGATGGGGAAACCTACACTAACTAATTTTACCCTTAGCTTCTTACATTGCATATCATAACTAGAGCATAAACGTAAACATACATTTCACAGAGCATAAATGATTTCATAATTAATGCATAATATGAGCATACCAGAGTATAATCATAAGCATGACTAAAGCATTATTCTCAAACCTAACTAGAGCATAAATAGAAGCATAACTAATGCATTCCTCATGAGCATAACTAAAGCATGAACATGCACATGGCTAAGGCATAATCATGGGCATAGTACACACAAAGCATAATTATGAACATACTACTTGCAGAACATATACATGAACATAACTACCCTAGGGCTTAGTTTCATGTAATTGTCTTTTAACGTAGTTGGTAGGAATCTGAAC
The DNA here is from genome assembly GCF_018446385.1 of Zingiber officinale. Classification (NCBI taxonomy): domain Eukaryota; kingdom Viridiplantae; phylum Streptophyta; class Magnoliopsida; order Zingiberales; family Zingiberaceae; genus Zingiber; species Zingiber officinale. Next base: position 83,866,762 of record NC_056007.1, read on the forward strand.
CTTGAAGTAGAGACTCCTACCCATACATACTAATATCTTTGGCAAGCTTCCTGGCGTAGGTCCCCGGGACATGTCTTACCCATAATGTAAGCTCCCTAGGCGTGAGTCCCCATATTGAGGCTTGTAAGCTTCCCGGGTAAGGGCACCCAGATCGCAGCTTGGTAAACTCCCAGGGTGTAGGTCACCGGATCATAACTTGGTGAGTTCCCTGGGCTTGCCCAGATCACAACTTGATGAGCTCCCCAGGCTTAGGTCCCTGGATCATAACTTGATAAGCTCCTTGGACTGTTGGTACTCGTTGGCTGGCTAGAAGGGGGGCTAAATAGTCCTGCACAAATTAAAAAGAAATGAATCATTCAGACTTATAACTTAAACAAACACTTGTATAATAATAATAAAATAAATAAACTGAAAGACAGAGACACCGAAGTTTTACTTGGTTACAACAAGGGAGGTTGTTAATCCAAGAAAGTTGAAGCACAATAAAAATCTCCTTTAGATAGAGAAGCCTCTTACAACATTCAAGCACAGAAAATGAGAAGCTAAACTAACAAAGAGAAGCACACAAGTGTTGTATATGTAATTGCTTGTTCTATCTAGCTTCTTGGACCAAGGCTATATTTATAGCCTTGGTCAGGGCGCCTGGAAGGGTTCCAGGTGCTTGGTAGGGGATAAAACTTTATCCCCTTCGCAATAGATCATGGTCAAATGTGATCTGGATAATATCACATTTTGGGCGCTCGGACTGATTCCGAGCGCCCAGACCCTTAAAGTAAAAAATGTTGAATTTTTTCGGTCTGAGCCCTCTGCTCCGGTTTTGCTTTCCTCGGTCCAGATCTTCCGCTCCGGCTATGCTCGCATGGGTGATTTTTAGCCATCTGGAATAGGGCTCATCCGAACCCAACTTTCGGCCTTTTCGAGCAGGCTTCTGCTCTGGCTTCCCGTCCCTCAGAATTGTCGCATGCTTCCTTCTCGTCCGCCAGCGTACTCATCCGCAACTCTTCGTCCCTTAGATGCACCAAGTCCATTGGCTCTCTCTGCCGACCTTCTCGCTAACTACGTCTCTTACTCCTTGAGCAATCTTCCACTCCGGCTTCTCGTCCCTCGGAAACACCGAATGCTCCCTTCTCGTCCACCGATGTACTCTTCCGCAGTGCCTCGTCTCTCAGATGCACCGAGCCCTTCACCTCTCTCCCGTGACATCCTTCTCACTAGATGTGGCTTTCGCTTGACTTCCTGTGCTCCTAAGCTCCTGCATACTTAGACACAGGATTAAACACAACAGGACCAAACTTAACTTGTTTGATCACATTAAAATAACTTTGGAGTTCCAACAATCTCCCCTTTTTTGATGTGAGCAACCCAAGTTAAGTTAGGGTAAACACATATAAAGTTAAAACAATAAATTCTGCAATAAAGTGTAAAAAGATTTAAATTTAAAATTTTAATTACCTCCTCCTAGACTTAATATTTCCTTCTCCCCCTTTGATCACATAAAAAATGGGATATCACAACAAGTCTAAGGGTAAAATTTTTGTGAAAAAACTTATCAATTTTTGAAAACTTTAAAAATAAGTTTGAAAATTATTTTGATATTACTGAAAAATTTGTAAAAAGTTTAGAAACTTTAGGTTTTACAAAAATTATTTCTAAGGAAAAAATTTCAAGCAGAAAAGTTTTCTAAGTTTGAATAATTATTTATGGCAAAAATATTTTTGAGTTTAAGTTTTACTAGTAAAAGTAATTTGCAAGTAAAAATATTTTTGAGAATTTTCAAAAAAATTAGTAACCCTTTTAAAACATTATCCAATTTCAATTTAATACTTTATCAATTAGTCAATTAAATATTCTTTTCAATAATCAGCTTCCAGGCTATGGCGAGGCACTAGGCCTTCTTGGTTATTAGAGCAACAACCATTTTCTAGACAAAGCCTTTTAGAGAAATTAAATATTTAATTTTCTTTCGGAAAACCCTAAGTCTAAAATTTTGTTAAAGAAAAATTAAGTTATGCATGATTTTGGGATCCAAAATAGATTCCTTCATACTGGATTAACCAATAATTTCTTAGCAATATATTTCTTTGAATTCTTCTTATTTGTCACTTATGGTATCTAAGGTATCAATTTAATCCATAGAATATTCTAATATGTTGATTATCTGAGCATGCATGGATTTTTAAAATATCTACTTGTATTTTCAAATTATCATTTTCTAATTTTAATTTATCATTTTCTAATTCTAATCTTTTAAAATCTTCTAACAAACAAGATTTATCTAAAATTAATTTCAATTCATTGTTTTCTTTTTCTAGCATGCAATAGGTTGTTGATAATAATTTAACAAATTTGAACATCTGATCAGGTGGAAGAGATCATACCTGACTTACCTGGTCGATCTCGTTATCCGTAGCTCCCCTTGAACTGCTGTTTCCTTCCAAAGACTCTCTGCCTTCATCGATGCTCATCTGGGATGAGTTGTCTGTGTCCTCAGGAAAGAATTCGGCTATAAGAGTTGTCTCGATAATTTCCTCGATCTCGAATTCTTCTGACGACGACTCGATGTCCATTGAGGACTTGATTTCAACTTCAATTGGTTCTTCATAGAGCTTCAAAAACTTTTCCAAATGTTCTTTCGCACTTTGGTAGTTGATGACTCTGTTGAGATCCTCCACCGGTAGTACGCTTACTAGATGATATTCAGCCTTACCGTTTGACGTAAAATCGTCACGTTGCTTTTTGGTCCAGAGGCATTTTTCAATTTCTTCTCCGTTCGCATTCTTTGGTGCTTCATAACCATATTTCATTATTAGTAAAATACTGAAATTTGTTTTAAGAAATACCTCCATTCGTTGCTTCCAAAACGCGAACTCCCTCTTGAACGTTGGTGGATAGATGTTAGCTTCGGCCATCTTGTTTTTGCTTCGATCAACAGTTAGTCCTCCTGAAGCATCCTGACTCTGATACCACTTGTTGGTACTCATTGGCCGGCTAGAAGGGGAGTTGAATAGCCCTGCAAAAATTAAAAAGAAACAAACCTTTCTCGAACTTATAACTTAAACAAACATTTGCATAATAATAATAAAAGAAATAAACTGAAATACAGAGGCATCGAAGTTTTACTTGGTTACAACCGGAGAGGTTGTTAATACAAGAAAGTTGAAGCACAATAAAAATCTCCTTCAGATGGAGAATCCTCTTACATCATTCAAGCATAGAAAATGAGAAGTTAAACTAACAAAGAGAAGCACACAAGTATTGTATATGTAATTGCTTGTTCTATCTAGCTTCTTGGACCAATGCTATATTTATAGCCTTGGTCAGGGCACCTGGAAGGGTTCTAGGCACCTGGAAGGGGATAAAACTTTATCCCCTTCACAATATATCATGGTCAAATGTGATCTGGATAATATCGCATTCCAGATGCCAGGACTGATTCTGGGCACCTTGACCCTTAAAGTCAACAATGTTGACTTTTTCTAGTCCGGACCCTCTGCTCTAATTCTGCTCGCCTCGGTCAAGATCTTCCGCTCTGACTCCGCTCGCATGGGTGATTTTAGCCATCCGAAATAGGGCTCACCCGAATCCAACTTCCGGCCTTCTCGAGCAGGCTTCCGCTCCGGCTTCTCGTCCCTCAGAATCGTCGCGTGCTTCCTTCTCGTCCGCCAGTGTACTCATCCACTGCTCTTCGTCCCTCAGACGCACCAAGCTCGTTGGCTCTCTCCCATGTCGACCTTCTCGCTAGCTGCGTCTCTTGCTCCTCGAGCAATCTTCCGCTCCGGCTTCTCGTTCGTCCCTCGAAAACATTGCATGCTCCCTTCTCGTCTGCCAATGTACTCTTCCGCAGCACCTTGTCCCTTAGATGCACCTAGCCCGTCGGCTCTCTCCCGTGACGTCCTTCTTACTAGCTACGTCTTTCGCTCGACTTCTTGTGCTCCTAAGCTCCTGCACACTTAGACATAGGTTAAACACAACAGGACCTAACTTAACTTGTTTGATCACATCAAAATAACCTTGGGGTTCCTACATGGACTTACCTGGATCATAACTTGTTAAGCTCCCCGGACTTGCCCGGATCATAGCTTGGTAAGCTCCCCGGTCTTGCTTGGATCATAACTTGTTAAGCTCCCCGGAGTTGCCTAGATCATAACTTGTTAAGCTCCCCTATGAATCCAAACTTAAACCTACATTAAAGAACATGGTAGTTATCTTCTAAATACATTTAAGTACATAAATGGATTTATCACATATGGTGCACCAAAAATCCGAAGGTCCCCTATGAGTCCGCACATAAACCTATATTAAAGAACATGGTAGTTATCTTCTAAATACATTTAAGTGCATAAATGGATGTATCATCTATGCTACACCAAAAATCCGAAAGCCATAGGTGTCTAAACAGAAACCTACATTAAAGAACATGCTAGTTAACTTCTAAATACATTTAAGTGCATAAATGGATGTATCACATATATTACACCAAAAATCTGAAGGTTTCCTATGAGTCCACACTGAAACATATATAAAAGAACATGGTAGTTATCTTCTAAATACATTTAAGTGCATAAATGGATGTATTATATATGTTACACCAAAAATCCGAAAGTCATAGGTGTCCAAACCGAAACCAAAAATTAAAGAAACATGGTAGTTGTCTTCTAATGACATTAAGGTGCACAAATAGATAAAGAACACATGTTACAATAAAGTCCAAATTTAACCTATAACATGTAAGGTTATCATGACAAGAAGTAAGAAGAAGCATAAGCATACTAGTCCTAATCTGAATTTTATCTAATCTACCATGGTATCTAAACATCCATAGTTTATATGAACTAATTAATACATTATATGAGATATAGAACATGCCTTTGATTTCCTTGCTACCAACCCTCTCCTTCTTCTCCTCCTCTTAGAGCTTGAGCCAATGGAAAAATCCAAGGTGGGGAAGAACCTTAGGGTCGTCTAGGGTTTCAAGGTAGGGATTAGGCTTTGTGAGGCGGTGAAAATCTAAGGTATATATTATATAGGTTTTGCCATGTCTAACCTATACTTTGAATGTTTCATCCGTAATTACTAAATTTTTATACATGCTAAGTTATATAAATTTTTATACATGTTAAGTCATATAAATTTTTATACATAATTTAGATTTCCTATATTTTTAGTAAATTTTATATCTAACAATTTACTTATAAAATTAATAAATTTGAATTCCATAGATATAAGATAAATTAATTAAATATAACTAAATATATTTATTTAAATTAATTAATTTCTAATTAAATCTGAATTAATTGCATAACTGTTCTTAAGTAAAATAATTAGTTTTGGATACTACATATAGGGCCTAACTTCAGTTGGACAATCCCAGACATATAGATGCCTAAGACTAGGCACTTTACCTGTCCATAACTTGTATGAGATTTTTGTTACTGCCTTACTAGGAACTTTGTTGAGTAGGTAAATCACAGTTCTGAGTGTCTCACCCCACAAGGATTCCGGTAGAGAAGAAAATGCAATTGCACTTCTCACCATGTCCTTAAGGGTCTAATTTTATCAATCTACTATACCATTCATCTGATATACTATTCATCTGAGGTGTCCCAGGCATGGTGTATCATGTCATGATATCGCACTCAGTAAGGTAATCCACAAATGGCATAGGTCACCTGATCTGTCAAATCTACCATAGTATTCACCACCACGGTATGATCTCACGACCTTAATCTTCTTATCGAGTTGATTTTTAACATTGATTTTGAAGGTTTTTAACATGTCCAAGGATTGGACTTCTCATGAATAAGATACAAGTATCCGTATCGGGAATAGTTATCTATAAAGCTAAAGTATGTTTGACTGTTCCAAGAAGCCTTAGGGAATGATCCACGTATATTCGTATATATAAGCTCTAATAAATCATTACTTTGCCTTAAACTCTTATTACTTTAGTTAGTCATTTCCCATTGATACACCTAATGCAGATTCCAAAATCTGACATATTGAGGGAATTGAGAATTCCTAGTGACATTAAGATTTCTAGGCATTGTTTAGATATGTGCCCTAAATGCATATGCCACAACATGGATGAATTTTCATTTGTCACACCATGCTTGACACCTATACTATGCATCACAATATTATCTGTATAGGTTATAGTGTCTAATTTGTATAGTTTGTCAATTAAGGAACTCGTATCACACAAGATAGAATTTTGAAAAATACTAAATTTTTCATTTCCAAATTAACAAATATATCCGGATTTGTCCAAATATGAAATAGAAATTAAGTTCCACCTAAAAAATGGCACTACAAATGTATTTTCTAAATTTAAAATTACATTATTCTCCAAACAAACTCTAAAGACACTTATTGCCTCTATTTTTACCTTCTTGCCAGTTCCGATATAGATAAATCGTTTAGCATTAATTGACATTCGACTCCTAAGGCAACCATTTATAGTTACACTTATGTGAGTAGTTATACTAGTATCTATCTACCAAGTGTTATTAGGTACAGTAACTAGGTTGACTTCTGAATTAATAAAGTTGAGAAGTATACCTTTCTTGATATGCCAATTGATGTATCTGGGGCAATCTTTCTTCATATAACCTTTCTTTTTACAAAAAAATAAGTTGGGTCCAAATTTTATTGCTTTTTCACTTTATGTATTGAATCCCCAGTAACTGCAAGTTGTTTACCCTTACTCTTACCCTTACTCTTTTTCTTCTTCTTGTTCGAATACTGAGATGAGGATGCATAGTGAACATTATGATATGTGTCACCCCTCAATTTCTCTTTTTCCTATACACACTGAGTTATGAACTCATTTAGTGCCCATTATTTCTCTTTTTGAGTATTATAGCTAATCTTAAAATGAGTGAACTGTTTAGGCAGAGAGATTATGATAAGGTTCACAAGGACACTTTCAGACATGTCTAGATTTAGTATCTTAAGCCTTGTAACCAAATTGGACATCTCTATGATATATTCCCTAATGTTACCCTTTCCATTGTATCGCAAAAACACTAACTTTGAGAGAAGTGTAGTAGTCTAGACCTTTCCGTTTGAGGTCAATTGGTACGTTAATTCCTTAAGGAAGGTTTTGGCACCCTCATTCTCAGTTATTGAACCCCCTAAGTGATTCCGAAATAGACATCCTCATGATCATTAGACTCATACGATTTGATCACTCCCACTTGTCAAAGTTTACCATTTGATCCATAGTAGAATCATCAATTAAAGGTGCAGAGCGATCATGCCTAAATGCAAAGTCTAGATCCATATAGCCCAATAAAACTGTAATATTCTCTTTCCATTGTCTAAAGTTTATGCCAGTAAGCATGGGGATGTTGTTCAAATTAGTAGACATTGAGAGTACTACATAAACAAAAGCAAAGAATATAACTCAATTTAACAAACATGACATGTATCTTTATAGTTGTACAATAACAAAATGCAACAAAAAACATGCAACTATATGGGCATTAATAGAGATACCTAGTGCAATATTATATTAAGTCTTTGGACTAAATTATAACTTACTATTGGTACTCGCCAAATAACTCATAATTACCTTTATCTGTCACATAACTCGCCTTTCTTTGGATCAATGCATTATGTGCATGATACTTTATTTATTAGCTTTCTTAGTTAGCTTATGTTTTCAACTAACACGCACAATACTTCTAATCGTCCACATAGTGCCCCTTCCTTTGGGTCGAGACACTATGCGCATGACTTAAAAGTTAAACTTAATTTGCAAGCTTCCTTAAACATATATCTGACATAAGAATGACTTTCCTTTGGGTAAATTACCCTTAGTATGGATATGCATCCCACTATACTAATACTCCTAGCTTCCTAGATAGCTCTCACTTTGGTGATAGTATAGATTTGACTAAGTAGCTAGAGCGAAGAATATGTAGGATCGTAGATGTGCTAGAGGGGGGTGAATTATTGGTTGCTACTCGAAATATCGTACTGGTTCCCCTGTACAAAAATTTTGTACAAGTCCTGAACCTTTCCTAATAACCTATTGTGTTCTTTAGAAATTAAATTTGGAATTGTAAACAGAACTTAACATTATTGATTCCAAATTCAATTTATCTGTTCTTAGAGGTTCAGACTTGGATCGCAAACAATGCTTAACATTATTAATCCAAATCTACCCACGCTACAAAGTTGATTAAATATTTATTTCAAAGATCGACTTCCAGGTCAAACATGGCGAGACGCTAGGCCTTCTTAGGTATGAGATCATCCACTACTGCCTAGACAAAGCCTTTCAAAGAAATTCAATATTTAATCTCCTTATAGTAACCCAAGGTTTAACCAATAAGAACAATCAAATCACAAGATCGAAAAACAAAAGAAACACTAAATTGAAACATAAATTCGATAGCCTATAATCATTAGTCTCTTGTGTTTGGTATTTTAAGATCTAAACAAAAGGATGAACTAGTTATGATGCGGAAACTAATAACTAGTTATACCTTTCGTAGCTTATAGACCTCATGATCTTCTGTCGTATTCCTCTTCTTATCTCGGACGTCGTGTGGGTGACGATCTACCAAGACGAGAATCCACCTAAGCCTGCTTCTTCTCCTTGCAAGTTTCGACCACCAACAATCTCCTAGAGATGAAGAACTTCGGCCACCAACTAAGCTCCAAGGGATGCTAAGAAACAAAGCCTCCTTTCTCTACTTCTTCTCCAAGCAAAATCCGGCCACTAATGACTCCCCAAGAGTTGATGCCACCGGCCACCAAAGAAGAAGAAAAGGAGGAGAGGAAGGATGAAGGCCGGCCACCACCAAGGAAGAGAGGAGAGGAAATAATAGATGTGTTGTTGTTGTGAGGTGAGGCACCTCTACCCTCTTTTTTATATTCCTTGGTCTTGGCAAATAAGGAAAGTTTTAATAAAAACTTCCTTATTTTCCTTGCCAATGAAAGGAAAATTTAATTAAAATTTCCTCTTAACCTTTTAATTGCTGGCCCCTACACGTTCTCCAAATTAGGAAAGTTTAAAACACAAAATTAAAACTTCCTAATTTATTTTCAGAAATTTTAAAATAAATTTCTCTTTAAAAAATTCCCTTCATGGTTGGTTATAAAAGGAAATTTTTAAAATCTCTCTATTAAAATATGTGGATGATTACAAAAAGGAAAGTTTTTTCCAAAATTAAAATCTTCCTTTTCATTTACAAATAAGGAAAGATATCAAATCTTTCTTTTAATCTTTTGTAGAAAACTATAAAAGGAAAGATTTATAATTTTTAAAACTCTCTTTTAAATCATAAGCATGGTTACAAAAAAGGAAAGTTTTATCAAAAATTAAAATCTTCCTTTTAACTACAAATAAGGAAAGATATGAAACCTTTTCTTAATTTTTTGTAGAAAGCTATAAAAGGAAAGATTTAAATTTTAAACTCTCTTTTAAAATCATGGTTTCTACATAAGAAAAGATTTTTAAAAATAAAATCCTTTTATTTTTATTGTGGCCGGCCACCTAAGCTTGGCCTCCAAGCTAGGCCGGCCACATCTTAATCCCATCCAAGGCTTGGTTTGGCCGGCCCTTGCTTGGGCTCCAAGCTTGGCTTGGCCGGCCACCTAAGGATGGGTAAGAATGTGGGTATAGGTGGGTATAAGACTTTATAAATAAGAGGCTATGACAGGGACCGAGAGGAGGAATTGGTTTTGGTCTTCTGATGAACTTGAGCATCCCGTGTTCACCCTGAGCACCCAACTCAAGTTCATTAATAATAACTCATACCACCAAAGAGTTATTATTGAACTACCGCATCAATCCCATATTACTATATGGGCTCCTTCTTATCATGAGTGTGTTAATCTCCCTATGTTTAAGATATCAAATGTCCACTAATTAAATGAGTTACTGACAACTCACTTAATTAATATCTAACTCCAAGAGTAGTACCACTCAACCTTATTGTCATGTCAGACTAAGTCCACATGCAAGGTTTACATGACAATCCTTATGAGCTCCTCTTGGGGACATCATCAACCTAGATTACTAGGACACAGTTTATTCTATAATCAACAAGACACCATATAAATAATATAATTTCTCAACTTATCAGGCCTATTGATTTATCGAACTAAATCACACCCTTTGATAAATCAAAGAAATAAATATTAAGTATACGTGTTTGTTATTATATCATGATTAAGAGCACACTCTTCCATAATAACAAAGGTCTTGTTCTTTTATATAGTCAGTATAAAAAGAAACTACCTTAAATGGTCTTGCTCAACACACTCAGAGTACACTAGTGTAATTTTATAGTCAAGATAAACTAATACCAAATTACACTACGACTATTCCAATGGTTTGTTCCTATCCATCTTAGTCGTGAGCTACTGTTTATAATTTATAAGGAATTGATAACATGATTTTCTGTGTGTGACACCGCACACCATATTATCTACAATATAAATTAATTGAACAACTACACTTAGCATATAAATGTAGACATTTGACCAATGTGATTCTTTATTTCAAAATAAATATTTACAAAAGCTAGGCTTTTAGTATACACTCTAACAATCTTCCACTTATACTAAAAGACTATATTGTCATAAACGCTGTTATACATCTGATTCTCATTCCTTCCGAATCAGCTCTTCTTTGGTTAGGTCGCATTGAAGAGTTTGTGTTGCTCTTGTATCGGCTTCAATCTTCTTGCGAGTTGGTGCGTCCCATTTGTCGCATGAGACAAGTGCTCCGGTGCTATCAACTGGTAGGGAGAAGCCCGTTTGAATGATGATCCACATCTCTACCTCTGTCTTCAGATAGTACTCCATTATGCCCTTCCAATAGCCAAAGTCTTCACCGGATAAAGAGGTAGACGAGCTGTGCTGTAGCCTTCTTGGTGGGCCATTAAAACAAGAATCTCGCACACAACAAAAATAATAATAAATATTCCAAGACTTGGTCTTGGATTAGTAGTGCGAAAGAAAAAAATAGTAATTTACTAATTTTGAGAAAAAATAATAAAATATTAATAAAAATATTACAAATTTTGGTAACTTTAATATTTTTCTAATATTAACTAATGGTGAAAAGATGAGAATAACTTTTTCAAAATAATTTTGGAGGGAAAACAATGAAAGATGTAAGAATTTTTTTAAAAAAAATGGTATATAGTTTGTTTTTCAAAAAGAGCCCCCTGTGCTCGATTGGTGGTTTCACAAAATCAGAGGTACCTAACTCTGATACCAATTGTAGGATCGTAGACGTGCTAGAGGGGGGTGAATAGCACACGTTGCTTTTTCACTCATTTCGGAAAATACACAGAATACGCAGCGAAAAAAAGAATGAAAAGACAAACAATGCTAACACGCTTTCTTTTACTTGGTTCGGAGTCTATGGTGACTCCTACTCCAAGGCCCACGATCGTTGATCACTTTTGTTGGGCAATCACTGTAGATTCGAAAATTGAGTACAAGTACAAATATGTAGCTTACAAGTATTGCTCAAAATTAAACTTGTTACCAACGACTTGGAGTAGAACTTCTAGCTTGATCGTCCTTGGAGTAGTGTTTAGACATTTTCGGAGTGCGCACAAGAGCTCAAGTTATTCTTCAAGAATTATTGTTGAAGCACCTAGTTGAGCCCTCCTTTTATAGCTGAGCTTGATCTGATCCAAATCCTCTGATCTCAGGATTAGGTTTGACTCGTCGTTGATCGGTCGACTGATCCCAGCACATTTTGTCTAATCAACTCGGCTCGGCCACGTCACCGCTTATCCATGGTTCGGTCGGCCAATCCCGAGGTTCGATCGACAGATCCCGAGGTTCGGTCGGTTGAGCCCTCGATCGAACCCGGTCCACTCGCTGGAACTCTTCTATGTTTGCTTGGAGGTTCGGTAGACCGATCCCCAGATTCGGTCGACCAATCTAAGCCGAACATCAACCTGCAAAATCATTAATCTTCCTGCAAAACAAAATTAGCACATAGTAGATAATATATAAATCATTTAACTTGACAGTCTTTGGACTATCCAGTTCTGACTTTAGATTTCCTCTGAAAACTCTAGGTCGAACCGACGCCTATTGTTCCCTCAATAGGGAACGCATCCTCACCTACTCCTCTCAGGAGAAGTTACTTATTGCCAAATCGATTCTCTAGATTCACTAGACTTTTGCTCAGTGACCGATGCTTCCGATCTTCATGCTAGACGTCCGCTCCATGACCCGCCCAGACTTCCACCCAGTATGCAACCACCATGATTTCAACCTAAAGTCCCCGACTCTAGGATTTTGCCCGAAGCACTCGACCCGCCAAGACTTTCTACCTAGGGTTACCACCCTCTAGGGTTTTCCACCTACCTAATCGCAGCTAGGACTTTTCCTCACCTAAGGTTACCGCACCCTAGGACCTAGGATTACCACTCCCTAAGGTTTTTCACTTACCTAGAATCCACTAGGACTTTTACCTAAGAATACTTAGGACTTTTCCTGCATGCTCAATCAACCTTGTTAGATAACAAGATAACTTAACTTTGGACCCTTTGATATAATCAAAACCCAGATTCGATCGTCGAATGCTTCCCGCATCGACTTTATTTATTAGCTTTCTTAGTTAGCTTATGTTTTCAACTAACACTCACAATACTTCTAATCAGCCACATAGTGTCCCTTCCTTTGGATCGACACACTATGCACATAACTTAAAAGTTAAACTTAGTTTGTGAGCTTCCTTAAACATATATCCGACATAAGAATGACTTTCCTTTGGGTCAATCACCCTTAGCATGGATATACATCCCACTACACTAATACTCCTAGCTTCCCCGATAGCTCTCGCTTTGGCGATAGTATAGATTTGACTAAGTAGCTAGAGCGAAGAATAATCCAGGAAAAATTATTGAAAGCTAAGCTAAATATAATTATCAATCAATTGGTGTTAGATACCAATCGATTGACATCCTTCTTAATTGATTTAGAATAGATGGGAATCAATGCGTGTTAATCAATTGCCCAACATTGGTAATCGATTCCTACGCAGCAATATATCCCCTAATCGATTCTGAAGGTCACTATTTGTAGTTCATCCACTCTAATTGATTGACTTAATCGATTGTCAAACACCAATCGATTCACTAATCGATTCAGAAATCCTTTGTGGATAACTTAATGAACTGTAATTGATTTCCCAATCGATTGGTGAAAACTAATCGATCAGCCTGTGGACAACCCAAATGACCATAATCGATTGCCTAATCAATTGGTGAAAATCAATTGATCAACCGATCAATTCGAAAACTCTCTGTTAAGAATGACAATGGGGCGGCTTTAAATCCAGCTCTGTATTAAACCCTCCCCATTCAGGGTGAGTTTAAACCCGGTCAAACGGGATACAGGGAGGGTCTGAACCCGTTAACCGGGTTTAGAAATAGTTTCAGGGTGGGTTACGAGTTTAATGAACTCACCCCGCATATATATATATATATATATATATATATAATGTTTTATATTTATATTATATAATATAAAATATACAATAATAATAAATTATTGTTGAATTGTAATTTTTCTTTAAGCTTAGTGGGTTGGCGGATCCAATCCTCTTTGGACCTGCTAGGTTTTAAGCAGGGTTTGGGCGGGACGAGTTGAAAAACTAGGCAGGGCAAGTCTGGGTTTGGGTTCATTTTTGATGGCGGGGCGGGTTTTGGGATTGGTCAAACTTGACTCGAACCCGCCCTATTGTCATCCCTACTCTCTGTAGACAACCCAAATAACCATAATCGGTTGTCCCATCGATTGGTGAAAATTAATCGATCAGCCGATCGATTCAGAAACTCTCTATGGGTGTCCTCAAATTTTGTAATCGATTGGTTTATCATGGTAATCGATTGATGAATGTCAATTGATCACCCAATCTATTTGGAAACTCTCTGTTCATAAATCAAGTTCAAGTAATCGATTGGCTCAATCGATTGGTGAACACTAATCGATCAACCCAATTGATTTGGAACCCTATCGCGATTTGGTAATCCTAATCAATTGGCCCTCATGCTAATCGATTGGTAAACACCAATCAATTAGCCCAATCGATTGGTAAACACCAATCAATTAGCCCAATCGATTTGGGAACCTTCTTTGTGATTTGGCTACCCAATCAATTGTGTTGGTCTCATGCAACTGACAAGAGGAGAGTGAATTGCCCTGAAAAAAAATGAATATACCCTTTCTGAAACTTTTGACTTAAGATTAGAAAAACACTTTAAGAAACGAAACTGAAATGCATAAAATAAGTACAAGACACAAATGATTGACTTGATTTGCAACTGGGGAGATTGCTAATCCAAGGCAAATGAAGATCAATTAAACAACTCCTTGTTCGATGCAAGTTGGAGGCGGAGAAGCCTTGTACAGGACATTGACAACTCAGTCTTTGAAGAACAAAGTGAAATAACTCGAATATAGAAGATGTTGTACAAATAAAGAAGACCAAGGTTCTATTTATAGCCCCTGGTCAAATCTGACCATTTGCTGACGTGGCGCGATTCGGGCTCCTAAACCCTATCCGGGAGCCCCAAGCGTAGCAAACTCTATCTCCATACAATGACGTCGCAACGGTAAGAAGTTAACTTTTTATCCACTCCTAGGCGCCTGGAGCGAGTCCAGGTGCCCGGACAGCTGCTAACATGGACCCAGTGATGATTCACTCGACGAAGCACCCTGGTTTGCACCAAAGTGGTCCAAGCGCCTGAACCATCTTGTCTGGGCACCCGGATGGTCCGAGCGCCCGGATCAATTAGTTTCATGCTGATCGTCCGACGCCTCTTTCGATCGCTGCCTTCTTCTCTAGTCGCTTGGGTGATACTTTGGCCTTCCAGAGTTGAGCTCTCCAGAATCCAACTTCGGGAGCAAGCTTCCGCTCCGGCGTCTCATCCCTAGGAAGCGTCGTGCACGCCCTTCTCACTCCACAAGCGTACTCTTCCGTAGCTTCTCGTGCCTCGGATACACCAAGCCTATCGACTCGATTCTCATGCCATCCTTCTCATCTGTCGCATCTTTCGCTCAATTTCTTACCTTCCTAAGTCTCTGCACACTCAGATGCAAAGCATCAAATAACGCAGAGCTTAACTTGACTTAGCTTATCACATTAAAATCAACACAGGGTACTTATAGATTGGACCTCATTCTAATCAATTGGTAAACATCAATTGATTAGCTCAATCGATTTGGGAACTCTCTGTTCATGATTTTAGGTATCTTAATCGATTAAACCCCTATGGTAATCGATTACCTAATCGATTGGTAACTGAAAAATCTGATTTTTTATCATGATTTTTCAACCCAAACAACCTTAAAACCGCATTGCCAATCTTGCTCTTCATGGATAATATGAAAACCTCAATTCATAGGTTAAATCCTAACCTATCCATGCTACATTCAACGGATATATATCAATTTCGCTCATCCATATAGAATCAAATATAAAAAATGATGTATATGTGCCAAATTATTGAAAAATAATCCTTACACCTTAATTGATAATAAGCTAATCATAAGCTCTGATACCAATTATTAGAATTGTGAAACATCAATAATGAACTAAACGATGCATCTAAATCAGGATCTGACTATCATTAGTCTCTAAAGCAATATTAAAACTGAAACAATAGTTAACAAAGAGCTAACCTTAATCCATCGCAAGGCTATTGTTTCTTACTTGTCACCGGAGATCCTGTAAGCGCAGCAGGAGTCTTCCATGGAATTGAGCCGACAAGCCAGAGGTCCTTCTCAATGGTGAAGAAGAAGCAAAAGGAAGAGAGCATAATTCAACATACCATAATTGAACCAATATCTTCCTTTATATACCGGGCCCAACCTATGTGGACTATCAATCATAAAGTTCATCCCTCATTAACAACCCATCAATGTTATGAACCGGGTTATTAGATCTACACATTTAATCCACATCGATTTAATCAAAATCCCCCTTTATATGAAATTAAAATAATAGATCACTTAATTAGAATTTAGTTTCCTTAATGATAATCAGTCGTGTGTATGTTAATCAAGTGTAAGTCTACCTTATAAATTAAGTCCATCCATGTGAACTTAATTAGATTTAGTCCACTCATGTGGACTTAATCCTACTCCTACCACTACTAGAAAAAATACTTTTTCAGATACAAAAAAATATCTTAAATTATAAATTTGGTGTCTCAAAATATTTTTGAGGCGGTGATGAGATAGTAATGTAGTTGTTCCCAATATAGGCGTCTCAAAAAAAATATTAAGACAGTTGTACTGTCTCAAATGCTATCTAAGACAGTGATGAGATGGTTGTTTAATTGTCTCAAAAGTATTTAAGACAATTTTTTTCTCAAAATGTTACATCTTATCCTGTGAAAAAACTAGAGACACTAAATTGAGATAGTAATGTGTCATCTCAAATAGAAGTAAAGACAATAAATTACTGTCCCTAATGTTTTAATATGTTAGATGCATCATTTGTGATAAAAATTAATAATATTAAAAGAACATTTATTATACAAATTAATCTTGATGAGATTTATTGAATTGCTATTTCAAAACAAAAGGAAAAAAGTCTCTTTATAAATTAAAAATGATATACATAATATAAAATTCTAATATTTTTTAACTTATAAGTCAGTACGTAGTTTTCATGACAATATTCATCCAATAATAGAAATATTTATATATCCATCATTAATTTGATAAGAAAAAAACTACTATTCCCATGAAAGGTACACAAGAGAAAGCCTAAAAAACAACTTCTAATGATTTGGAGATAACTTCTATAATCGTTCTTCATCAGAATCCTGAACATTAAAAAAAACTCTTATTAGAGGTAAAGATGATTTATAATATATATTGCTCAGAAAAATCAATAAATAGAATTTTTCAATAAAAAAATCTCATCATCTAACATATAATTCTTTTTCTTGCAACTATGTATATAAACAACACAAAGAGCCCCAAGTTAAATTAATTTTTAAACACTATAAATAGCTCCAAGTTGAGATTACATGACTAAACATATATACTGTTCAGAAAAATTATTAAACAGAACTTTTCAATAAGAAATCTCATCATCTAATACATAACACTCTTTTTTGCAACTATATATATAAACAACACAAACAGTCCCATGTTAAATAAACCTCTTCATCTCATAATAAAAAATGATGGTTCATGTGTTTGTCAATATCTTTGTGCCTTTCAAATTGTTGCCCTGTAAAATAAATTTATCTACAACATAAAAAAATTATACACTACATCACCAAAATTATTAATAAAACTAAAAAAAAATGCTTGTGAAAACAACTACCAATATACCTGTTGGTTACCCAATCCTTGTACATGTGAAATAGTATTATCTGCAATCTAAATAAAAATAATTTATGTATCACAAAATTATCAAAATTCATCATAAAAGTCAGTTATTTAAATAAAATTAAGATACTTTTTGATTAATAAATTCACTGGATTCCATGCGAAGATGAGTCAATAGGGATTCATGATTCTCTAACTTTGATTGAAGTGCATTTATTTGAGATTTCATTTGATTTAGAATAGGAGTCACTACTTTCATATACTCTGCTATAACTTTCTCCGTAGCCATTTTAATTAACTTTCTCATTATCCTTTTGACATGCATATTCACCTCTTGTTATCCAATGAAGGACTAAGACCTAAACCCATAGTGCGAACATAACCATGACTTCCATTTCCCATGAAGCTATTGAAAATCTTTTGTCTCAACTCAGGTGTTTGATCCTCAACAAGTACCACTGATAACTTTTCTTGCATTTGACCCTAGATGTTTATTAACATCAAAAAATATAGATCCTTCACAAGTAAATAGAATGATAATGTCTTAACAATATAAGAATTATAAATGAATGTGCTTACTATTAAATTTGTAGCCTCAGCATTAGCTAGAACTCCATTTTTGCAACAAACCTTAATGTACATTGTTAATGGATCGGTTGACTTTCCATCAACTGCCAACTATATAAAAATGACAAATCCTTATACATTTGTTTCAAAAAAAAACATAGTATATTATAATTATACATACTTTTATTTTGAAGTTAGGCGTCAAAGTCCTTCCAGTCCTATGTATTGGCCCTACAAGTCCTATATTGAGTGCAATTTTCTTTACAATTTCCTTAAAGATAGAAAAATAGAGATTTTTTGAATAGGTTATAATGATAATAATAAAAAAAATCATAAACAATGTTATTTGAGATAAGAAATTACTTGAAATTTATATGTACTCCAGTACTCAATGAGAATCCTCCATTGATCAAGTTCAACATGATTAGGAACATGAGTTAACAATTAGCCACGCGTCTTTCCATTAAATTAATTAATTTTAATTCAATTCTTCTATATTGACCTTTTATCAAACATCTGAATTTTAATAGGATGGGGAATCAAATTTCTTATCTCTCCCTCACATTCAGTCAAAATACTAAAATCAAATCCAAGATAATAAGAGATATACCATATAAATTGATTTGTTGGTTCATCTCCCAACATTGTTCCAAGTTTTACTCCAATTTCCTATATCAAAATCCAAAAAAACAAGACGTTGGAGGCATAATTCGAGGTTGGAGGCATATATCCTATATAAACATAGCCATTATTACCTATGGATGAATCAGACAACATCGTCAGAGGTGCTCTAATGTGGCCTAATTGGGCAGCTCACGGGGCAGGCACGATAGGGCGAGGAGAAGAAGAAGAAGAAGGTGACGGCGACGGCGGAAGCAATGACAATGGCGGCAGTGGCGGTGGTTGTCATCAAGTGCACGGCTATCATTAAGTAATAAAAGATATTGAATTTATAAGGACTGGATATAGGCACTAGAGATCAATCACAGCAAATTAGATAAATGATCGATGATTAAGAATCTATGCACTAAAATAGATAGAAGTAAGATTGGGAGGAGAGAGAGAGAGTTGAGGATTAGTTGAGGAACTTGGTTGAAGGAAGCGTTCTAAGAGTTCGATTTCATTGTGATGTTAATCAGTACTAAGGATCACCTATTACCATCCTCTATCCCTATATACGTGTAGGAAGATCAATTCATTACCGACACTATCCTGCGGTGGTCATGCTAGAATGTCATCTCTATTAACATCCAATGCTACATAATGGAAGTGATTCCTATTAAGTCCGGTTCAAGGAATATTCTTGTCACTAGAGCCCGCGATCATACATCCATAAGAATGCACAAAACACTTGATAACATGAATATAAAAATAACCTAATAAGCCTAATTCTACACTTCCTTGTAGAGAATTACTCCCCCTTTTTAGGTAATGCTCTAAATGTCCAGTTAAAGAGTTACCCTTGTCGGTAGAGCCCTCGGTCATACGATCTAGGGCATCCCCTCTATAGGATGAACAAAACCATACAATCATTCAATCATACAAGAGATTTAAGTACAAACACATCATACACACATAAGATCAAATGAATACAAAGCATAAGCAATGTCATATAAAAAGAAAATTGTCAAATTCATGAGTATACATCAATCACACATCACAATTACTCCCTTAATCCTAGAACAATAAGATCTACTCCATAATAAGAAGAAATGAATCCAAAGGCATTGAAATCATAAGCTTAAAACCCAATCTAAAGAGAGATGGGGAAAGAAGCTTATCCAAGATGTTGAGTGATCTTTATAACGAATCCTATACTTCCAGAGTCGAAGAAGATGATGAAAATAACTTTGGATCTTCAATTGAAGTATAGAGAGGGTGTAGATCTAGACCAAGATGGATCTCCCAAAGGGGAGAACTTTCCTCTCTTTGAAAAGGTGGAGAACTCCCCTTTATAGAGCAGGGCACGGCCCTAGGGCACAACCCATGTCACAGCCATGCCCTTTAGCATGGCCTAAGGTTGAAGTTGCTTGGCTTGAGTGACATGACCTTACTTGTGACTCCGCTTGGCTGGAAATAGCACGGTCGTGCCTTTTGGCATGACCGAAGCTTGATCTGGTTCTGGTGAGGTGGCACGGTCATGTGAAACCACACGGCCAAAGCTTTACCCTTCTCTGGATGAGTGGCACGACCGTGTGCTGCTTTGCTCACGGGTGAAGGATCATGACCATATGAAACCACACGACCAGAGCTATGCTCTTCTTCTTTTGTCTCTTTGAAGCACATTTCAACACTTTTTCATTCCGAAAATGTATCTTGTCAATAGAAAAAATGGTAATTTACCAAATGACGCATCTAGAAATCTTAATTGATCAAAAGGTGTATGTTACTTTGGTATTTACCAAAGGACACACTTTTTCAAGTACACTTCCCTTTTTATCCTTCTGCAATATCTAATTTTTTTTGTCATTTTTCTTTTATTTTTTTCTTTCCTTTTTTTCCTCTTTTTTATTTGCATGCATGCATAGCATAGGCCTGATATACAAATCATATCAGTCCAACGACATTTAAGATTTAGTTAATTTTTTAAAACATTTTGAACTCCTTATAATCTTAGAAATCCACAGGAATTGAAATAAGTGTAATTAGAGCTCTCTAGGTCCATTAGTGGATTTCGGTCAAAATCCATTGGTGGACCTAGAGAGCTCCGATTGCACTTATTTCAGTTCCTATGGATTCTTGATATTACAAAGAGTTCAAATATACTATCCATTATTTATTTTGACTTTTAGAAGGTGTTAAAATATAAGAAAAAATAATCAGCAAAAAACATTCACGTTAAGCCTGATATGAATCATATCAGGCTCATGTTAGGCCTGATATGATTTTTTTGTCGTGCATTCTTATGTTTAGCTTGTAGTAATTGTACAAGTGAAAGAATGTACTACTGACCCAAACATAAAAATTATAATGAATTACAGAGACAAAATACAGTATTTATGAAGAATTACAAGACAAGAAGAATTGGACTTGTAAATTAAATACCTCTTATTTTCTTACAATGATACAAGTTGAAGTCCTCAGTAACACACCATAAGCTAGAAAGCATGCATGAGATAACATCTTGTTACTATCTCCATTTTTCATGAACTGAAGCAGCTACAACCTTGCTTTGGCATCTGCCCTGTGTTGTGATATTTGGCTGCACTTTCTTCTGACTTCAATAGCTCTTCACGACACATAGCCTCAGTCATTGCTCTCTTCTTTTTGGCTTCTTTGTGAATCATAGAAATTTGTTTTCCATTTTCTCAGCATATTTTGTTTCTTGTTCTCTAATTTTTTCTGTCCACATAGTGTTAGCACAATCATAGACACATCCATTATGAAATGAAGAGTTCCTAAAACAGTTGAACATTCCTAATAGAGTGAGACCCACATTGGACCCGATATGAAATCATATCAGGCTCACGTTGGGCCTAATATAGAATCATATCAAGCCCACGTTAGGCCTAATATGGTTCCATATCAGGCCTAACATGGGTCTGATATGATTCATATCATGCCTAACGTGGAGGTTTTTTGCTGATTCTTTTTTTTTTTATATTTTAATACCTTATAAAAGTCAAAATAAATAATGGATAGTATATTTGAACTCTTTGCAATATCAGGAATCCATAGGAACTGAAATAAGTGCAATCGGAGCTCTCTAGGTCCGTTAGTGAATTTTGATCGAAACCCACTGATGGACCTAGAGAGCTCTAATTGCACTTATTTCAATTCATGTGGATTTATAATATTACAAGGAGTTCAAATTTGTTATTCATGGTTTATTTTAGCTTCTCTAAATGTATTAAAATATTATAAAAAATTAACTAAATCTTAAATGTCATTGGACTGATATGATTTGTATATCAGACCTATGTTGTGCATGCATGCAAATAAAAAAGAGGGAAAAAAGGAAAGAAAAAAAAAATAAAAGAAGTAACATGCATTGGAGAGATGAGAGAGGAGATAGGAAAGAGAAGAGTGAGAAAAGAAAAACGACAAAAAAAAATTAAATTTGTCATAAGGATAAAAAGGAAAGTGCACTTGAAAAAGTGTGTCATTTGGTAAATACCAAAGTAACATACGTCTTTTGGTCAATTAAGATTTCTAGATGTGTCATTTGGTAAATTGCCGTAGAAAATAATATAAAAGTAGATCTCCGACAAAGAGAATAATTGTATTAAAAATATGACAAAGAGAGGTGAAAATTCATAGAACATATGCAAAGAAAATAAGTGAATACGTGTTAAACATGTATCAAAATATATACATATATTCTATGCATATCATGTAGCGGCAACGGCAACGGCAACGGCAACGGCAACGGCAATGATAACGACGATGGTTTAGGATTTAGGCCCGTGAGAAGATGGATAGACGAGAAAACGATGTTAATAGAAATTTATAATTTAGTTTTGATAAATAAAATTTATTTTCTAAAATATAATCATTTTTAAATATAATATAATATAAATTCATTTTAAATTTTTTAAAAATCTAAAAAAAACTCTATATAATCATATAGATTTATTTTCTTATTAAATATTAATTATATTATTATTATTTTTCTAAATAAATTTAATTATATTAAAGTTTAATTTGTTTTAATTAATATATATATATATATATATATATATAATAAATTTATTATTTATTATTTATTATTATTATTATGTTATTTAGTGTTTTAGGCCTATCCTCATTACATCATTAAATATTTATAAATTTTATTTCTATAATTCTTAAATTATCAATAGTCTAAACACAAATTATAAATTTCATTAAGTTAAATTTGTAAATATATTTTTCTATATTATTATTATTATTATTATTATTATTATTATTATTATTATTATTATTATTAGCATTGCGACCGTTCCGTGAAATGATATTGGAATTAGAACGGTAGAGTTTATGATGGTTACCGTGACCATTTAAATGAACCATATTTAAGATAATTATTTTTTTAATGTCTTATTTGAATGTCTTATATAATTATATTTTTAATTATTTTTATTATTTATCTTATTTAATAATGTCTTAAATTTAATATCTCCATGTAAACTTTTAAAATATCTATTATTACTATCTTAATTATTTAATATTTAAAACAAATTTTATCAGTCTTAAAAATTTTATTTCAAAAGATTAATTTTCTAGTAGTGTACCTCTCTCCGGCTCTCCGCATATAGAAAAAAATATTAAAATGTCATTGAGAAATGGAAAAATATTTAAATGTGATTGAGAAATGCAATTTCAATTACTAGAGTGTGAAGTAATCAAGCAGTAAAATATAAATATGACTTTCTTTTTTTATGATATTAAAAAAAACTATCAAATAGGACATTTATTTATTTGAAATAAATTAGAGTTATGTCCAGATTCATGTCATAATTGAGAACTTCTAAATAATCATAAAACTAAGAGCCAACCATGAAATTGCTGACAAGAATAACAATGGAAGTTAGAGACAAGTAACTTTCCTAAGTTCAGTGGCTGTTGTCATGCCTATCCATCAAATATCACTCCTCATTGTTATCCAAGCATACCTCATAAATACAAGGGACCCGCAGTTGCGGGGTGTTGGGAGCAAGCGTCTTTTTACCACAATAAATACAAGAAACTCATTTAAGAGATATTTCTTCAGAAAATTGTCCTAGTTAAATATTTCAGTCAAACTCAATCAAAATTTATTTTTTTTAAAATATATATTATATATTTTAAATAACTTACTTTTGTGAGGGGCAGTGTCTCCGCCAGTTGGTCTGGGTTAAAGAAATTATTAAATTTTTGGTATATTATAATTATTATACTAAAATATATTAATATTATCGATATACTAAAAATTTTAATATAGTATTATTCTGTATTAAATTTTTTATATTAATATTTATATAGAATTGAGTATTTATATTATACCGATACTGAGATTTTAAGATAAATGGTTCGAAAGTTACATCATATTGAAATTTCGATATATTAAAAATTTAATATTTACAATGTGGATAAATTTTCTTTTAATATGGTATATAGTATATGATTTTAATATCGATATACCAAACCGAATCCCGAATCATCCCTAATAATTTACAATGTGGATACCAAACTAATTTTCTTTAAATTAAATGCTTATATGCAATAAATCATTAGAAATTTTATTTCATAAAATTTAATAGTCTTTTATTTCTTAAATAATATAAGGATTTAATACTTGTAACTAATTTATATTGTCGGTTATTTCTTAAACATTTAATCACTTAATTAGTTAGATAAATTTGTGCAAATAATGCATATATATAGAAAATATTAACTTGTACAGAACACAGTAAAATTGTATTTTTTTTAAAAAAAAATTGTAGTAGATGAAAAGAGAATGCATGCCATATATAGCAAATAGATGATATATTAACAAATATTATAATTATATGTGCCAAAAAAGGATGATTTTAAAATTTTCATATTTCAATTAAGAATGACTGTAATAATCATGTATAATAGTCTTAAATTCTTCAATTACAATTTAAATTTTATATGTAATCCTCTTAAAAAAAATATTTTCACTCTCTAATCAAATATAATAAAATATAATAGATATTAATTTACCTAATTGTTTCTTATTTTTTAAGGTACAAAAAATCTAAAATGAAGTATAATTCCTCGTAAATTCAACACATTAAACTAAAATCTAGTATATTTTCTATCAAATTAGGCATAATTCTTTTTTCAATAACTTGAGAGCTCATACCAATCGATTGACTTAGCATAAATCAATTAAGCCTAAGCCAATCGATTGGTTGGTCGGCGGAAAAAGAGTCATGTTTAATTGGATAAAAAAATATACTAGATTCTCTTTAAATGATACTTAATTGGATGGAAAATATATCAAATTCTTTTTAAATGATACAAATTTAGGAGGAATTATATTAAGTGAAAAAAAAGTCATGCTCAATTTGATAGAAAATATACTTAATTCAAGTTTAAATGTGCTAAATTTAGAAGGAATTGTTGGAGCAGCAGGATCGGCAAGAGGAGGTTAAATTATCTGCAGAGTAAAATCACCCCTTTCTCAATCTTTCAACTTGGTTAGATAGCACAGTTAATTTAAACAAAATAAGAATGTATAACAAAAATTGAACAACATAAAGAAAGAATTAAGAATGCCAAAAAATAATTTGGTTACAATCTAGGTGGTTATTAATCTAATACTCTGAAAGTGCTCCACTAGAATTCTTTTTCGTTGCAGGTAGAGAAACCTCTTATAGAAGTTGATAGCTCAAAAAAAAGACTAGAATATAGTACAGGACTTGTTGCTCAAGTTATGATTGTTTTCTACCTCGAGTGGTCTTTTTATAGTCCTTGGAAAACTCTATCTGAGGTTGGATGGTGTCTCCAAAATAGTCCAAGGCGCCTTTTATCAACTATGTTTTATCCGTCGAAGATAAAACTCTATCTTCGCTAACGGTTACTGGAAGACGCCTTCTATGAGTTAAAGGCGCCTTCACACTGTTCATCAAAGGCACCTTCCAAGTCATGAAAGGCGCCTTCCATAAGCCAGATCAACTCCTTAGTTGATCTCTTCACGTGGGTGACGCTCCGTCTAACCAGAGAAGAACTCACCCGAACCCAACTTCGACCTTTTCCTCGAGCAGGTTTCCTCCCCGACTTCTCATCCCTCGAACGCCACACATATCCTTCTCGTCCACCGGTGTACTCTTCCGCAACATCTCGTCCCTCGGATGCACCGAGCTCGTCAACTCCTTTTTCCGTATCATCATTCTCGCTAGCTATGTCTTTCACTCAACTTCTTGTATTTCTAATCTCCTGCACACTTAGATATAAAGATCAAAGATAATCAGGACCTAACTTAACTTGGTTGACTATATCAAAACCACCACGGGGTACTTACAATCTCTCACTTTTTGATATGTATCAGCCCAAGTATTTTTCTATTTTATCGAAAAATATTAATCTAAAACTGTTGGGGTTGCAAGGTTGCAAACATAGTCCCATATTGGAAACACATGGGAAAGATCATGGGTTTATAAGAGAAAAGATATCTTCATTGACATGAGGCCTTTTGGGGAGAGTCCAAGAGCAAAGCCATGAGGGTCTAGGCCCAAAGTGGACAATATCATGCTATTGTGGAGATATCTAAATTCTTTTCGATCCTACAATTTGTATTAGAGTCCGGACTGCCAGAAGGTTTAACCGCCGACTGTGCACAAGAACTATGGTCTGATTGAGCCATGTGGGTACAATATTGACCTCGAACAAAGAAAGTGGGGGCTCCTATGTTCGGATCAAGAGGGCCAGACACCAGGCAGGAAGTCCTAATTACGACTGGGCAAGGAAGTCCTAGTAGGTCGGGTGGACCGAGGGGCAGGAAGACCTGGTGGGTCGAGGATCGGACGTGAGAAGCCTATGGTCCTTTGTTTGAGGGGGGGATTGTTGGGGTTGCAAGGTTGCAAACATAGTCCCATATTGGAAACACATGGGAAAGATCATGGGTTTATAAGAGAAAAGATATCTTCATTGGCATGAGACCTTTTGGGGAGAGCCCAAGAGCAAAGCCATGAGGGTCTAGGCCCAAAGTGGACAATATCATGCTATTGTGGAGATATCTAAATTCTTTTCGATCCTACAAAAACAAATTTTGGAATCCAATATAAGTTTCTTCCTATTGCATTCACTAAAAATTTTAGTGGTATATAATTCCTAGGAATTTTCTTAATCTATCCCCGGTGATTTCTGTTGGTGCAATTTGCACTAACGGTCTAACTTAGATTTTGATGAATGATAAGTGAGTTAAGTTAGGTGTTTTGTGATTTAATTACTTTACTAAGTGTGCAGGAGATAACGGATGGGTCTGGAGAATCTAACACCTGTAAGGAACTATAGTGCTAAACACGCCGAAAAGTGCAGCGGAAAAATAAGTTCCTATCTTGAAGATCTATGCAAAAGGAAACTATATATTAAGTACTAATTTTCTACATGAGAAAGTTATACCTTTGTTGTGTGCCCTTCGCAATCCCGACAGCAACATTTCTTTAGGATGTAGATCTCAGCGCGATCAACACGTCCGCGCCTCTATGGTATGCACACGAATACGTTCTCCGTCCGTCTCACGAACTCACGAAATGGAGAAAGAAACAACCAAAGGTTGTGCTAGCAACCTCTTGTGGAAGTTTTGGCCAAGAGTAGAAGGAAGAAGAGCAAAAAACCAAGAAGAGCACACGCACCCAAAAGGTCACTTCATCTATATAAGGTGACTTCACAAAAGGGTTACTTTACCAAATAGGTTACTTTACCAAATAGGTTACTTCACCAAAAAAGTTACTTTACCAAAAAGGTTACTTCACCTAAAGGCTACTTTTACAAATGGCTTTTGTATTCATCCAATGAATACAAAATATTTTTATCTCTTGATCTTCCTTTTGATTAATAATATATTAATCTCTATTAATATTCATTAATCTTAATGGGTTGGATTTAGAATATTGGATTAACCATTAACCCAATAAGTCATTAACCCAATAAACCAATGAGTCTAACCCATTACTCAATAAGTCTAATCTGAATTCATTCGAGTCTAACTCAATGTGTATAATTCGAATTAAACTTAACCCCATAATCCATCTCCAAATCAACATGTTCTTTGTGTGTGGCCCAATAGGCTCTCGTAACGTTGGCAATGTATCAAAAAATCATTTTAGAAACATAAGCAATGAGTGGCATCTAACAATGCATCATTGCTACCCAAATGATGAGAATGTCAAGATCCAACCTAATCTTTCTGTGTCTATTATCTTTTATAACTCAATCCTTCTATCCTTGATATCTAGATTGATCAATGAGACATAGAACGTGTCATCTTCTTATCAATCTTTGTGTTTCTTGATCTCTAAGTAGACACACTCAATCAAATAAGCTCAATATCGCATATTGACTCATTTGAGCATGGTCATGCATTCTTGTGTCCTACTAATCAAGGGGCCTACAGATATCGCTTTCGTCATATGGAAGGGATAGATCCCATCTACATCACTCACATCCCTCCGCATAATTCATTGCATACCCAGTGATCGACTTTATTGTCTACCTTGTTACAAGTGACGTTTGCCGATACCAAATTATACAACTCCTTATGTAGGGAACTGTAATGACTTCAGGTCTAAGGACTATTCATACCAATAGTCACATGAGAATGTTTATGACACTCATATAACGATCCATGAAACATTCTCATGGCGGGTCATTCAGTATATATTCTCTAATATATACCCATGTGTCAACCTGATATCTCATATCCATGACTTGTGAGATTAAGTCATCTGTTGACCTACATTCTAGTATCAACGCATTAATATTGTCCTTGCATATTAATGCTTGACTAGGAATAGTTAAGAGTAATATTCCATGTATATCTACAATATCTCACTATCAATTCAACCAATTGATATGTTGTAGATAAGAACCTACTACCCAAGGACATTATTATACTTATTCAATTGGCACTGAACTGAAATAAATATAATAACCAACTTTACCTTTTATTAATAATGATATATGATATAAAATGAGCCTTTTACAATCATCTCATAATTGGTACTAGGGCTAATACTAACAATCTCCCACTAGCACTAGTGTCAATCACTAAGATATCGAATACCCATTAACCTAGTGTGACCATCATGCTTCCTCTGTGTCAAAGCCTTGGTCAAAGGATCTGCAATGTTAGCATCGGTTGGGACTCTGCATATCCTCACATCTCCTCTTTCAATGATCTCTCGAATGAGATGGAATGGTCGTAGTTTGTGTTTGGATCTCTGATGAGAGCAATAGCCCCAGTGTTATCACAATAGAGGTAAATTTGGTTCGCTATACTAGGAACAATACCAAGCTCTGTGATGAACTTCCTGATCCAAACAACCTCCTTTGCTGCAGCTGAAGCAACAATGTACTCGGGCTCTTTTGTAGAATCAGTTATTGTGTCCTGCTTTGAACTCTTCCAGCTCACAACACCACCATTTAAGCAAAACACATACCCTGACTGCGATCTGTAATCATCCTTGTCAGTTTGGAAGCTAGCATCGGTGTAACCCTTTACAACAAGCTCTTCATCACCTCCAAAGATCAAGAAATAATTTTGAGTCCTTCTCAAGTACTTAAGAATATTTTTGACTGTTGTCTAGTGACCTTCACCTGAATCTGACTGGTATCTGCTCATCATGCTTAAAGCATACGAGACATCTGGGCGAGTACAAAGCATGACATACATGATAGACCCTATAGTAGATGCATAAGAAATCTGATCCATACGGTCCCTTTCTTTCTTAGAATAGGGGCATTGAGTCTTCGAAAGACTCATACTATGTGACATCGGCAAGAATCCCTTCTTGGAATTCTCCATGGCAAAACGTTTAAGTACCTTGTCAATGTATGTACTCTGGCTTATGCCAAGCAATCTTTTAGATCTATTTCTATAGATCTTAAGGCCTAAAATGTAGGCTGCTTCGCCTAAGTTTTTCATTGAAAAATAATTCCCAAGCCAAGTCTTCACTGACTTAAGAGTAGGGATATCATTTCTAGTGAGAAGTATGTCATCTACATACAATATGAGAAAGATGACTATGCTTCCACTAACCTTATTGTAGACACAAGGTTCATTTTCATTCTTAATGAAACCAAACGTTTTGATTGCATCATCAAATTGAAGATTCCAGCTTCTAGAAGTTTGCTTTAATCCATAAATGGATCTTTGCAGCTTACAAACCTTTCTAGCATTCTTTGGATCTACAAACCCCTTAGGTTGTGTCATGTACACATCCTCGAGTAGATTTCCGTTAAGAAATACGGTTTTGACATCCATCTGCCAGATCTCGTAATCATAGTAAGCTGCAATAGCAAGTAAAATCTGAATAGACTTGAGCATCACAACTAGTGAAAAAGTTTCATCATAGTCTATACCATGAATTTGCTTGAAATCTTTAGCTACCAATCTACTTTTATAGGTATGCATATGTCCATCCATGTCAGTCTTCACTTTGAAGACCCACTTACACCCAATGGGTTTGATCCCTTCAGGTGGATCAACCAAAGTCCATACTTGGTTAGTGTACATGGATTCCATTTTAGATCTCATGGCCTTTAGCCACTTCTCAGAATCTGGGCCCTGTACAGCTTCCTGATAAGACGTAGGCTCGTTGAGACCAACTAGCACTATATCACCGTTGTCAGACAAGAGAAAAAAATATCTCTCAGGTTGACGACAGGCCCTATCAGATCTGCGTAGAGCTTGTACTACTTGAACAGGTTATTGCTCCATAATTTCTTATAGTGTATCAAATCATGATCCACAATATCTTGTGGTACCTGTTCAGTTTCCATTAAGTCTACGGTGCTAGTTTGTGTATCTTGAATTTCTTCAAGATCGACTTGACTCCCACTAGTTTTTCTAGAAATGAATTCCTTTTCTAAAAAGACACCAGTTCTGGTAATAAACACTTTGCCTTGTGTGGGATTATAGAAGTAATATCCTTTTGTTTCCTTGGAATATCCTACAAAGTAGCACTTTTCTAATTTGGGTCCTAGTTTATCTGAGACTTACCGTCGAACGTAAGCCTCACAACCCCAAATCTTCATGAAAGACATCTTGGGACTCTTCCCAGTCCATATTGTATATGGTGTCTTTATGACAGCCTTAGATGGAACGCGGTTAAGTGTGAAAGCGGCTGTCTCTAGAGCATATCCCCAAAAGGAAGTAGGAAGTTCTGTTTGACTCATCATCGAACGTACCATATCTAATAAAGTACGATTTCTCATTTCTGATACACCATTCGATTGTGGTGTGTCAGGTGTAGTAAGTTGAGATATGATCCCACACTCAACGAGATGGTCATAAAATTCTTGGCTAAGGTATTCCCCACCTCGATCTAATCGAAGTATCTTAATACGCTTACCAAGTTAGTTTTGTACTTCATTCTTAAATTCTTTGAACTTTTCAAAGGATTCTGACTTGTGTCTCATCAGATACACGTAGCCATATCTACTAATATCATCAATGAAAGTAATAAAGTAATGATAGCCTCCTCTAGTTGCTATCCTGAAAGGGCCGCATACATCAGTATGTATAAGTCCTAACAAGTCATTAGCTCTTTCACTATGTCCACTAAATGGAGTTTTTGTCATCTTGCCTTGAAGGCAAGACTCGTATACTTCATATGATTCAAAATCAAATGAGTCCAAAAGTCCATCCTTATGGAGTTGGGATATGTAGTTCTCATTTATGTGACCTAAGCGACAATGCCAAAGATATGTTTGGTTCAAATCATTAGACTTGAACTGTTTGGTATTTATGTTATAGATAGGGTTGTCAAAGTCTAGAACATAGAGTCCATTCACGAGATGTGTACTACAATAGAACATTTCATTGAAATAAACGGAACAAGATTTGTCCTTTATTACAAATGAGAATCCTTTTTTGTCTAAACAAGAAACAAAGATGATGGTCTTAGTTAAGGCAGGCATATAATAGCACTCTTCAAGTTCTAAAACAAGCCCAGTGGGCAAAGATAAGGAATATGTTCTTACAGCTATAGCAGCAACTCTTGCACCATTACCTACTCGTAGGTCCACTTCACCCTTTGTCAAAGATCTACTATTTCTCAGCCCCTGTATATTAGTACAAATGTGAGATGCACACCCGGTATCTAATACCCATGAAGAAGAAATAGATAGATTGACTTCTATAACATTTATATCTGAGGCAAAAGTCTCACTTTTCTTCCGTTTCACTTCCTCTAGGTACAACTTGCAGTTCCGCTTCCAGTGTCCTTTTTCACCATAGTGGAAGCAGGTTCCTTCCTTAGCTACCCCGCCTTTAGGTTTCAGTGCATGAGTCTTACCTTTGCCTTTGGCTTGGGTCTTACCCTTACCTTTAGGCTTCCACTTGCCTTTTCCCTTTGGCACCATCAAAATGATACTAGGCTTTACCTTCTTAAGGTTGAGTTCAACAGTTCTCAACATGTTCAACATCTCAGGCAATGGCTTGTCAATTTCATTCATGTTATAATTCATGACAAATTGACTATAGCTTTCAGGCAATGATTGAAAAATAAGGTTAGTGGTCAATTCTTGGCCTAGTGGAAATCCCAATCGTTGTAGGTTCTCCACATACCCGATCATTTTGAGCACATAAGGCCCTCGGGACTTCCTTCTTGCATTTTGCATTGAAATAAAGCCTTAGAGATCTCAAATCTCTCATGTCTTGCTTGTCCTTGATATAGTTGTCTAAGATGTTCAACCATATCATAAGCATCCATGTTCTCATGTTGCTTCTGAAGCTTAGAGTTCGTGGTGGCGAGCATAAGACATGATACATCTAATGCATCATCATGATGCTTCTTATAAGTATCCTTATCAGATCTAGTAGCAGTCATGGGGGGTGCTTCAGGAATAAGCTGCTCTAGGATGTACAGTTTTCTTTCTTATTTGAGAACTATTCTAAGGTTTCTATACCAGTCCAGAAAGTTAGCTTCATTGAGCTTGTCCTTATCAAAGACAGATTGCAGAGAGAGAGTATTTGACGTATTTGATGATATAGTGATCTACAACAATAAAATGCAGAAATAAGTATCATATTTTGATCATTTAACTAGGACTTTAATTAAATGATTCACCCACTAAATTGTAAAGCTTTGGTAGAAGCAAGTCATGGATGTGGTTTTACCCACACTGCCAGCTTCAAATCTAATTGCAATAACATTCATGTGGGACAAGATCCATATTATACATCATCTTGAGTTAGCTTTGGCTAATCACCCAAGACTTAGTATAACTTAGGTAGACAACGTGTACCAATTGGACAAGATCCATATTATACCTTTTCTTGAGCTAACTTTGGCTAATCGCCCAAGATTTGTATAACTTAGGTAGACAACGTTTACCAATTACATCCTATATAACTCTTGTATCATTAGGTGAACAAGACTATTTGTTCATTTGCCCATCTTATGAAATCCATATTATAACACATCTTGAGTTAGCTTTGGCTAATCGCCCAAGACTAGTATAATTGAATTACATTGTATGGGATATGTCTCTAAGTTCTCAACTTAGTTAAGTCACACCCAAAGTTCAATAGTCGGACATCATTATTGTCCTATCGCACTCTACCAAGATAAAATGAGTCGTCACTTTGCTTTAGCAAACCTGACTACAAATGATCGAGGTAGTAATGAGTATCAAACTTTGGTGGACATATTTAAAAAGACCTAATCATGATTAAACTACACATGCATCGCATACAAAATTAGCATATCATGACATACATCACATATATGCACAAAATAAATGTGACATGGTTATGGCCCCATTTTCTATGATCTTCTCAAACCAATGAGAAGATTGTAAGGTCAACCTAGGTCAAAGCATCCTCTTCAAATGCTTCCTCGGTCGTCATGTGTTGTTGTCCTTCTCCCTTTTCATCGTCGTCCAGTAGACTTGTTCTTCTCTAATTTGTACATTACAAAACCTAAAGAAACCTCGAGTTACATTCGAGGGTAGTCTAAATTTACAACAGGAGTGAAAGAGGAGAGGCACGACACGCAGGCTGTATTATGAATTACAACACACATACAATCACATCGGGGTAAAGGGTCATAACCATGCACCATGTCACATAACATTCACAATATTTTATAACATAAAATCTACTACGACTTAGTATATGCCTTTGCAAGTGGCTCTGATACTACTGTAAGGAATTATAGTGCTAAACACGCCAAAAAGCGCAGCAGAAAAATAAGCTCATATCCAGAAGATCCATGCAAAAGAAAATTGTATACTAAGTACTAATATTCTACATGAGAAAGTTATACCTTTGTTGCGTGCCCTTCGCAATCCTGTCAGCCACGTTTCATTAGGATGTAGATCTCAACACGATCAACACGTCCACACCTCTATGGTATCCACACGAATACGTTCTCCGTCCGTCTCACGAACTCACGAAATGGA
Source organism: Zingiber officinale (assembly GCF_018446385.1). NCBI lineage: Eukaryota > Viridiplantae > Streptophyta > Magnoliopsida > Zingiberales > Zingiberaceae > Zingiber > Zingiber officinale. Next base: position 83,900,722 of record NC_056007.1, read on the forward strand.
GAAAGAAACAACCAAAGGTTGTGCTAACAACCTCTTGTGGAAGTTTTGGCCAAGAGTGGAAGAAGGAAGAAGAGCAAAAACCCAAGAAGAGCACACCCACCCAAAAGGTCACTTCATCTATATAAGGTGACTTCACAAAAGGGTTACTTTACCAAATATGTTACTTCACCAAAAAGGTTACTTTACCAAAAAGGTTACTTCACCTAAAGGTTACTTTTACAAATGGCTTTTATATTCATCCAATGAATACAAAATATTTTTATCTCTTGATCTTCCTTTTGATTAATAATCTATTAATCTATATTAATATTCATTAATCTTAATGGGTTGGATTTAGAATATTAGATGAACCATTAACCCAATACGTCATTAACCCAATAAACCAATGAGTCTAACCCATTACTCAATAAGTCTAATCCGAATTCATTCGAGTCTAACTCAATGTGTATAATTCGAATTAAACTTAACCCCATAATCCATCTCCAAATCAACATGTTTTTTGTGTGTGACCCAATAGGCTCTCATAATGTTGGCAATGTATCTAAAAATTATTTTAAAAACATAAGCAATGAGTGGCATCTAGCAATGCATCATTGCTACCCAAGTGATGAGAATGTCGAAATCCGACCTAACCTTTCCATGTCTATTATCTTTTATAACTCAATGCTTCTATCCTTGATATCTAGATTGATCAATGAGGGATAGAACGTGTCATCCTTTTACCAATCTTTGTATTTCTTGATCTCTAAGTAGACACACTCAATCAAATAAGCTCAATATCACATATTGACTCATTTGAGCATGGTCATGCATTCTTGTGTCCTACTAATCAAGGGGCCTACAGATATCGCTTCCGTTATATGGAAGGGATAGATCCCATCTACATCACTCACATCCCTTCGCATAATTCATTGCATACCCAGTGATCGACTTTATTGTCCACCTTGTTACAGGTGACGTTTGCCGATACCAAAGTACACAACTCCTTATGTAGGGAACTGTAGTGACTTCAGGTCTAAGGACTATTCATACCAATAGTCATATGAAAATATTTATGATACTCATATAACGATCCATGAAACATTCTCATGGTGGGTCATTCAGTATATATTCTCTAATATATACTCATGTGTCAACCTGATATCTCATATCCATGACTTGTGAGATTAAGTCATCTGTTGACCTACATGTTAGTCTCAATGCATTAACATTGTCCTTACATATTAATGCTTGACTATGAATAGTTAAGAGTAGTGTTCCATGTATATCTACAATATCTCACTATCAATTCAACCAATTGATATGTTGTAGATAAGAATCTACTACCCAAGGACCTTATTATACTTATTCAATTGTCACTGAACTGAAATAAATATAATAACCAACTTTACCTTTTATTAATACTGATATATGATATAAAATGAGTCTTTTACAATCATCTCATAATTGGTACCAGGGCTAATACTAACAACACCAGGATGAATCCAGCTAGGTCAGTAGGACACGATAGTTGATACGAAGACTAGATAGGTCAAAGGGCCAACTTGATATCTGATAGGAAGTCCAGCTGGGCCCGTGGGGCCTTACATCTGGCCGAAATCTAGTTTGCGGGCCTGACAACTAGCATGAAAACTTGGTGGGTTAAGAAGCTAGTCAATCGACTGCAAGTTAGTAAGTGGAGGTTGTTGGATCGAGACACATGTGAGAGGGAGTGAATCATGTGTTTTTCAAAAACTTATTTTCTTTGTTTTAAAATCATGAGTACGCACAGTGGAAAAAGAAAATGGACGAACAAAAAGCGAAACAGAGAGAACACAAGCGGTTTACTTAGTTCAGAGTCTTCGACGATTCTTATTCCAAGACCCAAGTCCCGCGGACCTATCGATGAGTAATCCACTAAAGGCCTCTTCCAGTACCTCCAGAAGAGGGAATCGAGACAAGAATAGGGACAGTGTAGCATTCTATACTTTCCTTTTAAAGCAGTAGAATTAAGAATGCAACACTAATAAAAAGGTTACCAACAAAATGGAGAGCTCAATGTGTTGCTATCGGTCTACCGGAGATGATTTGGACATCCCGGAAGCATAGCTCGAAGGCAAACAGACTTTCTAGAGTAACAACAGGGAGCAGAAGCAGTTAGATGCTCAATTGAATGCGTAGTAGTTCGTATGTGTGTTCTGTGTTGAAGCTTTGAGTGAGCAGGCTTATAAAGAGCATGGAAGGCGCCTTCCATAGTCATTGAAGGCGCCTCCAACCTAAAAAACTCGATCCCAAACAACCTAGCACTTATCCACGACAAAGTCCAAATTTCATCCCGCGGAAGGTGCCTTCCATAGCTATGGAAGGCGCCTTCTATGAATATTACGAAGACGCCTTCCATCAATCTTGAAGGTGCCTTCGGATACTGTTCATCCGAAGGCGATTTTGCTCCCTTGTCCTACAAAACCACGTTAGTCCAATAAACAAAATAATAACCTGAAAGACAAATGTTAGCACAATAATAATGAGAAGTGTGAATTAATTCCTGTTCTCCCAAGACCAGGAGCTAGTCAAGGTCTCAGATTAGGAATCTGAAATGGACCTAACCTAGATCGATGCCTACTGTCCCTCAATCGGGATGTGTCTTCACAAGGTCACTCTCCTCTAGTGACTTACCTTAACTTACCAACTTGCCAGTTGTCCAGTCCGCAGACCCAACTAGACTTCCTTGCGAGATATCCAATCAGTCCATCAACCTATCTGGATCTCGCACCAGCTATCTGGTCGGCCTGTCGACCTAGCTGAACTTTGCACTAGTTATCCGGTTGGTCTGTCGACCTAGATGAACTTTACACCAGCTATCCGGTCGGCCAGTTAACCTAGCTGAACTTCTTGCCAGATATCTGGTTAGCCCATTGACCTATCTGGATCTCGTACCAGATATCCGGTCAGCCTGTTGACCTATCTGGTTAATCTCCTGCACACTTGGTAAGATGGTTAGATCACAACAATATCTAACTTAACTTACTTGTCATTTATCAAAACTCGAGTTAGACTGTTAGTGCAAACTGCATCAATAAAGGTAAGTCACTGAAGGAGAGTGATTCGGTGAGAATGCGTCCCAGTTGAGGGACAGTAGGTGTTGGTCCAATTTAGGTCCATTTTAGATCCCTAAATTGAGACTTTGACTAGATTTGGTCTCGAGAAGATAGGGTCTAATTACTACTCATTATTATTATTATACTAACACTTATCTTGCAAGTTATTGGACTAATACTTTTTACAAGGCAAAAGAAGCATAAAAGGCCTCAGGTGAACAATGCCTGAGGTGCCTTCAAGCAGTGGAGGGCGCCTTCGCACTGTTCATGGAAGGAGTTTTCGGTGCTATGGAAGACGCCTTCAGTAGGATAAAATTAGACTTCGTCATAGATAAGGATCGAACTATTTAGGATCAGATTTCTCAGGTTGGAGGCGCCTTTAAAGCTATGAAAGGCGCCTTCCACACCCTTAATAAGGGCATCTCGACCAAGGCTTCAACATAACTTAGTTTACAAGCTTCTATACATTTGATTGGCATTATGATTGCTTCAACGTCCTACTACTACTTCAAAGAAGTCATTCTGTCACCAAGTTACTTTTTAGAGTCATCCAATTATCTCCGGTAGACCGACAGCAACACACGAGTATGTCCAAATTATTGGTAACTTTAATTATGTTACAAACTTTTTTACTGTTGCTTTGAAGTATAGGTTGTTACACTATCCCTATCTTGTATTCGATTACCTCTTTCAGTAGTTCTAAAAGAGACATTTAGTGGATTACTCATTGATAGGTTCGCGGGACCTAGGTCTTGGAGTAACAGTCGCTGAAGGCTCCGAACCAAGTAAAACCGACTGAGTTTTCCGTGTGTGTTACTTGCTTTAATCTTTCTACTGCAATTTTATTTTTAAAATCCCTCTATTTTAAAAATCGTGATTCACCCCCTCTCACGATCCAACAATTTCTACTATACTAATTAATTGTACCATACTTTCTAAATTTTGATTTTTGAAAGTTGTTTGAGCATGTATGGTTATTTTTCAATTTTTCTATTTATACTTTTAATTTTTTTATTTTTTATTTTTTATTTTTAACTTATCAAACATATCTAATGGACATGAATTTGCTAAGTTTAATTTTAACCTAACATTATCTTTTTCTAATTGTACTATATTTTTTTTAAAGTATTTTAATAAATTTGAAAGATTAGTTGGGAGAAAGTGTGTATACCTCACTTACCTCGTGGTTTATTCCTCCCCTTTTATCGCTGCTTTCCTCTGAGGATCCTCCCCCTTAGTCGATACTCATCTCTGAGGAACTTTCAGCGTTCCTCTAGCGGTTTGCCAGCAGGACTAGTCCGGCATAGGCCTCGATCACAGACTTAGAGGACGAAGATTTATCCCACGTTGCCTTCAAATTCTTGTGCTTCGATCTTGTTGGTCTTTTGCTCTTGTCTTTCTCCTTATTTTTCAGTTTAAGGTAGTCATCCTTGATGTGCCCTTATTCTTGACAGTTGTAGTATCAAACATTCCTTTTATTCCGAAAGTACTTTTTCATCTGCGACTTAAATTTATTAGATTTAATAAACTTATTAAATTTTCTTACTAATAATGATGTTTCCTCTTCGTCGATGGATAGTTCAAAGTTTGGATTATCTGTTCTTGCCTTTAGGTCAATCGTCTGACTTGGTTCCTTTACTTCTTCACATCTAGATTCATGAAGTTCTAAAGTAAAAAAATAAACTTTCTAATGTACTAACCTCTAGATCTTTAGAAATATAAATGGAGTTGACTATAGAGGACCATTCGGGTGTCCTTGGAAAAGCATTTAATGTGTACCTTAGAGAATTACGGCTTGTTACCTTTTCTTCGAGATTTGTGAGTTTGGTGATCAGCTCCTTCAGTTTGGTGTGCAGTTGTGCTACTGACTCTTCTTCTTTTAGCCGGAGGTTCGTAAGTTGGTTCTGGAGTGTTGGTTGCTACTCGAAAAGCCTAACGGTTCCACTGTACAAAAATTTTGTACAAAGATCTGAACTTTTTCCTAGCTACCATGTGTTCTTTTAAATTAAACTTGGATCGCCTACGGAACTTAACACGTTTGATCCTAAGTTTAACTTATTTGTTCTTTTAGGTTTAGACTTGGATCTCCTGCAGAACTTAACACGTTCGATCCAAATCACCTAGGTCGCGAAAACAATTAAATATCTATTTCCAAAATCGGCTTCCAGTACTGCATGGCGAGGCACTTGACCTTCTTGGATATGGGAGCAATCACCACCGACTAGACAAAGCCTTTTAAGGAAATTAAATATTTAACCTTCCCATAGTAACCCTAGGTTAACCACTAAGAATAATTGAATCACAAGGAAAAGAAAAATAAAAGAACACAACATCGAAGACTAATTCGAAAAACTAGAATCGCATGCCTCTTGTATTTGGTATTTTTACAAAGAAACAAAACTAACATGATGCGGAAAACAATTATTATAGTTATACTTTTCTTTGTAGATAATGACCTCTTGATCTTCTACCGTATTCCTCTTCTAATCTCGGACATTGTGTGGGCAACGATCTTCCGAGATGAGAACCACCTAGCACCTTCTTCTTCTTCCTTCAAGTTTCGGCCAAGCACAAAACCTCCTAAGGATGAAGAACCTTTTCCGCCAACCAAGCTCCAAGGGATGCAAGCTTCCTCTTCTTCTTCTCCAAGCTAGGATCCGGCCACCACTTGATCTCCAAGAGGAAGAGGGGGTTTGGCCACAAAGATGGAGAGAAGAGAAAAGGAAGGGGCCGGCCACACCAAGGAAGAAAAGAGGGAGAAATAGAATAGAGGTTGTGTATCATGAAGGCACCCAAACCCCCTCTTTTATAATCCTTAGCCTTGGCAAATAAGGAAAATTTAATAAAACCTTCCTTAATTCTTTTTCCATTAAAAAGGAAAATTTTAATTAATTAAAATTAAAATCCTTTTCTTAATGCATATGGCCGGTCACATCAAAACAAGCAAATAAGGAAATTTTTTCGCTAGAAAAATTAAAGCTTCCTAATTTGTTTCCGGAAAAAATTTAAAATAAAATTTCTCTTTAATAATCCCTTCATGGTTGATGTTATAAAAGGAAATTTCTATAATTTTAAAATTTATCTTTTCAACATGTGGATGATTTATAAATAAGGAAAGTTTTTATCAAAATTAAAATCAACCTTTTAATCTACAAATAAGGAAAGAGATTTAACTCTTCTCTTAATCTTTTGTAGAATCTTATAAAAGAAAATATTTTAATTTTTAAACTCTCTTTTAAATCATGTATTCCACATAATAAAAAATTTAAAATTAAAATTCCTTTTCTATTTTTAATGGCCGGCCACACATAGATTGAACCCATGCTTGGGCCGGCCACAATCATTCCCATCTAAACATGGTTTGGCCGGCCCCTTGCTTGGGCTCCAAGCAAGGCTTGGCCGGCCCCTTTTAGATGGGTACGAAGTTGGGTATAGGTGGGTATAGTACTCTATAATTAAGAGGCTACGATAGGGACCGAGAGAAGGAATTGGTTTTGGTCTCCTAATAAAATTAAGCATCCCGTGTTCACCCCGAACACACAACTTAATTTTATCAATAATAATTCATTCCACTAGAGAACTATTATTGAACTACCACACCAATCCCAAATTACATTTTTGGGCTCCTTCTTATTATGAGTGTGTTAGTCTCCCTGTGTTTAAGATAATGAATGTCCACTAATTAAATGAGTTACTGACAACTCACTTAATTAATATCTTAGTCCAAGAGTAGTACCACTCAACCTTATCATCATGTCGGACTAAGTCCACCTGTAGGGTTTAACATGACAATCCTTATGAGCTCCTCTTGAGGACATTCTCAACCTAGATTTTTAAGACACAGTTTCCTTTTATGATCAACAACACACACTATAAGTGATATCATTTCCCAACTTATCGGGCTTATTGATTTATCAAACTAAATCTCACCCATTAATAAATTAAAAAAATAAATATCAAATACATGTGCTTGTTATTATATTAGGATTAAGAGCACACACTTCCATAATAACTGAGGTCTTTTTTCCTTTATAAAGTCAGTATAAAAGAAACGTCCTCTAATGGTCCTACTCAATACACTCTAAGTGTACTAGTGTAATTATATAGTTAAGATAAACTAATACCTAATTACACTACGACCTTCCAATGGTTTGTTCCTTTCCATCTTGGTCGTGAGCTACTGTTTATAATTTATAAGGTACTGATAACATTTTCTTCTGTATGTGGACACCACATACTATGTTATCTACAATATAAATTAATTGAACAACTACAAATAAATGTAGATAATTTGACCAAATGTGATTCTTTATTCAAAATAAATGTTTACAAAAGCTTAGACTTTCAGTATACACTCTAACATGGAGAAGGTCTCATCTAGCGAGCTTTTCTTCAGAAGTTCCTTCATGTAACTCTAGGAACTTTTTCTAAAGTTCCTTTGCTAATTCGTAGGCGCCGATTCTGCTGATTTCTTGAGGTGGCAGCATGCTTAGTTGATAGAATTTGGCTTGTCCATATCTCTAAAGTCCGCTTGCTCTTTCTTTATATATCCAAATATACTCTTCTTTTTGTTCATCATTTTTGATCTTTTGGAGATATAAAATCATATTTAATTATTAATAAAACTTCAAAATTGATTTTAAAAAATATCTCCATGCATTTTTTCGATAAGGCGAATTCTCCCTTGAAGTTCGGTGGATAGATGCTAGGTCAGCCATCATCTCAGTGCTTCAGTTGGCAGCTAGTCTTTCTGAAGTGGTTTGACTCTAATACCATTTGTTAGAGCATCGGGGCCGATAAGAGGAAGGGTGAATTGCTTGCAAAATAAAATCACCCCTTTCTCAATTTTTCAACTTAGTTAGATAGCACAATTAATTTTTCAACTAAAAGAAAGAAATAAAAAGGTTAAAAATTAACTTGGTTATAACCTAGGTAGTTGTTAATTCAAGACTCTGAAAGTGCTCCACTAGAATTCTCCTTTGTTGCAGGCAGAGAAGTCTCTTAAAGAAATTGACAGCTCAAAAGAAAGACTAGGAAATAGTACAGAATTTGTTGTTCAAGTTATAATTATTTCCTAACTCTAGGGGTCTTTTTATAGCCCCTAGAAAACTCTATCTGAGGTTGGAAGGTGCCTCCAAGATGGTCCAAAGCGCCTTCCATTAGATAAGTTTTATCTGTCAAAGATAAAACTCTATCTTAGCTAACCATCACTGAAAGGCACCTTTTATGAGGTAGAAGGCGCCTTCGCACTGTTTGTTGTAGGTACCTTCCAAGCCATGGAAGGTGCCTTCCATAAGGCAGATCAACTCTTTAGCTGATCTCTTCGCATGGGTGACTCTCCGGCTAACCAGAATTGAGCTCACCTGAACCCAACTCCAGCCTTCTCTTAGAGTAGGCTTCTTCCCCGACTTTTCATCCCTCGAATGACACACATGTCCTTCTTATCTACCGATGTATTCTTCAACAATATCTCGTTCCTTAGATACACCGAGCCCATTGATTCCTTTTTCTGTGTCATCCTTCTCGCTAGCTACATCTTTCACTCGACTTCTTGTGTTCCTAAGCTCTTGCACACTTAGACACAAGGATTAAAGACAAACAGGACTTAATTTAATTTAGTTGACCATATCAAAATCACCACAGGATACTTACAAGAATTATACCTCATTTTAGACTTTTTGTATTAAAAAATAAAGGACAACTAGGTAACGATCTTTGCATGCCGTGAATAGAAAGAATTTTTTTTTACTTAGAGATTTCATGTAAAATTTAAATTATGATGGAAGATTTTAAGATAATTTATCCATATTGTAATTTATTTATTTACAAAATATTTATTGTAATCATTTTTAAAAAAATACCTTTAACAACTTATGGTCTGTCTAAGACCTATGCCTTGCAAAATAATTTGTTAAGGCTATTACGGCCTATGGCTAATAAAAGTGGTTTTATGTTTTAGTATTATTTATATTTTTTTAAAAAAAGGAAATATTCACTCTTAATTTTAGATTAATTTGAAAAACATCAATTTTAAATTTTAAATTATTCTAATTTTATTTATTATTAATTTTTTTAATTATATATCTTATTTTTAAAATTTAATAGATTCTTTTTTTATGCATTGATCTCTTAAAAACCTCTTACAATTATTGAAGATCTTGTACTATTATCATCTCTCATCGATGTTCTTATATCTTCTTTCTCTCTCACTCGATAATTCAATGCGCTTATCTTTATTCATCGATGATACTCTCAAAAGATATTCTTTTTCTCTCCTACTGATGATCTCTTTTCTTTTTTCTTCCTCTTTAGGATAAGAGCAACAAGTAAGAGTTTTGCATTCGATACAAAGTAGTATGTTAGGCTTTTTAAACATCTAATTTGATTTTGAAAAATATACATAAAAAATAAAAAATAGAAGGATTTACTCCATCTAAAAAAAAGTTATACTTTTATAGATGTGTTACAAATATTAAAAATCAAAATTTCAAAACATCAATTAAAAATTTAAATAAAAAATAAATTAAATTTCATAATAATTTAAAGGTGGAGAAGCTTTTACACAATAAAAGCTTAAGTAGTTGCTAGGAAGTTAGTACAAGAGTTGATGTCTAATTCTCTAGCTACAGGGTTTTTTTTATAGGGCCTAGAAATTCTATCTTCAGCTTGAGGGTACCTCCCATAAGCATGGAGGGTGCCTCCAGCGTGACATTTGGATAAAATTTTATCCAAATACGAAATGGTCACTTTGGCTAGGTCGAGGGTGCCCTCAAGGTTATGGAGGGCGCCCTCAATGTTATGGAGGGTGCCCTCTATGGAGGGCGCCCTCTACATCATAGAGGCGCCCTCAATGGAGGGCGCCCTCAATGACATGGAGGGCGCTCTCAATGTCATGGAGGTCGCCCTCTACCTGCAGCATATAAATACCTCCAGTTTTTTTTTTTTTTGGATCTTCCGCAGCTCCATTCACTTGGGCGATTGCGGCCAACCAAAATAGGGCTCACCCGAACTCAATTTCCGGCCTTCTCCTCGAGTAGGCTTCCGCTCCAGCTTCTCATCCCTCGAACATCGCATACATTCTTCTCGTCCATTGGTGTACTCTTTCACAGCTCTTTCGTCCCTCGGACACACCGAGCCCGTCGTCTCCCTTCCCGTGTCATCCTTCTCGCCAACTGCGTCTTCCACTTGACTTCCTATGCTCCTAAGCTCCTGCACACTTAGACACAGGGATCAAAACCAAACAGGACCTAACCTAACTTGGTTGATCACATCAAAACAACCATGTGATCCAACAATCTCTCCCTTTTTGATATGCATTAACCCAAGTTCAAGTTAGGGTAAAAACTAATAAGTAGTAATTGAAAAATAAATATTTTAAGTATAAATTTACAATAAAAGAAATTGTAACATTAAATGTAATTCAAGAAAAAAAATAATAAAAACCTAACTCCCCCTAATTCCCCTAGAACTTGTACCTATTTCTCCCCCTTTGATCACATCGAAAAAAACGGGGTACAAATTTCCAAGTTAATGATTTTAAAAATATTAAAATAATTTCTGAGTTATGAAATTTTTAAATAATTGACAAGGATTTAAAAGCATTATCTTAATTATCTTAATCAATTTGTCAATTAAATATTCAATTCGATAATCGGCTTCCAGGCTGTGGCGAGGCATTAGGCCTTCTTGGTTATTGGATCATCAACCACTTCTAGACAAAGCCTTTTAAGGAATTCAAATATTTAATTTTTCTGAAAGCTTTAAAAAAAATTAAACTAAGTATGATTTCAGAACCTAATATAGGTTCCTTCCTACTGGGTTGGATAAATATCTGGGGGGTACATATCCTCTAGGTATTCTTCTGAGTTGTCCTTGATATTTTCTAATGTACTAGTTTAACTTTCCATAAATTCTAAGTTTTGATTTTTGAGAGTTATTTGGTTTTAAGCATGTATTTGTTTTCAAACTTTCAATTTGTATTTTTAATTTATCATTTTCTGAATTTAAATTATCTAGCTATCTTTTTAAATCAGCAATCTCTTTTTTTGAATTTACTAAATCTTTTGTAAGAACCTTGATAAACTTAAAAGACTGCTTAGTAGATAGAGCACGTACCTCACTTACCTCAATTTCTGATGCTCCCCCTTCATCGCAGCTTTCTTCTTCTGATCCTCCCCCTTCATCGATGCTCATCTCCGAGCTTGTCTCATCTTCTACTTGGTGATTTGCTGTTAGGGCAAGTCCGGCGTAGTCTTCGACTTTAGATTCGGAAGACGATGAATCATCCCATGTGGCTTGGAGGTTATGTTTGAACCGAGCTGGTTTCTTATTCTTTTCCTTATCTTTGCTCTTCAATTTTGGGCAGTCATCTTTGATATGCCCTTCTTCGTTGCAGTTATAGCAACGGACCATCTTTTTATACTGCTTTCTTGACTGTGATTTAAATTTATTAATTTTAATAAATTTACTAAACTTTCTTACCAGTAGAGCCGCTTCATATTTGTCAATCGATGCTTTGGAGTCAGGATCGTCCATCTTGGCTTTTAGGGCAATATTGAGATTTGACTTTTCTTTAGGTTTTGCAATTCGAGATTCATGAAGTTTAAAAGTAGAAAATAAATTTTCTAGCGTACTTATCTCAAAATCCTTAGAGATGTAGTATGCATCTACTAAGGACACTCATTCTGACATTCTCGGGAAGGCGTTGAGCGCATATCGAATTGAATCTTGGTTTGTTACCGATTCTCCGAGATTATTTAGTTGAGTAATCAGTTCTTTGATTCGTGCTTGGAGTTGCGCTACCTTTTCTCCATTGTGGATCCTCAGGTTCGTTAGCTGGGTTCAGAGAATGTCTCGCCTTGCTAACTTTGCTTCCGAGGTGAATTTATAGAGTTCTAAAAACTTCTCCCAGATATCTTTGACGGAGTCGTAGCTGCCGATTTGATTGACCTCCTGGGGTGGAAGAACGCTGAGCAGATGGAACTCTGCTTTGTCGTTCGTCACGAAGTTGGCTTGCTCCTTCTTCGTCCATTGGTGTTCTTCTTTATCTTTTAGAACTACAAAGTCGTATTTCATTATTAACAGAATTTCAAAATCTATTTTAAAAAATACCACCATCCGGCGTTTCCATTGTCTGAATTCTCCGTCAAATTTTAGAGGGTTAATGCTTGCATTGGCCATCATCTTGACCTTATTGCTTCAGTCGGCGGTTAGTCCTTCTGAGGTGGTTGGGCTCTGATATAAATTGTTGGTGCAGCAGGCCGGCAAGAGGGGAGGGGTGAATTGAAATAAAAAAAATACCCTCCTCGTTCTTTCAACTTTTAAGGTGCAATAATAATAAATAAAATAAAATAACAGAATTAAAGAAGAGACTTAAGGATTGACTTGGTTACAACCTAGGTAGTTGTTAATCCAAGGCGGTTGAAAAGCTCAGTTAGAATCTCCTTCTCTGAAGGTGGAGAAGCCTTTTACACAATAAAAACTTAAGTAGTTGCTAGGAAGTTAGTACAAGAGTTGATGTCTGATTCTCTAGCTCCAGGGCCCTTTTTATAGGGCCTAGAAATTCTATCTTCGGCTTGAGGGCGCCTCCCATAAGCATGGAGGGCGCCTTTAGCATGGCATTTAGATAAAGTTTTATCCAAATGTGAAACGGTCACTTTAGCCAGGTTGAGGGCGCCCTCAAGGCTATGAAGGGTGCCCTCAATGTTATGGAGGGCGCCCTCTACATCATGGAGGAGCCCTCGATGGAGGGCACCCTCAATATCATGGATGGCGCCCTCTACCTGCAGCATATAAATACCTCCAACTTTCCTTTGGATCTTCCGCTGCTCCATTCGCTTGGGTGATTTCGGCCAACCGAAATAGGGTTCACCCGAACTCAATTTTCGGCCTTCTCCTCGAGCAGGCTTCCGCTTCGTCTTCTCGTTCCTCGAATGTCGCGTACGTTCTTCTCATCCATCAGTGTACTCTTCCGCAGCTCTTTCGTCCCTCGGGCGCACCGAGCCCGCATGCTCCCTTCCTGTGTCGTTCTTCTCGCCAGCTACATCTTCCGCTCGACTTCATGTGATCCTAAGCTCCTGTACACTTAGACACAGGGATCAAAATCAAACAGGACCTAACCTAACTTGGTTGATCACATCAAAACAACCATGGAGTCCAACATAGGGTGCCTCCATTCAGCTCCGAGGTGCCTCTCCATAGCTCTGAGGTGCCTCGAACAAATGCTAACTTATGCATTTTAACTCATGCAAAATATGTTAGTCCAAATATCAAAGATACCATATAAAAAAGAGTTAGTATATAAATAAAATAAATTTATGACTTAGATCTTGTCTTATCGTGGTCTAATCATGATCTCAACTTAGACTTTCAAAATTGATCTAAGTTAGATTAGCACCTACCTAACCTCCAATTAGGACTTACCCTTTCCTAACATCCAGTTAGGATTAGTCACTTAGTAGACTTCTCACCTATCTAACCTTTGGTTAGGACTTACCCTTACTTGTCATCTAGTCCTAACTAGACTTTTTTATTTCCAAACATTAAGTCCTATTTGAATTAACCTTTAGTTAACCTGACTTAACATTGATATATTATCAAACATCAAAACCCTAGAGGTTGATTGCACTAATAAAAAGAACATCCTATGTTAATTTTTTATTAAAAGGGAGTCTCACTCCTGTAAAATGATACAACTATCTTCTAATGTTGTTCTCATTATTATCCTATATGTATCTCCCAGTACAAAAATACCTGATTTAGCAACGGAAGTTAAAATTCATCGCTAAACTAGCGACAGATGTTAACTTCTATCACTAATCAGAGACTAATATCAAAATCTGTCTCTAATTAGTGACATAATTTAGTTTCCATCACTAATTACCGACGGAGAAGAGTTTCTGTCATTATTATGGGAACAAAATTTCATGCTCGTCGATTAATAGCAACGAAATAGAGATGGAGTCTCTTTTTCGTTGCTCTTTTAATGACAGAATTATAATTCTATCATTATTTAGCGACAAACTTTAAATCTCGCCACTAACATAGCGAAGGAAAAAAAATATTTTGTCGCTATATTGGTGATCAAAATTAGTGCTAAACCGCGATCTCGCATTCCCTTATCTCTCTGATGTTCTCTCCGATCTCCGGTGTCCTCTCCAATTTTTAACATCTCTGGCATCCTCTCCTCCTCGATCTTGATATGCTCCTCTTCCCTTCCCTCTCCTCTTGTTTTTTACGTCGTGAGCTCGTGACCGTGAGCTTAGCCAACCAGATCTACCCTAGCTGTTAGGCTTTAGTGGGCCACGGCCTTAGGCTTGGCCTGAGGCCTTGCCTAGTTGCAACCACAACCCTAGCCATGAGGCCTTAGCCAGCCATGAGTTGTAGGGTTTGGAAAAATTCCTAAATATTATAAGTTAGATTCTAACCTAGTTTTTGGCTAGTTGTAGGGTTTAGAGTTTAAATTCTAACTCGAGGGAGGTTCTTTAGAAATTTTTGAGTCCTTTTATTAAGCAATTGTATACTTCAATACTTTATGTGTTCATGGCATGCTTAGTTAATATATGGATTCATGTATGTAGTACCTCTCTTGTATTGATGAATGATGAATGTCTGCTTAAGAATATGCTTATATTGGTCATTCGTCTTTTGAGATTATTCTTATTTTTTGTTTTATATGTCAATATGATATTTTTGCCCTTAACTTACAGAAACTATTGCATAATTGTTATAGATGATCCATTAGATAAGTTAGGTCATGATCAGTTGTGATAATTGTTATAGAAATTAGTAAGTTTTTTACTTATGTTGATAATGTTGAAAATTTTATTGTCATTATGATACAATATATATGAATAAAGCTTGGATGTATAATAGATTAGAAAATGAATTTATTTGAGATAAAATATTTTGTTAGAGTTGAAGAGTTTATGAAGTTTACTAAGAGTCATCCAGAATATATGAATGTTGTCGAGTTATAATGTCCGTGTAATCATTACAAATGTAGAAATAAAGCTTTTCATGATGAGAATACCATAAAAGTACATATATGTAGAAAGTGGTTTTATTCTAAATTACTACAATTGGTACGATCATGAAAAGTCTTATTTATTTCATTCAATTGGAACTTCAGTTGCTTCCTTATCTAGCACAACTGCTTCAGGAGAATAATGATCTAATGAAAATGCAATGCAATTAATGGTTCATGATGCAATGAATGCAATTAATCATTCAAATATAGATGAAACACCAACACCTAAAGTTTAACGATTGTATGACATATTAGAGGCTAGTGAAAGAAGTGTGGGAAAGTATTCCATCTGGTCATTCCCAACTATCAACTACTGTAAGGTTATTGAATATCAAGGCAGAACATCGTTTGTCAAAACAATATTATGATGACATTTGTCAATTGATGTCAAAGTTGCTCCCTGCTGATCACCTAATGACAGATAACTTATACAGTATAAAGAAATTGGTGAGGGATTTAGGTTTACCTGTAGAGAAGATTGATTGTTGCATAAACAATTGCATGATATTTTGGAATGAAGACAGTGAACTTATTGAATGCAGAATTTGTACTTACCTTCATTATAATAATGATAGTTGCATACCAGGGAAGAAAAAAAATAATTGCATGGAAAGTTACGTATTACTTCCTGTTAACTGCTAGACTTCAATGCTTATATGTATCTACAACAATAGTAAGCCACATGAGGTAACATCATGAGCATGTGTATGAAGGAAGTATAATGTGTAGGATCATTGGCACATAAGAGGGGGGGGAGTGAATCATGTGTATTTAAAAACTTAATCTTTTTTAATTTTAGAAACACGAGTGAACAACGGAATTAAAAATAAACTAAGACGAGAAAAGAAAAAAGGGCACTATCAATTTATTTAGTTCAGAGCGTTCAGTGACTCCTACTCCAAGACTCAGGTTCCTTAGACCTATTGATGAGTAATCCACTAAATTCTCTACCAGTAAACTCCCGGTAAAGTAATCGAGTATAACAAGTAAAGAAGAAAAGTGTAACAACCCTACACTTTTCTTTTATAAGTATAAAAGATATACAATAAAAGAAATCGTTACCAACACTTAGAATAATTGAATTTGATCAAGCTCCTATGTCAGTGTTTGTCTGCCAACAACGGTCAGACCTAGTAGAGTTGCAATAGTTGGATAACGAAGTAGCAGAATGATCAAAAGTAAGCTTATAGAAGTTATGTCTAAATGACTGGCGAAACTCTGCTTTTAAAGATTGTTGAGGGTGCCTCCAACCATATCTGAGGTGCCTCCAACCTCAAAGTTTATCTCATAAGATAATTCCTAAAGCCCTCAGTCTTTATCGGCACGAGGGTGCCTCCAAGCACTCTGAGGCCCCTCTAATGCGCCTTCGAGGGGCCTCCAATGTGCCTCTAAGGCGCCTCTACACAGCAAACTTCTATCCCTAAAGTTTATCCTCATGAGGGCACCTCTACCCTATCAAGGGTGCCTCCATTAAGTCTGAGGTGCCTCACTGTAGCTCGGAGGTGTCTCAAATACTATTCATTTGAGTTTCACTCTTGCATATTAACCTTGTAAAAAAATGTTAATCCATAAAATAAAATATAACCTACAAAATAGAGTTAGATAGTTAAGATAAAATAATTATTAATTAGATATTATCTTTCCAATACTAGGATCTAGTTATGGTCTCAACTTAGACATCCGAAATGACTATAAGTTGGATCATGCCTATAGTCCCATCGAGACTCATTCTCACCGGATCTCTCTATTCCAGTGACTTACCTTCACTTACTAGTTGTAGTCACTTGAATTGTCTCTTGACCCATCAGGTATTCCTGCTAGTTGTCAAGTCCGCAGACCCAACTAGACTTCAGCCATCTGTTAGGTTTCATAGACCTAGTTGGACTTCCTGCCAGATATCGGATCACACCTTGACCTATCTGGATTTTATGTCAGTTATCAAGTCCTCAGACCTAACTGAGTTTCAGCTTTGTGTCAGGTCATTTAGATCCGTCAATTCCTACACACTAGGTAAAAGTATTAGATCACACAGAATCTAACTTTAACTATTTGTCATGTATAAAAACTGAAGTTTAATTATTAATGTCAACTGCACTAACATAATGTGTCATCCTTATGATTCCCCTACATGGAAACATCTTAATACAATACTTTCCTCCTTTGTAATAGAACATTGAAATGTGAGACTGACTTTCTAGAGATGGATTTCAGTCATTTGTTCAGTCAAGATAGTAATATTTATCTTGGCTAGTTATATTAATACCGTACAACTTACCACCATGGATGTGTATAAAAGATAAATTCATGATCCTTATTATGCTTATTCTAAATCCAACAAATCTGAAAGAGAAGATAGGTGTTTTCTTACAACCTCTAATTACTGGGCTGAATGAATTATGAAATGTAGGATCATAAACTTATGATATTGTAAGTAAAACTAATTTTACCTTTCATACTACTTTATTATGGATTATTATTTTTTAGCATACTCAACATTGTTAAGATGAAGCACCACTAGTAAATTGGCATGTCCATATTGCATGACAGAGTCTGATGCATTTTCATTATCTTGCAGTGGGAATGTGTCTTGGTTTGATAATCACAGAAATTTTTACCAGTTGAACACTTTTTCAGGTGAAATAAGAAAATTTTTATAAAGAATATTGTAGTCAGAAAACTTCCACCAACAATCAAGTGATGTGAATAAATTATTGACCAAATAGACAGCTATAGATTCCTACCCATATCTCAGTCTGATTTTGATGAGATAAATAAATACATTGTTAGGTTTTGCAAGTGTAATTGGAAGAAAAAAAATATTTTCTGGGAGTTGTCATATTGGCAGTATTTACTCATTCAATATAATTTAGATGTGATGTATGTTGATAAATTTTTTTGATAATATCTTCAATATTGTGATGAATGTTCTTGGAAGAACTAAAGACATCATAAAATCATGTGATAAATTAAAAGAACTAGCATACCTGAGTTGCATCAGAATGAAACAACAAATCAATTTCTAAAGGCTTGTTATACATTAGATAAAGAAGGTAAACAAGTTTTATATAGTTGATTGAAAAAAATCAAATTTGTTGATGGGTATGCCTCGTATATGGCCCGATGCATGGACATGAATAAGTTAAAAATGTTTGGAATAAAGAGTGATGACTGTCATGTGTTTATACAAAGACTTATTCCAATAGCTTTCCATGACCTACTACCTAATAATATTTGATAATCACTTATAGAATTGAGTCTATTTTTCAAAGATTTAGCATCGAGGTGTGTTATGGCGGTTGATATGTTTCATCTAGAAGTAGACATTCCTCTCATATTAAGTAAGCTTGAGTGTATATTCCCATCCATTTGTTTGATTCAATGGAACATCTACAGTTCACCTACCTTACAAGGCACAACTAGTTGATCGTGTGCATTACAAATGGATGTATTCATTTGAATGGTTTTTGAGAAAATTAAAGAATAATGTTCATAACGAAGAAAAAGCTGAGGGGTCAATATGTAATACTTATTTTGTTGAAGAAGCATCTTCTTTCTGCTCATATAATTTTTCTAATAATGTAAAAATTAGACATTGTAAGTGTTCTCGAAATTTTGATGATAGTGAGCCGATAGACTCAAAGATGCTTTATATTTTCAAGTTTTCTAGTACACTAATGGGTGTATTTAGTTTGAGATGGTTAAATCAACAAAAATATCATGTTGCAAGAATATATATACTCTTGAATTGTGAAGAAGTCAAATCCTACAAAAGTAAGCTGACTGATATAATCAAACACTTATCCCCTTATATTTGTTTGATATCTCAATTATCTTAAAATTTTCTTCTGTGATAGCTTTTATGAACAACTATAAATATAAAATCTATCAATCAATGCAAGTGAGGTAGAGAAAAAGTTAGAGACAGAATTTGTATTATGATTTCAAATTTATGTAAGTTAGATAATACATTATTTTTTCATACATCCATATCAAATTCCCACCTAATTTATATCATAACTACTCTTATAGATGAATGATTATAGAATATCAAATGTGCAAGATGAAAGGATAATCAATCTTGCATTTAAACCCCTCCGTAAGATAAGAGTGTTCTCTGGTTACTATGTTAATGACTTCATATTCCACATGACACAAAAGATTCACGTAGACTAACTGTTAATTCTGGTGTTTACATAAAATGATTTATCCACAACAATAATTCTGAGTTTAATTATGATGGGAGACTTGAAGAAATTATAGGTTGAATATCATGCCTTACCTATAAAAAGGTGTGTGTTATTCAAATAATCTTGGTATGATCTAACTCCAAGAACAGGTACCAGAATACATTCAAACTATAATTTAGTTGAGGTTAATACAAGTAAAAGCTTCAACAAGTATGAACCTTTCATGTTCACCGTACAAACGGGTCAAGTTTCTATCTTGAATATCTGATGAAAAGAAGAAGAGCTAGCGAATAGTTAGTAGTTTGTTAAATGAAGCTTTGCTCGACCATAGAAATATCGAACTTCATCATGACCCAAAACCATGATGCATTTCAAAATAAAGAAGTGGAGATATATTCAGTAGATTCTCATATTCAATCAACATCTCAATTACTTCTAGATGTTAATATACTTTATGAGAAGATAGATGATTGAGAGATATTCAATAGTGAGGAGCTTATTGAACTAATAGAGTATGGCGAGGAGGACTTACAAAATGTTAATGTTAATGATTTAGATTCGTAAATCTCATTAGTTCTTCCTTGTAAGTCATTAATGTTAAGGTTAATTTTTGTTTAGATCTAAATCTGACTAGTTCTACTATATAAGTCATTATTATTCTAATTTGATTATTATTGTGAATGTGCATGTGTTATAATGTACTTGTGCATATATAGACATGTCAAATCAAGTAACAGCATTCTGTGGCCAAATTATGTTGCAGATTGTTGGGGGTTGGTAAGTATTGATGTTATTAGTAATTTTCAATTATCTTTTTTTTATTTGTAACATATTTCTAATATTTATAATTTTTGATACAATTTTATTTCAGATGGTTATCAGATGGTGGCATACATATCATCGAAATTTAAAGAATGAGTGTGTGTTTCTTGTACTACATAAAGGTATATAGACCAGGAGATGAGAGATTTTTATTATGAGAATTTTTTTGTAAATAATTTTTATTATCAAGATTTTTATTCTTTTTTATACTAATTTGTGAACTTTTTGTTGCAGAAAAAATATACTTGGGAGCTAGGGCACCAGGCAATATTTTATGCAACCTGGAACAATGATTATGTCAAAATCTACGAAGATATGCTATACAGATGTAAACAAAAGGGTACAAGGCAATCTTTTGTACCAGAGAATATTTGGGATGAATGGGGAGCCATTTGAGCTATAGAAAGATGGTAGTCAAATTCAATAACAGCTCGAACCAACAGAAACATTGAACTAGCAAGCCTTAGCACTGAATCCACAAAGCATACAGTTGGATCTTGATCGATCGTAGAGCATGTCATGCATAGACTTGGTGAGTTTATACTTAATAAAGTTATATAAGAATTCTTTAATTATTAATAAATTTATTTTAATTATATTATATTATTTAATATTTAGGCCAATAAACTACAAAGACCTCCTACTTGTTGAGAGGTATTTGGCAAGACACATAAGAAAAAGGATGACACATTTATCAATTCTCGATCGAAGATATTAGATGTAACAATATAAACTTGAATACCTTTAACTTTTCTTATTAATGATTAGCTATTCTAATTGTATATATGATATAAATATTTTTATTTAAATAGGAATAAATGACTACTAGAGTTGCATATATGTCTTAGTCTGCTAGAGAGGGAGATGAGCCACAGACTCTATCCATCAATCAGTTAAATTTTTAAAAAATAATAATCTCAGTTAACCTCATTGACTATTCCTAGGGGTGACCGGCCCGGTCCCACGGAAGTTTCTTACCGGTCACAAGGGTAAATCGGGAAATGCACACAGCGGCCAGCCTAAAAGCACAGCATCCTTTGATTACGCCCCCCCATTTGGTGGAAAAAATCCTGCAAATATGCCGTAGCTGGGGTTCGAACCATGGGTGCTTGGGGGACAACCTAGATGCCCTACTACGACACTATGGCCCTGGGGACATTATCACGTTTAATCCCAGTTGGCCTCATTGACTATCTCTGGGGTGACGGGCTCGGCCCCACGGAAGTTTCCCACCGGCCACCAGGTAAATCGGGAAGTGCACGCAGTGGCCAGTCCAGAAGCCCAACATCTTTTTGGTTACGCCCCCCATTTGGAGAAAAAATTCCTGTAAATATGTCGTAGCTAGGGTTCAAACCGAGGGTATCTGGGTGACAACCTGGATGCCCTATCGTAGCATCATGACCCCGGGGACATCAATCAGTTAAATAAGATTTATTCTGATGTGATCGGTTGAAGGAAAAAGAGCTCCTCCCTCTATGTTCTTGGGTCTCATGCGAGAGTCCTATATGATTGTGTCCTAGGGTCAGGGGTCATCCCAGCGGATTATCTACTTGAGTAGAAGCCTTAGACAAGAAAACCAAGAGTTGAAGAATCGACTCTTGACATTATAGAAAGGATTTGAAAAGTCTCGGTAATCTCAAATAAGATATGAGTAAATTGGACAGGAAATGTAGGAATTCATGGCTCGATTGAGTCAAACGTCGCATGATTTTGACTCTCAAGAGACTTAGGACCCTCAAGACTCTCACGATATTAATTAGTAGTTAACTGAGAGGTGTGTTGGCCTTTTACTTTTTTTTATCACTCATGAAATATACAAAATAGATCTATTAATTTCATATTAGATGCATCTCTAATTGTATTATATCTTTTCAGGAACATTGTAGGTAATGATATATTCTATATATTACCATCTGCAGATATCCAAACTAGCATTCAAGTATTTTGTTTTAAAACTTGTAAAATTATTGTCTAGTTACATGATTTTATACTGTTGACTTTGTTTAGTTTAAATTTAATTTGCTAGTCATAATTCTGATGATATATTATACTTTTTGTAGGACTAAATATCACTAACTAGTTTTGGAGTGGGATTGATTATCTTTGCTAAGAGGTTTTTATTATCGTTGGTAATGTATTTGGATGTATTGCATTTAAATATTTATTACTAAAATTTTAGATATCTTGGATATTCATCTTTATTTTGTTATTGGATTGAATTTGATATATGGTTGGATTGAATTTGATAGTATCATTTTTGTGAATGTGTTATGTGGATTGTATTGTTTGTTATGGTGTGTTGTTATAATGTGTAATGTGAATGCTATGTTATGTTTGTGAATGCGTAATGTGAATGTGTTGTGAAAATTATCGTCTTGGTATTGATTGATCTGTATGTAAATAGGGAAAATGTGAAAATAGAAAGTTTCTGCTAGAATTTTCACGTTAATTAGCAATGAAATTTTAAAATTCTGTTTCTAAACCTAGCGACGAAATTTTAATTTTCCGTCTCTAGTGAGTGACGAAATTTTAATTCTGTAATAAAGTTACGACGGAATTTAAACTTTCATTTCTAAGTTTAGAGATAGAATTAAATATTCTGTTTCTAATTTTAGAGATGGAATTAAATATTCCGTCTCTAATTTTAATAATAAAATTAAAATTCTGTCTTTAAATTTAGCAGCTGACAATTAAATTTCATCCCTAAATGATGTCAGTGACCTATTTTATAGCGACGGTAATAATCAGTCGCTATGTTTAATTAACGACTAATTAGCGATAAATAATTTTATCACTAATCTACTTTTTTCTTGTAGTGCCCCATCTAAAATGAGTGCATCAGCTATGAAACTGTAGCTACTATATAGTTATAGTAACTACGAAATCATAACTGCTATAACATGTAAAAAAAATTTTAAGACTAAAATATTTTGGAGCCTCCGAAAATACTTTAAATAATATTTTTGGGCATGAAATCAAGTCATTATGGATTCCGCCTAATACTCAGTTGTAGATCTCTCAATGAGCTCTAATTTAATATGGTCTCTCAAAGTTTATGGTTTAATATTCGCGTTGTACCAATTACGAACTATAGTTGCTACAACTACGTGGCAATTCAGTTGTAGCAACTACAAAATCATAGCGGCTACAATATGAATATTATTCAATTTTGAGAGACCATAATTTTTAATTCAAATTTTATATATCAAATTGAAACTTGTTTAGAAATCTACAACTGATTACAAGGTGAAACTTATAATCATCCAATTTCAAGTTCAAAAATATTATTTAAATTCTTTTTGGAGGTTTTAAACAATTTTAGTCTTAATTTTTTTTTTATGTTGTAGCATAAATCGTAGCTATTATAACTATGTAGTAAATTATAATTATTATAACTATAGTTTTTAATAATTATAAAATTATAATTACTATAATATGTCCGATTTAAATGTGAGATGTGATAATAATAAGAATAATACGGTAGGAAAATTTTATAATTTTATAAGAGAATGTGATATCTTTGGATAGGGAGATTCCATTAAAAAAAATGCCTTTTCACTTGTATCTTTTTTTTTATTTACTTCCTATAGTTTTAAATTAACAACTCCTTATTAGAAAGTACATGATTTTACTAAAATATTAATAGTTTTGAAATATCAAATTATTGGCCAACCTCTGTTTGATTCTGGGCAATTATCATTTTTTATTTTTTAAAAAAAAATATAATTTAATAATTGGTAAAATAAAATACATTTCTTATTAACTCTGACTATATTCACATATTTTTCAAATATTTTATTTTGTTTTCATTTTTAATTTCTAAATGTAAAACTTAAAAAAAAAATCAGCAGTTAAAAAGACCCATTTGACTCAAATTTATTTAAAAATTAAAAATATAATGTCTAATGAAACTAATTATCGAATGGCATTTTTGTAAATTCAATGCCCACGGCGAGTCGGTATTAATTCCGATCATCCTCTTATTATTCACATCCTGTCGTTTTCGCTGCTGCTTCATCGATAGGAAATGCATTAAAAAAAAGGGGGAAATTTGCCCTAACCCTAATCCTATCCTTTTTATTTTTGGGAATTTCTTCGGTTTATGCTTGGAAGGCGTCCGATTCTTCGGATTCTGACCCCGTGTGGATGCTAATCATCGCTCGACAGATCTGAAAGATCCTGGAAATCTATTGCAGGTGCATACTAATTATGAAAAACCCATCATTTTTTTTTTGTGATTCGGTCCCTGACCTGATAAGATCTTTGTTATCTGCAATCGATTTAAAGGCCATCAGCCTCTACTGGTTGTTTGTTGTCCTCATGTCGTCAGTTAAGTGCGGAGGTTCAGGTGTTGATTCATGTTGCTGCTTTACTTGACAGATCTCGTTTAAGGTTTTAGGGGTTCTTTATAAAATCTATCTTCCTTTTAGATTTCCTGTGTTGTCTGGGATAATTTAGTGAAGGACGTGGTCTATTTGGTTTTATGGTTCCGACTGGTTCATGTCCTTGCTAGTTACATTTTGATTTGTTGTAAACTTATGTACAAAAGCGACCCATTTTATAGTTAGACAATTTAAGTTGATCATACTAATATCTCTTAGTGTTGATGTTGTGTAAGCTTAGATTAAAATATTCTATCTTTTTCTCATATTCAGTTGGCGTTCTCCATAGGTTGTGCAGACATTTTGAAAAATGATTTTTTTCCCCCATTCTTCGTGATGATTTCTGTGAATAACGGGTTGCTTTTGAGTTTTGAGTACAATGGTGCAAAGATATTGAAGGAAATCTTTTTGTTATGAGTAAATATATATGTGTGATTGTGGCCTCTTGCAATTTTTTTCCTTTTTGGACGCTTGCTCCATAGTTTATAATTGTGATTTCTGAATCTTTAGGATGGTGCATCAATGAATGAACATGGCCCTTTTTATTTTGATATTTTGTAAAATCATATTCTCTTGTTTCTCTTTTGGCTGGTGTTATTTCTTTAAATGTTTGTATTTATTTTTTCATTGATTTTGTCTGAAAATTTTCTGTCATGTTTATGTGGTTATTCTTATCCTTGAAAATACATGAATATCTATTTATCTTTGGCAGGAGAATATATGCCACGATACCACTTTGATGATATGGATGAAATGGCAGAAGATTATGAGATGGGCGATGTAGAAGATGACATGTATGAAGAATTTCAAGGTAGAGCGATGGGCTATTCAGACTCTGATGATGAAGAATATGACCCTTTGGTATGCTTATATCTACTTCTTTCCTTTTTAGTTTCTCCATTTAACAGGATGGCATTTGTAATATTATCACTCATTTTTGTTTATCTTTAATAAAATACAAACTTCTCATCATCATTATTGTATTGCTTTCCTATTTGTTCTTCAATGTTTTCTTATTTCTATGTCTTTTACAACTTAGTGTCTTTGTAATTTCAGAATGGAAGGGCAAATGATATTTCCTCTGCTCAAGCAAGGAAAGGAAAAGATATTCAAGGAATACCATGGAGTACACTAAGCATTACACGTGAGAGGTATAGACAAACCAGGCTGGAGCAGTACAAAAACTATGAAAATGTTCCAAATTCTGGAGAAGAATCTGAAAAGGCATGAACATGAACTTCGATGAATGAGTAGCTCAGTTGCATTTACTAGTGAACACATCTTTGCTGACCATCCAGCTCCTTTTTTTCCCATTAATCGTGTAGGAATGCAAACCAACAGAGAAAGGTGGCATGTATTATGAGTTCCAGCGAAATACAAGATCTGTCAAATCCACTATTCTTCATTTCCAAGTGAGTTAATTTGTTCCATCCTTTGGCTTGAAACTAATAATTCCACTTCTCTACAATCTCATGATCTTGCCAAAATGAGTTGCTTAATCAGATTGGCATGGAGGGGTTTGCATTTCAATTAAATTAATCAAATTTAAGGCGTGCTCACATTTTTTGTGGTTTGAATTTAAATTATGGAACACGTTTTCTTCATCAGTGATGTAGAAAGGAACCCATTAGCTAGCAATCTGTTGGAATTTATTGTACATTTCTATTGTATCCATAATCCAAGCTATTTATTTTCCAGTAGGATAGTGCTTAAGGACAGACTTTCTCTCATCACATATGTAAATTTTCATATAGCTATCAGTTTCCCATAATACAAGAATGATGACTGTTTGATGGTTTCACATGTGTTACACTACTGCAAACCCATGTCAACTTCCTGTTGTTTGTACTTCGTATCGGTCCTTACTCTTTTGATCAACCATCCATATAGTAGAAGAATTCATAGGTTTCTTTGGATTTGCGTTTCTTGTGAACAAGTCAATTGCTGCTGGCAAGTTGAATATGACCTTAATTTCTCACTGCTCAGTTATGTTGAGGAGCATCTGTATCAAGCCTGTAAATTATTTCTTCTCAACTTTGTTTTCTAGGTTGCTTAAAGCATTATATGAGCTCAAGTACTCTTATTGATGACCCCTATTCCATTTTGAATTTGCAGCTGAGAAATTTGGTTTGGGCTACATCAAAGCACGATGTCTACTTAATGTCACATTATTCTGTGCTTCATTGGTCCGCTTTAAACGGAGAAAAATACGAAGTTATCAATGTTTCAGGGCATATAGCTCCATGTGAGGTGTGCTAATAGAATCAGTTTTACTTTATTGTTGCTGGTATATTTTAACTGTGTTCTTCCCACTTAAGGTGTTTTTGAGAATTGAGGTTATGATTTTTGACATCTGGAATGCATTTCAAGTTAGGTTTACAAAAATAGTATCTGTCTACAGAAACACCCTGGTAGCTTGTTGGAAGGATTTTCGCAGACACAAGTTAGTACATTAGCTGTGAAAGATAACTTGCTTGTAGCAGGAGGATTCCAAGGTGAACTTATCTGTAAGGTAATCTTCCTAATCTTGGGTTGCTTATGTTTTTTACATGGTTTTTATTGTTATTGTTTTGTCTGCTACGTTTGAAAGAATCTATACTTGTAGCTTGGAGGTGGGTTAATGATTGAGCTACCTATGTGTTGTGTTATACTTTGACTAGTTGATCAGTCCTGTTTGTCTAAACAATTTTTTTACCATAAATATTGCTGACTAAATAAATACAGAGAACTTGTTTCTTGTAGATATCTCCATGAGTGCTAAAATGTTTGTTCTATAGTTAATCTTTATTTCATGGCAATGTTCATGATTTGATGGAAAAGCCTGTATTGAAATTTGTGTTTTAACATGCTTCCAAGAAATTTTGTGCACAAGAACTGCCCCTTCAGGAATAATTGAAGAATGTTGTTTTAGAGATTTTTGGGTTCATGGAATCAGAGATCACCATGAGAATAAGCATTGCCTGACAATTGTTCACATTGTAAATTGACAAGAATGTGAGTTTGAACAAATCCATTGAAAGGAATGTGATAACCTTTAGTTTCCAAATATACTCATCTTAAAAATATCATTTGACTATTTATAATATTAACATGAGTTGAATATTTATTAATATATATTATATTTCATTAAGCATCAACTTTATATAAAAGCAGAGGGTAATTTTATCCTAAGAACTAGTTTAACGTTTCCAATTAGAGGGAATATAAGATAGTGGGCATCGCTTTATTGGGTGAATGTGATTCTGGGAGTTCAAGATTCCATGAAGGAAACATGCCCTTATAAATAAAATTCCTAACTGATTGATCTCTATTTGGTTCCATTTTGGACAGTCTCGCAAATCTATTTTGCTTGTAAGCAGCTCTTAAACTCCATTGCTAAATTAGGCTAGATTTTAGGTAACAGTTATTACTACTATGCCTTTTTGTGTCCTTTGAGTGGTCCTCATTTAATTGTTTGATCTTCAGTGTTGATTTTATTTGTACCAATTTTGAGAAATCATAGAGAGGTCAGCTAATCATTTATAGACTCTGCGTTCATGCAACACTTGTTTTTTAACGATTTGAACTTTCTTGTTGCATCACACACACTTGCATCCACTCCCCTTCCTTGGCTATTCTCCATCTGACCTAAATCATTTAAATTGCTACTCCCTTCCAACTATGCATATTACTGTTTTGTTTATCAGCTAACCAGTATGTAGAGACCAAGCAAACTGAAACTATACTGTGCTTTTGTATATTTTTCACTGTAGTTGTTGGCCTAATTGTTAGTCAGACCATCGTTCCTGGAACACTGCTAGCTTGACTAGATTAGCTAATTGTTTGTCATTCGAGAATTGATAAGAATTGCTAAGATGTCGTTAGGTTGGCCGGTTTGACCCACTTTTGTGAGTATTTGTTGTTTGTGGAATTTGATTTGTTGAGGCTTGGTAGAAAACCTTGTGCTAGCTAGGATATGCAATCTTATCTGAACTCTAATAATGCTCATATTTTAACCAATCAACAATCACCTGCCAATTATGGAGTGTTACCACTTTCATTTGCCACCAATGGGATTCTGGGGGTATGAAGATGTCTGGTGCTTGTTTTTATTGACCGTGGAGTTTGTGGCATGTGCATATTACTTGCAAAATTGCAACTGTGTATTTGACATTGGGATTCTCTTGTTTCATGGCTAGTCTTTCTTGTTCTAATAGTTACATTGCAAGCAGTGACTTGGCATGGCCACTGCCTATCAATCTATTTAACATTTTAATCTCTTAGATAACCTATTTGAATTCTATTAACAGCCTTTTTTAAACCAATCAGTACTCTGCTCCCAAACAATCTTGTTATCACCACCGCCACCTACCAGTTACAGAGTATTGAAATGACTGACACGAACTAAGGATGGCATTCACTACTTTTACTTGCTTTCCATCTGCTTCGTATCTTCTTTTGGAGCAAATGATGGGCATTTGACCTGACAAAAGTTGTGCACTTGAGCGCATCTGTTCGCCCTTTTCTTTGGGGTGAACAAAGGCCTTCTTCTTCATTTAACTGGAGAAAGCTTGTTCCTACCTGAAGTCTTTTAGTGTATTATTATTGGTGTGTGTTATAAGCTAGATCCACAAATTAAATGAAACAGCAAATAACATATTTGTTTTATTCCATTCAAATTAGTAAATTATTTTCTTCTTAACCTTATATAATAAAGAAACAAAGATTATTCATACATTCTTCATGTTAGTACTTACAAATTTGGTGCTAATTTTTTAAAGTTTATTTTGTATGCTTAATGATTTTCATTCCCTTTTGTTCAACATTGGTAAGAGAGGTGGTGATTTATGGATTGATAGAATCGGGGGATAGTGGATACTTAATTTGGTTGGTTGATGGATTTCCCTATGATATGTGGTATTATGCTGGGCCCTTTTTCCCACAGAGTTTATGAGGCTGAGTGGGTTGGATTATGGGCTAGAGACTGCAGGCTTTGTCAACTTGAGAAGGTGTGTGGTTGGGAGGGGAGCTAGGATGCTCACTTAGCCGCATATCATGATGAGATGTTACATAGGACAGTCAGTCCAAGGATCTACTATATTCAAGTGGGACAATTATTTTTGGTGGATGGACCTGCTACCCTATGACAAATCATTGAACATAACCATATATGTGACTCATCAGGGTGTGATGAAAGTCGAAACATCCATTCTGTAGCTAACTTTAGCACACTTGTGCTAGACTTCTATTTATATGATGCCATTTTGTTTTTTTGTTTATTTTGGTTAAACTTGGAAGCTGGAATACATAAGTCTGTGCCTTTTCTCTAAAGGCCTTAGTTTCCCTTCTATTTTCAGTATGATTTCTTGATGTATTATATTTGAAAAGTTCAAGCTGTCTGGTACATTATTAATGTGGCTCATACAATATGGTCCCTTAGCTAGTTCATGATTTTACCCGTAAAATACCATTCCTATTCATCCATCAGATCGGGATTGCTTATCTATGATGTATTATAAGATTTTTAGTTTATAATTGAATCCAATGAATGAAATCTGGAGCCATGCCATTTGAAACGAATGGTTTTTTCACGAGATCGGCACCTGCACAAAACGCGCAATAATTTCGCGTGTGTCATCGCGTGCGTGACATGCATGCAATAGAAGGAAGAAGAAATCAATTTGGGGATGAAGGCTTACCTAGAAGCATCGGCGAAAAATTAGCTCTGTGAGGCGGGCGAGACAAGAAAAAATCGCAAAGAAGGGGAGGAGGTGGAAGAATTGAAGGCGGAATCGAGGAATACGTGAGGAAAAAAGAAAAAGTAGGGTTTTATTAAAAGTTTTAATTAAAACCGTTAAATTATATATATAATTTCTAATTAATTATTATATAAATTATAATTATTTAAATTAATAATTAATTAAATAAACAGTTAATTAATTAATATAATTACAATATATAATTTTTTATTTAAAATATAAAATAAAATAAAAATTAGATAATTTATATAATATATAGTTATATAATTTAAAGTAATTTTAAAATCAAACTTTAAATTATTTTTATAAATTAAAAATAGATTAAACTTTTATAAATAATTCTAAAAAATTTAATTGTTAAAAATTAAAAAATATATAAATTTGATTTTAGTATGCAATATAAACTATAATTATATAAATTAATAATTAAATAAATAAATAATTTATATAATTATTATAGGTGATAATTTTTTTTTATCTTAGAATGATTTTGAGATTTGGAATCATGAATATTAACATACTTAGCTCTCTCTTTTTAGATTCTTGCTTCCTAATCATATGAAATACTTATTTTTGTTGATATGAATGTCTGATTTTTACACCTAGGAAATGCTTAAGATTATCTGTCCTTTATTTCAGAAGTTTTGAGAAAGGTATGTTGTCAAGTTACATAAAATTAATATACAACTTATATATATACGGAAATCTTATCCTGCGGCACACATCCGTGCGGTTTGGTGCAGCGCGCGTTAAAATCCGTGCTGGATCGATTCAGCCCGCCTACGCGTTAAACTCTGGATCGATCCAGTGATCGATCCACCGCACCGATCCGCACGGATGCGTGCCAGAGCTATTGGTCGGCATTGATTGGATCAATCAGCCAGTCTCACTGAATCCTCTGACATGGATAATTTGGTTGCTACACTTCATCTTTTTGGTTCAATGTATGATCAGTGATTACCAGAGCTACCTACTGATTACCCCATGATGTGATTATTTGGTTTGATAGTGTTTATTTTTAGATATCATTTTTCCCACTAGAAGAACTTGATTGAGAAACCAATTTGAGTTAAAACTTGACATCCTTTTACTAAGATGATCTTCAGAATTCCCTTTGATGTGCATATTGAAGCTCTGTGATTATTATTGATGCAAATGTTGCATTGTTGCTATATATATATATATATATATATATATATATAGCATAATTTTGGCCTTGTTAAATAGAAGTGCTTGAGAGTTCTCTTTAATGCGCATATTGAAGCACTGTGATTATTGTTGATGCAAATGTTGTATTGCTATGTTGAATTCTTGCTTCATGTATATGTCCAAATTTTGGCCTTGATAAATGGAAGAATTTATTATAGGTTTGTATTTTCCCTGAGTTTGTTAGAGAAAAATAATATTTGTATGCTTGTTTCTTTCTAGTTGAGCATGTCCACAGGTTATTACCATGCTTCAGTGTACATATGATTGATGGTGAAATCAATGTCATCCAATATTCTTTTCTTTGAAATTGAAACAGTTTTTAGACCGGGAAGGAATTAGCTTTTGCTGTCGAACGACATATGATGACAATGCTATCACCAATGCTTTGGAGATTTATGAAAGTTCGAGGTAATATGCATTACTGTCACTAACTTTCTTGCATGTATTTTTTTTTTCCTGACTGTATTGTGACACATCCAGTGGGGCTGTTTGTTTCATGTCTTCAAATAATGACTGTGGAGTACGAGACTTTGATATGGAGAAATTTCAGCTTTGCAAGCATTTTCGCTTTCCATGGCCCGTGAATGTAAGACAAATGATTTGTAAAATTATCCAGAATGGGTTAAACCAAATTCCTAGTAATATTAATGCACGTACCTTATTACTTCAGCCTGGTACTTCAGCCAGCAGTGAAGGGAATCTTTTATTTATTTTTTTTTGTTCCATGTTTGAATTTTGTGTTAGTTATTTTGTTTGTGTTGCATGCTAACATTTGGATTGTTAATATAACTGACGGTGTCATTTTTTTTTTTTGCAGCATACATCACGTAGTCCTGATGGAAAAGTTCTTGTCATTGTGGGAGATGATCCTAACAGCATGTTGGTTGATGCTCATACGGGAAAGGTTTGTAGTATCCAATTGCTAATAATGTTAGGAGTAAAACATTAGTACAATGGCCTTAAGAGATCCAATTAGAGAATAAATACACTATGATTCTGATTTATCTTTAGGTTTTAAAGTAGTAAATGGAAAATTTATTAAAGTTTAGTGATTGTTATGAACACTCCACCATAGTGGTTTAAATGCTGCGTGGTTTGTCTTTCGAAACTTGAAATCTAGCTTGAATAACAACTTTTGCAACTCTGGTTATTGCAGACTGTCCATACCTTGCAAGGTCATCTAGATTTCTCATTTGCATCGTCATGGAATCCTGATGGCCAAACGTTTGCCACCGGTAACCAGGACAAAACGTGCCGGATTTGGGACATCAGGAATCTATCAAAATCTGTTGCCGTATTGAGAGGCAATCTTGGCGCTATCAGATCGGTTCGCTTCTCATCTGATGGCCAATTTTTGGCAATGGCAGAACCTGCTGATTTTGTTCATATCTACGATGTGGGAAGTGGGTACAACAAGCGACAGGAGCTGGACTTCTTTGGTGAAATCTCAGGCATGTCATTCAGTCCCGACACAGAAGCGCTGTTTGTTGGGGTATGGGATAGGACTTATGGTAGCCTACTACAATACAGTCGGCGACGAAACTTCACCTACCTTGATGCAATGTTGTAACATTCAAGTCGTAGAACCAGTCGCCGCCTGTTCTTGCTGCAGTGCCTAAAAATTACTGCATATCTGTATGTTTGTACCGAGATGGAGAAGAGAGCACGAGGGAAAAGGAAATATTAAACTGATATTTGGCTGTTTTCTTTGAGATTGAGTGTTGAGAGGGACTGCAAAAGCCTTTGTTCTGTTTAATCTCAATAAACTCCGCGACTTTTGGAATGTATAAAGAAATGTACAGATGTCTAGACAGAGAACTAGTGACCATGATCGCTTCTTCTTACACTTCTGTTGGAATTTTATTTTTCATGGGTGATGTTTCTATTCCTGAACCTTCAGTCTACTCGTTATTTCTAGCATGTTCAATTGACTAACACAAGTCACGGTTTGATTCGTGGAAACAATTTCTACGCAGATAGGTGAGATTAGATTTTACATTGATGAGAGTTTGATGTATCGGACTGTAGACTAGGAGGTCTCAAGATTTGTCGTTTTAAACTTTGGTTCAGTTTCATGTATGGTTTTAATCGCTATGCTTTTAATTTAACTAGGCTTAAGTAAATTTATAGTATTTTATCGTCTGTATGTTTTTGGGAAAATGATTTACATATGTATATTTAGAAAGAAAAAACTTAGAATTAGAAGACGATAATGAGTTTAGGAGATATTTTCTTCGAAGTAAACCGACAAGTGGAACTCGAAGGTGATGCAAGAGATTAATTATCTTACATTATCATGTAGCTGTCCCCATGTGGGATGGGGCCTGCTTCTGGAAACCTGCCTCAGATACGCCGCAAACCTATCGATCTATTGGAAGATTCGTCCCTATCCGACCGCAGCTTCTCACCGCCAGCTGGCCGTATCATGACCTTGGGAATCCGGTCGTCATCTCCCCCTCCACCTCCACAACCCCCAAAAGCGAGCTGAAAATTATTTTCATTCCATCAATCCTCCTGCTAGACTTGGAGTTCCTCCTACTCGACTTCACTTAATCCGGTAGGTCAATCGCTAAACTGATTTAGGACTCGAACGAAGATTTCAATTTTATACTCGAAACAGGTCGAATTTATGCATTTGGTTTGCTTTTCCCACGGTTAAATTTGTATGATTCTCTTTTTCTTTTCTTTTCTTTTGTTTGTTTCCTTCTTTTTTATCTATTTTTTGCTTCAAAATAACGGCTTGCCATCGTCTCGCTGATCTTTCAGCTAAGTTCTTGCCTGTTTCCTTGATTCTGCAGGAAAAGAGCCATATGGCCAGCAAACGCATCCAAAAGGAACTCCTGGATTTGCAAAGGGATCCTCCCGCGTCCTGCAGTGCTGGACCAGTCGGCGAGGATCTCTTCCACTGGCAAGCTACGATTATGGGTCCTTCCGAAAGTCCCTACGCCGGCGGGGTGTTCTTCGTGGCCATCCATTTTCCTCAAGACTACCCATTCAAGCCTCCTAAAGTCAACTTCCAGACCAAGGTAAGAAGAAATTTTGACCCCCGAGTGGAGACCTGCTTTATTGGATCATCATTTCATGTTTGTGATACATCAATTATGTTGCTATGAGACTATTTTCTTCTCTTTTTGTTTGTTGATCCTCCTACCGAAATTGTCTAAAAGGTAGCTAATTGTGCAGGTGTACCATCCAAACATCAACTCCAATGGCAGCATCTGTCTTGACATCCTCAAGGATCAATGGAGTCCGGCTCTGACCATCTCCAAGGTTCTCCTCTCCATTTCCTCCCTCCTCACGGACCCGAACCCTGACGACCCCCTCGTCCCCGAGATTGCCCACCTGTACAAAACGCACAGATCTCGCTACGAAGACGCAGCGAGGTCGTGGACGCAGAAGTATGCCATGGGCTGATGTTTGCATGGTTCTTCAAACAAGTTAATTAATCACGTTTGTTTGCTTGGTAATGTACTTAGAAGCAGACTTGCTGAATCCTCAGCTCTGCTCCTCGAATTCTCTATCTGTTCATGTTGCTTGGTTCGTTGTTAGGTGTGATTAGAGTTGGATTCAGATAATTTACAACGTAAGCATGAACAACGTAAGCTACCATTCCTTTTCCCCTAAAACTCTATATGTCAAAAAAAAAACATAGAACTTTATTTAAACAAGATGACGAAATGGTAAGTCGACAAACCTTGTAATCTCTTTAAATTCCAGGAGAAGAAAGAACATCAAATATGATGAAGGCGACAACAGAAACTACGTGACACTGCAACAAAAGAATTGTCTGATAAATTCTGATTTTAGAACCCAAATTTGACTATGAATTTTTCTCTTAATGTTCATTCCTGATTTTAGCCCCCAAGTTTGACCAATACAAATCATCGAATTAAATTGGAAAACAATTTCTTGCATGCTTTAATTATAAGAGAAGTGAGAAGAGTCTTGAGCACCGGTTTTATTCGTGCGTTGATTTTGAAAAAGGCAAAGTACTCAACGATTTGATCTGTATATTTTCGCAGAGGGTTTATGTTTGTTTGTCTGCTTTCAGATTTTGTCCACCAAATAATGAAACATTATATAAATTTATTTTTCAGTTTTTGTTCATGCAAATTTGATAGGAAATTCGAATTTGAAAGTAAAATTCAATTGTTTATTTGATAAGCCGAATTGAAAACTTTAAATCTCAGATGTTTATGATTTCCACATTAAAGAAATTAGTTGAACTTTGATATAATAAACGTTTTTTATATATATAAAAAAAAGAGCAACAAAATACAATTTTCCTTAGAAATTACATAAAACAACTCCCCTGGATACTCCTCTAGCAACCACTAAACCACACAATTATTAATACAAAATTCATCTCTCACTTCAAAGTTTGAAGCGACATTAATTAATCAAAGGTGCCTAATTGGATCCTCTCAAGTCAAAGCAGACAGGCATTAATTTGCTGCTTAGTGACAACTACCAGCATTTTTTTTATATGTAACTAATTATTTCTGAATGAAAATACTGAAATTAAGATGCTAAATTGTGCCTCTGAAACCAGAATGTGCATTACACAGCCAAATCATGAAGAATAAGCAAATTTATGGACATTCATGCTGCTTAATTACACACTAATGTCTAATTGTAGCAATTAATGGAAATGAACAAATAACAAGCTGCAGTAGAAGTAAAGAAGAAGGAAAAGAAAAGAAAAAAAAACAATTGCCTGGCTTTCCCATGTATGCTATGAACTCTTCATACAAAACCCATCTCTCATTGAAACTATAACTTCACATCCCCCTCCATCTTCAAGCAGAGAGGAAAGGAAAGAGAAGCGACAACGAAGAAGAAGAAGAGGAGGTAGAAGAAGAGGAAGCCACATTGTTTAAAAGAGAAGAGATTAATTATCTTTTATTAACTGAGATTATTTTATATGCCAAGAAACACATAGGAGAAAAACATGGAGGTATTAGAGAAAGGAAGGGTGTTCCCAAGAAGATGACAGATGGTTCTTGTTGACTGCACTGCCCTGCACTGAACCAGGAGGGGACCCTAAACACCTTCTCTCTCTTTCTCTCTCTCTTTCAAAATACCTTTACTTCCTTGCACTTGAATACTTGATGAACTAATTCGCTTGCTTAGTTAATTTCCTGTAGTGCAGTAACGACTTCATCTATGGTTTGTCTTGCCATGCACGGCACGGGTGCAAGCGACAATGGCGCCGAGACCATGGCATCTCTGGTTTGATCAGTAGTGTTGTCACTGAGAACCGAAGAGAATTGGAGCACCATTAGAGGGATGAGACGAGAGAAAAGCGTCTGGTAAGAGTTTAGGTTAAGAGATGTTCCAATCAAATTAATACTGTGGATTAAGGGGCAGAGCTAGGATATTCATTCAGTGTAGGCAAATTGCGGCTACCGCTAATGAATACGTTGCAGAGGACGCCTCCCTCAGACTAGTTCCAATGACAAGCCTGATAGTAATGCCAAGATAGCTCGAGGCCTTTGTCGCTCGTGAGCCGTGCTAGCAAGCAACAAGGAATGCCTCTAGGATGAGATGAGCATAAATAACAAAGAAATCATCCTTGAAAATTATTCCAGATTGATTTTGTCCGGAGTCTGAGTTAGACGAAAGTCAGATGAAGTGTCGCTAGGGTTGACGGGGAGGAGACTGTGATGCGGAGGTCACACGAGCTTCCCAGAATGGACCCCCACGTGGCCCTAAAGAAATACGGGGTCTGCGTCGGCGGTACCAGACCCCTACACACACTCAGACAAACACACGGAGCGTTAGAGACCAAGAACCGGGGAAAAAGTCCCCGGAGCAGGTGCTCCGACGCTCAAGTCAGGTACTTTTTCCCCAAAAGAACAGTGTACGAGGGAAGAAGAAAAATAGACAAGTGTGCGAGTGAGCGTACCTGCGCGAGGGAGATAACGTCCCTTTTTATATGACAATACGTACATTCTGAAGACTAACCCCTATCAAAGAATGTAGGGTGTCAGGGCTTGTCGAGTGGTGGAGGGCACGTGATCTTCTCCTATAGGCTGGAGGGATGTTCTCCTTGTAGGTGATACCAACCGTTGGAATATTCTCTGACATACAGCAGACATTCTCTGACAGATAGTTATGATTCCCTGGCCTATTGTCGCGTAGTGCCTTCTATCCTGCCCGGATGTGATTGAAACAATCCTGATTAGTCTGTTGGGTGCTGATGAACAGATTAGTCAGGCCCCTTATGCCGATCCTTATGATTCTGACCTCACCGAGGGTGACAGATTTGCTCACGTAGGCTAGCTTAACAACCCCTGATCAGTAAAACCAGGTCAAGTTTGGTCCTGACCGTACTTCTTACTCCGACCACGCTTCCTATCCTAGGTCTGGTTTCCCGACCGGTAGATTCCTCTCTGGCTTTATACACCGGATGACCCCAGGTGGTCCCCCTCCATATATCAACTGTCACCCCTCCTTGCCTTCTAACTGTTATATCCCCTTGACTTCTGACTGTCACGTCCCCTTGATTTCTGACTGTCACGTCCCCTTGATTTCTGACTGTCACGTCCCTTTGACTTCTGACTGTCACGTCCCTTTGACCCGACCCTACTACTATGCACCGTATCACAGATCATGATGCTTCTTGAGTTGTAAATAAGGTCCATTATCCCATAAGTGAGACTGATATGAGTATTATTTCTTAATGATACATAATTTTTGATGCCCTGCACTAGGTTGACATTAGTTGTAAAATGAACACATTTGTAGTAAAGTAAACAATTGAATTGTTGTTTTAATTAGCAAGTTTATTCTAATCAGTTATTTGGTCGCTTTATTAAATTGTTCTCCTTGATTTCAAGATCAATCTTCACAGATCAAAGTCTATTCAATGTCCCAAGCCAATACAAATTAACAATGCTTCAAGATAAATTGGTATTCTCACATACTCGTTTGAAAAAGTTAGGGAATGAATTGAAGTTATTAAGTATCTTTTTTTATGCTCTTTTATTGATTTCTTTTTTATTGTTGATCTGAACAATTAAGAAATGTGGTCAGATAAAGATTGACCGTTAGTTCAGTGAATAAGGAACCTATTGAGAACTCTTAATAAAAATTTTTGTGAAATGATTTAATTTACTAGTAGCATTTTTTTTTTTCCAGAGGCCCAATGTGGGCACCTACCCACTGTACCTGTGCTGGTTCTGCCCATGCATCGGTGGTTAAGCTACTAGTCAAATAACATGTTGACATATATTTTCTTTGGATATTGGTGGTTGAGGTGAAATATTTGAAATAGGTGAAATATTTGAAATACACTCTAAAAGAGAGTTAGATTGACATAAAAAACCCCAATAAATTATCTCGATATTCAAGTTAAGATTTACTTAGGTGATATGCGAGAAGAAATAGATGAAGAAGAAGAGCACTTGGTCTAGGGTTTTGAATTAGGGATCTTTTTTTCATTACATTTGTGAGTGTTTATATAACTGTTAGGAGAGTATCTGCACATCAACTGCTACATTGCGTGTGCTCCTCCATCTTCCTAGTGTGAGCCAACAAAGGGTATCTGATAGTCGTCAGTTGTCATGTCATTAACTAATTATGGCAAAAAAAGACGAATACACTCGCCCCCAGCGCCCTCGCCAATCCGTTCCAGGGCCAACACGAAGGAGATAAATCACGGACGACTACTAGTCTTTGGAATAGTGACTAGCACATAAGGGAGATATTTACCTCGATTTTGCTGAGATTTGAATCCCAGACCTCATTGTGGCAACACCTCAATATGACATTAACTAAGCACTATGTATTTGGAGGGAAGCATCTAGGAGATCGGATTTAATAATCCTATAATCGTCTTTCAATTTATCCAGTAACATATGTTATGGAGTATTTACAGGAAAACAATTCTCAATGATGGGATGTAGGAATGGCAACGGGGCAAGTTAGGGCTGGATTTGGCCAATCCTAAAACCCACCCCATCAGAAAAAATGAATCCAGACCCATCCCACCTACTTTTTCAACCCACCCGCCCCGAACCCACCCTGAATATATATATATATATATATATATATTCAGGGTGGGTTCATTGAAACTTGTAACCTGTCCTGAACTCGCTTCTAAACAAACCCGATTAACAGATTTAAACCACCCCGAACGAGATGGGTTTAATACGGGACCAAGTTTAAACCGGACTCATTGCCACATCCCTAATGGGATGGTTGCGTGACCTCCGTACCCACATCTACTCTCATATCTTTGAGAGGCCACGTAGAGTGTGGATCTGATAAAAAAATGAGGAATTCAAGTTGGCGTTGAGTAGTCTTGAGAGTATACAATATTAGTGATTGAGGCTGAACTATAGGTGATCTCGACGATTGAGGTTAAGTCAAATAAGTGGTGTCAGAATCAAATGCCAAGTCAGGAGAAATGTTGGTAACTGAGGTCGAGCCAGGTAAATGATGTCGGGATATGAGATTGAGCCAATGTAAATTTTTGAGACTAAGATCGAGATCCAGATGATACCAGGATTTAAAATTGAGTCAATGTCTAAGACTAAGCTCGGATATGAGTCGGAGTCAAGAGGTAAGACCTGCACTTAATTAATCTTGATTTTCTTGGATAAATGTATTGAGCCAGGTTCCCACTAAATCTAAGCCTTATCCGAGCATAGCCCCATTTTTTTCGGATCATATTTGATCCATCTTCACTTTGACACAGATTAAACCTACCTTTTGACCGCACGCATCAAGTGTGGCAACTTCCAAGTTGACTTGGGAGAAAATCATGTTCATGGATTCACGTTGAAGCATGTTTTGACTTGGGAATTCGTTTTTAGTTAAATTTCTCAAGAACCTGTAAAATACATGAACATGAGAAATGATTTCTCCCAACTCAACTTGGAAGCTGCCACAAATTCATAGAGACTGAGAGTGGATTATTAAATAAGTCAGGATAAACTACTTTCAGATTTGGAAACTTAAATTATGATTATTTGTGTCAACCAAAATCCAAGCGTCGAGATATCTATAGGCCTTTCCTAAAATACGAAGTCCCTGTAGTCAACGAGTCAATACCTTCCAATCGACTTCGTCGTCGTATCCCCAACAATATAACCCGAAAAAGGACCCTAACTAATCTTCGAGACAACCACACTCTGGGCCCATGTGTATTACTTGGTGTGTATATCACCCAACTCATCGTTGGTACACCAAATTCCTGGGTTTTTTAAGAAGATCACCTCATCATCTATTTACCCTTGGTTTGGTTTTATTTATACCAAGAGCAAGAACTGTTCTGCTTTGGAGATAGTTTCGTAATTATTGTCATGTCTGAGGGTTGTTTCTTGGAGCACTTGGATCCCAAATGTAAGCATAGTAAATTTAGTAAACCCTCGGGCGCCTCTCTTCCACCTCCCGGCGTTCTCGATTCCGATCAGCGTTCTCTGCTCTTCCATCGATGCCGAGAAGGTGATGCCTTTTCCATCCGTAACTACGACTGTATCCATTCTAAGTATTTTGGCTGCCAGTATATTTTAATCATTTTCTCTTTTCGATCTTATATACGCCTCCGAGACGTTCTAATTTTTTTCCTTTCGGTTGGTTGGCAATCATGTTTTGTTGTTTTTATTGTTTTTAGCATATTTGAGGCTTGATAAGCTAAATAGATTGTTTGTTTTGGTCGTAGAGTAAGATCAGATTTCTAGCTTTCTGGAAATTGTCTAGGTGTTTGGTTTCCCAAATGTCCGTGGCATGATATATCGACTATATATATATATTTTTTCATCAAATGTTCGTCTTTGTGGCATAGGAGCTATTCCAGGTGAAATCGTTCGATGCTCTCAATTTGATTAATATTGTAGTTTCTTATGAAAAAACTAAACCTTTTAGATCGGGTAGCTTGATTTTCCTTATTATATAATGCTTACTGTGGATTTTCTTCAAGCTGCAATATAATGATTATTGCAGGAATTTAAGCATTAGAAAGGCATCCCTATTTCAAACAATAAATAGAAAAAGAGGATTATAATGGAGATGAAAATCAGGATATTGTTTAATTGGACTTTGTTAAGGTTTACACCCTTGTTGAATAAAATACGTTGTCGTTTGAAGCCTGATCTTAGTGAGCTCAAGCTGGCATGCATGTAGTTATTGATCAAAGATGTTTCATGACTTTCTTTTTCCACCCATTACACATATGCTCCTTTATCCTAAAGGATGCATCAGAGCAAGGATGGATTGCATAAGAATCGAGACAATTTCCTCTATTGATGCATAATTAGAGAAGGGACGGATTTAAAATCCATTGGAAGACAAAATTTTTGTTCAACTTTTTGTCTGCTTGAAATCATGCAGAAGAGGTCGTTTTTCCTCCTGAGCGAAGCAATAAACTCTCTGACAACATCTCAACATCTGTCTTGTGCCAAATAAGGAGCTCACAATGAGCTTTCCATGAGCTCATAGTCGTGTCCTGGCCTCAAGTTGCAGCTGTAACTTGGCTGCCAGCTTGTGGTCGCGAACTAACCATCAGCTTGCAGTGAGGCTGCTGCAAGCTTACAGCCTCATAGTGAGCTCTTTGCTAGGCCGCCTTGAGGTTGAAGTCTCTTAGCGAGCCCACAGCTAGAGCTCTTTAAGTTTGCGCCTAGTTCTCTTCCTTTTCCTTCTTGCTATTCCCCTCTTTCCCTCTTTCTTTTCTTTCCTTTCCATGGTAGATTTTTTTTTTCCCCATAAAGATTATCCGTCCTTCCTCTATGCATTCTGAGATCTAGAATGGCCTTAACACCCAGCAGGAGTCCATTGATATGTTGATGTTTAAGTTATGGAAAGGAGTTAGTATCATATCTGAATTAGACAACTTGCTATTTAGAGTTCCTTCCTACAAGGGTCATTTGGTTTGATTAACAAATGTGATTAAGGTTTTAAATATTGACTACTTTGAAATTTTAGGTCCCAGGTCAGAACAAAACAAGAGGATTGTGTTATTTTGTCTTATGCTGACAAATGGTGTTAGTTACTCTAACAAGGAGTGGGAGGAGTGGAAAAAAGAAGAAGTGGAGGAGGAAGAAGAAGAGTTGGAGGAAGCCTTACTTGTGGGAGGAGGGGTTCATGGCATTAGGTGACTCATGATGAGGGCATGGAGCAAGCGGTAGAGTATTGGAAGCTTGGTGGAACACAAACTTGCAGATGAACAATTTGCGGTTGTGGAAAAACTTGTGGATGAAGAACTACAATCACGGATGAAGCTTGTAATCACAGTCAAATTTGTAGACAAAGCTTGCGGTCAGGACAAACTTGTAGTCGACGACGGATGTGCAGATGAAGCTCATGGTCATGGATGAACTTGCGAATGAAGTTCACAATTGCAGATGAACTCATGACCATGGATCTGCTTGTTGCACTGGGGGTTTTGAAGGTTTCTGTATGCCTATTGGCGTGTGGAAACAAATTTTTTGTCAATTCTATTGGACAAGAAACAAAATTGATGCCCTTGTTGTAACATGTTTACTGATTGATTATTTCAGAATTGGTTGACTTGATGAGATGGGTACTTGATTCTTCATTGATTATTATCCGTCGCTATTTCTCAGGCATGTGGTGTCATGGTTTTCCATGTCTAGCTTTAAGCTTTGAAGAATTAGCATAGATGATAATAGGATGCTGCGACTGTAACATATGCATAGTAGATATATTGTAATATTTATATCCTAGTCAACAATGTTTCTTTCTATATAGGAGGCAATGTGTCTTAACTTTGTTTACTAACACCTCAGAACTATTGTAAATATGAATGATGTATGTTTGTTCTTTAATATGTATTCTTGAACACAGGGTTTTTTGCAAGTACTTTGCATGTGGAACATGCTTGAAG
Source organism: Zingiber officinale (assembly GCF_018446385.1). Taxonomy (NCBI): domain Eukaryota; kingdom Viridiplantae; phylum Streptophyta; class Magnoliopsida; order Zingiberales; family Zingiberaceae; genus Zingiber; species Zingiber officinale. The sequence goes on from NC_056007.1 coordinate 83,944,016, forward strand.
GGAGAGTATTGTGATTTTTCTCATGATTGGAGGGATCAACGTAACAAAGTAAGTTGACACAATAGTTTGATCTTATGTTTTTCAACTTTTTTCTGATCCTAAGGTGTGCAGTGCATTGATGTAATTCTTTTCTCTGTATTTATGGATAGGTATGCACCTTTTATCAAAAGGGACTCTGCAACTATGGCCGTAGATGTAGATTTAGCCATGTCATAGTTTCTGGAGATGAAACGTCTGTAGCAACATCTTCAGAACCTTGTTCTCAAATAGAATCAAGTTATTCTCGAGTTTCTTTTCCATCAAGAGCTTCCAGAAATCAAGACACCAGTCAAGCTTTTAGTATTCCAACTGTTTTGGCAGCCTCAAGCCAATCTCATATACCTTGTGAAGGTGCACAAAATCAGGCGATTGGTTCTCGTACTTTTCCAACTAATGCAAATATCCATGTCTCTGATAATAGCCGTCCTCCATTTGATGTCCAACTTTGTTCTTTTAATCACATTGGTAGTTGTCCACATGGTGAGAGCTGCCCTCATATTCACGGAGACTTATGTTCTATTTGTGGGAGATATTGCTTACATCCATTCCATCAAGAAGAAAGAGACAAACATATAGAATCTTGTCACAGAAACAGCAAAGTTCTTGAAACTTTGAATCACAGTAAGGAAATAGAATGCAGTATTTGCTTAGAACGGGTACTCTCTAAACCTACAAATACTCAGTGGAAGTTTGGAATATTACCAGAGTGTGATCATCCATTTTGCATTGAATGCATTCGGAATTGGCGTAGTAACTCTCCTTCTTCTGGCATTGATTTGAACACTGCATTAAGGGCCTGCCCTGTTTGCCGACAGCATTCACATTTTGTCATTCCCAGTACTACTTGGTTCTCCACAAGTGAAGAAAAACAACAGATTATCAATAGCTACAAAGAGAAACTCAAGTACAAAGTTTGGTTTACCTGCATTCATGTTCAATTTTGTTGTTCTTTGCTTTGGCTGGCCATTTCTTGCCCGTGAATATCATAATTTTCAAACTTCTATGCTAGGAAGATTAAAGTTTTATCAATCATGTAAATTCTCTTGTTTCCACTGCATAGGAGCACCAAGTGAATAAAGGAAGAAGATGTTTCTGAAATTCATGTCTACTTCAATCTTGTATCCTTATGTGGAAACATGAGTAACAGAATTTTCTACTTAAAAAATAGGCACATAATTCAAATGTCTACCTTGTCAGATCATTGATAAAGAATAAAATTCTGTTGAATATTCCTGATTATCGTTTACGGTACTTCCTCTAGTTGTAGAGCTGAAGTACTGACAGTTCTTAATTTTCTGTGACGCCCTTGTTTAGTTCCATATCCAAGTTGTGGCCTAATCAAAGGAGTTTATAGGTTTGGACGATTGGGTTAATTTTGAATTGATTTAAGAATTTTGGCCATGTACTTGAGCTTAACAAAGTTTGCCCCACTAGGTAGCGGACCCCACCTAGCGGGATAAGGCTTGGTTGTTGTTGTTGTTGTTGTTGTTGTTGTTGATATTTTCCATGGATTGGTAAGGGTGTCCATGGGTAGAGTTGGAAAGCAATGTTTTTATCTGTTTGAAAAAAAGGACCACAGAGTTGTGATTTTGTCCTTTTCATTGTGTATTATATATCAAAATAATCTCATGATTGACACTCATCATAAGAACGATAATGGATTTGAGTTACTGCTTCGGAAAGTTACAGGATGCCTTCTGGAAGCAAACACAAACAAAAGGTGAAAATAACCACACTGGACTGAACTAATGTAGCTAACAATGACCTACGTCATCCTGGATTGGATTAAGATATCTAACAATGACCTACATCTCCATGGATTGAACTAAGAGTCTGACAGGGACATCTATTACCCTCTTCTTTGCATAGAAAATCAGACTTTAACAAATGAAGCATAAAGATTACTTTCTAGTTTTATAGGTATGTTACTGGTGCATGTTATGATTGGTATCTTATTTTAAATTAGTCGAATGACCTGTGTCCTTGAAGTTGTTTTATAGGAGTAGGTTTGGAATTTTGTGTAGCATTTACCGAAAAGATCTGAAAAATAAGGACCCCGTTTGCATCCGAATCAACTTCGGGTTCCATGTTAAGTTATTTGGCCTTTAAACTATGACTATCTTTTTTCTACCTCTGTTGAACTTGTAAGCCTATAATTGTCATTGTCTGCATCATTAATTTTTCATTTTTTAAAGAAAGCCTGATTATCTATGACTATCTCTTCCTTTGGCAGGTCAATTGACTGTAAGTATTTTGATTTTGGAAATGGGACATGCCCCTTTGGGGCTATCTGTTTCTACAAGGTAAGTAACCCTCAACTAGATTATCTATTACATCACTGTTCAATGGATTGCTTTATTTTATCCTCATATTTTTGGTTCCTACAAAGCATGAAATTTTTTGATATTTTTTCCCTTGTGATCCTGTCTTTGAAATTCACTATATTTGGAAAAAAGAACATTTGATTCGTCTTCCAACAGAAAACATAGTAAACATATGAATTGCATTTTCAGTAAACAAGGATGGAAAGCAATGTGCAAGCAAGGTTGTAGAATAATGATTAATAACTTAATGGATAATAATTGTCTGCTTCACAAATGAATATGTATCCAAAATATTTCCAACTATTAAATTTTTTCTGTAAACAAATTGTAGTCTGAAATTTTCAAGCTAGTCACAATATACAAATTTGATCAGTCTAAAAGCCCTTACAAGTGCATTATCAACACAATATACAAATTTGTCACTTTCCATATGATTATAATTTCCACACCTAAGTGTGGGGCTCAACCAAATCTTGGTCGAAAGATTCATCATCATTTACTTTGTATCTTGTTTATGTTTTGTTCCTTCCCTGTGAAGTTGCTGGATGTTAATGTATTTTGTTTTCGATATCTTCAATTATGATTGATTTGGGTGTATATCGTCCATGCATTTACTTTTTCAGCACACTATTCGGCCAAATGCGAGTTGCCAGAATTCTGATAGGTCTTACAGATATAGGCCACGTCCACACAGGTCTAGACGACCAGAGGAAGTGGATGAAGATGCAATGGATGGTTTCGTACTTGTTATGAACTACGAGTTAGCTAACCTTGCCGCCCTCCTCGATTCAGATGAGGAACAGGAGAATCTTGACGACTACGACGACGATGTCGGCAGTTTGTTAGCGATGAGTTTCCTACTTATGCAGATGGATGAAGAAGGAATAGCAAGCTATGAAGATATTTAGCCTCATTACTCGTGAGTGATTTTTGTTTAGTCATCCTGTGGCCCTTGTTTCTGAATTAAACAATCAGCACTCTGAAAAAGAATTAGAGATGCGAATTACTTCACATCTTCACTGCTCGAAACCCTGTGATTGCAATATATTTTCAATCCAATGAATGATATTGTATATTTTTTAAATCTTCAATTATGCATGATATATTTGTTTTTCTTATGTACTCTCTCAGTGCACAGGATCTGTGTTTGGTTGCTTACCAACAACAAATTTTAAATTTTGAATTTTCATAAATAACACATAAGAATCGGCAATATAGCCCTGTGCTACAGTGCCATGGGGAGTTCATTGAGGCTCTCCATACATTTAGGGTTCGAAATCCAGAAAACTTTGAAAATTTTACGTGGGGTTGGATGGTCAACGTCGAGATTAATTGAACTGTAAAACTTGGATACTTGAATTATAAAAAACGGGTAATATAGACAATAAAATATCTACTAAAGAGTTTGTATGAAAAAAAGAAAAGAAAATTTGATAAATCAAAAGAAACAAATAAAGGACTAATGGAATATTTTAAATATTTTTTCATTAAGAGTGATGATACAGTGCATAATAGCAAGATCTGATCAAGGAGACGTGGCAGTCAGAAGTCAAGAGGACGTGACAATCAGAAATCAAGGGGGCGTGACAATTAGAAATCCAGGGGACGTGGTCGAGGGGGCGTATCACTCAACAGAATGACTATAACGGTTAGAAGCCGCTAACCAGTTAATGCTCTGTCGGGATGTCCAAATCAGAAATTTAGAATCGGTTGCTCGGTCAGGATGTCCAGATCGAGAATTTAGACTGGTAACATAAGGAACAGTGAAGGAAGAGCGGGAATTATCTCTACCGGTGGGATTTTCCCAAGCAGACCCACATATAAGAACCTGGTATACCCGACCAGGATATGGCGGACTACTCAGATATATTCAAGTCAGGCTCGTCGACTGTTGGTTATCAAAAGTTCTTTTGTCCATGCTCGATCAGCAAAAACGACAACTGAGTCAGATAATCGTAACCACCTGTCAGAGAATAATTACTGCGTGTTAGGGTATATTCTAACGGTCTGTGGCTCGCTGCTAACAGAATCTTCCGCCAACCTATAAGAGGATGTCACGCGTCACTCACCGCCAAACAAGGTATGACATCCGACATTCCCTGACACTTATTAGAAGCCAGAAAGTACGCACTGTCATACAAAAATGGGGTCCTCTCCCTTACGGAGGTACGCTCACTAACTTTTTCACATCAGTCTCCTACTTTGTTCCTTTTGTGTTTTACTGTGTTTCTGAGGAAAAAAATACCTTACTTGAGCTTCGGAAGATCTACTCCGGGGACTTTTCCCCTAGTTCTTGGTCTCTAACGTGTAGGGTGTTTGTCTGAGTGTGCGCAGGACCCGTGTACCATCCTCTTCATCATCACCCCTGGTCAGCCGTCCTCAATAGTACTTCCGGAGAGCTCAGTCACCCTTCATCAACATCACCGATCACTCGTCCGATTTCCGGCTGATTCAGATTCAGGACGGGATCAAATTGTATTACAAAGTTATTTAAAAATGATGTTTTTTTTGGCAAAATAATTAATTTATAAATTGATACACTGATCAGTATGCACGATAAGACGATAATATAACTTCCAACTAGAATGAATTTTTCGGGCGGCAAAAAGAAAATAGAAAGGAAAAAAAAAAAATCCATGGCATACATCTGGCGCTGCCAGACAAGAACAAAGTTGGAAAGCAACGTCAAAGGAACAAGAATCACAACAGAAATCCATCAAAATTCCAAGCCTCTTCTCCTTGTAATAAATTGTGATCTCCGTCTTCCTCGCTCCTCAGCTAAACTTGGCGTTTTGTAGAACCCGACGTGGCCTCCGCTCCTCACTTCAACATCCCTCAATCCCCGCCTCACCCCTCCTCACGAACACGGACCACCTCTCAAAAATGGCGTTTTCCTATAAATTCCCACCACCCCCCTCCCTTCCTCCTCAGGTCTGCAGCTGCAGGAGCAAAGGAGAAACCGAATCCCTTCCAAAGCTCCCACCTTTCCCGTCTCCTCCCTTATTCGAGTTCCCAGCTCGCCGCCGCAGCAGTCAATGGAGATGAGGAAGATCGCCTGCGCCGCTCTCATCGTCGCGGCCGCCGCCACCACCGCCCTCGCCGCCGAGGCTCCTGCCCCTGCCCCAGCCAGCGCCTCCTTCGCGGTCAGCCCCGCCGTCGGAGCCGCCGTCGGCGCCTCCGTCCTCTCCTTCTTTGCCTTCTACCTGCAGTAACCTCAGCGGCCGAGAAGCAGCGGCCGTGGCCGGGGCACTTGATGAGCGAATAACTGCGCTTATTGTTGTTCGTGGTTTCGCGTTAATTATTTCCTTACCGTGTTGTGTTCGTTTCTATGGATCGATTTGATTGTGAGACTGTGAATCATTCTCAAATGGGATGAAAAAAAAAATCTTTGTTGGTTACTTTGTTTCATCGTGTTGTTATCGCTTGAATGGTATGTCCATGAAGGCCCATGGCCTAATTCAACTTAATTGGGTCAATACCCTACCCAAAAGCGATGGTTCGCTGTTTTCACTTCTTCCGAACCTCGCCGCCTTCATCCGTCGGATCCTCCTCTGCTCGACTACCACGCCGTGATCCGCCACTGCGCGGAGTCCACGGCGGTCGATGCGCGCCGGCGGTCCCTGGAGATTGGTTCCGCAACAACGCCAATCCCCACGGCCTGAACGCGTCGGAGCGAGCTAGCCATCTGTCAACCGAAGCGATGAACCGCCTTCCGGTAGGAGACAGGCCGCTCGCAGTGATCTTGTCATTTCGACGAGAGATTCATCGTCAGAGGGGGATGCAGGTCATAGAGATGATCCGCGAGTATTGAAGGCCGAATCTTCTTCCGCTTCCATTTCTTGCCGATCTCTTGCCCAGCTTCGATCTACAAGGGAAAAACATAAGCAAAAAGGTGAAGCCTATTCTCCTTCTTAGATTCAACTGATTCACAATTTGTATAAGAAAATTTAAGTTATTTGATCTGATTCTGTTTCAATATCTGTACAAATGAATCGTGATTTAATCCTTACATCCAAAATGGATCTCTGCGATAGAACTACTTGTGAAACCCTAGATTAGTCTGATATGTGGTATAATCTGTAACAAAAAGTCATCAATGATAGAACTTTAGTACCTAATCTTGCATTTTCATTGACGTGCATGGGGAAAGTGCTTTTATCATATCATGTCTTTCCGTCCAGTTAATCATCCCTTGATCAACTCCTTTCAAACCCATACCAGGTATTAACACCCTCGGATCACTGTTTTCGGTCGAGTTGTTCATAAATTCGATTCCATTGAAATGCATTCATGGTTTCAACTGGACTGTATTGGTTTGTGATACTCAGTTTAACCGATTGAACTATTTGATCTAGTTCAGTTTTAAAACCATTGCGTTACCAAGACTACACTGTCCATGACCCAGATGATTTATGTACTATATTATAAATACTTGAGGGTCGTATTAGTATATTCAGGTTACTTAAATTTCAGTTAACAATATATTCTTATCAGTGAGATGAATATTGGATTTATATTAGTGCACAAAATTCATGAGCCCCTTTAATATTTTTCCACTAGTTAGTTATGAATATAGTGTATAATGCTCAGCTGAATTTGTCAATAAGCAACATAAACCTTTACCCTTCAATTTAAAAAAATTCTTATGATATGATTTTCATGCAAAATTAACTTGTTTGGGTTTCTTTGTACTAATGGTGCATAAATATACTGAATACCTATGCAAGTTGATCTTAGGTCTAATTGACACAAATTGGTTTACAAATCGATCTCCAAATTAGCTTGTTGCATGAATTTCTCTCAAGTTTAGTTTTTTTTCACATAAAATGTATATTTTGTGTCCCTCACACCTTAATGGCGCATAAATATAGGCGAATGCCCATGCAAACTGATTTTTGAACTAATTAGGTTTATTTGGCACAAGATAGTTCATAAGCTTATTTGAAAATTTAGTTTTGGATCAACTTGTTACATGAGTATCACTCAAAATTGACTAGTGCGTGCGTTGCACTTGAAATGTTTATTTTTGAGATTCACATCCTAATGGTGCATAAAATTAAGAGTTGCCCAAGCAAGTTGGTTCCAAAATCAATTTGCATGAGTTTGATTGACATAAAATGGTCCATAAGTGACATGATCTTCAGTTAAAATCAAGTTTATTTTCTGTTGCACGTAAAGTGGTTATTTTTGGATCACACACATTCAATCAATGTTTGCAAAATATTATCGAGGGGCATGATTTGGTGAAAATCAATTATTGAGGAATTGTTTGGTAAAAATAAATTACATGGGAGCGAGTTCGCTAAATTGCACAAATTTCAATGAATTTTCCTATACAGATTCCACTCGGGCAAACACACATTTGCCCTTTCAAAATAAAACATCATATTTATAGTTATATCAGTTCATTGTATTTCTTTTAAATGTCATTACAGAATGAATGAATGCCTTTTTTTTTTATTAAGATTGTGTATGCAAGATCTTCATGACTAATTAATTTCCTTTTGCCCCCTCATTTCCTCCCATTTCAAAACGTTTTGAACATCTTTTGTTTACTAAATAAATTAAAATAGATTATTGACAAATTTTAATAGGAAATACCAATCAAAGGCTAAAATGAATCTCTATGACATATTTCAAAGATTTATAATGGTATATATGATACGTGTGTTTATGCTTCTTTTTCTGAAAAAAAAAACGATGTATTCATGCATGAACATATACTTTGCAAATAAATATCATTTTATGGTAGTGTTGAAATAAATCTCTTTTGTGCTAGACAGACAGGACTGTGTGTGTTACATAGAACATGGGAAGGAGATCCTAACTGCAATCGGCTTCAGAACTGAGCATCTGTCTATGCTAATCTTTCACTCTGGAAATGTTTGATCCTTCTCTAAGCTGTTCCTCGATAGTAAACGGTTGGGATTCAATTAAAGTCCTATATTAAAAAGATTTAGTAAAAATTATAAGTTTAAAAATATATAAGATATTTCTATTGGGATGAATTTTTTGGGTAAAGTCTAAGAATAAAGTCATGAGGACTTAAGTCCAATGTGAATAATATCATATCATTATGGAGATATGTAAATATGCTTTGACACAGCAAATGATATCAGAGCTATGATCCAGATCAAGTACAATGCGGGGTGACCTTGAACGAAGTTGAGGGTAGATCCAGAGCATATCAGGATGATCGAATGCTCACGAAGGAGGCTCAGAGCAGGTCAAGATTGACCAGATGCTTATGGGAAGGCCCCACAACAGGTCAAGGTTGACCGGATGCTTACAAATAAAGCCCGGAGTAGGTTAAGGTGACTGGATACTCGAGGGAGGTCCGAGGCAGGTCAGGGTGATACTCACGGGAAGGCCGAAAGTAAGTCACAGTGATCGGATATTCACAGGGAGGCCCAGAACAGGTCAGGGTGACCGTATGCTCATGGGGAGGCCCAAATCAAGTCAAGAGTGATCCGATCCAAATACTTGAGGGGAGGCCTGGAGCAGGTTAGGGTGATCGATGTCTGCAGCGAGACTCGGAACATGTCAAGAGTAATTGTGGTCCTTCGTTTGAGGGGAGGATTGTTGAGATTCAATCAAAGTCCTACATTAGAAAATTTTGATAAAGATCATACGTTTAAAAGGATGTAGGATATCTCCATTGGAATGAGGCCTTTTAGGTAGAGTCCAAGTGCAAAGTCGTGAGGGCTTAGGCCCAAAGTAAAAAATATCATGTCATTGTGGAGATATGTAAATATCCTTCGTTGCTCCGCGCGATCTCTTTTTCTCTTCCTCTTCTTCTGCATTAGAGGTTGAGAGATGTTGCCCCCTCTTTGCGCAACAATTGGTATCAGAGCTACAGGTTTTGATGATTTTTTTTAACATGTCGGGGACGACTTCTGCGAAATTTGATATGGTGACGGAACCGAAAACTTCAGATTATAGCAAAGAAGGGTCAAGGACTTGTTGGTACAACAAAACAAGATGAAAGCGCTAGGAGAAAGGAAATCGGAAAGCATGGAGAGATTAAATTGGGAAGAACTTCAAGCAAAGGTAGTAGCAACAATCAGGCTTTATCTTATAGATAATGTGATGTACCATGTCATGGACGAGGAATCACTGGTGGCAGTTTGGCAAAAGCTGGAAAGCTGGTACATGTTAAAGTCATTGACAAATAAGTTGTATCTTAAGTAGAGATTATTCAAGCTGAAGATGACAGAAGGAACCAATCTAAGCTAGCACATTAACGTATTCAACCAGATTTTGAGTGATCTGAAGCAGGTTGATGTGAAGATCGAAGATGAAGACAAGAGACTGATGTTGTTGAATTCTCTACCTTCATCTTCTACATAAGGAAACTCTCAAATTGGAGGAGATCACAGCTGCGTTGCTAGGTTTTCACTAAAGGAAGAAAACAAGCGATGAAGTTTTTTAGGGAGAAAGACTTATGGTAAATAGAAACCAAGAATGTGGTAGGAGTAAATCTCGACATGGATCGGGTAATAACAACAAGGCTCGTTCTAAGTCGAGAAGGAAGAAGGTGATCACATGCTACAAATGTGGAGGCAAAGGTCATATCAAGAGAGATTGTCTAGCGATAAAGAAACATATTGCAGAGAATAAAGGTAGTTCGACAAATTCTGCAAATATAGTTGAAGAGGAAAATTCAGAGAGCGGTGATGGAGATATGCTATCAGTTATGTCGAGTTCGGAGTAACTGACGGATGCATAAATTGTAGACTCTGCATGTTCATATCACATGACTCCAAACAAAGATTGTTTGACACCTATAGACAGTGGATTCTGATTCAATGTTGATGGAAAATGATGCATCATGCAAAATTATTGGCATAGGGAACGTCAGAATCAAGATGTTTGATGGTGTGATCAGAACCTTATATGATGTCAGATATATACCAAAGCTAAGGAAGAAGTTGATCTTGCTATGCACACTAGATGGTATTAGTTATAGTTATAAATCAGTGAGTGGGGTGATAAAAGTCAGCAAGAGAGCTCTTACGGTAATGAAAGGACCAAAGTTAGCAGGAAACATTTATAAGTTGATAAGGACTACAGTCGTAGATGGAGTCACCTCGGTGGAGTCTGAATCGGACAGTATTGCCTTGTGGCATATGCGGCTAGGGCATATGGATGAACGTGGGATGCTAAAACTTTACAAGAGAGATTTGTTGAAGGGTGTCAAGATGTATAAGCTTGAATTCTGTAAATTCTGTGTTCTTAAGAAACAGAGCAAAATGCAATTCAAGACGGTAACAAATAAGACGGAGGGGATTCTAGACTACGAACATACAGATCTCTAGGGATCAGCTAGTGTAGCATCACATGGAGAACACTTGTATTTTGTAAGTTTTATTGATGATTAATCATGAAAGGTATGAGTATACTTTATGTGTCACAAGTCAGAAATTTTTGTAAAGTTTAAATTGTGGAAAACTGAAGTGGAGAACCAAACCGGAAGGAAGATCAAATGTCTTAGGTCAGACAATGAGACTGAGTACACAGATTCAAAGTTTCAGGAATTTTATGAGCAACATGGGATAATGAGGCATTTCTTGATTTGCAAAACACCTTAGCAGAACGGGGCAGCGGAAAGGTTGAACATGACAATCATTGAGAAGGCAAGATATCTCAGGCTGAATGCAGGGCTAGCAAAGAATTTCTGGGCGGAAACAGTTAACATGACATGCTATCTCATTAATAGATCACCAAGGGCAATACTAGAAGGCAAAGTATCATAAAAAGTATGGATAGGGAATCAAGTAAATTACTCTCATCTTCGAGTTTTTAGATGTCCAGTATATATGCACATATCTAGTGAAGAAAGATCAAAGCTGAATGCAAAGTCAAAACAGTGCATTTTTCTAGAGTATCATAAAGGAGTTAAAGACTTCAAGCTTTGGGATCCTAAGGCAAACAAGGTGGTGATAAGTAGAGATGTGATGTTTGACGAGAATACTATAATACAGCGTACTCATGAAGAAGGAAACGAAATACCACAGAGCAACATGGAGAAAGATGTTGTGCAAGTGGAGCTAGAGACTCATGACTCCGATGATTCTAGCTTTATGTAGACGGAGCATTGCACTATAGCTGGTGGTAGAACGAGACGAATCATAAAATCATCCACCATATACGGATTCGAAGACTTGGTATCTTATGCACTTATTACTAGCAGCGGAGACTCTACATCTTTTTAGGAGATGATACATAGCTCTGAGAAGGACAAGTGGATGAGTGTTATGACAGAGAAGATGAAGTCGTTGCATAAGAACTAAACGTGGGATCTAGTGAAACTTTCTGAAGGAAAGAAAGCTATAGGATGCAAGTGGATATTCAAGAATAAAGAAGCAATGTCAGAGGGAGAAGAAGTGAAGTTCAAGGCTCGGTTGGTAGCAAAGAGATATTCACAGAGAAAGAGAATTAACTATGAAGAAATTTTCTCTCCAGTAGTAGAACATACGTCAATTAGAGTGGTATTGGCTTCGGTGGCACATCACGATTTACAACTGGAGCAAATGGATGTGAAGACGACATTTCTTCATGGAAATTTAGAGGAGCAGATTTTTATGTCACAACATGAGAGATTTAGTCGAAGGGGAGCCTTGGCGCAACGGTAAAGTTGTTGTCATGTGACCAAAAGGTCACGGGTTCGAATCCTGGAAATAACCTCTTATAAAAAGCAGGATAAGACTGCGTACAATGGATCCTTCCCCGGGACCCCGCATGATGGGAGCTTCGTGCACCAGGCTGCCCTTTCTATTTTTTTTTAACATGAGGGATTTAGTCGGCCTGGACAATAGCAGTTGGTTTGCAAGTTGAAGAAATTGCTTTATGGATTGAAATAATCTCCTAGGTAATGGTACAAACATTTTGATTCATACATGATTCAAAACGGATATAGGAGATCTGAATATGATTGCTGCATATATGTGAAGAGCCTTGAAGATGAATCACTAGTTTTCATATTACTATACGTAGATGACATGCTCATTGTTGCAAAGAAGATGAAAGAGATCGATAAATTGAAGAGACTACTAAGCAAGGAATTTAACATGAAAGATTTGGGAGAGGCTAAGAAGATTCTTGGGATAGAGATTCATAGGGATAGAGCTATAGAGAGATTATGATTATCTTAACGTAGCTATGTGGAGAATGTGCTAGATAAGTTCAACATGAAGAATGCAAAGTCGGTGAGCACACCCCTTGCGTATCACTTCAAGTTATCCTATACATAGTGTCCAAAGACGGATAACGAGATCCAAGAGATGCCAAAGATTTTTTATGCCAGTGCAGTTAGTTGTCTAATGTATGTTATGGTTTGCACGAGACCAAATTTGGCGCAAGCAATTAGTATAGTAAACAAGTTTCTCTCAAATCTTGGTCGACCACATTAGGATGCAGTAAAGTGGATTTTCAGATACTTGAGAAATACAGTTGATTATGACATCATATAGACAATCGGAAGATCTTTCAGTTGTTGGGTACATAGATACAGACTATGTAGAAGATTTAGATGATAGAAGGTCTACTATAGAATATCTGTTTAGGAGGACCTATCTGTTGAAAATCTATGATACAATCTATTATTTTATTGTTAGTATATGGCAACAGCTGAAGCACAAAGGAAGCTTTATGACTTACACGGTTGGTCAGAGAACTGAGTATTCAACAAGTTGGAGTCAAGTTATTATGCGATAGTTAGAGTACTATCTATTTGACGAAGAATCAAGTGTATCATGTGAGAACCAAGCACATTGATGTGAGGTTTCACAAGATCAGAGAGCTGATTACTTCCGAAAAAATTCAACTTGAGAAGGTTCATGCAGATAATGCTGCGGACATGCTGACAAAGCCAGTGAACAGAGAAGTTCAAGCAATGCTTGAACTTGATCCATATGTCTGGATGCTAGAGAAAGGAAGCCTAGACTAAGATCCAGGTGGAGTTTTGTTCAGATATTCATGTTATTTGAAGGAATGAATATTCGCCAAGGTGGAGATTATTGACGGGTGACTGATATTTGGGTGAAGGTCAATGCGATGGATGTTATATGATTCTGTCCGAACCAGAAGTCAACAGACGCTGGGCACGTGGTGCTCTCCGACTCGCTGATGTAGATCTCCAACTGGTGGCGCGATGCTCCGGCTAACCTGCACAGAAGTCGAGCTGGGAAGGGGGTTCCTGGCGGCGACCCTCCGACGCTCAAGTCAGGTAAATTACGATAAACAATGTGGCTCCCCAAGTCTCAGAATACCTAGAAAAATCCTCCCTCCGGCGAAGTCTGAGGTTCTTTATATAGAGCTGTGAAGGGTTTGGGCACGTGTATCGAGGTGCATACGTATCCTCTGTCCTTTCCTTGGTATGTGGCTGTCAGAAAGCTTACCTGACCCATATCGCTACAGTCAAAGCATGCCCTTGATGGGACAGCAAAATCCCCTGTCACAAGATTTGGAGCATGGCACACACTTGAAACCTACCGGTTGTCAGAGAAAGAAGTCCCCTGTCCTTTTCCCTTGCTCCAAACTTGTCGTCCGGGCGGACAGCTCCCTCAACATCCGACTGGACATCCGCAGCGGTTTACTTGTGCTTTGTGGAGACTAATAAACAGGGGTGCTTTATGACTTTGATCGGTCAAAAGGTCAGCTCGGTCCATGACCTTTTCAACTGAGCGTCGGAACCCCGATTTGACAGGGTGCCTTCTAACCATAAGTGCGAGCCGGCCGGACCCACCCGGGTATTCGATTCCATCGGCCGACTGGCAGTCCGGTCGGACCGGCCGTCTACGGCCGTCCGTCTACGGCCGTCCGTCCGGTCGGACCACACTCTCGCCGGATGGGCGGCTGCTCCGGTGACTTCCACTTGGCATTGACTTTGCAGGGGGGGCCGCTCTTACTACCGGATCACTTGCCTCCCCTTCAAGTCTAGTCGAAGGAGGCGAATAGTCCGACTGACTGGACTGTGAGTCTAGCCGAACGGCTCCTCCATGCTAATACTCTCCGACCGGTCAGCCGTAGAGATATCCTTGAATGAATCAATGATGGCCTTCAACGAATCTCCTCGCGTTCTGCGCCAATCTTCGACATCAAGGTTGATCATACCCTCATTAAATGTTCTGAATGCTTGACTGCCACGTGGAGCAATGCCATCAGAGTACGGAGGCGGTGGCATGATATTTTGATGTGATCGAAGCAATTCGAAATAAACGGCTAGATGCATGCTTTGATTCCCATGACCTGGATCCGACGGTGGAGGCCGCCCGACCCTCACCCTATAAATTCTTCGTTTCCTTCTCACCTTCACTCGCCTCCGTTACCTCTACTGTTGCCCTCTGCGCTTTGGAGCTCCGACGATCTTGTTTCTGCCCTCTGACGTTCTCCGGCGCCTTTCCTCGATCCCTCTCCCCTCAGTAAGGTTTTGGATCTTTCCTTCTTCCTTTCCGGTATCTAATTCGCATTTCTTCCCCTAGCTCCAGTCTCTGCAACTCCTTTTCTTCATCTTTGAAACTTCTTTTTTGATTTCTTCTGTCCGGATCATGGCCAGTTCTTCTCATCCCGAATACAATCCCTAGGCCCATGGTATACTACCATGCGGTCCCGTTTCGAACAACGGGATTTTGATATTTTGGCTGACAATTTCGAAATCCCCGAGGATTACGAAGTTCGCGGCCACACAGACCGCTGCGCGACGGTTTCTGTGTCTTTCGCGACCAATTTACCGCCGGTCTGCGGTTTCCCGTGCATCCTTTTATAGTAGACGTCTGTAATTATTTTGGCGTGCCGCTCGGAAGTTTAGTACCAAATACCTTCCGTCTCCTCTGCGGTGTTGTCGTTTTGTTTAAGATTCACAACATTCCCCTCCGACCGGAGGTCTTCTTTTATTTCTATTACCCTAAGCAAGCCGAGCCGGGCACCTTTATGTTCCAAGCTCGACCCGGTCTGGTCTTCTTCAATAAACTACCCACTTCCAATAAACATTGGAAGGACTATTATTTCTACATCCGCATGCCCAGTCAGCCAAACTTTCCGACCCAGTGGCAGGTCAGTCTACCTCCTACTCCAGAGTTGAAGAAATTCAAGACCCGACCGGATTATCTTCACGCCGCAAATGTACTAGCCGGTCTGCGTCTTGACATCAATAAACTTCTTCACGAGGGAGTGATGTACATTTTTGGGCTGAGTCCTATACGGACCCCACTTCCGACCGATTTCGGTAAGAATTTTGCTTGGGCATTTGCTTTAATTGCTAACTGATTTCTTCTTCTTTTCATGCAGCTGACATCGTCATGGGCTCGGTGATGGCCGGCGTTTTAAAGAGAAAGGCGGCAGCTCTGGAAGCCGCGGCGGCCAGAGAAATGGAAGCTTTGGGCATCCATCCGGTCGGATCCCACGAAGGTGAGAGCGGGACTCAGGCTGAGTCGGCCGCTCAGGCCTCTCAACAAAATGTGGCCAGCGGAGCCACCCCTCCCCAAGAACAAACTGCACCCGAGGAAGGTTCCGCTCGGGAGGAGGAGCAGCCTCTACAAAAGAGGCGCCGAGTGGAGACTCCTCTGCCCTCGGCCACGTCAACGGTCCAACCGTCCGAGCGAGCAACCACCGCCGCTCGAGGCAAGGCGCCAGAGGTCGAAGCCATTTCGTCCGACCGGACTCCTTCTGAATGGGACGAGCCGGAAGCCCCCATTGAGGCTATTCCGGTCAGCACCCGCCCACCCGCTCGGCATTCGGTCAAGAGCTCAACTATCCATTCGCAGTTTTCTGCGCCAGCTTCTGATCCCAGTCGGACGATCCCTGGTCACGGCCGCACAGTACGGGTCACCCTTCATCTCCCGACTGAAGAATTGCTTCCAGAAGCCGACCGGCCAACCGTGCCCGAGCACACCATTACTTTGAAAGGGCCCCTCGCCGAAATGTGGGCCGACGCTCGGGCGCGCGTAGCAATGATCCCCCTCCGGAACTTAGCCAACAGCCACATGCAAGCGGCTACGGGGGTAAGTTTGTTGTGTTTTTTTTTTTTTTGAAGTTTTGCCTGAATATTTCCGCTCGGCTTTTAACAACTGCGCCTTTTTGCTTCAGAGATGGGTGGAAGAGATAGCAGTTTCCAACCGCCTGGCTATGGCGGACGAGGAGATAAGGCAACTGCAGGCGACAGGCGGTCCGAGCGGCTCCCAAGGCCCTTCCTACTCCGAGCTGCAAAAAGAGCTGAAGAAAGCTCAAACTCTGCTGGCTGCTGAGCAGAAGAAAACAGCTGACCAGGCCCACGCCCTAGCCGAGTCTGAGCAACAAGTCAAGTCGCTTGACACAAAGATAACTCTGGCCACCACTCGGAAGAACACAGCCATCTCCGATCTGGAGAAGAAAAACGTGGAGGCCCGCCTGGAGTTGAAGATAAAGGAGCTGACGGAGCAGCTCGACCGGGAGAAGGCAGGCCGCTCGCCCGATGCAGAGAAGATTGAACATCTGAATGAGGCCCTCACAAGCTCCCAGGCGACCTTCAAAGAATACCAAGATGCCGAGCCGAGCCGAGTTGCCGCTCTCCGACAAAGTCATATCCGATCGCCCGAGTTCTCGGAGAAAATTTGCGAGCGGATGTACTCAGCTTTCGACTTGGCCATTACGGCCACTATGACCCATCTGAAGTCGAAGGGCCTTCTTCCGGAGTCCACCAATATTCCAGCCGGCGATCAGGTGGAGCTCCTGAGCAACATTCCGAGAGACCTCTACGACTACATCGAGTAATTCTTGTAATTTCGCCGCTCGGCTGAACATGAATCTTTTTGTACCTAGGCCACTCGGCCTAAGGTTTTAATTTTAATGAAATGCTTTTCTTTCGTGTACTCTATCTTTTTGCACTGTCCCCTTGCTAATACTTGTGCTGCTCGCTCGTCTACTATCACACCTTTGGCATTCGAGGTGCATTCTTGCAAGTGTTTCCCCCAGCCCTTCCGTTCGGCCGAATATCATTCTGTGTTGCTAGCACGAATCGCTCGTTATAAGCCGATCAGAACCTTTTATACCTCGAGTCTGAGCGACATTTAGCGTCGGTCTAACGATATCGGCGGAGAATACGGATAATTGCAGTGTCGACGATATTCCGCTCGGATTATTTATAGACGTCGACGCGTCTCTCGATGTTTAACGTCGGAGCTCGACGACACGGATATTTATAGTCGGACGGCGCGGCTCTCGATCTTTAACGACGGAGCTCGTCGGTTCGTCCACTCTGATCATTTATAGACGTCGGCTCGTCTCTCGATATTTAACGACGGAGCTCGTCGGCGCGAATATTTATAGCCGGACGGCGCGGCTCTCGATCTTTAACGACGGAGCTCGTCGGCGCGGCTCTCGATATTTAACGTCGGAGCTCGACGGCGCGAATATTTATAGCCGGACGGCACGGCTCTCGATCTTTAACGACGGAGCTCGTCGGTTCGTCCGCTCGGATCATTTATAGACGACGGCTCGTCTCTCAATATTTAACGACGGAGCTCATCGGTTCGTCCGCTCGGATCATTTATAGACGCCGGCTCGTCTCTCGATATTTAACGTCGGAGCTCGACGGCGCGAATATTTATAGCCGGACGGCGCGGCTCTCGATCTTTAACGACGGAGCTCGTCGGTTCATCCGCTCGGATCATTTATAGACGTCGGCTCGTCTCTCGATATTTAACGATGGAGCTCGTCGGCGCGAATATTTATAGCCGGACGGTGCGGCTCTCGATCTTTAACGACGGAGCTCGTCGGTTCGTCCGCTCGGATCATTTATAGACGTCGGCTCGTCTCTCTATATTTAACGTCGGAGCTCGACGGCGCGAATATTTATAGCCGGACGGCGCGGCTCTCGATCTTTAACGACGGAGCTCGTCAGTTCATCCGCTCGGATCATTTATAGACGCCGGCTCGTCTCTCGATATTTAACGATGGAGCTCGTCGGTTCGTCCGCTCGGATCATTTATAGACGCCGGCTCGTCTCTTGATATTTAACGTCGGAGCTCGACGGCGCGAATATTTATAGCCGGACGGCGCGGCTCTCGATCTTTAACGACGGAGCTCGTCGGTTCGTCCGCTCGGATCATTTATAGACGCCGGCTCGTCTCTCGATATTTAACGACGGAGCTCGTCGGCGCGAATATTTATAGCCGGACGGCGCGGCTCTCGATCTTTAACGACGGAGCTCGTCGGTTCGTCCGCTCGGATCATTTATAGACGCCGGCTCGTCTCTCGATCTTTAACGACGGAGCTCGTCGGCGCGAATATTTATAGCCGGACGGCGCGGCTCTCGATCTTTAACGACGGAGCTCGTCGGTTCGTCCGCTCGGATCATTTATAGACGCCGGCTCGTCTCTCGATATTTAACGTCGGAGCTCGACGGCGCGAATATTTATAGCCGGACGGCGCGACTCTCGATCTTTAACGACGGAGCTCGTCGGTTCGTCCGCTCGGATCATTTATAGACGCCGGCTCGTCTCTCGATATTTAACGACGGAGCTCGTCGGTTCGTCCGCTCGGATCATTTATAGACGCCGGCTCGTCTCTTGATATTTAACGACGGAGCTCGTCGGCGCGAATATTTATAGCCGGTCGGCGCGGCTCTACGGTTTAACGTCTGGGCTAGACGGGCTTCCAAGCTAACTCCTTACCAGGTCGAGCGACCTTGGCCTTCCGTTCGGCCGAGAATACTCAATGTGTTCATCTTTCTGCTTCCTGCATCGCAAGTACATAGGCGACCAAAAAGTATATGAATTTATATTTAGCGCACCTTTCACCCAACTTGGAGAACGTACTCCTGGCCGAACGGCTCAGGGTCTGCTTCGTCGAGCATTTTGGCTCGGATAATTTACCTCCGTCCGGACGGTACGGGGCCTTCGATTCTTGTTGACAATGCCTTATATTTGTTCTCTTGATTCTTCATTTCTTTCACCCCGCTCGGTAAGGCTGGAGGTGGTTCGCGCTCCACGGCCTATCTAACTGCCGACCGTCCTCATCCTCCAAATAATACGCGCCCGAGCGGAGCTTTTCGATGATTTTGAAGGGACCTGCCCACAGAGCTTCAAGCTTGCCGACGTCGCCAACCGGTTTGACTTTCTTCCAGACAAGGTCGCCGACCTGGAATGATCGGGGAATGACGCGGCGGTTGTAGTTTTGCTTCATTCGTTGACGGTATGCCATCAGCCGAACGGATGCCTTGGCTCGCTCCTCGTCAATCAAATCCAGCTCCATGTTCCTCCGATCGGCGTTGCCTTCATCGTACAATTGGACCCGGACGGACTCGACGCCGACTTCAACCGGAATGACTGCTTCGCCGCCGTACACCAGATGAAAAGGTGTGACGCCCGTTGCTTCCTTAGGAGTCGTCCGGATGACCCATAAAACGCCCGGCACTTCATCCGGCCAACTTCCTCCCACGTGGTCGAGCCGAGCGCGCAGAATACGGAGAATTTCCCGGTTGGCTACTTCGGCTTGACCGTTGCTTTGGGGGTAAGCCACGGACGTGAAGTGTTGCTCGATGCCGTAGCTTTTGCACCAATCTTCTAGCACCTTCCCTGTGAATTGCCGCCCATTGTCGGAAACCAATCGGCGAGAGATACCGAACCTACAGATGATGTGTTGCCAGATAAATTTTTTGACCATCTGCTCGGTGATCCTGGCTAGTGGCTCGGCCTCCACCCACTTGGAAAAATAATCGACCGCCACCAGTAAAAATTTCCTCTGCCCGGTCGCCATCAGAAATGGACCCACAATATCCATTCCCCATTGATCGAACGGACATGAAACGGCTGATGTCTTCATCTCCTCTGCCGGTCGGTGCGAGAAGTTGTGATACTTCTGGCATGAAAGGCACGTAGATATTGTCCGAGCGGCGTCCATTTGTATGGTCGGCCAAAAGTATCCAGCTAGCAAAATCTTCTTGGCTAGTGATCGTCCGCCCGAATGTCCTCTGCACGATCCTTGATGTATCTCTTGGAGGATGTAAGCCGAGTCTTCCGAGCTCACACACTTCAACAGCGGGCGAGAGAAAGCATTCTTGTAGAGCTGATCGCCGATGAGTGTGAACCGACCGGCCCTCCTCCTGAGCAGCTGGGCTTCATCTCGATCGGAAGGAGTGGTGCCCGAGCGTAAAAACTCCATGATGGGTGTCCTCCAGTCGTCCGGAAACATGAGGCCTTCCATCCGGTCAACATGTGCCACCAAAGATACTTGTTCAATTGGCTTCGGGATAATGACCGGCGTTATAGAACTTGCTAGTTTGGCCAACTCATCGGCTGCCTGGTTCTCCGTTCGGGGAATCTTCTGAATAAGAACCTCGCGGAAATTAGCTTTGAGTTTTTCAAAGGCCTCAGCGTAGAGTTTAAGCCGAGCGCTGTTGATTTCAAAGGTGCCAGATAGTTGCTGAGCGGCCAACTGTGAATCCGAATAAAATGTCACCCGACCGGCTCCCACATGCCGTGCCGCCTGCAATCCGGCTATGAGGGCCTCATACTCTGCCTCATTGTTGGTAGCTTTGTAATCTAGCCGGACGGCTAGGTGCATTTTTTCTTCTTGAGGCGAGAGCAACAATATTCCAATCCCACTTCCGAGCCGAGTGGAAGACCCATCCACATATATTCTCCACATAGCTTCCGGCTCTGGCCTTTACACTTCGGTCACAAAATCAGCCAAGGATTGCGCTTTGATCGCCGAGCGGGGCTGGTATTGGATATCGAATTCGCTCAACTCTGTAGTCCATTTGATGAGTCGTCCGGACGCTTCTGAATTCAACAACACTCTTCCTAGCGGGCTGTTTGTCCGGACAATGATGGTGTGAGCCAAGAAATATGGTCGAAGGCGCCGAGTGGCTAGAACCAAAGCAAAGGCCAACTTCTCGAGCCCGGTGTAACGAGATTCAGCATCTTTTAAAATGTGGCTTAAAAAATACACCGGCTGCTCTTCGCCGCTTGCCCTCACAAGTGCTGAGCCTACAGCATGCTCAGTTGACGACAGATAAATATAAAGTGACTCACCTCCGATCGGCTTGGCTAGTACAGGCAGAGAATTGAGATATGTCTTCAATTCTCCGAACGCTCGGTCACATTCTTCATCCCACTGGAACTTAGTAGCCTTGCGCAGGATCTTGAAGAATGGTAGGCTCCGGTCGGCGGTTTTGGAGATGAATCTGGACAAAGCAGTTATCCGACCGGTCAACCTTTGCACTTCCCTTGTATTTCTTGGAGGCGGCATGTCTTGCAGAGCTTTCACCTTGCTGGGATTTGCTTCGATTCCCCGCTCGGTCACTATGTACCCCAAGAAACGCCCTCCTTTTGCTCCGAACAGATACTTCTGGGGATTTAGCTTGACTCCATATTTGCGCAGCGTTCGGAAGGTTTCTTCCATGTCCTTGAAGAGATCGGCCGCTCGGACGGATTTGATAAGAATGTCGTCCACATATACTTCCAGATTACGCCCGATCTGCTCCCTGAACACTTTGTTCATCAAGCGTTGATAGGTGGCCCCGGCATTCTTCAATCCGAACGGCATCACATTATAGCAATATGTGCCGTCGGCCGTTACGAAGCTTACTTTTTCTTGATCTTCCCGGGCGAGCGGCACTTGATGATATCCGCAGCCGGCCGTAGAGTCCACCAGCTGATCTATCCGGGGCAGGGGATAAAAATCTTTGGGGCATGCTTTGTTCAAGTCCCGAAAGTCGATGCAGACTCTCCACTTGCCGCCCGGCTTGGAGACCAATACTACGTTGGCCAGCCAGCTCGGGAACTGCACCTCGCGTATGTGGCCGGCCTCCAGAAGTTTCTCTACTTCCGCCCGGATGATGGCATTCTGCTCGGCACTGAAATCCCTTTTTCTCTGCTTCACTGGCCGAGCGTCCGGTCGGACATGCAACTCATGCTGCGCTAGGCTCGGCGAAATTCCGGGCAACTCATGTGTCGACCAGACGAAGACATCATGATTTCGTTGGAGTCATTGGATCAGTTCCTCCTTCTGCTCCTCCTCCAGATCAGAGGCGATAAAAGTCGTGGCCTCCGATCGGGTCGGATGGATCTGAACCTCCTCCTTTTCATCATAAATTAAAACAGGAGGTTTCTCGGTTATGGCGTGTACCTCGATTCGGGGCGCCTTCCGAGCGGAACAGGCTTCTGCTCGGATCATCTCTATATAGCACCGCCGAGCTGCTAGCTGATCTCCCCGTACCTCTCCCACTTTGTCCTCCACGGGGAACTTGATCTTCTGATGGAAGGTTGAGACGACTGCTCGGAATTCGCTGAGCGCCGGTCGTCCCAAAATGACGTTGTAGGACGAAGGAGAGTCGACCACCACGAAGTTTATTGTCCTGGTCCTCCTGAGCGGCTCTTCTCCCAGTGAGGTAGCCAACCGGATCTGTCCGACCGGCTGTACTTCGTTACCCGTAAACCCGTAAAGCGGCGTTGTCATGGGCAGCAGCTCGGCTCGATCAATTTGCAACTGATCGAACGCCTTCTTGAATATGATGCTGACCGAGCTCCCTGTGTCAACAAATATGCGGTGAATAGTATAATTTGCTATTACCGCTTTAATGAGCAGAGCATCGTCGTGGGGCACTTCAACTCCTTGTAAGTCCCCGGGCCCGAAAGTGATTTCCGGTCCACTTGCCCGCTCTTGGCTGCAACCGACTGCGTGGATCTGGAGCTGCCGGATGCCCGCCTTTCTGGCTCGGTTGGAGTCTCCTCCGGTCGGCCCACCAGCAATAACGTTGATCTCGCCTCGGGAAGTATTGCTTCTATTTTTCTCTTCCCGAGCGGACGGCCGGGATCGTTCTCTTGACGCTCGGTGATTCTCTTGCCTTGGAGATCGGTGCCGATCGGACGTCTGTTGATGTCGCCTCTCGGTGTGGGTCCGATCGGCTTCATGGGTCCTTTGTCTCCTGTCGATGGAAGGAGACCGTCGTTCGGCATTTTTGGGAACGGGATTAGCTACGAAGGGAAGGCTTCGACAATCCCTTGTGTTGTGCGTATCCGTCCGGTGGAAGGAGCAGAACATAGGGGTCCATCTCTTCTTTGGCTTGGGCCGAGCGGCAGCTACCTCTTGTACGTGTGATCTGGCGTGGGGGGATCGGATTTCTTCGGCCCTCGGTCCTCTAGGCGGCTGCTGAGCGGCGTGATGTTTCCGTTCGACATGAATAGGTGCCCTCTCGGTTGGAGTTTCCTTTTTCCGGGCGGCTTGCGCTTCTTCCATGTTTATGTATTCGTTAGCCCGATGTAGCATGTGATCATAATCTCGGGGCGGCTTTCGGATGAGCGACCGGAAGAAGTCCCCATCCACAAGGCCTTGCGTGAAGGCATTCATCATCGTCTCCGATGTGGCCGTTGGAATATCCATCGCCACTTGGTTGAATCGCTGGATGTAAGCTCGAAGCGATTCTCTCGGCTCTTGCTTGATGGCGAACAAGCTGACACTTGTCTTCTGATAACGCCGACTGCTGGCGAAGTGGTGGAGGAAGGCCGTTCGGAAGTCCTTGAAGCTAGTGATGGATCCGTCCGGCAGCCTCCGAAACCACCGTTGAGCCGATCCCGAGAGAGTGGTAAGAAAGACTCGGCACTTTACTCCATCTGTATATTGATGGAGCGTAGCTGTGTTATCGAACTTACCCAGATGATCATCTGGGTCTGTTGTTCCATTGTACTCGCCGATCGTCGGAGGCACGTAGTGCTTGGGCAGAGGGTCTCGTAGAATAGCCTCCGAAAATTGGCGATTGATCCGCTCGGGAGATGAGTCCGCTCGGGGAGCTTTCCCCTTTCTGTCGTCTCGCCTAGGCATTTCGTCGGAAGAAGATCCTCTATCTCTTCGAGTCGGTACGGCTTCAGGGGTGCGAAATAAGGCCCGATGGAATGCGATGGTGGCTGGAGGTGCTTCCGCTCGGCCACCCGACGCAGATGTTGCTTGTTGCTCCGGCCGCTCGGCTGCTACTTTCTGTTTTTGCTCCACAAGTTTGGCGGCCCTCATCTCGACCAGAGCGTCGAGTTCTTCTGTTGAAAGCGCCACCGTGTGTTGTCGTCCAGCCTCGTCCATTGTTCTTGTTCGGATGCAGGAGCGTTCCCACAGACGGCGCCAAATTGATCCTGTCCGAACCAGAAGTCAACAGATGCTGGGCACGTGGCGCTCTCCGACTCGCTGATGTAGATCTCCAACTGGTGGCGCGATGCTCCGGCTAACCTGCACAGAAGTCGAGCCGGGAAGGGGGTTCCCGGCGGCGACCCTCCGACGCTCAAGTCAGGTAAATTACGATAAACAAGGTGGCTCCCCAAGTCTCAGAATACCTAGAAAAATCCTCCCTCCGGCGAAGTCTGAGGTTCTTTATATAGAGCTGTGAAGGGTTTGGGCACGTGTATCGAGGTGCATACGTATCCTCTGTCCTTTCCTTGGTATGCGGCTGTCAGAAAGCTTACCTGACCCATATCGCTACAGTCAAAGCATGCCCTTGATGGGACAGCAAAATCCCCTGTCACAAGATTTGGAGCATGGCACACACGTGAAACCTACCGGTTGTCAGAGAAAGAAGTCCCCTGTCCTTTTCCCTTGCTCCAAACTTGTCGTCCGGGCGGACAGCTCCCTCAATATCCGACTGGACATCCGCAACGGTTTACTTGTACTTTGTGGAGACTAATAAACAGGGGTGCTTTATGACTTTGATCGGTCAAAAGGTCAGCTCGGTCCATGACCTTTTCAACTGAGCGTCGGAACCCCGATTTGACAGGGTGCCTTCCAACCATAAGTGCGAGCCGGCCGGACCCACCCGGGTATTCGATTCTATCGGCCGGCCGGCAGTCCGGTCGGATCGGCCGTCTACGGCCGTCCGTCCGGTCGGACCACACTCTCCCCGGATGGACGGCTGCTCCGGTGACTTCCACTTGGCGTTGACTTTGCAGGGGGGGCCCGCTCTTACTACCGGATCATTATAGAAGAAAAATCTTTTAATTTTTTTCATAATAAAATTCGGTTACGATTTTATATAACAGAATTCTGTTACAGTTTTTTATAACAGAATTTTGTTACGTTTTTTCAAAATAAAATTTAATTACAATTTTACCGGGGCTGGGGTTTATACACTATTTATAGGGATCATTGTAAAGTTATTGAATAATTACAAGAATCATGGAATATGATTCAATTGTATAGAGAAAATTTTAATAAAATTTTGACCATTTTTATGAAATAGACATGCTGCCGAACAACTATAACTTTTTTTTTTCTTCTTTTCTTTTCTCATGTTTGCTCCTTTTGTATGTATGTGTCGTTGTTCTGCACGATTTCTTTCTCTTTTTCTATCTTTCTCTTCTTCCATATTAGAAGTTAAAAGTTGTTACCCCCTCTGTGCGCAACACAAACAAATCTGATGCAGCTTGGCCATCATCCTTCTTAGTTGTAAGCCACCTTTATGTTACACTTGTATGAAAACCTTCAAGTAGTGTTCCAGGACAATTGCCATTATATTGCTGCAGTTCTCGTGCTCAAGAATTTATTGGATCAGAACTGATGCAGTTTCCTCCTGCTAGTGCAACGCCTTCAAGTTGGCGCTAGGACTTTCTTGACAGGTCGACATCATGGAACACCCGACCACATCAATCCAAATTCATTAACAATCAAGTCCTTGCTGGAGAAAGTAGATCACAGGAGGGCCGAGGAAGGGATGGCCCCAATTTCCCCCACTAGTCTGTCTTCCTCTCTCTCTCTCTCTCTCTCTCTCTCTCTCTCTCTCTCATCTTCTGTTTTCAAGTTGTACAAGTCAATAATGGCTAATGCTGACATTTTTTTTAACCTATTGGCGAAATGGATTCTGATTCATAAATTAAATCGCATTGGATAATTAGATGCGTTTGCTCTTTCTCCATGGCGTCATTCTTGAATTCTCCCTCCCCGGAGTTAGACTCCTTGAAACTTTTGGTTTCAAGTGCTACAGAAAAAGTCAATACGCTGACAATTTTTTTTTACCTATTTGGTGAATTAGACACTGATCATAATTTAACTTGCAAAGTAAACATGTGCATTCCTTTCTCGTGCTGTCAATCTTGAATTTTCCCTGCTTGGATTTGACTTCTTTGGTTAATGTCCAATAACTTGCCTCCTACTCTTTGTAGTCGTGGCTGGTTCTCGAGTCCAAAAGATTATGGCAGGTTCTCTTATCAAATCTATTTGCTGAAACTCCCAGATGCAAACATGTTCAACCGGACTCTGCTTTGCCGCGTAGTGATCATTAGTCCAAAAAATAAGCTCTTCTGGCTCCAAATGGTTGGATGGGATTCGGCCTCACGTCCAAGTCCAGTGGCAGGATACGGTGATAGAGACCATCCGTTGCCGATTAAAAACCTGATAGTAACGTCAATAGAGAACTGCATCACTGGGTCCACTCTGAACAGCTCAGATCATCTCCAACCACAAACTCTATTTTGGTACACTTTCAACACCAATTTAGTGTCATTTGAGCACCAAAATTTTTTCCAACTCCAACCATGAGACACCATTTCCTACACTAAAAGGAATATTCTTTAGAATATTCTATTTTTCCATCTTATAATTTATTATTCAACATACATATTAATTTGTTAAATATTTTTATTACGATAATAATTACTATTAATTTTTATGATATTATGTTTTTAGTTACAAAAAAATTAAAATTAGTATTTTTATAATTTTATTAGAAATAATTTAATAAGTATACTAATATTTAATATTTAAAGATAATACACAATCATAAACAATTTAGATAATTTTTTTAAAAATATTTTCACCAGACAACTAACACTTCATTAATAATACATCATTATGAACCTTAATTATTAGAATTACCAAATTGTTCCTACAAATGCTCAATTAATGCATTTCTAAGGGCAAAGTGAGCATTTTTATTTTTGATTCCTTCATGTCTAGCAAGAAACTCTTGAAATCGGGTATTGTCATCTATTGCTGTATCAACATCTGCAGCCGACGAGACTTCACCTTGCTCAACAATTGAGGTATTCATATCGCGCTCATCTTCAATGATCATATTATGCATAATAATGCATGAAGTCATTATATCCTGTAAAATATTTTTCTGCCAAAAACGTGAAGGTCCTGCAACAATTGCAAAGCATGATTGGAGCACTCCAAATGCTCGCTCAACATCTTTTCTACATGCCTCTTGTTTCATTGCAAACAACTTATTCTTTGTACCACGTGGATCTTGAATTGTTTGAACAAGTGTAGACTATTTTGGGTATATACTATCAACTAAATAGTAACCCATGTTGTACTCTTTTCCTTGAATGACATAACGAGCAGGGGGGAGCAATACCTTGAGCAAGGTTAGAAAAAAGATGAGAAGACTCCAATACATTAATATCATTGTTAGATCCAGGTAAACCGAAATATGCATGTCATATCCAAAGATCATAATCAGCTACAACTTCTAGAATAATTGTTGGCTTTCCACTGCGACCGGAATATTGCCCAGCCCATGCTGTTGGGCAATTTTTCCACTTCCAATGCATGCAATCTAAACTACCCAACATTCTAGGAAATCCATGTTGCTCACCAATATGAAGAAGTCTGACAACATCATTAGCATTGGGTGATCGCAGGTACTGATCTCCAAATACTTCAACAACAACACGGCAAAATCTTTTCACGCTTTCTATGGCAGTTGATTCTCCTATTTTGATGTACTCATCAATAGCGTCTGCCGGTACACCATATGACAATATTCGAAATACAGCTGTCATTTTTTGTAAACCTGACAAACCAAGTTTTCCAACTCCGTCTCTTTTCTGCACAAAATAATTATCATGATTACTAACCTCGTTAAAAATACGCATAAATAAATTTCTTCCCATTCGGAATCTTCTTCGAAACATTGCAGCATTATATGTAGGATTTTCGGCAAAGTAATCATTGAATAGATTACGATCAGCAGCTTCTCTATTACGATTGATCACTATTTGACCAGGAATAGATCCTTGATGTTTGCCTTTGTCGCTTTCTTCACTCAGATGTTTCAAAATGACCTGATTGTTTCGGTAGATCGCTTGAGTGATAAGCCTTCTGTGTGGTTCAAATATATCATCATCTTCATAGCTTGAGGATGATAAATTTGATGTACCTTCATATCTACCACTCATTTTTTGAGATGAAGAATGTGATTGAATTGTTTTCAGTTATGGTGTGTATTTATAATGTGAACACAACACTTTTTAATTTTGTAGGTGACGGGACATCACAATGAACACAACACTTTTTAATTTTGCAAGTGACGGGACATCACAATGCACACACCATGATAATTATTTCAGGAGATGGGACATCACAATGAACACAACACTTTTTAATTTTGCAGGTGACGGGACATCACAATACACACACCATAATAATTATTTCAGGAGATGAGACATCACAATGGACAACACTTTTTAATTTTGCAGGTGACGGGACATCACAATGCACACACCATGATAATTATTTCAGGAGATGGGACATCACAATGAACAACACTTTTTAATTTTGCAGATGACGGGACATCACAATGCACACACCAAGATAATTATTTCAGGAGATGGGACATCATAATAAACACAACACTTTTTAATTTTGCAGGTGACGGGACATCACAATGCACACACCATGATAATTATTTCAGGAGATGGGGCATCACAATAAATAAAACACTTTTTAATTTTGCAGATGACGGGACAACACAATGCACACACCATGATAATTATTTCAGGAGATAGGACATCACAATGAACACAACACTTTTTAATTTTGCAGGTGACGGGACAACACAATGCACACACCATAATAATTATTTCAGGAGATGGGACATCACAATGCACAACACTTTTTAATTTTGCAGGTGACGGGACATCACAATGCACACACCATGATAATTATTTCAGGAGATGAGACATCACAATGAACACAAACTTTTTAATGCACACACAAATCTTATACAATGCACATAATTTTTTCCTATATAATGGCATACTAGACATGGCCATCACAATACACCTTTACTCTTGAAAAAAATGAGTTCGAATTCTCGTTCATCATCCTACTCAGTTGAAGAAGATAAACATTTATGTCATATTTATCTTCATATTTCTCAAAATCCAATCATAGGAATCAACCAAAAAAAGGATCAATTTTGGGCAAGAGTTGAGATAGAGTATAATCAAGATCCAAATTTTAAAAATTCTGAGCGACCAAGAAGATCATTACAAAAAAGGATGAATACTATCATTGCTGCTGTTTCCAAATTGAAGGGTTGCATACGACAAATTGAAGAATTGAATCCAAGTGGAGCATCAGAAGAAGATATTATAAGTTGTTTTCATTATTTCTTTTGTAGACTATCCAAGTTGTTTTCAATATCTAATTTAGTTATTAATTTTGTTTCATAATTGTATTATTTTCTTACAGATGAATCGTGCTCAGATGTTATTAGTACAAGACCCTAATTACTCAAAGGGCTTCAAATTTGGACATGTGTGGAGCATTCTTCAAGGTATTGAGAAATTCAACAGTGACAACGTCAAAGCTGCATCTACAAGAGTGCAACGACAAACTGCTCAAGCTGATTATTCTCAATCATATAATCTCGAGAAAGATGTTTATTCACCTTCATCTCCACATGTCTCTTCGTTTAATCTTAACATCACTGATTCAGATAGTGGTGGTACTTCAACTAAACGACCTATTGGGGTGAAGAAAGCAAAACTAAAGAGAAAGAATGAACAACAATTCAGTACAATGGTTTCACAGAATGATGAACTTGTTGCAGCGTTGGATCGAAGTACCAATGTTGCTATGTTCAAGGAAGAGAATAAAATTTTATTCAAAGATTTAAATAGCATTGCTGATCCGATAATGCGTGAATTTATTCACGGTGAACAAGTCAGAATTATACAAAAGAGGACTGAAAATGAAAAATCTCAATCAATTTCACATCGAGGAGAAGGATCTAGGATCAATTCGTCTCAAGAAGAAGAACAAGGATCTCAAGATCCTTGGAATGGTTCTGGTAAATTTTATGATTATTTCGGTGGTTTATTAAGAGGTGTTTTTCCAGAATATTAAACATTGATTTGTTTAGTATTCTAATGTTATTGCAGTTATTTAAATGTATGTTTACTTTAGTGTTTGTAGCATCTTTAAATTGTAGGATGGAATGTTATGTATTTTGAAATTTTAAATATTTAATCGTGTGTTTGTTATGAAATTACCAATATTATAAATTTTAATATATTTATAATCTTAGCAACATAACAAATATTAAAATTTATAATATATATTTAATTGAAATTTATATATTAAAATTATAATATATAAAATTTATATAATAAATTCAATTAAATTAAATCATATTAATTTATAATATTTAAAAATATTTTAAATATAACTTGCCTATTACAATATATTATATTAAAAAATCTCTACTTGCACCAAAATGGTGCAAGTTGGTGCTACACTGTTCACTTGGTCTTGGTGCTGTACTGTTCACTTGTATCATTTTGGTATAATTTTTGGAGTCACCATTAGAGAAGATATGGTGTCTTTTTTACACCAAAATGATGTAGAAGGGCACCGGTTGGAGATGCTCTCAGGCCAACAAGTAAAACAGAAAAAAACTTACTTCAGATGTAAATCACGGGTTGTTTTGGCTTATCAATCGCTTTACATTAGAAAACAGAGCCTCCATGTTCACCTATTTAAAAGAGCAGAGCACCACAGTAACACTTTTGGACTTTTCCATTAATATATGCCTTAGGGTCCGTCCACCGTCTTATTCAACAACTGCATGGGCACGGTTAACTTCATCGCAGACGTCTAATGGGCATACTATATCTGACTCAGTTCGTCTTGAGTTCGTCTTGAGGTGTTTGAATTCTTTATCTAAATAATCCTCTTATCTACTTATCTATCTGTAATTTTGTAGTGCGGCTGTTGCAGTATACTTGCCGCTGCAGCTGAATGAAACGCACATTGCAACCAACCAAGGCAATCGAGAAGATAGAAACAATGGTAAGTGGCAGATTGTAAAGCAGATGATAAATTGGGAGGTTAATTTGATTACAGAATCAACCATGGGCATATCATTGGAACTTTTTCTCTGTGCATGATCTGCGTAAGTCTTCAATGCAAAGGGACTACATCTAACAGTGCCGCAGGAGCACCATCCATAGCATAGCAGTATTAGCAGAGGCGTAGCTGTCAAGACGCAATCGAAAACAGGTCCCTTCTTTAACTATAATAATGAGACTGCCATTCCCTTCCCTACTCTGAAAACCTTAACTGGGGAAGAGAGGAAGCAAGGAACACCTAAGCTGCTAACCTCCAACACTCACCATGGCATCCTCCTCAGCTCACCTCCCTCTCTTCTTGTCTCTGTTACTCTCCTTCGGTATCATCCTCTGCTCTTCCTCTGAATCAGACCTGCTTCTCAGTTTCAAAGCCTCCATGGAGGACCCTACCTTGGTTCTGTCCGACTGGTCCCCGAACTCCTCACATCACTGTAACTGGACTGGTATCACTTGCTCCAAGACTACATTT
Source organism: Zingiber officinale (assembly GCF_018446385.1). Lineage (NCBI taxonomy): Eukaryota > Viridiplantae > Streptophyta > Magnoliopsida > Zingiberales > Zingiberaceae > Zingiber > Zingiber officinale. Next base: position 83,975,944 of record NC_056007.1, read on the forward strand.
CTGGTTACGTCCATAGATCTTCACAACCTCAACCTCTCTGGCTACATCTCTCCTTCCATATGTCGACTCCCTCAGCTTTCAGCCCTTAACCTTGCCAGCAACAACTTCAATCAGGCCATTGCTCTCCAACTCTCTGAGTGCTCTAGGCTTGTCACTCTCAACCTAAGCAGCAATCTTCTCTGGGGAACACTTCCTGAACAAATAGGTCTACTGTCAAGTTTGTTTACTCTTGATTTCAGCAGGAACCGCATTGAAGGGCAGATACCACTCAGCTTGGGATCCTTAGTGAGGCTCCAAGTCCTCAACTTAGGAAGTAACTTATTCTCAGGTACCATTCATCCCCCTGTTTTGAAGAACTTGAGTGAGCTAGTCCTGCTTGATTTGTCTCACAATCCATCTTTAGTATCTCAACTGCCTCAAGAAATTGGGGGACTTGCTAAATTGAGATGGCTGTTGATGCAAAGATCTGGTCTTTTCGGTAGGATTCCTAAGTCCTTGCTTGATCTCCATGAACTTGAGGTTTTAGATCTTTCCCAGAATAATTTGACAGGGATCATCCCTTTAGGGTTTGGCTTAGGCCTTCTTAAGTTAGCTTCTGTAGACTTCTCACAGAACATGCTCTCTGGGTCCTTTCCGACTGATGTCTGCTATGGAAAAGCTCTTGTAGAATTAAATCTTCAAGAGAACTCTTTCACGGGTCCAATTTCTAAAATCATTGAGAAATGCTTCAGTCTGGAGAGGCTTCAAGTGCAGGATAATAAATTTTCTGAGGAGCTTCCATCTGGTTTATGGTCACTGCCCCAGTTAAAACTACTTAGAGCCGAGAACAACCTGTTCATTGGTGAGATGCCTGATGTGGTTGGTGTTCCGTCTCAACTGGAGCAAATTCAGATTGATAACAACAACTTCACAGGTGGAATTTCAAGAGGCCTTGGATTAATTCACTCCATGTACAAATTCTCAGCATCATTTAATCGCTTCTCTGGTAATCTCCCTGGTAATATCTTTGATTCTCCTGCCTTGAGCATCATAAATCTGTCCCACAATTCTCTGACGGGACCAATTCCAGAGCCCAGAAACTGCAGAAAGTTAGTTTCTTTATCCCTGGCAGACAATAGTTTGAGTGGAGGCATACCACCTTCTGTCGGCCACTTACCAGTCCTGACGTATCTTGACATTTCCAACAACAGGATTACTGGTGAAATCCCTCCTGAGCTTCAAAATTTGAAGCTTGCACTATTCAACGTTTCTTTCAACCAACTTTCAGGAAGTGTTCCATCTCCTCTTGTTTCTGGTCTTCCAGCTTACTTTCTACAGGGAAATCCTGACTTGTGCGGATCTGGATTGTTGAAGCCGTGCAGTGTACAACCAGGAGGACAGCACTCCAGGAACACTGGATTTATATGGACAGTAATTGTGATATCTATCGCAGTTAGTCTCATCTTAATATCTTCAGGGTTACTTATTGTTTACAGGTTATCTCAAAGTCGGCCTGGTTCAGGTAAATGGAAATCAGTCTTCTTCTATCCTCTCAAGATCACAGAAGATGAATTGCTGATGGCTTTAGTTGAGAGAAATGCTATTGGTGAAGGAGCATTTGGTAAAGTGTATGCTATCCAGACACCTGATGGAACACACGTTGCCGTCAAGAGGTTACTCAACTCCAGCAACTTGTCTTTCAGAACCGTGAAGGTTGAGATTAAGAATTTGGCGAAGGCCAGACATCGAAATGTCACCAAATTGTTAGGCTTTTGTTACTCGAAGGGCACACTCCTTCTCATTTCTGAATATCTACCGAAAGGCAGCTTGGGAGATGCTCTCCGTAAACCAGGCTTCTCCATGGATTGGCGTTTTCGCCTCAAAGTTGCTGTTGGATCTGCACAAGGCTTATTGTACCTTCACAAGGATTATGGCTCCCAGATACTTCATATTGATATGAAATCTAACAACATTCTTATTGGTGATGATTTCGAACCAAAGATAACTGACTTTGGTCTTGCTCGTGTAATTGGAGAGGCAGCATATGAATCATCAGTAGCTTCTGAGCTGGGAAGCTTTTGCTATTTGCCTCCAGGTAAACCATACGATCCTACAAAACCAAGTCAATGTGTTCTTGTCTGAAACGGTAGAAGAATCTCCTATCATTCTAGATGCATGGAGAATTTCTCATCATTTTACGCTTGGTTTTTGGCTGCTTGTTTGCAGAATATGGATACATCAAGAAACCAACAGAACAAATGGATGTGTACGGCTTCGGAGTCGTCTTGCTGGAGCTCATCACCGGAAGGCCAGCGGAGCAACCGGAGTCCCGGGAGTCCGTCGACGTCGTCAAGCTAGTGAGAAGAAAGGTAAACGTGACGAACGGAGCTCTTCAAGTTCTAGATCCCAAGATCTCGAGCTCAGAGCAGCATGACATGCTGGAGGTGTTGGGTCTTGCTCTTCGATGCACCTCCGTTTTGCCGGAGAAGCGACCGACCATCGTCGAGGTTGTCCGGTCGTTGCAGTCACTCGAGCCGATCACCCAACCTCCGATGCTCGCCGGCGACGGCGAGCAGCCTTAAGTAAAAGGATTAACGGCGTGTTTTTTTTTTTTTTTTTTTTTTTTTGTTTTCTTTTTTTCATCATGTTGTTCAAATCGTGGTGGAACTCGTACAAATTCGATCAGCGGGTTTGACGAGAAGAGTTTGGATTGGCCGCCACAAGTCACTAGATGCATTGAATCCCACGTGGTCTGACCGAGCCTGCCATCCGATTGACCGTAGTCAAATATTATTGATTCTCGAAAATGCCCCTCCTTTTTCTTGATATGGCTCGACTTTTTTAGGTAATTAAGGCCTTGGGTAGGGTAATTCCGGTATAAGGAAGTCGTTCACGCGTTCGCTGATGCGTCCTTGGTCATGACCTCTATAAATATACAGCTCGGCTCAATTCTCCTCCTCAATTTTGTCGCCCCCCAAATTCCAATCGCGATGGCGGAGAAGAAGAGGATAGGGTCGGTGGCTCAGCAGGTGGAGGAGGAAGCGGAGCTCCACGCCGCCCACAAGCCCGGCGCCAGCGCCCTCTGCGCCAACCACTGCGGGTTGCCCGGCAGTCCCACCACCGGGGGCATGTGTCGCTCCTGCTTCCTCGCTTCCGCCTCCACCCGGCCTCGTTCCTGCTCACCCGGATTCGGCCCTCCGATACGGCCGTCCCTGACTCCTGGACCGGAGGAGAAAAACTCCACGGCAGAGGCGGCGGCGGCGGCTCCTGTGGCGGCGGCGGCTCCTGTGGCGCCGGCGATGGCGAAGGAGGTGAACAGGTGCTTGGTGTGTCGGAGGCGGGTGGGATTGACGGGGTTCCGGTGCCGGTGCGGAGAGCTGTTCTGCGGCGAGCACCGGTATTCCGACCGCCACGACTGCTGCTTCGACTACAAGGCCGGCGCCAGGGACGCGATCGCCCTGGCAAATCCCGTCGTCCGAGCCGCCAAGATCGCTAGGATCTGAGAAAGAACTGGGAAATTGTTTTAGTTTTTCTTCCTTGTAGTAAACAAATTTCCTCAGAAGATGTCGAAATGTAACCCGAATTTAATCATTCGATGATTATTTTATGTAGAATCAATTAAATAGATTTGTGAGTTAATATGAGTTTATCAGACTCTCTCTAGGGATGTAAACTAGTCGAATAGTATTAGACTCGAGTAATATTCGAGCTCGGTTTGTTTAAATTATATTCGAACTCGAGTTTGGCTTGAGTTCGAATTGAACTTTTATTACAAGGCTCGAGCTCGGTTCGTTTTGAAATTATCAAACTCGCGAACAGTTCGAGCTCGGCTTATTATTAGTTCGATTATCATAGTTAACGAGTCAAATTCGTTAAGCGAGCTCGGGCTTGTTTTGGGGTTCATTTTAGAGTTCATTTTTTTGGCTCGTTTTAAGATTCGTTTTAGAATTCATTTTTTGGCTCGTTTTAGAGTTCATTTTTTTGGCTCGATTTAGGACTCGTTTTAAGGCTCGTTTTTTGATTCGTGAGCCTACAAATGAATATGTTCGCGAGCTCACGAGCCACATATTCTTAAGCTCGAGCTCGGTTCGATAAAACTATCGAGCTCGAAATCGAACTCGAGCTCGACTCGATAAGATAAACGAACAAACTCGAATGAGTTTTTTATCGAACCAAGTTCTGAATAATTCGCGAACCGTTTGATTTATTTTCATCCCTATCTCTCTGACCCACTGGGTTTTAGAAATGTTTTAGAAATCAGTTCCCACCAATGAATCCTTCGATCGGTGATTACTTATAAAATAACAGCATAATACATATAATTATGTCTAAAAAGTTTTACTTCTCAAAATTTCTTATTTTTTAAAAAATATTCTCTAAAATTTAAAGTTATTTCTAACTACTAAGATGAGATCTTTGTCACATCATCATCAAATTATAGTCATAAAATGTCAACATACGTGTCGGGTTGACTTTTTAAAGGTCAACCGGCTTAATATAAAAGTCACCTCACATAATGCCGTGGTGAAATGAAAGATTCACGATGGATACGTTCCATACAGCCTACCATTATCCAGCAGAAGTTGCTTCCTCTCGATCCTGGTCTTTCAAAGACATTGGATCCACTTGGATCTTGCTAAAACTCCCTCGAGGACACCTTGGCACCTGGAGATGCTGGGCTCTGTTCATCTCAGACTGAGGATCTCCTGGTGAAGGAGATTAATTTTGATATTGTTGGAAAAACAATCTCTTGTCAGGGATTTTTGAGGACTTAAAGCTGAATTTAAAATTAGATCAAATTTAAATTTAATTATAATAGAAATGATTTGAACGGATAATCTTATGCTGTCAGTAGAGATTGATTTCTATCAAATGATGAAGGCAATCTGCACAGTATTGATAAAGTGGGCTGAGTGGCTGATCTAGATGTAGAGCCGAGCGGTTGAGCAAACTGGCCGAGCGAAACAGACAAGCCGGTATGTCAGAGAAACTAGTCGGGCGAGAGGTAGACCGGGCGGCACAGCGGATCAAAAAAGCCGACCGAGCAGCTCGATCGAGAGGTAGAAAGAGGCCGACTGGACAAAATAGTCATCCGATCAAATAGACAGAGAGCTGACCGTGTGAGTAGACAAGCCTAGGTAGAAAGAGGCCTACTGGACAAAGTAGTCATCCGATCAGAGAGACAGAGAGCCGACCGAGAGAACTGACCGAGGTCAGTTTCCTTGAAACAGATTCGCCCCACCGCCCTACCGGGTCATCTATTTCCCAGGACACAACGGTTGACCGTGGTTCCACCAAGCACTGGTGGGTATGGCGAATTGAGTGACACCCGACCGGTCCAACATTCAACGCACACAAGTTGTACCCGCACACGAATCAACATGGCTCAGTGCAAATCCGAGCACTGGATTTACACTCCCCCTGCACATCTACACATGAGAGAGTCTCACACCACGCATTTGTTCACATTCTCAATGCATGTAAATCAATATAAACTAACCAACATGTCATGAAACTTTCAATATGAAACTAAAGTCACATTCACAATGAAATCTCTTTCCTCTTCCACCTCTTCTCCATTTACACCCCTTATATCCAACAGATATCACTTGAAAATTAAGGTCTCTGAGTTTTAAACACCAACACATCATCCACGACATATGTAAGAGGCTGATATTTTGTTATGATGGCTACAAATGTTGGCTATTTTTTCCTACAGTCATTTGAGCTGTAAGGCAATCTTAAATCAACTTTGATTAGGAGATCCAATTCACAGTTGGATACAAATTGCTACATTTTTCTTAAGCCTATACTTGAACAAAAGAGAAGAAGCTTGAAATATGATAATGGAACATCAATATTGATCACCCTAGATTGCTGCTAAAAGTAATAGATCTACAGAATGAATACTTATGGTAAAGTGCCATGCCTGCAAAGAACCCTGCACCTTAGCACCCTATCTTGAACATAAAATCCTGGCATTGCCATCATCTTTACCCGAGCAGGGCCCTGTGCTCTGTGCCTCTCTAAGGGAATATCCTCCATGTAGACAGGATCAAAGTTGCGATCTTCCTCAACCCGCAAGATAGTCAGAGGTGGGCTGAAGGAAAAGGCAAGCAAATGGAGCAACCAAATGCATTTGGCAGCAATGAAGAAGCACTGGAGAAGCTCTTCAGGCCATGGCCTTGACCAATTCAGCATGGTACTAATGCATCCCATCTTTTGATCACAAAACTTGCTGAAGTCTTCACTATAAACCTTGGCCCCCTTTTGCACGACCTCATTCCAGCTCAAATTCCGAAGGGCAACAAAAGATGAGAAGTTCTCTTGACACTCTCGTTGAGGATCAAGCAACTTTGGCGATCCATTCTTACGGAACACGCAGTTCTCAAAATCCTGATATAGACATTGATTTACAAGCGCTTCCAAGTGGTAAATTACTCCTTTTAAGTACTTGCTATTTAACATCAGATGATGTGGTTGCAGAAGCAAATTTATTTTGTCTGACAAATCATCATCAGTTTCTTTGATCTGTTGGATGAGCGTCTTGCAAAACTGCTTGACAGAAAGCCTTGCTTCTGATACGATCTGCAAGAAGCCCTCCACCATTACCTCTTCACTCACGGGCATCATATTCTCTCTTTTGCTGCCAGTGGATCTCTTTGACAAGTTGGGCTTGTCCTGAACCAGGGTGCTCTTGGCATGCGAAGCCTGCTTCAAGGCCTTATTCAGCTCTTTGCAGTATGCTTCTAAACTGACCAGCTTCTGTTGCAGTTCACCCAATGAGCATCGCATTGCCGAAACTTCTGCCAGTGCAGCATCCTTATTTTCATTGGCTACCATGAGCTCCTTCTTGAGTGATTCTAGCGAAAGAACTCCCCATTCTTTCAGCAGTTGGGACGTATCCTCTGATTTCACTGTTCTGGGTGACATTTCAAAGATTTTAGGAAGTTGGGACGTATTCTCTGGTTTGTTTGTTTTTCTTGATTTTGGGAATAACCAGGAAAGAACCAGACCTCTGTGTTTTGGGTGCATTTTCTCAGATTGTTCTGGTTTCCATGATGCAACCATTCCTTTTGTGTTTTTGAGTTTTTTTCGATCTGCATCCATCTCCAATGAAGTTTCCTGCTTGCATGTGTCCTGCATTGCGGTAGTACTGCATTCACCTGAACCTGTTCTTCCACTCAAGGACTTCAAACTATTGGCTTCTGGAATTTGAACTTGCAGCATGCGGTTGATGCTTGAAGTTCTCTTCGATATTAGCTCAACTATAGAGGAAACCTGTGGTTCATTGTTCAGGCTTTTAGTATCATAGGCAACTGCTTCATTAATTTTTCTTTCTCCTTCCATACTAATGGCATTCCATGTTTGTGATAAACTTCTATTCTCTGGATGAGGACAGTCGTATCCAGGAAGGGGATCCCCTTCATAACTCTTCAAAACAACAAAATACAAGAAATATGATTTTACAAACTGAATTATAGAGCAAACTGAAGCAAAACAGACTTCTAAAGTGCTCCAAGAGCATGGTTGTGAATGATGTATTTTGTGCGTAGCAATCAGAAAGATAACATATTTATGTAGCCATGAAACTAATACCAGAATTTTGGAATAGATCAGAAAGCCACCAAAAATTATCATACATGGATCAAAAATATTAGGAATTAACAACATATCAAATACAAAGAAATGAAATTACTTTTTTCTTTCTTAAGAGTCAAGCAACAAATGAGATACAGGAGATGGAATATCTTTTGCGAAGTTGCACAGGATATATCTAACAGAGGATATCACTGAACATACCTGATAACCTGTGCAGCATATATATATATATATATATAGTGACCATGTATTTCCAATAAAAAACACAGAAAAATTGGCAAGAAGCAAGCTTCTCTATGTTACTTTCATAATCTTTCTTATGCCTCCATATTAACTGTGGTCAAGGAACACATAATTGTTCAGAATAGACATTCATGATCGACATTACACATTTCCCCTTGGACATGTTATCAACTGAACAAATTCGATATAAGAAGCAATTTTAAGATTAACATCATGGACTCTGGAATTTTGCATTTAATCCTATAAAAATACAGATACAAATATTGATCTTTGTTTGGTTTCACATTGAGACTCAATTGTAAAACATTGAAACCATTTCATACCAGCAAGGGTAAAATGTCATAAAAAACAATATTTAAGATTTGAAAATTTTGAGCCAAGTATTTGAAACTGATTGACAAAAGGGTGCAACCTGTGGTTAGATGGCCATTAAGAGAAGTTTAGAGATAGATGCTTCCTGAGCAAAGGAAGCGGAGGAGATTAGTCCTGGTGTTTTAAGGATGAGAACTATGAAAGAGGGAATACCAGTGAACAAGGTTCCAACAAACAGGATAAAAGAAAAACAAACAGTTGGTATTACTAACCGAAATAATAAATTCCCAGGTAAATCAGATGGGAATAGAAAGTTGAAGAGCAGTACTGGCGATGAGAGATTGAGAAGATGAATTGTTGTGATGTGAAGATTTAAATGCTCTGAAGCAAGTCAAAGAAAAGGGAGGGAATGCCATTGCACAAGGTTTCAACCAATGGATACACATAGAGCCTCATCCAAGCATAGCAAAAAGGATTATAATGACAGAAATTCTTAGAAAACAAAGGGAGAAGTAATGAAAAGTGAAATCTCACAAAATTCTGAAAAGATAAATGAAATTCTAGGGAATTGTTTTTTAAGATATATTATTACAAGATGGTTGTAGAGATGTATGTACAAGGAATAATGGCATAATAATCACACGAGTTTTTCTTCTTCGGTTAACATGAAATGAAATGATATGGTATCTTATCAAGGCATCAAAGAGTAAAAATCCGAGCTAGACAAAATGGAAACAACATAATATCAGTTAATGGACTGCCTATTGACTAGGGTTCTTCCCACAAGAGAAGATAAAACTTTTTGATAGCTTTATAAGTCAGATCATTTGTCTTCCTAACAGTTGACTTTATTTCTTGCTTCTTTGCTATAAATGGCATCAATCACATAAGAAAATAATTGAGAGTGTTTTTGCTGATAAATTTGGTAACTACCACATCAGCAATGATCACATATAATAAGATGCTTCACATGCACATTAGACCACCATTAAAGAGACAGGGAATTTCATATATCAGAACAAGACTGACTAAGATACAGGAACCCTAGAATGCAGTGGAACCCTAAATGCTTATATGCTAGCTAAAGCTAAAGTGCTCCGGGATCAAGAACTTGGTCGAGCAGAATCCCAAGTGCAGCTTAAAAAATCCATCAAGAAAGAAAGAAATAATCAATTATGTGTCGAGTTATTGAGAACAAGGAACTGAGCAATTTACAGAGCAGCAGGAGCCTAAACAAAAATCCCATCTGAAAACACCGATCAAGAATCCATCTTGGTCGTTGCAGTGCGATGGACACGACATAAAAAAAAGGGGGGAAGAAAAAAAAATTAAATGGAAACGGGCAGCAGCAGAACTCACCGGCGTAAAGACAGGGTAATCTTCCTGTACTGACAGCTGGGTGGCGGCATGGGGGACTGAATGGGAACTGCTCGCAGCCAGCATCGCGACTGTGGGGCTACCGCCGGAGCCCCCTTGGAGCAGCGCTGCGTGGAGAGCCCTCAGCTCTGCCGCCTTAAGCATCGCTGCCTGGATGTCCTGTCTGCGGATCCCATGGGCCTGGGAGGAGGAGCCGCCATCACCACTGGGCAGGTCCATGGCGCTAAGGATCTTTCAGGGCATGGGTGGGATTGAGCTCAGTGGATGGGGTGTGTGGAGGAAGCAGCGAAGTGATCATGTCAAAAGGAGAATACTCAAGAGTGAGATGGAAGGAGAAAAAAAAGAGAGAGAAAGAGACAGATGGGGAAGAAAGCAAATCCCAGCTTTGGTTAAAAGGAAATAAAAATCTAGGAGGGAGGAGGAAGCTGAGAAGAGTGCTAAAGAATCTCTTTTGCCTTTTCTTTAATGCTCAGAAAAATGAATGAGCACTGAAGGTGGAAGATGGCATGCATGCCCACTTCCCATAAAACCAGTTCAGTCTTTACAATTTTTTTTTTACTAAACAAACTATTCAACGAAATAACATCAAATCTAGGCGATTCAGTTCTCAGAAAATTTTACATCTAGAATAAATTAAAAAATACTCATAATAAATAATTTAGAAATTTAATATCTCGTGGTTAGAAAAAAATCTCCCCAAATACAACAGTTGAAAATCGAAGAATCTGCCTTCAAAGAGCCTAGTTCACATTAATTGAAAAGATATGTTATTTATTAGTTGATTAGAGCTTATCGTTTATTCCAAATGATATAGTATTATTAATGCCATGATAAAAGATAGATAAATTATGAAGAATATTTTATTTTAGTTGTAACCGTTAAAAATTGACTCTAAGATTTATTAAAATAAATATTCATACAGATATCAACTATTTTAATATGTGGGAGCATCATTGATTAGTTGATTTCTACAAAAGGCCACCCTCCTCTAGTTTTGCTAGAAATCAAGTAGTGACCCGTTCGACAATGATATTGAGTGCATCATTTATTAGTTGATTTCTACCAAAGACATACATTTACCCCGTATGCCTTACATGGTTGATTCTACAGTTATCTATAGAAAGATAAATCAAGAAACTGAATATGCCATAACATGGAAGGATATTTCCATCAATTTCATTGGGAATCAACCCTTGGTCATTTTTACAAATCTATCATGTGGAAACTAACTCAGTTATACTCGAGGGCATTATTTATTAGTTTATTATAGCAAAGATGATTATATTCACCCCAAGTATCACTCACAGTCCACCTCCAAATTATGTGAAGAAGTTAAATTACGAGATCAACTTATAGTCGACCGTCAAATGATTAGAAAATTAAAAAAAATCCAAAAATATATATCCATTAAAAATTAATCTCTATCTTATTATAACAAATTATCATTTTCCAACCAATTAGACATTCCTTCCTAACACAATTTATTAGTTGATGTATGTTGATGGCATCAAGTACATATATTAAATAAATGAAGACGGTCAGTGGATTCGAAGGAAATGATTAGTCAGGATAGTGAGGCAAACAGTGTTTTAGCCATCTGATACTAACATTAGTAATAATCTACATTCTTTCCATAATGTTTCTTAAATTTGTGATATCTGGAGCTTGAATTGTATTTACCTGAAAGCTTTTCACTAGTCAATATGCGTTGTAAAGGACAAGGCTGTTATCAGATGAACCATTCTTCATTAATCTTTCTTGGATTTGTGTGAGAATACAGCTTGAGATCTTTATTGTAGTGGCTGAATGTATCATTATCAACCAGCTAAGCCAGGGGCCAGGGCCCTAGAGGGGAAGGTGCCATCTCAACATTGACCGGCTGAGCATTAGTGGAATTTCAGCCCCTAATTCTGATTACTGACTAATCTTTGTTCCTTTTTGCCATTTCTTTTTCCAGGAACTGCATTCCATCTAACTTATTGGTAAACAACAACCTGTAGCAGAAACAATCAACCAGACGCAATAGGATTATAGAAATGTTGAGACCAAGGACATTAACAGACAAGTCACACTAGAAAAGCCAAAACGTCAAGACCAGCAGAGGCAAAATAATAAAAGAAAACTAGCAAAGCAAACATTATAAATAAATGATGGGAATTATAAAAAAAAAAGGAAAATTTAGGGTCTTTTCAAGGTTTGTTATAGTTAAAGATGATTATATTTATTCCAAATCTTCTCTGAGATCCATGAAATAATACAGCACCATCATCATTACAAAAATAATGATGGAGCACTGCCCACGCAGAATTATTATTAGATCCACTAGAAGAACACAGCCCAAAAGCAAATGGCCAAAAAGGTGGAAGAAGAAGAAGGTGAAGATCTAAGGATAAATGAATCCAATAGCTTCCAACAAAGTGCTTCCTTTGTCCCTCCATCGCATTGCTTAGAGATCTTTTTTGCTGTGTGCAAAGATAGATCCATCTGTTGAGGTGAAAAAAAAAGATAGGGGGAAAGAGCAAGTTAATGTGCTCATTTAGATAATAAAGGCTTAACGATAAGCAAATGGTACAAGGAGCTGAAAAAGAGTTAAATTAATATTTTAATTGAATTATAAGACAATAGTATCTTTAGTTGAGCTCTATAAGAAACTCAAGCTCGGCTCATTCGACAACATTTTCAATAATTAAGTTTGAACAAACTCAATAAGTGAATCATATTCTTAGCACCTTGCAATTATTGCATTAATCTCCATTTATCATTTAGACAATAACAAACTTACCAGAATATATATATCCATGAAGCATCAAAAGTTGTGACCGGGAAGTTTTCTTTTGTTAGCATACCAAGCAATGCAATAATAGCTATTTACCCAACATATGTTGCAGTGTTGCTATTATCCAATATAAGTTGTTATTTAGGTCCATAACTTCCCAGAATAGGGACCCTCTACTTTTATGAGACATGATGGAACAGATCTAACTAATTTTCTTCTTCCAAAAGTACCTAAATAGTTAATTTCCACCAAGTCACCAACAGATCCTACTAAAATTGCAGAGAATAGGATCCAATTAATGAGCTGAAACATGGTGTTACTACTTTACAAAGGAATCTCCCATCTTCTCATCCTAATCCACCAATTACCAAACCTGCTGCTGCCTCTGTTCCTTTAATATATGCAGGTGCCTATGAAGAGACAAGGTTACTTTTCAGCAGCTCTTGTTAGTGTCCTCTTGGACTATTCTCTGGTTCCATCCCATTGTCAATTTTATTAGAATTTGAGCAAGCCATTTCACCTATATTGTGGCTTAGACCAGAAGGACAAATGGGGATTTCAGAAAGTGCCAAATATTAGCCTAAGAACTAGTAAACACGTCATATCCTCGTCCCATCGTTTTCAAAGTGCTTTTTGTTATTTCATTTTGGTGGGCACACATCCAGACAAGCCGAAATAAAAGGGTAACGTACTACCAGCTAGAACAGAACAAAATTAGATCAATGGAGATAACTAGAGATCACTGTAGGCCAAAGGGAGAGGTTGAGGGAAGTTGTGTCTATATTGATACTATTGAAACCATAATAGTTCAAGGCCCTGTAGTAAAATAATATATAGGTTCACGGATCCAGGTTTAGAAAAGAAACTATATATATTTCTATCAGCTCTGGATCGATATAACCAAAAATGATGAAGATACTAAATATATAGAGAACAAGGAAACATGTTAAAGAGAAATGGGCAGGTCAGGAAAAACTTCGGGATCTACCATATTTTGAGCACATACATAAATATAGAAAATTGAGATACAATGATGGATCAACATTCTACAATCAATATAATCAAATATTTTTTTTGCCAATTAGAATACACGTACTGAACTTACTAACCTTGGCCTTACCATTTGCTATGTTTTTTCTTTCTTTGATTCACAACAAAAGACGGGCAAAGCAAGTATGGGCAAGTAAAGAACCCTAAATGCATTAATAAAAGTAGAAATAATAAATGCTGAACTTTATCACTAGATACAGATTTGAAAAAATTGGATTCATGCAAGAACGTAAAGGTCCTTTGTGTAGTCGAAATTTCTGTAGGTAGGAAGTATGCAACTCTGATCCTATGATTATATTCTGTCATCCAACTTCAGTTGTACCCTGATACCCGCTAAGAAAATCATAGCACACAAACTATTTTTGCAAGCCCAGACAACAATGTGGAAATTTAATCCTACAAAATTCACAACTAGTTCAAATTAAAAAAGCCTATATTAAAAATCATTTACATGACATAAAGCTCAATCAGCTCTATACCTCTCAGCTGGTTGGTTAGTTGAATATAACCCTTCATCCTAGTTTCTGTCTCAAAATGTAAAACTTTAACAATGAATTAACAACATAGCCAAGTAGCTAGGATTATATTCCTCAAATAAGATCAAGCACTATGAAGAATTAAGAGATTAGTTAAAAGACACTGATCGCAATTAAAGAGAAAAGTAGGATATCCTGATTTGACAATATACACATACACTTTCTGAGTGACCTACTGTGGTCGCAATCCTACCTGCCTCAGAGATCTACGATTTCTAGCATTTCCGTATATATATATATTTATTATTTTTGAATATTTTATCATTATTTCTTTTTTATAAATCTATCATGTAATATATAAAATTATAACAAATTTATCAAATTTGGATGAATCCATTAATTAACAATGTCATGTCAACGTATGAGTTTCTCTCTTTTTTGTTCACGTCATTTAGATCTGCTACATCAATCCGAATTAACCCAATTACTTACACTAGGGTTTATATAAAGCAAGTAGTTGTTGGAAAAAAAAATTATTGGAGAAGAAATAAAAGGAAAATATGGGAGACAATAATATGGAGGAGGAGGAGAATCTCTACGTGGAAGAGAAGGAGAATAAAACAAAACACTCAACTTGCTTCATTCAGTGAAAAGAAGTACATATTTATAGACTTATTGGATAAACACTAATAATTTAGATTTTTTTTCTTTTTTTAATTCTATCTCTACGAAACTCTTATCCTTATCATGACAACTCAACAATTTCATCCTATCACAAAGTTAGTCAAACTTGCCATCTCATCCTTCTATCTTCACAAATTTTATCAACATCTAAAATCAAGTTTAATTTCCAACACCCCCTCTTAAACTTGATTTTGTAACTCCAAGCAAATATCGCATCTTGATAAAGTCTTCAAATTTGAGTGGCTTGGTAAAAATATCAGCAACTTGATCTTGAGACTTTATGTATTCCACTTGCACCTTTTTTCTTGTAATACATTCTCTGATATAGTGAAAGTGTGTATTAATGTGCTTGCTTTTATCATGGAAGACTGGATTTTTTGCTAGTGCTATTGTAGACTTGTTATCAACTCGAATCTTGGTTGCCTCTTCTTGTGGTAACCTTAACTCATTCAATAAATTTCTGAGCCAAACAGCATGACAAACACATGAAGTTGCAACCACATACTCCGCTTCACAAGTAGAAAGTGTGACAATAGGCTGTTTTTTTGACATCCAAGTGAAAGTTGTATCTCCCATAAAGAACACAAATCCTGTAGTGCTCTTTCTATCGTCTATATCTCCACCCCAATCACTATCGCTATATCCTTCAAGTTTGAAGTGGTTAGATGTTGAATAAAGAAATCCAAAATCTATCATACCTTTAATATAGCGCAAAATTCTCTTAAGGTGGGTAGTAGTTGGATCTTCCATGTAGCGACTAACAAGTCCAACAGCATAAAGAATATCAGGCCTTGTGCACGTCAAGTATCGTAAACTTCCAACCAAACTCTTAAAAAATGTTGGATCAACTTTTTATTCTTCATCATGCTTTGATAGCTTGACTCCACACTTTACTGGGGTATTCATAGACTTACTTTTATCCATCTTGAACTTCTTTAATATCTCTCTTGCATAACCTGCTTGCGAGATGAAGTTTCCATCTTCCCTTTGGTTCACCTCAATGCCCAGATAGTATGCCATGAGTCCAATATCAATCATCTCAAACTCTTTAGTCATTGCTTCTTTAAATTCTCCAAACATATTTGGATTGCTTCCTGTAAAGATCAAGTCATCAACATATATGCATACAATCAAAACATCTTTATCATTACTCTGAATGTATAATGCATGTTCATAAGGACATTTGATGAAGTCTTTCTCTTGCATGTGCTTGTCTATTCGGCTATTTCATGCCCTTGGTGCTTGCTTTAGCCCGTAAAGAGTCTTCTTCAATTTAAGAACTCTGTCTACTTGTCCGTTAACTTCATAACTTGATGGTTGCTGAATATAAACTTCTTCTTCGAGAACTCCATTTAAAAAGGTAGATTTTATATCCATTTGATGTATTTTCCACTTATTTTGAGCTGCTGAAGCAATGATTAGTCTGATAGTTTCTAATCGAGTAACGGGAGCGAATACCTCATCATAATCAATGCCAGATCTTTTACTGTAGCTTTTTGCCACCAATCTTGCTTTATATCTTTCAACTTCTCCTTTGGCATTCTTCTTTATTTTGTACACCCACTTCACACCAATTGCCTTATGTCCTTTAGGAAGTGCAGTTAACTCCCATGTGTCATTCTTTTCTATCGCCTTGATTTCTTCATCCATCGCATCTTTCCACCTTTTGCTCTTTATAGCTTCTTGAAAATCTATAGGCTCGCAATCCGCAAAAAGACAAAATAGAGTAATATTATCTTGATTTTCAGTTACCTCATAAATGTCTCGTAAGCTTCTAAAGCGTGGTACTCTCTCACTTGAAGTTGATGCAGATGAATTTCCTTGAGTACTTGATGTTGGTGTTACTAGTGGAGTAGTATGTTCCTCTCTTGTTTGCTCCACTCTTGGTTGCTCCACCCTTAGTTGCTCCACATCTTCTTCTTCAAAGCACGGGAAGAAGTTGTAATCTTCATTTCGAGATTCCCAATTCCATTCTTCTTCTTCATTAAATATGACATCTCGGCTGATGATTGTCTTCCCAGTATCTGGATTGTATAGTTTATCCCCTTTTGAGTTAGTATCATAACCAATAAAAATAAACTTCTTATTTTTATCATCCAATTTGCTTCTTGATTGATCAGGCACATGAACGTGGGCTATACTTCCAAAAACTTTTAGATGAGAAATCTCAGGCTTCCTTCCGCTCCATGCTTCTTGTGGTGTCTTGCCCCACACACTCCTTGTTGGTGATCGGTTGGATAAGTATACTGCACATGCAACCGCTTCTGCCCAAAGTTCCTTTGGTAGCCTCTTGCTTTTGAGAATGCTCCTTGTCATGTCAAGGATGGTTCAATTCTTTCTTTCTGCCACTCCATTTTGTTGAGGGGATCTTGGAACTATCAAGGGTTGTCGTATTCCGTTGGCTTCACAAAATTCTTGAAACTCCTTTGAGGTAAATTCTCCTTCTCGATCAGAACGCATAGCTTTGACAATGAGACCGCTCTCCTTTTCTATGGTAGCTTTAAATTTCTTGAATATGCCGAAGACCTCCGATTTTTACTTCAAGAAGTATACCCAAGTTTTCTGAGAAAAATTATCTATGAAAAGAATGAAATAATTACTCTTACCAAGTGAACTTGGCTTTATCGGACCGCAAACATCTGTATGTATAAGTTCAAGAGGCTTTTGAGCTCTTGAACTTGACTCATTTGGAAAACCTCTTCTAAATTGCTTTCCACGTAGACATGCTTCACAAACTTGATCAGGATGTTTGATGCAAGGTAGTCCTCTCACCATCTCTTTCTTTGAAAGCAGTTCTAGTCCTCCGAAATTGAGATGTCCAAATCGAAGATGTCATAGTCAAGTGATGTCTTTGTAACAAGCTTTGAGACAGTTGACAACATCATTTTGAATATTAAGAAAGAACATTCTATTTTTTGACATAGGCATCTTAGCAATTAAGCAACCAATATGATCTTTCAAGATGAGCATACCATCTTTTAGATGAATATCATATCCTTTTGCCAAAAGTTGTCCTAAGCTTAGGATGTTGCTCTTCATATTTGTCACAAAGAAAACATTTGAGATAAATTCATGTTTTCCATTCTTTAAACGGATGAGAATGTTACCTTTGCCTTTTACCTCGATCTTTGATTCATCTCCGAAGGATACATTACCACCAACTGATTCATCAAGTTCTACGAACATGTTTCTTTTACCGCACATACGATTGCTTGCACCAGTGTCGAGATACCAAATTGTATCTTCTTCTCTTTCATTATCTTTATACGCTAGCAGTAGGGTGTCATCTTCTTATTTTCTTTCTTCCATATAATTTGCTCTTTCATATACTTTATTCTTGGGCAATCTACATTCTTTTGCATAATGCCCAAATTTGTCACAATTGTAGCACTTAACTTGAGATTTATCGTACCTCGAGTTTGTGTACCCTCTTTCACGTCCTCTTGTTGAGTGTTCTCCTCTTTTATTGTTGTTGTTGGAAACCCATCCTTGCTCATTAGAACGGCTTCGTCCATATCCACGACCTCTTCCACGTTGACTTCTATTGTTACTTGAGCTTTCATTTTTCTTTGTCGGTTGAAGAGTCGTCTTTAGGAGTTATTGAGTAATTTCTTCATTTATCTTCTTTTCTTCATGGGCTTGTAATGAACCCAGGAGTTGCTCTGTAAAATACCGGAAAATAGGCGAATATTAATAAGGGAATTTTTGGAAATTTTTGGAAATTTTTCGGAGCTCGTACGGACAAGTTAACGGGGATAAAACGGGACCGGGGAAAAGCCTGTTTAGGCGACCCATTTAAGCGAGGAAATGTTTATTTTATATTTCCTTTTCCTTTTCCTTTTTCCTTTATTTTTCCTTTTCCTCTCCGTTTCTTTTCCTCTCCCTGCGCGTGCCGTGCCCTAAGCCTTCGACGCCGTCTTCTCCTCCTAACCGGCGCCGACGGCTTGCCCTAACCACCACCAAGCGGCGGTTCATTCTCCTCTCCCACGCGTGCATAAGCCTCGGACCAAGGGAGAAGCCGACGCCTTCTCCTCTCTGTGCTTGTGCCCGCGCGACACCGCCAGCCACAGGAAACTGCAGTCGCCAACCGAAGCGGATCGCCAACCCTAGCGCCGGCCACCGCGTGCCCTAGCCGAGCCCTGCCGATCCTCTGCCGCCGTCGAACGGAGAGTGCCAGCCACCCTTCCTCTGCCCTCGAGCCGAGCCACATTGCCGAGTTCTGTTTCCTCTCTTCCGACAGAGCATCGCCATTTCTCTTCGCGCCCAACAGCAGCACTCTGTGCCCTGGCATCATCAGCATCTGATCACTAGGCTCTACTAAGCCTTAGTCTCACCTTCGGGAACGAGGGGCACTGATTTGGGTAAGACCAGTAGGTGTTGATTGGGGATGTTTAATATAGAGACTAATAGTTTCCTTACAGAGTCGACAACGGATTTGTGGCAGGAAAATCTTTCGGTTAGCATTGTACAACATTTGCATCTCTTGGCCGTGTGTCCACAAGAGTGACTGAGGATAAGGTAAAGAGTATGCTTGTGATACATTTAATTGAGTTTGTTTGGATAAGTTTGATTCATTATATAGTTGGTGGTTCAAGTGTAGTTAGGTCGACTTGTGGTTAAGTTAGGAATGGAACCCTAAGCTTTGAATTAGTTATAGTTAACTGTGATTAACTATTTAATTAGGGCTCCTGGAGAAAAATAATTTGGTTTAGCTATTTTGCTTATAATTAAATTTAGCTAAACTATACGGTTTATTACAGGACTTCGATTCGAGACGAGTATCTCGACGTCCGAGTTGGACTGGATTGATCTTATTTCGATCAGAGGCGGGTACTTTGACTTATGTCTTTGATATGCATAATAATATGTTTAACATATAGCAGTGATTATGTAATCATTTTGTTTCGGTTGGTCACTACATGATAGTTACATGGTTGCTTATTTATTTAGTCTGCACTGCATATTATTTACCTGATCATATATGCTTTAGGTAGTGACCCAACCACATGCTATGTTATCTTCTGGATCTAGGGTTTATTTGATGCCCTATCTGATTTGTGTACCTTCTATCTGATACATCTTCCAGTGGTACACACTTTGTATTATTTATATGGTCATTACTATGTTATTCATGAGATTGCCATGCTTAGTGTCATGCATCATGATTGCATGCTGTGCGATTGTCAGCTCCACTATGGTTGAGCCCATCGCCAGTTACATGTACTGCACACACCACCACTCATGGATTAGTGGTATATCAGACAGGTGTGTGGCGGTTCTGCTGTTTGGCTCCGTTGGTCTGAGGACTCAGCGTGGTAGCTGGCAGTCAGTTCCGCTCTGTTTGGCTCCGCTGGCATTTAGTGTAGCAGTGTAGTAGCCGGCAGATGGTGGACTTTGTTTGGCTCCGTTGGTCAGGTGACTCAGCGTGGTAGCCGGCAGAGATATCCTCCCCGTCATTGTGTACCGGGAGATGAGAGCATTGAGCTCCCCCATTTATGATTTGGGGCCAGAGGACAGGAGTACTCCGACAGCATCCCGTCCACTCTGTCGCTCATCAGGAGCAGTGATGTCAGAGTGCACGGTCACCATATGCATTTATTACATTTATTGTTTATGATTGCTGCATTTACTTGCTGCATTTATATGGATGCATATGATTGACATGCATACAGGATTATGACTTCCCCGGTTTGACGACCCTGTTACCTTTGTACTTTGATTCCGGTTAGTACAGTTATCTCCTGATTTTGTTTCAGTTGCATTTATTCCTTCTCGTATTCAGGAGACTGTACGCATGATTAGTGTTGTCTGTTATTTGTCTTATTATGTATATCAGTTGTACCTGCTGAGTGTTGGACTCACCCCGCCTCCATTGTTGATATTTTCAGGTTGAAGCTGTCCGGAGCAGTTCCAGTCGCTGGCCCCCCATCTGCACGTAGAGCCAGTTCTCTACTAGTTCGTTATTTATTTTTATTTGGCCTTTTTCTATATCAGACTTTGTTTTAGTATTGTCTTTGGATTTTTCCTATGGATATTGTATGGAGTGATACCTTTTGATGGATTTTTGATATGATATTGGATTTCATTCTACTACGTGCCTGCCTGGACGGCAGAAGAGGTGAGTTCGTTGGATTTGAGCTTTACGAGTGTAGTGGAATAGGGTGGATTTTGAGTCAGAGTCCTATTGTTATTGATTACTATTATTAACTGCGTGGTTGTGACAGCCAGAGGCTGAATATCTTTATAAACTGCGTGGTGTTTGTTTTAATTTGTGTTATTATTCCAGCCGCATGTGGCTGAGGTGTATAGTGCTTGTAGAAAAGTTTCAGATTTGTCCGCCGTACAGGGGAGATGCTGCCAAAATTTCTTCGGACAGAGACTCCTCCGGGGCGTGACATGCTCAATCGTCATGACTTGTAGATCCTTGGTATCTTCGATGATGGTTGTAATGCTATCAAATTTTCAATTCAATGATTGAAGAAAATAGTTATTTTTTCTAGTTTCTCACCATTTCTCTTTAGTTGATTGGAAATGGTAGAGACTCTAGAAAAATAATCTGATACTAACTCACCTTCTTTCATAGGAAGAGCATCAAATTGACTTCTTAATGTCTGAAGTCGTACCTTTTTTACCTTTTATTCTCCTTGATATGAGACTTGGAACATTTCCCATGCTTGCTTGGCTGAAGTAGCACTTGAAATCTTCTCAAAACCATCCTCATCTAAAGCTTGATAAATAAGGAAGAGAGCCTTCTTGTCTCTCTTTCTTAAATCTCTCAAACTATCTTTTTGATTTGGAGATAACGTCGAGTCATCACGAGGCTCAACGTAGCTTTTTTCTATAACTTCCCAAACATCATGAGCTCCAAGAAGCGCCTTCATCTTGATACTCCAATTGTCATAATTACTCGCTTTGAGTACTGGAACTTGGAAGGGAACCATACCTCCATTAGCCATGGCTCTGATACCACTTTGTTGGAAAAAAAACTATTGGAGAAGAAATAAAAGAAAAATATGGGATGACTCTGATACCACTTTGTTGGAAAAAAAACTATTGGAGAAGAAATAAAAGAAAAATATGGGAGACAATAATATGGAGGAGGAGGAGAATCTCTACGTGGAAGAGAAGGAGAATAAAACAAAACACTCAACTTGGTTCATTCAGTGAAAAGAAGTACATATTTATAGGCTTATTGGATAAACACTAATAATTTAGATTTTTTTTCTTTTTTTAATTCTATCTCTACGAAACTCTTATCCTTATCATGACAACTCAACAATTTCATTATATCACAAAGTTAGTCAAACTTGCCACCTCATCCTTCTATCTTCATAAATTTTATCAACATCTAAAATCAAGTTTAATTTCAAACAGTAGTTACTATATAATTAATGAATTAACAAAGAAAAATCATTGACCTGATAAATTGATTGCGATTTTATATAGCAGTTTTATGTTGCAAGAATCACCCCGTAAACACTGATCTGACAAGTATATATCTCAAAGCCAGATATACAGATCTAAAGGTAAAGGAGAAGAAGATGTGAAACATTTTCCAGTGTAAATTCACACAATCATCATACACCTGTACATCTCTCTGAATAGGATTCAAATGGATGGACAATGAGTACTCTCTCTTCTTCTCTTGCAATTTTGCCACCACAGATTAACTAACTGTGGCCCTTAACAAATAGCTAGCGGATCGGCTAAACCTTTTAATCACCTTAACGATGCATGCTAATCATGACGACTCAATCAGTGTCGGAGTTCTATCAGTCGATCGATCAGTTAAATATCGTTCCTCGGTCGAGCCAGCCAAAGTGAGCTGAGTGCGCGAAGGCGATGAAAGTATTCAGCCATGGCTAACAGGCATCGTGCCATCTGCCTCGTCGTCAAGATCCGGTGAAGCCGGTGAAGTGCCTGCTGTCTCAAGTTGTCTGCCTGCACGGAACATTTTCATTTTCATTTTCAGTATGATCGATCGAGCCTAGCTAGCTTAATGTACAATATATAGCTTAATTACTTGTCGAACGAAGCCCTCTAAAGTGGTGAGCTTGTTCATGGCGATGGCCATGTGACCCATGTAGTTGGCCACGTCGGAAGGGCAGTTGAATGCGTCAGAGTTGATGGTTTCCGAGAGAGACTGATTAAGGGCTTCAAGGCCTTGACTCAATGCTTCCTCTGCCTCCTGCATCGACTGTTGCATGCCACACACTGCCAGTATCTGCTGCTCCGTCAATGGGTCGATGTGGCTCGACAGAATCTAATTAACCAGACATTTGAATATAAGTTATAACCATCAAGTTCCTGATAAGTTCCTTGAACTACTTATTATGTATATATGATAAAGAAATATATGACCTAATATACTTGATCAAATGAAGTAGTTCAACCCTAAAAAAATGGCTAACTAACAGCCAATTGCATGCTAGAGATGATTAATTAAATAAATTGTCCTTAATTGATCTAAACAATTAACTAGGTGATAGCTTTGTTAAACAATGACCACTATCCTATGGCACTATGTATCTATTCCGACAACCACTGCATGAAATTTTCTATGTAGAGAGTGACATTTAAGTGGCGAGGATTGTTAGCTAGGTTGGACTAATAACTAGTTTAAGTATTTATAATAGCTAGTTAGTACAGATAATTATGTGCTAATTAATTAAGCCTAATTAGACGGTGGGACTTGCATGCACGTACGCCTGCAAGAATAGAATTAAAAATAATTAACGAAGAGGACCTTGATGAGTTCGGAGGGGCGGAAGCCTCCCATCCACATGAAACAGCGCTCGGCAGGAGTCATCCACTTGCCGGAGATGAGATGGAAGACGTCCGACTTGATCACCGTGCTCTTGAGATGCACCATTTGATCGTAATGCGAGATGCAGCTCTCCACATACATCTGGAGCTCGTTCTCCTGCAACTGCTCTTGCACCGCCGCTCGGAGCTCACACATTAGCCGGTGGTGCTCTTCAAGCCACCTCGTGTATTCCATATCAAACATGGTTTCATCTATATATATATATATAAGCAAAGAATTAATTAAACTTCATTGATAACATCATTAATGGCACAATATTAATGCACCGTACCTGAGATTAGTCCACTAACACCTGTGGGATGGCCTTGGTTCCTAAGAAGACCTCCACCTCCAAGTAATACACCCTGCATACCTTAATTACATACATGTTATATAGAGTTCACGGAAATGCTTTTGTAGCTAGCTAGCCCATGCTAAAGTAGCTGCTACCTGTGCTTTTGCCCTATGAAGCTCGTGCTCAATCTGAGTGAGCTTAATTCTACTTGTCTCTAATTGTTGAATATAAGCCTGTAGAAGTAATAGAAAATGGACAATCCTTTATCAATTAATTAATATTGATCCTTTGGATTTCATCATGTCATGTGTATATATATATATATATATATATATATATATATATATATATAATCACATACCTTCTTCCTAAGTCTGCTTTTCCTAGCTGCCTCCCTATTCTGAGCAAGCCTTCTCAGTGTCTGCCCGCAAATAAATCAAACACATTGCCGGCATTACAAATTGTTTCTGTATCTTTCGTGAGGAAAATAGAAATCTATTAATTAGTTACATAAATTAAGAGCTACATAAAAGATTTCACCTTAGGGTCTGATGTCTTGGGCCCTCCCATTCCCTTTCTGTTCCATGCCTTCTGAAGTAATTACCAACATTAGATTAACGAGCTAATAAAAACATGATATGTGTGTATTAATTAAGGGAGAAAGAGGTTCACCTTGGTCACTTGTACTTTGTCATCCTTTCCCTGCACTGGATGATCACCTTTAATGTTGCAAAACTCTGTGGCTTGCTCTGAAATATTTTTAGAACCACTACTTGCAGAAGAGGTTAAGCTTATCCCTTCCTGCAAGGGCAGCAAATTAATAAGCTACTTCCCCGTACAGTTCACAGGAACCACCCAAGAATAAAATAAGTGGGGGGAAAAGGATGAAGAGCACCCACTCCTCCTGAGTTGGTAGTCCCCGTACCTTTGTCGACGGCTCTACATGCATGGGTTGAGAGGGGAAAATGTTCAAAATCTCTGCAAACAAGAGCCCCTGCAAGCATTAAATTGCCTGAAGGTGCACCAAAAACACACCACACAGCAGATGACAAAACAATTCTGCTTAAGGAATTAAAGGGGATATCCTTTTGATGCTGCAGACAGGTTCATTGCATAAAAATGAAATTTTTCTCAGAGAAAAGAGAGAGAAAACAAGGTAGTAACTTGCTTATTCTTGAGAAAGAATTGAAATCCAAATATCAGAATAAGAGAGAAAAAAAAACTTGATCTATAGACCTTTCAGTAAAAAAAATTCTAGGTACGTACCCATAGTTGTTTGTTACAAGTCACAGTCCACCCAAAGAGAGATTGAAAAAAAGGGATTGTAGGGGGAAAAAAGTTTAGAAAATCAAGTCTTCATCATGTACCCGATTTCAGAATATCATTTTGTCAGATTTCAAGTCCAATCAGACAAAAAATAGTCAAAAAAGTAGTATAACAAGATCTGCTAACTATGATTCTCATGACTCCCCAAAGCTCGAGCAAAGAATCACTACAGCTTCCAGTGTCATATGGATATATTATATAATTATAAGGATTATAAGAACAATGAAGCAAGTCAATTCGGAAGACTCACGTCTGTGTTCTTGAGCTGATGCCGGGTAATCTTGTTGTCCATCCAAATACGTGAACAAAGCTTGATCCAACTCGCTTATGTCATAAGATCCCATCTCTAATTTGCTTGATTTCCTGTATAATATTCCCGAACGATTCCAATAAGCTAAACAATCTATAGAACTCAGTAGTTTAGTTGGAAGAAATTAATTAATTAAAGAGACAATTTTAGTGTTTAAGAATCAGCCAATAACAAAACATGAAATAAATATCGAACAGATGTCTCAGAAATCAAAAGAAAGCATATAAATTTAGATTATTTTTTTCACACGATTCACAAAAATAGCCATGAATTGACACGAAAACACTCTCTTAACGCTAATACTAATTTATCTTCTTTTATCAAATCAACCGACATGAAAAGGAATTCCGAGAGAGAGAGAAAGAGAGAGGGGGAAGGTTTTAGACGTCAAATAACGCGAACATCGATTACATGTTGAAGCTCGAGCGCATCGAAGCGGAGGAAGACGGCGAAGGATGCAGCATGTCTAAGGAGATTTGACGCTGCTGATGCTGGGCATGGCCGGAGACACCGTCGCTTGCCATCATCGGAGCTAGCTAGCTACTTTTTTGGAGCTTCTCTTCTCAAACGTTAACTCCGCCGATCGAACCCGTCGGTTAACGGCGCAACCGGCCTCGCGCTCTACTCATTCGCCGTCCCTCCGCCCTCCAAATGGTGCAGAAACGCCACCAACTCTCCTTTCTCTTCTACTTTTTACTGCGACGCCTCCCACTACTTTTCACAGGCGGGGGAGTCAAGATTGGTGAAGGCAGAGAATAGGATGGGCCGGTGAAGTAACCGCCTTAACAGATCCGCCAAAAGCGACAAAAAATATGGAAACAACGACGTAGGATACTTGAAAGCTACTTGGTGTGGTGCACACCGCTTTCAATGCGGTGAGCTGAATTTGATTTCCACCGCGACTGACGATTTTGCCCTTTCGGTATCTTTAATAAATTTTAATTTTTCTCTTTTATTCTTTTGAGAATAACAAATTTCGTATGTCTTATTTTCTTAATAACGAGTGGTAAATTGTAATTTGATCACCTTGCTTTGACCAATTGCTGATATTCCAACCGACTCAACATCGATGAGTTTGACTTGTCTTTGTTAGACCGGTCGAATGAAATTTTTTCTAAATTATGAAAATATAAATTATTTTTTATTATTATTTTAACTGATTATATCGTGACTAACTCGACATTGATGAGTTTGACTCGAACCTTTTTCAATTCTAATTGTGAATTCTGATGTAGAATCAAAGTTTCCAATGTTTAATGGTCATCGGACTTTACGTTTGATCACACGTAGAATATTTAAAGTTCTATATTTATTACTGTAGAACTTGTAATCGTTAAATAAATCTAAAAATTACAGTTTATGACTTTTGTTTTTTGGACATGAATATTTTTTTAATAATTTTTTTTAGGTTATTTTTTATTTGTCAAAGATTTATAGATTTTTAATAATAATAATAATATTATTATGGGTAAGCTCAAGCTAACTTTAGCAGTGCAAAGGAATATATGGGTTTTAGGATCAAAACAGTTTTAATCAAAGATGTTCAATCCACTTAGTTGAAATCATATTCAATCCATTTATATCAATCAATTGGTAGACACCAATCAACCAGTCAATTGACTAATGTCATTTAGACCGACTAACCAATCAACTAATATCAATTTTAAATATTTGATTCATTAATTAATGAATTTAAGCTGAAGCAAATCTATTGAAATAAGTTGGAAGAAGAATTAAGGTTGTAAATAAGCTAAGTCATCAAATCATGCTTTATATTGTTCAAGATTGTTTGGTAACATCAATCAAATTAAGTCAAGACTAAATTAATGAGAGCTAGTGAAAACAATTGTTCAAATTTATTTATTTTTTTATTTATTTCGATACTGTCATACTCTCATTTTTAAATTTAATTATTTTAAAATTTTATATTTTTAAATTTACAAGGAGATTTTCTCTATTCTGATTTCTTTATACATTTATAAGAATTTTCTGGATGAAATATATGAATATTATTTATTAATAATTCTCGATCTCTATTTAAGAATATATATGGTCAATTTTATTTATTTAATTTAATAAGTGATTAAAATATATTTATTTAAATTTTTTATGTGTATTAATTAAATATAAATAAACTCATAAAAAGTTGGACATGAAAAAATATTTTAAAATTCTTGTGATATTTAATAAAAAGTAGGTTCTTCCATAGGAATAATTATAGAGATCAAACCCTGTCCTTGGATGATTTAGTGATTAGTATTAGGGTTGTAAAATTATAAACATAGTCCCATATTTAAAATATCTGAGAAAGATTATGAGTTTATAAGAGAAAGATATCTCAATTAATATAAAATTTTTTAGATAAAATCTAAAAGTAAAATCATGAAGACTTAGATTAAAATGAATAATATCATATAATTATGAAAATATCTAAATTTCTTTTGACAAACCTAATCTTTTGGGTGATAAAATATCTTCTAGAGATTACTCGATGTATGATTTATCAGTCCAATTCTATTTAATAAAAAGTTTTTTTATAAATATATTATCATTAGAGATCAAAATATAAATATCTCTATGGTAATTTAAATATTTTACATTAACATTATAACCGCGGGAGCCGGGACGGAATCCACGATAAAAACATTTGAGATGAGTGAATCATTTTTGCCGCATGAGATAGATGACTAAGATCACGTGGACGGTTGATAACTCCGCCTCGCAAAACGGATGGTCCACATATTTCTGAGCCACCAGAAAGTCACGTGGACCAGGCAGTGGGCCCCATGGGCACTTTTGCTAGGCTTTTCCAACAACTCCAAGGATTTCGAATTTTTCTTATTAAATTTAGAAACATAGGAAAGAAAGAAAAAAAAGGAAAAAAATACCTTGATTGGTCGGGGCCAATCAATTAAATTAATATTAAAAAATTATTAAATTAAAATTAATCTCACGTAATATTAAATACTAATATGATGGGATTAGAATGAAACCATTTAATTCAATTAAAAGAAAAAGAAGATTAATCTATTTAATTGTAATATATATATATATATAAAATAGTATTTCTCAATCAACGACTATATATGGTTTGGAAGTTAATAAGCTGACTCTACTTTATTTAACAACAATTAGTTTTTGTTGTTATGTTGCTTTAACAAGCAATCAACTTTATTTTAAATAGAAGCTAAAATATTTATTTTTTACCATTATTTTGACATGGTCGGCAAACTTGACCACGCAAACTTTTTCATCATTTAGAATTAAGGTCACAATTAATTAGAGTCTTGTTGTCTAATTTTATCATCAACTACTAATTTTTTTTATGTTAACAGACAAGTGGACAAACCAACCAAATTATAATAAAACACTTTTTTTTTAAAGATGACAATAGATAATTAGACTCACTATTATCTCTAAAAATTTTTGTAGAAAAAATATCATTGAGTATAACTTAAAAAATATTGAATGGACATTGTTTAATAGCTCAAAAAAATCAAAATCAAAATCAAAATCAAGGGTTCATGTGTATGCACCACTGGCCCAATCATTGCATTAACTAAAAGTTGAGATTTATAGTAATTTCATGAGTTTGATTTATAATAGTTAGAAAGCACTCTTGATAAAAGCTTTGGTAAATGAAAACTTTTAAACTCATACAAGGAATCAACCCCTTCACATTTGAAATTTAATTTAGTCTACATTTGCTAAATTAAGGAGATTTTGATATAATGACACGAAATTGATGTTCTTGTGGTGCAACAGTGCAAGAACCCTACTCAAGCGATTGAATTCGTGAATCTGTAAAATTTTCAAATTTTATTTAAATAAGTACAAAAATCTAATACATTAAAGACAAACTATTTAAGATTTTTACACATGAATCATGTCAAAAAAGGACACAAAAGGAATGGGAGTTCTTCACGTGATTATATGTTAACCCCAAAGGTCTTTATATTAATTTTTTCCTCATATTTGACATGATTTACCATGTACTAATACACGTTTTAATCTAGAACATTATTAATAATCACGAAGAACCTTGCTTTGCAAATTTAAAAAATTGAAAGGGCATCTTGAGAAAAACAAAACAAAAAAACCAGATGGGCTATTTTGAAAATCTTCATTGGACAAGTTGACATTAAGGAAATTGAGTGTGATCTTAACACATTGAAGAATTTTAAATCAGTCTGACAATAACATCACATTTTTCAACTTCAGTGTTTGCAGATGAATTTGTACAATTAATGTCATGTCATTTTCTATTTAACCAGACAAAC
The DNA here is from genome assembly GCF_018446385.1 of Zingiber officinale. NCBI lineage: Eukaryota > Viridiplantae > Streptophyta > Magnoliopsida > Zingiberales > Zingiberaceae > Zingiber > Zingiber officinale. The sequence goes on from NC_056007.1 coordinate 84,005,460, forward strand.
AATGGATTAGGTGTATAAGAAGAATCATTTTCTAGTCATGCAATTGGGAGAATAAATATTTGTTTAATATAATAGACAGCTACAAGTTAACAGACAATATTTTTAGAAAAACAAAGCAAAAAACAAACAACTTTCAATATTTTTAAATTAAATTGTATTAAATTGATGAATTAGTTGTTTTTTTAAACAAATTTATCTAAGGTTGACTACATATATATTTTTTAATTTTTATCCAAATATAAAATAATATAACACTTGTATACATTTAAGATATTAATTATTTATTATACTGTAATCTCTGTAAAAGTTTTTGTTTAATAAACAAACTTAAGCATGAAGCTTGCTAAAATAACTGATTAAGTTAAAACATGATTAAACTTGACCTGACTTTGATTGTTTACAGAAGAAGAAAAAGGCGAAACACAAATGAATATTATACACAATAAAGAAAGGTTGCTAGGCAATAAGTATATGACTGAACAATCAACAACATGCAACATGTTAAAACATGAAACTTGAGAGCGGATAATATTTGGCAAACTATAAGAGAACCAACATAAGCCAACTAAAGTTGTAAGAATGAGTGCAACAGACAACTAATTTCTAGGTTGGTTCGAAACATATCTTTGGATTGAAAGGTGAAGATGATAAAGAAGAAAACATACTCAAAATTAGTGATACTCGACAAACTTTGTTTAAAGTAATTAAGATCATGTTACCATTCCAAAGAGAACTATTACAAGATATACAAACTTTAAGTATCCAACTTGGAACTAAACCCCCTGTGGATAACTATTCTCATAATACTCTTTAATAGAAAATAACATTTAAAATCTTGCTTAAACAACATTGATAATGGGAGATGGTCTCAATTATTTGGGATTGACGGTACAAAACCCATGTCTAAAAAAAGAAAAAGTAACCCGGGGCACGAAGTTCCCGTCATGTAGGGTTCGGGGAAGAATCTATTATAGACAGTCTTATACCCTACTTTTTTTGTAAGAGATTATTTTTAGGATTCGAACTCATAATTTTTAAATCACAAAGTAATAAGTTTATCGTTGTGCCAAGGTTCCTTTTAATGAAACTCATGTCTATTGCTACTAAACGAATATCATTGGTTCTATATCATTATTTTGTATGACTTTGTTTCATATATCAATACTTTCTAAGCTGTTCCATGTGCAACTTCAATTAAATCAATTAGATATAGATCCTAAAAAATTTGCATAGTCAAACCAGGAAACCTTACTATACATTATTGGGAAACAAATTCCTACCGCCATAGTGAAATATCAAACAGGAAGAAAAAAGATTGCACTAAAACAATAAAAAAGTGTTGCAGTTACACCCACCTCAACAGTAAAGCAGAAGAGAAAGCAACAGATTGTCAAGATTGTCAAACTCGATATCTTGACCACTCTTATATATAACAGTTTGATAAAATTATCTTTCTTTGTTCCTGTTTAGTGTTATTTATCAGGATACATTTATATTATACCCGTTTATTCTTTATATGCAATTTCAATACTAGTTGCCTTCATTTTAGCTGTTTCATTTAGAAGTGCCAATTGTTCTGGCCTGAGATAGGTTATAACGCAGGCCTGCTGGACTTTTTTGTAGTACATCTTCAACAGTTCGGAAGAACAGTTGAACAAATCTGGGAACGAGCCTGCAGACTTGCTCAAAAAGCAGGCATTGAGAAAGGACACCAAAGATTTTTATTATTGAGACTCCTCCGGAGGAGTTAGATTTCTTTCAACAAATTTCAGTGGACCAAGATGACAATGTGATGGTGAATGATTGGCGTGGTCTATTTATTTTTGTCAGATCTTACAGACCAACTACGATGGCCCTGGCTTAGAGCTTTTCGTAGTTCCATTAGGGCATTAGGTCAGTTTTGGAGGGCAGAAAAACAAGTTTTATTTCTCCACTTTCAAGCAAGAAGGAACAGAAATCACACAGCCAAAATATATTCTTGGCATTCAAATTCTAGTGTTCCAGTAATTTAAAATTAGCATCACAAGTGTTTACACGTGATAGACATCTATTGCCGGAAGCATCAAGGTTATGTTTAGACCAACAAGAAAAAATCGCGTGTTCAGCATACCATGTTTATAGTCAGCTAGTGCACATTATTATTCCTAGGTGCACAAGATGGCTCGGCACACAACTGTGAAGACGTGTTGCAAGCTTACCCTGCAAAATAGATTTTTGAAGAGCGAAGAAAATGCATTAGGAAAATTAGCTTATGAAATGGCTAATTATATAAAGAAAACTACTTACTTAAGTCCCCAAATATGATAATAGTTCATCGTCTTTCCGCAAATCTGCATCCTGCAATATGTCACCAAAATCAATGGGGCTCGGACTGTTGAGCCCGTTAAAATCTAACGGTGAAGCAAGAGTATCTGGTCTTATGTACAATTGCTCATCTAGGAATAGGGGCCTGTCTCCGGTGATCATATGTGAACTAAGATTTGGTGTCATCACATGCTCATAAGAATAATTCTCAACGGGATCAATGTTTCTATCAGACTGCACTCCATGACTATTAACAAACATGCGTTTCTGCTGCTTCCCTGGCAAATTATGAAATGCACCTGATTGGTTATAAAATCCATAGCTGGACCCAATATCAATTGCAGTAGCATTTTGCGACACATGATTCCCAACGCCTGGGAACAGAAGTGGCGGTGCGCCAATGTACATGTTTTCGGCACCAACGTTAAGTGGAGGGTTGCACGCAAAATTGCAAATCCCAGGGTCCAAAATAAGGTTTTGGCTTTGAGAAACTCCCTCTTGACACATTGCAATTTTGTCGACACAAGAATCCTGATGTGTATTTTGTGCATGATGAATCATTGGTGTCATGTTTGTGTTATTCGTAATTGGAACATCATTTCCTCTTTCACATCTTTGCTCATTCAAAGTTGTAGGCATTTGCTTTTCAGCGGCGGCAATGACTTTGCTATGTCTTTTTCTCTTTGGCCGTTCAGTCACTTGTTCCTTGCCTTGATGAAGTTGGTAAGAAGTTTCAGTTGGACTAACTTCCCTCGAAACATGTGTTACATTGTTTCCACAAGCTTGTGCGTTCCATCATCTTTGGATGAAGTAGGCCCAGGAGCATTTTCCAGGCCATCAACATTGTATTCATCACTACAACTGTTTGTCACCTCCCTCTGTTCCTCATGACCACTATTCTGAGTTACATCAGACATACCGTTGTCACTGCTGAGCTGGTTGACTAACATTTCTTCTTTATCAAGAACTCCTAACCAAATAGAACTCTCTTTGGCACTCATTTTATCTTGCAAGCATTTTGACTTACGCACATGAGTTCTAATCTTTCCAATATTAGGAGACATGTGTTTTATCACGCCGGTTAGTACCCCTACCTTCCACACTTTCTTCAGATCATGTGGCTTTTTGTATGGGAGGGTTTGACCCTTAGTTAAGCCCAAACCTACCCACCAATCTTCATTGCCAGAGGGCCACCAAGGTGGTGGAACACCCTTCTCCAAGGGGTATTTACGTTGTGGCGGGTCACAATGTTGCATCAATGATGACAGAAGGGATCCTAGTGTAGCGTCTTGCAGATCCATCAAACTTTGATGATTTTTACCCCCAAATTTCTGTGCATTCTGGGCTGCAAAGTTTTCTGCCTCATAATTGGCTATGGCAGCAGGTCCATTCTTATCGAACTTCACCTTTTCCTTCCACCATGCTCTTATATTGTCTGAAGCGCCACTCACAGGCTTTCCCTTCTCGGGAATTATTCCGTAGACAAATCCATGGACATTACACACTTCCATCAACTTCAACATGTACTTGAGAATACCATCGTGTGCCCTCGCCATTTTCTTTCTAAGAGCCTGGCTAGATATATGCTTTGGTCTAGACTTCCCAGAAGCTGCCTGCTGAGCAGAAAGTTTTTCCCGTTCCTTGATCCTCTTTAATTTAATTTTATCTTTCCACATCCTTCTTGCCAACTCCTCTGGTTCAATCTCTTCATCGCTGACATCATTCTCATTGAGATTGTCACACCGGACATCATCCACCTCAAAATCTGAAGCATCGCCACCCAAGTCCTGTGTTAGTATTGCTGGATGATCCATGATCTATGTGACCTATAGCCAAAAAAAACCGGGAAACTTTTATGCACTCCTAAATCCTTTCTTTTATCCAAGATTCAATACCACAGAAATCAAGCAAACAAAGTAATTCTTGATTTGCTGCGCAGAGACAAACAGTGAAAACGAAAAAACTATGTGTTCATCTACAATAAGGAGCATTAAAAACCTTCAAGATCAATCTACAGCATTGTGATAGTGTGATAAACAAACTTATTCATGTCAAATTTCAAAGGAAGCAAAGAACCAAGCAGCAAAATCATATGAGATACAATACGTAGAAGCTACTAAAATTTGTATTATGCTCTAATGAATCAGCCGAAACAATAGCATGATAGGTCCCAACAAATCCCCAAATCGAGACCAGCTCAAATTCCATGAACCCACCGATTAACCGAATCCCAGAGAATGACACGAATCGAAAGCAAAGTAATAGCTTCCCGCTAGTGGAATCTCCCACCTCAAGCGCCTAGCCAACAATTCATTTGCTCTACCTACGAAAAGAAAGCACAAATCCGAGCTTTCCAATCGGATTAGGACAACCACCCCTTGTTATCTCGATCAATCATTTCCCTCCTCGAACTCCGATCGCATGCCCAACAAAGTCAATCCGAAAAGATAAAAAAAGAACAAATTGATCCCTGAAATGATTACCGATCGAGCAGCCGCAGGCTGGGTGTCGGAGTTCCACGGTGGGGGTTTCCGCTAGTCGTCGCCTCTAGCTGCCATCTTCTTGTTGTTAGGGCATAGATGGTTGAAAGAGGAAAGGGTGGAGCCGACGAAGCTTGGATTTGGTCGGGTGGCTGCCCGGATCATCGAACGAGGGCAAGTGGGAAGGTTTGGAGCCACCAATTGTGCTCGATTCGTTCCAGGTTCGTCAGTTCATTGGATTTGGATCTCACGTACGGATGCATTCCACTTAGCTGCATCATCAACTTCACCCACATCCATACCACTCCTGTTATTGGAGAGAGTGCGGCGTTCCGCACCACTCCTGAAAGAGGGTGGACCTGGAGAATCTGAATCAAAAGGGGCTTTTCCAAAATAAAGCATCAATTTGGGAATTGGGATATATTGCTCAAGTAGATAAATTTTAAGAATAAAATGAGAAAAAATAATAATAAAATTATAAATTCTCCTTCAATAAATACAACACACCAAAATGAATTTCAGAGTGATGACTATGCAATTAATACAACACACCAAAATTACTACAGTTTGGATGGTATAAATAAAATTTATTTATATTTATTTAATACACATAAAATTAATTAAATAAATAAGTTTGAAAAACTCATTAAATTAAATAAATAAAATTGATCACATATATTCAACTGATTAATATTTTAAATACATTCATGAACAACAAATAATATTCATCAATAAAACTCTTATTAATATGCTAAATAAATAAATAAAGTGCAAAATAAACAAATAAATTTATATTATCAAATTCAATAACCAATCAAACAAACTTAAAATGTAAAAAAATTTAAATAATCAAACAAACTTAAATTAAGAGCTCTATAATATCTAAACAAACAAAGTTCAAATTTATATAAAAACCAAACTAAGTTTGAATAATTATTTCAAAATTTTAATTCATTTTAGATTCAGCTTAATTATTTTTCGGTTTGACTTTGTTAACTCCTAAATATAATACAGCATAATAAACCATACATACTCAGGGACATAGACATAAACAAGTACACAAGATTTAGATTCAACAAGTTCATCTGCCAATCAAATAAATTAACAAAATATCACGCCTAATCCAAGTTTTAGCACAGGTTTCATAAATATAGATAGATACATATCAGTGTAGCAATGTTCATCGAGGTTTGGCTGCATGATGCTGGCCATCAAACAAAATTTCGATACATGCTGCACATGCATGTATCGCAAAGATTTCATCAACATAAAGTAACCATGAGCAGGGTTAGAGAGACCAATTCATGCTTGGGCCTGAATGATCAAGGCACTGATCGTTTTCATGTAAAGCAAACTCTAACTGGCCTGAGAAATGAGCATTACTTTCGCCAGTTGCTCCTTCTAATCCCATTTCATGCTGGATGTCGTGTGAAGTGGTCCAGTCTCCGTGACCTCTGAATCCCCATGAACTAGTCCCGCGATCGTGGACGACGGCTGAATGGGACATTGGGGAGCCATCGAAGTTGCTGGTTGCTGGAAGCACCGGAGGAGGATTGTTGGAGTTTCTATTCCATGTGTTAGTTGACAGAAGAGAGAGAGCACAGCTCGAGTCTGAGACTCCTGTGAGGCATTCACCCGGTGGAATTCCCGTGGGAGCGACGAATGACCCTGCAGGAGAATGAGATCCCTGGAAGCATGGATGTGTGTCGTGCAACGCCGGTGTGAGGGGTGGAGCATCTGCTCCTCTGCGCCATTCGTTTGCGGCCATTAGGCCAGACCTTGCAGTGTTTGAGAAATTTGGGTAGCTGAAATCCACCATAAAGCTTCTGAATCTGCCTTGTTCTGTATAATAGAGAATATGCAGCATAAAGAAAGATGACCGGAAAAAGAAAATGCAGCTTAAGGAGATGCAGCTGACCGTGAACGGATGATTCAAGACGGCCGTAACGTGATCCAAAAGGTCCAGGAGCTTGCTTCCTCCGACGCTCATTATGTCCTGCAAGACGTCTGCGGCAACTGCGCTTTCCTTGGTCAAATTCAGATAATTGATGAAACCTGTGGTTGTGTATCCATGCCAACAATAAAAAAAGGAAACACTTCAGATCAAGCAAGAACTATAAGAAACAAATATTAGCAAGATAAAGTACAAACAAAACAAATCCCTCCAACCCAGTGCAGAAACAAAGCCGAGAAGATAACACATACACTTTAATTTACACAAGTGCATGAATTATCTTGCAAATGGCTTCAAGCTTGAGTCCACATAAATGATCCTTGAATTCTTCACCAATGAGATATTACACTTACCCTTAGAACTTTTTAGCATCGCAGAGATATCTATTTATATGTGTTGATGTCCTATCACAATGGGGAGTTCCTACAATTGATTCGATTTTACTCTCTTGTATGCATGCAACAACTACACTGGTGATTTATGTACACTTAAACTAATAAAGACCACCACGAATAAGCAACAAACAATATAAACAAACACTGAATAACCACCACTGTCTTTTATAAACCTAATTTAAAGTCTTCCCTTTTGGATAAACCTATTTTGAAGTTTCTTATTTAATTCCACAATAATACACAAGATTAAAGAAAGATTGTGACCAGATAAATTCTTCACTAACAAGCAAAAATATATATTCCTCAATATGTAACATGGCCCTCAAAATATGAAGACACATACTTGTTAAACTATAATTGATTATGTATAAAAATTTGAGAAAGTATATATGGACAAACAAATATGAGGATGACACATAAAACCCTAATCATGCTAACCTTAATCTACAACAAGAAGATTTTCTGTCTGTGATGATGAATTTGTTATGGGCATTTGAATGCTTTTCTCTTGGCAAAATTGTTTTGATTAAACAATATTAATTTGGACAAGACTTGTAACTCAACAAGTAAGGAATTTATTTAGCTTGTTAGTCTTATGCAGACATAACAAAATCCACCTATTTATGCACTGTGTAAGTAAAACAATGATTCTAAACACTTTTTCCAAACAAATATCAAGATGATTACCAGTAGCTCAAGTTGAAAAGGATTGCGATTGAACAATTACAGTATCATCAAAGTAAGCATCAGTTATGCTCGAAAAGATTGGCTTGAACTGCTTTTAAAATTGCATATTTGTAAATGGTTAAAGTTAAAGTGACGTTAATCATGCTAAAATGGCGATCCAGACTCTACAAGCAAGTTTAAGGCTAGCAATCAAATCCAATTAGAGGTACAATAAAGTGGTGATTCCCAATACAAACTTTCTTACTGAAATTTTTTTCAATCAAAACTATACAATAAACAAGCACATGCACGTTCTTGAACTAAAAGGGAAAAATAGGAAGGGAAGAAACAAATTCCGATGGGAAATCAAAAATAGGCTCCCAACAACCCTTAAGACAACATCAATATGGTTAGCTCAGATCTAGTAAAACAAGGAAACAAAAAAGCAACACAGGAGCAGAATCAAGCAGACTTCATTGGACATTGCAGGTATAGGAAAAAAAGGCCGGATCGAAAATCAAGATCATCACTTTCACCAAAAACCTGTATCTCGAAGCAGATTCAGAAATGAAACCTATCAAAACCGAAAACGTATCAAAAATGACCTGCTACACTGTTGACAGAACCTCTGCTCCAAGCCTGCAACAACTACTTTGGGAGCCTTGGAATGCATCCCACATACTTTATGCCTACAGTAGTAAGTCTTTGCCCCGGTCAGATCGGCATTGCACCCCTCCACCTGGCACCTCGGTGGCTGAGGCTGCGCAACCGCCTTACCTTTCCTAGTCGCAGGCGGCGGCGCTGCTGCCTTCGCCGGAGCCAGCGGTGGTTTCGAGGAGCTCCCGCTTCCTCCTCCTCCTCCTCCACCATCCTCAAAGTAAATCTTTTTCCCAAACGTGAGGCCACTGAGAGCGTCCCCAGTGCTGCTTGAGGCCCCGGAGGGCTTGAGAGAGCCTGAATCCATCTTCTGCTGTCGAAGCTCACTCTACAACTCATCCATGGCTCCAGGCCAGAGGGAGGACCACAACAAGTGGGAGTTGGATTCTTGAGAGAGAGAGAGTCCCTGTGTATGAGCAGTAAAAAGGAAGGGTTTTTATGTCTTTCCGCTGGCTCATAAAGCTATCATGGCCATGTTGAACTCTTTGCAGTAGTATAATAATAGGACAGATAAGCCTCAAAAAAGACAAACAGAGGGAGGGAGGGAGACTAGGGAAACTACGACTGTACACTTGCCCACCTCTTTCCTTCTCTTATTGGTCGATACATCAGACTGAGAACTGGAGATTAGAGAATGTAACACCAATTTCACATAATCTCAAATGCTTCCATCCTGTTAAAAGGCAGCGGTTTTTCAGATGTTTCCTATGCTCTATATATATATAGCTTTCTGAGTATGCGTACTGTGCCAACAACGTCTTGAAAGGTTCGTAGATCATTGTGCATTTGGCTACTAGCAGTAGTGCACTCTGGTGCTGTTTTGCTTTTTGACACCGAAGATCTCATTGGAAGACAATCTGTATGAAAAATCATGAATGGACAAAGGACCCACGCAGCCACTCGCCAGACTCTTACTTTGTAAAGGGTGTGATGAAATGTATGTGGATATGAATACTTGCACCTGTGGAGTTTCTCTGCACTGAAGATGCTCCACCAGAGGCCTTAATTACATTGATAAGCAGAACACTTGGCAGTGTATGTGTGAGGGGGAACCATTTGCTCAGGATTTATATTTTGAACATTTAATGACAAGGTTGTTCGGCAGATTTTGCAAAAGAGATATCAGTTTTTGCAAGTTGTTCGGAGACTCTGACAACTCAAGAACAGGGAGCTCTGAGAAATTCCCCTAAGTTGCAACTGGCATCTTCAAAGGAGATGAATCTCTTTTAATAGACGGTTGATTTAAGTGGACTGATCACTATGTAAGCGCTTCTAAATTTATTTTGATGAGAGATATTAATTAAAACAAAAACTCATAAAAAAAAATGAAGATCACATGGTCAATCAATCTAATATGTTAGATTCATACAAAGTGTAATACAATTTTATACCATTCTCTCATATATATATTTTTTTGTTTTGAATTATAATTTTTTATATTTTCTAAAATTATAATTTATAATAATTTTGACAAGTAGGTTCATTGATTGGACAATCAATCTAATCTTTTTACAGGTGAGCGAATGCAATAATTAATTTAGGGTCATTTATGACAAAACATTATTGATAAAAGAATCCAATGCAACTTAGTTATTTTTTATTTTTAACTTTTTTGTTAATTCATGTATTTGCTGAGCAATCTTTCTTCCGATTTATACACTGAGTAAATCTAAAAGCGTTTACAGTAATTCACACTTCCACGATTGAAAATCTACTATAATGTCCGTCCTTAGTTAGATTTCAAACCTTATTAAAATCCATCAAACGCGTTGTCGCTGCACCGTACCAAAGGGCCAATGCAACTCAATTTTGGAAGGTAGACGTCTGTATTGAAACACTATTAGGAATCCATCCATGTATAGTTGAACGTGAACCCTCCAAGTAAAGATGGAGACACGTAAGGGCTATCCGTGGCTCCATCTACGTAAGAGAGCATATATTATTAGGAATTCTAATCTTCATTAAAATAAATTTTTAAAAAATTTCATAACTATTGTATTCTTAACTTATTAATCAAATACATACTTAATAACTAATTCATGAAATTATCAAATACAAAATGCTACTGATTTATATAAAATCAGATTGGCGTCAAATATAATTCATCAGGTAGGTGGGAAGATAAGAAATATATTGGCCTAAATCAAAATTGATTTGGATTTGATTTAATAAAGTTACGATCAAACTAAATTTAATTAAATTAAATCAGTTCGATCGATTTATAATGCTCCTTTTTTTCTCTTTTTATTCTCATTCACGTACACAACCTCCCACTACCTCACCTAGAGTTATTGTCCAACATTTTTATTATTTTCTATATAAATTTTATTAGATATGAATAGGACAAGAATTAAAATTAGATTGACATCTAACAAAATCCATCTAGTAGGTGTAGAAATAAGGAATTTATATTGGTCCAAATTTGGATTAATTTAAACTTGATTTGATTAAGTTATACCAAACTAAATTTAATTGGGTTAAATCAGTTTAACTATTTTAAAATGAGCTAGGAATTTTTTAGGAAAATATATTCTCTTTTGTTTTTTTTTCTTTTTATTCTATCCATGTTTCCATCATCTCATGCAAGCCCACACCCACTACTTCCATGGCCAGGCCCTCTCCCTTGAAGGCATTCCCCATCGACATAGTTGCCCTCGACTATAGTTATCATAATCAGATTAACGTGTCCACAACACCAGCATATCCTTACGAGTTACATCTACGTCGATAGCGAGTAGCTATGGACTAAAGGACATCGATGCATGAATGAGGGGGGTGAATATCGTTTTAAAACTTTTTGCCTTTTAAAACCTTTTTCAAAAACTGAGTATGCAACGAAAGAACAAAAACTACAAGGTAAACACAAAGAAAGACACTTTTTATTTTTTACTTGGTTCGTAGCCCAACAACCATTATTCCAAGGCTCATGATCCTTTAGACTGTTTCGATTGACAATCCAATGAAATCTTCCCTGAAAAACCTTCGGGGTAGAGAGGTCTCCTATGAAAGTATAACAATAAACAACTTAAAATGTTACCAATACTTATAACTCGACGTTCTTTCGGTTCTTTTCATATAATCTTGCTCGGATGTCGATCTAGCGTAGTAAGGTCGCAGCATAGTTGTAGCAAAGAGACGGTACAATAGAATCAGTTTGGAAGTTTGTAAAGAATGGTTGAGAAATTCTGTTGTCGAACAATGATTTTAAAGAGTATTGGGGCGCCTCGGTTCATCCGGGACACCTCCAATGAAAGCTATCTGATTCGAGAAGTTCAACCTTGATCCACTTGGGGTTGTTTTCATTCGGCTGAGGGCGCCTCCAGTCAGCTCCGAGGAGACTCTAATCAGCTCTGAGGCGTCTTTAATCACTGAAATTTCATCCTCGAAGTTTATCTGCTTTGGGGTGCCTTCAATCATTTGAGGCACCTCCAATGTCTCACTCGGGACGCCTCCACTCAGTAGAGACCCCTAAATATTATTCATCCCAGCTTGATTTTTTTACTTCGAGCTCCTGTAAAGTAGAGTTAGTCCATATAATAAAATTAACTATAAAATAGAGTTAGCATATATGCATAGATATATTTATGAATTAGATCATGTCTAACTCCGCCTATGATGAATTAGTCATGGTCGGTTCCAAGCCCTGATAAAGGAAGAGGGTTGCGTTAGGTTATCATCTAATGTTAAAACTATGATAAATGTTAAATGAATGGATTTATTAAACTATTATTCTAATGTTAGGTTGTTCCTCTGAAGGAATGCGTTGTAGGGTGCGACTGTAATATCTCAATAAGGACCGCTACATTTCCCGAACTCGGGGTATAGTGCTAAATATGTAAAAGTTCACATTGCAAGATCCGACTGTAACGTATCTGTAAGGACAACTACATATCCATGAGAACTTGGGTATAGTGTTAAATAGGTAAGAGTTCTCACACCATAGGTTGGATAAAAACAAATATGATAGAAAAACTAATAGTCTAAGATTTAGAATATGGAACATAGGAACCCTCATTGGTAAATCAATAGAGGTAGTAAATATGATGATTAAGAGAAGAATTATTATTTTGTGTGCATAAGAGACAAAATGGGTAAGCGAAAAGAACTAAGGGTTTAAGTTATGGTACACATGAAAAAGTAAAACAAGAAATAGAGTAGGTATTGTTGTAGATAGTTTGTTATAGGATAAAATTGTAGGAATAGTTAGAAAAGGGGATCAAATTATATCCCTTAAGATAATAGTGAAGAAAGAAACTATGAATGTAATTACTGCATATGCACCACAAATAGGATTAGATGAAACTATCAAATTAAGATTTTGAGATGACTTTGATGAAGTATTATAAAATATTTCACCAAATAAAATGATTTTAATAAGAGGTAATCTAAATGAGCATATCAGAGTGAAAAATAAGGAATACGAGATGATATATGAGGTTATAGGTTTGGAACAAGAAATGAAGAAGAGAAAACTATATTAAAATTATATGACCTTATATTAGCTAATATATTTTTTAAGAAAAGAGAAGAGCACTTAGCCACGTTCAAAAGTGAGAATAATAAATCACAAATTGATTTTCTTATAATTACAAAAAAGGATAGAAAGATTTTTAAAGATTGCAAGGTCATCCTCGGAGAAAGCTTAACTACCTAACATAGGTTAGTAGTGTTGGATATACGCTTCAAGCATAATATCAATAGAAAGAAAATATATACGACAACTAAAATTAAGTGATAGAAGTTAATGGATGGAAGGCAAAATATATTTAAAGAGAAGATAGAAGTACAAGTATTAGGTGAAATATATAGTGACTGTAATATGATATGGGATAAGATGGTATCAAAGTTAAAAATAATAGCTAAGGGTGTACTTGGTGAGTTAAAGGGACTGTAAGTACCCCGTAGTAGTTTTGATATGATCAACCAAGTCAAGTTAGGTCCTATTGTGTTTTGATATCCTTGTATCTAAGTGTGCAAGAACTTAGGAGCATAGAAAATTGAGTGAAAGACACAGCTAGCGAGAAGCATAGCACGGGACAGAGCCGACGGGCTCGGTGCGTCCGAGGGACGAGGCGCTGCGGAAGAGTACGCTAGCGGACTAGAAGGAGGCGCGCGACATTTCGGAGGAACGAGAAGCCGGAGCAGAAGGTTACTCGAGAAGGTCGGAAGATGAGTTTGAGTGAGCCCTATTCTGGATGACCGAAATCATCAAAGTAAGCGGAGTTAGAGCAGAAGACTCAGACCCAAGCGAGCGGAGCTGGAGCGGAAGTCCCGGACCAAAAAATTCAACGAGGAGTTGACTTTTGTGTCTGGGTGCCTGGATTAGGTCCAGGAGCCTAGACCACCTAGGGTAGCCAGGGCGCCCTTGGCACGTGCCCTGGTCGAACCTAGTTCAAGCGCCTGGAACCCCTCCGAGCACCCGGACCAAAAAACGTATCGAAGCAAGCGCTGTCACAATTCGGTGCAATAGGAATAAAGTTTTATCCCCTTTCAGGCATCTGGAACCCTTCTAGGCGCCCCGATCAGGGTTATAAATATATCTATGATCCTAGAAGCTAATATCAACACTTTTAATCGATTTTAATTGAGTTTAGCTTTGTAGTTGTGAGCTTTGACTGTTGTAAGAGACTTCTCCGTCCGAAGGAGATTTTAATGAGCTTTAATTTCCTTGGATTAGCAATCTGTTGATTGTAAACCAAGTAACTCTTTCTGTGCCTCTTTATTTTAGCTTTTTAATTCTTTTTATGCAAGTGTTTCTTAATAAAATCTTATAAAGATCTACAAAAGGTGTTTATTTTTTGCAGGGCTATTCACCCCTCTTTAGTTGGCCGTTAAGGATCCTACAAGTGGTATCAGAGTAAGGACGCTTCAAGAGGACTAACCACCGATTGAAGCACAAGAGATGGTCGGACCAAGCATCTACCCATCGAAGTTCGAGTGAGAATTCGCAAACTGGAAGAAAAAATGGAGGTATTCTTTAAGACATATTTTGATTTATTACTAATTATGAAATTTGATTTTATAGCACCAGAAGGAAAAGAAGAATACCAATAGACTAAAAAGGAGCAAGCCGACTTTGTGGCAAATGAAAAAGCAGAGTTTCATCTGCTTAGCATCCTACCATCTCAAGAAGTCAACCGGATCGGAGCTTACGAGTCAGCCAAGAGGCTATGGGAGAAATTCCTGCAACTACACGAAGGGACCTTAGAGGCAAAACTAGCGAGTCTGCAATCATATCAGCAACCTTCAATTAGAAGAAGGTGAATCCGTTACACACGTTCACTCAAGGATCAGGGAACTCATCACCAGACTCACGAATCTTGGAGAAAATGTAACTAACTGAGATTCACTAACGTACGCGCTTAACGTATTTCTTAGGACTTCTGAATGGGTATCCTTAGTAGATGCGTATTATATCTCTAAGGATCTAGAGGTAAGTACTTTAGAAGAATTATTCTCTACATTTGAAGTTCATGAAACTAGATATGCAGATATGAAGAAAGAGCCCAAGTACAACATTGCCCTAAAAGCAAAAAAGAATGAACCAGATTTTGAAACATCCCTCGACGATGACGAAACAACGTTCATGGTAATGAAATTTAAAAAATTCTTTAAAACTAATAAATTTAATCAAGTATAGGGTAAAAGAAAGATAAAATGCTACCACTACGAAGAAGAAGGGGGCGCCAAAGACAACTGCCCAAAGTTGAAGAATAAGAAGAAGAACAAGAAGCCAGTGCAGACAAAGCATCGAAATCTAAAGGCAACGTGGGAAGATTCCTCGAAGGATAATTATTGCGAAGGTTACACGAGGTTGTTCATATATGTATAATAGAAGATTTCTCGAAGGATAATTATACAAATTCTAGACTCTACACCTTCCATTATTCAACATCTTCTAACATTGAATATTCCTTGCCACCTCATTATTGTAGAATTATGAGAGGTGATATAAATATAGGGGTTCTCTCTGCTGGCGAGATATACTTTATAGATGATTACACAATATTAGTTTTTACTATGCTCACTTAATTCTACTGCTCTTCTCTTCCTCCATATTTCGCTCGACCACTATACTAACTTGAGCGACGAAGGATCAATGCTAGGGATACTTTCCCTGATTTTTACCCTAATATTCTCTTGATTCTTTTGAGTGGGTAGAAATTCGAAAGGAGTACCAGATATCATCATTTCTTCCTAGTAAAATCTTCACTCAGTCAACATCGAATCATCTTTCTTAGCATATCATCTCTACCATTTTCAAATAGTATCACATATATATTTCACTATTATTGTAACATGAAATATATTTCACTGCTCATGAGAATATTACATCTGTGAATCAATAATTTCAATTAATTGCAACATAAAAAAACTTACGCGGTGTTAATTTTTTCTCTACCATTCCAATATGCTCTAATTGGGAAAAAACAAAAACATTAAAAAAAAAAAAAAAAAAAAGAGTTACATGGTTTTAATTTCTTCTGCTCAGAATGCCCCTTTTAGCTTTAGAAAAGTATCGTGGTTACATGTTTTAATTGAAAGAAAAAAAACATAAAAATAAAACATGTGGTTTTATTTTATTTCTCTTCCAATCCGAAACTAAACCTGGCATCCCTGATCACGTTTTTTTTTCCTCCGTGACCAACCGGCGATGCATTTTTTTCTTTCTCCGCAGCCACACTGTAACCAGCATGTGGCAGCAGTTCCCTTCCGTTATGATATTGTGGTAAAAGATGAATACGTTCGATTCTAACGTCCCCATTAATTTATCTCAGGATCAACACGGAGGAGATAAATTAAGGAGATATCCATGATATAATTGTAGTTCCCATGGCTCGTGATATCGTCAGCTCAGGAGGAAACCACAACACACAGTTATGATTTTCCGACAGCTCGCTTGACGGGTAGCTAGGAAGGGTTCACGAGGCGGGCCGCCTTTCTCTGTGGCCCGGGACCTCCGGTAGCGATTGGTCGACAGTGACCAGGTTCATCTAGGAACCCTTCATATTTTTTTTAACAGAGGGCATTTCGAGAATTTCAAGTTTTTTTCAAACTCATTTTTTTATTTAAATGCATAAAAATAAGTTAGAAATTCAACTAATTGTAAGCTCGGATACGAATGACAAAAAATGAATAAAAAAAACTTGAATAAAGCACCATTTGATTTAGGATCTTTTTAAGTTGATTTACTAATCTTTCTTCTGGCGATGTCTTAATAGTCTGATACCGATCACAAATGGAAATGAATTAATTCTCACAATCCAAATACTTTCTTGATAATTGATGAAGTCATCTCCCTTTCTTTCATTATTCTTTTATATGAAAATGATTTCTGGAGAGGTTAGGAGAGGCAAACTATTCCTCCAAATATTTAAATTAAATGCTTGAATTAATTTGATCAAGCTTGGGTCAGTCCACTAGACAACCCATGTTAACATCATCTATTTCTTAAACACCTGGCATATCAGGGTGGTTGAGAATGCCCTCCCGGTGGAGGGGAGATCCTCTGAATAGACCTGATCACGGCTCGGAACCGACGGTTCGATGGTTCGAAACCGCCGGTTCGACGGTTCTAGGCAGGTCGACCCTTAACCTTAACCGCCCAAGACGGTTACGGTTCACGGTTCAGAACCGCCGGTTCACGGTTCGGTTCACGGTTCGTCACGGTTCGTCACGGTTCAAGATTAATATGTTAAAAAAAATTAAAAATTAAACATTAAACATTAAAAATTAGAAATTAAAATTTATTAAAAAAAGGGCTTGCACTTATTTAAGTTGCCTACGTATCCCTTTAGGGGAATCAAAGCCCACGTAGTTCTTTTACATTTTTATCCTTTTACATTTTCATTCACTTCCATTTCCTGTTCCTGTCGTATTTGTTTCTTCAGTATCAAAATCTTCAACTTCGTCATCTGAAAGTTGCATTCCTTGGATTCTTTTCTCCGCTCTGGTCCAATCGTCCAGTAATGATTGGGCTTCCAATGAGTCGGGAGACAAAGTTGATCGTCGTTCATCTAATATGTTGCCGCCGGCACTGAACGTCTGCTCCATAGCAAAATTTCTTTTGCGATCACGGAGAGAACGGAAAGCTTTGATTCTGTGACCACCACTTTAAGATATCGAAGTTTTCGCTATCTGCTTCATTAAAATCAAAAGAAGTCGTAAAATAATTCTCAAGTTCCTGTGTGGAACTTGAGGATCCCCGTGGACGTTTTGTCCGTTCTTTTAATAAGAGTTGTGCTTTTGTAAGTTTTAAATTACTACTAGTAGTTTGTTGAATTTCAGAAATATTAATTTGTGTTCCATATTTTGCATAATATTGATTATAAATATCATATAAATAAATTCTAACATTATATATAATATTAACTGGATCAGGGGAAGAAGAATTTTTAATTGGAATTAAAGCATCATAATATAAAGTTAACATTTCTTGTAAAACTTCTAATTTAAATCTAGGATCTAAAGCAAATGCAATTAAATAAATTTCAGGAATTAAATAAAAATATTTTTCCCATTTAGTTTTCATAGCTAAGATGCAAGGAGATAAAGATTCATTATTAATATGTTCATTTAAAACTAATACTATATTAGAAAAATTTTCTAAAACTAATTGAGCAGTGGGATAATAAACACCGGAAAGTTGTTCGGTTGCATCATTAAATACTTTTAAAATTTCACAAATACTACTACAAATATTCCATTGTTGTGAAAATAAATATATATTAGTATTAGTGTTTTGTGCAAAAAATGAACATAATAATTCTTTATATTGAAATGAATCTTATAATAATTGGTATGTTGAATTCCAACGTGTTGGTACATCACGTGGAAATTTTTTAGGTCTCATTCCATTAATTTTACAAAACCTACCCCATTGTTTCATTATAGATGGATGAGACCATAAATAAGAAATTGCAATTCTAATTGGTTTAATATAACTTTCTAAAATTTTTAAACCATCTTGAACACATAAATTTAAAACATGGCATACACAACGAATTATATGAAAAAATAAACCTCCAATAATAGGTTGACAAACAAATTTTAGATCATCTATACAAGCGGTATTAGAACTAGCATTATCTAATGATATTGAAAATATTTTATGAGTTAAACCATATTCTTCTAAAATTAAACATAATAATTGTGCGATATTATGAGCATTATGTGATTCATCAAAAATTCTATAAGCTAATAATCTTTTTTGGAGGTTCCAAGAGTTATCGATCCAATGGCAAGTCACACTCATATACTAATGTGTTTGCCAATGATCACTCAAAATATCGGAACATAAAGAAACTTTATTATCTAATTTACTTAATTCATCAATTAAATTCTTTTTTCCTTGTTTTACTAATTTTTTAATTGTACGAGTAAGTGTAGTCCTAGGAACACGTTTAGCACATGGATTAAGAGATTCTTTACAAAAATCTTCAAATGTGCATTTAGATCCAAAACTAAAAGAAAGATGTTCTACGGAAACAAATTTAGCTAATGATTCTCTTAATTTATTATCCGAATATAAAAATAAACCGGAATCGGTACTACCGCTAGTTGAAGAAAATCTTGATAATTGTGTTTGACAACGGTCGAGTCCATATTCCGTCGGGTGCTTCGTTTCTACATGTCGTTTAAACGACCCATAGCCGCCGCCGGCTTGGAATTTGTAGGAAGCATTGCAGTGCTTACATTTTGCACGCATTTCTCTCGACGGAAGAGTGACCTTCTCAAAATGTTTAGTAAAAATAAAAGACTTTAGAGGAGGAAGTTCCCGAACCTTAGAAGTAATTGCATCGGTACTTCCTTGTGTGTCGGGTGTCGGATTCGGAAGATGCTCGATCTCATCATCGGTGGATTGAATGTTGGGGTCCTCCTCCCGCGGATTTATTATTTGCTTTCCCTTCCGAGCTCGAAATGATGCACCTCCGCGGCCTCCTTCCATTGTAATTGAAAATTGAAAACGAAAGCGTGCAGAGATTAGAGAATACGAAAATGAGATTAAGAGTAGAGAATATGTGTGTGAAAAATGATGAAATAAGCTCTCTATTTATAGAGTTGATCCGGTGGTAAAAGCCCGGGACTCCCTAACGAGGGGTCAACGCCACGTGGAGGTCAAATGACCAAGTAGCCCCCCGCGCGGAGAAGGTTGAGCCGACCGGACTTGGAAGAAATGGACAAGACCGATCGACCGACCAAGGGACATTCGGTAGTAAAAGACGCCCTGACCTGGTCGGGGTTCCGACGCTCTGTCGAAACAGTAGTTAAGAGCCGAGCGGAAGAACCAGGAAAAAATGACTGCTAACAGTCTCTACATGGCGCCTACCGGAAATTTCCCCAGCACACCAATGTCAACGGCAGACCGGACGCGAGGTGAGTGCCGTTCGGCCAGCGCGTAAAAGGAGGAGGGCCGGCCGGCCGGACTCCCTGTCAAGCCGGTCGGACGCCCCGGATTATGAGCAGTAAAGAAGGGGGAACATCTTCTGACAGCCGTCAAGTCATATGGCCAGGCCATACTCCTAGTCTGACAACGGAGTGTCCTGTTGTCCCATCGAAGGCGCAATAGGACTATCGCAGTATGACGTCAGGTAAGCTCTCTGACAGGTGCATACCGGGGTATGGGCTGCAGACACATAGGCACCTCAGTGGAAGTGCATTAGTTCTTTCACCGCTCTATATAAAGAGCCTCTTACTTCGCCGGAGGTACGCACGCTACGAGTTTTGGAGCCCCTTTCTCTCTATTGAGCTTTGCCTGACTTGAGCGTCGGAGGGTCGCCGCCGGGAACCCCTTCCCGGCCCGACTTCTGTGCAGGATCGCCGGAGCTTCGGAGGCCCGCGCCATCGACTCGGAGAGTGCCACGTGCCCAGCGTCCTTTGGTTCGGCGATTCGGACAGGATCAATTTGGCACCGTCTGTGGGAACGCTCCTGCATCCGATCGGAGACAATGGACGAGGCTGGACGACAGCATATGGTGACACTTTCGAACGAGGAACTCGACGCTCTGATCGAGATAAGGGCCGCCAAGCTCGTGGAGTAAAAACAGAAAGCCACAGCCGAGCGACCGGAGCAGCAAGCAACATCAGCGTCTGGTGGCCGAGCGGAAGAACCACCTGTCACCGTCGCATTTCCTCGGGTTCTGTTCCGCACCCCTGAAGCCGTGGCAGCCCACCGGGATAGGGGATCTTCTTCGGATGAAATGCCTAGACGAGATAACAGAAAGGGGAAAGCCCCCCGAGCGGACGTATCCCCCGAGCGGATCAATCGCCAATTTTCAGAGGTTATTCTACGAGATCCTCTGCCCAAGCACTACGTACCCCCGGCGATCGGAGAGTACATTGGGACAACCGACCCGGATGATCATCTGGGTAAGTTTGACAACACAGCTACTCTCCATCAATACACAGATGGAGTAAAGTGCCGAGTTTTCCTCACCACCCTCTCCGGGTCGGCTCAACGGTGGTTTCGGAGATTGCCGGACGGATCCATCACAAGCTTCAAAGATTTCCGAACGGCCTTCCTCCACCATTTTGCTAGCAGTCGACGCTACCAGAAAATGAGCGTGAGCCTGTTCGCCATCAAACAAGAAGCCCGTGAATCGCTTCGAGCTTACATCCAGCGGTTCAACCAAGTGGCGATGGACATTCCAACGGCCACCTCGGAGACCATGATGAATGCCTTCACACAAGGCCTAGTGGATGGAGATTTCTTCCGAGCGCTCATCCGAAAGCCGCCCCGGGACTATGATCACATGCTACACCGGGCGAACGAATACATCAACGTGGAAGAGGCACAAGCGGCTAGGAAAAAAGAAATTCCAACCGAACGGGCTCCTCCGGCCGAGCGAAAACCACACGCCACTCATCAGCCGCCCAGAGGACCAAGGGCCGAAGCAATTCGATCCCCCCATGCCAGATCCCACGTGCAAGAGGTATCCGCCGCTCGGCCCAAGCCAAAGAAGAAATGGACCCCGATGTTCTGCTCCTTCCACCGGACGGATACGCACAACACAAGGGATTGTCGAAGTCTTCCCTTCGTGTCTCATCCCGTACCCCGGAATGCCGGACGACGGTCTCCCTCAGTCGACAGGCGACAAAGAATTCATGAAGCCGATCGGATGCGAGCTGATAGGCGACAGCAACAGACTCCCGATCGACACCGTTCCCCAAGGCAGGAGAATCGCCGAGCGTCCAGAGAACGGTCTCGACCGTCCTCTCGGGAAGAGGAAAATAAAAGCAATACCTCCCGAGGCGAGATTAACGTTATTACTGGCGGGCCAACCGGAGGAGACTCTAACAGAGCAAGAAAGGCGAGCGTCCGGCAGCTCCAAATCCATGCCGTTGGCTGCAGCCAAGAACGGGCGAGTGGACCGGAGATTAGTTTCAGGCCAGGGGACTTGGAAGAGATTGAAGTACCCCACGACGATGCTCTGCTCATCAAAGCGATAATAGCCAATTACACAATTCACCGCGTATTTGTTGACACAGGGAGCTCAGTCAACATCTTATTCAAGAAGGCGTTCGATCAGCTGCAAATTGATCGAGCCGAGCTGTTACCCATGACAACTCCGCTCTACGGGTTTACGGGTAACGCAGTTCAGCCGGTCGGACAGATCCGGCTGGCTACCTCGTTGGGAGAAGAGCCGCTCATGAGGACAAGGACTACTAACTTTGTGGTGGTCGACTCTCCCTCGTCCTACAACGTCATTCTGGGACGACCGGCGCTCAGCGAATTCCGAGCGGTCGTCTCAACCTTCCATCAGAAGATCAAGTTCCCCGTGGAGGACAAAGTGGGAGAAGTACGAGGAGATCAGCTAGCAGCTCGGCGATGCTACATCGAGATGGTCCGAGCAGAAGCCAATTCCGTTCGGAAGGCGCCCCGGATCGAGGTAAACGCCATCACCGAAAAGCCACCCTCTTTAATTTATGAAGAAAAAGAGGAAGTGCAGATTCACCCATCCCGATCGGAGGCCACAACCTTTATTGCGTCCGATCTGGAGGAGAAGCAGAAAGAAGAGCTGACCCAATGCCTCCGAAGAAATCATGATGTCTTCGTCTGGTCGACACATGAGCTGCCCGGAATTTCGCCGAGCATAGCGCAGCACGACCGGACGCTCGGCCGGTAAAGCAGAGAAAAAGAGATTTCAGCGCCGAGCAGAACGTCATCATCCGGGCGGAGGTGGAGAAGCTTCTGGAAGCTGGCCATATTCGCGAGGTTCAGTTCCCAAGCTGGCTGGCGAACGTAGTATTAGTCTCCAAACCGGACAACAAATGGAGAGTGTGCATAGATTTTCGGGATCTCAACAAAGCTTGCTCGAAAGATTTTTATCCTCTGCCCCGGATAGACCAGCTGGTGGACTCTACGGCCGGCTGCGAATTAATCTGTATGCTCGACGCCTACCAGGGCTATCACCAAGTGCCGCTCGCCCGTGAAGATCAAGAAAAGGTCAGCTTCGTGACGGCCGACGACACTTATTGCTATAATGTGATGACGTTCGGATTAAAGAACGCGGGAGCCACATATCAGCGTTTAATGAATAAAGTGTTCAGAGAGCAGATCGGGCGGAACCTAGAAGTTTATGTGGACGACATTCTCATCAAATCCGTCCGAGCGACAGATCTCTTCAAAGACATGTAGGAAACCTTTCGAATGCTGCGCAAATATGGAGTCAAGCTAAATCCCCAGAAGTGCCTGTTCGGAGCAAAAGGGGGGCGTTTTCCGGGGTACATAGTGACCGAGCGGGGAATCGAAGCAAATCCCAGCAAGGTGAAAGCCCTACAAGACATGCCGCCCCCAAGAAATACAAGGGAAGTGCAGCGTTTGGCCGGTCGGATAACCGCTCTATCCAGATTCATCTCCAAAACCGCCGACCGGAGCCTTCCTTTTTTCAAGATCTTACGCAAAGCTATAAAATTTTACTGGGACGAAGAATGCGACCGGGCGTTCGAAGATTTGAAGGCATATCTGAATTCGCTCCCGGTATTAGCCAAGCCGACTATTGGTGAGCCACTTTGTATTTATCTATCCTCGACCGAGCAGGCAGTCGGCTCAGCATTGGTGAGGGCGAGTGGAGAGGAGCCTGTGTATTTCCTTAATCACATTTTAAAAGATGCTGAATCTCGCTACACTGGGCTCGAAAAGCTAGCTTTCGCTCTGGTCCTCGCCGCTCGGCGCCTTCGTCCATATTTCCTGGCGCATACTATTATTGTCAAAACCAATAGCCCGCTCGGACGTGTTCTACTAAATCCCGAGGCATCCGGACGGCTCATCAAATGGACGACAGAGCTAAGTGAATTTGACATCCAATACCAGCCCCGCTCGGCGATCAAAGCGCAATCCTTGGCCGATTTTGTGACTGAGGTGCAAAGGCCGGAGCCGGAAGCTATGTGGAGAATATATGTGGATGGGTCGTCCACTCGGCTCGGAAGCGGGATTGGAATATTGCTGCTCTCCCCACAAGAAGAAAAGATGCACCTATCCGTCCGGCTGGATTATAAAACTACCAACAATGAGGCGGAGTATGAGGCCCTCATAGCTGGCTTGCAGGCCGCCCGGCATGTGGAAGCCGGTCGGGTAACACTCCGCTCGGACTCGCAGTTGGCCGCTCAGCAGCTCTCTGGTACCTTCGAAATCAATAGTGCTCGGCTCAAGCTCTACGCTGAAGCCTTCGAGAAGCTCAAAGCTGATTTTCGAGAAGTTATTGTTCAGAAGATACCCAGAGCAGAAAATCAAGCGGCCGATGAGTTAGCCAAGCTCGCGAGCTCAATAACGTCGGTCGCCATTCAGCAGCTCTCTGGTACCTTCGAAATCAATAGTGCTCGGCTCAAGCTCTACGCTGAAGCCTTCGAGAAGCTCAAAGCTGATTTTCGAGAAGTTATTGTTCAGAAGATACCCAGAGCAGAAAATCAAGCGGCCGATGAGTTAGCCAAGCTCGCGAGCTCAATAACGTCGGTCGCCATTCAGCAGCCAATTGAAAAAGTACTGTTGGTGGCGCACGTCGACCGGATGGAAGGCCTCACATTTCCAAGCGACTGGCGGACACCCATCATAGAGTTCCTCCGCTCGGGCGCCACACCATCCAATGAGTATGAAGCCCAGCTGCTGAGGAGGAGAGCCGGTCGGTTCACACTCATCGGCGATCAGCTTTATAAAAAGGCTTTCTCACGCCCGTTGTTGAAATGCGTGAGCTCGGAGGACTCGGCTTACATCCTCCAAGAAGTACATCAAGGATCGTGCGGAGGACATCCGGGCGGACGAGCACTAGCTAAGAAGATCCTGCTAGCTGGATACTTCTGGCCGACTTTACAAGCAGATGCCGCTCGGACAGTGTCAACGTGCCTTTCATGCCAAAAGTACCATAACTTCAACCACCGACTGGCAGAAGAAATGAAGGCATCAACGGTTTCATGTCCGTTCGATCAATGGGGAATGGATATTGTTGGTCCATTTCCGATGGCGACCGGGCAGCGGAAATTTTTGCTAGTGGCGGTTGATTATTTTTCCAAGTGGGTGGAGGCCGAGCCGCTAGCCAAGATCACCGAACAGATGGTCAAAAAATTTATCTGGCAACACATCATCTGTCGGTTCGGCATCCCTCGCCGATTGGTCTCAGACAATGGGCGGCAATTCACAGGGAAGATGCTAGGGGATTGGTGCAAAAGCTACGGCATCGAGCAACACTTCACGTCCGTGGCTTATCCCCAAAGCAACGGTCAAGCCGAAGTGGTCAATCGGGAAATTCTTCGTATTCTACGCGCTTGGCTCGACCATTTGGGAGGAAGTTGGCCAGATGAAGTGCCGGGCGTCTTATGGGCCATCCGAACGACTCCGAAGGAAGGGACGGGCGTCACACCGTTCCATTTGGTGTATGGCGGCGAGACGGTCATTCCGGTTGAAGTCGGTGTTGAGTCCGTCCGGAGGATGAGCTATGATGATGGCAACGCCGAACGGAGGAATATGGAGCTGGATTTGGTCGACGAGGAGCGAGCCAAGGCGTCCGTTCGGCTGATGGCGTACCGGCAGCGGATGAAGCAAAACTACAACCGCCGCGTAATCCCCAGATCATTCCAGGTCGGCGATCTCGTCTGGAAGAAACTCAAGCCGGTCGGCGACGTCGGCAAACTGGAGGCACCGTGGGCGGGCCCCCTTCAAAGTTATTGAAAAGCTCCGCTCGGGCGCATATTATTTGGAGGATGAAGCCGAGCGGCAGCTAGATCGACCGTGGAGTGCAAATCATCTCCAGCCTTATCGAGCTGGATGGATGGTGCACGAATGTAATTCATTTTTGTGTATATGCTAGTCGCCTGTGTACTTGTAATGCAGGAAGCAAAAAGATGAAAACACATTGAGCATCCTCCGCCGAACGGCTTACTGCGTGAAGACCTCATGTCGTTCGGCCGGGGCATATAAATATACAAGACGAATGCTCGAGGACGAAGACCCCGCGCCGTTCGGCAGGGGGAATTGTATCCGAGCCAAAGGCTCGATATTGAAGGCCCCGGACCATTAGGCCGGAGGTATATTAAACGAGCCGCACGCTCAATATCGAAGACCCCTCGCCCCTCGGCAAGGCATATATAATCAGTTAAAAGTTAACCAAAAAGACCGTCGAGCTCCGACGTTAAATATCGAGAGACGAGCCGGCGTCTATAAACGTCCGAGCGGAAGACCGTCGAGCTCCGACGTTAAATATCGAGAGACGAGCCGGCGTCTATAAACGTCCGAGCGGAAGACCGTCGAGCTCCGACGTTAAATATCGAGAGACGAGCCGGCGTCTATAAACATCCGAGCGGAAGACCGTCGAGCTCCGACGTTAAATATCGAGAGACGAGCCGGCGTCTATAAACGTCCGAGCGGATAGCCAGTCACAAGATACAATCAACGATAGCCTGGTTATACGGTTGAGCGGCTCGCTTATCAAAAATGTACTGAAAACCCCTTTGGGGGTAAGGCACAAAGAAAAAGTTGGTCAGTGGAAGTTAGGGATATTAGCATGTAAATGCCGAGCGGTCACGTCCGAAAACCTAGCGGCCGCGCGGTCGCATGATAGATGTCATTAAGACGATCGAATTGAGCCGGACAGAAGCGTGGTGCCGAGCGGAAAGGATATAAAGAACACTTTGGCGTGACGAGGGAAAAATGCCTTGCTAAAACAGAAGTGAAAGGAGCAGAAGGTCATCTATTACTCATTAGTAAATCAAACAAGTCATTACAGAAATAAGTTGGGCCGAACGGCGGGAATACAAAAAAGTTCATAAAAACGCTCCTCACACATCAAAATCAAAAAGAGCGTCGGGGATGGAGTCCATCACGCTCGCGAGGTCCTCGGGGGGGATGGTCAGCTCGGCAGGCAGATGGCCTTTGGTCTTCAGATAACCCGCCGCCGCCTTGATCGCCTCCTCGAAAGTGAGAGATATCTTGTCGGTAAACTTCTCTCCGAAGTCTTCCGAGCGGAGGAACGCCTTCCTCCCTTCTTCGGAGCGAGCCGACTCCCCCTCTTGATATTCTTTGAGTGCAGCGTAAGCAGCATCGCTGGCAGCTTGGAGATCCTTCAAGTCTCCATCAAACCTTTGGAGATCGGCCGAGCGGCTCTCCTTCTCGGTGGCCAGCAGAGCATCCAGATCCTTGATGCGTTGCTCCAGCCCTCTGATCTCCACCTTCATCCGGTCCATATCATCGATGGCCTGGCGCTTCCGGGTGGTCGCCGTCTTGATTTCTTTATCTCGTTGCTTGATCATCGTCTCAAGACGAACGACCTTGCTCGCCAGATCGGAAGCCCTTTTCCGCTCGGCTTCCAATAATTTTTTGGCCTTCTCCAGAGCGGCCGTCGACTGCTCGGTGCCCCCCGTAGCTTTTTGTCTTTTCAACTCATCCTCCAGTTCGGCCAATCGATCGCTAATGGCGATCTGCTCCACCCAGTTCTACTAGCAAATGTGGACAGGTTAAAAACATAGTTCAAATACGCAAACAAAGAAACAGAGCATACCCCGGTGGCCTATTGTAGGTTGTTGTCGCTGAGCTGTCCGGGAGTCATCTTGGCTATTCGACGCCGAGCGTCCACCCAAGCTTGGGCAAGAGGGCCCGCCCGTCAAGGTAATCTGCTGCTCAGGGACCATTGGTCGATCAGCAGCAGCCATGTACGCCTCCGAAGGAAGGCGCAGAACGGTTTTAATTAAATTCTGGCCGCTCGGTTCGCTCTGAGAAGCAGCGGCCTTACCAGATGGCCCACCGGTGGACGAGGAAGGAAGCTCGCCCAAACGCCTGATACGGCGCCGGGTTCTTGAAGGGCTGGAAGGTGGCACCTCCGAGCTGGCCCTCGGAGAGCCATGAGGGGTCGGGGTACTCTCGAGAGAAACCGTCCCGGACAGCACCGGAGCATCCGCGCTCCGCTCGGGCTGTGGCTCGTCAAGTGGAGTGGAGGCAGACGTAGATTCCGGTCGTCGGCGCTTCCGAGTGACTAGCGGAACATCATCTGCCGAACGGCCCTCTACCTCAGCTTGGTTGGAAGGTAAAGTGCCGCCCGCTGCCTCGTCGTGAGAGGTAGCTGCGGCTAAGGCTTAAGGGACCTCCTGAGTCCCCTCACTTGCTTCGCCGGTCGGATCAGCGGATCCAAGGCCCTGATCGGCGACCTCCTTGTTCTTCACCGCCTCAATCTGAGCGGCTTTCAGCTTGAGCTTTTCGGTCGCTTTAGCGCCACATGACTTCACAGAAGCAGAAAATAAATCAGTTAGAACAAAACAAACGGGAAGATAAGGAAACTTACTCATGTTGCAGGGCAGATCGGCTGTGGTAGAGGACAAGCCGAATATGTGCATTACTCCCGGGAGGAGTAGCTTGCCAATATGATAGCGCTGACCAACTAGCCGTTCGGCTGCATGAAGGTAGGCCGCGTCGCCTCTAAACTTGCCGAGCTCCGGTTGCGCTGGCATAGCCGTCTGCCACTTGGTGCGAAAAGTTGGCCGCTCGGGAAAACGTATATAGAAAAAATGCTCCTTCCAATGTTTGTTGGAGCTCGGCATGCTATCGAAGAGGACAAAACCTATCCTAGATTGAAAAACAAAAGTTCCCCACTCAGCCTGCTTGGGATAGTAGAAGTAGTGGAAAATTTTTGGGTCTAGGGGGATGCCGTTCAGTTTGAATAAAACTATCACTCCGCTCAGCAGCCTAATTGAGTTGGGAACTACCTGGCTGAGTGGAATGCGAAAATAATTACAGACTTGTAAGAAAAACTTGTGGGGGGGAAAACGCAGTCCGGCCAGAAATTGGTCTCGGAAGAAAAGAACAGTGCCGGGCGGCGGTTCATGAGGCCGATCGGCTGGTGTGGCTAACACTATTTGGTGGTCGGTCGGCAGGTCGTAAGTTCGAACGAGACGCAATGCGTCTTCCTCATCAAAACGGCTCTCCATGGTCGTGTACCATAGACCCGGAGCGCCGCCGGTCGACTGCGAGGTGCTAGTCATGGTCGAAAGACGAGAATACGGGACCAAAAGGGAAGGTTCAAGCAAGGAATGGAGGAAAACCGACTGAAGGAAACGATTAACCGAAAGAAGAAAACGTGGGGAACAAGAAAGAGGGTCTTACGAGCGAGAAAGATGATCGACGGGGGCCTGGGGTTTGCCGAAAGCGGAGGGGCGAGGTCACCGGAGAAAAAAGCGAGCAGAGAAGCGCCGGAGGAGGATGAAGCAACAAGGCGGCGGAAACGGAGTCGCGGGCTTTATATCGCCGTCCGGGAGCAACCTCCACCGTCCGATCCAGGTTGTCAATAACGAGGCCATCATCCAGCCGTCCATTTCAAACGGCGGTTGTCCCATCGGAAGTGACGCCACCGCCATATGCTGACAAACGCATGATCGCCACATGTCAGCGGGATACTGGCCGCATTTAATGAGCTCCCCTTACCGTGCGCAGTGCACGTGATGAATAGTAGAGGAGAGCATCGGACATGGAGTCCAAGAGACCACAAGGCACGGACCAGATACCGCCGAACGGACGAGCATCATTAGGCCTGGCCGAGCGGCCCAATGCAATGATCGTTCTGTTAGATCGGCAGTCCAGTCAGTCGGACTTCGCCTCCTTCGACTAGACTCGAGGGGAAGGCAAGTGATCCGGTGGTAAAAGCCCGAGACTCCCTAACGAGGGGTCAACGCCACATGGAGGTCAAATGGCCAAGTAGCCCGCCGGAGAAGGGTGAGCCGACCGGACTTGGAAGAAATGGACAAGACCGATCGGCCGACC